>NC_054388.1:25907515-27320015 GCF_017654675.1 Xenopus laevis | reverse complement strand
CCCTTTTCAGCTTTGAACTGCTGCCCCCCATGGCTAAACAGCAGTTTGTTTATATCAAAAATTTTAGAGTTTCTGAAGCAAACACATCAGTTATATTGTCATTACTTTAATAGACTTTCATGCTTTTGTGTTACTTTTCTTTTAAGTCCACTCAATAATCATCAATAATTGAATATAGTCGTTTCGTCTTCAATAAGGATTAATTATATCTTACTTTGGATCAAGTAAAAGTTTGTTTTATTATTACAGAGAAAAATGAAATCATATTTAAACATTTGGATTCTTTGGATAAAATGGAGTCTACGGTACGGGTACCATACTTGTATATTAATGTATCTCTTAGGTTGTTCAAAAAGAATTGGGGAGCAACACAAGCATGAAAAAAGTTTGGGGTAGGTGACAAATACAGGCAGTGATATGCTATTAAGTAGCACCTATTTGGACTGGCAGTCTAATTGAAGCTCTGTATACCTGGCAGTACACCTGGTTATTATTTTTTGCCTCGAATCCAGGAATTCAAAAATAGGCACCTGCTTTGAGGTCACTGAGAGCAACATGTTTCTCATGAGCCACTGGTTGGGGATCACTGTTATAAACTATGGGTTCCTTCTCTCGGCTACTCTTTGGGAAATAACAGAACTAGAGAATTTGAAGGTGGCATTAGGACACATTAACAGGAGCAGGATCATGGAGGATCCACTTATATTAAATTTTCTTATATTATGTTATGTGAATCACAGAACTTTCTGGTTGTCATGTGTCCCTTAAACCAATTAGCCAATCTGTAAATAGTGCTGTTCAGTATGGACAAGGAGAGAAACCTAATTATGGGGAAAGTATGAGATGGTGCACCTGCACACACCTCTGGCTTTCCTACCAGTGTCACCTACCTAGTTTGCTGCCTTATTGGTGTTTATGTACGCAGCATACTGTCTGTAGTCATTTAGCAGCTGTGTGGCCATCTTTCAATTGTTCTTTATAGGCAAATTGCATGCATAGTTCACTACATTGGGTTGTATATGTAGTCGTTTGGATAGAGTCCAAAGGACACAGAAGCAATGCACAAGTCAAGAATATAACTGCAACAGATTGGCTTGTGTAGGGGGACTAAAATCAGTTTGGTTCCTAGGGGACTGCTGTTAGGTATATTATTTATTTTGTATTTTATGGATTACAGCTGAATAGTTTGTTAGGCTGTTGTCTTGTTGTTTGAACCCTTCAGGGTCTTGTTGTAATGATTCTCAGGATTGTCATACTGACTGAAACAACATTGAGGAAAAGGACTTTATGTTAGTATAAGCGGTTAAAAGAAAATGAAAATGAATGCACAAAGAAAGATAAATTACGCTTATTATTTCTACAAAATAATATTCCCGAGTTACATTATTTCCCTCTTAACTTTGAAAGAACAGAAGTGCTGTGCTGAAATGACTCTGACCACTTGAAACTCTATTGAAAATACTCCTTCCTACAAAAAGGCTCACTTTCCCTTATGTCTTCATGCATTCTGAGTCAATAGGACTCTACAGCTAGAGAAATGTGAAAATAAAACACGTTGGTAATAAAGTATGTTTTAAGCGGCATTATTAATTTAAATGTGTGCTGTTTTTCGCATGCTTTGGAAAGAATTTCATTGTGATGTTGGGACCCAGTGGAGTGTGGCTTGATGTATGAGTCTGTCTTCCTGTATTTTTTATGTTGGTGGATGCAGTATGCCACTGTGTTTCTCAAGAAAACAAAGAGAAGGAAACTCTACATAGAGAAAGAGTTCTTTAACTCCATCAGTCTAAACACTGTTTATGGACAGTAGTCCTTTGTTTTCTTTTTGTGGGTTAAATGTCCTACCATGGTAACTCCTCTGGAAGTGCCTCTTCACCACCCTTGATTTAATTCCATCAGACTGTAAATTGTTTTTGAAGGGTGGTCCCTTGTGAACTTAACTTTTATTTTGTGGATTATATGTCCTGCCAAGGTAACTTCTGTAGATGTACCTCTCTTTCTAAACCCAATTTAATTTATATTTTAAAGGGCATTTATTGTACTCTGTTTACAAGCAAAGAGTTTATTGATTGCTATAACTTGCTGCACTTGCAATAATGTACTGTCGTTTATTACATAAAGAGGAAAGTCTGAAAACCTGTTCTCTCTCTCTCTCTCTCTCTCTCTCTCTCTCTCTCTCTCTCTCTCTCTCTCTCTCTCTCTCTCTCACAGTTTCTTAAATGCAAAGAAAGGAGCAAAATAAATCCACATGTTCCATAAATCACATTTTATCATTATACAAGAGATGACATTTTCAGGAACCATTAAATGTTTTGTTATTGACAATAAATGACTCTTACTCCAGCCAAACTAACTTTATAGCATCAACATATAATACAACATACACCTGAGTAAGTTTAATTGAAATATTCTGAAAAATTCACTACCACTCACTTGAACTAAAGAAGCCACTCAGAGGAGAGCTAAACATTTTCAAAGTCCAGTTGCTTTACTAGACTTTGCATATGATGACCCGAATGAATGATCACCTTCACAGACATACTATAAGTTCTTAAAGGGGCTGTTCCCCTTTAAACACTTTTAAAATGATGTAGAGTGTGACATTCTGGGACAATTTGCATTTGGCTTTTGAGTTATTTAGCTTTTGGTTGAGTAGCAATTCAGTTTGCAAGGGTCTAAATTACCATAAGAACTATGCATTGATTTTAATAAGAGACTGGAATATCCATAGGAGATGCCTGAATAGAAAGTTTAATTTTTAAAGGTAGCAAAAAAACTAATTTGTAGCCTTAAAGAGCATTTGTTTTTAGATGGTGTCAGACAAAAAAACAAGGTGAGTTGAAAAGTTGTTTAGAAATGAGACATTCTAAAACACACTAAGGTAAAGTTTAACCACCCCTTTAAAAATGTTGCATTTTCATTTTACGGGGGTTATTTACTAAACTCCCAAAACAAAAATCCCAAAAAATTTGTGATTTATTTTTTATAAAATAAATTTAGAAATCACGAATTTTCGGAATTTATTAAACCCCGAGGATGGAAAAATCCAAATTAGAAAATTCAGCATCTCAGACCTCAAAGCGGATTTGATCAGAGTTTGTAGCAGAAAATGTTGAGATAAAATCGGACTTTGATAAATAACGCCTGAAAATGCCTCGCCAGGCTTTTTCAGGCAACTGTTGAAAAGCGCATCGCCTCGTGTGGTTAGCACAGGCGTTTTTACATAGGCGCCCATACAAAACTGTCGCCTGCGCCGGTCGCGGCGACTGGCGCGGCGCTTTGTCGCCGCGACCGCAAACGCGTGGCTATCTCCCCGTGTGGAATAGCCCTTAAGGGTGAAAACAGTCACAATAGTCGCTCCTCTTAAAGGCAAGTGCCTGCAGTTTATTCTGTTACACAGTCTTTAGTAACAAGCGCACAAAGAAATCAAAACAAGGAAAAATAAACCCTTGCACCAGAGCGCTGGCTAAACACAGTTGGGTGGCTTTCCCAACACCAACTTAAAATAAAAGTATAACACACAACTCTGGTAATCAGTACCTTCCCTGTGCAGTGCTTCTCTCTCTCTCTCTCTCTCTCTCTCTCTCTCTCTCTCTCTCTCTCTCTCTCTCTCTCTCTCTCTCTCTCTCTCTCTCTCTCTCTCTCTCTCTCTCTCTCTCTCTCTCTCTCTCTCTCAGGTGGGAGGAGTCCCTCCTCCCAAGGTCAGTCAGGTACTTTAGCTGCAGCAATTACCTTGCAGCTTTGGTCTGTATTGATTAATCCATGTTCCAGGGTGTTGTATTATATAACACCCTAGGAGAAACATATCGCCCATCTATAACTAACCCAACTGCTTTGTTACAATGTGTTTGCTTCAGAGGCTTGAATATTCGTTATATTGATAAGCTGCTGTGTAGTCAAGGGGCAGCCATCTAAGCTGAGTTAGGGCAAAATGTACATAGCAAATAACAGATGCGTTTTGCAGAAGACAAGTCTGATATAAAATAGGGTATTTGATGTTATTTGCACTTTTATCCTTAAAAGATCACCTTTAAATTAACTTGTAATATGAGACAATTTGCAATTGATTTTCAATGTTTCATTTTTTTTGCAATTTTTACGTTACTTAGCTTTTTATTCTTCAGCTCTCCAGTCTGTAATTTAAGCAATTTGGTTGCTGGGGTCCAAATTACCCTAGCAACCAATCACTGATTTGAATAAGGGACTGGAATATGAATAGAAGAGGGCCTGAATAGAAAGAGGAGTAATAAAAAGATGGGATTAGTGAACCCATTTGAAAGCTGGTAAGCATCAGAAGAAGGCGGCAAATAATAACAACGAAAGCCTTGTTTCACTACTTTATGTTTTCAGCTTATATTGGCTTTACTTGGACCTCAACTAAAAATACATATTTTAATCAGAAGGCAGTTAATAAGATAATGGAAAAATGTTAAACATTAATCCTGATGATATATATGGCCACAATAGGGTTGCCACCTTTCTGTACGTCTGAGACCGGGCAGGGGGCGGGACCATGACATCAGTGGGTGGGGCCATGATGTAGATGGGAGTAGCTGTGACGTCAGGGGTGGGGCTATGATGCAGCAATTGGCCAATCGCCGTGTCAATCACGGAAAACCGGGCAAGAAATTTTGTCCTGGGCAGCCCTTCAAAATACCAGGCTGTCGGGGTCAAAATTGAACAGGTGGCAACCCCAGGTCACAATCTGGACAGAAACATGGGGGCAAATTCACTAAAGGAATTAGTGAATAAAGACGTCTTATAAGAGATGTTGCAAATGCTTGAAGTAGACACTTATTATTACAAATGTCCAAGGAAGCAAAATAAATACAAAAGAGATGCTCTAATGCCCCAGACATGAGCCCACCCTAAAACAAATGTGGCATGCCCCTCAAATGATTGGATATAATGTTTACACAAAAATCTTTTATTAGTTAGGACTTTTGAAGGCAATTCCGCTTTAAAATAAGAAAAAAACACCAGTGTTTTTTAGAACTTTTATGACTTTTGGCATACAGGATATATCACTGACATATGATTGAGAATGTAGCTTCATTTTATCAATTCGCCAGGTCTAAGGTGGCAAAGGAAACTCTGGCGAAAGAGGTAACGTTCTGTAAAATTTGCACTTTAGTGAATTTGCAGAGTAACGTTCATTTGCCCGAGCGATAATCGTGAAAGGCAGTGAGATTGTGCTAGAGATGATCTCTTTTCCTAGCGAATTGTCCTCTACGCCTGTTAGTAAATTGGTGATGTCCGTATGGATTGGATTTCTAGTGAATTTTTGCTAGCGACGGCCACTTAGCCCTTTAGTAAATCTGCCCCATTGTGTAATCTTTTAGATGTGCTACTCATGTCTGTTGAATGTCATTTTACTAATTGCAGAACTTGTATCATGGAAAATGTATGGCGAGTCTCCAGTTGTAATTGGTAACCAAAGGAGATAAGGAAACTGATGATTACAATAAGGAAACTGATGATTACTCAATCACAATAAGGGAATTATGTTTTTTTCCCCACCTCGCTGCCCTCACTGTCCTTTTTAACCCTTGCTTGCTCTAAACTGCATTCCAAAATAATTGGCTACACAGATGAGTGGTGAAAACTTTTCTTTTTTTGGAAAATAAGGAGGGAAAAAGAACAAAGGGAGCTTTGTCAGGCACCATTTTAGGTGAGCAGCACAGTGAGCAGGCCCCACCCTCCCTACCTCAGTTTAGACTAGTTGAAGTTAGTATTTCGCTAGAGGGGAACAATCTGGTACTAGTTGTCACACACGTGGCCTTGGGGAAAGAGAATGCCAGATCAGGTCAATTGGATGGTTTAACCCCTAAGGTGGGTGACCATGGGTGATAGATGGAGTAAAATGGGCGCTAAAGGAGGCCCTGGGATATGCGGCAGGGATCATCTGAGCTTGGGATTTAGCGGCTGGAGGATATCCGGGCTTGGCACAGTTATGGAAGTTGTTGACTGACAAGGGGCTCAGGCAGACACGTTGGTCTGTTACTCATCATTATTACAAGGATGTTTTATATGGAATTGTATTTTATTAAAAATGGATGTCATGGATGGATTATTCATGTTACAGTTTTTGTACTAATGTTATGCACTGATGCAAGTTTAATAAAGCTGTGACCACTATTATTCCAACAATGATATTGTCACTTCGTTATTGGGTAAGTAAGGGAGCGGGCATAGGCGGATGCATGGGTCATGTAACTTTAAGAGCCAAATTTCCAGGTTTTAAACCAGAAATTTGCCTCCGCTAGTGCTAGTGTGGAGTGGGAGAGGGAGGGCAGCATCTAGGCTGCTGCCTCAGGCGGCAGCAGCCCCAGGATCGGCGCTGTGACTTATGCTTTGCTTAAAATCTGTCACAAAACATTCCTAGCTGAAGAGATAGAAAACAGCATGATCTAATCTCACATCCATATATGTCAATGCTTGGAAATCTGGTGAGAATATAAAATGTGTCATAGTGCATTCACTCCTTTGCCTCCTCCTTGGTGAGAAAATTTACTTACAACTGTGTTTATCCATTGTATACATCGACTGGTGACACTTGGGAAGTCAATGTCTGAGACAGAAAGAGATAGGGAGTCAAACAGATGGAGACTTATACTCTTCGGACAAACAACTTCATATTTACAATCCTGCATTAATAAACTGACCAGCTAATGCCAAACAGCAACTGCTGAGTTGCATATTATAGTTTAACAAAAGACATTACAAATATAAACTACAGATGTAGCAGACTTTGTTTTGAGCTCTTACACTGCACCACACCCTGCCAGGACATGAGTATAGTTTACATGAAAGCATGGGCTAATATCACATAGGGTAGCATCCCACTAAAGCTGAACTTATTCATGACAATGCAGAATATAACCTAATTAAGGCTTTCCTTGGGGTAGGAAATATAAAAAACTTTTGTGTGGGAATTACATTTACAAACAATTTTATGGAATTAGCTGGAGAAGTCAGGGTGGGGCAACTGACCCTCTTGCCCCATTCTGCGGACACCCATGAATGAGAGCATGGAGAGACAAATGAGCAAGATTTCTAGATAATGGTTGCACCATCTAAGTTGTATGGAGTATGTTTGTATGTTGTATTTGTTGCCCAATTGCAGTCAGCAAAATGCCTTTAAAGGGTAATTTAACCCCCAACTAATAAAAACCCCTACCCTCCATAGACCCCCCCCCCCTCACTGCTCCCCCCTACCCTCCATAGACCCCCCCCCTCACTGCTCCCCCCTGCACAGGTGTTAACATCTGTAAATGCCCCTAAGCCTGTAATTACCCCTCATTGCACAGTGGAGCTCACGGGTGCCATCTTCAAGCACCGGGAGAAAACCTGAAGATTACCGAAGCACATTTGTTTCTGTATCTAATCTAATGGCTCAGTTCACACATTGTAGCCTAGGGTTGCGATCTCTCTGGTTTTGAAAAAAAAAAAAGCAGGGCAGAATGCACCAGTGTTTTTGTATTTTTTTGCACTCGTAAAGGACCACTATATGTGTTGTTGTTATTTGGATAGCTAGTCAATATTTACTGGTCTCAACTACTGGTTAGAAACCCATTACTTATTTTATTTGGCCACTGGACTCACAACAGTATTATGAGCTTAAGCCGAGAGTTATACATTAAACTCGTCATCATTATTATGTAGATTCAATAAGCTGTAAAATATTTAGTCCACAACAACTTGTAGCCATTCTAAATTAATTTTAAGGACGTGTAAGCAATCTGTCACATTTAAATCATACAAATCTTCTTATTTTGAGACATTCTGGTTTATTTAAAAAAAAAAAAAAAGCATGAATCCACACTTCTAAGGATAATGCTGAAATTATACCTCATTGCTTTTCCATCAAACTAGTGTGTAATAGAGTCTCATAGTCCCCGCCGTTCTTTCCCAGGCATGCAAATCATGTTTCTATGTCTCCCAAATTTGGAATGTAGTGAACAATGATCCTTCCTAATGACATTTCCAATACAGTATTTGTTCAAAGTGTCCTGGCGACACTATTCAGCATCCCTATCACTAAAATGCAATCCTTGCATGAAAGATTTGACTTAATTAATTAGCATATTTATAACCGTGGGCAACCTGGAACGAGCAGATAGCAGTGCATACCAAGAGTAGCATCTTTCTATTAATATATAACCAGGCTATTCATTTCTTCTAGAAATGAAATCCCTTTTGAAGTTAATGCCCTTGCTGTTATTTCATCCAGCACTAGCGCCACACATAATTAATAACTGCTAATTTATATATTTATTTTTATTAAAGTGTGTTATGGCTTGTTTGGAAGGAAAGGATCCTATGAATTGCGGATACACATACTATGATTACCTGCCAACCACAGTTATCCCATGAGGCATGTACAACGAGTCTGCAAGAAAAGAAGAGATTGGTAGGAACTGCAAGATTAAGCTTCCAAGCCTATAACCATCAGACTCCATACTTTAAAGATTGAAGCCCCTTCTACTTCTCAGTGCAGATTGTGCAATATATTTTTAGTAGGATATCTAGATAAGTGGAAAAGAATCTTGTTACACTCTTTTGCAAGCAGAAAAGATTAACGTGCTAATAAAATCTGTGAAACTCAAGAGTTTAAGAGAGAGCAGAGACAGAAAACTATTGTATTAACCCCATTTCTTTAAAATCATACAAAAACATATTTTACTTGAAGTATAGCTCCATTACAGTAACTAATAAGTGCAAACTGGTACCATTTATTAAACCTAGTAGTTAAATCTTAGACTGTTTTTCCAACATTAGCACTTTATAGTGACTTCAATTGATAGCACTGGTGCAAAGTTGTGCCCACGTTTTTGAATGCCATCCCCATCTAAGGGTCAGCTGATACTGCTTTGTTTCAATGTCTGATCCATGAAAGTTTAAATAAACTCAATGTGCCCATATATAGGCAGCTATTGTATTATTGATTGACCTGACAGACCAACAGCCTATTCATCTGTTCTGTGCTGAATGATATCTCTTACTGGGCAGGGCCAAGAATTAATATTTGCAAGAACTAAACTGCACAGGACAGGCCCTCAATCACTTTGTTACCCAGCAAAATAAGCATGTCTGTCTAGGTACGGCCTTAATTAATAGGGCTGCCATGCTTGCCTTCCAATATGTTTATATTTCTGACCTATTAATAACATTGGCACCAAGCATAATTTTTGCTGGCCAGGCAGGTAAAATACCGCCCAGATGGAAACCCTATTTATAAGTCTATATACACACTTAACTTTGCAACCAGCTGAACATTACCTGCAGTTACATTATCGTGAAGTATTAACTGAGGTAGGTATAAAAAAATAAAATAAAAAACTTGGCGTGCAAAAGATATTCCCCTACTCATCACAGTGGGATTTATAAGTTTGAATCACCAGCTCACACATAGGATTGCTATACTTGCACTGTATGTGACTTAAAGTTATATAATTTACAGTACTTATAGGAAAACTAAAGCTTGACTGAAGACATAGGGCAGAAATGTAGTACATTATGTTTTGAGCTTCTGTGGGGTCAGACTGGAGCTTTTGGGGCCCTCACATCATTTTCTTCTTTTGGGGGCCACTGGAGAAGTCTGATCCTGTACCAGCCCAAGGTAGTAACCACAGCCATTTGACAGGGAAGACTGTGACTCCAAAGATGCCCCGGTAGCTCTCCATCTTCTTTTCTGCTGATTCACTGCACATGCACTGTGCTGCTGTCACTTATGATCTTAGGGACCAGCTCACAATATACTGAATATATATATATATATAAAGTAAATGTTACAATATAAGGCTGATTAATGAACAATTCAGATTATATGTACACGGCAGCTTAGAAAGCAATACACTTAGCATCAGAATTTAATAATCAGCCCTGTAGCTTCTTAACAGCTGCTCAAAGCACACTGAGCATGTGCGTGTCAGTGACACTCCTTAAAAAATCCAAGATGAACTCCTGTGACTTCTTTTGAGGGCCCGAATCATTACTATAGAGATACCGAACCCTTAGGTTGGTTCAGTAGGGATTCCCAGTGGCTGTAAAGTGCACTCTTTTGCTGGAAGTACTAATTAGGACTTTTTAGCCACTTCATATAAACTGTAAGTCACCCCTGGAGGGTAGGGAGGCTAGGGAGACTAGGGAGGCTGGAGATACCTTTCCCATCCTCTGTGTTACTTTGTCTGTGTTAGTGATTGTCAGGGAGCCGGAAGCTCCCTCCAGGGAGGTAGTCAGGATCGAGGAGGAAGCCCTCTTGAGGGTGCAAGGTTGCCAAAGGGTTAATCAAAGGAGTAGTCAGAATCCTCACGGGGGGCCTCTGGACCACCAGGACTTGGCTTCTGGGGAAATTTGGAGTCGAAGTCCCTCACAAGACGAGGAGCATGCACATCAGAATGTCCTTCCCAGGAGCATTCTTCAGGGCCAAAGCCCTTCCACTTGATGAGGTACTGAAGAGAGCCCCTGGAGATTCTGGAGTCAAGAATGTTTTCCACCTCATATTCTTGTTGACCATCCACAGAAATAGTAGGAGGGGGAGACTGGTTCACAGAAAAGCGGTTGGAGGTAGCGGGTTTCACCAAAGAGACATGAAACACGTTGGGAATTCGCATCTCAGGGGGAAGCTGAAGTCTGACAGCCACAGGATTGATCACCTCCGAGATGGAGAATGGACCCACAAACTTCGGACCCAACTTAGGAGATGGCACCTTCAACCGAATGTTCCTGGAAGACAACCAGACTTTATCACCAACCTTGTAGGGAGGAGAGGGTCTACGTCTACGATCTGCAAACGTCTTGTGAACCAGAGCGCTCTTCTCCAAGTTCGACTTGGTTGCAGCCCAAATAGCAGACATGTGGGCTGCATGGTCATCAGCAGCCGGGACGTCAGACAACACAAAGTCCTGGGGGAAGGCCTGAGGATGCTGACCATACACCAACATGAACGGAGACCTTCCAGTGGAAGTGTGGCATGCATTGTTATGAGCAAATTCCGCCCATGGGAGGAGATCAGACCAGTCATCTTGACAAAGGGAGACGTGATTCCTCAAGAACTGTTCCAAAGCTTGGTTTACTCGTTCAGCTGCTCCATTAGTCTGGGGATGATAAGCGGAGGAGAACTGGAGAATAATACCCAGATCTTTGCACAGGGAACGCCAAAACTTAGCAGTAAACTGAGAACCTCTGTCAGAGACCACTTCCACAGGAAAACCATGCAGATGGAAAATATACTGGATGAAGAGTTGAGACAACTCCACAGCAGAGGGAAGTTTCCGTAGGGGAATGAAATGGGCCATCTTGCTAAAGCGGTCAATCACCACCCAGATCACAGTGTTTCCACTAGAGGGGGGAAGTTCAACAATAAAGTCCATTGCTAAATGAGTCCATGGACGAGATGGGATAGGCAATGGTTGTAATAACCCACTGGGGCGAGAATGGCTAGGCTTGGATGTGGCACAAACGGTACAGGCAGCAACAAAGTCTTTGACATCTTTACGAATAGTCGGCCACCAGACTAAACGTCTAAGGAGTTTAAGAGTCTTTTCAGGACCAGGGTGTCCTGCTTGCTTGGAGCAGTGGGTTTGTTGAAGAATAGGAAGATGTAACTCGGAGGGAACAAAAGCCATCCCAATGGGGTATCCGGAGGAGCAGAAGACTGTCCAGCCAAGATTTGTTCGGCAAATTGGGGAAATAGAGATGCAATAATCTTGGTGGGGGGAATAATAGGTTCAAGTCTTTCTGGTAGACGATCACCCGGAGTGAAACTTCTGGAGAGCGCATCGGCCTTCCGATTCTTGGAGCCAGGACGATAGGTCAGAACAAAGTTAAAGCGGGAGAAGAACAGGGCCCACCTGGCCTGAAGAGGATTCAGTCTCTTGAGAGAATGTATGAACTCCAAGTTCTTATGATCAGTATAAATCGTGACCGGAATTGAAGAACCCTCTAGGAGGTGACGCCACTCTTCAAGAGCAAGCTTGACTGCCAGAAGTTCTCGATTCCCTACATCGTAATTCTGTTCTGGAGAAAAAGGCACAGGGGTGCAATTTCCCATCGGCAGAATGTCTCTGGGATAGAATAGCCCCAGCACCTACTTCAGATGCATCCACCTCAATGCAATAGGGTAACTTAGGATCCGGATGACGGAGGACTGGGGCAGAAGAAAATGCGTCCTTTAGGGACTGAAAAGCTTCTACAGCAACTGGAGGCCAGGACCTAGGATTACCCCCTTTTCGGATAAGAGTAAGGATAGGTGCAATACGGGATGAGAACCCCCTGATGAATTGCCGGTAGTAGTTGGCAAATCCGATGAACCTTTGAATAGCCTTGGTGCTCAAGGGAAGACGCAACTCTTGGATTGCTGACACCTTAACGGGATCCATCTCGAAACCTTCTGGGGAGATGATATAACCCAAGAAAGGAATCTTAGACACCTCAAAGACACATTTCTCCAACTTGGCGAAGAGAGAGTTCTTCCTCAAACGAGAGAGTACTTCTTTCACCTGGGAGCGATGAGATACAAGGTCTTTCGAGAAGATCAGGATGTCATCCAGGTACACGACCACAGACTTTCCCAAGAGATCCCGGAAGATGTCATTCACGAGCTCTTGAAAGACAGCGGGGGCATTACAGAGACCAAAGGGCATCACGAGATATTCATAGTGCCCATCCCGAGTGTTGAATGCCGTCTTCCATTCGTCCCCTTCACGGATGCGGATGAGGTTGTACGCCCCACGGAGATCTAATTTAGTGAAAATCTTAGCCCCTTTCAATTGGTCAAAGAGTTCAGCAATCAGAGGCAGGGGGTACCGGTTTTTAACAGTAATCTTATTAAGACCCCGGTAGTCAATGCAAGGACGTAGGCCTCCATCCTTCTTTTCCACGAAGAAGAAACCTGCCCCGGCAGGAGAAGTAGAGGGGCGGATAAACCCCCGCTGGAGATTTTCCTGAATATAGTCTTTCATAGCGGAAGTCTCAGCCGGAGAAAGAGGATAGGTGCGACCCTGAGGGGGCATGGTTCCTGGCAGGAGATCGATAGGACAATTGTATGGTCGATGTGGAGGAAGGAATTCTGCGGACTTCTTACAGAATACATCAGAGAATTCTCTGTAAAAGGAGGGTAGAGTCTTCAGATCAGACATAGAGATATTCACCCTCTGGAGGGGTTCAGCAGGAAGACAGTGCTACTGGCAAAATGGGCTCCAACGGGAAATCTGTCCTGCGGACCAATCAATGGTGGGATTATGCAGGCGCAGCCAAGGGAGACCCAAAACGACTGGAACGGATGGGCAGGAAATAATTAGGAACGAAAGTCTTTCTTTATGCAGCGTCCCAACCTGCACAGGCAATTCTCCAGTCGTCATGGAGATAAATTCAGCCTCCAGGGGTCTATCGTCAATGGCAGTGACACGAAGAGGAGTGGACAATGGGAATAAGGGAACCTCCATGTGTTTGGCAAAAAGAGCGTCCATGAAGTTCCCAGCAGCTCCAGAGTCAATAAAAGCTGAGCCGACAATGGTCTTAGTGGCAAGGCGAATCTGTAAAGGAAGGAGAAACCTGTGAGTGTTCTCTTGAGACTTCGGAGTAGTGCCCCCTACATGAGTTACCCTAGATATACCTCGGGGAACAGAACTCGTGGGCTTCACGGGACAAGAGTTCGCAAAATGAGACTGTCGCAACAATACAGACATAGGCCAGCCATTCGTCTACGGAGTCTTTCTTGTTCGGAGAGACGAGCCCTTCCAAGTTGCATCGGTTCCTCCGGAGGAGAACTAGAAGCTTGAGTAGCTGGAGTATGCAAGAGAGGTCTCTGGAAGCGAGGTGAAATCTTTTACAACGCTCCCTCTCTACTTGATGCTCTCTGAGACGAGTGTCCACCTTAATGGATAGTGCAATCAGATCTTCCAGCAGATCAGGGAACTCCCTGGAGACAAGATCATCTTTAATGCGAATAGACAGACCTTGATAGAATACGGCCTTATAGGCATTGTCATTCCAGGAAGTCTCAGCCATCAAAGTTCTAAAGTCAATAGCATAGTCACTGACACTGCGGTTCCCCTACTGGAGTTGCAGAAGACGAGACGGGGCATTAGTGACCCGACCCGGGGCATCAAACACAGTACGAAATTCTTGAAGAAAAGCCTTGGCATCAAAAGTCAGTGGAGAATTCTTCTCCCAACGAGATGTTGCCCACTCAAGCGGTTTGCCCACCAAACGAGACATCACATAGCCCACCTTGGAACGTTTATTGGGGAAGTGCGAGGGTTGAAATTCGAAATGGATCTGGCACTGTGTAGCGAAACCTCTGCAGGCCTGTGGGTCCCCACTGAAGCGAGGGGGAGGCGGAATACGAGGCTCACCAGACGAGAAACCTGTGGGAGGATTTACAGCAGCTTGGGAAGCAGGAGGCGCTGGAGGCACTCGAGAGAGAAGGGTATCGAGTGCCTGCCCTATGCAGTACTGCTGGGCTTCATATTCCTCCATGCGGGATGCCAGTCTACGGAGCGCTCGTCCGACATCAGGCGTAGCTTCCTCAGTAGGATCCATGGCCCAAGTATAATGTCAGGGAGCCGGAAGCTCCCTCCAGGGAGGTAGTCAGGATCGAGGAGGAAGCCCTCTTGAGGGTGCAAGGTCACGGTGTCCAAAGGGTTAATCAAAGGAGTAGTCAGAATCCAGGCAAGAGTTCACGGGCAGGCAAAGTCCAGGTAAAGGGTCAGGAAAACAATCAGGAACAAGATTCAGCAATAGAAGCTCACAGGGAACACAGGATACACAGGAAATGATTCCTATACTTGGGAGCCATTCTGGCGTCTAGGTAGCCTTTTTATTTTGAATTTGGCGCCTTTGTGACGTCATTGGCCTCCTTGCGCCGGCGCGCTGACTTTATCGCGCCGGCGCCGCCATTTTGGGAGCGACGCCGGCAGGGGAGGACGCGCCGCCCGGAGCTCCTGGAACTGCTCCGGGCGGCGATCATGACAGTGATGGGTAGTGATGGGTGAATCTGACCTTTTTTGCTTTGCCAGAAATTGGCAACAAATTTGCCAAATACATTTAAGTCATTGGACGACAATTTTTTTTGACATGTGACAATTTTTTTCACCCATTGGAGTCTATGGGCATCTTTTTCGCAGTAAAATTTGGTGATGAGCCAATTTTTTCACCTTAATGGTTTTGCCATGAATTCGAGTTTTGCAGAATGGTGCCAAAAATTCACCACATGGTGATTTCGCATGTGCAGAAAAAAAAATGTCACACGGAATACAAAAATGTTGCAATTGACAAAAAGTCGCCCATATAATGTATTTTGCTACAAAAAAAGTTGCTGTAACAAAAATGTCACTGCAACAAAAATATTGCTGCAGTTATGTTTGTTTGGCAGTTCAGGAAAAGCTGGATAAATGGGTCCCTGGAGTGAATGGAGGAGAGCAGGATGGACCCTCCATTCCATACTCTATTTAGGGCCACCCTGAATGGTGAGAACCCCAAAAAGAGGGGAGAAGTTCTCAATGAATGCTGAGGAAATGCTAATGAACTGTGTTTCTATAATCTTTATGTTGGGAAGATTGCCTGAATAAATCTCTGTTTTCGACTGAATACATGGGGGCAGATTTACTAAAGGGCGAAGTGACTAATGCTAGTGACAATTCACCAGCATTGCCACCCGCAGGGACATCGCCAATTCACTAACGGCGCAGGTGTCAATTAGCTAGCGAAAGAGACCATTGCTAGCCTTCATTCGCACTCTGTCACCAAGTGCAGATTTTACATACTGTTGGAAATTCTCAAAACGGCAAAAAAAAATGCAAAACGCGGATTTTGATGGCGTTGTCAAAATCTTTTTTGTGCGACAATTCTGACACACATTAAAGTCAATGGCCGTCTATTAATTGTCACTGGCATCAAAAAAAATTAATTTTGACACAGGTTTGGACTATTATTACAACAGAAAGTGTGCCATTGCCCTCAGGGCCACTCCTGCCATGATGCAAGGTGAGAACCTTGCCTCAGGCGGCATGGAGCGGCCTTTTACAAAGAGTGGCAAAAAGCTTCCTCTAGTAACTTTAAGAGCAACATTTCCATTTTTTAACATGGAAATTCCACTCTGCTAGTGCAGCGAGTGCAATAGCGCTCACTGCACTAGTGATGTACCCCCACACCCACTCCAATGTTAAAAGTTGAAAGTGCAGAGCGGCAGCAGCCCCTGAAACTATTGATTGCCCTAAAATGAGCACTAAAACACTAGAACATATGGGTAGGCTTTAAAAATACTGGAATGACTTAAGTTATTTTGTGCTTGATCTGAATATTCAATTATCACTGTACTTACAGTACATGACCATTTACTATCAGTTCTGTTATGGTTTATTATTTTTCAAAAGGCAAACTCAGCAAGAATGCTGGAAGTGTGGAGGTCCAGAAGTCATTGCCTTTATACACATTACATTGAATTACCCAAACAACAAGAAGATGGGCATTGAGAAAATCCATAGCAGTTCCATAACTTTTATACCCCCTGGTTCACCCCTCCACCATGCAGTCAGTTCAAATCAAACCAAATTTTAGACAGCATAACAGGGTTCACTTTTCTTCTTTCTTTGACCTCTCCAATTTCCTTCTCCTCTTTTATACTTCTCATACTACTACTAACTTTACATTGCTTTGTACCAAAATGAATATCTCCTTTCTTAAATTGCTGTTTCCTTGATTGTAAAGCTTATATAGATTATTTTCAACTATTTATATTTTTTACTGTCTATGATTTTCAGTTAATTAAAGAAATAAGAAAAAAAGTGTTGAGGTAGTAGAGAGGAACACAGTAGGCAGTGGACTTGAATGGGGTCTAAATAAGCAAGCCGAAGTGTAGTGACTGCATATTATGCAGAGCTATAGAGCTATATGAAAATTGAAGATCAGGCAGAAAAGTGATGATTATTATTATTTTATTATTAACATGTATTTATATAGCGCCAACATTTTGGGTAGCACCGTAAAGTAAATGTGATTATACAACTAAATCACATGAATTATATACATAGAATATATGGAGTTACATACATCATGATCAATACTGGTACAAAAGGTGAGGAAGGCCCTATTCAAAGAGCATACACTCTAAAGGGAAGGGAGTAATACACAAGGTGTGGGAGTGGGCAAGATCGAATTAAGTGGGTGAGAAATGTGGTACTGTATGTGGTGTTGCATTTGGTAGTTAAGCGTGAGGGTAGGCTTCTTGAAAGAAGTGCGTTTTAAGAGATTTCTTGAAAGCAGAAAGGTTGGGAGAAAGTCGGACAGACAGTCAGTGAGAGTTCCAGAGGAGGGGTGCAGCCCTTGCAAAGTCTTGAATGCGAGCATGTGAGGAGGTAATGAGAGAAGAGTTGAGTAGCAGGTCAGTAGAGGAGCGTAGTAAGCGGTTCGGTGAGTATATAGAGATGAGTTCAGAGATGTAGGGTGGGGCAGAGTTATGTGCTTTGAATGTCAGGGTCATTAATTTGAATTTGATTCTGAAAGGTATTGGAAGCCAATGCAGGAATTGACAGAATGGCGTGGCAGAGGAGGAGCGGTTGCTGAGGTGTATGAGCCTCGCAGCAGTGTTCATTGTGGACTGGAGAGGTGACAGTCTCTGCAGGGGAAGGCCAATTAAAAGAGAATTACAGTAGTCTAGACGTTATATGACGAGAGAGTGAGTAAGAATTTTGGCAGCGTCTTGGGTGATAAATGATCGTATTTTTTATATGTTCCTTAGCTTGACATGATTTAATAAGTGACTGGATATGAGGAGTGAGTGACAGGGCAGAATCTAGGATAACCCCAAGGCACCGGGCCTGGGGAGAGGGGGTGATAGTGGAATTGTTAGCAATGATGGATACTTCCAGGATGTTACTGGTGTTAGTTGGAGGAAAGAGAACCATTTCAGTTTTAGAGAGTAATTTAAGGTAGCGTTCCGACATCCAGGTAGAGATATCAGACAGGCAGCAGGAGACATGAGTTAGGAGTTCTGGGTTGAGATCAGGAGATGAGAGATAGATCTGAGTATCATCAGCATAGAGGTGGTAGTGGAAACCGTACGAGTTGATTTGCCAAGGGAGGAAGTATAGAGGCAGAATAGTAATGGTCACAGGACAGAGCCTTGAGGAACCCCAACAGAAAGAGGTAGGGGAGAAGATGTTACTCCATTGTAGGAGACACTGAAGGAACGATTGGTGATGTAAGAAGAGAACAAGGACAGGGCTGTGTCACGAAGGCCAAGCAAATGGAGGGACTGGAGGAGGAGAGGGTGTTCTACAGTGTCAAATGCAGCTGAGAGATCAAACAGTATTAGTAGTGAGAAATGATTGTTGGCTTTAACGTTTAAAAGGTCATTAGTTAGTCGAGTCACGGCAATTTCAGTGGAGTGTTGTGGCTTAAAACCAGATTGTAGGGGGTCCAGCAGGTTATTGTCAGAGAGGAATGAAGTTAGTCGGTTGTAGACTAGGCGCTCAAGTAGTTTAGAGATGAAAGGTAGCAGAGAGATAGGTTGAGGTTGTCAAGATTTGAGGGATCAAGAGAGGGTTTTTTTCAGAATGGGGGTGACGAGAGCATGTTTTAGTTGAGAAGGAAACAGTTCAGTTGAGAGCGAAAGATTAAATAGGTGAGTTAAGGCTCTGATTAGACAAGGATTGGTATTGCGGAGAAGTTTTGAGGGAATTAGATCGAGCGGGCAGGTGGTAAGGTGAGTAGAGGCCAAAAGCTTTGAGACTTCCTCATCAGTGACAGGGGTGAAGGAATACAGGAGAGACTGGGGAGTGTGGAGGGAGGGTGGTGGAAGTCTAGAGGGGTTGAGTAGTGTAATATCCCTTCTGATAGTGTCAATTTTGTTTTTGAAGTGCTCAGGAATATCTTGAGCAGAGACAGATGTGCATGGAGGGGTGGAGAAGGGGAAAGGAGAGTGATAAAGGTGGAGAGAAGTTGTGCTGTTTTTTTAGAAAGGGAGTTAATGAGTGAAGTAAAGTATGTTTGTTTGGCTTGGAAGAGGCTGGTGTTATAGGAGTGCAGGGCAGATTTGTAGCTCCAAAAGTCTGATTCTGAGAGGGATTTGCGGTAGCGACGCTCAAGTGCACGTGAGTGTCTTTGGAGCACTTTTGTTTGAGCAGTAGGCCAAGGTTGAAGTGGTTTGGGTCTAGCACATTAAGGGCAGTGGTGAGAGTACTATAGTAGACAGAGGTAGCCACATTAGGACAAGAGATGGCTGAGATATTAGAGTGAAGATAGTCAAAGGTAGAAGAGAGATGTGACACATCTACAGCTTGCAAGTCACGGTAAGTACGTGTTTGGGGAAGAGCAGGGGGTGAGGAGGGAGTTAGTGAAAGTTGAAATGTGAGCATATTGTGATCAGTAGTGATGGGCGAATTTATTCACCAGGCACGAGTTTGCTGCGAATTTGCACAATTCGGTGGCGAAAATTCACTGGCGTCAAAAAAAAGGGGAAAATGGTGAGTTAGTAAAATTGGTGGTTGAACAGAGTCTGGTAAATATGAAATCCACAGCATTAACATTGGATAATGAATTAGGCACCAGAGTTGACAATCTAAATAGAAGAGGTTATTTGGAGTCTTGATATATAGGGTTATAGCCAGACAACTATGAGCAGGAGACAGAAATGGCTCAGAAATGAGAAAGGAAGTCTGACAAGCCAAGGTCAAGAAACATTGAAAACAAGAATCAGTAGTGTCAGACAATCCTGGGCATGGAACCAGAGCTGGTAGTCAAGATCTGCAGAGGATAGACACGGTGGCAGTCTGATTGTAGTCAGATGAACCAGAATTAGAATCCATTGATAGTTGAAATAATGTGACATGAAAATAACTTGGGAGCTAAGTATAAACTTGAGGCAAACTGTAGCATGAAGTAGACAACAGTTAATATGGAAATCATCCAGAAAATGAAGGAAAGAAGAGAAAATTATAAAAGGACACATTAATTCTACAGCATTTTAACATATTTTAGATTTATGGACATAGCTTAATGTTCAAGGCCCAATAGTGAGTTAATACAGAGATGGGGCAATAATGACAGGACCTTGATTGAAATATGCTGCATCTGCACTTCATTATATAGACAATAGAGATTCAAAAGAAATTTTCCCAGCAGCCTTTCAAAAGTGTTAACTTTAGAAGTCAGTGTTTGTATGGCAAGCTTAATCTCAGATATATTTTCAATGGGTTGAAAATTTGCATTATCTTTGTAAGTCTCTTGCCAGCCATAAAGATTAGTAGCACAGACTTGTTTATATATGTACAGTAAATTTGTAAGTGTAAAAAAAATTAGACTATAAAACTGCCCTTGCAATATGGCATAGCCTAGAGGCACTCCTAAAGAGCACACAAATTATTACTTGCTATACAGGTATATGGCAACATTGAAATATGTTGCTTCAATCAAGAGGTGGCCATCAGCACAATTAATAAGGTAGTAGTCCACTATTTCTGCATCACCGACAACAATTCAAAGAGTCACTATCAATCATTTTTGACACCATAGCAGACAATCACGTTACAATAAACCCCAGAAAACTGAAGGCCTCAACATTCCTCCCTTGACACAATCATTTTTGCATATGTGTGCAGAGCATTCATGCGAGAATCACGGACACTCAGAATCTGATTTAAGAAAGAAGAATACACAGGAACATGTTATATATGTTATATTGAATATGATAGTAATTAAATGTGAGTGGGTGCCAGTGTCAGACTGGCCCACCGGAATACCAGGAAAATGCCCGGTGGGCCCAGGTGGCAGTGGGCCCTCTTGTTTATAACCATTTGGCATATATCATGGTCATTCCCTATTTCTTTTTAGGGAGGCTTAATAATAGAACAATAGAACAATAGAGTATAGTAAGTAGATATAAAAGACTTGGAGCATAAAGAGGTTAAGTGAGTAGAGGAGGAATAATAGTTTGGAAAGTGGGCCCACCGTCTAAGGTTTTCTGGTGGGCCCCTTACATCCTACTCCGACACTGTTTGGTGCCCTCCCTGCTTACTGCTTATAATAACAACAGAGGAAAGAGAGTGATGGTTATAGAGTATATTCTTATCAAATGTCACATAATAGCATACAAGAAATGGATACAAGTAATCTTGGCAAAGGTAGACAAAATTGAAACATTGTTAAAAAACATTTGTCAGTGTTTAGCCTGTAGCAAAACTAAAATATGTATCCCTACCTAAGATGGCAATCTCTTGAGCTGTCCGTTAGATTATTAGCAGAAGGCACGCTCTACCTTTAAATGTTGATAGAAAACTCTTGCATCTTAGTGAATTTGCCCCAAAGAGTTTACCTCACTGTTTAATTCTTGTGCTCCTTTGCATATCTCAGAACTTTATTGGACTTCCCTGATTTCTGGCTTAAAAGTGAAAGAAAGTCTTTTTATAGTTGGGGTTGCCAAAAGCTAGGCAACCCCAAGTGAGTGTATTTACTTACATGACACTCCTGGCTGATGATCCTATCAGCAGAAAACTGCACAGGCCTGTGGTTCAGCAAGCACCATGGAGCGATCCTCTTCCTGTTGATTCTTTCAGCTCGCTGCTGCTCATGCACAGTAGAGCAAAAAGCCAAACTTTAATGAAAAAGCCGGCTATTTTGTTCTACTCCACATGCATCTGCGCAGTAAAATTAATGTTCCGTGGTGCTCGCTGGCAGAACCCCTGGTCGGTGCAGTTTTCTGCTGATAGGAGCACAAGCCTGGGGTGTCAGGTAAGTAAATACAACCACTTGGGGGTGCCTAACTTTTGGCACCCCAAGTATAAATGACTTTCCTTCTCATTTAATTTGTTGTACTGAGACTGCTAGAAGTCCTCTTAGCATGGGCCACCACCCATGCATACTCAAACTTTCTATCTGTAGGTTATTTTGTTTAACTCTATTGGAAAGATATGGTGAAAAACTCTCAGGACACTTTAACCAGCACATCTGCTGGTTACCCCATAACCTGACAAGAAGACTCTTAAACATCTCACAGATGACAATGTGATACTCTCTTAGTTGTTCAAAGTTCTTACTTTAAGATAGTACACTGTACAATCACTTCCCAGAATAATTTTTTGATGATACGAGCACAGGTCTTTTATTAATTAAAGACAAGAGATGTCTCCTTTTTGTCTATATGAGCCCATATGTACAATAGTGATGGCTGTAATTCTAATCCTTTTGCCATCCTTGGTGGAGCCTAGAGCTGCTCTACTAGCAACTTTAATCCTGTCTCTCATTTTTTGAGCAAGTTACTACAGAAACGAATCACTAGGTACGACTATACTAGGACACTAGGTAGTATTAACCAATTTAAGATATTCTTCCTTGTACACACTTACTACAAGCA
Organism: Xenopus laevis; assembly: GCF_017654675.1. NCBI lineage: Eukaryota > Metazoa > Chordata > Amphibia > Anura > Pipidae > Xenopus > Xenopus laevis. The sequence continues at coordinate 27,297,661 of NC_054388.1, read as the reverse complement.
CTGTTACTGTATTTTTTTAGTCTTCACATTTCCAAGACTGAATGTGATGCCTCCATAACAATTCAGGTTGGAGATTCTAGAATAAACAAACATATAAAATTAGTTTCTTTCAGTATTCCTGTATTTTTAACTTTCTAAAAAGGCATCCAAACGCCTTCTGAAAAAACTATCTGCTATTACAACTGCATCCACAGCTTCACGTCTCTTAATGTATAAAATTATTTTTGCATCTTAAGATGGGACATTCTTTGTTCTAATCTGAACAGATGTCAATGCTTAAATGCTTATTCTAAAGTGTAAACAATCTTTTGGCCAACCTTTCTTCATAACTGAGACTTCCATACCCCTTATGAACTTTTTTTGGATTGTCTATATTTCATTAATATCCTTTTTAAGTGCTGTAGACCAAAACGTAAGTGAATTTTGGAAGTGACCTTATCAGTGCACTACCCCTCCGCCTTTGCGTCTATGCTCCTTTTAAAACAGAACCATACCTTGTTAGCCCTTCCTGCTGCTAACTGGCATTGCTACAGCTACATTTAGGGGGTGATTTATTAATGTCTGAATGCTAAAAATTTGAGAAATTTTAGTTTTCCAAGATTTATTATACCCTGAGGCTGCAAAAGTCAGAATCCGAAAATACTCCATCTTCAACCTATCGAGGTCCTTTAGAAGTCAATACTAGCACCTAACGCTCTTCATTACTCACATGCTGAATTTAAAGGGGTTGTTCATCTTTGATTTTCTATCATGTAGAGAGTGATATTCTGAAACAATTTGCAATTGGTTTTCATCTGTCAGTAGTTGTGGTTTTTGAGTTATTTAGCTTTTTATTCAACAGCTCTCTGGATTGCCTGTTAATATCTAGTTGCTAGGGTTCATAGTAACCTAGCAACCATGCATTAATTTGAATAAGAGTCTGGAATATAAATAGGAGAGGGCCTGAATAGAAAGATGAGTAATAAAAAGTAGCACCAACAATACATTTGTAACTTTTACAGATCATTTGTTTTAAGATGGGGTCAGTGACCCCCCATTGTTAACCTTTGAACAGTAAACATTCTACTGCTGGCCATGTGTACACCTACAAATAATAGTGTACAAAACAAAGTTTTTATGATTTTTAGTAAGTGTGTGATGGTCTGCTGTACAACCTATATGCTATGGCCATTATATGGTTTTTGGATAGGGCAGGTTTAAAAATCTTAATTGCTGATATGCCATATTTGCCACTGAAGTTCCTCTACTTCCATACTGTGGGGGAAATTTACTAAAGGGAGAAGTGGCTAATGTGACGTCATTTTGGCACTTCGCCGATTTACTAACGGTAGCTGGCGTAAATTCACTGGCGTAATTTCGCACTCTAACGCCAGGCGAATTTTCGGTCTGGCGAAAGAGCGTTACTACGCAAATTCACTAAGTTTTGATTTTACTGACTGTTACCTCTATCGCCAGACTTGCCTTCGCCACATCAGACCAGGCGAAGTGCAATAGAGTAGATAGGAGTTCCTCAAAAAAAGTTGGCGTTTTTTCCTATTTAAAGGGTGATAGGCTAAAAAGATTGTACATTTTTTTTGGGGTATCCTTCTTCCCCCCTACATTTGCTGACATATGGCACCTAAACTATACCGTGGACAACTTTATATAGTTTTGTTAAGGTTCCCTGGCCTTGTGTAGTTTAATGTATTTGCTGCAGCATATACGGCCATTGTACTTTAACTGCCCGCTGAATGCTAATTAGCCAACGCTAGCGTAACTTCGAACTGCTGAGCGTAATTTCGCTGACTTCATTTCGTCAGCATTCGGTACCCTGTGCGCAACATTGGATCTTCGTGAATTAGCGTTGTCCAGGCAAGTTTATGCCTGGTGAAGTGTTGCGATGTGTGCGAAGCCAGCGCTGGTGAATTTTCGCCTGTTAGTGAATATGCCCGTGTATGGCCCCTGATAAGCTATCCATCCATTCTGCTAATGAGCTGATAGATCAAATAGTGTATCCATTCGGCCTGTGTATTGCTGCCTGAACTAGATCTGTATCTGGTACTGTGCTTGTTCAACACACTTATTGGGTATAGGTTGAGTCTAACTCCATCCATAGTCAAATGTTTTAGTGTAAGAACTTTGGGATAAAATGGAACAAAATAAATAATTTCACCAAATACAAGTAACCACAAAGCCACTGAAGAGCTGACAACTGCACCAAAGAACTGTAGTAGGGAGCATCATGGAATGTTTAGCCAGAAGCAGACTGGCTTCAAAGGAGTGGATTTTGAAAGTCAAAACTTTGGTCAGGATCACATAGTAACATTGTAAGTTACTGTAGGTTGAAAAAAAAGTCACCCGGCTATCAAGTTCAAACTTTTAAACCTATATACTGTATATCCTGCCTGCTAGTTGATCCATAAAATATATATACAAACCAAGAAAAAAAACACATTCCAAGGCCTTGAGATAGTGAAAAAAGTGGAAAATTTTATTTCAAAGTTTCGGCACACCAACCCATTATAACACCCATTTTTAAGTGGTGCCAACCTTAAAGGTGCTGTATTGTAACATTTTAAGGGATCTGTGGGCATCAAATTGTCTTTTAAATTCTTCCCTCTTTTAAATCCCCACATGGGTTTTTGTTTTAAGGTATTTGGTAGACTACTGTCACTGGCCAAGATTGACCAATTTTTATTAACAATATTTTTTATGACAGAGGTACCAGTATTGTATTGTGTGGTAATCACCATTCTCTTTGGGTCATTTTGCACTTCTGTTTTGTCCTGCGGTTTATGTTTTAAAGCTTTATTCATTGCCAAAGTTAGTGTTGTATGGTTATACAGTAGCCCCTCTCTAGGAAGTGATCATAAGCTTCTTGTATGCAAGAATTGTTTCTGATTACTCTCAAGAACTGAGAGAATGGGAAACTGTTTTTGGTAGAAGGTAAATGGAAACGATTGAAATGTAAAATGGTGTTTCTATCCGTTGTTTTCTGGTAAAGTTTATAGCCCAATCAACATTCTTCCAATGAAATAGAAATATCCAAAAATTCTATTTCTTTATCACCAACTGGAAGGGTGAAGCATACAGGTGTATCCAAATCATTTAGATCTGCCACCATTTTTTTCTAGGGAGTTTTGGTCAACCGGCCATAAGATAAAGATGTCATCGATGTAGCGGTAATAGCTTATGATGTTAGATTGGTATTTTGGCATTATATATCTATTCTCATACAATGTCATGAAGCAGTTGGCATAGGCAGGTGCCATGGCAGCTCCCAAGGCTGTGCCCTCTTTTTGCAAATAGAAACAGTTTTCAAAACTAAAATAATTATGTTTTAGCGTTAATTTTACTAGTTCACATATAAAATTCACAGGTGGACCTTCATAGTATGCAGAAGTCTCTATCACAGATCTGACCACCTCTATACCCTCATGGTGGGGAATGATGGTATATAAGCTACTGACATCCATTGTAGCCAGAATTACATTTTTTTGTGTAAATTTAACCGTATTGATCAATGACAAAAATTGGGGAGTATCTTTTAAATAATAAAGTAACATCTGGACAGGCTTCTGTAAATAATAATCAATGAAAAATAAAACAAACTGTTTCGTGAGGATACTATGGGGCGACCTGGTGGGCTTGTGATACTTTTGTGAACTTTAGGGAGACAGTAAAAAATTGGACAAATAGGGTAAGATGGTAACAGAAAATTATAAGTCTCTCTGGAAATCCACTGAAGATCTACAGCATGATTTAAAGTCTCCATCAAAATGCCTTTAAATTCTTTAACAGGATCACCACGTAGTTTTTGGTATGTTTTAATATCTTGTAGTTGTCCCATAACCTCATTGTGAGTCATTATAATCCAATAGGACAAGCCCCCCACCTTTATCTGCGGGCCTTATGATAATGGAATGATCCTGCTTAAGGGTAGATATTGCCAGACGCTCCTCTTTAGTCAGATATAAGTGTCCTTTATTTTCTTTGCCCAGTTTTGTATTTGATTCAAATTTGATAGTTGGCAGAAAAAATTTAATGCTAGTGTTATTTGAACTAGGGTTGCAATTGCTTTTGAGTTTCCATTTATTAAATGTGGCATTTGAATTAGAATCCCCAAATTCTTCTAGTAATCGCAGCTTATGTCCCAATTTGTATTGTTCAATCGACCAGTCAAATTCATTATACCTTAGAGTAGGGACAAAACTGGCTCCCTTAGAAAGTAAAGAAAACTCACCATTTGAGAGTGTGTGGTGTGATAAGTTAAAGATGGGTATCAGCGCTGGCTGCGTGGTGGTCGGCTTTTTTGCCCTCGACGTGTCCTCCTCTTTGGTTTGCGGGACTGAATATGGGCGCTGGTAAAGGGCGTTCTTGTGTTAATTATAATATAAAGAATTGGCAGCACTCCCAGGCTTTGTATAAAACCACCTTTATTCTTTCATGTATAGCAGCAGCAACGTTTCCGACCTGCAATGGTCCTTTTTCAAGCTGACAAAGCATAATTGATCATTACCAACAGCTTCCTTAAATAGCAAACATTATTATGCCCTCTAGTGGTCACAATATTTATTCTAAAAATACATCAAGCAGGGTTATGTCTACAATACCACACCATGATTGTTACATATTTCACATCAAAAGATACATATATCAAGAAAACATTTCTAGGGCTCACTTAGCTGTTAAGCCCATCAGCTCCGCTTGTTGTTTCTTATTCACCACTGAGGATTTAAAAAGGGCGTTCTTGTGTTAATGGCAGATCGTAAAAAAGCCCCTGTTGTCTTGTTAGAATCTATGACTGGGCTTGCAGAGCGCCATTTGTTTTTTCACATTTCTTCAGATTAAGTAGACTCTTATAGATGTCCTTCATGGAAGTAGTAATTGCCCTTTTTCATAAAGAGTGCAACAGCTTTTTTTTTTCAATTTATATATACCTAGTCTGTTGGCACCAGGGCATTATTTCCTTTTAAGTGTGTGCAACAGTCTCACAATCTCCATATAATTGGTTATATATTTTATAACCGACTGATTAGCACCACGAAACCAAGCTTTTTGAGGCATTTTTTCTTCTCAGACCAAAGGATACAACATGGAAGATTTTTCTTGAAAGATCAGGCCAAAATCTTCAATATGCTGAAACTTGGCATATCTCTGAACTAGAAGCAGAGAAAGTGTTGTGGCAACATACACACACTGAGGAGGCAATTACTACTTCCATGAGTCTACTTCTCACAATATATCTTTAATTATAGAGAGTATATATATATATATATATATATATATATATATATATATATATATATATATACTCTCTATAATTAAAGATATATTGTGCCTGGGTGCAGTATCAAAACTTTTAATTTTCATCCATCAAATAAGATCCGCACTCTCAGGTTTTACAAATATTTAAAAGTTTTTTATTAAACCACAGACTGACGTTTTGGCCCAACTCTCTGGCCTTTCTCAAAGTGTCTAATAGTCATTAACAAATGCCTTAAATATACAAACTGGCGGGAAGACAGCTAACGTAACACAGGTGTGTCAGCATCGTCCCCATTAGGCGACTCCCCTTAAGCTAAAACATACAAATAAACATAAAATATATTCATCCCACATACAGTAAGTGACAAATATTACTAAAATCCTAGTTCAGGCTCAACGTCTGAACCGGAAATAAAAGGAAGATACAGTGTAAATATGAACATGTTGCCACCTCTCCTCTTATCTATAACGATAGACAATGTTGCCATATTACTATAGTAGCTTTCTCTGAGGTAAGTTTAGAGTGGGGAATTGGACATGTCTGTCACGATCTTTATCATCTAAATTATAAAATATGTATCTTGTATCCATCATTGGCACACAAAATCTACTCTGGATTCCCTTTGTATATATTTATGTTAAATCTGTGCTGTAATCTAGCATCTTGTCACACTAGCAGCTGGTACAAATTATCTATCTCCGTCTACATATGCTGTTGCGGTATCACTCTCTGAGCCCCTACCATGCACTCTTAACACACGGTATTGTAGAAACCCACTGAGTCATTCCTCTGGCTACTCTCAACGGGGAATCAGAACAATACCAATCCTTGTCTAATCAAATCCTTAACCCTATTTAATCTTTCGCTCTCAACTGGACTGTTTCCTTCTCAACTAAAACATGCTCTTGTCACCCCCATTCTGAAAAAACCCTCTCTTGATCCCTCCAATCTTGACAACCTCCAACCTATCTCTCTGCTACCTTTCATCTCTAAACTACTTGAGTCTACAACCGACTGACCTCATTCCTCTCTGACAATAACCTGCTGGACCCCCTACAATCTGGTTTTAAGCCACAACACTCCATTGAAACTGCCCTGACTCGACTAACTAATGACCATTTAACTGCTAAAGCCAACAATCATTTCTCACTACTAATACTGCTTGATCTCTCAGCTGCATTTGACACTGTAGATCACCCTCTCCTCCTCCAGTCCCTCCATTTGCTTGGCCTTCATGACACAGCCCTGTCCTGGTTCTCTTCTTGCATCACCAATCGTTCCTTCAGTGTCTCCTACAATGGAGTAACATCTTCTCCCCTACCTCTTTCTGTACTTCCTCCCCCAGCAAATTAATCAACTCGTACGGTTTCCACTACCACCTCTATGCTGACGATACTCAGATCTATCTTTCATCTCCTGATCTAAACCCAGAACTCTTAACCCGCGTCTCCTCCTGCCTGTCCGCTATCTCTACCTGGATGTCGCATCGCTACCTTAAATTAAACATCTCTAAAACGAAATGAAATGGTTCTCTTTCCTCCAACTAGTACCAGTAACATCCGGAAGTATCCATCATAGCTAACAATTCCACTATCACTCCCTCTCCTCAGGCCCGGTGCCTTGGGGTTATCCTAGATTCTGCCCTGTCATTCACTCCTCATATCCAGTCACTTATTAAATCATGTCACTTCCAACTAAGGAACATATCCAAAATACGTTCATTTATCACCCAAGATGCTGCCAAAATTCTTATTCACTCTCTCGTAATATCACGTAGACTACTGTAACTCTCTTTTAATTGGCCTTCCCCTGCAGAGACTGTCACCTCTCCAGTCCATAATGAACGCTGCTGCCAGGCTCATACACCTCAGCAACGGCTCCTCCTCTGCCACGACATTCTGTCAATCCCTGCACTGGGTTCCGCTACCTTTCAGAATCAAATTCAAATGAATGACCCTGACATTCAAAGCACATAACTCTGCCCCACCTTACATCTCTGAACTCATCTCTATATTCTCACCCAACTGCTTACTACGCTCCTCGGACCTGCTACTCAACTCTTATTACCTCCTCACATTCTCTCATTCAAGACTTTGCAAGGGCTGCACCCCTCCTCTGGAACTCTCTCCCATGGTCTGTCTGATTTTCTCCCATCCTTTCTGCTTTCAAGAAATCTCTTAAAACGCACTTCTTTCGAGAAGCCTACCCTCACTCTGCTTAACTACCAAACGCAACACCACATACAGTACCACATTTCTCACCCACTTAATTCGATCTTGCCCACGCCCACATCCTGTGTATTACTCCCTTCCCTTTAGAGTGTAAGCTCTTTCTGCATAGGGCTTTCCTCACCTTTTGTACCGGTATTGATTGTGATGTATGTAACTCCATATGTTCTATATATATAATTCATGTGATTTAGTTGTATAATCACATTTACTTTTCAGTGCTGCGCAATATGTTGGTGCTATATAAATACATGTTAATAATAATAATAATAATAATAATAATAAATAATAGAAATGCCTTCTGATTGGACAGTTGTCTTGCATTATAAGTGCTGATTACAAAATCCACTAGATCATCCGTGTACTTGGTGACGTGGGATTGCTTTTGACTAGAAGCAAGAGTCAGGTTTTCCCATCTGATGCATAACAAGCAAATACAGAATCTTCCTTTAGCAGTTAAGATTTTTATTAATACAGCACATTTTATACAACATAAAAGCATAATGTGCAGTGCTGAAATGTAGAAATGCCTGTGAGGTTTGCCGAGTAGTGTTCAAATGCTATTTGCATGTCTTTAACTGTATTCTGTGGCAATGCCCGCCCATCCCGTATATTTAAGGAAATAGTGACCTTCGTTAATCACTTGATTAATAGCTCAACCCAATCTGAGGCAGATATGCCAAGCAGCCTTCATTCTTAACCTTTATTAGCTCAGAAAAAAATATTAGCCTGTTTTGCCATAACTTGGTATTATTGAAAGTTTCCTGCAGTGCAGTCATTAATCTAGTGTTTCTTGTGACTCAGCAAAATGCCAAGCTGTCACTCATGATCGCTTACTTGTCTTGTTGGCTTTCCGATTTGTATGAGATTCCGAGATTTGTGACAAAGAGCAATCTGGCTTTAAATTGCACTCTGTGTGTTAAGAGAACATTTCATTACAGGAGGATGGTTTAATGTGCTAGCAGTCTTCCACAAATATATTTCCAGGATAAAGTGCAGAAGGTGAAACTTATTAAAAAAACTAAAGTAAGGGGGGTTGGGGTTCACTTAAGCAGTGCAATGGCTTTCTCAATAGCAAGCAAAAGAGACACATCTGAAATCTTTGTGATTTTTTTCCAGTAGAATGGGATCCCTTATCCAGAAATGTGTTATCCAGAAAGCCATAAATTACAGGGATGGCCATATCTCTTAGGCTTCATTATAAGCAAATAATTAGAATATTGAAAAAATGAAAAAGGGTATATAAATTACTGGCAAAACATAATGCCAATCAAGATTGCTAGCTTCTTTAAAGGAGAAGGAAAGTATTTTTGCATTTGGGGCTTCCAAATGTTAGGCAGACCCAAGTGATTGTATTGACTAACCCGAAACCCCGGGCCGGTGCTCTTATCAGCAGAAAACTGCACTGGACCGGGGTTATTCCAACGAGCGCCATGGAGCGATCCTCTTCCGGGTTCTTCTTTCATCAAATTTCCAGGGGCAAACGCATGCGCAGTATAACAAAATAGACAACTTTTTAGTTAAAGTTCCCCTAAGTATAAGAACACTTTCCTTCTCCTTTAAAGACCTTCAACTAGGGAAATGCCATAAATAAATGCACACACTCCCATTATATTCAGTCTCCATGGAATGGAAGTACTAGTCCACTCTGCAAAGACACTGTAAATGTCAGCAGGTTATGGAAGAGATAAAAAATAGAAATGTTGATTTCAAGTTGTTGATAAGATGTGGAACTTAAATGACCTTGGACACATGTCTTGGACTTCTAGGTCCAGCAGCCACTCTGCTATTTTGTAAAAGTTCTCTCTAAACAAAATAAAAGGGGTTTAAGTTCAGCACTTTATACTATAAACTAAATGATCTTAGGTTGGGGGACCTCTGCTAGCTTCAGCCCCATTGAGAGCACAGTTCTGGAGGGTTTGTGTTTCTGCCGTAGCCAATCATTACAAAGTGCTTATGCCACTGGATTTAGGAGTGTTGTATATACAATATGAGACCTGTTATCCAAAATGTTTGGGACCTGGGGTTTTCAAGATGAGGGATCTTTGGATGTCTGATACATTAATTAAACCCAATATTATTGTATTACCAGCAATAAGTATTAATTATCTATTAGCTGGGTTAAAGTATAACAAACTGTTTTATTATTAAAGAGAAGAAAAAGGAAATCATATTTAAAATTTTTAATTATTTATTAAAATGGAGTTTAAGGGAGATTGTCTTTCCTTAATCCAGAGCTTTCTGGATAAAGAGTTTCAGGATAACAGATACCATACCTGTATATACTAAGGCAATATAATACATTATTACAATACTAGCTTGCATAACAGATCTTTTTAAAGGGGTGTGTCACGGATATGGTACTTCCAACCGCACGTGACTTTAGGTGTGACTATCAGGGGTCACTCACTCAGTCTCTCACCCACCTTGCACACAGGTTAGACTAACACAAAAGCACCCCAAACACCAAACAACACCCACAAAACTCATTTGCTGCCACCATCTATCATTCACAGGCGATAGAAACCTAATGTGACTATTCCCCTGTTCTCTCTAACAGGTAATTACTCACAATACACCAATGCATTAAACACACTCTCACTATAGTCAGTTAGTTCCTACTGATTCAACAAGTACTTCAGCATGCACACAGTTACACTCTTTCAGGCTAGGTTCATTTAGAGCATCAAATACAATCTTATTAAATTATCTTTAATATTATAAAAGGTATAACAGTGCAATATACAAAAAGATGTTACAAAAAGAGGCATACATTCAATAATACAATTTACAAACAGTTGTAAAATAAAAGGGAAAACATGGAAAGCCTATACTTAAATACAAAGATATAGAATTCCTGGTCCTGGAGGCAAGGGGAAACAAAAGGGATAACTTACAATCGCAATTGGTCCTCCAAAGTAAATCCAAAGTTTAGTCAGAAGAGCTGACTATTTATTAGTGATTTCAGGGCATCAGGTAACTGCACACTCCCCCTCCCTCAGGAATGCAAGGGGCGTGGCCTAGCAGGACACAGACTGAGTTTTTATGACATTCTGTGAGTAGGAACAGGACCAAGAATATAATGACCATAACTCCTTATAGGAACATAGGAGAGAGATGATATTATATTCATTGGTTATTAATTCTCTCAGGGATTCCATAGATACTAAACATCAATACTGTGCTACCTGCCCTTCCCAGATATTCACATCTAATACACAGAGTACCAAACCCAGTCATGTTTGGACTTGTTTGAAAGCTGAAATTGCCTTGAACCCATCACCAGTTTTTTATACTGTTGGTACAACAGGTATGGGTTCTGTAAGGATAAATATAATTGAGGATACATTTTATGTGACCTTCACTTCACCTTTGAGGGTCGTGCTGGGATCCCACTTTTGGATTATTTTCTAAGTGAAGGATCATCTTAGAGAAGGATCCAAAAGTGACAAATCTGTTCTCTTCTCCTCCAATCTTTTCCTACAAAAGAGGAAAAAACATTGAAGATTTGATTAAACAAAATAGGCGATATACTACATCAAAAAAAATAAATCCCTACAGGTACCCACCCATGCCATAACTGTGGTCATTGTAATGGCGTTATTAAGGGGGAGAAGATAATGCACCCACTGAAAGGGACACTGTATGATACTAAAGGTTTCCATACGTGTAACTCTAAAGGGGTGATCTATTGTATCAAGTGCCCTTGTGGCATGGCGTACGTGGGTCAAATAAAAAGAACAATCAAAGTTTGCCTGAACGAACACAAATCGGTAATAAGAAATTACCAACCAGGGAACAATGATAAAGCAATTAGGACAAAACAGGAAACAACATTAGTGAAACATTTCTATGAGAACAAACATAGGATTTCACAGATTCGTTGGCAAATTCTAGAAAAAGTGAATGAGATACAAGGGCAAGACTTTAAACTAAAATTACTGCAACGCGAAAGTTATTGGATTTGGACTCTGCAAACACAAACTCCTAAAGGCATAAATGAAGAATTCAATTTATCATATTTTGTATAGTTTATTATTGCCTTTTTATTAAACTATTTTCCTTTATTTTTGCAGATATTAATTCGAAAAAAATCGAATAATAGTTACATAGTTACATAGTTAAATTGGGTTGAAAAAAGACAAAGTCCATCAAGTTCAACCCCTCCAAATGAAAACCCAGCATCCATACACACACCCCTCCAAGCCATTCTTAAAGGCATTAACTGAATCAGCCATCACAACATCACCCGGCAGTGCATTCCACAACCTCACTGTCCTGACTGTGAAGAACCCTCTACGTTGCTTCAAATGAAAGTTTTTTCTTCTAGTCTAAAGGGGTGGCCTCTGGTACGGTGATCCTCTTTATGGGTAAAAAGGTCCCCTGCCATTTGTCTATAATGTCCTCTAATGTACTTTTAAAGTGTAATCATGTCCCCTCACAAGCGCCTTTTTTCCAGAGAAAACAACCCCAACCTTGACAGTCTACCCTCATAATTTAAGTCTTCCGTCCCTCTAACCAATTTAGTTGCACGTCTCTGCACTCTCTCCAGCTCATTTATATCCCTCTTAAGGACTGGAGTCCAAAACTGAACTGCATACTCCAGATGAGGCCTTACCAGGGACCTATAAAGAGGCATAATTATGTTTTCATCCCTTGAGTTAATGCCCTTTTTTATGCAAGACAGAACTTTATTTGCTTTAGTAGCCACAGAATGACACTGCCCAGAATTAGACAACGTGTTATCTACAAAGACCCCTAGATCCTTTTCATTTAAGGAAACTCCCAACACATTGCCATTTAGTGTATAACTTGCATTTATATTATTTTTGCCAAAGTGCATAACCTTGCATTTATCAACATTGAACCTCATTTTCCAGTTTGCTGCCCAGTTTTCCAGTTTAGACAAATCACTTTGCAAAGTGGCAGCATCCTGCATGGAACCTATAGTTCTGCACAATTTAGTATCATCTGCAAAAATAGAAACAGTACTTTCAATGCCCACCTCCAGGTCATTAATAAACAAGTTGAAAAGCAAGGGACCTAGTACAGAGCCCTGCGGTACTCCACTAACAACACTGGTCCAATTAGAAAATGTTCCATTTACCACCACTCTTTGTAGTCTATCTTTTAGCCAGTTCTCCAGGTACAAATACTATGTTCCAGGCCAACATTCCTTAATTTAACCAGTAACCTTTTGTGTGGCACTGTATCAAATGCTTTAGCAAAGTCTAAGTAAATCACATCCACTGCCATCCCAGAATCGAGGTCTCTACTTACATTCTCGTAAAAAGAAATTAAGTTAGTCTGGCAAGATCTATTACGCATAAAACCATGCTGGCACAAACTCATAGTATTATGATTTGCTATGAAGTCCAGTATCTTATCCTTTATTAACCCTTCGAAAAGCTTTCCTACCACTGACGTCAGACTAACTGGCCTATAGTTTTGAGGCTGAGAACGGGATCCTTTTTTGAATAGAGGCACCACATTAGCAATTCGCCAGTCTCTCTGCACTATGCCAGATCTCAATGAATCCTGAAAAATTAAGTAAAGAGGTTTGGCAATCACAGAGCTAAGATCGCTAATTACCCTGGGATGAATACCATCTGGCCCTGGACCTTTGTTAATCTTAACATGTTCAAGTCTCTTTTGAATTTCTTCATGTGTGAACCATGCATCATTAGTTGTATTACTAGAATTGGGACTGTTAAGAAGGAAACCTTCACTTACTGGTTCCTCATTTGTGTAGACAGATGAAAAATATGAGTTCAGAATCTGCGCTTTTATTTTGTTTTCATCAACCAGCTGACCCCCCTCTGATAGTAAGGGTCCCACCCCTTTCTGCTTCATTTTTTTACTATTAACATATTTAAAAAATAATTTTGGATTTTTTTTACTGCTTGCTGCAATATCCTTTTCTATAGCAATTTTAGCTTGCCTTATAGCTTCTTTGCATGATTTATTGGCCTCCTTGTACCTTATAAAGGTTTTTGGCTGTACCAGCTAACTTGAAAGCCTTAAAAGCACGTCTTTTCTTACCCACCTCAACACCAACGCTTCTATTGAACCAAAAAGGTTTTGCTTTGCAACGGTGTTCCTTGCTTACAAGTGGAATATACTGACAAGTATATTTATTAAGCAGCATTTTAAAGACTTCCCATTTTTGTTCTGTGTTTAACCCTGTGAAAAGCATTTCCCACTTAATATGTTGCAGAGATGCCCTGATACTGTCAAAGTTTGCACGTCTGAAATTTAGTGTTTTAGTTACTCCCTTATAGAATTGCTTCTGCAACAGAATCTCAAAGGAGACCATGTTATGATCACTATTCCCTAAATGCTCCCCCACACAAATGTTAGAGATGAGTTCAGTATTGTTAGTTATTACAAGGTCGAAAAGAGAGTTATTCCTAGTAGGTTCTTTAACGAGCTGGAATAAAAAGTTGTCATTCAGCATATTCACAAACCTACTAGCTTTTTCTGTCTTAGCAACCCCATTACCCCAGTCAATGTCTGGATAATTGAAGTCACCCATAGCAACAACTTGACCCAGCTGTGAAGCCGCTTGTATCTGCAAGAGTAGCTGGGCTTCATACTCGACACTTATACGAGGTGGTTTATAGCATACACCAATGATAATTCTTTTTGTTACCTTTTTCCCAGTCAAAATCTCTACCCAGAGTGATTCTACACCCTCACCAGTGCCAGCTATTTTTATTTCTTTAGCGCATGGCTTTAATTCAGGCTTTACATATAAACACACTCCTCCACCCTTTTTAATCCCTCTGTCCCTCCAAAAAGGGTGTAACCATTTAAATTCACAATCCAGTCACATGTTTCATCCCACCAGGTCTCAGTGATACCAATTATATCATAATTTTTAGAGCATGCAATTAGTTCTAGGTCTCCCATTTTACCTGACAAACTCCGTGCATTTGCCAGCATACAGCGGAGGTTACTACTTTTACTTTTGAAATGTGCATTACTTAGTGAAGAATTATACATTAAGTTAGTATTATTCTGTTTTCCTTGTAACAGAGGGACCTCCTTAGCTGGTAAACTGTATGCCCCCCTCACTCCTCCCCCATGACCCCTTACTAACCCCACTGCCCCGTCTACACTAGCTTCCCCATAATCCTTTATCTGGTGTAAACCGTCATGGTTGTATAGGTTGTACCCCAACGAAAAGTCAGCCCAGTGCTCTAGGAACCCAAACCCTTCCTTCCTGCACCAAGACTTGAGCCACGCATTTAGCTCCCTAAACTCCCGCTGTTTTCTTAAACTTGCACGTGGCACAGGCAAAATTTCAGAAAAGATTATATTGGAAGACCTTTCCTTGATGCATCCAGGGTGAGGTAAAAACCTTTTTTCCATTATTAGGGAGAGTGATTTAATTAAGTTTTTCTTGTTTAAGATTGTGATTCTACACATGCTCTTCTTATTGCTCTGTTATGGATACTTTGTTTCTTTGGGACTTGTTCACCTAGAGAATCCTGTTTTCAACATTTTTGGACACTAATTTGGATAATTTGGATACATTGGACATTTCCTTCTTTATTGGGGGTGGGTAATAAGGCTATATATGCTGTTTTCACGTACGTTTCTGTATCACCTGACGAAGGGGGAACGCCCCCGAAACGCTGTGACACAATAAACGCACCAGGGGTATGACCCCCGGTTTAACTCGCTGTGCATGCTAGCCTGTATTGCCTTACTACTTGAAGTTTTGTGTCATCCATCACTTGTCCTAATCGAGTTCTTTGGTGAATGATGATAACAGTGAGGATGAGATGAGAGTTTCCTATGCATCCTTTGATAATGCACTGAAATTGGTACAGGCGCATGGTGCTGGAGCAAAGGTTGACATTGAGTCAGCTTTTTGCCTGTTGCCAGTACACCCAGAGTGCCTACACCTTTTAGGCTGCAAATTTGAAGGACAGGTATACAATGATAGATGTTTGCACATGGGGTGCTCAATCTCATGTGCCCTGTTTGAAGAATTTAGCACCATCCTGGAATGGGTATTGAAGGAGGAGGCAGGGACTAGAGCTGTCATCCATTATCTCGATGATTTATGCACTTATCTGGATGATTTAGTGCTGCACTTTATGGAATTTTTGAGTTGTGCTTTCTACTTTAATACTTGTATGCAATTTTATACAGCGATACAGGCGACATTGGATTCAGATTATGATAACAAAAAGAGAAACAGGATATATCAAAGCAGGCTATCGCACAAAAGTGAAGCATCCGATTTCTTCACTTAAATGCATGGCTATTGGCCGCAAAGTCAGTGAAACATTATAACTTCCCATTAAGTACTCCTAATTAAAGTGATAATTTTGTAGCTATGTGAAGTTTTTCAACATTGTTATTTAGATGAACATTTTTGAATGAAATAGACTGTGTGGAGAACTAAGGGTTTAATATACACAGCTATAAGCACTTAGCACTTTATGTAACGTTGTATTATTTTAACAGTTTTAGAAATGCAATTGCTGGTTATCAGCCATACAAAGGGTTAAATTTGCACATGAAGTCACAGGCAAAGTCATGTAATGTGGGTGGAGGTTATTTAATGAAACAGTTGAGTGTGTATTAGTACCTTGAAAAAGTTCCCAATGGGGATGGAAACGTCGGTTTTACATACCCTATTACAATACAGGAATATATATGTGCAATATTTTATATTCCTCCAACTACATAGTTATGAAGGAATATCGTGTGTTTTATTCAAGTAGGGTATAATTTCCCTTTTATATATGTGCCAGTAGTAGAGTTCTCTGCACACCAAAAATTTTAGGGGAAGAAAATGTATTTTAAGCAACTGATAATAACTTACCACTACTAGGTACTTTCACCTTTAGGGTCAGGTCTAGGGACACAGAAAATAATATGGAAGAATTGCAATGGAAAGTGACATCACTTTACATTGGAGGCAACTCAGCCTACCTTGTGTCTTTGGGCAGTAGCTCTGACATATGGATAGTGTATTTTATTTAGAATCTCTTGAACAGATGTTGGACTGCGCTTAGCTTCTTTTCTTCAAGGTCCACTCTATTATAATATAACACACAAGCACCATGAATATCCTGTAAATTAGAATCATTCATATGGTGTCATAAACTATAATTGGTGCTCAGTAATGTAACTTCTGTCACATGACTGAAACTTGAGTGTTATAATAAATATTGTTGTAAAATATGAGGATATAATAAATTACTTTGAGTTTCCAAAAGCACTTTGGCCTTCGGCTTATGATATCTTTATAAGTTATAATTAGTAGATAAATAGTGGGTACAGTAGTCACAATATCATGCCTTTAATGGTGTAGGGCACACTAGGAATTCTACAACTGCAAGGTCCAAACAAGGTCAGTTGCAAATGTCCTGATTATGTTTTATCTAGAATCCTTGCCATAACATGACAGGACTGCTGCAGTTTTCCAATAAATAAATAAATGTTTCTTTTTCATAGCAGGCTCTTGGAAAATAAATATGATGCACATGCACTTTTATTTTATCCAAATAAATGAATATGATGTTTTTCTATTGAATTTATTTATTGGACAAATATTTGCTGTTTCAAAGCCTTGTGGACACAAAAGCTCCTTTAACAGCATTACTAATGCAATTTGCAGTACTGGCGTTGTATCATTTGGCTCTGTCACTAATTATTAAACCACTTAGCACTAATAACAAACAAATGGGACACATTGTTATTTCTATTCTAGTTCTGTTGACACAAATGTCCTTGCTCCTAATTCAATCATCAGAACTCTGTCAATCTATGTTACATATATTTGATATGTCCTTGGGCTAATCACAGAATTATGATGTTGGCAAGACACCATTTTTAAATGTCCATCTGATGAATAGTTGGAGGAAAATCGTTTGGGATTATGGGATGATGAGGCCAAATAAATGTGACTGGCACAGTTATTCCAAAAGGGCTGGACCGTGGGGGCAGCACAAATGGAAGGATTAGTTACAGATAAAGAATATAAAATGCTGGTATTTATTTCAGAATGTATGAAACATTTTTTTTGGCTGGAGAAATCAGTGATAAACAAGATAGAGAAACCAGAGTTTTTGCTGGAGCTGGATCCAACAGCTGGGATTAAACATATTGAGATGAATTATCTCACTCAGGCGGCTTCATAAAACCCCTCTTGGCTTAATTTCCCCTGTATTTATTTATGTGCTTCATATAAAATGAAATATAACTTTGTTCAGTTTGAAGCAAAATATTTTTTTTTGGATTACAGATATTAAAGTATGTCCCTCATTCCAAAGTCCTTTTTAAAAGGCTTAGAGACACATAGCTGTAGTTTCGTCATCCTCCATCCATCATGAGTGAGTGAGGCCAAGATTTTTACACTGGAAAAAACCTTAAAGGATATTGCCCATCAAAATTATTCTGGGGAGCAAAGAAAATAGCTAAAGGCCAGTGCCCCAGGCTGATTTGTTTTGATGGATTACTTCAACAAATATGAATCTATTTCTGAAATATACAATATCCCAGATGCTTTTCGAAGAAAAGATATACAATATTATTTAATCATTGCCAATGTACACATAATAGCTTATGCCATATATAAATATATATCATTCTTGAGAGTTTATTGGGTGCTAAGGGAATATATTGCACAAAAGGTAAAATGGAATTATATAATAAGAATAATCAAAATACATACTGTGGTGTAGAGTTTGAGGACACAGAGGTTGCTAGTGAAACTGAGCCCAGGGCTGTAGTGGGCCAGTAAGGCCAAAGTCCTAAATCTTTTGCCTGTGCCCAAGCCAATCAATATTAAAAAAAAGTTCTTTCTGACTGGTCATAATCTTTTGCTGCCTTATAACTGCATGGTGGTGAGGCCTAGCGGTACAGGGGGTTATAAGACATTATGGAGAAAAGTGACACTGTCTGTACCAAAGACAAGCAAACAGGCATCATTTAGAAAAAATTAACAACCCCCAAACAAAACCTTTTTCTGTATAATGAAAGTAAAAATCATTTTAAGCATTCTGCTATATAGCTCAAATGTTCAGTGTTTTTAAACGAATGGTTTTATTTGTAATTCAATTGAAATTAGTGTTTGTTTATGCCATACTGTTCTACAGTTGTAACATTTGAAACAATGTCATAGGGTAGCCCAAGTGTTTTAATCAGATGGCTTCTGTTACATGTTTCAGGACTCAGAACCAGAAATAAAAAAATGTAAACAGCGGCACACTGACAAGATGAATGTGTTTAAATTTGTAACGTTTATTGGCTCCAATTCAAGTAGACAAAGGGCAACGTTTCGGGCCTCACAGGGCCCTTTCTCAAGCCAAGGCATCAAGGCAGATACAAACTTTTAATAGCAAAGGCATTTTCAAATTCAACTTAAATACCATTATGCTCTTTACAACATGATTTGGCATTGATTTGTAGGGAGAACTGCCATTTTGCTTCCAATTCAGTTCGGACTGGCCCTATGTACTGTAGTATTATTATTAACATGTATTTATAAAGCACCAACATATTTTGCAGCAGTGTTTATACACTGAAGGGCCCATTTACTTAGCTTGAGTGAAGGAATAGAATAAAAAAAAACTTTGAACTTCGAATGTTTTTTTTGGCTTCTTCGACCATTGAATGGGCTACTTCGACCGTTGACTACAACTTCGACTTCGAATCGAACGATTCGAGCTAAAAATCATTCGACTATTCAACTATTCGATAGTCGAAGTACTGTCTCTTTAAGACCTACTGAAGTCAATGTTAGCTTATGGGGAAGGTCCCCATAGGCTTTGAAATCTTTTTTGGGTCGAAGAAAAATCATTCGACCGATGGATTAAAATCCTTCGAATTGAACGATTCGAAGGATTTAATCGTTCGATCTAACGATTTTTCGTTCGATCCACCGATTTGCGGTAAATCCTTCGACTTCCATATTCGAAGTTAATTAACCCTCGATATTCGACCATAAGTAAATTTGCCCCATAGCATATACAGCGTTACATACAAAGCAACCAATAACCAATGGAAAAGGTATTTAAGACTCTAAGATTAGCCATTATAATCGCTAAAGGGTGCCTAACAAATTGGCAACCCCTATTGGCAACCCCTATTGGCAACCCCTATTAATTAAGTCTTCATTTAATAAAATAGAATAAATAATACCTTATAAAAAAAACCTTACTGTTATACATAGAAGTAAGTGGAGCCCTTGAGTAGATCTAGGGAAACCACAGGTTATGTCATTTGCATGCCATGTATGCCATGTATTAAACAATATTTTAGAACAAACCAACTGGTCACAGAATTTAAGAGTTAGTACAGTATTTGAATAATTTTTCCATTAAAAAATACTTTGCTACAAGGGGAAATCTTCCCTTTACAGAACATGTAATTGAGCAGGCAGAGGGAATATTCGGCATACTGCAATATCTTACAAATAGCAGTGGAAACTGGGTCCTGAGTGAATAAAGGAATTGTAGTACATTTTCCTTAACTGCCCAATATTTCAGTTAATTAAAATCCTAAGAATGCAGCGCTCCTAAAGGCATTTTTG
Organism: Xenopus laevis; assembly: GCF_017654675.1. Lineage (NCBI taxonomy): Eukaryota > Metazoa > Chordata > Amphibia > Anura > Pipidae > Xenopus > Xenopus laevis. Next base: position 27,277,629 of record NC_054388.1, on the reverse strand, counting down.
CAAAAGCAATGTTCATCGACTTTATCCAATATTTTCTCCAGAACATAAAAGTTAATATAAACAAACGTAGCTAGAAACAAATTGGTACATATATTGACTGCAGTTAAACTTGTACTGAAAAAAGTGGTTATACGCGGTACTTAAAGGGTAATTAGAGACTCTAACTATGTTGGATTATTGCATAGGGATACTGTGGGGTTTACCATGTAAGAAACAGGACCCAGGACAGCCCTCATTCAAATCCATGATTTAGCTTACTGATCTGCAGGATTCTTCATGCTGCATATCGATTTGTGTTATCCCCAGGACCAACAGAAGATGTAGGTTTGTGTTGGTGGAACAGTCTGAGATACCACCATGAGATAAATTAAGCTACATCTTCACACTCTTTTATTGCAAACGAATTCCCAAGGACATGACGTGCAGAGTATGTAACGCACTTGTGCAAACCCAGAAAGAATAGGAAATGGATGAATGTGCTGGAGACCCAGAAGGAATTTTATGTTGTATTGGGGGCTGTACCTTGCCTCCTAACCAAGTTTATTAAGGGTTTTAGTTCCCCTTTAACTAAACATGTTCCTGTTTTATTGTCTAGTGCAATTCGCCACAACATCGCCTATTTACTAAATGTCGAAGAGGACAATTCGCTAGTGATTAAACTCAGCATTAGAGTTCTTTTGCGCTGATTCACCAGGTTAATTTTCACTCTGCCAAACGATCATCAATCCGCAGTTATCAAATTGTAAATTTTCCAATGTAATACCCTTTTTGCCAAAGTCTACTTCGCCTGGTTCTACCTGGCGAATTGTTAAGATGAAGCGACATCCACAACATTACTATGTCAGTGACATCATATCCTGTATTTAATAAAAGTCATAAAAAAGCTGATTTTTTTTACATTTTAATGTAGGGTTATGTTTAAAAGTTGTAACTGTTAAATATATATTTGCACTTTTTAACCATTTGAAGCTCATGCCACATTTTTTTTTGTGTTGTCACATTTTTAGGACAATAGAGGATCTCTTTTGTCTTTATTTTGCTTCCTTGGACATTTCTAATATTAAGAGGCCACTTCCAGCAAATGCACCATTACTAATGAAGACATACATATGACCTGTATATATTATTATTATTATTATTAACATGTATTTATATAGCGCCAACATATTGCGTAGCACTGTAAAGTAACTGTGATTATACAACTACATCACATGAATTACATACATAGAATATATGGAGTAACAAACATCACAATCAATACAGGTACAAAGAGGTGAGGAAGGCCCTATGCATAGGCATACAGTCTAAAGGGAAGGGAGTAATACACAAGGTGTGGGAGTGGGCAAGATCGAAGTATGTGGGTGAGAAATGTGGTGTTGTATGTGGTGTTGCGTTTGGTAGTTAAGCAGAGTGAGGGTAGGCTTCTCGAAAGAAGTGCGTTTTCAGAGATTTTTTGAAAGCAGAAAGGTTGGGAGAAAGTCGGACAGATCGTGGGAGAGCATTCCAGAGGAGGGGTGCAGCCCTTCCAAAGTCTTGAATGCGAGCATGTGAGGAGGTAATGAGAGAAGAGTTGAGTAGCAGGTCAGTAGAGGAGCGAAGTAAGCGAGTGGGTGAGTATATAGAGATGAGTTCAGAGATGTAGGGTGGAGCAGAGTTGTGAAGTGCTTTGAAAGTCAGTGTCATTAATTTGAATTTGATTCTGAAAGGTAACGGAAGCCAGTGCAGGGATTGACAGAATGGCGAGGCAGAGGATGAGCGGTTGCTGAGGTGTATGAGCCTCGCAGCAGTGTTCATTATGGACTGGAGAGGTGACAGTCTCTGGAGGGGGAGGCCAATTAAAAGAGAGTTACAGTAGTCTAGACGCGATATGATGAGAGAGTGAATAAGAATTTTGGCAGCGTCTTGGGTGATAAATGATCGTATTTTGGATATGTTCCTTAGGTGGAAGTGACATGATTTAATAAGTGACTGGATATGAGGAGTGAATGACAGGGCAGAATCTAGGATAACCCCAAGGCACCGGGCCTGGGGAGAGGGGGTGATAGTGGAATTGTTAACTATGATGGATACTTCGGGGATGCTACTGGTGTTTCTTGGAGGAAAGAGAACCATTTCAGTTTTAGAGAGGTTTAATTTAAGGTAGCGTTGCGACATCCAGGTAGAGATAGCGGACAGGCAGGAGGAGACGCGAGTTAGGAGTTCTGGGTTGAGATCAGGAGATGAGAGATAGATTTGAGTATCGTCAGCATAGAGGTGGTAGTGGAAACCATACGAATTTATTAATTTGCCAAGGGAGGAAGTATAGAGGGAGAATAGTAATGGTCCCAGGACAGAGCCTTGAGGAACTCCAACAGAAAGAGGTAGGGGAGAAGATGATACTCCATTGTAGGAGACACTGAAGGAACGATTGGTGATGTAAGAAGAGAACCAGGACAGGGCTGTGTCACGAAGGCCAAGCGACTGGAAGGACTGGAGGAGGAGAGGGTGATCTACAGTGTCAAATGCGGCTGAGAGGTCAAGCAGTATTAGTAGTGAGAAATGATTGTTGGCTTTAGCGGTTAAAAGGTCATTAGTTAGTCGAGTCAGGGCAGTTTCCGTGGAGTGTTGTGGCTTAAAACCAGATTGTAGGGGGTCCAGCAGGTTATTGTCAGAGAGGAATGAGGTAAGTCGGTTGTAGACTAGGCGCTCAAGTAGTTTAGAGATGAAAGGTAGCAGAGAGATAGGTCGGAGGTTGTCAAGATTGGAGGGATCAAGAGAGGGTTTTTTCAGAATGGGGGTGACAAGAGCATGTTTTAGTTGAGAAGGAAACAGTCCAGTTGAGAGCGAAAGATTAAATAGGTGAGTTAAGGCTTTGATTAGACAAGGATTGGTATTGTCTATTTTTGCCATATTTAAATTGACATAAGCGTAATTATATTAACAAAGTTTCGCTAGGAAAAAATTAACACGAGAGAAAATTTGCTAAGAAAGTTTTGTACTGACAAATTTTCTCTAGTGAAAATATGCCTGTGTTCATTTGCCAATACATATTTTTGCATTTTGATGAATATGTATAGTCACAGTGAATTAACGTCTGTAGTAGTTGCGTGAAGTAAGGCAAAGCTTTCCAAAGCGAAAATTCTGAACTAAGTAAATATGCTCCTTTGTCAGTTACCATGGGGAACAATCATGGATGTACAGTTAATGTGGGATAGAAAACATATATTTTAATATATATCACGCTGCTTGCTTGCTTTACTAACATGTAACAGATAAAAGTTAGAAGGGCTTTGCCCCATGGAACTAATGAGATAGGTCAGGAATGTGTTTAACATCATATATACACTATACATAAAAAGAAAGTACTTATATTCCTGTCCTCCCCTTTATTGAGCAGTTGCTTAGTCTTCTCAATGTATAGATCTGTCTCCTGTGCACATTTCACTATATTGGACAGCATACACTATTTTGCTTTCCTTCTGCTTTGGTGCTGAGCCTTTGGGAGAACCAGCTTCTGTCCCAGTGTCTAGCTTGGTATAAAAAACACAAGAATGTGACATGTAGGGGACAAGAGGAACCCTTCCCCTGTTTTTCTGCCTGTGACATCATCTAGCCCAGTTACAGGCTGGAGAGCGATCTGATTTGCTGGGCACCCCAGTGCATCCTTGGGAGAGAGTATGTGCCTTACTTTGGAGTCAAATGTACGGGCTCTCCCAGAGAGCTGAACAGAGCGAGCAAGCTGTTCAAGCTCTCTGCAATTCATATTCCAATCTTTCATTCAAATCAATTCATAGTTGCTAGGGTAATTTGGACACTAGTAACCAGACTGTTAAAATTGCAAACTGCAGATCTGCTGAATAAAAAGCTAAATAAAAAAAACTGCAAATTAAAAAAATGAAAAAAACAATTGTAAATGTAATATTAAAGTTAATGTAAAGGTGAACAACCCCTTTAATGCTGCACTGATTAACCCTTGCCATTAACACAATAAAAAATGTATTTCAGACTCCTGTGCTTATATCCTTTGAGTACAGGTATGTCACCTGCTATCCAGAATGCTCAGGACCTGGGTTTTCCAGATAATGCAACTTTCTGTAATTTGGATCTTCATACCTTAAGTCTACTAGAAAATCATGTAAATATTAAATAAAGCCAATAGACTGGTTTTACTTCCAATAGGGATTAATTATATCTTAGTTGGGATCAAGTACAAGATACTGTTTTATTATTATTTTTTTTAAAAAAGTTGAATTATTTGATTATAATGGAGTCTATGGGAGATGCATGAGGGGGGTAGGGGGGCCCAGTTGTAAATTTACATACCAGGGCCCTTGGGAGTCTAGTTACGCCACTGAGTTTGCCCCCCCCCCACTCATGGTAGTCATTCGCTGTTTAACACATTTGCCTTTATTACCTGCTCTAATGATAACTTTATTTTAAAAAACCATATGGCAGCTCTCTTCTTTCTGTAAATATTTCATTACAACTAGTCACCTACAGTCACGCAGAGAGGCCTTGCACATGCCCCCCATAGTGTTACATTAAAGGGGTGGTTCACCTTCAGGTTAACTTTTAGTATGTTATAGAATGGTAAATTCTAACCAACTTTTCAATTGGTGTTCATTTTTTTCTTTTAATATTTCTCTCCTGAGTCTTTCCTGCTTTCAAATGGGGGTCACTGACCCCATCTAAACAACATTGCCTTGTAAAGCTATACATTTGCTTTTGGTACTTTTATTTTTGTTCAGGCTCTCTGCAATTCATATTCCAATCTGGGAGCATTTGCAAGCCTGACAGGGTCCCAGTTTTCCCACAGTTCCCAGAAATGTGTAAAATCCCTCCCAACTACTGCATCATGCAGTAAGCTAGGTACCAAACCCACAGGATAAGTCAGACAGGGGTACCAAATTTTACTTTCGCTGTAGGGTAGTCCCGTGTGTCCCCATGGATACAAATTACCCCTATCATATTGCCCTGAATTTTTTGGGGTTGAACCAGGTCCGACTTTACTAAAGTGACCAAACTGCCTGAGTCTAACAAAGCGGTTATTTGCTTGCCTTCCACAGAAAGGGAGCACATTTGTGTTTCAGTTTGAGTTTGAGGCACAGCAGCACAAACTGCTTGAGCAAACATAGACTGTCGTCTGTTTCCATAAACTAAACCACACTGCATGGGTTCCTCTCTCCCTGGACAATTTGTAGCTATGTGACCCAACATTTGACAATGAAAACACCTTATAGTCTCTTGGTTCAGTCTGTTATTAGGCAGGGACCTTCCTGGCAATGTATGCCAGTCTCTAAATCCAGTGCTTACAGTCTCTCCCGCTTTATATGTCCCTTGATAGTTTCCAGCCCCCCAGTCTTACCGGGTGCAGCTGCAATTCTGGCCTTCTGAGCTATGGGACGCTGGCAAGGTGCTGGATTTTTCAGCTCTTCTGCTGCAGTATACCTCTCCACCATCTCAATGAGTTGGTCAGCCGTTTTGGGACTCACCCACTTCCGCAGAGTAACAGGAAGAGCTTTTAGGTAACGATCCATCTCTACCCGCTCCACAATTTTGGGTCCAGTAAGGATCTCGGGCTGCAACCACTTCTTAGTTAAGTGTATAAGATCATGCATTTGGAAGCGTGGAGGCTTTTCCACTTGGTAGGTCCAGCGGTGCACGCGTTGGGCCCGGACGGAAAGGGTCACCCCCAACCGGGCGAGGATTTCAGCCTTTAACTTATCGTAGTCCCCAGTTATGCTTTTTGTGGCTCTCCAGACAGAAACGGGGCCACTAGTCCTGCCCAGTGCACAACCTCAGTTAGTGCTTTTCAGTCTGCATTGGTGGCCTCTGTCAACGCAGTCAGCTGTGCAGATAGCAACTGGTTTGTTCCTGCTGTTGTCGGATTGCCTTCTGCTGGACCGTTTGTACCCTGCTGCAAACTGGCCAACACCAGTTGCTTTATAATCTCCTCCATTGTATTGGGAACAGTCTTTCAAAGAAGTCACATAAAATAGGGTCTGGCCCTTTAAATTTTCCAGCGTAGAATGTCTGCTGTGAAATTTTTGTGCCCGCATCCTCCACCAATTGTTTGAGGTAACAGGGTCGTCGTCTCCTGGAGGTAGACGGGTACACAGCAGTATTGGACAACACAAAACTGGCTGGTAATGTGCAACTGCCTGCAACCAGTTTTATTTTGTCTGGTTGGCAGGAAGACAGGAATCAAAACAAACAAAAATGAAAATAAAACCTTGCCTGTCCGGCACTAACTAAACAATTAGCTTCTAACTAACTAGGTGAGGATCTAACATCCAGCACCTAACAGAAAACAGTATTTGTGGCACAGCACGTACTCACATGAAGCTGGCTCTCTAACAGGCCTGCACTGCCTGCTCTTTTCCCCAGGATTGAGAGAGAGAGAGACACACAATCCCTTCCCTACCTAAGGAGAGAAAACACCTGATCCTCTCTCAGGTGTTGGGCAAACCCGGACTGTCCATTTGTGTGTGTATATATATATATATATATATATATATATATATATATATATATATATATACAGTGTATATATATATATATATATATATATATATATATATATATATATATATATATATATAGCAGTTAAGTGCAAAAGTGACTGGATGTGTACCCCGTGTAGGTGAAAAAATTAAATCAAAACACAAATCCCCGTCATGTCTAACTGTGGGTTCTGGGGAAGTGTTATCACAAAACACCGCCAGGATAACCATCCAGCAAATATGTATCTATGGTATGTTGCCTCCAATCCAGGTACAGAAAACTACGTATCTGCTGGGTACTTGCCTTCAATCTGCCAATTGTGAATTCACCCCTGTGCAGTATTTCCGCACAACAGATCCATTGGTTAGATATATAGATTTTTTTACGGTTATTACTTGTACTTACTTAATTGTACTTTCCTTATCATTGTGTTAACCTTTTGTATAGAATCTGCTGAAACTACTAATGTCTTGTGTGCATCTGATTTCTCCAACGGTATACACACCTGAAAATCGGATAACTGTTTTTTTTTTTTCAACATAGATACAAAATTGAAAACTATGTTAGCTGGAAACATGACTGCAGCACAGTAGCTTAGGGCCTAACACAGGCAAAGCCCTTTGACCCTGACAGGTTTTACTTTATATTTGATGACAGTAAGCCTTTACCTTTTTCACTTTTTTGAGTGCTGAATAGCACAAAGGACTGCTTCAGTAAAATATATTTAACATCCCACAAATATTTTCTTTTGTTTTTTTTTGTTTTTTTGCAATGTATGAAATGTAACTGTCTAAAAACATGTTTGCATATTTACAGCTTCTGCATGATCTGAGTATTCACCAGGGTCCCTATAAAGCTCACCTCTTGGGAATGAAAGGAAAAGCTTTTGTTGGAGACACAGTTTCTGCTCATCAGTATGTATTGATTAACAGTCATGCCTGTCGTGTTGATTTTAACTTTCTGGGTATCAGACATATTCAATGCTATATGAATTATTCACGTGAGACTGCTGTGTTTAGGAATGTGTTACAGTTGACTGCAGGTTTATGAAACAGAGTCTGAATTATTATAGAGTAAACAAATCTGTGCATTTGAAAAGAAAGCAGGAACGGGGCATTTATATGTAACTCAAATGTAACCCCCATCTCCACCCCCATCCAAAGTTTGTTTTTTATTTTTTTTATAATTAAACAATAACATACATGCAACATACAGGTATGGGATCCGTTATCCGGAAACCCATTATCCAGAAAGCGCAGAATTACAGAAAGGTCTACTTCCATAGACTCCATTATAAAAATATAAGAAATCAAATAATCCACATTTTTATATATAATTTCCTTTTTCTCTGTATTATTAAAACAGTACCTTGTAAGTGATCCAAACTAAGATTTCATTAATCCTTTAATATATATATATATATATATATATATATATATATATATATATACTGTATACACACACACATGCATTTGCACAATCTTTAAATCTCTAAGAATATTCTTGTAAGACATAGTGGTATGGGATGGGTATGGGATCTGTTATCCATAAACCTATTATCCAGAAAGCTCAGAATTACAGGAAGGCCGCCCCCATAGACTCCATGTTAATCAAATAATTCAGATTTTTACAAATGATTTCCTTTTTCTCTATAATAATAAAACGGTACCTTGTACTTGATCCTAAGATATAATGAATCCTTATTGGAGGTAAACACTCCTATTTGTTTAATTTAATTCTTTAGTAGACTTTAGGTATGGAGATCCAAATTGCAGAAAGACCCCTTATCCAGAAAACCCTTGGTCCCAATCATTCTGTTTAATAGGTCCCATACCTGTATATAATTATAAAGGCACAAGAAAGTATTACAAATACATAATAACAATCTGAATACCAGCATAAATGAAAATGGAAAACGTGTAAACTAAATACAAAGTTTTTACCTTTACCTCTAAGAGAATTTTGAAAACAAAGAAAATTCACATTAGTTGATGGGTACATGAAATTTAACTAAATTTACATACTTAAGTATCAATCATGAATTAGAATTAAATTTTTTATCAGGAAATAGGGAAAAATGGAAACCATTTTCCTGTATATTTATCTTTATACTTACTATCACTGTATCGAGAACAAATGCTTTCAAAAGAAGATAGGTCATGTAAATAGTAAAAAAACATCAATCTGAGTAGGAGCTAAAGGACTGATCTAAATTTTATAGATTGAACTCAACGCAGCAAATAATATTTGTATAAAGCTAATTGGGCTAGGGTTATTTTACTTCGCTTTTATTTTTATAGATTTACTTTAGGAAGATTTAGCAGACAAATTTAGGGGTCAGTTTTTAAAGTTATATGGAGATCATTATGTATCATGTCTATCATATCTGACCATAACTTATTTATTTTAGGATAAGACCACAACCACCCACATGTCAACCTAGAGCTGTGATACTATAAGGCTGCCTCAATTTGCAATTGGTAAGGCTTAACTTGGAGCTTATCTAAAGTATCTCCTCCTGCACTGACAATGGGCTTCTGTAGCAAAATGCCATACTTGAACTGGGGTCCATAAGTTTTATATCTGTATATCTAAAATTAATTACAGATGTTGTTTTTCTGTGGAGGCAGACATTTTTGTAAAAACATTTTTTGAAGACAGATGTATAATTATAATTATGTTTATGCATTTAAATAGTTTGACACTCCTAAATAATCAATACATGCTAACCTTCTTCCCTGGCTGCTGTGCTTCCTTAAAAATAACACACCTTCCAGGGGTACCTGTGCCTCCATTTTCTTCATTTCCTAGTCTTCTGAGGAATAGACACATGAGCAGCTTAGACATTCTAAGTCCCAATGTTTTGAGCATGACCTCTCCAAGGAATAGCTGGTAATTGGAGAATATGGCGTTAATACGAGAAGGGAAGAGATGGAAAAGCAACATTCTAGAAATAAGTGTAACAGAAGAAAAGAGTGCCAGGTGGGAACAAGGGAGGAGGGCAACATTTTGCTTTCTTAAATTAACAAAAGAAGGTTTTACATTTGTTATCTTATGTTGCAGAATTAAATGTATACTGTATATGTTGTAACAAAGCAGCTGTTTAGTTATAGATGGGCGATATGTTTCTCCCAGGGTGTTATATAATACAACACCCTGGAACATGGATTAATTAATACAGACCAAAGCTCTTTTGTTTTAAGTTGGTGTTGGGAAAGCCACCCAACTGTAGTTAGGCTACCAACTGTGTTTAGCCAGCGCTCTGGTTCAAGAGTTTATTTTTCCTTGTTTTGATTTCTTTGTGTGCTTGTTACTAAAGACTGTGTAACAGAATAAACTGCAGGCACTTGCCTTTAAGAGGAGCGACTACTGTGACTGTGTTTACCCTAAAAGACTGTGGAACTCTGCCCCAAGACACTGACCCAGGTACCCCTACAGGTCTAGTTGTATATATAGTAGCTAATCCCTTTTAGTGGTGGCAAAGCCTCCCTATATCTTCATTATTCTCTGTTTGTGGTTGGGAAATCTTTTCAGAGCAAATGTTTATGGATAGGAGGAACGGTGCAGATGAGGGCTAGAGTCTTATATTTGAAAAGAACACATACCATTGTAAAAATCAGATGTTTAGGTCATGCTCTTAATATCATACCGAGCTCAAGCGAAACCCCAGCCCACCACAAGTACCAACCTCTTCCAGGTAGGTACGTCAGTGTTTTGCAACTGTTCCTAAGTAGGGACAATTAAGACGAGTGCTTTATTATGTTTAATAAAAAAATGTGTGCCATTTATATGAACTTAAATATATGAAATTCAGCTCACAGCATGTAGAGGATTCATCATCATTATCATCATCATCATTTATTTATATAGCGCCGACATGTTGCGTAGTGTTTTGTCTTAGTTTATAACAAATGGGAAACAAATGATGAATAACAAACAAGGGTTTACAGAGTACAATATGATTAGAGGGCCCTACTCGCTAATGTTTACAAATAAAGGTTAGGGTACAATTGAAACATTAGGATTTTAGAAACAAATGTGGTGCTAGCATTTTACCCCTATTTTGTTAGATGTTGTCAATAAGGGGGTCCAAAGACAATTCAAATACATAAAAACTAATTCAACGCATGGTGCTGAGAGACTGGTGAATTGTTAATGTGGTGCAGCTATTCAAAAAGGGATCAAAAAGGGATCCCATTCTCAGCCTCAAAACTATAGGCCAGTTAGTCTGACGTCCGTGGTCGGAAAGCTTTTTGAAGGGTTAAAAGGATAAGATACTGGACTTCATAGCAAATCATAATACTATGGGGCACATTTACTAATTGTACAAATTTGATAGTCAACATTTTTTTTTGAGAGAATTTAGCTGTTTTCAATCGAATTCAAATAGTTCGAATGGAATGATTCGAACAATTTAATCGATCGATCGAACGATTTTCAAAAAAAAACCATTGACTTATAAAAACCTCTAGGGGGTCCCCATAGGCTAACATAGCAATTCGGCAGGTTTAAGGTGGCGAAGTGTCGAAGTCTACGTTTTTTAAAGAGACGCTACTTCGATTTTCGAATGGTTGAATATTCTACGTTTTTTCAATTCAAACCCAATTTTGGCCTATTGGAATTACTTCGAAATTCAAAGTTTTTGAATTCAAAATTTCACTTCGAATTCACTTTGACCCTTAGTAAATCGGCCCCTATGAGTTTGTGCCAGCATGATTTTATGCATAATAGATCTTGCCAGACTAACTTCATTTCTTTTTATGAGAAGGTGAGCAGGGAGCTCCATTCTTGGATGGCAGTGGATGTGATTTACTTAGACTGGGGAAAACATTTGATACAGTGTCACACAGAAGGTTACTGGTTAAATTTGGCTTGGAACACAGTATTTGTACCTGGATAGAGAACTGGCTAAAAGATAGACTACAAAGAATGGTGGTAAATGGAACATTTTTAAATTGGACCAGTGTTGTTAGTGGAGTACTGCAGGGCTCTGTACTGGGTCCTTTGCTTTTCAACTTGTTTATTAATGACCTGGAGGTGGGCATTGAAAGTACTGTTTCTATTTTTGCAGATGATACTAAATTGTGCAGAACTATAGGTTCCATGCAGGATGCTGCCACTTTGCATTGAGTGATTTGTCTAAGTTGGAAAACTGGGCTGCAAACTGGAAAATAAGGTTCAATGTTGATAAATGCAAGGTTATTCACTTTGGCAAAAATTATATAAATGCAAGTTATACACAAAATGGCAATGTGTTGGGAATTTCCTTAAATGAGAAGGATCTGGGCAGTGTCATTCTGTGGCTACTAAATCAAATAAAGTTCTGTTTTGCATAACAAAGGGCATTAACTCAAGGGATGAAAACATAATTATGCCTCTTTATAGGTCCCTGGTAAGGGCTCATCTGGAGTATGCAGTGCAGTTTTGGACTCCCGTCCTTAAGATCAATATAAATGAGCTGAGAGAATGCAGAGATGTGCAACTAAACTGGTTAGAGGGATGGAAGAAGGGTATAGACTGCCAAGGTTGGGGTGGTTTACACTGGAAAAAAGGTGCTTGCGAGGGGACATGATTATACTTTACAAGTACATTAGAGGACATTGTAGACAAATAGCAGGGGACCTTTTTACCCATAAAAAGAGGATAACCGCATCAGAGGCCATCCCTTCCGACTAGAAGAAAAGAGCTTTCATTTGAAGCAACGGAGGTGGTTCTTCACAGTGAGCAGGACAGTGAGGTTGTGGAATGCACTGCCGGGTGATGTTTTGATGGCTGATTCTGTTAATGCTTTTAAGAATGGCGGATGATTTCTTGGACAGACGTAGTATAAAAGGCTATTGTGATACTGAACTCTATAGTAAGTATAGATATGGGTATATATAATTTATTTGAAGGTACGGAGGGGTGTGTGTGTGGATGCTGGGTTTTCATTTGTAGGGGATGCACTGATGGACTTTGTCCTTTTTCAACCCAATTTAACTATGTATGTGACAGACTACAGTTTCTTTACATTATGGCCATGTATAATATTACATCTGGAAGCAACTGAATAATAACTAGTAGTAAGTTACAATAAGCAGAATCACCAGTCCTTCACTGGATTACATTCTGTAAAGTTCTGTCATGGACATACATTTGCTACAATATACTATAAATACTAAATGTTTTTTGAAAATTAAATAAACGTAGGTGGTACTTTCATGGGCTACTATGGCGCACATATTAAGGGACATTGGCAACTGTGCATGTTAAAGTGAATTCCCCAAATGCCTCTAGTCCCTTATGTTTCCTCTAGGGCTATTTGTTTCATTAAAACACCACCTACCACCTAGTAACAGAAACCAGCAAATAGCAGATAAACATTTCCATATTAAGTACATGGAAATTCTGGAAAAAGTGTACTCATAATTTTAATATAAAATTGGTAAAAAATTAGAATAGAATGTTTAATCTTAATGAATTGAATTCCCTCTCTCTCTTTGCATGGTCCTCATTGTTATGCACTATATAGCCTCTCCCTTGGGATACATAGTCCAAAAAAATCTCTCCCATTCATTAAATCAAGAAGTAAGAGATAATTTAATTAGGAATGTGAATGCTGCCAAGTTCCAGGGAAGAAAGGACTATGCCATAATAAAAGAAAGATAAGTTCAAAGAAAGAAACAAAGGAAGAGTGCATTAATTCCAGGGAGATCAGTCACATAGAATGCTCTAATTAAAAATTTCTCTCTATCTTTAAAAAAGTTTGAATCTAAGAAATTAAATGATATTTCTCTACCTGAGTGTTAGGAAAATTGACTGACACATTGATTTCACAGATACTAACCAATTACACATTTAGAAGACGTTACAATAAAATGTTTGGCTTTTTTTCTGGGTTAAAGGGGATGTTCACCTTTCTACCATCCTGCATTTTTAAAACTATCTTGTCCGTAGAAAAAATTTTCAAATCAGAAATACAAAAAAATGCATTCTTTTATTTCTTCATAAACTGGTTTTCGGGTTGCAGCTTTCTAACTCAATGGTTAGTGTAGATTTTATATTTAAATAAGTTGTAGTTGGTCACATGGCTGGGTGTCACTCTACTTAGCTTTGCTCTTCCTGGACTATGATTAGTCATGTGTCTTCAATGGATGCCCACATCTCTTTGGACCAGTGCATTCACTGCACCCCCATGTTAGAAGATGAGAGCTGAGGAGTTGAGCATGCACAGTTGCACATGAAGCTGGCAATGCCCTTGCTTCTCTGGGATTGGTATTTCAAAGCATCAGCAGAGGCATGTAGGGGTGTCAGATCCCCCTCCAAGTCCCCCTTTGAAGCAGAGGGCTAGGAAAAAGACCTTAATGACCCAATTGGTGATTTTTTAGCCAGTTTACAATCAGGTGATGGGAGCTTCCTAGTCAGCATGGCTGCCTGCATCAGGGCTTTGAAAGGAAAATAGCAGTTATTAAAAGCCCAGATGAAGAGGAAGAAGGGAGGGTACAGCAGAATGATCAGCTCTTCCAGAACAAAGAAGAAGCAGAAAATTTCTTCCTGCCAAGAGAAGCTGGAGGAGTCGGAAGCAGATCAGTCTCTCCTGGAGCAGAGAATCGGGCAAGTCAGGGAGGCCTTTGACAATGAGGACAAGTTTAGTAATGGGACAGGAGGAGGCAGAGGGACAAGGACCTGTTGACCCATCTGGCTCGCCTGGGTTGCTTACTGTGATAAAGTCTCTGGAGTTACCAACACTTTGGCTGCTACCCTGGTTGGTGCTGAAAATGTGGTGGGCAGCACCTTTTAATGACACTTAATTTTATATCAATGATTTGTCTCATTCCACTGAGCATAGATTTGTCGGTGAACCCTTTGTGCTCAGGGTATGGCGTCTGAAGTGGTTTACCTGTGTGCAAGGTGCCTGCCAAGTCTGGTATGACTGTACTATGAATGCTGTAAGTGAGAATGTGGGGATTCTGCAGTGGGAAATCTACTTATGCTGCTGCCCAGAAATCCAATGTAGCATCTGAGGCCATTCACCAAAGGATCCAGTAAATTCTTGTATACAAGCAGCTATGGGGGATCACTCTGCTCCTCCTGCTGCCATAGGTAGCACTCCTCTTTCTCGTGGCGGGGGGAGGGTATAGACCAGTGATCCCCAACCAGTAGCTCGTGAGCAACATGTTGCTCTCCTACCCCTTGGATGTTGCTCCCAGTGGCCTCTAAGCAGGAGCTTATTTTTGAGTTCCTGGCTTGGAGGCAAGTTTTGATTGTATAAAAACCAGGTGTACTGCCAAACAGACTCTCCTGTAGGCTACCAGTTCATATAGAGTCTACCAAACAGCCAAACAAACCCTTATTTGACATCCCCATTGACTTTCTCATGCTTGTGTTGCTCCCCAACTCTTTTTACATTTAAATGTGGCTCACAAGTAAAAAAGGTTGGGGAACCCTGGTATAGACCATTAACTACCTGGATTTTGGCAGGCACAGGAATGTGGTAAAGCTGCTATGAGAAGGTCAGGAACCCCCACATGTGAGAAGATTGGTTAGAACTGGGGATTCTTGCCATTAGACCTTTTTAGGTTTGTGTACAATACAGTGTTCGGGGACTTTACCATGAGCTTTGTAAGGTTACAGGACCATGACACCTTCTGGGGCAATTCTAGGTATGGGGAGGCAGAGGACTATACAGACCAGGGGTAGTGAAGGTGATTATGCTAGTGGACAATGAGTCCTTTCTCTATGCTAACCTGAAGGTTTGGCTAAAAAGGTATAGGGCAGTGTTAGGAGGGGTACAGAAGGATGTGGATGAAAAGGGTATTTGGGAGGGGGTGGCAAATACAGGTTTGCCTATGTACTGAGAAATATCATGAATGGCACCACCACTGTGATGTCACCATGTCATGCTGATCCAATAGAGGGCACCCAATAGAGGGCAGGATTGAACCTGTGTCCTTGGCAGTTTTTTATTTAGAATTTGGCAGAATGTTTTGGGGCAGTGATAAGTAAGCCCATGATACAGTGCCTTAGGGGCATGAAACGTGGAGGGCCATTAGAAGATGTCCATTTTTTAATGTAATCTGAAATAAATAATCTTTTAGAGAGAGAGAAAGCGATAGATAGATAGATAGATAGATAGATAGATAATTTCTCCTAGAATAAAGCATCACTTTGCAAGAAACTAACAGGGTAATTTCTCTAGCCAAAAGCACAAAAAGCTTGAAGCATGCAGTTAAATAAGATTCATATGCCCCTGTGGGTTAGTTAGAATTGTTAACCCATACCCCCATGTGTAATAAAACCCAGTAAGCCTGCCATGGTGTATTAACCCAATTAGATGTTTGCTTTTTAAATTAACTTTTAATTTGATGTAGAGAGTGATATTCTGAGACAATTTGCAATTGGTTTTTGCATGTTTTATTATTTGTTTTACTGAGTTATTTAGCTTTTAGCTTTCAGCACCTCTTTAGTTTGCAATTTCAGTAATCTGGTTGTCAGGCTTCACAGTAAATTAGCAACCATGGATTGAATTGATTATGAATAGAGGAGGCCCTGAATAGAAAGAGAAGTAATAAAAAGTAGAAAAAGTGTAGCCTTAAAAAGCATTTGGTATTTTTAGATGGGGTCAGTGACCCCCATTTGAAAGATGGAGAGAATCAAAAGAAGAAGGTAAATAATTAGAAGACCATAAAAAACAAAAAATTAAGGCCAATCCAAAAGTTAATATAAAGGTGTACCATCCCTAAAGAGCTGACCTGGTGATTGGTTGCAAAATTTTAAACCTTCTTATCCAGTCAGCTAGGTTTGCAGGTTGCATTGGAACTACCATTTATTTCTACATCGTTCCTAAAACAAGAACATAACCTAATGTAATTGCACCCTAATGGAACTCAGAAATGCAATCGAATTATGTTGAAACAGGTAATTATACTATAAAGACCAATTTTCAATCACTATGGAGTCTGCAATGCAACTCTTGTACATTGCACCATTAAAATGGCTGGTAAATGCACTTAAAAAAGGCTGCACCTGTATCTCATACATCTGGTAATTGCAAAATGTGCCTGAAATCATTATTTTCAGATAAGGCCATTCTTTGAGAGTGCATTCGGTGGGTACTTGAACTCACCTTGAATGCATATGAAAACCACTACTAAGCACTTATGTATACATAGCCTTAGGGTATTCAACAGCCTCTTTATCAACCTAGTGTGATTCTCGTTTATGAAAAATGGTTAAATCAGACTGCACTAGGCAATTCCATAATGGAAAAGGATCTTGGAGTCCTTGTAGATAATAAACTTGGCTGTAATGCCAGTCAGCAGCATCAAGGTTAAATAAGGTCTTAAGCTGTATTAAAAGGGGCATAGATTCGTGGGAGGAGGAGGTTATTCTTCCACTGACAGAGCGCTGGTAAGGTCCCATCTAGAATATGCCGTACAGCTTTGGTCTCCAGCGCTCAAACAGAAAATTATCGAATTAGAGAGGGTCCAGAGATGAGTAACTAAGCTTGTAAAGGGTATGGAAAATCTCAGTTATGAGGAAAGACTGCCCATATTGGGGTTGTTCACACTGGAGAAGAGGAGCTTAAGGGGTGAAATGATAACTATGTATAAATATATCTGTAGGGACCTATAGGATTAACATGCCCCAATAGCTTTAAATCCATACCCTTCCTCTTTTTCCCTAGTTGCTCAGCAAAAGCCCATGGGGCAAATTCACTAAGCGCCGAACGCTAGCGTTACTTCGCTAGCGTTTGTCATTTTCGTTACTGCACAAATTCACTAACGAACGCTGGCGTAGTTTCGCTAGTGTTACTTCGCACCCTTACGCCTGGCGAAGTTTCGCTAGCGACGTAACTACGCAAATTCACTAACGCGCGCAGTGTACTGAACGCTACCTTTTACGCTAGACTTCCTCCGCCACCTCAGACCTGGCGAAGCGCAATAGAGTAGATAGGGATTGTTTCAAAAAAAGTCAAAAATTTTTCTAAGTCCCAAAAAACGCTGGCGTGTTTTCTACATTATGGGTGATAGGCTGAAAAAGATCGAAAATTTTTTTGGGGCTCCCCTCCTTCCCCCCTACATTTCCTGACTCATGGCAACTTACCTAGACAGTGGGCACATGTGTAGGGCAAAATAAAATTTTTATTCGATGATTTGAAGGTTTTCTAGCCATTTGTAGTGCTAATACGTATTCCTCCATTGAAATTTGAATTTCGCGCCGTATGCAAATTAGCCTTCGCTAGCGTAACTTCGCTTTACTTAGCGAATCAACGCTAGCGCAATTTCGCAACCTTACGCTACCCTTGAGCGCAACTTCGGATTTTAGTGAATTTGCGAAGCGCTGGCAAAACTATGCCTGGCGAAGTCAGGAGAAGTTATGCCTGGCGCAACTACGAATCTTAGTGAATATGCCCCCATCTAGTTTATCTTTACATAACCAGTGTTCTTGGTGTAATGACCACTTCCTGCCACACTTCCATATAGTGTTTGGTAAGGGGTGGATCTTCATCTTTGGCTGCTGGTGTCCTTACCTACTAGATGTTCCCTTTGAGTCTGGGTACTCCAAGGCCCAGTAAAGCCATTGCCCTAAAGGGACATTACCTAGTGTCTAAGTCGGGATCAGGGAACCCCGTGAATGAGGTTAGCTAGAGACAGGGTTATATATGTTATAGACTCTCTAGGAGAGTAAGATAGCAAGAGCAGCTTTGTGCTCCATCAAGGATCTGTAGCAGGGAGTAGCTTCCCAAGGCTCCTAGATTGCCTTCAGTGAAGGGGCCACAGTGGATAGGGTATCAGGCTTAGACTCCTTCCCCCTGACCACTCCACTGGGTGGGATCTGGACCACTTCAAGGTACATCTGCCTGGGATTCCTTATTACTGCTTGACTACAATTCCTTATGGGAGTCACATTCCACCTGTTCTAGCCTATGATTTTACATCTGCCTATACCTTGTGACTGTAAGTAAACCTGAGGACATTTGTCTTGTACAAATGAACTGTTGCACTTTTGTTTCATCATAAGAATCGCCTGGCATCCATCTTTTCCTATTTTTTTGCAAAGTAGCCTGAGAGTTGTAGTTGCACTACATCCTGTCTGAAAACTTCCACTTAGCGAAGGCCCTAGCCTGAAGTGTTGAGTAACATGCTCCTATCACTAGCTGGACATTAACCCCTTTTTGGTCTGCCTAGCCAAATAAGTGTTACATATCATACAATCGTACAATAACCTCTCTAATGCTTTGTTTACCAGTAGGTCCTTCCAGCTGACAAGAGGGCACCCATTTTGATTAGAAGAAAGGAGGTTCTGCCTAAATATTCTGAGGGGGTTTTTACAGTGAGAGCTGTGAAGATGTGGAATTCTCTCCCTGAATCAGTTGTACAGGCTGATACATTAGATAGCTTTAAAAAGGGGTTGGATGTCTTCAGGGCCGATCCTGGGGCTGCTGCAGCCTGAGACCTCCCTCTCCCGCTCTGTGCTTAAAAATCAGCGTCGGATCGGGTCAAAAGGGGACAGCATCATTAGTGCATTGAGCGCAATTGTACTCTTTGCACTAGCGGAGCCACATTTCTGGTTTAAAACCCGGAAATTCGGCTCTTAAAAGTTACAAGAGGCGACTTTTTGCCGCCCATTATAACTGCCAGCTCGCTGCTGTCTGAGGCAAGGTTCTCACCTTGCCTCATGCAGGGGCGGCCCTGGATGCCTTTTTAGCAAGTGAGAGAATACAGGGTTATGGAATATAGCTAATAGTACAAGTAGAGTTGCCGCTCAACCCTTTAAAACTGAACACATAAATCAGTTCAGTCTGCAGCATACATCTAAATGAATTGCTAATTAGCCATGCAGGCTGTGTATTCCATATTTCTTTGGTTTTAAAATGGTGAGGTGGCAGCCCTACTTGTCCTAGTTACATATGTAGTTACATAGTTACATAGTTAAAGTGGGTTGAAAAAAAAATAGGGGATGAAAGTCCATCAAGTTTAACCCCTCAAAATGAAAACCCAGCATCAGTGCACACACCCCTCCCTACTTTCACATAAATTATATATACCCATATTTATATTAACTATAGAATTTAGTATCACAATAGCCTTTGATATAATGTATATCCAAGAAATCATCCAAGCCACTCTTAAATGCATTAACAGAATCAGCCATCACAACATCATCCGGCAGTGTATTCAACAACCTCACTGTAAAGAACCACCAAACATTGCTTCAAATTAAAGTTCTTTTCTTCTAGTCTGAAGGGGTAAACTCTTGTACGGTAATCCTCTTTATGGGTAAAAAGGTCCCTATGCTATTTGTCTGTAATGTCCTTTAATGTACTTGTAAATACAAATATAACCCCTCGCAAACACCTTTTTTCCCAGAGAAAACAACCCCAACCTTGACAGTTTACCCTCATAATTTAAGTCTTCCATCCCTCTAACCAGTTTAGTTGCACGACTCTGCACTCTCTCCAGCTCATGTATATCCCTCTTAAGGACTGGAGTCCAAAACTAAACAGCATAATCCAGATGAGGCCTTACCAGGCAGTTTGCTGCCCAGTTTCCCAACTTAGACAAATCACTCTGCGAAGTGGAAGCATCCTACTTGGAACCTATAGTTCTGCACAATTTAGTATCATCTGCAAAAATAGAAACAGTACTTTCAATGCCCACCTCCAGGTCATTAATAAACAAGTTGAAAAGCAAGGGAACAATCCAGGGACTAGTCTTATTGCCACCTTGGATTCAAGAAGGATTTTTTTCCCCCTCTGAGGCAAATTGCAGAGGCTTCAAACTGGGTTTTTTGCCTTCCTCTGAATCAACTAGCAGTTAGGCAGGTTATATGTAGACTTAAGGTT
This sequence comes from Xenopus laevis, assembly GCF_017654675.1. Classification (NCBI taxonomy): domain Eukaryota; kingdom Metazoa; phylum Chordata; class Amphibia; order Anura; family Pipidae; genus Xenopus; species Xenopus laevis. The sequence goes on along the minus strand of NC_054388.1, from coordinate 27,257,318 downwards.
GAACTTGATGGATGTGTGTCTTTTTTCAACCTAACTTACTATGTAAAAATCATGTAAAATATCAAAACATTATAATATGAGGTACACGCCAAGGATGCCGCTGTCGCCCCTCCTATTTAATGTAGCAATTGATCCATTGCTACGACACATACTTAAAAATCACCAAATGCAAGGGATACAAATAGGGCAAACAAAGCTGAAGGTGGCAGCATTTGCTGATGATATCTTGCTTTTTCTCCACCAACCTAAACCAGAAATACCCATAATCTTACAGCTAATACAAAGATTTGGGAAAATACCAGGATTCCAAATTAATTTAGATAAATCAGAGCCACTGCAATTACATCACTCCGATCCAACGGACTGGCTCCTACACTTTCCCTTTAAAAAACTAAACTCAGCATCAAATATCTAGGGATCATATTACCATCGCATCATAAAGACACATATGCACTAAATATAAGGAAAATAATAGATAATATCCAGCAGGAGGTACATCAATGGAAACACACTAATCTGACATTCCTGAGTAAAATACATTTTATTAAAATGATCTTTTCCCCCAAACTATTATATCCGCTCCAAATGTTGCCATATTACATAAAGTTGACAGACCTAAAGAGATTAAATCAAACATTTAGAACTTTTATATGGAACAAAAAACGCCTGAGGATTAGTCTCTTTAAATTGCAACAATCCAAATACTGTATTTAGGCGGAACCAATCTCCCTAATATTAAATTCATTACACTGGGGACTGAATTCTGCATAGAGATCTTTACACGACATTGTCTCTAGACCAATACAAGACTGAAAACTACTCACTCAATTATCTTTTACACTCACCGAAACACAAAATCCCACTGCAATTGTGTAATAATCCCATATTTCAAGACACATAAAAAGCATGGCACACAGTTCGAAAGAAACAAAAGCTATCATGGATAGATAATGATGACTTTCGTGAAAAGTCGTGTATGACGTGATATACAACAACTACACAATATATTCCCCGGAACAATTGATGGACAAATTCCCATTCATGACACAACATCTATTCCTAACTCTCCAAATTCTCCATTTTGTAACAAGAGCAATCAAAACAATACCTGACAATGATAAAGCCAACCCACTCAATCAAATCTGGAAAAACAAACAATCAAAACAAACAACTTCACAAATTTATCAAACAATCAGAACTCTTATTGACATAGAAAACGACCATAGGAATGGCTGTGCAAGGACGACAAACGTTCCAAACACCACACTTCCCGAAATTTTGAAACAACACACAGATGTGATGAGGCTGCTTCCGGTCAGTAGATATCAGGAAATGGCTCTACAAATACTTCATAATTCTTATCTAACTCCAATTAGGAGATATATAACATCTACACAGTTAACAAAGTCAGACAAGAATCTGATTGGAAGACTGGCAGCGGCTGCTCGGAAAACAGTATTACAATATTGGCTAAATAAAGAACCTCCCACCATAATGATAGTAAAACAAAAGCTACACTACCTCTTCCATATGGATTGGTTGGAAGCCACAATTAGAAAGGAACAAAACACCACAACATTTTTTAAGAACTGGACAACATACATACTGTAGAATCCTTAAGACAACAAATCAGACACCTTACAGTACATACTTAGAGATACACCACATGGTATGATACTGAAGGAACAACCGTTAGCCATGGAATCGTCCCGATGCCTCAGAGACCAAGTACCAGATCAACGAGAACCAAGCCATGCCCCCCCAGGAGTCACCTAACTAACAGGTTATTAGCCTCCTATCCACAGAACACTCAATAGGGTCTCATGGACGTTTGTAACTTGAGCTGCAAGTTTACATTGTTATTAATGTTATGATGATGTTATAACAATGTAGATATATAATGTAAGTGGAACAGCACAGAAACCTACTGTATACCGTAACTGTATATAACTTTATGTAAAGATACTTAAATAAAAACAAGTTTAAAAAAACAAAACAAAAAAAAAAAACATAATATTTGGCATACCTGTATCTGGAAAAGAAGTACCATGCTAGCTATGTACAGTACTTGGTAAGGTTTTCTGGAAAATAAAGTATTTCTAGAATGGAACAAAATCCTAATGACGGTGAGTGACAGAATTCAAATGTTTACATTAATCAGTTTCACTAATTAAATCAAGCAAATGACTTCCGCATCAACTGAACAGTCATTTAATGAGCAATAAACTTCATTTGTCTGATTAAGTTAATGATTCAGGGCTGAAACAAAGGTTATCAATTGTCTTTAAACATATTTTCCTTCAACTTCGTTTTAAATTAGAAGCATCAGTTAGTTAGTACCAGTAAACCCCCGATTCTCTAAAGAATCGTTAATGAAAGAATGGTAACAACAGTGAGGCAGCAAAATGCGATGGGTGCTGATTCACTCGGCATCCCCAGGCAGCAACTGGCGACGCTAATTTGTGGGGATGTAGAGTGAATCTGTGCCTATTGCTTGTTATTACCTATCTGCTATTAGAATTCTTAAATTTTGAGTTTATTGGTAGTAAAGTGTTACTGAAAAATTTCTTTATAAACAACATTTTTTGTGAAAATGTTCTCCTGTCCTTGAATGAGTTCTCCCTGGTGAGCTGTACTTAAAATCTTGACTTTAACATCAGATGAACGCTGCACTCTTGAAAATGCAACATAAAGTTGACCATGACCAAACACAGGCTCAGATAGGTAAATGCCGACTTTATCCAATGTTTGTCCTTGTGATTTGTTGATTGTCATGGCAAATGCAGCCTTAATGGGGAATTGTCGTCGTTTAAGTTTAAAAGGTAATTCCTGGTCAGAACTGGTAAGGTCAATTCTGGGAATCAAAACAGTATCACCGCTATGGGATCCTGTAAGCACTTCTGCCTTGATAACATTTTGTCTCATGCTCTTCACAACCAACCGTGTACCGTTACATAAACCTTGCTTAGTGTTAGGGTAGGGGCACACGGCGCGATTTCGCCGCGATTCTGCGCTGGGCGAGTTGTCGCTGCGTTTTTTAAGCCGAAATAGCTTTGCTAACTTTGGCGCTGGCGTCAATGCAAATCGCGGCGAAATCGCTGCGCTAATTCACACGCGGCGATTCTTTTTCTACTGTCGCCCGGAAACGCTCAGCGAGGCAACTTCGGACGACAATAGAAAACGAATCGCCGCGTGTGAATTAGCGCAGCGATTTTGCCGCGATTTGCATTGACGCCAGCGCCAAAGTTAGCAAAGCTATTTCGGCTTAAAAAACGCAGCGACAACTCGCTTAGCGCAGAATCGCGGCGAAATCGCGCCGTGTGCCCCTACCCTTAAGGTTTCTTAACAGCATGACTATTGTTCCTACTTTGAGTATAAGATTGTGTTGTGGTAATCCAGCATTGTTGATAGTGTTTAAATATTCTAATGGGAAGTTAAGTTTCTCACTTTCGTCTTCAGAATCAATACAGTCAGTACTCAGAAAGACACAGCTTTGTCCAGGAAGTAATGCAATCACTTGGTTGTTTATCATGTCAACATCAATATTTTTTGGAGATAATATAGCCCGTTTTGCTAAAAATGGCCACCCACGCAGGTACGCAACCGGTTCCCCTCCTAGAGTGACGCTAGCGCCGCCATTAGACAAACTTGCAAAGGAGTAGCAAGATGGCCGACGCTTATACAGACTTTAGTGGGCGGATGACAAACTCGCAGAGGAGTAGCAAGATGGCCGACGCTTATACAGACTTTAGTGGGCGGATTTGGCAGTGGGCGGATGACAAAGTCGCAGAGGAGTAGCAAGATGGCCGACGCTTATACAGACTTTCGTGCAGGTACGCAACCGGTTCCCCTCCTAGAGTGACGCTAGCGCCGCCATTAGACAAACTTGCAAAGGAGTAGCAAGATGGCCGATGCTTATACAGACTTTAGTGGGCGGATGACAAACTCGCAGAGGAGTAGCAAGATGGCCGACGCTTATACAGACTTTAGTGGGCGGATTTGGCAGTGGGCGGATGACAAAGTCGCAGAGGAGTAGCAAGATGGCCGACGCTTATACAGACTTTCGTGCAGGTACGCAACCGGTTCCCCTAGTGTGACGGTGAGCGCATCTGCCTCCCTAGATCCTAACCTTCCAGCGGTCGCCGCCTGAGTGAGCAGGAAAGAAGAGGCGGCGGGAGGCAGAAGGAGACGGTGAGCGCATCTGCCTCCCTAGATCCTAACCTTCCAGCGCATCTGCCTCCCCGATCCTAACCTGTTCTGATCCTAACCTTCCAGCACATCTGCTAATCGAAGGCCGCATCTATGTCTTTCGGCTGAAGTTGCGCGCGCATCTCATAGATCCTAACCGAAGTTGCGTGCGCATCTGCCTCCCCTCCACTCGGGACATAGATAGGCCTTCGGTTAGTATATAGGATTACTCTTACAACATTAGTGAAAAAACTGTACACTTATGTGATGCAAAAGCTGCAAATAGAGAATGCAATGATATAAACTATTATTTTAGCAGGACTATCCTATATACAGTAATCATTTAATAGGAATGTCACATTTTATTTTAAAAAGGTAGCATAATATGCAGCTTTTTGTGCATCTTTAATGGACATTTCCTGCTAACTGTGCATCTGGGGATTAGCGGCCATTTTAATTTTACTTCACCTGTGAATTAATTAGAATTATTTTTTAATGTTAAGAATCGAAACTATAATATATAATAGTTCTATATTACCATTGAATATTATACTTATATATGCATTTATATGTCTTTAATAAACAGTAAAAAAAAGGACTAATGCATGGCTTTTTTTCTCGCATTTGGGGGGGGAGTGCATGACTGGATTTAAACATGTATGTGGGAGCTGATACTTTCTCCATATATACTTTCTCCATAGACAGTACTACAACAAATTATCATTTTGTTTCTCCATAGAGAGTATTACAACAAATTATCAGTTTGTTTAGACCCCTAGGGTTTTTGTTCTATGACACTGCTTCGACAAAAGAATAAAGTACTTTATTTTATGCATTCTATTTTCACTATATTTATATTTTTGAGATGTCCGGGGGAAGCAAATATGGTCTCTGAAATGAAAATAAATATGTACAGCTGCTTTTCAGGCTTAAAAATGGAATACAAATATAAGGTGTTATACTTGTCCATTAATATAAAATACACAAAAGCGCCATTGCTCCCTTTTATCAAATACAGCTGTTTCTATAATTTATCTGCTGGATCCCTGGCCAGTGTTTAGCTGTGGTTCAGCCCTTCCATATAAGCTTTGCATTAAGGTGGCTGGTACTGTTTAGTTTAATTGCCGTATATTGACTACATTATTAATACATCAAGTACACATTATTGCATAGAGTATTACCTATGACATATTTGTTGCACTCAAGAATGTCCACCTGGTGCCCATTGCGGGGTTATTGTGTAATAGCTTCCAGTATATTTGCAACAGCTATATCCATTTGTAGCCTAATAGCAGCAGGAGGAGTTTGGACATCTATGATCAAAGTAGTTGCTGTATCTTAGTTTCGGGACTCAACATTTAAGGGCAAACTCATCTACAATTGCAGTCCTGTTGCTCACCAAAGTTGGCTGCAGCCTGGCCTCTGCTTGTAACCAGGTGCCCAATATCTTTTAGTAATGTAGCACCCTATTATGTGTGCAGACTGTTTGAACATTATAATGCGGGACTATAATTAGTATTAATGAATAATGGATTACTAAGTTGCTCCCCTGATGTGATAAGACAGACTGCAAATGTTTGATATTTCTGGATGCAGAACTGTTGCTTGGGGTTAAGAACTACATTTCCAACAAGCCCTTGCTACAGGAAGTGCATGGAGACAGCGAATAGGAGCCCAGCCCAGGAACCGGAAGGAGAGGGGGACAATATTTTTCACAAATTAGAGTCTATGGGCATCATTTTTGAAGCGAAATTTGCAAAACAATTTCCCTTATCACTATTTACTAGTTATTGAAATAACACTATTTACACAAAATAAATTATTTCTACTTCATACATGCTAGGAAATGAAGTTACGATACATTAATATGTGAACAGTAATGCCATGGCAAGGGTTTAACCTATTTGAAGCCACCCAGCAGCTTCTACATATTTACATATTGTATTAGCTGAAGTTAAAAAAAACAAAACAATTTGTAGCTCAAATTTGCCTCAGAACATACTTATGTTCCTTGGTAAAAAGATATCAATTTTAACCTAATTTACTCTTTATTCCTTGACCATTCTCATTATCCACATACCTTCGATACCTGCTTTCCCTAACAAAATCCCACCACATTCATTTTTTTTCAGGGGGTGGGAGAATAAGAGTAAACCTTAAAAATACCAATCATGCTGATTTTGGAGAAATTAAAAATGGGATAATTTTTAAATAACCAAGGAAACCCAATGGTAATAGCAAAGGCTAATAAAGGAAGATCACAAGCAAAATTTTTTCAACATGTGTTTTATAGTGGGCAAAAAACCCCCACATATCTTGTACTTCAGAACACACAAGGCCAGAGTGGAAAGGAGAGCCGTCAACAAATTCAACTGACAAATGATAATACTTGGCATTAATACAGATGTATAATATGTTATACGGAAACATATCCCATTCTGTCTGAGACAGAGATATACGGACCCTAACAAAATCTAGCTGCACTGATATTTCTACAGATACAGCCTGGATAGGAAGGGATAAATTCTTTAAGGCAACTACTAACTACTTAACTGGCTGGAGTTCCTACATTTCTTCTCTCTCTCTCTCTCTTCATGAGACGTGTCTATTCAGCCAGTACGCTGACCATGCAACAGACTTAAAAGGGCAGATTCAGCCATTGCAAACCTATTAGAATAAGCAAACAAGGTGGACACAGCTGCCAAAAACCCATAACTTAGAAATGTATTTACTCAAGTTCTGAGATCTAAGATCTCATTTATTGGAAGCCAAGAGCAAATTAAAGGCAACAATCTTCCTGATTATGTACACAAAGCAGTTGCAGAACTAGTTCAATGAGTGCATGATAGTTCTGGCCCCACTACCAGTATAAGTTATAAAATAACAGGAGCGCCTGAAGCTTCATTTCGGCAGGCCAAGATGCAAAACCACTAGCTGAATTACTGGTTCCCTAGATCAAAATTTCCAAGACCACTTAGCTCACACACATAACCCTGTTTGCTCGGGCAATGTGCCTGAATGGGCAGGATCTATAAAAGGCTTCCTCTGAATGCTGATGTACAGTCCCTGGTCCCCTGTTTCACTAGTGATTTAGTATCTATGCAAGTGTGTATGCTTTGTAAAAAGTTACAAAGTTATAGTCCTAAAATTGACAAGCCACTATACCACATAATGGTAACACCATGTGGTGATCCTAACTATTTACCTCTGGTCATTTTTTATAGGCTGGCAGCTCCCTTCATATTAAAATTTCTTGAGATCACTGTCTCCTGACCAAGACACTGGTTTCCTAGGGCTTAATCCTGCACACCAGATTCCTTACAATTGAAGATTAGATGGTTTCCAGAGAGCATTTGAGGCTGATATTCTATTACAGATGGACATCCAAATAACAGAAAGACACCTTATCCAGAAAACCCCAAGTCCTGTGCATTCTGGATAACAGGTCCCATAACTGTACCACTGGCAAACAAAGTGTTGCTTTAATTTTCTAACTTGTAGTGGAATGCTAAAAAACATTTCCTAGTTGATATTAGTTATTCCACTAGTTGAGTTTGCAACTATGTTCATACATTTTCCATTAATAAAGCCATTGTCACATTAACAGATATTCCAAAAGGAATTAGTCATGGCAATGCATCAAACTATTGCTGTTAATGAGTAATATAGGGCTATATATCACACAAATAACAGGAATTAAGCCCCTCTGGTAAGGCAGGAAAAAATTATTATGATATAAAATGAGCAAAGCATTTTTTTCACAGTGGCTGATTACTAGAGCGGTAATGTTTGTGATGTATTGAATCAATTAGTGGAATACATATAGGGAGTTAATTGAGCTCAGAAGAAGTCCCATTTATTGATTTCTATACAGAGTATTCATCTGTTAAATGGTGCAACATAGAATAGGAATAGTAAATCTATATTATACCCATGAGAAAAAGAACATGAAACAAAGGTCACAACAAGGCAGACCACCACCAATTATTGGTTTTTGTTTACTGTGCCATTTTTTTAAACAATCCACAAATTTTTATAGGTAGGGTGGGACTGAGCCAACGGGGGGGGAACCTGGTGGGCCCCCAGTCCTCATCGGCACCGCCAGCCCAGACCCGCTCCCCATTGCTGGATGAGCCTTCGCTGCTTCCTGACTTCTCCTCCGCCACATGAAGAAATAATGCACGTTGAAGACGGTATAAAGGTATATGCTGTTGGGGAGGGGGGAGAGAGGGGGATTTGTACAGCTGTGGCCTATGGGGGTAGTGGAGGGTGGGTCAGGGGGTCCGGAGGGTGTGTGGGCCCCTGATGTAGCAGCCCCGGGGGGCCTTAACCCCCCATCTGATGCTGTTAATAGGTATCCCCAATCTGCATAGCTGTGTGTTCCAGTGAAGAATTTGGCATTGCTATAAGCTTCTAAAATGTTTGGGGGAGATAACATGGTGTATTTCTCGTTCCTTGCTATTCAAAGTATAAAGAATAAGTACCCTATAACGGAACCTGTGAGCCTTCATTTCTACTCTGTACTCATATCGATAGAATAAAAGGACAAGGAAAGGCAAAAAATCCAATTTTTACTTTCTCTAATGAAAAATAATCCTATCTCCAATATACTGTAATTAAAAATGTGTACCGTTTTTATAAGAAACCTGACTGTATGCAGTGAAATTCTCCCTTCATTTACTGCTGTGGATAGGAATTGTCAGATGGTCCTTAACTGCTAAGCAGGGAAATAATCATACTTATGAACAGCAGGGGGAGCCCCTGCCTTACTTACCAGCCATGCAGAATTCAAGCAGCTTTGTTTATGAAAATCCCTAAGCAGCCCAGACCACACTGAGCATGTGCAGGGTCAGGGTCAGGCAAAGATGTTTAACAAAGTTACAAGATGACAGCCCCCTGTGGCCAACTTTGAAAGCATTAATCATTTGTTTGATTAGGCTTTGTGGTGCAGTAAGTTCATGCTTATGTTAAGTATACAAAATACAGCATTTCTAGCCTTATTCTACTTTAGACTTTCCTGGTCCTTTAAAAATAAGAGCTCAAAAATAAATTTGCAAACAGTGGACCCTTGATAACTGGACCCCAAGGCTCTTTTCCAAGTTATCTAACTTTATCATCTATAATTATAAGGGGTGGCTCAAATTACAGCCTTGCTGAGAGTATTACTGCGCCGTAAAATAGAACAGATTTATTAAATATTTTTCTTCCAAGCCTGTAAGCCATAGGCAATGCAATATGAATTTCTTTCAGTAAATACACTCATGAGAATGTGTACAACCAGCAAATTTTTTAGGGGTGGCTAAGAAATCTCTTTTAATCAATCTACCTGAGCAGTCTTCAGAGGGTATTACTTTTTCATGCAGGAATTTTTAACCACGTCAGCTTAGCTTCAGAAAATTTCATTTCTTTTATAGATGCAAGGGAGAAAAATAAATAAAAAAGGGGCATAATACTAAAGTGTCTAGCAGAGTATAAAGTTCTGTCACTGGTGATGTATTGCAGCCTAGAATTCATGCATTCATGCATTCATGCATTAAACTTTCAATATTAAAAGCATATTAAGCACCCCCTCCTCTCCTGCTGAGATAAAATTGTTCCTGTCACTGAGAGAGTTATAAATAACATCACAGGGGGCAGGGCCGGAACCAGGGGTAGGCAGAGTTTGGGGGGTGCCCAGCACGTACCTGAACTGCTGCCTACTCCATGTCCAGTCTGAAGCGTCCTGCTGTACTCCTCTCTGCATGCGTAAGTGAGTTGAGGGGGACGTGCATGGTGATGCGCCTATCAGTGCATATACGTTCACACGTGGTGAAGAGGGCGACGCGGCCGGCTGGGCTGCCTGGGGTGCCTACCCAGTCTGGCCCGGCCATGTCATGGGAGTGACAACGAAGTTATTAATATGACCAAATTGGCAGCACAAAGGAAAAAAGGGAAAAAAAACAGAAGCCTTCTACTTGGCTTTGCTCATGTCTGTGATTCTTCAGCTCTACTTGAATGGTACCCCTGATAAATTGCATTGTTATTTCTGCAAAACATTGCACAGACAGCTGTTCTTAACTCTGTTCTTACTGCCTTAGAAAACAAACCAAATGCAAATCTTTAAAGGCAATCCCTAGGTGTAACGGTCGGCACCCAACACCAGAACAAACACCAGGCACCCTGGTCTCGGCTCGTGCTTCACCAGTAGTGTGACCGCCTTTGGGCCTCGGGAGGATCCCTTGGCTTACTTGGATGCCACCTGGACTTAAACGAGAGGTGCAAGATGAGGGTTCTGCATAGGCAGAGGGGCACAACTGTAGAGCAAAGTCTTTGGACAAAAGGTCGTAGTACAAGGCGTTAGGCAATAGAGTAGTCAGATCAGGCCGGGTCGAGGCAGGCAGAAAGTCAGCGTAAACAATTCAAAGCGAAGTCAGGCAGGCAAGGGTCAAAACCGGGAGATCAATAAGAGGGATAGGGCAGAAGAGGTAGTCGAAATTCAGGCAATGGATCAGGATACAGAGGTCAGAATCGTCAGGAACAGGCAGGGGTCACAACAGGTAGTCAAAATCAAATACAGAATCAGAAAAGCAACAGCTAAAGGCACCAGGGACAACCTATAACGGGCAATGAGAAACAAATTTTCGTACGATAATTGTGATAATGGTGGGGACCAATATCGGCAGAAGACTTGGATGTTGGAGACCTCCTCTTTTCTTCTCCTTTTTGACTGTGAGTATGACTTGGAGTGTTTTGAGGATACTGCATATAGTCAACTACAAGAGGTCCTCTGCACTCAACCCATTATCAATATATTTAAGACAGAGACATTTTGTGCATACTGCTACTAAAAAATGCCTTACCCTTTAAACAACACAGGGATTGTTTGTCCATATATTGCAATATATTTAAGCTGGCCAACTACGTCAAAGTCATCCCATATCTGGCCTGTCCTACGCTTAATTTTCATCTGATTCATTAAGAATTCAATTGCTTAATTATACATTTTAGAAAGGGACTAAGTTTTACCTGCAACTTACTAGCTGCTTTCAAAGTAAAACTCCCAAACTTGGCTGCCCTTTTATTAGACACCAGTGGGATCACCTGACTATAGCTGGGAAGGGTGGGAGCTACAACATGGAGCTGGTCACTGCTCCTGTATAAGTATAACAAACAAGGGAAAGTTGTGCTCACCATTATTTTTTAAAACCATTAGGCGGGGGTGCAATGAGGGTATGACCACAAAATACATATAGTCAACTACAAGAGGTCCTCTGCACTCAACCCATTATCAATATATTTAAGACAGAGACATTTTGTGTATACTGCTACTAAAAAATGCCTTACCCTTTAAACAACACAGGGATTGTTTGTCCATATATTGCAATATATTTAAGCTGGCCAACTACGTCAAAGTCATCCCATATCTGGCCTGTCCTACGCTTAATTTTCATCTGATTCATTAAGAATTCAATTGCTTAATTATACATTTTAGAAAGGGACTAAGTTTTACCTGCAACTTACTAGCTGCTTTCAAAGTAAAACTCCCAAACTTGGCTGCCCTTTTATTAGACACCAGTGGGATCACCTGACTATAGCTGGGAAGGGTGGGAGCTACAACATGGAGCTGGTCACTGCTCCTGTATAACTATAACAAACAAGGGAAAGTTGTGCTCACCACTATTTTTTAAAACCATTAGGCGGGGGTGCAATGAGGGTATGACCACAAAATACATATAGTCAACTACAAGAGGTCCTCTGCACTCAACCCATTATCAATATATTTAAGACAGAGACATTTTGTGGCATACTGCTACTAAAAAATGCCTTACCCTTTAAACAACACAGGGATTGTTTGTCCATATATTGCAATATATTTAAGCTGGCCAACTACGTCAAAGTCATCCCATATCTGGCCTGTCCTACGCTTAATTTTCATCTGATTCATTAAGAACTCAATTGCTTAATTATACATTTTAGAAAGGGACTAAGTTTTACCTGCAGCTTACTAGCTGCTTTCAAAGTAAAACTCCCAAACTTGGCTGCCCTTTTATTAGACACTAGTGGGATCACCTGACTATAGCTGGGAAGGATGGGCGCTACAACATGGAGCTGGTCACTGCTCCTGTATAACTATAACAAACAAGGGAAAGTTGTGCTCACCACTATTTTTTAAAACCATTAGGCGGGGGTGCAATGAGGGTATTACCACAAAATACATATAGTCAACTACAAGAGGTCCTCTGCACTCAACCCATTATCAATATATTTAAGACAGAGACATTTTGTGCATACTGCTACTAAAAAAATGCCTTTAATGGGTAAGGCATTTTTTAGTAGCAGTATGCACAAAATGTCTCTGTCTTAAATATATTGATAATGGGTTGAATGCAGAGGACCTCTTGTAGTTGACTATATGTATTTTGTGGTCATACCCTCATGGCACCCCCGCCTAATGGTTTTAAAAAATAGTGGTGAGCACAACTTTCCCTTGTTTGTTGAGGATACTGCACCCAATAGGTTACTTGGACATCCCTAACTACCATTAGTCCATTTGGTGAGCTGGAATAGGTGTTATGTATTTTTGAGAACACTTGCACTCAATTGAGTTCATTCTACCTGAGAGTTATATTTCAACTGCAACACCCTACATCTCCAATAATGCTAGGGCCAACCTTAGCAGAGACACGTCATGTCTGGGCTGCTAGGAGTTGCTCCTCACCAAGCCAAGGTTGAGGGCAGTTAAAGGTACAATTACAGTGTTCAGTATGTAGCACAGTGCTGCAACTACAAATAGTGTTACACATATATATAACACTGGCTGCAAGATTCATGAAATCATCATAACCTTGTGTTAAAGGCATTCTGTCATAATTTTTATGGTATTGTTTTAATTTCTAAATTACACTATTTATATTACTCTACCATATAAAATCAACTAACGTATTTTTTAGCTGTAATATTGATGTCTACAGCCATCTCTGGTCATTGTGCTTGATAATGCCCTTTCAGAAAGAGCAGACCTTCACATCAGAACTGCTATCAGATAAGCTATTGTTTCTCATAATCAGTGTAACTGGATGAGTCACAGTGGGGCTTGGATTTTTACTATAGAGTGCTATTCTGATATCTACACAGTAGCAATGCTAGTGTCAGGGAACTGTTATACTGGCACCTTCCAATCGTTCTGTTAGGCAGCAAGGGGAAGGGATGGGTGAAATTGCAGTGCTGCAGTTAAGAGTGGCTGAAGTTTATCAGAGCACAAGTCACATTACTGAGGGCCCCTGGGAAACTAACAAAATGGCTAGCACTACGTTAGATTTCAAATTAAATATAACAAAAATCTGTTTGCTATTTTAAAAAAGATTTCAGAGCAGATTTCTGCTGCAGTAGCCCTATTAACTGATGCATGTAGCTACACTCTTGCTGGATCATTACATGCAGAGGCCAACACCAAAGAGTGCAACACATATTTATGCTAATGATAAGGAGCCAGGAGTGGATAGTCCTACATGGCTAATAATAACTAAAATAACAATGTAGTAACAATGTTCTGCATCCAACATAAATAATGTATATGCCATAAACTATATATATACCATAAACTCTATAAACTCTATATACCATATCATATGATATGCTTCTACCTCAAAAAACATCAGTGGATTTCAAAGCTTTTGAACAACATCTACTACACAATAATGTAATAATTACAACAAATTATTTCAACTATTTTTCAGTTAAGGAATTTGAGATTCCCAAGCACTTTAAAAAGAAGCTGATTGTGAAGAGGTTATATAACAATTCAGCAGAAGCACATCACAGCATATATGGCCTGTATTTTAAAATATATGTGCATTAAAAATGTATGCAGGAAGCACAAAATAGCCCTGGAGACAAGCAGAGAAAATGAAAAAGATATTATACTGGCTCTGAATATGGACAAATAGATAGACCGGGCAGGTATTGTACTATTTTTAAAAGGAATGTAGCTTACTTTGTGTTTTTCAGATCTGTTTATTCAGATAGACTCTGGCCTAATGTACTACAGTGTCTGGAATCATTTTTACTTGTATTTTCCTGCCAATGTTCAACAAAAAATATAATGTATCCAATACATCACAGACTTATCTGCCTTATAAAGTGTTTTTTCATGCAACTCAAGAGTTTTCTGTAAGTTTTGAATTTTCTCTATTTTCATTTTGCATTACCTGTGCTAAACAATTCAGAAACTCACAATTCAGAAACTCACAAATACCATTCAAATCCATCAGCACACAACAATTTAACATTATTTTGAGAGAATTCTCAAGTTACTTTCAATAGAAATGATCCTCAAGACACTCAAAATGAATATTCTAGAGTGTCTTTGCGCACTAAAAAATTTAAGCAGGATATAACGTGCTCATGCTAACAAAGAAACAGGGTCAATGGTACCCAAAATTTCTCACTAATGTGGTCAAGTGAGAAAAAGGAGAAGGTTTCTTGGATTTTGACAAGACTGCCCAATGCCCATTAGTGTTCCTCTTGTAATGGTGCAGGTGCACTTCTCCTTCTGCTGATATCCTTTTTAAGTAATAGTTGAATTAAAACTCTGTACACCAAATCAAGTTGTTATAATTACTATAGAGATTATAGCTGAAGAAATATGATAATGTGCCTTTATGGTTTAACTGTGTTGTTTTAGGGTACATTAAAGTTATTGTATCTAGTATAGCAGTCAGGCCTTGAAGACTGCATGTACCATCTTCTGTTGCATTGGTGTAAGTATAATTGCAGTGTAACTACTGGTTTCACCTCATCACCCATAGACAGCCAACGGTGAAATGACAAGTGTGTTCTGACTGAATTCTATTTATTATGCCTGGTTAAATCTAGTGTTAAATGTTGTGTTGATAATGAAAAGGACATTCAAGTCTGACACAAGCAATGGCCATACTGCGACACCAATCCCAGCAATGACATCAGACATACATGCAATGGTATGTGGTGCCCCAGTGTGTCTGTGTTTGACATTAAACTATTTATTTCTGGGTTATCCATCCTGGGAGCTCACAAACTTTGCAGCTATTTCATCTCAGCCTTGATTAGATCAGTCTTCTTAGATTCTAGCAAACTCATCAGTTGTGCTAACTTTCTGTCTACTGGAGTCTGCTAAAGCACACAATATACTGCAATAATTTGGAAAAAAACCCAATGAATTTGCTGATTGTGTTTTTGCTATTTATATAACTATTTTAAAATTGAATGTAATAAAACAAGTTTGTGGCTTCATCATTATGATTAAGAAACGCAGAGGGATAGTTAACAAGATGCCAACTTCTGCATATGTGTCCACTCTCATCATACTGGAACATATTCCAAATAATTTTTTGGTGGTTCCGAGCACAAATATAAAATGATATTGTTTCCATTATTCCTTGTTCAAACTCAATTACCACAGCAATTCATCTTAGCCTTACACTTAAAGGATAAGTAAACCTTTAAAATAAGTGAATGTAAAATTGATAAGGGGGCTATTCTAAGCACTTTTGTCATTTACATTCATTATTTATTTTGTTTTGATTCCAAGATATTAAAGGATACATGTACTGTTAATATGAATGAATTGTGTTACAACAGCGCCACCTGCTGGTCAGTTTCCCACCAGTCTGACCAGCAAGTAGTCAAGGAAGTTGTCAGGAGAAAGAAAGAGGCTGATGTTCTTCTGCTTAGGAAAGATGTGAGAAAGGTTTCTAATTTTATTCCTAAGCAGAAGAACATCAGCCTCTTTCTTTCTCCTGACAACTTCCTTGACTACTTGCTGGTCAGACTGGTGGGAAACTGACCAGCAGGTGGCGCTGTTGTAACACAATTCATTCATATTAACAGCACATGTATCCCTTAATATCTTGGAATCAAAACAAAATAAATAATGAGTGTAAATGACAAAAGTGCTTAGAATAACCCCCTCATCAATTTTACATTCATTTATTTTAAAGGTTTACTTATCCTTTAAGAGTATGTGTAGACAACCAAAATTGGAAAGAAACGGAATAATGATATAGAGCTCAGTGACAGGGACAGAAAGGGAGTAGCCTTTCTCCAATGCCTTTTAATATGTCAGTTTGCAGATTGAGATCATTTTCTCTTCAAACCATTTTGCTATTTTTTTCCAAGTTATTTTTATTGAGTTTTTACTTTTCCACAGACAAACAAATAAATAATACAAAAGATACAGATTATAACAGTTTTCCTTGTTTAGGTCACATATTGTATCAATGACAGTCAGCATTTAAACACAGTTGTTTTGTTTCATACATATCATATTATTATTATTAATAAACATGTTTTTCCCTTCTTTCATGTAGATCTTATGCCAAAGTGCCTGACTGTCTCTATGTTCATAATGCAAATGAGTAATTTCTGTAATTCTGTTAACAATAAAGTAACTATTTTCCCTCTAATTAAACTACTGTCTTTCTTGACTTTGGGAGTAGGGGAAGGGTGAAAAATGATTTCTCACTTGTGAGTCAGTCTGGGGTACCAGATCTAGTAGGTGTTCAGTAAGACATGGGGACCATACCTTATCAAACTTTTTTGCGCAGCCCCTGCTTAGGTATGTAAACTGGTACTGGTATTGGACCTGTTATCCAGAATGCTCGGGACCTGTATAATAGATCTTTCCGTAATTTGGGTCTTCATGCCTTAAGTCTACTAGAAATTCATTTAAACATTAAATAAACCCAATAGGCTGGTTTTGCTTCCAATAAGCAAATTTGCTTATTGGAATTAATTAATTATATCTTAGTTTGGATCAAGCTACTGTTTTATTATTACAGAAAAAAGGAAATCATTTTTAAAAATTGGATTATTTGGATAAAATGGAGTCTATGGTAGACAGCCATTCCGTAATTCTGAGCTTTCTGGATATCGGGTTTCCGGATAAGGGATTCTATACCTGAACATAGTGACAGAGGCATTTATCATTTCCACCTATTATTTATTTTTCGGGGGTTGTTTTTTGGGCTTATTGTTTTCCAGTTGAGAGCTATAAGTCTCTTTGCTTGAATTAGAAGGTAACATATTAATGCTCTTTCTTGGGGGCAGTTTCCTCTACCTGATTTAATAGGAGAATTAGTGGGTTAAGTGGCATTATGAGCTTTATTTCGGAGGACACACTTTCCCAAAATTTCTGTATATCTCGACATCCCCAAACCACATGAATGTAGTCAGCAGGTGTGTGGCTACATTTTGGACACATGTCCAGTATATTCAAATTTATTAGGTGTAGCCTATGTCGCATTTGGTACGATCTGACCATATTTGGGGGTTAACATTCAGTATGTCATGTCCCCATTTTGCGTAAAGAGCTGTTAAGACTAGGCTCTCTGGTGTATTTAACAGAATTGAGAGATTGGTTTTGATAGCTCTGGGGTGAATATCATTTCCTCTAGTCTCCAGGGGGTGTAGTCAATATAAGAATCACCAAACTGTGCTTCCCAGGCATGTCTAAGTTGAATGTAATGGAAAAATATCTGGTTTGTTAAATTATATATGGCTTTCAGGTATCAAAGGATAATAGTGCCCCATTTTTTGTTATTTGGTCTAAGTGTTTAATATTGTTTTGGGCCCATATCACTGGGTCTGGAATAGTTTGTAGATGTGGGAGTTGAGGATTGTACCCTAGAGGTAGACCACTCTGGAGCTATACCTCCGCTGACCTGATCTAGTAGAAGCTCTAACCTACATGTATATTATACTGTTGCAATCAAACAGCGCCCAATTGGATAAGGTTAAACAACACTGGAGTGACGATCTTCCCAATCTCGAGGAACAGATGTGGAAAGATGCCCTAGCTTTAGTGCCCCAACTGATTATCTCCAGTAGGGACAGATACATACATACATATTAAATTCCTTAATAGAGTTTACCTCACTCCTCAAAGATTAGCCAGGATCTTCCCAGGGGTCTCGGACCAATGTATGTCCCAAGTGCCTTAGGGTAGTGGGCACCTTTATTCATGTTTTTTGGTATTGCCCAAAAGTCCAGGGATTCTGGAGGGAGGTACTTAATTCTACTGAAGCATCCTTAGCACTTCCCAATGTATTGTGACCCAGCCTTTGTCTTTTGGGTATTATGGGAACACTACCACTGAGGCCTGAGCTAAGCTCTGTTACCTGCAACTGTTTTATTATGCAAAGAAAGCAATACCTTTACACTGGAAATTAGTGATGGGCGAATTTGTTGTGTTTCGCCTCGCCACGAATTTCACAGATTTCCCGCTAAACTGGTGAAAAATTATTGAAACTGCGATTTTTCGAATTTTATATTTATTCGCCGGCCGGGAAACGCACAAATTCGCTGCAAATTTGCATCTGCCAACTAAATTTGCCCATCGCTACTGGAAATCCATGGAGCCACTTTATTGAACTTCTGGAAGAAACTCATTAATGACTCCCTGCCCAGGCAGATACTCATATACCAGGCCCAGGGTTGCCCAGACAAATTTGAAGCCATTTGGGGTACCTGGCTGGAGGTCAACGCTTTGTGGTAAAATGAAGTTATGTAGGACCAAAGTAATGGGTAATTAGATGGAATGATCTGAATCTAATGAGTTCCTCCTTGCTCATCCCTCTCTCTCTGCTTATTTCTTATACTTCCTTTCCTTTCTTCTAGCCCCAAGGGTTAGATCCTTGTTGTACTGGTTTGTTAAGAGCAATGGTCAGGAACAGATAATCAGACACAAATCACACCCAAGAACTATCAGGAAATAAATATACATTGGGCCATGTATCAGTGCAGAGTAGGGGATTTTATGGCCAAACTAATCGGTTATACGGATTACCTGTGGTCAGATTGGCAACAGGTGAAAGCCAAGCTTACTTACAATTACAAGGAAAGCAATAGGAGTGAACCAGGACCTTAACTGTATGCTAACATAGGGCAGAGGTACAGTAAATCAGACAGCAGATCATTGATTTGACTCCAGGCAGGATGTTACAATACCTCTGTATGACATGTCCTATATGACAAACCCTCCACACCTGTCTGGATTAAAACAAAGGTGTGCACAACCTGCTTACTAACAGGCTGCTGACTGGAAAGAGCAACTAAAAGCAAACAAATCAACTGAAAAGGATAAGTGTTTGTTATTAACTGTTATTTTATAGTAAGGTTGTATATTTAAATACTGTGGTTTTATTTTTTATATATTTTTTTCTGTCTTGGGTGCTAAATTGCAAAGTTTGTCACAACCTGCTTTACTTTGCAGTTTGTTTTCCCTTAGTTGGGTGGGGGTTGGTTGCACCTGGGGTTGCCACCTTTTCTGGAAAAAAATACCGGCATTCCTATATATTTATATTTTTTCCCTATTAATAACATTGGGCTCAACCATCATTTTTACCGGCCAGGCTGGTAAAATACCGGCCAGGTGGCAACCCTAGTTGCACCTGAACAAACTGTATAAATAGAACCCCTGGGACTCCAGTGGAGCTTGCTTTCGTGTTTAGCTGCTCTTAAGTGTTTGCTCTTTAAGTGTGGGATCTGTAAGTGGAATTGCAAACACAGAGGTTTCAGACTAAAGGAGGTTCAAATTAGGTCAAAAGTTTGTTCTAAACCCGAATTTTTTTATTCCTGCTTTGATCTGTAACTGGGATAATGAGTGCAAGCAAGATTGAAGGTCTGACGCAGTGCACATTCTGCCATACGTATTCAGATTTGGAACAAGAGTTCCAAACTGCTTACTTCTGTGGTGGTTGTGAGCAAATTGCCACTTTGGAGGCTTTAGTTAGAGCACTAGAGCAACAAATTGCAACACTGTGGTCGATTGACAATCTTGAAAGGAGTCTCTTACTCACTGAGCAGGACTTAACGGGGTCAGATAGTTTTGGGGGAACAGCACAGCAGCAGGATGTTGAGGCAGCTAGCTGGGTGACAGAAAATGAAAAAGGAAAATGGAGGCTGGTCCTGGGTTTATACATCCCATCAGATTCGCCAGATTGTGTGAAGAAGAGTGTGAACTCTGGATTGGCAATTCTAGATGGAGCTGATCTCTCTAACAGCCGGGAGACCAGTTTCTGTAGTAGTGGTGGGGAGCAGAGCAGAGTCAGGCCTAAACAGATTGTGGTTGTAGTGGATTCAATTATTAGGAAAGTGGATAGTGTAATCTGTCGTCTGGATCGCTACAACTGAACAGTTTGCTGTCTTCCTGGTGCCAGGGTTTGGCATGTGGTTGATCGGGTAGACAAATTATTGGGTGGAGCTGGGCATGACCCAACTGTCTGTACATATTGGTACTAATGACAAAATAAATGGTACATGGAAGACCATAAAAAGTGATCTCAGGGATCTAGGCTCTAAGGGAAATGTCTTCCAATGTATTTTTTTCTGACATTTTGCCCATGCCACGTGTAGGTTCAGGAAGACAGTGGGAGCTAAATGCGTGGCTCATGTCTTAGTGTAGGAAGGAAGGGTTTAGGTTCCTAGAGAACTGGCCTGATTTTTCCTTGGGGTACAACCTGTACGATCGTGACAGATTGCACCTCAATGGAAGGGGGTCCACTGTGCTAGGAGAAAGAATGGCTAAGAGGTTGGAGGAGTGTTTAAACTATGCAGGGGGTGGGTGAGATACAGAATTATGGGGAAGCTATTAGGATTAGTAAGGGGTCATGGGGGAGAAATGAGGGGGGCATACAGTTTAACAGCTAAGGAGGTCCCTCTGTTACAAGCAGGGCCGCCATTAGAAATCACGGGGCCCCGTACAACAAAATTTTTGGGGCCCCCTGGGCCCCGCCCACACTGACGACCAAGCTCCGCCCCATATCCCGCCCACATCGCAGTTAAAAGACCACACAGACATCAGCGCTAAAAAAGTAACCCCCCCCCCCACACAAGTTGTAAAAAGCTATTGATGGTCAGGGCCCCCTTATAAAAAAAATTGGGGCCCCAAAAAAAAAAAATTAAAAATTTTTTTTTTTAAAAAAACATTGGTGGCAGGGGCCCCCTGTTAAAAAAAACTTGGGGCCCCAACAAAAAAAAATGTAAAAAAAACTAAAAAATAAACAAACATTGGTGGCAGGGGCCCCCTTCTAAGTTAAAAACAAATTGGGGCCCCAAAAAAAAATTTGAAAAAAAATTAATTTTTTTTTGAAAAAAAAAAAAAAACATTGGCGGCAGGGGCCCCCTTATAAGTTAAAAACAAATTGGGGCCCCAAAAAAAAATTTGAAAAAAAATTAATTTTTTTTTGAAAAAAAAAAAAAACATTGGCGGCAGGGGCCCCCTTATAAGTTAAAAACAAATTGGGGCCCCAAAAAAAAAATTTGGAGAAAAAAAATTTTTTTTGAAAAAAAAAAAAATGGTGGCAGGGGCCCCCTTACAAGTTAAAAACAAATTGGGGCCCCAAAAAAAATTAAAAAAAAAAATAATTTTTTTTTGAAAAAAAAAAAAACTGGTGGCAGGGGCCCCCTTACAAGTTAAAAAAATTTGGGGCCACCAAAAAGAAAATTAATTTTTTTTTTTAAAAAAAAACCCCAAAAAAAACAATGGTGGCAAGGGGCCCCTTACGAGTTAAAAAAAAAATTGGGGCCCCAAAAACAAAAGTTTTAAAAAAAAAGATTGGTGGCAGGGGCCTATAGAATATTAAAATAATACATTGGTGGCCAGGGGATTAAAAAAAAAAAAACACAAACTGGTGTTCAGTAGAATTGAACTCATGGCTTCAGTACTTCAACTTCGCCTCCTTTCGTGACTTCGGGTCTTTTCACCGCTTCAGGACTTCGGCTTCGGCTGTTTTCGTGACTTCGGGTCTTTGCGCTGCTTCAGGACTTCGGCTTCGGCTGTTTTCGTGACTTCGGGTCTTTTCGGCGCTTCGTGACTTCGGGACTAAGGCTTTTTCCGTGACTTCGGGTCTTTTCGTCGCATCGGCTTCGGCTTTTCGGCACTTCCGCATTCGGCACTGAAGAGGCAAGACGTACGGCTCGGGCGCTCGTAAGGGGGGCCCGGATCTTCAAAAAAATGCAGCGCTGCCGGGCCCCCCTTCATGCCCGGGCCCGGTACGCTTGTCCCCCCTGTCCCCCCCTGATGGCGGCCCTGGTTACAAGGAAAACAGACTTATTCTAACTTAACATATAATTCTCCACTTAGTAATGCAAATTTCAAAAGTAAAAGTAGTAACCTCCGCTGTTGGCTGGCAAATGCACAGAGTTTGTCAGGTAAAATAGGAGTCCTAGAATTAATTGCATGCTCTAAAAAATATAATTGGTATCACTAAGACCTGGTGGGGTGAAACATGAGACTGGACTGTGAATTTAAATGAGTACATCCTTTTTAGGAGGGACAGAGGGATTAAAAAGGTTGGAGGAGTGTGTTTGTATCTAAAGCCTGAATTAAAGCCATGCACTAAAGAAATAACCACTGCTGGCATTAGTGAGGGTGTTGAATCTCTCTGGGTAGAGATTTTGACTGGGCAAAAGGTTACAAAGAAAATGTTTATTGGTGTATGCTATAAACCACCTTGTATAAGTGACAAGTAAGAAGCCCAGCTACTCTTACAAAAAGAAGCAGATTCACAACTAGGTCAAGTTTTTATTATGAGTGACTTCAATTATCCAGACATTGACTGGGGTAATGGGGTTGCCAAGACAGAAAAAGCTAGTAGGTTTGTAAATATGCTGAATGACAAATGTCTCATTCCAGCTCGTTCAAGAACCTACTAGGAATAACTCTCCTTTGGATCTTGTAATAACTAATAATACTGAACTCATGTCTAGCATCTGTGTGGGTGGGCATTTAGGGAATAGTGATCATAACATGGTCTCCTTTGAGATTCTGTTGCAGAGGCAATTCTATAAGGAAGTAACTAAAACACTAAATTTCAGACGTGCAAACTTTGACAGTATAAACATATTAAGTGGGAAATGCTTTTCATAGGGTTAAACACAGAACAAAAATGAGAAGCCTTTAAAATGCATTAAAATGGTGTTGAGGTGGGTAAGAAAACACGTGCTTTTAAAGTTTTTAAGTTAGCTGGGACAGCCAAATCATTTATAAGGTACAAGGAGGACAATAAATCATGCAAAATAGCAGGCAAGCTAAAATCTTTATGTAGAAGGATATCGCAGCAAGCAGTAAAAATAATCCAAAACTATTTTTTAAATATGTTAATATTAAAAAAAAAATGAAGCAGTAAGGGGTGGGAACATTAATATCAGAGGGGGGTCAGCTGGTTGATTAGAGCAAAAAAAAAAAGCTGTTTCTGAACTCATTTTTCATCAGTCTACACAATTGAGGAACCAGTTAATGACTGTTTCCTTCTTAATAGTCCCAATCCTAGTAATACAACTAATGATGCATGGTTCAAACACAAGGAAATTCAAAAGAGATTAGAATATGTTAAGATAAACACAGGTATGGGCCAGATGGTATTCACACTAGGGTACTTAGAGAGCTTAGCTCTGTGATTGCCAAACTTCTTTACTTAATTTTTCAGGATTCATTGAAGGATCTAGGGTTTTTTGTAGATAACAAGCTGTCTAATTCTGGGCAGCAGAGCCGGGCCAAGCCAGGCAGGCGCCCTAGGCAGCCTGCCTGGTTGCTGCGCCAGCTGGGTGCACGCATGCGCGCAACTAGGCATTTGTGCGCATGCGCGAGAAGACGCTCGTGCGCATGCGCGAAAAGACGTTAGTGTGAATGTTCGCGCGCACACAAGTGGCCGGTCGGCAGAGAAGGGACCTGACTAGGGGTAGAAGTAAGTACCCTCCACCTTTGCGCCCTAGGCACGTGCCTACTCTGCCTACCCCTAGATCCGGCCCTGCTGGGCAGTGTCATTCTGTGGCTACTAAAGCAAATAAAGTTCTGCCTTGCATAAAAAAGGGCATTAACACAAGGGATGAAAACATAATTATGCATCTTTATAGGTCCCTGGTAAGGCCTCACCTAGAGCATGCAGTGCAATTTTGGACTCCAGTCCTTAAGAGGGATATAAATGAGCTGGAGAGAGTGCAGAGATGTGCAACTAAACTGGTTAGAGGGATGGAAGACTTAAATTATGAGTGTAGATTGTCAAGGTTGGGGTTGTTTTCTCTGGAAAAAAGGTGCTTGTGTGGGGACATGATTATACTTTACAAGTAGAGGACATTATAGACAAAGAGCAGGGGACCTTTTAACCTATAAAGAAGATCACTGCACCAGAGGCCACCCCTTCAGACTAGAAGAAAAGAACTTTCATTTGAAGCAATGTAGGTGGTTCTTCACAGTGAGGACAGTGAGGTTGTAAAATGCACTGCCAGGTGATGTTATGATGGCTGATATTGTTAATGCATTTAAGAATGGCTTGGATGATTTCTTGGACAGACATAATAGCAAAGGCTTTTGTGATACTACTCTATAGTTAGTATAGATATGGGTATATATAATTTATGTGAAGGTATGGAGGGGTGTGTGTATGGATGCTGGATTTTCATTTGGAGGGGTTTGAACTTGATGGACTTTGTCTTTTTTCAACCCGATTTAACTATGTTACTATGTAACTAAGAGGACAAGGTTGATTTAAAGGCTTAGAGTTATCTTACATGGGGCAGCAGTTTAAAGTGTTTTGTCAACCCGGTGTTTTGCAGCTCAGTGGGTGGGGAACAGAATACGCCAAATTTGGACTTCTTATTGAAATCTCCTAAAATCTCCATTTGCCACCTCATCACCTCATGTGCCATTAACATTAAAGGAATCTAAATACTCCTTAAAAACTGTCACACAGATGCAATAATATTTGGCAATGAGAATCCAGTTTAGCAGCACTATGTCAACCATGTTGCTGTTATCTTACATACTGGGATTGTTGTGTTATTTTCGATGCCCAATATTACACCATAATAAAAAATCTAAATAGGCCACATCTATGGTATCTGTTCTGTGACAGAAAACCAGTTGCATAAGCAAAGAATATAGGTTTACTTTAAAGGAGAACTAAACGCTAAAAATTAATATGGCTATAAATGCCATATTATACATTTTTGCATCAGCCTAAAGTTTCAGCTTCTTAATGATGCAGAATTTTAAACCTGTCATAGGGGGGTCACCATCTTGGAAAGGGTCTGTGACACTCACATGCTCAGTGGGCTTTGAGCAGCTGTTGAGAAGCTAAACTTAGGGGTTGTTGCAAATTATCAAGCTACAAATGAGGTTTGCCTGTAATGTAAGCTGATGCTACAAGGCTGATTATTAAATTTTGATGCTAGTTGCACTAGTTTCTGTGCCACCATTTAGTAATTATCTGTATCAATTACTAATCAGCCGTATATTGTGACATCTATTTGCTATTTGTACTTTCAGGCGTTCCCTAAGCTCAGTAAGTGACATCAGCAGAAAAGAAGATTGAAAGCTATAGGGGCATCTTTGGGGGCACAGATCTTTGGGGTACAGAAGCCCAAAACATAATGTACTACAGATGCAGCCACTTTAGTTTGTCTGTTTGACACAGAATAACTAAACACAGATATCCCATTTATCTCATTTAACACAGAAAACTGTGTCACAACATCCCATCTAATTAAAGCATTCACCATTGTGAACAATGGTGCTTTGGTATGCTAATGAAAAGGTTAAATGCATTAAATGAGTTAAGATAACTTTAGATAACACAGTTTCTTCAATTAACTCTGAGTCATGACGCATTTAACTCACAAATCCAAGTGGCTTCATCTGTACTTCTTTGGTTAAAGTTTTAGTTTACTTCCTTTTAAGGATTTTGGTTTTTAATGGTGCTGTTAACTTTGGAGGACTAGGGAAAAGTCTTAACCATTAATATTGATGAAAGAATACAACTCTTATATTGCTGGACCACAACTCCCAGCATGTGTTACTCCTTGCAATTGACTAAAGTCTGGTTTAGCAACAATAAAACCAATAAAATCTGTTGTGATCATTCTCTTCCCCAAACAATTTTCCTGGCAGAACATATTACCTGGACAGATTGCACTGAAGTCATGTGACTTGTGCTCTGATAAACGTCAATCACTCTTTACTGCTGTACTGCAAGTTGGAGTGATATCACCCCCTCCCTTTCTCTCCCCAGCAGCCAAACAAAAGAACAATGGGAAGGTAACCAGATAGCAGCTCCCTAACACAAGATAACAGCTGCCTGGTAGATCTAAGAACAGCACTCAATAGTAAAAACCCATGTCACTGAGACACATTCAGTTACATTGAGAAGAAAAACAGCAGCCTGCCAGAAAGCATTTCTCTCCTAAAGTGCAGGCACAAGTCACATGACTGAGGGCAGCTGGGAAATTGACAAAATGTCTAGCCCCATGTCAGATTTTAAAATTGAATATAAAAAAATCTGTTTGCTCTTTTGAGAAATGGATTTCAGTGCAGAATTCTGCTGGAGCAGCACTATTAACTGATTCATTTTGAAAAAAAATGTTTTTCCCATGACAGTATCCCTTTAAGCCAATTGAAGCCAAAATTGCTGCTTTTGATATAGCTGAGCTAGGATAGGATGAGATGTTTGATTTTATGCTTTGCTATATTCTCTCATTTGCAACCAGCTGCCTGAATTTCTGGTGTATGTTTTTGTGTTTAGTAAATGTAATTACAAACTGTGCATACGGACCAGATGAGTACAAAAATTATGGCTCAACCACTGCAAATATAATTTTGCTCTTGAAACAAGTCCCTTCATATGATCTCAAAACCAAGCTCAGAGTTTATTCCCCCGGTACCTGCAAAGAGTGGTTCAATAGATATTTCACTGAAAATGGCAATGACTGTTTATTTTAGACAGAGTTTGGCTTGAAGCTTTTGGCGAACTGGACTGTTAATATTTTTAATTACTATCCATTTTGTTACATTGTCTTCCAAGAGTGCATTCCTATGCATGATGCTTCAGACAATGTATAGTATTTATCCACATTGCTAAGGTGCTGTTCCAATGGTAATGCTTGTTCTATGACTGAGCCAGATAATACTTGCTGTGATCTGCGAGTTTATTAATTAAATTGATCTTTTGGGAAAAGTAAATTTGCATTTCAGAAAATGGGAAATTATCCATGATCCTACTGATTATTTGTCAGAAAGAGATCATAACTGTTATAGTGTTATAATAATCTATAAATCGAAAAATCCCTCACTGGCATTTTTAGTCTGATAATTTCACATTGAAAGTGCCAGTACAGTCTACGATGTAAAATAAAAGAGACATAAAGAATGATGGCAGCCATAAAAAGTAGATATTATGCCATTGTATTCACATATTTAGAAAATTGTATATAGACTTTTGAGCTCCATTTCAAAAGATCTTTGCCACACCTTTTCTACATAAATGAATGCTATCATATATTGTGATTAGGTGTGTTGTGTAAACAATATGATTTCAAAACAAGGTTTGCTCTCTCTGTATATTGAAATCTAACAATGTAAAGGAAAGATAAGGCTATTTCCAGTTTAATGAGAAAAGATCTCATAGTTTACAAAACTTCACTTAAATCTATGTGTTCTGTTTTCACTACGTGTTACCCTGGGGTAGTGTTGTTGCTTGACATGCAGCTAAACTCCTTCCTTCATTAATCCACTGACACAGTTTATTGAGCTTCAGTTTTATTAACAAAGGGGAAGGTGTAAAACTAGGGAAGACAGAAAATGACAGTGTTTAGTGGAGCTGTACAATACATCAATACATCATCAATACAGAAAGATTCTCATTCATCCAGGTCATGGTAAATCTATAGTAATAATTAAATCGACTGGATTTGCTGTATTTTGTAAAGAGGAAAAATACATTAATTCAGTTTATTTTGAAATTTTGATGTATACAGTATATCTTTTGAAATATTTTGAAATTTTGATGTATACAGTATATCTGTGTATATATGCGTTTTCTCAGGCTCCTATATAGCATTGCCACCCAGCCAATATTTGACCACCTGAGCTGGTAAATGCCTGTGCTGATAATTTTTAACTGCCCATCTATTAAACCTGCCTTTAAACCCTTACTTACATTCTCCCCAATCCACCTTTTTCCTGCCTCCTGTTGTCATAAACTTACCCATGTCCCCATGATGTCACCTTCCTCTACTGGCTGGTAAAATTCCATCAAATTGGTGGCAACCCTATTCCTATATCAGAATCAAGTTAGCCGCTGCTTCTTGTATACACCAGCAAATCCTGTGGATTCCTGTTTAAGTAGCTTTTGCAGCTGTTCCCTAGCAATCATGTCTTTTAAAATAAATGAGGATAGAGCCGCGCAGTGGGACGGGTACCCGTGGGTTACCCACAAAAAAAGCAGGTACCCTGCGGGATGATGGTAGAATTTTTGGGTAGAGGCATAGATGTGGGTCTGCGGGTCATGGGTTGGGGGGTTAGGTTGCGGGTCTTATCTAAATTTCTTATCCTATGTTATTTTGTCTATATTTTACAAAACTTTTTTCTGCCCGCCCACTTTTGATGATGTTACTTCCGGTTTGCAGAAATATCACTTCCTGTTTAATGGTAATCGGCGGGTTGTGGATTGGGTTGTGGATAAGGCAGCTGCAGGTCTGGGTCGGGTAGCGGATCAAATATATGGGTTGCGGTTAGGGTCGCGAGCTGTGGGTTCGGGTCTTATAAATTGGTTCCGCACAGGACTCTAACTGATGAATCTAATGGCAGTGGTTGCCAAATTATTGGGCATTTGGGTCTGCTAAGTATTTTAATATTGATCTAAGGTACAATGATTTTTAATTTACTTAATTCATTTAGGAAGCCCCCACTTTTTAATATGCTTTTTTCATTTGTTTATTCATTTATATGTAAAAAGTAATTTTCTATCCTCCATATACTGTAGACCTATAATATCTGCAATACTGTCTCTGCTTCAGACAGTCTCAGTGGCCATTGACCATTTTTTTACAACCTATAGATTAGAATATTTTATATCTTCCTAGGCACAGGCATCCACTCTGGGTTAGGTAGAATTTCTAGTGACAAACAATCTGTTATTCCTAATGGATTTTAAAGGAGAACTAAAGCTTAACTAATGTAGTAGGCTAGAAATGTTGTACATTATGTTTTGGGACTTCTATACTAGCCTAAGGCAACTGCAGCCATTACGCAAGGAAGATCTCCAAAGATGCCCCAGAAGCAACCCATCTTCTTTTCTTTTGATTCACTGCACATGCTCTTTGCTGCTGTCAGTTACTGAGCTTAGGGACTGATTCAAAATATACAGTACATGTAGAATATGAATGTCACAGTATAAGGCTGATTAGTAATTAATACAGATAATTACTACATAACAACTAGTTTGAAGCCAATCATTGCTGCAATTGAGTAGCGGAAGCGTTAGGCCATGAGTCAGTATATGAAATATGGCATTTTAAGCCATATTAATTTTTAGGGGTTAGTTCTCCTTTAAAAGACTGATTATTCCAACTAGATATCCAGGCATGCAGCCAGGGCAAACAAGAAAAGGTACAAAACCTTTTGACTGAGTTCTGGAATTAACACTTAGAAACTATTTCATGTTACATTTGGTTGGCATGACAATGGGGTGATCTGATTTTGTGTCAAGCTATACAGTTCAGAATAATAGCAGTCCGACATTACTTACCTGATCAATCACTGTTTTTGGTAAAAAAAATTATATTTCTAAGTGGCAAATAATTTACTAGTAGGTGTAGTAGAGTAGTACAACAATCATGACATGCATGCTGTTGATTTTGTGTCATTGAATCATTAATTGAGGACTGTTCAAAATAATAGCTGTGTGGATTTCAATTAGTGAGGTCATTCATTCTGTTAAAAAACAGGAGTCAATTACGGCCCTTATTTAAGGAAGGAAGGCAGCAAATTGTGTGCATACTGGTTATAGTGAATTTCATTCTGAAAATCTGAGTAAAATGGGTTGTTCCAGACATTGTTCAGAAGAACAGCAGACTTTGATTAAAAAAGTTGATTGGAGAGGGAAAACATGTAAAGAAGGCTTCTCACCTAAAATGATCTCAAATGCTTTAAAATGGCAACCAAAACCTGAAAGACGTGTAAGAGAATGGAAAACTTCCATTCAAATTGACAGTAGAATAGGCAAAATGGCAAAGACCAGGAAAATCATAGAAGGTCTAAAATTCCTGTGAGTACTGTTGCAATTAGAAGACGCCTATGTGAAGTCAAGCTGTTGGCAAGAAGCCCCCCGCAAAGTCCCATTGCTGAAAATAATTTGGCAAGAACACATTGACTGGCCTAAAGAGAAATGGAGCAATATTTTGTGGACTGATGAAAGCAAGATTGTTTTTTTTGGGTCTAGGGGCCACAGACAGTTTGTCAGACAACCCCCAAACACTGAATTCAAGCCACAGTACACTGTGAAGACAGTGAAGTATGGTGGGTCAAGCATAATGATATGGGGATGTTTCTCAAACTATAGTGTTGGGTCTATTTATCTCATACCAGGGATCATGGGTCAGTTTAAATACATCAGAATACTTGAAGAGGTCATGTTGCAAAACGCCGAAGAGGAAATGCCCTTGAAATGGGTGTTTCAACAAGACAATGACCCAAACACACCAGTAAATGAGCAACATCTTGGTTAAACACCAACAAGATTGACCTTATGGAGTGGCCAGCCCAATTCCCAGACCTTAATCCATTAGAAAACTTGTGGAGTAAAATTGTCATAAAATTGTCGCGCATAAAAATTATTTGGACTGCCATTGACTTTAAATGGGAACTCCACATAAACATAACGTATGCTTTTTGAAAAGTAAACATAATTGCAAGCAACTTTGCAATATACATCAATTAAAAAATAGGCAGATTTTTCACGATTTTTAATGGTTTCTTATTTTTAATGGCCTAGCCCCCTGCTCTTCTGCTGATCTTTCTAAATACTTTGCTAAGCTGGGTGACTACTGTTACTTTTATCAACAGCCAGCTGTCCTTAGATTGCATCCTCCAAACCCACAATTCCCTGCACATGTGCTTGCAATAAGGAACGGAACATCATAGTGCAATGCATTGTGGGTTATGTAGTTCCTGCATGCTGTTTGTAAGCAGAAGTTGGAGAAGTTATTACAATTTGTAACATCAGTGTTTAGTTCCTACTTCCCTGCCAGCTGTTAACCCATTGGATTGCAGCATAGAAAATTGCAAATGCAATACTTTTTGAAGAAACAAGGTAACTTTGATGGATATATAGGGGTTTCTGTGTTATGTGGGCCTCTTTATCAAATTTTGGTTTTGGAAGCCTTTAATGCATTTGGACAAAATAGTCGTGCATATAAAAAGTGTCGCTCGCATCAAAAGTGTATTTTCATTCTACAATTGTCTAAATAACCTTGACTCTACATAAGACTGACTCTTTTAAATGAATTAAAATCAACATTTCTGAAATAATAAAAAAAGCTTTGCTACTTAAAACTAGTGATGGGCGAATTTATTCGGCAGGCGTGAATTCGCAGCGAATTTGTGCGATTCGCGCCAGCGAATAAATTCGCGAAAATTTGCGGAAAAAATTTGCCGCCATTTCGCGAATTTTTCGGCGTTTCGAATTTTTCAGCAAAACGGCGCAAATTCGGCCATCACTACCTAAAACTTAAATTTCTGCTATTAAGAAAAAGTTGTTAAGATTTTATAGAAATCAACAGGGGTTGTATTTGAAACTTTTAATTAAGATGATTTTCAATGTTTTTTAAAGTTTTTAGAACAGGTGAAATTTTACAATCACATTGATTGAATGGAACAATTTGGTTTGCATTTGCAATGGATACAATTTTACCCATTTACGTTTTTGACTAAAATGCTAGTAACCGAGGGGAAAAAACACCATAAACTTAATAAACTGGCCTCCCCATATACAAGAAAATGTAGGTACTTATCTGTTTCCTGAACCATCCAATGTACTGCCAGTAACTACCCTCCAAAAGTTCATGGTATTCCATTCTTTCAATTCCTGCAAACCTTGAAAAGTAATAGCAGTATTTTAATGCCCAACAAAAACTTCAAGAGACTTACTGCAGATATAAGGAGGAGTTGTATCTCTTATATACACACAAAATTCCTTGCTTACTCACAGCAATGACACTAAGGTGAATTATTTGCATAATAGTGTTTACAAAAACTGGCAAATCAATAATATGGACACGACTCACTTTGTATCAGGCACATAAACCTATCATGGGATACAGACGTAGTAAGAACCTTTGGTGTAAACAGGCTTTTATAATTGTAAATAATCAGGCATTGGAGTGGCTGTCCAAACACTGAAAATGTTGATGCTTCCAATGTCCAAAATGTTTAAGTGTCTACATTTAGGACAAGTATGATCTGTACATGTAGGACCATCCTCTCCATCCTAGGACTGGAAAAAGTTATAAAATCTGTCATAACTTGACATGTACTTCCACCTTTGCTGTGTACATGCACATGCAGTTTGTATTATGTGAGTGAAACTGTTACACTGAAGAATCAGCCAATCACAGATCATCTATCATCAAAACCTTAGGGAGGGCAAGGTTGAGCAGCTTGTTGCATACTTTGCCCACATTCATCTGTGTGTCTGTTGATCTCAACCCCTCTAGCAAGGGGTAGCAATAAGGATTACTGTGGAAATAATCCTGTTGAATTTATAAAACAGATACAATCTTTGCCCATGGTCTCACTAGCTTTTTACGCCTCCCTGACCATGTCTGGGTCACAATACCAATGATATGGGATATCTACCACTGCAAATGTGGCCTGGCACTAATGTTGGGTGTGCACCTCCACACTACAAACACTGCTGTGACATTTACTGGTTAAATGCATGCCCTTGTATGTCTCTGTTTTATTCACTTAGTGATCAGCAAATCTAACCAATTTTGGCAAAAATTCACATCATGTCAGGCTATTGCCCAAACTCTTACATTTTTCAAACCATGTGAAATTTTTTTTAAACTGCGCAACATTTTTTAAAGTTTATACATTAAGTGGCAGATTTATCAAGGGTCGAAGTGAATTCAAGGGAATTTTCTAAGTAAAAAAATTCAAAATTCAAAGTAATTTTTTGGATACTTCGACCATTGAATAGGATACTACGACTTTGACTTTGAATTCGATTCAAAGTAAAATACTTAGAATATTCGACCAGTCGATAATCAAAGTACTGTCTCTTTAAAAAAACTTTGACTTCAATACTAATAAAACCTGCCAAAGGGCTATGTTAGCCTATGGGAACTTTCTTGTCACGATCGCCGCCCGGAGCAGTCCCAGGAGCTCCGGGCGGCGTGTCCTCCCCTGCCGGCGTCGCTCCCAAAATGGCGGCGCCCATGGCCGCCACGTGGGTAGCGGCGCTGGCGCGATGACATCAGCGCGTCGACGTCAGCGCAAGGACACCGATGACGTCACTATGGCGCCAAATTCAAACATAAAAACCCTACCAAGACGCCAGAATGGCGCCCAAGTATAGGATTCATTACTGTGTGTTTCCTGGGTTTCCTGTCTGCAATTTTGAGACTAAATCTTGTTCCCGTTTGTTGCCTGACCTCTTGCCTGGACTTTGGACTTTGCTTATTATTCTGCCTGCCCTTGAACTCTTGCCTGGACTAATCTTCTGGTTAACCCCTTTCCGACACCGCGACCTTGATTCCCTTGTGGGCTTCCTCCTTGATCCTGACAACCTCCCTGGTGGGAGCATCCCGGCTCCCTGACACTTCTACAGCATTTTTTGAAGTCAAAGTAAAATCGTTCGATTGTACGTTAAAATCGTATGAATCATTTGATTCGAAGTATTTAATCGTTCGATCGAATACACAAATTCGATAAAAAAAGTTTGAATTCTATATTCGAATTTGAAGTATTTTAATTTGATGGTCAAATTTCGAAGTATTTTTTACTTTGAAATTCGACCCTTGATAAATCTGCCCCTAACTCTATGGGAGTTGTTTTCTCTGCAAAACATGAAGAAATAATTCACTCATCCCAATTCACAATGAATAAAGCCCTGGGGAACAGCCATTACCCAATGGCACACACTACTAAAAAAGTATATCTTTATGAACATGGTTTATTCAGATAAAATAGGGATTTATATCTCAGCTGTTTTATATATTTTATGTTTTTATAGAGACCTACATTGTTTGGGGTATATTTTTTCTTTAATAACAGCTATTTTCATATTTCTTGATTTTATGCAATACATATTATACTGTGTATGAAAATGCTTATAATTCTCTGCCACGATTTTCACGATTTCATATAATTCACATGGTACAGTAATTATGCCTCTTGAAAAAGCAGTCTTCCTCACTATTTTGTACACAGTTTAATTTGAAGCATTTAAGCACTTCTTATTCAAAGTGGATTTTGGTTGTCCTTTGCCAAACTGTTGATGGAGACAAAAACATTTTCTTTTTAAAACTCAGAATGCAGATGTATTCAGGTGAATATCAAAATGAGGTTTGCAGTAACCATAAGATATATAGATGTCATATAATTGTGAATAAAAATGTAATTGCCAACAAGTATTACAAGCTCAAGCCACGGAAATTTCCTTCTCTCACCAGAGAAAAATCTCTGCCAGAATGGCTCCCCAGTTTCTAACATTATAATTTTGACTTAACTTATCTGATAAATCTAAGATTCCCTAAGTCCTGACAAACAGTAACAGGATAATGTTTCATACATAATATTAAGGAGAATGTTGTTAATAATCTTCGTGTGGTGTGCCAAGGCCTAGTAATACCCTGGTTCTGGGTTTGTTAAAAAATTTGTTTAGCACTTGCACTTTTTTAAACCAATTCTAATTAATTTATCAAATCACTGGCAGCCAGAGGTTGTATTTGGATTTAGCACAAGCACTTTAATTCATTTAATTGATTTCATCGGTGTATGTTTGAAGTTTTTAATCACTCAAATTAATTAATTAATTGATATATACGTGGCATATAATTCAATTGGTATGATACACTTAGAGTAGTGACACAATGTAAATTAATTCAGCACAGGCACTTTAATCAATTGTTTTTTATTGTATAACAATATCAATGAATTACAACATTTAATGAACTACACAAACGATGATATTAATTTGGCATTGTTTACCTTGAATGGTGTTTATTGGCACATAGTACTTTGTCAGTGAACAAAAATTGGATGGTGTTTGGAGAGTGGGGGTTTACTATTTATTCCTTTTTTAAAACCAATTTTCAATCAAGTAATTTATACCTTTATCACTCTGGGAAGTGAGTTGTAGGAAACTGGCAAGGATCCTTTTTCCTTATTAAACTACTCTAGCTCTTTGTCAAGGGCTAGAGTAGCCCGAACTTTGTCTTTAGGCACTTCAGTAAAGTTTTTCAATTTTTTTAAATAGTACCAGACTGCTGCTGTTTTCAATGATTCAAACAATTTCACCTACTACAATTTTGTGGCAATATTTAACCAGTGGTAAAAATGTTAGAAATTCCATGCTAGAATTTTGGCATTTTTTGTGCTGGGAAAAAACGCCCCCCACCAAAAAAAAGCCAATGTAATTTTATAGGTATTACACCATGTATATTGTTTTGCTAAAACAAGCTTTATGTTTTCACTATGCACACTTTACTACTTTGAATAGTGAAAAATGCAGAAAAAACATCAATTTCATTAATAGAATTCACTATGCATTTTGTTTTTCACTACAAAAAAAGCACCTTCCCATAGAGCCCAATGCAAATTTTTGCCAAAACGTTTTTGAAAATTTTTGCTGCTGTTTTGAGAATTGTTCGGTAAAACAAATGGGCTCATGATTGAAATCTACTACATTTTTAAAAATAGGAATTCTTGGAGTTATTATATTTTTACAGCTATATGTCCTAAAGTGAAAAGAGAAAACCATCAGGCAAACGCTTGAACTGAACTGATCAAAGGGAGTTATTTTCAGTAAATGAAATCCCACACCTCTCACAGCAGCTGTCAATCCCTAGTTATTATGAAAATGCATTATGAAAATGATCTCCATTTGCAAGGCTATGTAAAGCTCAGCATTATTCTGAGAGGTTATTAAATTGATAGGTTCCTGCATAACCATGATTAGTAAAAACATTTAATGTATATATACCCCATAAAAAGATTTTAATTTCTAAAGGGGCAATAGATAGAAGGTAAAATGATAACAGCACACATTGTTGTGTTTAAAGGAGAAGGAAAGCTACAGAGGCATTTTATTACCAATAGATTAGCTGCAATAGTGCAAGCTAGAATGCTATATTTATTCTGTAGAATGTGCTACCATACCTGAGTAAAAAGCTCTAGAAACTCTGTTTTTTAGAATAGGAGCTGCAGTATTAATGTGGTGAGACATCACTTCCTGCCTGAGTCTCTCCCTGCTCTGGGCTCAGATTACAGTAGAGAAGGGAGAAGTGGGCGGAGAGGAGCAAACTGAGCATGCTCTTGCCCAGGGCAATGAGGTTTAAGCTGAAGGCAGGAAGTCTGATACAGAAGCCCATGTATACACAATAGAAGGAAAGAAATGTGGTGTTTCTTTTGACAGGGGACTCAGAGCAACATTACTTTGGGGGTTTACTGGTATATTTAGATGGACCTTTCTGATAAGGCTTACTTAGTTTTAACCTTTCCTTCTCCTTTAAGTATATTTACATATTTTTGTAAGCATGTACATGCCTAACTTTGGCAGATAAAATTTGAAAATGTTTAGAAATTGCTACCTTTATTAGACTAATGAAAGAGGTGAATGCACTATTGTTCATTAGTAATGGGCAAATAAATTCCCAGACACGAATTTGCGGAAAATTTCCTCATTTCGCTGCAAGTGAATTTGCTGGCTAAAAATCCGCTGCATCAAAAAAAAATTGTTGCACGCCAGAATTGGTGCGAATAAAAATTGTCGCACATCAAAATTATTCGGGCTCCCATTGACTTTAATGCATTTGGAGCAAATATTCGTGCGTATATAAATTGTCGCTCGCGTCAAAATTGACGTAGCTCAAATTTATTTCGTGAATTTTTTGTGTTTTGTGAATTTAGCCCATCACTATTTTTCATCCCTTTTTTTTCTCCCTGTACATCTTTGAATGTAGCACTGGCTTAGTTTGCAGTTTCAGTCTTTCCTAATGCAGAAGTGGTGGCAAAGTGGCTGTTATCTGATGGCACTTAGGGCATAGTCGGTGCTTTAAAATTAGATTCCTGCATCAGAATCAAGCCCAATGTTTGCTTATAGACTTTATAGAGATACACAACTTTTATTACATTCCCCGCTCATCCTATTTACCAAAATTTTCCAAGTCTATATCAACATTCTCATTTTATCAACATTGTATTTTACTTTTTTTGAAGAGACAATATAGGTATAAAGTATTAAGAAATATACGTGGTTGTTGAGCCAATTTTCTTTAGAAACTATATTTTTAGTCTAAGAATAGCGATGTCTTTCAAGGGTAAGTATGTATTTAGAGATTGGAGGTTCTCAGTTGGAATGAGTTCCAAAAACTTCTTTGTGTCGGGTGCTCATTTTTAATCAAAAAGCTGGGGTTTTCACTCTATTGAACATGAGTCAACCGAGGCCACTGAAGAACGATGAAGCAGAAGAAGGTGCTTAAAAGTACCTCTTGCTGGTGAAGTTTTCTGCTAACAGGAACATTGGCTTGGGATATCAGATAAATGATTATAATGACTGGAGGATGCCTAACATTTGATTGTTAGTGACTTAACCTTATCTTTTCATTTAAATAAAACAAAAATGCCCAACTCAACTTTTTAAGACTGCAGAGTTTTATCTCCTTAGGGCAGATCTCCCTGGCAGATCCTAAACCTATCTAAAGGGCTTCTTATACAATTCATAAACAATTCATAAACCCTGAACCAAATCCTTTTTTTTTAATCGAGTATGATTCCCTGCATAATAATTGTCTTGCTATAGGCTCCCCTCAAGTGGAATTGGATGCTTACCATATGACTAGAACTGTTCTGTATGTAATTATTTTCTGCACAGTGTAAGACTGCAGCATTTTACTGCCCTTAAAGTTTCCCCTTGGGCAATTTTTCACATGCAGCAAACCTGTACAGAAAAAAAATAGGATGGTTTAGTCATCAAGAAAAGCAACTAACTTACAGATTGTTTAAACACAATACTATAGGATATGGCAATGCAATATGTTGCTGCTTTCTGGATAATCGGATTCTGAATAAAAAAAGGCAAACTTTGTTTTTATTTGCAAATAGGACAAGGGTTTAATTAGCAAACTATGAATGTATTAAAATTTTAAACAAGGCAAACCAAAAGGGGGAAAACATAGTTAATTAAATGAAGCACACTTTGAATGGAAATGTTGCATTAAAATGCATGGGAGAATTTGCTTTTAGAAAAATGTACATTTGTAAAATGTATTTTTAATGTATTGTTCTGCAAAGTATGATACACTTATAATTTGAAATTTACAAAGAAAAACATTACCCCATAATGCAGAATTTACAGTCATTCCTTAATTCTATTTTGGTCTCAATTCACATACAACATTGTGTCCATCAAGAGATAGTGTTGAAGCTCTTGGCACAAACCAAACCCAATCCTCTAACATGTCTTTACTGTAATATATTGTTATAAAATATTCAGCCATATCATCAATTTATGGTTTTCATGCTTTTCTAAATAGAGTTCAAATCCATCTGCACCTCTTGGAAGCATCGCAACCATGACTTCTACTGTATAGCAAGCAAGCAGATATAATTCCCAGATATAATACAACAATACACTCTCGTTGGTTGCCCTGAGGTAATCTATCATCAGTTTTAGTAGTACTCTGCTATATTGGTAGGAATGATTGAACATACATACAGATGGATGTATCAAAAGTTGTTATTAAAGAATACATTTCCCCACTGTGTTTCAGAGTGTAGTATGAGATGAATTAACATAAACTGAATTTGTTATGGAAAAAAACTCCTCATTTAAATTCACTGTACTCTTTTTCTTGTATGTAGTAGTAGTGTAGTGTCACTAGTGGTGTGACCAGATGAAAGTGGTTTGTAATGGAGTATTATAGGAATACCTCGACAGGAAAAAAAAACTAATTTTCTTGTAGCTTTTACAGAGATATCATAAAACCATGCCTGTGTAGTGAATCCATTTACATGTTTGTGTTCCATGGATCTTTGAAAAACATATCCTGGGATCATTCATCATTCCCCTGTGTTCCTTAATCTTTATTAGCAATATTTAAATAAAGTAATA
Source organism: Xenopus laevis (assembly GCF_017654675.1). Classification (NCBI taxonomy): domain Eukaryota; kingdom Metazoa; phylum Chordata; class Amphibia; order Anura; family Pipidae; genus Xenopus; species Xenopus laevis. Next base: position 27,218,004 of record NC_054388.1, on the reverse strand, counting down.
AAAAGGTACACACATTTTATAATGCTGAGGAATGATATCTGCTGGAATTGTATATTTTTTACTGTGAAAAAAGGAACTACAGAGAAAAGTATGGATGAGGCAAATGGGAATTTTCTGGTGTGTTTCCGCTATATGCTGCTCACTTTACCTGTCAATACACATTTAGTTGCCAGCTTGATGGGGGTCCAAAGCATGGGTTTTAAATAATTGATTTCACATACAAGAAATTCTTCTCTCCATTAGTTTTTTTATTTCACATCAGCAAAATTTGGTTCCAAATGAAAAATAGAAATATAATGAAAGCTGAGTCTATGGCACTATGGCAAATAAAATGAATACATTTTTTTAAAAAAAACAGTTGTTATATCAGACCTTGGGGCAGATTTATCATGGGTCGAATTTCGAAGTACAAAAAACGTTGAAATTCGACCATCGAATTAAAAACTTTGGGGCAAATTCACTAAGATTCGTAGTTGCGCCAGGCGCAACTACGCCGCACTTCGCCAGGCGTAGTTTCGCCAGCGCTCCGCAAATTCACTAAACTCCGAAGTTGCGTACAGGGGTAGCGTAAGGTTGCGAAGTTGTGCTAGCGTTGATTCGCTAAGTGAAGCGAAGTTACGCTAGTGAAGGTTAATTTGCATACGGCGCCAAATTCAAATTTCAATGGAGGAATACGTAGAATCACTACAAATGCCTGGGAAACCTTCAAAACATCAAATAAAAATTTTTTTTTGCCCTACACATGTGCCCACTGTATAGTTAAGTTGCCATGAGTTAGGAAATGTGGGGGGGAAGGAGGGGAGCCCCAAAAAAATTCTCGATCTTTTTCAGCCTATCACCCATAATATAGAAAACACGCCAGCGTTTTTTGGGACTTAGAAAAAATTTGAACTTTTTTGGAAGCAATCCCTATCTACTCCATTGCGCTTCGCCTGGTCTGAGGTGGCGAAGGAAGTCTCGCGTAAAAGGTAGCGTTCAGTACACTGCGCGCGTTAGTGAATTTGCAAAGTTACGTCCGTAGCGAAAATTCGCCAGGCGTAAGGGTGCGAAGTAATACTAGTGAATCTACGCCAGCGTTCGTTAGTGAATTTGCGAAGTAACGAAAATGCCCAACGCTAGCGAATTGACGCTAGCGTTCGGCGCTTCGGCGCTTAGTGAATTTGCCCCTTTGAATTCTAATATTGGATTCAAGGTTTTTTCAACAAATTTGGCAACCCTGCGGTCGAATAAAAATCGTTCGAACGAACGATTAAATAGTTCGAAACGAACGATTCGAACGATTTTATCGATCGATCAAAGGGTTTTCCTTCGACCTCTAAAGATTTTATAAGCATGTGGGGGCTATGGGAAAAAGACATGGAATCATTACTTTATGCTGTGTATAGAATATTTCTTTCTACCTATTTATATTCCTTCTTCCTGTGCTTGTATTAATACATTCAGTATGACTGTGTGCAGCCATAATTCTTCATGCAGATAGCACAGAATTATAATTTTGTTTATTTGCTGTTTCTCAGGAAAAATAATGTTCTTAGAGAAACAGATGTACAAATGCATGGGTCAGATTCCTGGGTCAGGTTTCTTTAAATATGTCTTAAATGGCATGCAGTTTCTTGCAGTAGATAGATATAGATCTGGTGCTGTTCCAAGGACAGGTATTTTTAACATTATTCAAATCTAACACATCTGGTTGCATATTTTTGATAATGAAAGGATCATAAGAAAGAGTTAGATTAATGGAGATGAAATGTATTGCATGTTGGCTCTTATAGTAAACTACAGTAGAACCCCCCATTTTACATTTTTCACGGGACCATAAAAAAAAATGGTGTAAAATGTAAAATGAGGGAAATGTATTATGCATAATATATAGGTGGGAGCACAAAACAACAATGTAAAATGAGGGGAAACTTAAAATCAGAGAATTTAAAATTGAGGTTTTACTGTATAAAGCCTGAATTAGGACATAATGGACTTCAGGAAAAGAAGAGTGATGCCAAGGTTATAAAAACAAGTTTGTTGGATCTGATCTATTTTGGGGTGCCAGGCTAATGACTTGAGACAGACTGATCTTTAAATAAGTGGTATTTATTTACAAAGGAGCTAAAAGGTATAACATAAAAAGGGAACTAACTAAGATTGGAGGGAGGAAGAAAAGGATATGGAAAGATGCAATGGAAGGGAGTGGAAAGTGACCTAACTAACAAAGTATTTGCAATGCTCTTTATATACACATAAGGAAGACCATTCAAACAAGCATACTACACTTTTCCCAGGATAGCCACACCTAAAAGACAGTCCCAGCCAATCAAGTCGATGTCATTTGATGAGCCATGGAAACCTCCAAGTTAGTAGTGTCCTGTAGATGGCAGTGTAGATCAACTAATGATGTTTAAGATGTCCTGTGAGTGGCAGTGTTGCACAGACAGTGGGGCTCATTTATTAAAGCAGCGCAGCGCATAAGTGGACGCAAAAGATTGTCTGCGCCATCACGAGTGTGATCGCTAATATATTTGCGTGATACTGCGCATAACACAGAGCTTTTGCGATGGTTTTGTTTATGCGCATTGCGCAAAAGATTGGGCATTTATGTCGCAAACGATGCCGTGGTTGTTAGGGGCGTTACTGTGGGCGTGGCTACAATGCGCTTGCACTTCGGCCGTCGCAGATTTGCGTCTGTATATGTGCAAAACTGCACCCGGGCAACAGCACCACAATTTTTACGACTGCCTCTTCGTGGCGTAATAGTAACGCTCTTCAAAATGCGCATTCCTGCCCAGCTGCGCTAGTATATTCACATTTTTGCGTTTCATGTTGCTTAAAAGAGAATTTTATATATGTGTGCAGAGCCACACTGCTAAACTGGGTTCTGGCAAATACAATGGTGCTGCTGTTGGTGGGGATGTTTGTTAACTCAAAGTTAACTCAAAGATGAACAACCCCTGTAAAGTGCATATTAACCACGCTTTCCACCCAACATGTTTGTATTGACCAAGGTTCCTTTAAGGGTATCAGGTAGGCTAAACACCTTTGCAACCAAACAAATATTAGCACAGAAACAAATGCAGATGCGTCTAAGTGAACGCAATATGCGCAATATGTGACGCAACTAATTAAAGCAGCGCATTCATACATGAGCACAACTAATCCTTACCTTTGCGGTATCTTCCTGTGCGCACAATTTATTATAAGCATTGCGACAGCTGATACGCAGTTTCACACGTCGCACCTGTCTGTGTCTACATTAGCGCACAAATCGCACTGTTAAGGTATCGTGCGCTACATTATTAAATACTCGCATGCGCTGGGCAAATGTCAGGCCACTGCGCTCTTTTTAGCGCTGCGCTGCGTTAATAAATGAGCCCCAGTGACTTCCATATCTGACATTTGTTCCCAAGGTCTGAAACCTGTTTACACCCTGAGAGTGTAAATAACATATCCTTTCAGCCTTTGTTGCTGGGATCCTCCCATGCCATTCATTGCCTTTGTTGTTTCCTCACCCGAGGCCGGGTCTATGGACTCCTCTCTTTGTCCATGATAGCTGTTCTTCATTTATACAACAGTGTTAGGAGATAGATAGGAAGGCAATCGCCTTTTACGACAGGATAGCCATTGTTTTGCCATCTGTGTTTATAGAGTACACTGCCCTGAGCCCAGAGTCACTGTTAATTCATTAACTCACTTAGTTATGGGATATGAGATATGAGATATTGACAGACCTATTATTGGAAAAATCTCACATTATTGGCTTTTACGTTTTAAAAATGAAAGTGGCATCATTACATGAAAAAGATTAACAAGTACAAAATGGTGGGACCTAGGGTTTTACGGATAACTAATATTTCTGTAATTTGTCTACTTAAAATCATGTAAACATTAAATAAACCCAATAAGATGATTTTCTTCCAATACGGATTAATTATATCTTAGTTAGGATCAAGTACAAGGTACTGTTTTATTATTACAGCAAAAAAGGATATTTTTAAAGATTTGGATTTTTTGATTATAATGGTGTCTATGGGAGATGGCCTTTTTGCAAATCGGAGCTTTCTGGGTAATGGGCTTCTGGATCCCATACCTGTATTTCAAGTCACCTGTTGTCCTTTTCCCAGCACTGCCATGAAGTCTTTGGAAAGCAGGATTCTAAAGCTCCATAGACGCGACGATTCTTCTTGCCGAACGATCGATTTTAGGGAAGTCGACCAATCCTTCGAAATTATCGTGCGGTTAGTGGGATTCCAATGATCATACATCTTACGATTTTTCGGCCGACATCTGTCAGGAAATTGATCGGCCAGGTCCCAGTGCAATCTGTCTATGTTTGCAGGGCCACGCAGGCAGCTCCCCTTTGTTTTCCTGGCAAATTGGTCTTTTTAGTTGATGGTCAATTCGTACGATCGTACGATCGTTCCAAGAAAATCGTGGTCTCACGATGAGGATCACGTGGTCTCACGATGAGGATCGGATCTTTTAAAAATCTCAACATCTATGGCCATCTTAAGACAGGGCAATGGAACGACCATGTTTGGAAACCAGGGTGAATTAAAGAGGTAGAAAAATTGCCAAAGGCAGGGTACATAAATGCTTCTTATAATATAAGCATCATTTCTTCCCACGCAACTAGAAATTTCAGCATGGGAATTGTGTCACTTTGGGTACTGCGGCAGGGTCGGACTGGGCCGGGTAAAAACCTTGTGGGCCCAGCCCTCTCCTCTAATCTGCCAAGCCCCTAAGTGTTCGGGGCGATACACTGACGTATGTGTCAGTTATTGCGTATGCGCGCCAGCATTCGTGCCGGTGTTCGTGCAGGAGCCCTGGCATTCGCGCATGCACCGGGGCCTCGGAAGTATAGAACCCGGTGGGCCCCCTGTAATCCTGTCTGACCCAGTACAGCGTTAAAAGCATATTATTATTATTATTATATTATTGTCTGATTCACAATGTGCAAGTCTGTAGCACCTACTGATGCAACTAATTGTAAGAACCCTGAAACTACCTCTTTATTCAGGGTAGCATTATCATTATTATCTGCACCATTATCTGCACCTAACTGTGTCTGTTTTTTTTTTTTAAATCAGCCTTTATATGTTCACAAGTGATGCATTTGAGAAAAACTAAGTATATCCTTTATACAAGTATGGGTGTCCAATGTCCTGAAAGCTCTGAATTACAATTCTAAGCAACATTGCAATATACGTTCATAATTTATTCTATGGTTTTTAAGTTACTTGTATCTGCATTGCTATTGGAAGCTGTGTATGTCCCTTTCTATTCTCTGCCCTGGTGGCTCAGACTGTTGATACAATGCAAGACAAGGCAACTGATCATTGCTGGGGAACCAAGACTTTTGCAAAATTGTTTAAAAAGTAACACCCAGAAGTTAAGAAAATGCTGAGTTCAATAGCCATTGTTGTTACAACAACTTCACGAGCACAGAAAAATTTTAATAAATGTTTATTGGAAAGTTAATTAGAATTACGTTTTCCTTTATTAGGAAACTTTATTTTAGGGTTGATTTGACCTTTAAGCAAATAGTTCTATGTTTTCAAATTATTTTCTTTTTCTCTGTATTAATAAACATTAAGTTGTACTTCATGGTAACCAATATGCACGAATCCATATCGGTGGCAAAACAATGCTATTGGGTTTCTGTTTAAATTTACTGCATCTCTACAGAATGTTTTCAGGCAATTTTTTCATTTTCATTTTTCCTTAAAGAGATCCTGTCATCAGAAAAGATGTTTTTTTCAAAACGCATCAGTTAATAGTGCTACTCTAGCAGAATTCTGCACTGAAATCCATTTCTCAAAAGAACAAACAGATTTTTTTATATTCAATTTTGAAATTTGACATGGGGCTAGACATTTTGTCAATTTCCCAGCTGCCTCTGGTCATGTGACTTGTGCCTGCACTTTAGGAGAGAAATGCTTTCTGGCAGGCTGCTGTTTTTCCTTCTCAATGTAACTTTATGTGTCTCAGTGGGACATGGGTTTTTACTATTGAGTGTTGTTCTTAGATCAGCAGTTATCTTGTGTAAGGGAGCTGCTATCTGGTTACCTTCCCATTGTTCTTTTGTTTGGCTGCTGGGGGTGGAAAGGGAGGGGGTGATATCACTCCAACTTGCAGTACAGCAGTAAAGAGTGATTGAAGTTTATCAGAGCACAAGTCACATGACTTGGGGCAGCTGGGAAATTGACAAAATGTCTAGCCCCATGTCAGATTTCAAAATTGAATATAAAAAAATCTGTTTGCTCTTTTGAGAAATGGATTTCAGTGCAGAATTCTACTGGAGCAGCACTATTAACTGATTCATTTTGAAAAACATTTTTTTTCCCATGACAGTATCCCTTTAACAACTCCATGCAAAACTCAAAATATAAGTGATTTTGCCTTCAACAATGATTATGAATAACCACTTTCCAAAAACTATACCAATAGGCCAGGTAGCTATCTGAATTACATTTATAACAGTCGAGAGAAGGAGAAGTTCATTAACAGATATATTATTATTAACATGTATTTATATAGCGCCAACATATTGCGTAGCACTGTATATATATACAACACAACTGGTTGACAAGCTTAATATACCAGAAAATCATAGACATTGGGAAACCTGCCGTGCATCTACAGTATGTAAAACTCAATATATAATAGCACAAAAAGAGTACTTAATAAACACAAAAAGAGACTCAATAAACACAAAGAGAGACTCTAAACAAGCACTAGTGGCCATTTGTACTGTACTCTTTGTGCTGGCATACACTGGCTAGAAAAGTATTTTTTGTACTGAACTCTTTGGTTCCAAATACATGTATGGGACCAGTAAGACTGTTTTGCCTCCAATACAGATTAATTATATATTAGTTGGGATCAAGTACAAAGTACTGTTTTGTTATTTCAGAATAAAAGGAAATAATTTCTAAAAATTAAAAATGGAGCCTATGGGAGATGGTCTTGCCTTAATTCAAAGCTTTCTGGATAAGATCTTTCTGGATAACAGATTCTACACCTACAGTATAAGGACATTTGACTCTGCACTTTGACACTCTATCTATAAAATAAACCACAGAGGTTGCGAGTAACTAAATCAGTAGTCACTGGTGTCCTTTTCATGAAGAAAACAGGGTGTTTCTCTATTTAACTGTTTGTTTTATCATAGAATATGCAGGAAATGCACAAAGAGAGCCCCTGGAAAACTATTCTATTTAGCTATGTAATTAATTTTACATATTTAGTCGGTATTAAATAACAAGTGGAAGTTGTACCCTGCTAACACCAGGTCAGCTTGGCAAAATTAAACTGAAAATATCAGATAGAAACCAAGCCAATGTGTTGGCTCCATTTTCCTGGAGCTCCAAATTTAATTAAGAAAAGCAATTTTCTCTCCTTCAGAAAAAAATAGATAAATGCATAAAAACAGAGGAAGGTGCATGTAACAAAGGTAATTTGTTTTAAAAAGTGTAGGTAGATACAGTAAATCTCATTTTAGTTGGAACTACCTAAAAATGAACCACTTTCAATTGTACTTTGAAGTCAGAATTGCTTGTTTATAACGAATACTCCTGTATTTGGGTTGTCCTTAATATTAGACAACATAAAAGGATGTGAGGGGAAAAGGTAAATATTAATCACTAAGCTGTTTGGTTCCCACAGGAAGGTATTTAATAACAAGGATCCTACCTTATGTCTGGTTTGAAAAGGTACATACCATGTATCAGGGAGCCTTAATTTATTTGGGGTTCTACAAAAAATATTTTTAAGCACATAGATGATTCAAATGTATGATTCATTTGTTTCGTGGGAATTGACACAAATGGCTGAAGTGCATAGGCCATATGCATGCTAAATACTTGAATTGGAGCTTAGTTACACTGCGTTATTCACACCATGATCACATTCACTGTCTTGCATTGTAATATATTGCAATATATGGACAAACAATCCCTGTTTTGTTTAAAGGGTAAGGCATTTTTCAAACAGTTTCCAGTTTTAAAAATTAGAATGAAAACTAGTTTGGCATTTGGTAACCCTTCCCTGCAGAGGGGAATAATGTCCCCTGATATCTATATATATATATATATATATATATATATATATATATATATATATATATATATATATATATATATATATATATATATACTGTATATATATATACACACACTACCATGCATTTACCCATACTGCCCTGCAGGAAACAGATAATGTAAGTGGCCCAGCACTACTGTCCTTGAAGAAATATTCATCATCTTAAAAGTTATGTTTGTTCACCTCCTTCTGTGTTTTCTTTCATCAACAAACTAAGGGGGGGATACTTCTATAATGTTTCAGACACTGACCTTTCCTGTAGACAGAGTAGAATGATTTTCAGTCAATGCTCTCCTGCCATGATTTAGATTCCCATTCAGAAGGAAAAAAGGCTGGTTCTTTAAAGCATCTCATTATTCATTTCTTCTGATAGTAAACAAATCTGACCTTTGCTGCAGAAATCGTCTGCTGCGTGAGGTAAAAGTTTGGCCTGAGTGACACTTTGGGGGGAAAAAAATTAGAGTTAAGGCAAGGAATAAAAAATGGAGATCATCCTGTTCCTTGCAAATGCAATGCTTTTTTTTTTACTTGTTATAAAGGAACATTAATAATAAATAGGTCTGGGAAGGCACAGTATGCAGTAGTTTCTGTTTCTGTTTAGATAGTAAATGCATTGGACAGATTTTCTTTGGATCATAGGAAAATGTGCAAGTGTGACTGTGGCATGCACAATTCATTGTGTAAAGGTCATTTTATTGCACTTTGTAAGTTACATCCTGTAAGGCTCCCTGTCGGGTTTCTATCCCTGTTGGATAGAATGTGGTCTGCAGGCAGTGCTATATCCAAGATCTCCCCACTATGGGAGACACACTGATATATCAGGGGAGGGCAGATTATGTCAAGGGCGGGGTCATGATGTGGCAATCGTCGATTGGCTGTTCGTGGTGTCAATCTCAGGGAATCCTGCCTGTTTTCCTAAACTGGAAAACTGGGCAAGTGGCAACGCTAATTTCAAACAGTAGATGGCTGGGAAATAGTCCTGGGAAATGCTTGGTAGTCCTGGGAAATGGTAACAGGAGAAAAGCCATGTAGTTATTTCTGAAACAGAGAGTGTCATTATGGTAATGATATTATTATTAGAGATGTCGCGAACTGTTCGCCGGCGAACTTGTTCGCGCGAACATCGGGTGTTCGCGCTCGCCGGAAGTTCGCGAACGTCGCGCGACGTTCGCCATTTTGGGTTCGCCATTGTTGGCGCTTTTTTTTGCCCTCTCACCCCAGACCAGCAGGTACATGGCAGCCAATCAGGAAGCTCTCCCCTGGACCACTCCCCTTCCCTATAAAAACCGAAGCCCTGCAGCGTTTTTTCACTCTGCCTGTGTGTGCTGAAGAGATAGTGTAGGGAGAGAGCTGCTGCCTGTTAGTGATTTCAGGGACAGTTGAAAGTTTGCTGGCTAGTAATCGTTTTGATACTGCTCTGTTATTGGAGGGACAGAAGTCTGCAGGGGTTTGAGGGACATTTTAGCTTAGGTAGCTTTGCTGGCTAGTAATCTACCTTCTACTGCAGTGCTCTGTATGTAGCTGCAGTGGGCAGCTGTCCTGCTTCTGATCTCATCTGCTGACTGCTGCAATAACAGTAGTCCTTGTAAGGACTGCTTTTATTTATTTTTTTGTTGTTTTACTACTACTACTACTACTACTATAAGAGCCCAGTGCTATTAGTCTAGCAGTGTTGGGGAGTGGGACTGGTGTGCTAATCTGCTGCTCCTAGTAGTTCAGCAGCACCAACTTTAATTTTTTTTTTTTAATATTCATTTTTTTTTATTTTACTTTTTTTATTTTACTACCGCTGTAGTAGTGTATAAGTTGACCTTTTAGGCATTATTTGCCCTGTAGGCATTATTTGCACAGTGTTTTCTTCAACCCGCCATCTAGCTGTGTGACCTTGTTCACATTCTGTCTAAATATCCATAATATTACCGTCTCCAGAAAAAACACCGGAGTGACTTTTTTCAAGCAGCCATAATATATTTTACGTAATCCGTATCCACCGCTGTAGTAGTGTATACGTTGACCTTGTAGGCATTATTTGCACACTGTTTTCTTCAACCCGCCATCTAGCTGTGTGACCTTGTTCACATTCTGTCTAAATATCCATAATATTACCGTCTCCAGAAAAAACACCGGAGTGACTTTTTTCAAGCAGCCATAATATATTTTACGTAATCCGTATCCACCGCTGTAGTAGTGTATACGTTGACCTTGTAGGCATTATTTGCACACTGTTTTCTTCAACCCGCCATCTAGCTGTGTGACCTTGTTCACATTCTGTCTAAATATCCATAATATTACCGTCTCCAGAAAAAACACCGGAGTGACTTTTTTCAAGCAGCCATAATATATTTTACGTAATCCGTATCCACCGCTGTAGTAGTGTATACGTTGACCTTGTAGGCATTATTTGCACACTGTTTTCTTCAACCCGCCATCTAGCTGTGTGACCTTGTTCACATTCTGTCTAAATATCCATAATATTACCGTCTCCAGAAAAAACACCGGAGTGACTTTTTTCAAGCAGCCATAATATATTTTACGTAATCCGTATCCACCGCTGTAGTAGTGTATACGTTGACCTTGTAGGCATTATTTGCACACTGTTTTCTTCAACCCGCCATCTAGCTGTGTGACCTTGTTCACATTCTGTCTAAATATCCATAATATTACCGTCTCCAGAAAAAACACCGGAGTGACTTTTTTCAAGCAGCCATAATATATTTTACGTAATCCGTATCCACCGCTGTAGTAGTGTATACGTTGACCTTGTAGGCATTATTTGCACAGTGTTTTCTTCAACCCGCCATCTAGCTGTGTGACCTTGTTCACATTCTGTCTAAATATCCATAATATTACCGTCTCCAGAAAAAACACCGGAGTGACTTTTTTCAAGCAGCCATAATATATTTTACGTAATCCGTATCCACCGCTGTAGTAGTGTATACGTTGACCTTGTAGGCATTATTTGCACACTGTTTTCTTCAACCCGCCATCTAGCTGTGTGACCTTGTTCACATTCTGTCTAAATATCCATAATATTACCGTCTCCAGAAAAAACACCGGAGTGACTTTTTTCAAGCAGCCATAATATATTTTACGTAATCCGTATCCACCGCTGTAGTAGTGTATACGTTGACCTTGTAGGCATTATTTGCACACTGTTTTCTTCAACCTGCCATCTAGCTGTGTGACCTTGTTCACATTCTGTCTAAATATCCATAATATTACCGTCTCCAGAAAAAACACCGGAGTGACTTTTTTCAAGCAGCCATAATATATTTTACGTAATCCGTATCCACCGCTGTAGTAGTGTATACGTTGACCTTGTAGGCATTATTTGCACACTGTTTTCTTCAACCCGCCATCTAGCTGTGTGTATTATCGTTTCCAGAAAAACCAACTGAGTTTTTGTTGTTGTTGTTGTTTTTTAAAAAATAATGCCAGGCAAAGGCAGGCCGCCACGCAGAGGCCGTGCTAGGGGCCGTGCTGCTATGCAATCCTGTGGCCCTAGCAATTTGCCCAGTTTTAAAAAGCCAATGACCCTGAACTCCCAAAATGCTGAAGAGGTAGTTGACTGGCTTACACAGCACACCCCATCCTCTACCGTTTCTAACTTTACCACAACATCCTCCTCATCCTCCACTGCTATGGCCACCCCACGTAACACTTCCTCCACCACCGGTGCCCCTTCTTCACTGGGGTCAGAGGAGTTATTTTCCCATGAGTTTCTTGAACTGAGTAATGCGCAACCATTATTGCCAGAAGAAGATGAAGGAGATGAGGACCTTACACCAGATTTAATTCTGGCAGAGAACACGACAGAGATGGACATAATGAGTGATGAGGAGGAGGTCCCCGCTGCTGCTTCCTTCTGTGATGTGTCAGAAGAAATTGATGCATCTGAGGAGAATGATGATGAGGAGATTGATGTTTTGTGGGTGCCTAGTAGAAGAGAGCAAGAGGAGGGTAGTTCAGATGGAGAGACGGAGAGTCAGAGAGGCAGTAGGAGAATAAGACTTAGAAGAAGCAGGGAGGACAGCCCGCAGGGATCAGTAGGGCAACAACATGTATCGGCACCTGTGTTCAGCCGGCCAACGCACCCGCCATTGCCGCCAATGCCGCCAACTTCTACTGTTACCGCCAGATCGCACACTTCCAAAAAGTCAGCAGTGTGGGATTTTTTTAATGTGTGTGCCTCTGACAAAAGCATTGTAATTTGCAATGAGTGCAGTCAGAAACTGAGCCTTGGTAAGCCCAACAGCCACATAGGTACAACTTCTATGCGAAGGCACATGAGCGGCAAGCACAAAGCACTTTGGGAGCAACACCTCAAAGGCAACAGGCAAACTAAAAGCCACACTCCTTCTGGTCCAGCATCTTACTGCTCTACCTCTGCTCTCCTTGACCCGTCTGAACCACCCTCCACTCCGCCTTCCACCTTGACCACCTGTTCCCATTCCCAGTCATCTGCCACCAGCCAAGTTTCTGTGAAGGCCATGTTTGAGCGTAAGAAGCCAATGTCTGACTGTCACCCCCTTGCCCGGCGTCTGACAGCTGGCTTGTCTGCACTCTTAGCCCGCCAGCTTTTACCATACCAGCTGGTGGACTCTGAGGCCTTCCGCAAATTTGTAGCAATTGGGACACCGCAGTGGAAGGTACCCAGCCGCAATTTTTTTCTAAAAAGGGAATACCACACCTGTACCAACATGTGCAGAGCCAAGTTACCGCATCTCTGTCACTTAGTGTTGGGCCAAAGGTCCATATGACTACTGACGCATGGTCCTCCAAGCATGGTCAGGGCAGGTATGTCACCTACACTGCCCACTGGGTGAACTTGGTAATGGCTGGGAAGCAGGGAATGGGTAGCTCAACAACAACAGTGGAGTTGGTGTCACCGCCACGGATTGCACGCGGTTCTGCCACCACCTCTACTCCTCCATCGCTCTCTACCTCGTCTTCTTCTTCTTCTTACTCTGCTGCTGGGTCCTCCTTCTCCTCCTCCACACCTGTGCACCCCCAGCTCCCCCTAGGCTATTCGACGTGCCAGGTACGCCGTTGTCACGCTGTCTTTGGGATGACGTGCCTGGAAAGCAAAAACCATACCGGATCTGTACTCCTGTCATCTCTGCAGTCACAGGCCGATCGGTGGCTGACCCCACACCAACTGCAGATCGGAAAAGTGGTGTGTGACAATGGAAGCAATCTGTTGGCAGCGTTGAGACTAGGCAATTTAACACATGTGCCCTGCATGGCACATGTGTTAAATTTAATAGTCCAACGTTTTGTCTCCAAGTACCCAGGATTCCAGGACGTTCTCACCCAGTCCAGAAAGGTGTCGGCCCATTTCAGACGTTCCTACACAGCCATGGCACGCCTTGCTGACATTCAGCAGCGCTACAACATGCCAGTCAGGCGTTTGATTTCTGACAGCCAGACTCGCTGGAATTCAACGCTCCTTATGTTGGAACGTCTGCTGCAACAACAAAGGGCCGTCAACGAGTACCTTTTTGAACTGGGTGGTAGGACTGGATCTGCACAGCTGGGGATTTTTTTCCCCCGTTACTGGGTGCTTATGCGCGATGCCTGCAGGCTCATGCGACCTTTTGAAGAGGTGACAAATATGGTCAGTCGCACCGAAGGCACCATCAGCGACCTAATACCCTTCGCTTTATTCCTGGAGCGTGCCGTGCGACGAGTGACAGATGAGGCTGTAGACCAGCGTGACGAGGAGCTGGAAGCGCACGATTTCTGGTCGGAATCACCAGAACGAACCCAGGCACCTGCTGCAACGCAGGGAGAGGTGCCAGAAGTGGAGTCAGAGGAGGAAGGTGGCTTTGTGGAGGAGGAGGAGGAGGACCAACAGGAGCAGGCTTCCCAGGGGGCTAGTGGTGACCTTTTGGGGACCCCTGGTCTTGTACGTGGCTGGGGGGAGGAGACCGTGGATGATGCAGTCCTTGATAATGAGGAAGCGGAGATGGATAGCTCTGCATCCAACCTTGTGAGAATGGGGTCTTTCATGCTGTCATGCCTGTTGAAGGACCCCCGTATCAAGAGGCTTAAGGAGAAGGACCTGTACTGGGTCGCAACGCTACTAGACCCTCGGTACAAGCATAAAGTGTCAGAAATGTTACCAACATACCACAAGTCCGAAAAGATGCGGCATTTACAAACCAGCCTGCAAAACAACTGGGCAAACAATGCCTACAAGGTCAACGACGTTGACCTTGTAGGCATTGTTTGCCCAGTTTTTTTGGCCGCAGCCACTGAAGCACAGAGGCCAGAAAAAATATGCCATATAAATGCTGAAAATAGTCATTTTTTGCCATACGTTGACTCAACGTATATGGCAAAAAATGACTATTTTCAGCATTTATATGGCATATTTTTTCTGGCAACTGTGCTTCAGTGGCTGCGACCAAAAAAACTGGGCAAACAATGCCTACAAGGTCAACGTATGGCAAAAAATGACTATTTTCAGCATTTATATGGCATATTTTTTCTGGCAACTGTGCTTCAGTGGCTGCAACCAAAAAAACTGGGCAAACAATGTCTACAAGGTCAACGTATGGCGAAAAATGACTATTTTCAGCATTTATATGGCATATTTTTTCTGGCAACTGTGCTTCAGTGGCTGCGTCCAAAAAAACTGGGCAAACAATGCCTACAAGGTCAACGTATGGCAGTTGTTTAAAGAGAACAGTAGATTACTAGCCAGCAAAGCTACCTAAGCTAAAATGTCCCTCAAATCCCTGCAGACTTCTGTCCCTCCAATACAGAGCAGTATCAAGCAGATTACTAGCCAGCAAACTTACTATCATCTGTCCCTGAAATCACTAACTGTCAGGGAGCCGGGAGCCCCCTCTGGGGAGTAGTCCGGATCTAGGAGGAAGCCCCTCAGGAGGGATCAGGATCGTGGTATCCAGGGATAAAGCAGAAAGGGTAATCGAGTTCAGGCAACAGGTCACAAGGCAGGCAGAATAGAATCAAAGTCCAAAGTCCAGGCAGGGGGTCAGCAACAAGAGATCAAACAGGAATATCCTCAGGGATAACAGGAATAGGCAACAGGGAACCCAGGAATCAATACAGGAACAGATCCTATTTTCGGGCGCCATCTTGGCGTCTCAGGCGTCCTTTTATATTTGAATTTGGCGCCCTTGCGCCAGCGTCAGCGCGCCTGCGACCGTCGTGCCGCGCTGACGTCACGGCGCCGGCGTCGGAACCCACGTGGGTTGACTGGGCGCCGCCATCTTGGATTCTTCGCCGCCGGGAGCGGACGCGACTCCTCGCGCTCCCGGCGGTCTTGACAGTACCCCCCCCCTCACGGGGGGCCTCAGGACCACCGGGACTTGGTTTCTGGGGAAACTTGGAGTGGAAGTCTCTTACCAAACGAGGAGCATGCACATCACGATGTCCCTCCCAAGAGCATTCTTCGGGGCCAAAGCCCTTCCAATGGATGAGGTACTGAAGGGACCCTCTGGAGATTCTGGAATCAAGGATTCTCTCCACCTCGAATTCTTGTTGACCCTCCACAGAGACAGCAGGAGGAGGAGATTGGACACCAGAGAAACGGTTGGAGACGGTGGGCTTCACCAGGGAGACGTGGAACACGTTGGGGATTCTCATCTCTGGTGGGAGTTGAAGTCTGATGGCTACAGGGTTAATTATCTCCAAGATGGGGAATGGACCCAGGAACTTCGGACCCAACTTGGGAGATGGCACCTTCAAGCGAATATTCCTGGAAGAGAGCCAGACAGTATCACCCACCTTGTAGGGAGGAGAGGGCCTTCTACGGCGATCCGCGAAAGTCTTGTGGACTAGAGCACACTTCTCCAGATTAGACTTGGTTGCAGCCCAAATAGCAAGCATATGGGCTGTCAGATCATCTGCAGCCGGGACGTCCGACAACACGAAGTCCTGAGGAAAGGCTTGAGGGTGCTGTCCATACACCACCATAAATGGAGACCTTCCTGTGGAGGAATGACATGCATTATTATGAGCAAACTCCGCCCACGGGAGGAGGTCAGACCAATCGTCCTGGCAAAGAGACACGTGGTTCCTCAGGAACTGTTCTAAGGCTTGGTTCACACGTTCAGCTGCCCCATTCGTCTGCGGGTGGTAGACAGATGAAAATTTAAGTGTTATTCCCAAGTCTTTACATAGAGAACGCCAGAACTTGGCGGTAAACTGGGTGCCTCTGTCGGAGACGATCTCCACCGGGAAACCATGCAAGCGGAAGATGTACTTAATAAAGAGTTGGGATAATTCCACCGCAGAGGGTAACTTCTTCAAAGGGATGAAATGGGCCATTTTGCTGAAGCGGTCAATGACAACCCAGATCACAGTATTCCCACCGGAGGGAGGAAGTTCGACAATAAAGTCCATAGAGAGGTGCGTCCACGGACGAGAGGGAACCGGCAAAGGCTGTAACAACCCGCTGGGGCGGGAATGGCTAGGCTTAGAAGTGGCACAGACATTACAAGCAGCCACAAAGTCCTTTACATCCTTGCGGATATCAGGCCACCAGACTAGGCGCCTCAAGAGTTCAAGGGTCTTGACCGGACCAGGATGTCCAGCTTGTCTGGAGCAGTGGGTTTGTTGCAGGATGGCCAGGCGAAGTTCTGGAGGGACGAAGGCCATGCCAATCGGAGTATCTTGAGGAGCCGAGGACTGCCCAGCCAGAATCTGGTCGGCAAATTGGGGATACAGAGAGGCAATGATCTTGACTGGTGGAATGATTGGTTCCTGCCTCTCAGGGTCACGGTCCACCGGAGTGAAGCTACGAGACAAGGCATCGGCTTTCAGATTCTTGGAACCTGGGCGATAAGTCAAAACAAAGTTAAAACGGGAAAAGAAAAGGGCCCACCTGGCTTGTCTGGGATTTAGCCTCTTGAGGGACTGTATAAACTCCAGATTCTTGTGATCTGTGAAAATCTGGACAGGAATTTCAGAGCCCTCCAGGAGGTGACGCCATTCTTCAAGGGCAAGCTTGACTGCTAAGAGTTCTCGATTTCCGACATCATAGTTCTGCTCTGCGGATGAGAACTTCTTGGAGAAAAACGCACAGGGGTGCAATTTTCCATCAGTGGAGTGTCTCTGAGACAGGATAGCTCCGGCTCCGACTTCAGAAGCATCAACTTCGATGCAGAAGGGTAGTGCAGGATTGGGATGTCGGAGAACAGGAGCGGACGTGAAGGCCTCTTTCAAGGACTGAAAGGCTTCTATGGCGGATTGAGGCCACAGGCTGGGTTTACCCCCTTTCCGGATGAGGGCCAGGATAGGTGCAATGCGGGAAGAGAACCCCCGGATGAACTGTCGATAATAATTAGCAAATCCGATGAACCTCTGGATTGCCTTGGTACTCAGTGGGAGAGGCCACTCCTGGATGGCCGACACTTTCACGGGGTCCATCTCAAATCCCTCTGGAGAGATAATGTATCCTAGGAAGGGGATCTTGGATACCTCGAAGACACACTTCTCCAACTTGGCGAAGAGAGAGTTCTTCCTCAGACGAGAGAGTACCTCCTTCACCTGGGAGCGATGACTTTCAAGGTCCTTGGAAAAGATCAGGATGTCGTCCAAGTATACGACTACGAACCTTCCTAGGAGATCTCGGAACACATCATTAACAAACTCCTGGAAGACGGCAGGGGCATTGCATAGGCCGAAGGGCATAACAAGATATTCATAGTGCCCATCCCGAGTGTTGAATGCCGTCTTCCATTCGTCACCCTCCCGGATGCGAATGAGGTTGTAGGCCCCCCGGAGATCCAACTTGGAGAAAATCTTTGCTCCTTTCAGCTGGTCAAAGAGCTCGGCAATCAGGGGCAGGGGGTACCTGTTCTTCACGGTGATCTTATTCAGACCCCGATAGTCTATACAAGGCCGAAGGCCTCCGTCCTTCTTCTCCACAAAGAAGAACCCAGCCCCTGCAGGAGAGGTAGAAGGGCGGATAAACCCCCGCTGGAGATTTTCTTGGATGTACTCCTTCATAGCGGTAGTCTCTGCAGGAGAGAGAGGGTAGGTGCGCCCTCTGGGGGGCATAGCTCCTGGCAGGAGTTCAACCGGACAATCGTAGGAGCGATGTGGGGGAAGGAACTCTGCCGACTTTTTACAAAAGACATCGGAAAATCCCTTGTAAGTGGAGGGCAAAGTTTTTAATTCCGCAGAGGAGACATTCACCTTCTCGAGGGGTTTTGGCGGAAGGCAATGTTGCAGGCAAAATAAACTCCAACGAGAGATCTGCCCAGTGGACCAGTCTATGGAGGGGTTATGCAGACGTAACCACGGAAGACCCAATATTACTGGAGTAGAGGGACAGGGAATGATGAAGAATGAAAGTTTTTCTTGATGCAGCGCCCCAACTTGTACAGAAAGTTCCGCCGTGAACTTTGTGACGAATTCAAACTCCAGGGGTTTGTCATCTATGGCGGTAATTCGCAGGGGTGAAGACAATGGAAGCAGGGGAATCTTCATGCGTTCGGCAAAAAAGGCATCCATGAAATTGCCATCCGCTCCGGAGTCGAGGAAGGCCCTTTCGAAGATAGATTTACTTGCCAGGTGAATCTGCAAAGGAAGGAGGAGTCTGCGTGAATTTTTTTGATACTTCTCCTGAGGCCCTCGAGTGATGCCCCCTACATGAGAAACCTGAGACATACCTCGGGGTACAAAACTCTTGGCTTTGGCAGGACAGGTGTTGGCAAAATGGGAATGCCCACCACAGTACAAACAGAGACCTGCCATACGTCTTCGGAGTCTTTCCTGCTCGGAGAGGCGAGCCTTTCCTACTTGCATAGGTTCCTCCAGAGGAGACGTGGACACATGAGTCACAGGGACAGCGGGTGCTTGCAGAATCGGCCTTTGAAAGCGAGGGGCCAACATGGGAGAAAATCGTCTGCTGCGCTCTCTCTCCACCTGGTGTTCTCTGAGACGGGTGTCAACCTTAATGGATAGAGCGATCAGCCCTTCCAGGGTGTCAGGAGTCTCTCTGGAGACGAGATCATCTTTGATGCGGATGGATAGGCCTTGGTAGTATACGGCCTTGTAAGCGTCATCACACCAGGAAGTCTCCGCCATCAGAGTTCGGAAGTCTATAGCGTACTCATTGACACTGCGGCTTCCCTGCCGGAGCTGCAAGAGACGGGCAGGGGCGTTCGTAACCCGACCTGGAGCATCAAAGACTATGCGAAAAGCTTGGAGAAAGTCTTTAACATCGTAAGTCACCGGGGAATTCTTCTCCCAAAGAGACGTTGCCCACTCCAGTGGCTTGCCTTCCAATCGAGACATCACATACCCCACCTTGGAACGCTCACTTGGAAACTGTGTGGGTTGGAACTCAAATTGAATTTGGCATTGTGTGGCAAATCCCCTGCAGGCTTGTGGGTCCCCACTGAAGCGAGGGGGAGGTGGAATGCGAGGCTCACCTGTCGGGTAGCTTGCGTTCGTAGGGGCTGCCGCCATGGGGGGATCTCCAGTAGGTGGAGCAGTGGAAGGCTCAGAAGGCACTTGAGCTAGCAGGATATCGAGTGCTTGCCCAATGCGAACCTGCTGGTTTTCGTAGTCCTCCATGCGGGATGCCAGTCCGCGGAGCGCTCGTCCGACATGAGGTGTGGCTTCCTCAGAAGGATCCATGGCCCGAAAATAATGTCAGGGAGCCGGGAGCCCCCTCTGGGGAGTAGTCCGGATCTAGGAGGAAGCCCCTCAGGAGGGATCAGGATCGTGGTATCCAGGGATAAAGCAGAAAGGGTAATCGAGTTCAGGCAACAGGTCACAAGGCAGGCAGAATAGAATCAAAGTCCAAAGTCCAGGCAGGGGGTCAGCAACAAGAGATCAAACAGGAATATCCTCAGGGATAACAGGAATAGGCAACAGGGAACCCAGGAATCAATACAGGAACAGATCCTATTTTCGGGCGCCATCTTGGCGTCTCAGGCGTCCTTTTATATTTGAATTTGGCGCCCTTGCGCCAGCGTCAGCGCGCCTGCGACCGTCGCGCCGCGCTGACGTCACGGCGCCGGCGTCGGAACCCACGTGGGTTGACTGGGCGCCGCCATCTTGGATTCTTCGCCGCCGGGAGCGGACGCGACTCCTCGCGCTCCCGGCGGTCTTGACACTAACAGCTCTCCCCCTACACTATCTCTTCCAAGCACACACAGGCAGATTTTTCAGATACATTTTTGCCCTTGATCCCCCTCTGGCATGCCACTGTCCAGGTCGTTGCACCCTTTAAACAACTTTAAAATCATTTTTCTGGCCAGAAATTTTTTTTTTAGATGTTAAAGTTCGCCTTCCCATTGAAGTCTATGGGGTTCGCGAACCGTTCGCGAACCGCTCGCGTTTTTGCGCATGTTCGCGAATATGTTCGCGAACTTTTTTTCCGACGTTCGCTACATCCCTAATTATTATACAATAGAAGAGTGTGGGTAGCCAGAGTAAATACTGTCTTAGCTAAGGCTAAAACTGAAAACTAAACCAGCAATACCCTCATTGGTAAAAAAAATCATTATACATTTAGCTCTTACCATTACCATTCAACAAATCCCCTTTAGGTACAACTACCTTCTTCAGCTTTATTTGAACTTTAACATTTGTATTTGTCTAACAGTTATATTGGTTGGAGAATGTTTAATTATTTCAACTTAGCTTTCCACTTCCTAACTCTGAAGACAACATTCTTGATTGCATTTTTAGTTTGCAAAAGGTTTTGTGCATACTGCCTATAATGTTCTATTCATTTGTCCTAACCATATTTCAGCAGGAAAGCTTCAGTGCACAATTTAAGGGGCAGCAAAATGTGTGTATGTGTTGTATAGTTATGGGATTCCTTATCTGGAAATCCATTATCCAGAAAGCTAAGAATTACTGGATGGCCACCTCCATAGACTCAATTTTAAGTAAATAATTAAGATTTTTAGGAGTGAATTCCTTTTTCACTGTAATAAAAAAACAGTACCTTGTACTTGATTCTAACTAAGAGGCATGCATCTATATTGGTGGCAAAACAATCCAATACAGATTTATGGGATCCAAATTATGGAAACATCCAGAAAATTGCAGGGCCCAAGCATTCCAGGTAAAAGATCCTATACTTTTACAGTTATTTTGTTTATTCTCACATCTACTGAAGTAACATATGAAACTATTCCCATAGCATGCATATGTCATTGCTAACACGCATAGGTGTCAGTTTACTAAGGTGCGATAAGAAGTGATAATAGCCTTGGGCCTGTGCCACAAGAGCAAATTTACCAAAGTGCGAGTACTTCTGTCATTGTGAATATTCTGGCGAACATATATATTAACACCTATTATTACATTCATGCTATATAAGTGTTATGGACAGAAATTTGTCCTGAGAGTATTTGTCCCTTCCAAATTGTGGTGAATAAGTTCAGCTAGCTTATAAGAAGGAATGACACTGACACAGACAGTTCAGTATGCAAAAATGCTTCTTCTGCTTTATTCTAAGGCACACAAAGGTTATATAGGCTAAGTGGGGGTTATGACACCCCCGTAAGCTTGCGGTTTTGCTATATAGCTTCAAATGGAAAAGTACAAACTACAAAAGCATGTTATGCAGTTTTAATATAGCAGTCGTCTTCAGGAAACAGGTGCAGAGGGGCATAACCACAACCGTCGTGACCTTCTTAGCACGAGTCTGTTTCTGTGAAGAGGTTCCTCTTGGTTTCATCCTAGCTTGCATTGATATATGGTTTTGCAAATAGCTGAGCAAGGAAATATAGAAGACACACAGTATAACAGTAAAATAGACTTTTTAAATGATAGTAAACAGAATAGACTGACCAGTCCACCACATAAGTTGTCTAGCAAGTTTACTAAAGATTATGGCAAAATATAGACAAAATTGTTGCCAATTTTTATTTCCACCCAGAGACAGAAATTATATAGTAAAAGAGAATTATGGTCATTGATTTAAACATAAGCAGTATAAATTTGTTATTGCACTCGGGAAGAATGATACTTGTAAATGTATTTTTAGTGAATTTATTAAGAAAAATTAATTCATTCCTGATAGTACTTAATTGTCCAAGTATTTTTAATAATGCGTGTCAAGCACAGAGCTCTTATACAAAGCTTCAATTCCACTCATCAATGTAGTTGGGAGGAATGCAGGGAAAATTATGAAGGGAGGCTGGGTGGTTTGGACAGTGTTCAGCTAACAACAAATACGTATCGATTCGGACGACGCGTGTAAGCAGGAATACAACCTAAAGTAGCCACCAATCGTGGCTCCTGTTACTGAATGGGCTGAATGTGCCATAGAAAAAGATATAGGAATTAGGACACAACAAATCTAGGCACCTCTGAGAGGACACAGGGGTAGGGAAAGGTGCCTTTGCACATTGGGGTAAGCCCGTTGTTTGGATTTGAGAGACGGTGTGGTGTTAATAGATATTGATTATTGAGAAAACTGTTTATCACAATTAATTTAGATTGAATTCATACCCTGCAAATGTTTCCCCATACATCCTCATACTGAATGGGTATTATTTAAGAGGGTTAATTGGTCTGATGTAAGATCTAGGTGGGACTTGTACTACAATTATTGCTACTTAGTACTAGTCCAAATGAATTAATACCAGATCAATACAACTAACTTTTTCAAATGTTTTTAACCCAATTAATTCTTCTTTTTAATAGAGATCCATAAGACGTTTGAGATTTATTAACACAAGGCACTTTTTTCACTGGATGCACCTTATATCACCTTATATTTAATAAATCAATGATGATTTTTTTGGACTACATTGATTGACACATACATTTGACATGAATGTTCATATGAAATATATCAATGAATATATATATATATATATATATATATATATATATATATATATATATATATATATATATATATATATATATATATATATATATAGACAAATACAAGAGTCCTCTGCACTCAACCCATTATCAATATATTTAAGACAGACATTTTGTGCATACTGCTACTGAAAAATGCCTTACCCTTTAAACAAAACAGGGATTGTTTTGTCCATATATTGCAATATATTTAAGCTGGCCAACTACGTCAAAGTCATCCCATATCTGGCCAGTCCTATGCTCAATTTTCATCTGATTCATTAAGAATTCTATTGCTTCATTATACATTTTACAAAGGGACTAAGGTTTACCTGCAACCTACTAGCTGCTTTCAAAGTAAAACTCCCAAACTTGGCTGCCCTTTTATTAGACACCAGTATGATCACCTGACTATAGTTGGGAAGGGTGGGAGCTACAACCTGAAGCTGGTCACTGCTCTTGTATAACTATAACAAACAAGGGAAATTTGTGCTCACCACTAATTTTTAAAACCATTAGGCGGGGGTGCAATGAGGCTGTGACCACAAAATACATATAGACAAATACAAGTATTTTGTGGTCACAGCCTCATTGCACCCCTTGGAAGCAGACAATGCACTGAGAAGAGGTTAAAAAACAATCATGTACAGAAATGAGATTGGATGCTGTGAGTGGGATAAAGAAATGAGTGATTACTAAATGCTTGCAGATCAGACACTGCACCAGTACAGGGCTGCAATATTCTCAAAATGTTTAACTGTTTTGAAGGCCGAGTGCAAAAACAAAATCTTTTGTGCACAATTATTTAAAACCTGAGTATTTAATGTGGTGGGTGGAACCAAGCAAATACTCAAATTACGAGTGTCCATAATGTACAATATTTCCTATACACTGCTGAAATGTTATTTTGGATTAGTGTTATAGCATATATATCTGCATGGCAGGAAAGAGAAAACAGTGGCTTCAAGATAAGAACCAGGTATAAATGATGTCATGTTGCTTTAAAGCTGTTTCATCTTGTGACCAATTTGCAATTGACAATAGGTTGCAATTTATACTGAGGTGTGGTTCACAAACAAAGGGAAGTTTGTTTGTTGTGTGGTGGAAGGATGTGGCGCTTCATGACATTCCAATTGTCGTTGGTAACATGAAATGCAATGACCCAATCATTTGGCAGAATCATGATGTTAATTGATGGTAGATCACAGAAGCTGCATTTCTTCCATTGCAGTGAAAACACATTGGGGCTGATTCACTAAAGGTCGATATTCCTTAATACACAGTTTTAGTGAGTTATTTAAGATGGGTTATTTAAGGAATGATTCATCAAAGTATTTTCGCATGCATTAAAGACAAAGCGCAAGCGTTAATTCTACATTTCTGCACAGCGGTATTCTAATCGCATTGCAATATTTATAAAATAGAATTAATCCTAACGCATTATTCACTAACATCTTTTAAGCGATAAAAGCAAAAAATAGTGTGATAACTAGAGATGTCGCGAACTGTTCGCCGGCGAACTTGTTCGCGCGAACATCGGGTGTTCGCGCTCGCCGGAAGTTCGCGAACGTCGCGCGACGTTCGCCATTTTGGGTTCGCCATTGTTGGCGCTTTTTTTTGCCCTCTCACCCCAGACCAGCAGGTACATGGCAGCCAATCAGGAAGCTCTCCCCTGGACCACTCCCCTTCCCTATAAAAACCGAAGCCCTGCAGCGTTTTTTCACTCTGCCTGTGTGTGCTGAAGAGATAGTGTAGGGAGAGAGCTGCTGCCTGTTAGTGATTTCAGGGACAGTTGAAAGTTTGCTGGCTAGTAATCGTTTTGATACTGCTCTGTTATTGGAGGGACAGAAGTCTGCAGGGGTTTGAGGGACATTTAAGCTTAGGTAGCTTTGCTGGCTAGTAATCTACCTTCTACTGCAGTGCTCTGTATGTAGCTGCAGTGGGCAGCTGTCCTGCTTCTGATCTCATCTGCTGACTGCTGCAATAACAGTAGTCCTTGTAAGGACTGCTTTTATTTATTTTTTGTTGTTTTACTACTACTACTACTACTACTACTATAAGAGCCCAGTGCTATTAGTCTAGCAGTGTTGGGGAGTGGGACTGGTGTGCTAATCTGCTGCTCCTAGTAGTTCAGCAGCACCAACTTTAATTTTTTTTTTTAATATTCATTTTTTTTTATTTTACTTTTTTTTATTTTACTACCGCTGTAGTAGTGTATAAGTTGACCTTTTAGGCATTATTTGCCCTGTAGGCATTATTTGCACACTGTTTTCTTCAACCCGCCATCGAGCTGTGTGACCTTGTTCACATTCTGTCTAAATATCCATAATATTACCGTCTCCAGAAAAAACACCGGAGTCACTTTTTTCAAGCAGCCATAATATATTTTACGTAATCCGTATCCACCGCTGTAGTAGTGTATACGTTGGCCTTGTAGGCATTATTTGCACACTGTTTTCTTCAACCCGCCATCGAGCTGTGTGACCTTGTTCCCATTCTGTCTAAATATCCATAATATTACCGTCTCCAGAAAAAACACCGGAGTCACTTTTTTCAAGCAGCATTCATATATTTTACGTAATCCGTATCCACCGCTGTAGTAGTGTATACGTTGGCCTTGTAGGCATTATTTGCACACTGTTTTCTTCAACCCGCCATCGAGCTGTGTGACCTTGTTCCCATTCTGTCTAAATATCCATAATATTACCGTCTCCAGAAAAAACACCGGAGTCACTTTTTTCAAGCAGCATTCATATATTTTACGTAATCCGTATCCACCGCTGTAGTAGTGTATACGTTGGCCTTGTAGGCATTATTTGCACACTGTTTTCTTCAACCCGCCATCGAGCTGTGTGACCTTGTTCCCATTCTGTCTAAATATCCATAATATTACCGTCTCCAGAAAAAACACCGGAGTCACTTTTTTCAAGCAGCATTCATATATTTTACGTAATCCGTATCCACCGCTGTAGTAGTGTATACGTTGGCCTTGTAGGCATTATTTGCACAGTGTTTTCTTCAACCCGCCATCGAGCTGTGTGAGCTTGTTCACATTTTGTCTAAATATTGATAATATTATCGTCTCTAGAAAAACCACTTGAGTTACTTTTTTTCAAGCAGCATTCATATATTTTACGTAATCCGTATCCACCGCTGTAGTAGTGTATACGTTGACCTTGTAGGCATTATTTGCACACTGTTTTCTTCAACCCGCCATCGAGCTGTGTGAGCTTGTTCACATTTTGTCTAAATATTGATAATATTATCGTCTCTAGAAAAACCACTTGAGTTACTTTTTTTCAAGCAGCATTCATATATTTTACGTAATCCGTATCCACCGCTGTAGTAGTGTATACGTTGACCTTGTAGGCATTATTTGCACACTGTTTTCTTCAACCCGCCATCGAGCTGTGTGAGCTTGTTCACATTTGTCTAAATATTGATAATATTATCGTCTCTAGAAAAACCACTTGAGTTACTTTTTTTCAAGCAGCATTCATATATTTTACGTAATCCGTATCCACCGCTGTAGTAGTGTATACGTTGACCTTGTAGGCATTATTTGCACACTGTTTTCTTCAACCCGCCATCGAGCTGTGTGAGCTTGTTCACATTTTGTCTAAATATTGATAATATTATCGTCTCTAGAAAAACCACTTGAGTTACTTTTTTCAAGCAGCATTCATATATTTTACGTAATCCGTATCCACCGCTGTAGTAGTGTATACGTTGACCTTGTAGGCATTATTTGCACAGTGTTTTCTTCAACCCGCCATCGAGCTGTGTGAGCTTGTTCACATTTTGTCTAAATATTGATAATATTATCGTCTCTAGAAAAACCACTTGAGTTACTTTTTTTCAAGCAGCATTCATATATTTTACGTAATCCGTATCCACCGCTGTAGTAGTGTATACGTTGACCTTGTAGGCATTATTTACACACTGTTTTCTTCAACCCGCCATCGAGCTGTGTGAGCTTGTTCACATTTTGTCTAAATATTGATAATATTATCGTCTCTAGAAAAACCACTTGAGTTACTTTTTTTCAAGCAGCATTCATATATTTTACGTAATCCGTATCCACCGCTGTAGTAGTGTATACGTTGACCTTGTAGGCATTATTTGCACACTGTTTTCTTCAACCCGCCATCGAGCTGTGTGACCTTGTTCACATTTTGTCTAAATATTGATAATATTATCGTCTCTAGAAAAACCACTTGAGTTACTTTTTTTCAAGCAGCATTCATATATTTTACGTAATCCGTATCCACCGCTGTAGTAGTGTATACGTTGACTTTGTAGGCATTATTTGCACAGTGTTTTCTTCAACCCGCCATCTAGCTGTGTGTATTATCGTTTCCAGAAAAACCAACTGAGTTTTTGTTGTTGTTGTTGTTTTTTTTAAAAATAATGCCAGGCAAAGGCAGGCCGTGCTAGGGGCCGTGCTGCTATGCAATCCTGTGGCCCTAGCAAATTTCCCAGTTTTAAAAAGCCAATGACCCTGAACTCCCAAAATGCTGAAGAGGTAGTTGACTGGCTTACACAGCACACCCCATCCTCTACCGTTTCTAACTTTACCACAACATCCTCCTCATCCTCCACTGCTATGGCCACCCCACGTAACACTTCCTCCACCACCGGTGCCCCTTCTTCACTGGGGTCAGAGGAGTTATTTTCCAATGAGTTTCTTGAACTGAGTAATGCGCAACCATTATTGCCAGAAGAAGATGAAGGAGATGAGGACCTTACACCAGATTTAATTCTGGCAGAGAACACGATAGAGATGGACATAATGAGTGATGAGGAGGAGGTCCCCGCTGCTGCTTCCTTCTGTGATGTGTCAGAAGAAATTGATGCATCTGAGGAGAATGATGATGAGGAGATTGATGTTTTGTGGGTGCCTAGTAGAAGAGAGCAAGAGGAGGGTAGTTCAGATGGAGAGACGGAGAGTCAGAGAGGCAGTAGGAGAATAAGACTTAGAAGAAGCAGGGAGGACAGCCCGCAGGGATCAGCAGGGCAACAACATGTATCGGCACCTGTGTTCAGCCGGCCAACGCACCCGCCATTGCCGCCAATACCGCCAACTCCGCCAACTTCTACTGTTACCGCAGATCGCACACTTCCAAAAAGTCAGCAGTGTGGGATTTTTTTAATGTGTGTGCCTCTGACAAAAGCATTGTAATTTGCAATGAGTGCAGTCAGAAACTGAGCCTTGGTAAGCCCAACAGCCACATAGGTACAACTTCTATGCGAAGGCACATGAGCGGCAAGCACAAAGCACTTTGGGAGCAACACCTCAAAGGCAACAGGCAAACTAAAAGCCACACTCCTTCTGGTCCAGCATCTTACTGCTCTACCTCTGCTCTCCTTGACCCGTCTGAACCACCCTCCACTCCGCCTTCCACCTTGACCACCTGTTCCCATTCCCAGTCATCTGCCACCAGCCAAGTTTCTGTGAAGGCCATGTTTGAGCGTAAGAAGCCAATGTCTGACTGTCACCCCCTTGCCCGGCGTCTGACAGCTGGCTTGTCTGCACTCTTAGCCCGCCAGCTTTTACCATACCAGCTGGTGGACTCTGAGGCCTTCCGCAAATTTGTAGCAATTGGGACACCGCAGTGGAAGGTACCCAGCCGCAATTTTTTTTCTAAAAAGGGAATACCACACCTGTACCAACATGTGCAGAGCCAAGTTACCGCATCTCTGTCACTTAGTGTTGGGCCAAAGGTCCATATGACTACTGACGCATGGTCCTCCAAGCATGGTCAGGGCAGGTATGTCACCTACACTGCCCACTGGGTGAACTTGGTAATGGCTGGGAAGCAGGGAATGGGTAGCTCAACAACAACAGTGGAGTTGGTGTCACCGCCACGGATGCACGCGGTTCTGCCACCACCTCTACTCCTCCATCGCTCTCTACCTCGTCTTCTTCTTCTTCTTACTCTGCTGCTGGGTCCTCCTTCTCCTCCTCCACACCTGTGCACCCCCAGCTCCCCTAGGCTATTCGACGTGCCAGGTACGCCGTTGTCACGCTGTCTTGGGGATGACGTGCCTGGAAAGCAAAAACCATACCGGATCTGTACTCCTGTCATCTCTGCAGTCACAGGCCGATCGGTGGCTGACCCCACACCAACTGCAGATCGGAAAAGTGGTGTGTGACAATGGAAGCAATCTGTTGGCAGCGTTGAGACTAGGCAATTTAACACATGTGCCCTGCATGGCACATGTGTTAAATTTAATAGTCCAACGTTTTGTCTCCAAGTACCCAGGATTCCAGGACGTTCTCACCCAGTCCAGAAAGGTGTCGGCCCATTTCAGACGTTCCTACACAGCCATGGCACGCCTTGCTGACATTCAGCAGCGCTACAACATGCCAGTCAGGCGTTTGATTTCTGACAGCCAGACTCGCTGGAATTCAACGCTCCTTATGTTGGAACGTCTGCTGCAACAACAAAGGGCCGTCAACGAGTACCTTTTTGAACTGGGTGGTAGGACTGGATCTGCACAGCTGGGGATTTTTTTCCCCCGTTACTGGGTGCTTATGCGCGATGCCTGCAGGCTCATGCGACCTTTTGAAGAGGTGACAAATATGGTCAGTCGCACCGAAGGCACCATCAGCGACCTAATACCCTTCGCTTTCTTCCTGGAGCGTGCCGTGCGACGAGTGACAGATGAGGCTGTAGACCAGCGTGACGAGGAGCTGGAAGCGCACGATTTCTGGTCGGAATCACCAGAACGAACCCAGGCACCTGCTGCAACGCAGGGAGAGGTGCCAGAAGTGGAGTCAGAGGAGGAAGGTGGCTTTGTGGAGGAGGAGGAGGAGGACCAACAGGAGCAGGCTTCCCAGGGGGCTAGTGGTGACCTTTTGGGACCCCTGGTCTTGTACGTGGCTGGGGGGAGGAGACCGTGGATGATGCAGTCCTTGATAATGAGGAAGCGGAGATGGATAGCTCTGCATCCAACCTTGTGAGAATGGGGTCTTTCATGCTGTCATGCCTGTTGAAGGACCCCCGTATCAAGAGGCTTAAGGAGAAGGACCTGTACTGGGTCGCAACGCTACTAGACCCTCGGTACAAGCATAAAGTGTCAGAAATGTTACCAACATACCACAAGTCCGAAAAGATGCGGCATTTACAAACCAGCCTGCAAAACATGTTGTACAATGCTTTTAAGGGTGATGTCACTTCAGGAACTCATCAACATTCCAGGGGCAGAGGTGCCAGTAATCCTGCCACGAGCACACCTGCAAGGACAAAGCCCTTTGGCCAGTCTGTAACGTCAGACATGCAAATGTTTTTCTGTCCAAGGCAGCGCCACAACCCTTCTGGATCCACCCTCAAAGAACGCCTCGACCGGCAGGTAGCGGACTACCTGGCATTAACTGCAGATATCGACACTCTGAGGAGCGATGAACCCCTGGACTACTGGGTGCGCAGGCTTGATCTGTGGCCAGAGCTGTCACAATTTGCCATGAACCTCTTGTCTTGCCCAGCCTCAAGTGTGCTCTCAGAAAGGACCTTCAGTGCAGCAGGAGGGATTGTAACTGAGAAGAGAACTCGCCTAGGTCACAAAAGTGTCGATTACCTGACCTTTATTAAAATGAATGAGGGGTGGATCTCGGAGGGTTACTGCACGCCGGAAGACTTGTTCTGACTTCTATGCAGCTGTCCTTCTCTTCAAGCCTCATGACTCCACACACAGCTGTCCTTTAGCGTCCTCCTCCTCCCTCCGCCACCGTTACAAACTAGGGTGCAAACCCTACTGGTTTAATTTTTTCTGGCCTCTGTGCTTCAGTGGCTGCAACCAAAAAACTGGGCAAACAATGTCTACAAGGTCAACGTATGGCAAAAAATGACTATTTTCAGCATTTATATGGCATATTTTTTCTGGCAACTGTGCTTCAGTGGCTGCGTCCAAAAAAATGCATATTTTCTGCATTTATATGGCATAATTTTTCTGGCAACTGTGCTTCAGTGGCTGCGACCAAAAAAATGCATATTTTCTGCATTTATATGGCATAATTTTTCTGGCCTCTGTGCTTCAGTGGCTGCAACCAAAAAAATTTATATTTTCAGCATTTATATGGCATAATTTTTCTGGCCTCTGTGCTTCAGTGGCTGCAACCAAAAAAATTTATATTTTCAGCATTTATATGGCATAATTTTTCTGGCAACTGTGCTTCAGTGGCTGCGACCAAAAAATTACTATTTTCAGCATTTATATGGCATATTTTTTCTGGCCTCTGTGCTTCAGTGGCTGCGGCCAAAAAAACTGGGCAAACAATGCCTACAAGGTCAACGACGTTGACCTTGTAGGCATTGTTTGCCCAAAACTGGGCAAACAATGCCTACAAGGTCAACGTATGGCAGTTGTTTAAAGAGAACAGTAGATTACTAGCCAGCAAAGCTACCTAAGCTAAAATGTCCCTCAAATCCCTGCAGACTTCTGTCCCTCCAATACAGAGCAGTATCAAGCAGATTACTAGCCAGCAAGCTTACTATCATCTGTCCCTGAAATCACTAACAGCTCTCCCCCTACACTATCTCTTCCAAGCACACACAGGCAGATTTTTCAGATACATTTTTGCCCTTGATCCCCCTCTGGCATGCCACTGTCCAGGTCGTTGCACCCTTTAAACAACTTTAAAATCATTTTTCTGGCCAGAAATGTCTTTTCTAGATGTTAAAGTTCGCCTTCCCATTGAAGTCTATGGGGTTCGCGAACCGTTCGCGAACCGCTCGCATTTTTGCGCAAGTTCGCGAATATGTTCGCGAACTTTTTTTCCGACGTTCGCTACATCCCTAGTGATAACCACTGTGAAATTTAACACCTCCCAGGAGTAGGCATTACTAAACAATATCAGATGGATTAATAGAGGAAGATGTAGTGAGGAGCTGTAGGGCAGCAATTAAAGACCTTTATGCGGAAATGGAGCCTTACCTACAGCCACTAATCCATTTTCATGATACCTTGGGCAGATCCAGAATGCACTACGTTCTGTCATGAAATTATATTAAGTTTCCCAGGGAAAGGAATGACTAGAACACTGTAAAAAGAGACTTCTACTCTGCCAGTGGCATCCCGAATGTCTTAGGTTCTCTAAACTGCTCTATTAACGTGTGACAATATCAAATGCCCTAAAATATCGCACAAAATAACGCTTGCTATAAAATACTGCACAAAATAGCGCATGCTATAACATACGGCACAATTCAGCTAAAATGAACGTAAAAATATCACTTCTTTAGTTAGACAAGTGAACTTTTAGTGAATCTATCGTTAATTCTAAAAATATAAGAAATGATAACATTTTTAAGGTATGCTATAAATAACACTAACTTTTTCGACCTTTAGTGAAAAAAACACTTACAATCCCCTCTTTTTTCTTTACAGTATCATCCTTTACATCACAGTTATACAGTAATTAACATCCATTCAGATGAATATTTAGAGCTTGAATAGAAAGAGTTGACAGGGCAGTTAGGATTTCTAAATACAGAGTCAGAAACAAATGATGCCCTCCGGAAAAGTTTCAATAGAAGCTATTACATTTATATGATTCTACGTCTGGAGAAAAATATTATTGTGTTAATCATAACTGCACCTCCAATCTATATTCATTTGCATACACCTCTTCTCTTTGAATAAGATGTATTCAGAAATCATTTCAAATGAAAATTATTTAAATGTGTTTTTATAGCTGAAGAGAAAACAGAGAATTACTTTGAGGACTTTGCCTTAGGGCTTCTTGAAATTGAAAACTTAGTGGTTATTTTGTTGTGATATGTTACTTAGCATTCTGAGATACCTACACAAATAAAACCTGAAGATCTCTGGAGTCGAAAAGAGCTCTCATATTGAATTTATCCTTTCAAGAGATAAAAGCAAGTAATTATTAAAGGGGACCCGTCAACCAAAAAAAATATTCAAAATCCTATTTTATCACATTAGTCAAGCAAAATGAACTTTAATTACACTATATAAATTATTTGAATCTTGCTTCCTTCAGTCTGGGATTTCAAAATTATAGCAAGCAGGTGGGAGCCATTTTGTGGACACTGTGATTAAGGCAAGCCTTGCATCATCTCAGAATCTTGTTTTTGCAACAGAATGGGGGACCCATTGTCCATCCCCATGCCCTGGCTACACAATTAAATGGTTAAGAGAACTGGGGGAATGTGTGGAGAGCAGTGACATCTAGGAAGTGCTGAATGGAAAATTAAAGTAATTGTCTGCCCGCCTCCATGCCCGTGGCAGACAATATTTGATTGACAGCTGAGATTTTTAAATGAGCTTAAAACAGCTATGAATGCTTTAATAAAAAATGTAAATTGTATTTCATGTTTAATTTGAAAAGGACTTTTATTACTAGGGATGTCGCGGACTGTTCGCCCGCGAACTAGTTCGCGCGAACATCGACTGTTCGCGTCCGCCGAATGTTCGCGAACGTCGCGCGACAATCGCCAATTTGGGTTCGCCTTAGCTGGCGCTTATTTTTGCCATTTCTCCCCCAGACCAGCAGATACATGGCAGCCAATCAGGAAGCTCTCCCTCCTGGACCACCCCCACACTCCCTGGACCACTCCCCTTCCATATAAAAAACTGAAGCCCTGCAGCGTTTTTTCATTCTGCCTGTGTGTGCTTGGAAGAGCTAGTGTAGGGAGAGAGCTGTTGAGTGATTTGAGGGACAGTTGATAGTAACTTTGCTGGCTAGTAATCTACTTGATACTGCTCTGTATTGTAGGGACAGAACTCTGCAGGGATTTGAGGGACAGTGAGTTTAGGTTAGTTAGCTTTGCTGACTAGTAATCTACCTTCTACTGCAGTGCTCTGTATGTAGCTGCTGTGAGCACTGATCTCTTCTGATCTCATCTGCTGACTGCTGCCTGTAACCCAATAGTCCTTGTAAGGACTGCTTTTATTTTCTTTTTTGTTTTTTTTTACTTTGCTACTGTAAGAGCCCAGTGCTATTAGTCTAGCTGTGTTGGGGAGTGGGACTGGTGTGCTGCTCCTCCTAGTAGTTCACCACCACCAGCACCAACCAGAGTCAAAATTGTTACAAAGTATCTTATTTGCACCTGTTAGTTGTTCTGAGCTCTCTGCCAAAAGCTAATTAAGTTAGAAACTGTTTTTTTTCTGGCTGTTCAGTGCAGAGAAAAGAGGGACTTTCCAGTACAAAAGAGGGACAGGGGGTTGAGTGGTCAAAAGAGGGACAGTTGGGAGGTATGCAAGTGCCACCTAGCTGTGTGAGCTTTTTCACATTCTGTCTAAATAATAACAATAATAATTCCGTGTCCGTAAACATCACCTGAGTGATGTTTTTACAGCAGCAATAATATATTCCGTATCCACTACTGTATACGTTGCCCTTGCAGGCATTGTTTGCCCAGTCTTTAACCAAGTGCCACCTAGCTGTGTGAGCTTTTTCACATTCCGTGTCCAGAAACATCACCTGAGTGACGTAGTGTGATTTCTGCCCTTTACAGCACAAAACGCATCGCTGTGTCAACAATGTATTTTTCCGATACATTTTTGCCCTTGATCCCCCTCTGGCATGCCACTGTCCAGGTCGTTGCACCCTTTAAACAACTTTAAAATCATTTTTCTGGCCAGAAATGTATTTTCTAGCTTTTAAAATTCGCCTTCGCGTTCGCATTTTTGACGCAAGTTCGCGAATATGTTCGCGAACTTTTTTTCTGACGTTCGCTACATCCCTATTTATTACACAGATTTTTGCGTCTGGATGACAGGTCCACTTTAAAGGAGGTGTTGTCTCTGTAAAATACTATTCTCTTTCACAGAAATGGAGAAGGCTTTTTTAAAAGAAGAACTTGTCTGGCCTGCACAGAACCCAACTGATCACCTTATGAGACAAATTGAAATGGACTCAACTTATCTATTAATGGAAGCACAAATGTTCTTATCTGATGTTTTAGCAGCAAAGAGATGATCAACTTTCTATGTATACCCTTGGTTTTGGAATGAGATGTTGGACAGACAGGTGCCAAAAGCAAGGTTTGGCTCTCAAGGTAATTTCTTCTCCCATGTAGATGTAACTGATTTATTTTTTCCACATCTCCTAGTGATGAAATTCCACCTTTAAACTAGTTCAGCTGGTCTTTCAGACAGTGCAAGAACTTACAAAATAGATGGAGGCAAGTGAGGAAGCATGAGATGAAGGGGAGCCTTTTCCTATATACCTATTGTTTTCTCCATATAGAAGGCCAATAACGTTTTCAGAAACTTGCACTGCTGTATTATGTACAGGTATGGAACTTGTTATCATGGAGGTTTTCTGTGTAAGTGAACTTTCTGCAATTTGGATCTTCTTCTACTCAATATTGTGGTGCCTATCTTAGTTGGGATCAAGTATTAAAGGAAGACATGTTTAAAAATGGGAAAGATGTGATTTAAATAAAGTCTATGGGAAATGGCCTTCATGTAACTTGTAGGTTTCTGGATAATGGTTCCTATACCTGTATTGTAACCACTACAGGTCACACTCTGTGCATGTCTGATATACAATGCTTACAGACACCAACAAAGTAACAACCAATACCCAACACAGTACAGTATGTAGATTATAGGTAACCCACTCAATTGCAAGAGAGAGACAAAAAGACAATAGTGTTTAAATGAAGACCACACATCTTGGCATATACATTGCTACTTAATCATTTAACTGCATAATAAATCTAGTTTTTTTAATGAGAAACATTTTTGTAGCTTCAAACAATTACATTGTGTTTTTTTTTAACGTTATAGCTGATTTTATGATTTAAAAAAATTCTTGAACCATGTGCACCATTGAGTGTTGGATAGTTTAGCATAAGCTTCTTCTTTTTTTTTTTTTTTTGTAACTTCAATTTTTATTAAGCATGAAAATATGGTTTTACAGACAATAGTTATAACCAAGCATCAAAATTTTACAAATGGTTTGTATTTAGAACAGCTGCCGAACAAGATTATAATGTTACTCTAGACAATAAGCATGTTTTTTGTATATAAGAATTATGGTAGAGAGAAAAAAACCCAAAGGAGACAGATCTGAACTACTGTTTATGGGGCAAGAGTGGCTAAACTCAATTTTCCGAGGATAATAATTCCCAAGGTGCCCATATCTCTAAGTGGCGGGGGAGTTTGTTGCGTATTTTAGCAATACCATATTCAAACCTCTTATTGATCTCTATCTGGCGCCTGATCTCTTCTAGTGTTGGTATGGTGCTAGATTTCCAGTGGGCCGCAATCGAAATTCGAGTTGCTGTTAGTATCTGATTTATCAGTGCCTGAGCAGTTTTGCCCACTCTAGGAAATGGTTTGTCCATATACTCATGTCCGTTGGAATTATGTTCCTCAAAGTCCTGCTCAGTAGGTCTGCAACCTCAGTCCATAATGGGGTGATTGCCGGACAAGTCCAGAATATGTGTGGTAAAGTACCTACTTCCCCACAATTTCTCCAGCATAAGGGAGAATGATCCTGGAAAAGTGTATGCAGCTTGGCTGGGGTGTGATACCAGTACATTAATATTTTATAGATATGCTCCCTTTGCCTAGAACAGTGTGACATCCTCTTTGCATTGTCCCATATGGCAACCCACTCCTGATCTAGTAAGGGTTGGGAGAACTGAGAGTCCCATTTGACCATATATTGCAGTCTGGGAGGGGGATCAGCTTGAGGTTCAGAGAGTAGGTGATAGATCCCCGAAATAAGCCCCTTTTGAGGGAAACCAAGTTTAGCTAATGATTCAAAGTATGTTGGTGAGGTTGCTTTTGCCTTATCGCTAAACGGTTTAGCAAAGTGCCTAAGCTGAAAGTATTCAAAGAGTGTTTTGGGGTAGCTTTTGAACTAGGTCTTCATAGGACAGGATCTCCTTTGTTAGAGGATTTAACAAGCCCCTTATGCTGTGAATGTCAGTGTCTTTCCATTTATTAATGAAGGAGGAATGAAGCCCTGGTGGAAATTCTGGATTATGCAGGAACAATGTGTTAAGTGGCTTTAGAGATATGAGCTTATGTTTCTGGTTAACAGCAAACCATAAAGATAGGGTATGTCTCGTTGAGGATAGGAGTGTGGTCTCTCCAGCTAGCCTATGGGTAGACAACCAGATTAAATAATTTAAATGAGATAGATTAGCCATATAGTTTTCTATTAGGCCCCATGTAGTATTGGGAATCCAGTGTTACCAGGCCAAGATCTGTCTAATGTGAGTCGCTTCATAATACTTCCGGAAGCAAGGAATACCTAAGCCACCCTGATTACATGGCCTTGTGAGAACTGCTGCTGCTATTCTGTGCCTCCGGTTACCCCAAATAAAATTATGATATAGAGATTGGAGATCTTTAAGTGTCTTGAGAGGAACTGCAATTGGGAGTGTTTCAAACAAATACAGAAGTTTTGGCAATATTGACATTTTAATTGCAGAGATCCTCCCAAACCAGGACAAAGCAAACTTATCCCACTTCTGTAAGAGAGATTTAATTTCCTGGACCATGGGGACAAAGTTGTGCCTATAAAGGTCTAGATATGTTGAAGTAATATGTACACCTAAGTATGAGATTGAATCAGCTCTCCAGCGATAGTGGTGCGCCTCTTGGAGATGTATCAGTGACTGCTGAGAGATATGTAAAGGGAGTGCTTCAGTTTTACCAACATTAATTTTATAATCAGAGAGCTTACTATAGATATTTAAAACCTTATGGAGATTCGGAAGGGAGATTAAAGGCCTGGTCAAAGTCAGCAACACGTCATCTGCAAAAAGGGAAATCTTGAAAATAGAGTCTTTTATGGAGATCCCCGAAATATCCTGTGAGTTTCTAATAACCGCAGCCAAAGGCTCAATACTTATTGCATATGAAAGAGGGGATAAGGGGCAACCCTGTCTGGTCCCATTCGTTATAGTTATGCTTTTGGAGGCTTGCCCTGGTAGCTTTAGTTGAGTTGTAGGGGAGCTATAAAGGCCTCTAATAGCAGTCAGAAAATGATGCGACAATAAGGAGAACAAATAGGGCCAACTCAGGCGGTCGAATGCCTTTTCTGCGTCCAGCCTTAAAATAACTGTTGGAGTAGACTTTTTATATACAACTTCAATTAAATCAATAGTGCGTCTGGTATTATCACCTGCCTGGTGCCCTTGAATGAATCCCACTTGGTCTCCATTTATCAATTTAGGAAGGATAGGGGCAAGTCTGTTTGCCAAAATTTGAGAAAATAATTTAAGGTCTGAATTGAGAAGAGCTATAGGTCTGTAGCTGGAGCAGTTGGTAGCGTCCTTCCCCTCCTTAGGGATAAGGGTGAGATAAGAACCCAAAATGTAGGTTGGGATAGGGGTGCCCCTGAGAAACTCATTAAAGAGATTGACCAAGTAGGGGTTAAGGACATGAGCAAAGGCTTTGTAATAGCTGTGAGGGAATCCGTCCGGGCCTGGAGACTTGACAGTAGGCATATTTTTGAGTGTGTGAGCTAGTTAGCATAAGCTTCTTCTTAAACCAACACATTTATAACCCCATGTTATAGCAACCTATGCAGGTGATTATTCCTAAGAGTGATGTCTTTATTGAACAGTGAAGTGACTCCTGCTGCTGTTATTAGACTGTTACAATTGTCATTTTGCTATAATTCTTTCCAAACAAAAAGACATTGCAGTAATTTTAAGCTACACAAATGGCATCAATCAACCTTTAAGCAATCTACTCAATCAATGCCTACTTAGAGGCTGCATACATAAATGTACAACCTGACGGGATCGGTGATTTAAAGGGCAAAGAAATGATTCTTTAACACACAAAGCATATTAAGGAATTGCAGGAGACAACAAGACCAGAGCAGCAGCCTTGGGGTAAAAATGGCTGAAATGGCTTCAAAAATATCCTCAAAGCAATATAAACTTCTGCTGAATATTAAATAAACATACTGTAAAATTGCTAAATGTCGAAAAAATTGTGAAACGCATTTGTCAATGGGACGCATTGGTAAAATGGTGTCAAAATTATTTTGAAATGCGATACTTTTGACGAGAGTGACAATTAGTATAAGTGCAACTATTTTGTCCAAATGCATTAAAGTCAAAGGGCGTCCTAATAATTTTTGCATTTGTCAAATTTTATGCGTGTACCAATTTTGACGCACAACAAATTTTTTTGGATGCAGTGGATTTTTCACTGGCGAATTTTCGCCACAGTTTCGCGAACGACGGTGAAACAGAAATTTGCTGCGAATAGATGCCTGCGGAATTTATTTGCCCATTACTTCCTATTCATAAATAACCATTAACATTTTAATATGAGTGCCACCAACCAACATCGACAACTATTGTTTCTGTCCCTTTCAAAGACAATGTGGAACAAATCTTGAGAGATGGAAAGTCTTGGAAGAATTACAAAGAAATCAAAACAAAAACTACATAACTCATTAGTAGAATTTGTTGATGCATTAAGTTATTGGTAACAGATGGTACAGTAGATCTTGAATATCCTCATCATGAAATTAAATTAAAAAAAAATAAACAAGTGCAAAATAATAAACTAATTAGCTTGGTACAGTACACTGTACCTACCAAAAAATTAAAAAAAACAAGCAAAAGCATATTTATTTTTTATTTTATTTGAAACTTAGAGGCACATTTATCAAAGGTCGAATTTCGAATTCATGTGATTTTAAGATATTAGCTGTACACTGCTAATATCATTGCTGGTCAGCCCCAGGTGACACCTGGCAAAAGATCATTTCCCCGCTCCAGAGAGCCTCACCTTTCTTCTTTGTGATTGATTATATCATTGATTTCAACAGGATCTCTAGACTTTATTAGATAATCATGAATTTTTGTTTCCTGCAGCTGTTCAGCAGGGGGCACAGATGCCGCCCCTCTCTCCCACTCCTCGCTTAAAATATCAGCGGCAGAAGGGGTTAAAGGGGGCCGCATCGCTAGTGCAGTGAACACAATATCGCTCTATGCACTAGCGGAGCAGAGTTTCTGGATTAAAAGATAGAGATTGGGCTTTTAAAATTACAAGAGGCGCTTATGATGCCCCTTGTAATTGGCCGCCCTATTCTGCCTAAGGCAAGATTCTTACCTTGCCTAATGGCAGCAGCAGCACTCAGGATATGTTTCATAATAGTAGTACAGTATATGTACTACTGAGAATAGAAATTTGAAAATAATTTTACATTATTAGACTGTACATTCCCATTAAAACAGCTGTTTTAAGCTAATGGGACATAAGCTGTTTGTGGCCTGGCCTGTGCAAAATTCACTTGAGGACTACAAAATGCCTGGAAATACCTTGCCATTGAATAACATTGTAATCACTGTTTGCCTGCTGGTGGACTTGTGTTATCACTTGAATATGCTCACTGATGGATTTTTCATTGATAAGGCTATAAGGGCATCAGCAGGGAAACAGCTATTACCGTGTAATTTCTATTCCTTTATTCTTCCTTGAGTGATGTTCACTGGATATGTACACTGATCAGTGGTTTTGTGGATGGGTTGTGTTGTTGTGTACAAGTGTGCAAATCAGCCCAGTTGTGCATTTTTCTTTCTACGTTGCTCTAATACAAAACTTCTTCATATAAATGTTGTTGAGGTCATAGAAAAGTCAACAGGAGCTGCCCATTGCAAATTATAAAATCTTTTTTTTTTTGAGCTTTGAGGTTTTGAGGCAGTCATGCATTTTAAAAATGTGAGTTTAGTTGTAGTTGAAAAAAACCTCTAAACCTACCCATATCTGAAGTTTCATAAATAGGCCTCCAAGCTTTATTTTTTTTTATCTGATTGACTCCTGTTTTCTGACTTTCAGACTGTTTAACTACTCTTCTCCATTCCTGCCTGCTCTGACCTTGTCTTCATTTTCAGATTTGGCAAATCTCTGTTCTGACGGTCAAACAGGTTCCTGACTTTCAACCCAGCTTCCCTGGTTTTGTCAAACTCTTCATCCAGCACTTCTACTGCTCTGCAGCTGAGCTTGACTTGTTTCTACTGAGTGCACAGTGTGAGATGTAAGAAAAACCATAGCTCTACAACGAGGATCCTGAGAAACCAGGTGTGCCAGTGTCTAGCTCAGTGGTCCCCAACCAGTAGCTCGCGAGCAACATGTTGCTCTCCAACCCCTTGGATGTTGCTCCCAGTGGCCTCAAAGCAGGAGCTTATTATTGAGGCAAGTTTTGCTGCATAAAAACCAGGTGTACCGCCAAACAGACTCTCCTGTAGGCTTCCAGTTCACATAGGGGCTACCAAACAGCCAATCGCAGCCCTTATTTGGACTTCTCATGCTTGTGTTGCTCCCCAGCTCTTTTTACAATTTAATGTGGCTCACGCGTAAAAAAGGTTGGGGACCCCTGGTCTAGCTCTCTATCATTCTTAACCACAGGGCTACCATCAGGGGGGCACAGGGGGTACAGCTGTACCGGGCCCAGGGATAAAGGGGGGCCCAGCTGTGCTCCAAAGTTCCTGCAGTGGCGCCAAATGCCCAAAGCCGCGCTGAAGACCCAAAGCCACTCCGAAAAGCCATTTCTGAAAAGACCCGAAGCCACTTCGAAAAGTCCCAAAGCCATTCCGAAAAGATCCAAAGCCGTTCGGAAAAGACCCAAAGCCACTCCTAAAAGACCCAAAGCTTGTAGGGGGCCCTGTTTTTTTTTGTAAAAACTTTTAATGGGGGGCCCTGACCACCAATGTTTATTTTTAATACTTTTATGGGGGACCTGGCACTAATAGTTTTTTTAACTTATAGGGGGGGGGCTGACCACCAATGATTTTTTTAACTTGTAGGGGGGTCCTGACCACCAATGTTTTTTTTAAAAAAACTTTTATGTGGGACCCTGGCAGCCATTTTTTTTAAATTTAATTATAAGGGGGCCCTGACCACTAATGGCTTTTTATAACTTGTTAATGAGGGGGTTTTTAGCACTGGTCTGTGTGGACTTTTTACTGTGGGGTGGGCGGGATCTGGGATTTGGGGCTTGGGAGTGGGTTCTGGGGTGGGTGCAGACCGGGGGGCCAGAAAATTTTGCTGTATAGGGACCCATGATATCCCTTGACCATACCCTTGCTTTTATCTCTGAAAGCGATCAATGTGAAACCCAACTGCATTATAAGGGATGGAGGATTTAAAATATGAGGGTAGACTGTCAAGGTTGTTTTTGGGGAAAAAAACTCTTGTGAGGGGAGATGATTAGTCTTTACAAGTACATTAAAGGACATTTTAGACAGCTAGTGATGAATCTTTTTCTCATGGATCAACACACCCAAGGCCACCCCTTAAGACTATAGGAACAGAACTTTAATTTGAAGCAGCAGAGTTGGTTCTTCACAGTGAGAGCAGTGAGGTTGTGAAATGCACTGCAGAATGATGTTGTGATAGCCAATTTTGTTAATGCGTTTAAGAGGGGTTTGAATGATTTCTTGGACAAGCATAATATCCAAGGTGATTGTGATACTGAATTCTACAATTAGTATAGTATAGATATTGGCATATCACTGGACTTGTTGGTCTTTTTTCAACCAACCCTAACTATGTATAAGGAAACACAAATATGTAGATAAACAAGGGTCTCTGCAAAATAACCTTTTCTAATATGTTTTACTTAATATATAGAAACATAAAGTACTATATACATTTTGTGTTAAAATCATATTAGCACTGAAATGTGCTAACCACTCTTTTCACATTATCTAAGGTTGTTCTGGGTCAAGGACAGAAAGCAGTGATTACTGCTGTTTATGTGGCAAGACTTCAGAAGGAATCACATTTTCTGATATCTGAATGCCAAGTTGGAAAAAAGAAAACATCTTATTAAAGCTCTTATTTCAAAAGAAGCGATTCCCTGACAGCCAAGAGTGTTACAGCTAATTCAAAGGCAAACATTTCAGTGGCATCTGTGATAAGATCTGTCAATTCCCCTGATCTGATTAAGGAAACTAATATGCAAAACAGTGACAAAACAAATGAATGTGTAATATATTATCGCATCTCAATCAGGTTTCCTAAAAAAAATATATAAATTTTGTTGAACTGCAGTATGATTTGGAACAGAATATAAAATAAGTATTTATGACTGACATATTAATTTAACTTATTGCAATAATGTAAATGAAAATATTCTACTTGAAATTCCAACATAATTTCAAAGCTTTACGAGAATGCAAAAGCATGTACCTCTTTTAAAATTAGCACTAATAACTTATGTTCTTCTCAAGTAGATTATTATGTATTAGTGTCTCACTTGCTCTTATCAAACCTTGATACCTGTTTGTAGGTATTATTCACCTTGCTGGTAAACAATTGTAAGACTGTTTTTACTGTGTATTCAATTACAGACCACACCAGGGATTTAACTCAAATGTCTAATCAGAGGGCAGATCATTATTCATTGGACACATTTACTAAAGTGTGAATTTTCTCCTCCTCTAACTGTATTTTCACAACACATTTCATATTTACTGAAAATCGTAAGTACACTTTTTTGAGAGAAATGTGGTGAATTTTTGCCTGGTGTAAATTCTCTGTGAAAATGTGCTGGTATATTTTCCCCATACAATTGTAGTGGGGAAAATTCTCTATAGAAATGTCTAGAGAAATTCTAGAGAATGAAGAAATCACATATATGGAAAATTATCTTGGATGTGGTGACTCCTCTATCACTATAATGGTAGTTCGCCAGCCTGTGCCTGGAGAAATTTCTTTTGGCAAAAATTTGTTATTGTGCTCTTAGTGAACTTGAGAATATTTATTAGAGAAATTTCACCTGGAGAAGAGATGGGAATTTACACCAATGCAAAGAGAATTTTCACTTGAGATTCGAGAAGTTTATTATCCAAACTCGTTGTGTTCTCCTTTTAGTATATTGACAGGGGCGTAAATATAGAGGAAGCAGACCCTGCGGCTGCAGAGGGGGCCCAGGAAGTAGAGGGGCCCCATTAGGTCCTTATTCATATGCAATTTCAATAAATATTGATAAAACTGGTCAACCTGGGACCTGAAAAATAATCTGCTGTGGGGCCCAGTAATATCTAGTTATGCCACTGTATATTGACAATGTTCAGGGTAATCGTCATATTTTATGAAATTACTGCAGATTTTCACTTTTCACCCTAGTAAATATGGCCAATTGTACATGTTTATACAGTATTGGCCTCTTTTTAG
The DNA here is from genome assembly GCF_017654675.1 of Xenopus laevis. NCBI lineage: Eukaryota > Metazoa > Chordata > Amphibia > Anura > Pipidae > Xenopus > Xenopus laevis. Next base: position 27,173,961 of record NC_054388.1, on the reverse strand, counting down.
GGCAGAGAGTTCAAATGCCCTTGATCTTTGAAAGGGGATGCACATACATTAAACATAAAATGAACACATTATGCACCAATGATATTTAGAGTATACACAGTACAATGGGAAGGCCAATTTATCAACATAATAATTTTAGCGGTTTTAAGAGACCATGAAAATACTCTGTTTGAATTGATTAAAAATGGTCCAATAGGACCATTGCAGCTCCCATTGACTTCTATAGGACCTCAACAGCTTTTACTTGGTGATTTTTTGTATTAAGAGTTTTTTTGAGATTTATAGAAATAAAAAAAACACAACATTTAACATTTTTTTAACAGTTGCTGGGAGGATCTGAAACATATTCACCTCATCTCCCATTTGTGTTGGCTGAATCATATATTGATTTTCAGATTTAGACATTTTAATATACCATGTCTAAATAGATACGTCTAGAAGCTCAAGTAGTTATGATTCAAATGACATACCATGCAGTTCCCTAGATTACTTTTCTAGATGTGTTGCTGATTTCTTGATTATCTACTAAACTTGAGATTTACAGTCAGTGCAGTCATTTTCTGACCTGCAGAGAGAGAGAGCCCAGAGGCTATACAATGCAGTCCTTAGAAAATCATTATACTTTCATACTCAAAAATCTGTAAATTTGTTTTTCTTTCCCAGCAGAGTGAGTTTAGTGAAAGAATCAATAACTTCAGTGTCAGGTGCAAATTACACTAATGGCTAAAAAAGCTGGCAAAGAAAGGTTAATTTAAGAAGCCGCAGCCAGTAGGAAAAAAAGAGAAAATACTAGGGAGAAGGTATTCTTCTTTACTCTGTTATATGTTCTGTGCTGTACAATATAAAAGTCACAAACTGAACATTTTCTTCTTTGTATGTGAACGAATCTTGCCGTAGATGGAACTTAAAGGGGAACTATCGCGAAGAGAGATAGGAGAGAAGTGAGAGAGATAGGAGTGGCAGGGGTGAGTATGAGAGTAGAAGGTAAGCATGGCAGGGGTGAGTGTGAGAGAGATAGGAGTGGCTGGGGTGAGTGTAAGAGAGATAGGAGTGGCAGGGGTGAGTGTGAGAGTAGAAGGTAAGCATGGCAGGGGTGAGTGTGAGAGAGAGATAGGAGTGGCAGGGGTGAGTGTGAGAGAGAGATAGGATTTACCATCCCGGCTCCAGCAGGACGAGTACGTTCAGAAAGCTTCAGTGACAGTAAGAGGCACGGGCCTCATGCAAAGAGGAGATCCCTAGGAGCCCATAGGCTGGCATAGTAAGGCGTTAAAACCAAGCTTCCAGAAACTGAGTGCAGAGCCTTAGGCAGCACTGAAGGGACACAGGCAGTACTAATGGTTTGTCTCCTCTTCCCACAAGTAGCACTCCAGACTCTTGCTAGGGTTGCACATCTCCTGGGCAGTGAGTCCATTCAGGAAGGCCCTCCTAGTCCAGCAGCACCTGTTCCCAGATTGCTTCTTGGGCCAATTTGTACAGAGCGTATCTGCTACTAAACCTGAACCTTATAGCCCAAGTTCAACTTGAATGGCTGCTCCATGGCTATGTTTCTGAAGCCAACACCCCAGTTTTAAAAGGGCTAGGGCAACAATTCTTTTATTAACACGTCATATTTTGATATTGCTGTTCTTCTAAAACACATTGACACCACAAAAAAAATGGGAACACAAAGACACAGAGTTATACGCAAAAAATCACTGGGAGACTAAATCATACACAAGTAATATAGACAGAAATAGGGTGATTTCAAACACAGGTGCTAATTTGTACTAGTTATATTACCCATATTTTGCACCATTTAGTAAGTAGCCTGTTCAAAGTGAATTGCTGGCTGGTTGTTATTGACCTACAGAGACATATGCAAAATGTGAGGTGCAATATGTTTTATCTGTACAATATTTACCAAGCTCTGTCCTGTCTTTGATCTGGGAGAATGCAAAAACCTCATTCTGCCAATAATATCAGCATTTTCACACTATAAAATTATAACAGCCTTGCTGTTCTTAGAATGAGATTCCAGAGAATGCAGTTGGTGTGTGGTTGCTTTGAATTCAGAATGAAGAGGGTGGGACTTTGCTAGTTGCTACGTGACATCACAGTGGGGATATAGCCACTCCCATTCAGCAATTGCTTGAACTGGCTCTCAGAGAAAGCATTCTGACTGACTGTAATATTATTGAATGCCTTTCAAAAAGTAAGCATTTCTGTTAAATGAATATATTTAAGAATATTATTATTTTCATCCTATCCATCCACTGGGAAAATTAGATTTTCACGATAGTTCCCCTTTAATAATTTCACCTTTATGCATTCAGAAGTCATCTATGTAAAATAATTCAGGTTTATCTGAATTTCCATTGGCTTAATGTATGCATATTGTAATGCTTATGTATATGTATGCTTATTGTAATGCTAATGTATCAATGCAGTATTGTACTTTGTTCTTCTTGGTGGGCTTGATGGATTATGTATTGCCTGCATTGTCATAGTAAGTCCTCTAGAATCTAGTTTCATTTTTGGCAGTTTGCATAAGCTATCACCATGTAAATCAGGTGTAGGTTTGACTTAACAGACATTTGCATGAAAGGAAAACCATGTCCCATGACACTCTCCCTTGCTCTTATAGTCACAAGTGCTAATACAAATAAATGCAAGCAATAAGGCTAGCATGGAGTTATTGTATTTACAACAACTTTTTGACCAGATCAATTGTCTGGGTACAAAGTCTATTCAGGCTTAAGCTGCACTTACACCACTGGCAACCTTGTCAAACAAGCATATCCTTCCCCATTATGCCCACAGTGAACTGGACAATATCAGGCTGATCCGATTGTTTGTCTAGAGGGGCTGCCATACAGGCCTTCAGAAGAGGGCCACATTAATGGGCTTATTTAGCGAGAAATCGAATTTGTGAGGTTTTAGAGATTTTTTACTGTACTTCGAATAAATTCACAATTTTAAAAAAAACTTGAATGTCTGTTTATTTATTAAAAAATCAGAATATAAAAACCTTGATTGGATACAATTGGGGAAAAAACTCAAAAAATTGTAATTTGTGATTTTACAAGCTCAAAAAATGTAAAGATTGCAAGCTTTTAGATGCTAAAGTTTTTCATTAAATTTTTTTGTGCCTAACAGATACCAGACATTTGAGGTTTTGGAAAATATAAATTGAATTTGTGAGTTTTGGTGCAAAAAAATTTGAATTGCAGGAAAAATGTTAATTTGAATGTTGATAAGTCACCTCCAACACTTTGATGTGGTCCGTGCCCTAGTGGGAAAAAATAAAACCTGCCCAGTTGACATTCATGGCCCAGTAAACTGCAGATCCAAAAGGCATGGTCCCCTGCCAAAACTAATTAAACCAATTATTAACATGTTTATTATTAACATGTATTTATATAGCGCCAACATATTGTCTAGCGCTGTAAAGTAAATATGATTATACAACTAATTCACATTAAATTACATGCATAGAACATATAGAGTTACATACATCACAATCAATACCTGTACAAAAGGTGAGGAAGGACCTATGCAGATAGAGCTTACACTCTAAAAGGATGGGAGTAATACACAAGGTGTGGGAGTGGGCAAGATTGAATTAAGTGGGTGATAAATGTTGTACTGTATGTGGTGTTGCGTTTGGTAGTTAAGCCGAGTGAGGGTAGGCTTCTCGAAAGAAGTGCGTTTTAAGAAATTTCTTGAAAGCAGAAAGGTTGGGAGAAAGTCGGACAGACTGTGGGAGCAAGTTCCAGAGGAGGGGTGCAGCCCTTGCAAAGTCTTGAATGCAAGCATGTGAGGAAGTAATGAGAGAAAAGTTGAGTAGCAGGTCAGTAGAGGAGCATAGTAAGCAGTTGGGTGAGTATATAGAGATGAGTTCCGAGATGTAGGGTGGGGCAGAATTATGAAGCGCTTTGAATGTCAGGGTCATTGATTTGAATTTAATTCTGAGAGGTAGTGGAAGCCAGTGCAGGGATTGACAGAATGGCGTGGCAGAAGAGTTTTTTATTATTTAGAAAGCTTCATCCAAATCAGTGATCTATAACCAATAGCTTATGAGCAACATGTTGCTCAGCAACTCATTGGATGATTTTTGAATTCCAGGTCTGGAGGCAAGTTTTTGTTCCACAAAAACCATGTGTACTGCCAAACAGAGTCTCGTGTATACTGCTAGTCCTCTAAAATGGACTAACAAATGGCTAGATACAGCCCTTATTTTGCACAACCCAAGAACATTCTTCATGCTTGTGTTGCTCCCCAACTCTTTTTACATATGAATGTGGCTCACAGGTAAAAAGGTTGGGACCCCTTAATCCCAGTGTAAGGGGCCCAAAGGCTCAGAAAGGAGTAGCGGACCTAGGAGGAAGCACCAGTCCAACAGATCGTGGTACAGGCAAGGATTTAGAAAGAGAGGGGTCAAGTCCAGGCAATATGGTTGGTTCAGGCAGCAAGGTTTCAGTAAACAGGAACAGGCAAGGATCAATACACAAAGTCAAGATAAACACTAGAAGCGCACCCAGGAACTCACAAGGAAGAACCTATTATAGGGCAAGGTGAGCAGTGTCTCAGCGTCTTTTATAGGCCTCCTTTGGCGCCAAAATTAGACGCAGTGACATCATAATGAAGTTCCATCTCTGCCCCAAATATCCTGTTTTATACATACTGGTGATAATGTGTGGAAATTAAAGTGAGCAAAAATTCTATTGTACAGCGCCATGGAATATGTTAGCACCTCAAACAAACATGTTATAATAATAATAATAAAAGAAAAATGGCTGTGTATGCCGGATGCACCCAAAAAGCCAACTTTGCCAGCATTTGTATAGTAAGGAGAAATCCATTTAAATATGCCAACTACTCTGTGGTAAAAAAAAATGGGAATAAACCAGATTTACTTTTTATCATCATCTGTTTCTTGTTTTTAATTAGCACCAACCTATTATTTATTTTTGCCTATAGATGTAATTTGTGTGCTTAATGAATAAACCCATGTTATGCCTTGCCCATGAATTATATAATTATTAATCATTATGTGAACATAAATCAGATCTTCAAGGTAACTACTTTCTTTTACATGTGCCAGTATCTGTTTTTGAATACTTGAATATAAATTATAAATGATGAAATCAATATTGTATTTTTAAGTATCTCCCTACTATAGTACAGTCCTGAACTGGACCAGCTGCTGAAATTTTTTTGCAGTGTTATTTGCAGTCAAATACAGATAAACCTTTAAAAATGTTGGACATTTCGAATTCAACGCATGGCCTGGGGGAAATCAAGAAATGTTCCAGTGGGCCAGGTGGACATTTACACACTAATAATCTTAATGTATACAAAATGGCATATGCAGGTCATGTATAGTGATGGGCATATCTGGCAAAAATTTGCACAATGCATTGAAGTTGATGCGAGCGACAATTTTTATATGTGCGACTCTTTTTTCCAAATGCATTAAAGTCAATGGGTGTCCAAATAATGTTGACACACTACAATTTTTATTTAGATGAGCAACAATTTTTTTTTTGTCATAGCAAAATACCAAAGTCACCCCTACAAAGAGCAGCCATATAATCAATATACCATACAATAGGTTATGCACTCTCAAGAAAAACATTTTCAAATGCATTTGTGCCGAAACGTTAGGGTTATTCTCATTTGTGGCAAGTATATACGCTCCTTGTTGCTTCTTTTTTTGCAACGTACAAACCTTTGGGTGGTATGTAAACTATTACTATGTATATCATTGTTGTATAAACTGAACATTTGCTATTGTATATTGCCAAATTGTTTTAAACAGTAAAAGATTTTTTTAGTTAATTCATAGTTAATTTATAGTTAATTTTTGATTCCAGAAGAAAACTTTTTTGTCTTCTTTTATTAATTTCACATTGGCAGTAGACGAATTCTGGAAACCTTCTCAGCCAATTGGGCTGGATCTCATTTTGGGGACATTGTGTACCCCTTAGTAATACTAAACTCCATTTAATTCCCTGGAATTCTTAGGGAGGAACTGGGAAGTCAAGAGCTTGCCTGTGAAAACATATGGCACTAAATTAGTAAGTATGTATGCATATTTTTATTTGTATAGCGTTCTTAGAGGGCAGAGCACTGTATAGCAGAATAATACATTAGTAGCACAAACCGCGGGCCATTGCAAAAATACAATACACAGGGAGGCACATTTATTAAAGGGCAAATTTCGAATTCATGTGACTTTTTTAAAACTCTATTAAATTCGAATGTACTCGAAATTCAACTGGGGGGTTATTTATTAAAATATTTGACTGAAACTTGGACACATTTTACTGACTCGAAAACTTCAATCGAATTTGACTAAACTTAATTTGAGTTTTTTCTTCGAAAAAAACTTGAATGTCAGGAAGGCTACTAACATGTCCAAATTGGTCCCTGGACGTCTCCCGTTGATTTCTACATGAATTCAGCAGGTTTAAGGTGGCGAATAGTCAAATTTGAGTTCCAGAGGGCCAGAGTATGTAAATCTCAAAATTCAAATAAAAATCGAGTCGAGTCAAATCGAGTTTGGATAATTCATAATTTGAATTTGAAAGTTTTGACCACAATAAAATTTGAAAATTTGAATTCTAATTTTCAATTTGACCCATAATAAATGTGCCCCATAAAGTACAGTTACAATACAGGGGTTATTTAAGAAAGTGCTAAAAACTAATTTTTACTATAAAATTAGAATTTTTAGTGGAAATAAAAAAAACTTGAATTTTCCAAAATTTTATATAACCCAAGGCTGCAAAAAGTCAGAAAATCTGCCATCTCAGACCTTCCGAGGTTCTATATAAGTCAATGGGAGGGATACTATCCTAATTTCTGTGCTGGAATTAGCCCAAAAATCCGACTAATTCTGACTTTATCATACGATTAGGGAAAAAAAAACTCTGAAAATATCGTACAATACCATTTTTTGTACAGATTCATTTGTGCTTTTTAAATAATAAATAAGGTCAATTTGTGGATTCTAGTTTGGTCTGACTTTTTTTAGTTAAAATATCAGAAAAATTTGGATTTTGATAAATAACCTCCTTAGTGTCAAGGAGACAAAAGTCTGGCGATCCCTGCCCATAGAGCTTACAGTCTAAATTCAAAGGTAACTTACAAATATAAATTGGGGGGATCTTAAGTGCTGTAGGTTACATTGGGTGACACTGCCATATAAGTGCCAATTCCCAGTTCAGGTGTTGTTCAAGTGCTCCAAGAGGTAGTTTTTGAGTCTGCTTCTGAAATGATTTAAAGGATTCTCTCCAGAGAAATTTGGGAATAGCATTCCAAATATAAGGAGCAGCAAGACAGAAGGGTTTCATAAGTGAAACAGCAGTGGGGGGGGGGTGCATCCAAGCGGTTGCTCTAAGAGGTGTGAAGGATTTGGCCAGGAACATATAGAGAGACAAGAGATGAGACAGTTAGGTGCAGAGGAGTGAAGTCACGGTAAGGACTTCAGCAGGGGAGGGGACTGTACCCTTTTCAATGAGAGGAGGAGAATTCTGGCAGTGGTATTTAATACAGACTGTAGAGGTTAGATGGTTAGATGAGAGTTGGTAATCTAGCTGGGATAGGGTGAGAGCACGCACGAGTTTCCTGGCTGTAGCAGGGGAAAATATTTGGCAATATTGCGCAAGAAATAGTGACAGGACTTGACAGTGGTGTTAATATGATCACAGAAAGAAAGAGGAGTCAATGATTACCCCTGACAGTGGGCTGAGTTGACAGAGTTAATGAGCATGCCATCAATAGAGATAGCAAGTGGGCAGTAGGACCAGTTTTAGGTGGAAAGACGATAAATTCAGTTTTTGTTAGGTTGTCTGAGACACATATGTTTTATGTGTCTGCTGAATACATGAAATAGGCTGGTTCACAGTTTAAACTACAATATATGTAGTTTACAATGTCCCCCAGGAATAGGGTGTATTCACTGTATGTAGCACATCCAATAACTTTAGGTATATGGGTATATGTTGTAGCAGATGAATACACATGTTTGGAATATACAAGACCAGTGTTTCCTATCTGCCCAAGGTGTCCCTGTCTGCTATACTGTAGCTTGCACTTGCAGATACATAGCTTGCTTATTGTCTATTAATAACACATTAATAGACTTACATATTCTCCAGTGTTGTACAATTGATGGGTATATACACCAACTATACAGATTATATACAAATATTGACTGATATGGGATAAGAGTACCTTGCACAATGGATCTTAAAATCTCTATGTCACCTTAATCTTTAGCAGTTTTAGGTTCTATAGCTGAAGGGACATTGTTATTGGAGTGGATAAAGGTGAGCAAAACCAGGCAGTAATTTTATGTTTGGGAATAATTTTGCAAATTTGAAGCTAAAGTTTCTAGCTGCTATTTTGCTTTATTAAGCTCTAAAACAAGCCTCCACATATGGAACAGTATCTAGGTCACCTTAAATCAAATTTAAATGAAGCTGTACTTCAATAGACACATATGTACTGTATATTAAAGTCTGAGTTGACTCCAGTGTGCTGACTTTTATATTGTAAAGCATCCTTGTGTCTATTGATTTGTATAGTCTTCTGTCCAATTTACATCAAAACATTTGAAAACTCAATACAAACAAAATACAAATGCGTAACCACTGGGGTCTGGTCTTTTCTTCCTTTGCTTAGCTTTAGTTTCCCAGCAAATCAGCAAGGATGTAAAGCCAATTGTGTCTGCACTGACAGAATAAACTTTTGTATGTCAATTCTAGAGCCTGACAGAGCTGGTGCTTTTGCTGAGAAAGGAAAAAGGAAAAAAGAAAAGACACAGGATTAACATGACAAGGCACCTTTTATTCAAAACCAGAATTCACTGAAACTTTTAAATAATTAAGTTAATTATTTCCACCCTAAACATGTCTGCTATTATTTGATCTATTACAATCATAATTATTAAATAATAATTGTTCTTATCATTTATTTGCCCCCCAAAAAGAGAGTTTTGTTCTTCTGATTAAACTCCCTGTGCTCATTTGAGAATGAACCCATAACATGTCAAAGTAAATACATTCAGGGAATTCTTGTTCATTGACATAGAAACGTTTCCTTCATCATCAAAGTCAATGAGTGATTCTAAACTTCCAAAAACTGCATCTAATAAAGCATGTTAGGTTTAGGGACAACTCTGTGACAATGTTGTAACTTTAAATACTATCCTCATGCCAACAGGGCACATGCAAAAAACAAAAAAAAGGTCTTGGAATTGTATTATTCATGGGACAAGCACCAGGGCAATCCATTGAAATGGAATAGGCCATCATCTGAATTGTAGTTAGACCTTAAAGGTGATATGAGCAGGTGTTCATAACTGGTACACTTGAATTAACCCAATAAATATGTATATGCTATACAATATATTAATATATAAATAAGGCTTTGTCAGGCTAGAAAATTAATTTTTATAGTTACTAGTCACATTTTAGTAAAAAAAGGACAACCTCTGGTTACTAAGCTGTTGAGCTTTGTAACATCTAGTTACACCACTGTGTAGGAAACTAAAGCTTTTTGTTTTTACAGTTGCAGCAGGCAACTGGAATTCAAAAAATGGAAGTGCTCTGTACAGAGATTTATATATAGACCTTTATATATCCCAGGTTATCACTGTCACCTTCTGTTACCAAAAACTTCAATAGACCATGATACTTTTGTTCACAAAACATCATGTCTATCTGTGTCCAGATCACAAGTTGCCAAACATATTCCCCACTCTACAAAAAGGACTTAATATTACAATATTCACTGAATCCCCTAGAAGAAAAGATCAAGCCTGACTTTTTTTTTTAACTTAGTTCTGCTAGAATGTACACTCTGGCGCTAATACAGTATACCAGTGCTCAATATTTTTTGTCAAGCGCTGATCAGTGGACAAAAAATAAGCCCATTCTTGAGGCAATAGAAGTTTTGTTTAGTATCTCCGTAGAACACAGGTATAAGTGAGTGTTCAACATACACACTTGATCACTAACCTGCATATCTACATTCTTTTACATAGCACTGTAGATCATCAGATTAACCAGATTAGTCAGGTTATAAAGGCATCCAATATAGATAGTGGGGTTTCCTAAGCTTAGCTTCAGATATTAAAACAAGGTTGCCCATTAGCGGGAGGTGTAGAAAATGTCTAAAATTTTTAACACGTCACTTTTTGTACACGTCAACTCAGAGACATTTGCTAGCAGAAATCTTCATTGTTACAATATTATTAAAGCCTGCTTTTTGGGACTCTCCTGGCAGATTTGCAGCACATCACAGATAGGCATTAATGTCTGGATGAAAAGAAATCACTAACCTACAGACTGAACTTTAAGCTATAGACCATCACAATAAATCCTCTCTATTTGTAAAACAAAACAAAGAAATACAATCGAAGGCTTTACCAATAATATATTTTTACAGTAGGATATGGCCTTTTAGCACTGACAAAAAAAACCCTTGCTCGAAGGGCAATAACATACACTGCTAGAATCTAACATGATACATCAAGACAATGAATAATACATAGTGTACAAGAACATTGGAGATAGTATTTGCTATATTTCTAAATTCTCATGTATAACTTCACAATGGAACACAGTGCTCTGACATATTGTAACCTGGTTACATGTCTCCCTTTTCTTGAGCAAGGACTAGATGAGAGGTCAGCACTAGCATTGTAAAATATAAGTATCAATAACCACCAATGTAAGAGTGTTATCAACTTTTCTGAGTTCCTGATTGTAAATGATATCCTCTGACTGATAGCAAAACTATAGACGTAACATTGTATAAAAATCATGTTTTATTTTATCATATCTGTTTAGAAAGGATATATATACTTCAATATACATGTGCAGCTATCTCTATTTAAAACTCAGGTTTCTATAACTATTCCATTTTAATGGCTCATCTTGGTAATTCTTCCAGATAATCTGTCAATTTTCCTGACAATGGACCAGATTCAATTCAGCGAGAAAAAGTTATCTCACGGTTTATCACGTGAAAACTCACAAAATTCAATTTCAGGAGAGAAAAAAATTTCCTCCAATTTCAGTTCACTGTTTTCCCATTGACTTCGAAAGAGTTTTCTATTTCTCAATAGAATCTGTCCCAATGTAAGTTATCAATATAGAATAACACAGGTCTTATAGTTATTTGCCTTTTAACACAAACTGCAAGTGGAGAATATTTTATTTACAATGTGTTTAGCAAGGCACATACCTTTGAGATAAACTAAAACTTAAAATGTAAAAAAGAAAAGCAGTATCAGTCAACCAGACATACTCTCCTCTGGACTTTGCTGATTTCTTTAAAGACAAAGTAGAGTCCATCCGTAACCAGATCCCTACCTCTACTAATGTAAACCAGCTCCTCCTTCCTAAGCCCCCTCCTGCATGTCTTAATTCCTTCCCTCCGGTAACAATGTCTGAAGTCTCCAAGCTTCTTTTGTCCTCCCCACTCACAACTTGCCCCCTTGACCCTATGCCCTCTTCTCTGCTCAAACACTGTGTTGCAGAGCTTACACCACTACTTACAAACATCTTCAATTCTTCTTTAGCTTCTGGAACCTTCCCTTCTCCTTTCACACAGGCCTGTGTAAAGCCTATTCTTAAAGAGGCCACACTTGACCCAGCATGTCTATCAAATTACCGTCCTGTCTCCCTTCTACCACTTGCCTCTAAACTCCTAGAGCGTATTGTGTTCTCCCGTATTACTAACTTTCTACACACCCATGATCTGTTGGACCCTCTGCAATCTGGTTTCTGACCTGGTCACTCTACTAAGACTGCTTTGTGCAGAGTTACAAATGATCTTCAGGTTGCCAAAGCCAAAGGTCACTTCTCCATCCTTCTCCTCCTTGACCTATCATCTGCATTTGATACAGTTGATCACTCTCTCCTGATGCAGATTCTCTATTCGCTTGGCATCTTGGCTCTCTTCTTACCTTTCTAACCGATTATTCACTGTCTCCTATGATAACAAAACCTCATCTCCAGTTCCACTTAATGTGGGGGTGCCGCAAGGCTTTGTACTTGGTCCGCTGTTGTTCTCCCTGTACACTCTGTCTTTTGGAGATCTCATCCATTCATTTGGCTTTAATTATCATCTGTATGCTGATGATACCCAAATATATGTATCCACCCCTTCATTAACAGCTGAAACAGAGGCTCAGATCTCCAACTGCCTCCTGGCTATCTCAAATTGGATGAACCAGCGCCACCTCAAACTCAACCTAACAAAAACTGAACTTATCATCTTTCCACCTAAGCCTGGTCCTACTCCCCTATTTACTATATCAATTGATGGCATGCTCATTAATCCTGTCAACTCAGCTCGCTGTCTGGGGGTAATCTTTGACTCCTCTCTCTCCTTCTCTGATCATATTAACGCCACTTTCAAAACCTGTCACTTTTTCTTACGCAATATTGCTAAAATCCGTCCCTTCCTTTCACCTGATACATCCAAGAAGCTCATGCATGCTCTCATCCTATCCAGACTAGATTACTGTAACCTTCTACTAACTGGCCTCCCTAACTCCCATTTCTCCCCTCCACAGTCTGTATTAAACACAACACTCTGCAAACACTTATGCTTCATGTCCAGCAAAACCTGTACAGTGCGCAAGTGCAAAAAAGTAGAATATTTTGCTAAGATCTGCTAAAGATGTTCATGAATTCACTACTACAAATGTCACAGTATTAAGTGTGAATAAAGCTGATACATTTATTCCAGACAAGTTTATATGCACTGTCAGTGTCAATACTGCTTCTGCTGATAAGGAGCACTCCATTAACCTGATACTTGATACAGGTTCAGCTGTTTCTATACTACTAAAGGATTTTTTTCTTGAAATACTTTGCAAAAGATCTGCTTTTTGCAACTGCCCTGAAACTGGTCAGTTACTTAAAGGATCCAATTCCTGTGCTTGGTTGCTTGTCAGTGACTATACAATTTGAATCAAATACTGCAAAATATGACTATTACATTGTGAATAAGGGTGCTGCTATACTTGGAAGGGATTTCTTTGCTGCATTAAACCTACAATTAGTCAATGATCTCATTACTACAGCACCAGTGCCTGCCACACAGCCAGTGTCTAAAATTTCACTCAAAGAGAAATCCAAGTGCAGGACAAATCCACAGCAGTATTCTTTGACTGCAAAAATATTTTCAGGTTAGGCCCTTTATCAAGTGTAAACATGTTGTGTTCATCACATTCCCAATAAAATTTGGCAGTCAAAGAATACTGCTCTGGATTTGTGCTGCACTTGGATTTCTCTTTGATTGACTCTATTGGGGGATTGACACAGGATACCCCGCAGGATAACCAGAACCAAGCAACTAAACGATGAGCTGCATCCTATCTGTATTCAATACTGTTCTAAAATTTCACACAAAGCAACACACTGGGTTGTGCAAAGAACTTTGTACACAAAGTTAAGTTGAGATCAGATGTAAAACCAGAAATTAAGGCGATAACCCTACTCTATAAGGGAGACTGTCTCACAGGAACTAAAGAAACTGGTAGAGCAAGATGTGAAAAATCAGAGTCCTCTGACTGGGTTTCACTAACTGTTGTAACAATGAAGAAAAATGGAGGTATTCGATTGTGTGTTGATCTTCTTGAACCTAATAAAGCAGTTGTTATGGATAATCATCTTTTGCCACACATAGAGGAAATATTTTCAGAACTCCGAGGAGCAAAATTCTTTTCTACTCTGGATCTTCAGAGTGCTTATCATCAAGTATTACTGCATGAGGAAAGAAGATACCTCACTACATTTATCACCCATGATGGTTTGTTTCGGTTCGAGCGTGTTCCTTATGGACTGGCTTCAGTACCGAGTTGTTTTCAAAGACTGATGTCTTCTATACTCCATGGCATGGAAATGCATTGATTCTGCAGACAAACTCAGCTGTCATTTCTGGGTTATATAATTTCACAAAATGGATTACAGCCTGACCCTGACCATGTCAACTCTGTTACACAAGCACCTAATCCATCTGATTTTCAGACCTTATGAGCTTTCTTAGGTCTTACTTCAAAGTATTCTAAGTTTATTCCCAACTATGCTTCAGTTGTGGAGCCACTTGCAGAACCGCTACGTGGCTCTTTAAGCCTGGTTTGGTCAGAGACTGCTCAACATAGCTTTGAAATAGTGAAACAGTTAATTGTGAACAGTCCAGCGCTAGCTTTACTTGATCCTGCACTACCCACTATGGTTACTACAGATGCTTCAGACTATGGCATTGGTGCAGTTCTCACACAGAGCTGCTGCTGTTGCATTTGCATCCAGAACACTTACAGAGACAGAGCGTAAGGATTCAACTGTTGAAAAAGAAGCTCTAGCATGTGTTTTGGCAACAGAAAAATGGAGAACCTACCTATGAGGTAAAGAATTTATTTTATGCACTGATCATAGCCCTTTAACTACACTGCTTACAACAAAGGGACTAGGAAGAGCTGGAATGTGTATAGCTAGATGGTCAGCAAGGCTACTGAATTTCAATTACAAAATGCAATGCAAACCAGGTTTGAAAAATGTTACTGCTGATTCTTTGTCACGTTTACCTGCAGCTTCTGATACACTAGACGAGGATATAGAAGTTGTAGCAATGACTGATTTACTATCATCTACAGTTACAGCTGCTGATTTCAAGCAAGCTTGCCTCACATGTCCAATTCAAGTAAAACTACATGACATCTTACAAAGCAAATGGCCAAATGCTGAGAAGAAACTCAGTCCTGATCTTCAACCTTACTACAGGATTAGTCATGAACTGTCCTTAATAAATGGATATGTCATCCGTGGAGCTCACCGCCTGGTACCAGAGACCTATCGAGAAAAGCTCATACAACTTGCACATGAGAGTCATCAAGGAATTGTACGTAGAAAACAAAGACTATGAGAACCATACTGGCGGCCAGCAATGGATGCTGATGTGGTAAATGCCATTCATTTTTGCATTACTTGTCAAAATCATGACAAAACAGCTATCACACATACACCACCACTTCAGCCAGTACCATTTCCTGATTCAGCATGGGAAAATCTTGCTATTGATATTATGGGTCCTTTTACAGATGCTCCTTTAGACTGCAGATTTGACTGGGCAAAAGGTTACAATTTTTTTATCATTGGTGTATGCTGTAAACAACCTCGTATAAGTGTAGATTATGAGGCCCAGCTACTATTGCACATACAAGTGGCTTCACAGCTGGGTCAAGTTGTTGCTATGGGTGACTTCAATTATCCTGACATTGACTGGGGTAATGGGGTAAAGACAGAAAAAGCTAGTAGGTTTATAAATATGCTGAATGACAACCTTTTATTCCAGTTCATTCAAGAACCTACTAGGAATAACTCTCTTTTGGACCTTGTAATAACTAATAATACTGAACTCATCTCTAAAATTTGTGTGGGTGAGCATTTAGGGAATAGTGATCATACCATGGTCTCTGTTGAGATTCTGTTGCAGAAGCAATTCTATAAGGGAGTAACTAAAATACTAAATTTCAGACGTGCAAACTTTGACAGTATTAGGGTATCTCTGCAACATATTAAGTTGGAAATGCTTTTAACAGGGTTAAATACAGAACAAAAATGGGAAGTCTTTAAAATGCTGCTTAATAAATATACTTGTCAGTATATTCCACTTGTAAACAAGGAACATGGTTGCAAATCAAAACCTTTTTGGTTCAATAGAAGCATTGGTGTTGAGGTGGGTAAGAAAAGACGTGCTTTAAAGGCTTTCAAGTTAGCTGGGACAGCCAAATCATTTATAAGGTACAAGGAGGCCAATAAATCATGCAAAGAAGCTATAAGGCAAGCTAAAATTGATATAGAAAAGGAAATTGCAGCAAGCAGTAAAAAAATCCAAAATTATTTTTTAAATATGTTAATAGTAAAAAAATGAAGCATGAAGGGGTGGGACTATCAGAGGGGGTTCAGCTGGTTGATGAAAACAAAATAAAAGCGCAGATTCTGAACTCATGGTTAACATCTGTCTACATAAATGAGGAACCAGTAAGTGAAGGTTTCCTTCTTAATAGTCCCAATTCTAGTAATACAACTAATGATGCATGGTTCACACATGAGGAAATTTAAAAGAGACTAGAACACGTTAAGATTAACAAAGGTCCGGGGCCAGATGGTTTTCATCCCAGGGTACTTAGCTTAGCTTAGCTCTGCGATTGCCAAACCTCTTTTCTTAATTTTTCAGGATTCATTCAGATCTGGCATAGTGCAGAGAGACTGGCGAATTGCTAAAGTGGTGCCTCTATTCAAAAAAGGATCCCGTTCTCAGCCTCAAAACTATAGGCCAGTTAGTCTGACGTCAGTGGTAGGAAAGCTTTTCGAAGGTTTAATAAAAGATAAGATACTGAACTTCATAGCAAATCATAATACTATGAGTTTGTGCCAGCATGGTTTTATGTGTAATAGATCTTGCCAGACTAACTTAATTTCTTTTTATGAGAAGGTTAGTAGAGACCTCGATTCTGGAATGGCAGTGGATGTGATTTACTTAGACTTTGCTAAAGCATTTGATACAGTGTCACACAAAAGGTTACTGTTTAAATTATGGAATGTTGGCCTGGAACACAGTATTTGTACCTGGATAGAGAACTGGCTAAAAGATAGACTACAAAGAGTGGTGGTAAATGGAACATTTTCTAATTGGACCAGTGTTGTTAGTGGAGTACCGCAGGGCTCTGTACTATGTCCCTTGCTTTTCAACTTGTTTATTAATGACCTGGAGGTGGGCATTGAAAGTACTGTTTCTATTTTTGCAGATGATACTAAATTGTGCAGAACTATAGTTTCCATGCAGGATGCTGCCACTTTGCAAAGTGATTTGTCTAAGTTGGAGAACTGGGCAGCAAACTGAAAAATGAGGTTCAATGTTGATAAATGCAAGGTTATGTTTTGAAAATGTTTTATTTGATTTTCATATTAAACAAGTAATAACATTATGACAGCAAATATTATGCAGATGAAGAAAGACATATGCAAGGTTATGGACTTTGGCAAAAATAATATAAATGCAAGTTATACACTAAATGGCAGTGTGTTGGGAGTTTCCTGAAATGAGAAGGATCTTGGGGTTTTTGTAGATAACAAGTAGTCTAATTCTGGGCAGTGTCATTCTGTGGCTACTAAAGCAAATAAAGTTCTGTCTTGCATAAAAAAAGGGCATTAACTCAAGGGATGAAAACATAATTATGCCTCTTTATAGGTCCCTGGTGAGGCCTCATCTGGAGTATGCAGTGCAGTTTTGGACTCCAGTCCTTAAGAGGGATATAAATGAGCTGGAGAGAGTGCAGAAACGTGCAACTAAATTGGTTAGAGGGATGGAAGACTTAAAATATGAGGGTAGACTGTCAAGGTTGGGGTTGTTTTCTTTGGAAAAAAGGCTCTTGCAAGGGGACATGATTACACTTTACAAGTACATTAGAGGACATTATAGACAAATGGCAGGGGACCTTTTTACCCATAAAGTGGATCACCGTACCAGAGGACACCCCTTTAGACTAGAAGAAAAGAACTTTCATTTGAAGCAACGTAGGGGGTTCTTCACAGTCAGGACAGTGAGGCTGTGGAATGCACTGCCAGTAGTGATGGGCGAATTTATTCGCCTGGCGCGAATTCGCGGCGAATTTGCGCGTTTCGGCGTCAGCGAATAAATTCGCGAAACGGCCGCGAAAATTCGCTGCAAAAACGGCGTAGCGAAACGGCGCAAATTCGCCCATCACTAACTGCCAGGTGATGTTGTGATGGCTGATTCAGTTAATGCCTTTAAGAATGGCTTGGATGATTTTTTGGACAGACATAATATCAAAGGCTATTGTGATACTAAGCTCTATAGTTAGTATAGGTATGGGTATATAGAATTTATGTGAAAGTAGGGAAGGGTGTGTGTATGGATGCTGGGTTTTCATTTGGAGGGGTTGAACTTGATGGACTTTGTCTTTTTTCAACCCAATTTAACTATGGAACATAACTAACTATGTGACTGTCTGATGGACACATATGGAATGCAAGTCGTCTTGCTCATGCTAGATATGACTTAGGAGAAGCTCCATTTGATGAAGGACATTTTCCTACTCCTGATGCCAACTGCAATAGGCCTGAAGAAAGTGAACCTATAAGACGTACTGAGAGAATCGGAAAACTACCTGCATTGACCAAGGACTTTGTTTTGTGAAAAATATATAATATTGTTTTAAAATGCTTTCCTACTATAGGGGGAATATACAAATGGCCTGTAGGTGTCACTGTGCACATGAGTTGTGCTGTGCATGCACAGTACTTTCTATACAGCTTGGGGAGTTAGAGTGAAGCTACTGTTAATGTGTAATGGCTGCATGAACCTGCTAATAAAGCACTGTTATACTCTACTCATCCTCAGCTACCAAAACACAACACCATAATAATAAAATATCAAGTTGAACTGATTGTAAATGAAGCATTGAATATTTTTAAGAGGAAAATATCAGTAAGGGCTAATGCTTTGGCATTTTAAATGTTATCTTTATGCAAGTTATTCTAGTATAAGTTGTTGCTACCCACATTGTAGTAATACCGTTTTGCGAAAAAAAAACTATTGTGAAAGTCACTTTTCATATGATCTCAATGTTATTTTAAGTACAGGTATGGGACCTATTATCCAGAATGCTCAGGACCTGAGATTTTTCAGATAAGGGATCTTTCTCTAATTTGTATCTCCATACTGTACCTCAAACCTACTAAAATTTATTTCAAAATTAAATAGACCTAATAGGATTGTTTTGCCTACAATAAGAAATAATGATATCTTAACTGGGATCAAGTACAAGGTACTGTTTTAATTATTACAGATAAAAAGTAAATCATTTTTATATATGTTAATTTTTTGATTGAAATGCAATCAATGGGAGATGGCCTTACCACAATTCAGAGATTTTGTGATAATGGGTTTTCCGTATAATAAATCCTATACCTGTATTACTGTAAAAGGTTAATATTGGTAGGCGTTATGGAACTAGTCACCTTAATAATCACACAAAAATAATCATAAATTTCAGGTTAAAGAGAAATAATCTTTATAATAATTATGAGAAAAATCTATACAAGCTAAAATGTATGTTTGAATAGATTAGAAGGGGTTTCTTTTACAAGACACTTGGATTACATTACATTATACTATCCCCCCCTTACACTATTTAGTTTGGTTAGCGCAATCTTGGTCTCTAGTAATCCTCCACCTGTTAATTTCCTCTTTATACTATGCCCATAATAAACTGTTCTTATCTTCTAAGAAAGTGTACTAAATTTAAACATGTGATATTGGAAAATATCTCAAGCTGCCAGGATGCATATTTCAATAAAGATGTTATGGAATGCTTGTTAGAAATAATTGTAAACAGACACTAATCTCCATGATAAAAGGTTAACAAATCTCAACAGTTGAGCTTTTCTTCAGCGATGCATATCAACTTATCTGTTTATAGGCATATTTTAAATGGCGGATAATCTTGTTTTATGGTGGGTTTAAGTAATTTATAATGTAAAAATTAAATATTTTCAAAGCAACAATCTTTCAGCGCCATGCATCAATCACTGAAATTAAGTTGCACTGGAAGGGGCACACATCACTCTGGAAATTGCACCAGTGAACACCGATATGACAAATTTGATGATGAGGTAAGTTACATAGTTAGTTACATAGTTAAATTGGGTTGAAAAAAGACAAAGTCCATCAAGTTCAACCCCTCCAAATGAAAACCCAGCATCCATACACACACCCCTCCCTACTTTTAATTAAAATTCTATATACCCATACCTATATTAACTATAGAGTTTAGTATCACAATAGCCTTTAATATTATGTCTGTCCAAAAAATCATCCAAGCCATTCTTAAAGGCATTAACTGAATCAGCCATCACAACATCACCCGGCAGTGCATTCCACAACCTCACTGTCCTGACTGTGAAGAACCCTCTACGTTGCTTCAAATGAAAGTTCTTTTCTTCTAGTCTAAAGGGGTGGCCTCTGGTACGGTGATCCACTTTATGGGTAAAAAGGTCCCCTGCCATTTGTCTATAATGTCCTCTAATGTACTTGTAAAGTGTAATCATGTCCCCTCGCAAGCGCCTTTTTTCCAGAGAAAACAACCCCAACCTTGACAGTCTACCCTCATAATTTAAGTCTTCCGTCCCTCTAACCAATTTAGTTGCACGTCTCTGCACTCTCTCCAGCTCATTTATATCCCTCTTAAGGACTGGAGTCCAAAACTGAACTGCATACTCCAGATGAGGCCTTACCAGGGACCTATAAAGAGGCATAATTATGTTTTCATCCCTTGAGTTAATGCCCTTTTTTATGCAAGACAGAACTTTATTTGCTTTAGTAGCCACAGAATGACACTGCCCAGAATTAGACAACGTGTTATCTACAAAGACCCCTAGATCCTTTTCATTTAAGGAAACTCCCAACACATTGCCATTTAGTGTATAACTTGCATTTATATTATTTTTGCCAAAGTGCATAACCTTGCATTTATCAACATTGAACCTCATTTTCCAGTTTGCTGCCCAGTTTTCCAGTTTAGACAGATCACTTTGCAAAGTGGCAGCATCCTGCATGGAACCTATAGTTCTGCACAATTTAGTATCATCTGCAAAAATAGAAACAGTACTTTCAATGCCCACCTCCAGGTCATTAATAAACAAGTTGAAAAGCAAGGGACCTAGTACAGAGCCCTGCGGTACTCCACTAACAACACTGGTCCAATTAGAAAATGTTCCATTTACCACCACTCTTTGTAGTCTATCTTTTAGCCAGTTCGCTATCCAGGTACAAATACTATGTTCCAGGCCAACATTCCTTAATTTAACCAGTAACCTTTTGTGTGGCACTGTATCAAATGCTTTAGCAAAGTCTAAGTAAATCACATCCACTGCCATCCCAGAATCGAGGTCTCTACTTACATTCTCGTAAAAAGAAATTAAGTTAGTCTGGCAAGATCTATTACGCATAAAACCATGCTGGCACAAACTCATAGTATTATGATTTGCTATGAAGTCCAGTATCTTATCCTTTATTAACCCTTCGAAAAGCTTTCCTAATACTGACGTCAGACTAACTGGCCTATAGTTTTGAGGCTGAGAACGGGATCCTTTTTTGAATAGAGGCACCACATTAGCAATTCGCCAGTCTCTTGGCACAATACCAGATCTCAATGAATCCTGAAAAATTAAGTAAAGAGGTTTGGCAATCACAGAGCTAAGCTCGCTAATTACCCTGGGATGAATACCATCTGGCCCTGGACCTTTGTTAATCTTAACCTGTTCAAGTCTCTTTTGAATTTCTTCTTGTGTGAACCATGCATCATTAGTTGTATTACTAGAATTGGGAGTGTTAAGAAGGAAACCTTCACTTACTGGTTCTTCATTTGTGTAAACAGATGAAAAATACGAGTTCAGAATCTGCGCTTTTATTTTGTTTTCATCAACCAGCTGATCCCCCTCTGATAGTAAGGGTCCCACCCCTTCCTGCTTCATTTTTTTACTATTGACATATTTAAAAAATAATTTGGGATTTTTTTACTGCTTGCTGCAATATCCTTTTCTATAGCAATTTTAGCTTGCCTTATAGCTTCTTTGCATGATTTATTGGCCTCCTTGTACCTTATAAATGTTTCGGCTGTACCAGCTAACTTGAAAGCCTTAAAAGCACGTCTTTTCTTACCCACCTCAACACAAACGCTTCTATTGAACCAAAAAGGTTTTGCTTTGCAACGACGTTCCTTGCTTACAAGTGGAATATACTGACAAGTATATTTATTAAGCAGCATTTTAAAGACTTCCCATTTTTGTTCTGTGTTTAACCCTGTGAAAAGCATTTCCCACTTAATATGTTGCAGAGATGCCCTTATACTGTCAAGTAAGATGCTGGACAGTGGGGGGGGGGGGCAGTAGATGTGATCTATTTGGATTTTGCCAAAGCGTTTGATACCGTGCCCCACAAACGTCTGCTTTCTAAACTAAGGTCTGTTGGGCCTAATGAAGGCGTTTGCACATGGATAGGAAACTGGCTACAGGATCGGGTACAGAGGGTCGTTATTAATGGTACATTCTCTACTTGGAGTAAGGTTCTTAGTGGGGTCCCTCATGGCTCGGTATTGGGTCTACTTTTATTTAACTTGTTCATTAATGTCTTAGGGGAGGGTGTTGTAAGTAATGTATCAGTGTTTGCAGATGACACAATACTATCCAGCCCAATTAATTCCATCCAGGATGTGGCATCCTTGCAACATGATCTTGACAAACTGGCAATCTGGGCAGCTAAGTGGCAAATTAAATTCAATGTTGATAAATGTAAAGTCATGCACCTGGGATGTAAAAATATCCAAGCCAGTTATACCCTTAATGAGACTGCACTAGGCAAATCCATTATGGAAAAGAAACTTGTAAAAGTCCTTGTAGATGATAAACTTGGCTGCAGCAAGCTATGCCAGTCAGCAGCATCAAGGGCAAATAAGGTCTTGAGCTGTATTAAAAGGGCCATAGAGTCACGGGAGGAGGGGCTCATTCTTCCCCTGTATAGAGCACTTGTAAGGCCCCATCTAGAATATGCCGTACAGTTTTGGTCACCATCACTCAAACAGGATATTATTGTATTAGAGAGGGTACAGAGAAGGGCAACTGGTAAAAGCTATGGAAAATCTTAGCTATGAGGAAAGACTGGCCAAATTGGGGATGTTCATGCTGGAGAAAAGGCGCTTAAAGGAAGATATGATAACTATGTATAAATATATAAGGGGATCATATAATAATCTCTCTAATGCTTTATTTACCAGTAGGTCTTTCCAGCTGACACAAGGTCACCCATTCCGATTAGAAGAAAAGAGGTTCCACGTAAATATTCGGAAGGGGTTTTTTACAGTGAGAGCTGTGAAGATGTGGAATTCTCTCCCTGAATCAGTTGTACAGGCTGATACATTAGATAGCTTTAAGAAGGGGTTGGATTGCTTTTTAGCAAGTGAGGAAATACAGGGTTATGGGAGATAGTTCATAGTACAAGGGACTACTAAGAAGGGGTTGGATTGTTTTTTAGCAAGTGAGGGAATACAGGGTAATGGGAGATAGTTCACAGTACAAGGGACTACTCCGATTGCCATTTTGGTGTCAGGTTGAACTTGATGGACGTGTATCTTTTTTCAACCTTACTCACTATGTTACTATGTTACCAGGCAGGCTTTGAAAATGTTTGCAAACTGTGTCAGATTTGCAATGAAGTAAATGCACAGTTAATTTTCATGACAATGATGCTGGAATTTTGCATTGTACGAACCAAACATGGCGATTGCACTCAAAATTGCACTTTCCTCACTGTGCCTGTGGACATAGATGTTGCATTTTATGTATTTACTACTTGCTGATTTAGTTACTTTGCAACAAGTGTGGACAGAAGTTACATGGACTAGTTTGTGTCTTGTTTCTGGACTAAAACATGCTCTTGTCACCCCCATTCTGAAAAAAACCCTCTCTTGATCCCTCCAATCTTGACAACCTCCGACCTATCTCTCTGCTACCTTTCATCTCTAAATTACTTGAGCGCCTAGTCTACAACCGACTTACCTCATTCCTCTCTGACAATAACCTGCTGGACCCCCTACAATCTGGTTTTAAGCCACAACACTCCACGGAAACTGCCGTGACTCGACTAACTAACGACCTCTTAACCGCTAAAGCCAACAATCATTTCTCACTACTAATACTGCTTGATCTCTCAGCCGCATTTGACACTGTAGATCACCCTCTCCTCCTCCAGTCCCTCCAGTCGCTTGGCCTTCGTGACACAGCCCTGTCCTGGTTCTCTTCTTACATCACCAATCGTTCCTTCAGTGTCTCCTACAATGGAGTATCATCTTCTCCCCTACCTCTTTCTGTTGGAGTTCCTCAAGGCTCTGTCCTGGGACCATTACTATTCTCCCTCTATACTTCCTCCCTTGGCAAATTAATAAATTCGTATGGTTTTCACTACCACCTCTATGCTGACGATACTCAGATCTATCTCTCATCTCTTGATCTCAACCCAGAACTCCTAACTCGCATCTCCTCCTGCCTGTCCGCTATCTCTACCTGGATGTCGCAACGCTACCTTAAATTAAACCTCTCTAAAACTGAAATGGTTCTCTTTCCTCCAACTAACACCAGTAGCATCCCCGAAGTATCCATCATAGTTAACAATTCCACTATCACCCCCTCTCCCCAGGCCCGGTGCCTTGGGGTTATCCTAGATTCTGCCCTGTCATTCACTCCTCATATCCAGTCACTTATTAAATCATGTCACTTCCACCTAAGGAACATATCCAAAATACGATCATTTATCACCCAAGACGCTGCCAAAGTTCTTATTCACTCTCTCATCATATCGCGTCTAGACTACTGTAACTCTCTTTTAATTGGCCTCCCCCTCCAGAGACTGTCACCTCTCCAGTCCATAATGAATAGGGATGTCGCGGACTGTTCGCCCGCGAACTAGTTCGCGCGAACATCGGGTGTTCGCGTCCGCCGAATGTTCGCGAACGTCGCGCGGCGTTCGCCAATTTGGGTTCGCCATAGCTGGCGCTTATTTTTGACCTCTCACCCCAGACCAGCAGATACATGGCAGCCAATCAGGAAGCTCTCCCTCCTGGACCACCCCCACACCCCCTGGACCACTCCCCTTCCATATATAAACTGAAGCCCTGCAGTGTTTTTTCATTCTGCCTGTGTGTGCTTGGAAGAGCTAGTGTAGGGAGAGAGCTGTTAGTGATTTGAGGGACAGTTGATAGTAACTTTGCTGGCTAGTAATCTACTTGATACTGCTCTGTATTGTAGGGACAGAACTCTGCAGGGATTTGAGGGACATTTTAGGTTAGGTAGCTTTGCTGGCTAGTAATCTACCTTCTACTGCAGTGCTCTGTGTGTAGCTGCTGTGGGCACTGCTGCTGATCTCTCATCTGCTGACTGCTGTAATAACCCAATAGTCCTTGTAAGGACTGCTTTTATTTTATTTTTTGTTTTTTTACTTTGCTAGTTGCTACTATAAGAGCCCAGTGCTATTAGTCTTGCTGTGTTGGGGTGGGGAGTGGGACTGGTGTGTTGCTCCTAGTAGTTCAGCACCAACCAGAGTAATTTTTTTTTTTTTAATATATATATATATATTTTTTTATTTTACTTATCTCACTGTTCTTTAACGTGTCCAGTGCTGTTTGCTGTTCTTCATAGTAGTGCACCAATAGTAGTGCACTTGCAGGCATTATTTGCCCAGTGTGTTCTTCAAACAACGGCCACCTAGCTGTGTGAGCTTGTTCACACGTCTAAATATCAATAATAATACCGTCTCCAGAAACACCACCTGAGTGACGTTTTTCAAGCAGCAATAATATATTCCGTATCCACTGCTGTAGTGTATACGTTGACCTTGCAGGCATTGTTTCAATTTGTTTGCCCAGTGTGTTCTTCATTTTCAAACAACGGCCAGCTAGCTGTGTGAGCTTGTTCACATTCTGTCTAAATATCAATAATAATACCGTCTCCAGAAACACCACCTGAGTGACGTTTTTCAAGCAGCAATAATATATTCCCTATCCACTGCTGTAGTGTATACGTTGACCTTGCAGGCATTGTTTCAATTTGTTTGCCCAGTGTGTTCTTCATTTTCAAACAACGGCCAGCTAGCTGTGTGAGCTTGTTCACATTCTGTCTTAATATCAATAATAATACCGTCTCCAGAAACACCACCTGAGTGACGTTTTTCAAGCAGCAATAATATATTCCCTATCCACTGCTGTAGTGTATACGTTGACCTTGCAGGCATTGTTTCAATTTGTTTGCCCAGTGTGTTCTTCATTTTCAAACAACGGCCACCTAGCTGTGTGAGCTTGTTCACATTCTGTCTAAATATCAATAATAATACCGTCTCCAGAAACACCACCTGAGTGACGTTTTTCAAGCAGCAATAATATATTCCGTATCCACTGCTGTAGTGTATACGTTGACCTTGCAGGCATTGTTTCAATTTGTTTGCCCAGTGTGTTCTTCATTTTCAAACAACGGCCACCTAGCTGTGTGAGCTTGTTCACATTCTGTCTAAATATCAATAATAATACCGTCTCCAGAAACACCACCTGAGTGACGTTTTTCAAGCAGCAATAATATATTCCGTATCCACTGCTGTAGTGTATACGTTGACCTTGCAGGCATTGTTTCAATTTGTTTGCCCAGTGTGTTCTTCATTTTCAAACAACGGCCAGCTAGCTGTGTGAGCTTGTTCACATTCTGTCTAAATATCAATAATAATACCGTCTCCAGAAACACCACCTGAGTGACGTTTTTCAAGCAGCAATAATATATTCCCTATCCACTGCTGTAGTGTATACGTTGACCTTGCAGGCATTGTTTCAATTTGTTTGCCCAGTGTGTTCTTCATTTTCAAACAACGGCCAGCTAGCTGTGTGAGCTTGTTCACATTCTGTCTTAATATCAATAATAATACCGTCTCCAGAAACACCACCTGAGTGACGTTTTTCAAGCAGCAATAATATATTCCCTATCCACTGCTGTAGTGTATACGTTGACCTTGCAGGCATTGTTTCAATTTGTTTGCCCAGTGTGTTCTTCATTTTCAAACAACGGCCACCTAGCTGTGTGAGCTTGTTCACATTCTGTCTAAATATCAATAATAATACCGTCTCCAGAAACACCACCTGAGTGACGTTTTTCAAGCAGCAATAATATATTCCGTATCCACTGCTGTAGTGTATACGTTGACCTTGCAGGCATTGTTTCAATTTGTTTGCCCAGTGTGTTCTTCATTTTCAAACAACGGCCACCTAGCTGTGTGAGCTTGTTCACATTCTGTCTAAATATCAATAATAATACCGTCTCCAGAAACACCACCTGAGTGACGTTTTTCAAGCAGCAATAATATATTCCCTATCCACTGCTGTAGTGTATACGTTGACCTTGCAGGCATTGTTTGCCCAGTGTGTTCTTCATTTTCAAACAACTGCCACCTAGCTGTGTGAGCTTGTTCACATTCTGTCTAAATATCAATAATAATACCGTCTCCAGAAACACCACCTGAGTGACGTTTTTCAAGCAGCAATAATATATTCCGTATCCACTGCTGTAGTGTATACGTTGACCTTGCAGGCATTGTTTGCCCAGTGTGTTCTTCATTTTCAAACAACTGCCACCTAGCTGTGTGAGCTTGTTCACATTCTGTCTAAATATCAATAATAATACCGTCTCCAGAAACACCACCTGAGTGACGTTTTTCAAGCAGCAATAATATATTCCGTATCCACTGCTGTAGTGTATACGTTGACCTTGCAGGCATTGTTTGCCCAGTGTGTTCTTCATTTTCAAACAACTGCCACCTAGCTGTGTGAGCTTGTTCACATTCTGTCTAAATATCAATAATAATACCGTCTCCAGAAACACCACCTGAGTTGTTGTTGTTTTAAAAAAAATGCCAGGCAAAGGCAGGCCGCCACGCAGAGGCACTAGGGGCCGTGCTGCTATGCTATCCTGTTGCCCTAGGAAATTGCCCAGTTTTACAAAGGCAATTACCCTGAACTCCCAAAATGCTGAAGAGGTAGTTGACTGGCTTACACAGCACACCCCATCCTCTACCGTTTCTAACTTTGCCACAACATCCTCATCCTCCTCTGCTATGGGCACCCCACGTAACACTTCCTCCACCACCGGCGCCCCTTCTTCACTGGAGTCAGAGGAGTTATTTACACATGAGTTTTTTGAACTGAGTGATGCGCAACCATTATTGGCAGAAGAAGATGAAGGAGATGAGGACGTTACACCAGATATAATTCTGGCAGACAAGACAACAGAGATGGACATAATGAGTGATGAGGAGGTCCCCGCTGCTGCTTCCTTCTGTGAGCTGTTAGAAGAAATTGATGCATCTGAGGAGAATGATGATGAGGAGATTGATGTTTTGTGGGTGCCCAGTAGAAGAGAGCAAGAGGAGGATAGTTCAGATGGAGAGACGGAGAGTCAGAGAGGCAGGAGGAGAATAAGACTTAGAAGAAGCAGGGAGGACAGCTCGCAGGGAACAGTAGGGCAACAACATGTATTGGCACCTGTGGTCAGCCGGCCAACGCACCCGCCATTGCCGCCAACTTCTACTGTTACCGCCAGATTGCCAGCTTCAAATAGGTCAGCAGTGTGGGATTTTTTTAATGTGTGCCTCTGACAAAAGCGTTGTAATTTGCAATGAGTGCAGTCAGAAACTGAGTCTTGGGAAGCCCAACACCCACATAGGTACAACTTCTATGCGAAGGCACATGAACGGCAAGCACAAAGCACTATGGGAGCAACACCTCAAAGGCAGCAGACAAACTAAAAGCCACCCTCCTTCTGGTCCAGCATCTTACTGCTCTACCTCTGCTGTCCTTGACCCGTCTGAACCACCCTCCACTCCGCCTTCCACCTTGACCACCAGTTCCCAGTCATCTGCCCCCTGCCAAGTTTCTGTGAGGGCCATGTTTGAGCGTAAGAAGCTAATGTCTGACAGCTGGCTTGTCTGCACTCTTAGCCCGCCAGCTTTTACCATACCAGCTGGTGGACTCTGAGGCCTTCCGCAAATTTGTAGCAATTGGGACACTGCAGTGGAAGGTACCCAGCCGCAATTTTTTTTCAAAGAAGGGAATACCACACCGGTACCACCATGTGCAGAGCCAAGTCACCGCATCTCTGTCACTTAGTGTTGGGGCAAAGGTCCATATGACTACTGACGCATGGTCCTCCAAGCATGGTCAGGGCAGGTATGTCACCTACACTGCCCACTGGGTGAATTTGGTTATGGCTGGGAAGCAGGGAATGCGTGGCTCAACAACAACAGTGGAGTTGGTGTCACCGCCACGGATTGCACACGGTTCTGCCACCACCTCTACTCCTCCTTCGCTCTCTACCTCGTCTTCTTCCTCTGCTTCCTCCTCCTCTGCTGCTGGGTCCTCCTCCTCCACACCTGTGCACCCCCAGCTCCCCCTAGGCTATTCGACGTGCCAGGTACGCCGTTGTCATGCTGTCTTGGGGATGACGTGCCTGGAAAGCAGAAACCATACCGGATCTGTACTCCTGTCATCTCTGCAGTCACAGGCCGATCGGTGGCTGACCCCACACCAACTGAAGATCGGAAAAGTGGTGTGTGACAACGGAAGCAATCTGTTGGCAGCACTGAGACTGGGCAATTTAACACATGTGCCCTGCATGGCACATGTTCTGAATTTAATAGTCCAACGTTTTATCTCGAAGTACCCAGGATTCCAGGACATTCTCAGGCAGTCCAGGAAGGTGTCGGCCCATTTCAGACGTTCCTACACAGCCATGGCACGCCTTGCTGACATTCAGCAGCAGTACAACATGCCAGTCAGGCGTTTAATTTGCGACAGCCAGACTCGCTGGAATTCAACGCTCCTCATGTTTGAACGTCTGCTGCAACAACAAAGAGCCGTCAATGAATACCTGTTTGAACTGGGTGGTAGGACTGGATCTGCAGAGCTGGGGATTTTTTTCCCCCGTTACTGGGTGCTTATGCGCGATGCCTGCAGGCTCATGCGCCCTTTTGAAGAGGTTACAAACATGGTCAGTCGCACCGAAGGCACCATCAGCGACCTAATACCCTTTGCTTTCTTCCTGGAGCGTGCCGTGCGACGAGTGACAGATGAGGCTGTAGACCAGCGTGACGAGGAGCAGGAAGCTGTGCTTCAGTGGCTGCGACAAAAAAAAAAGACTATTTTCAGCATTTATATGGCATATTTTTTCTGGCCTCTGTGCTTCAGTGGCTGCGACAAAAAAAAAAGACTATTTTCAGCATTTATATGGCATATTTTTTCTGGCCTCTGTGCTTCAGTGGCTGCGACAAAAAAAATAACTATTTTTAGCATTTATATGGCATATTTTTTCTGGCCTCTGTGCTTCAGTGGCTGCGACAAAAAAAAAGACTATTTTCAGCATTTATATGGCATATTTTTTCTGGCCTCTGTGCTTCAGTGGCTGCGACAAAAAAAATGACTATTTTTAGCATTTATATGGCATATTTTTCTGGCCTCTGTGCTTCAGTGGCTGCGACAAAAAAAATGACTATTTTTAGCATTTATATGGCATATTTTTCTGGCCTCTGTGCTTCAGTGGCTGCGACAAAAAAAATTACTATTTTTAGCATTTATATGGCATATTTTTTTCTGGCCTCTGTGCTTCAGTGGCTGTGACAAAAAAAATGACTATTTTTAGCATTTATATGGCATATTTTTTCTGGCCTCTGTGCTTCAGTGGCTGCGACAAAAAAAAAAGACTATTTTCAGCATTTATATGGCATATTTTTTCTGGCCTCTGTGCTTCAGTGGCTGTGACAAAAAAATGACTATTTTTAGCATTTATATGGCATATTTTTCAGGCCTCTGTGCTTCAGTGGCTGCGACAAAAAAAATGACTATTTTTAGCATTTATATGGCATATTGGAAGGCACCAAAGGGTGTAGCGAGGGTGCCATTGACTGAGAGGAGGTATGGAAGGCCAGGGGATTGGTCAATAAGGGTGCAGGTTAAAGAGCATTGGTGGGAGCAGAAGGGGAGGGCAGTTATATAACCAAGGAATCCCTTACCTGCTTCCTCTTCCCTCAGGATCCTGGAACGCTGGTGGAGCTGCTGCCATCAGTGTGTCTGGTTCTCCCCAATGGCTGACTCATTAGAGGCACAGGTGAGGGAAAGAGTTAGGCAGCAGGGTTCGGGTTGGGTGAATCAGCTTTTAGCAGAGCTGATTCCCCCTCCTGCCGCAGCTACGACTGTTCGCAGCAGGACTGCTGCGCGCATATTTTTCTGGCCTCTGTGCTTCAGTGGCTGCGACAAAAAAAATGACTATTTTCAGCATTTATATGGCATATTTTTTCTGGCCTCTGTGCTTCAGTGGCTGCGACAAAAAAAATGACTATTTTTAGCATTTATATGGCATATTTTTTCTGGCCTCTGTGCTTCAGTGGCTGCGACAAAAAAAAAGACTATTTTCAGCATTTATATGGCATATTTTTTCTGGCCTCTGTGCTTCAGTGGCTGCGACAAAATTTTTTTTATATTTTTAGCATTCATATGGCATATTTTTTCTGGCCTCTGTGCTTCAGTGGCTGCGACAAAAAAAATTTATATTTTTAGCATTCATATGGCATATTTTTTCTGGCTTCTGTGCTTCAGTGGCTGCGACAAAAAAAAAATCATATTTTCAGCATTTATATGGCATATTTTTTCTGGCCTCTGTGCTTCAGTGGCTGCGACAAAATTTTTTTTATATTTTTAGCATTCATATGGCATATTTTTTCTGGCCTCTGTGCTTCAGTGGCTGCGACAAAATTTTTTTATATTTTTAGCATTCATATGGCATATTTTTTCTGGCTTCTGTGCTTCAGTGGCTGCGACAAAAAAAAATCATATTTTCAGCATTTATATGGCATATTTTTTCTGGCCTCTGTGCTTCAGTGGCTGCGACAAAAAAAAATTTATATTTTTAGCATTCATATGGCATATTTTTTCTGGCCTCTGTGCTTCAGTGGCTGCGACAAAAAAAACATAATTTTTCAGGAAAGTACACATGCCTAATTTTTCAGGGTTCTGCAACAGTGGCAAAATCGCATCTTTTATGGTCACCGCAGGTGATCAATAAAGTAGACCAAAACTGGGCCCACACTGCAGAATCACTGGGGCTCATTTATAAACACTAGGCAAATTTGCACCTGGGCAGTAACCTATGGCAACCAATCAAAGCTTTGCTTTCATTGTTCAACCGGCAGCTGCCTATAAAAAGCCAGTTACTGATTGGTTGCTATGGGTAACTGCCCAGGTGCAAATTTGCCCAGTGTTTATAAATGAGCCCCAGTGTTTTTTGGTTCACTTCACTGTACATTGAATTACCTCTGCCTGACCGTGCACGTGCGCACAAGCACGGTGACTGCTAAACACACCACTACAGAAATATTGCCACCAACAGGACGAACATCCTGGAGGTGACAAGCAACTAGTAATTAAAAACTATTATTTGCTCACTTGACGGTATCATTCATGAAAGCTCTTTGCGTTTTTTTGCGTTGCAGTAAGCGCCGGGTTTTGTCTTTGCGTGTGAACAGGCTGTAACCTTTACACGACTTGATTGGCATGTAGACG
This sequence comes from Xenopus laevis, assembly GCF_017654675.1. Classification (NCBI taxonomy): domain Eukaryota; kingdom Metazoa; phylum Chordata; class Amphibia; order Anura; family Pipidae; genus Xenopus; species Xenopus laevis. The sequence continues at coordinate 27,141,737 of NC_054388.1, read as the reverse complement.
CCGGACGTTTTAAAGCAGTTTATTACACAAGTTTAGAAATGTAGTGTGATTTCTGCCCTTTACAGCACAAAACGCAGCGCTGTGTCAACAATGTATTTTTCAGAAACATTTTTGCCCTTGATCCCCCTCTGGCATGCCACTGTCCAGGTCGTTGCACCCTTTAAACAACTTTAAAATCATTTTTTCTGGCCAGAAATGTCTTTTCTAGCTTTTAAAATTCGCCTTCCCATTGAAGTCTATGGGGTTCGCGACGTTCGCGAACCGTTCGCATTTTTGTCCGGAAGTTCGCGAACATGTTTGCGAACATTTTTTCCGACGTTCGCTATATCCCTAATAATGAACACTGCTGCAAGGCTCATACACCTCAGCAACCGCTCCTCCTCTGCCTCGCCATTCTGTCAATCCCTGCACTGGCTTCCATTACCTTTCAGAATCAAATTCAAATTAATGACACTGACTTTCAAAGCACTTCACAACTCTGCTCCACCCTACATCTCTGAACTCATCTCTATATACTTACTCTCTCATTACCTCCTCACATGCTCGCATTCAAGACTTTGCAAGGGCTGCACCCCTCCTCTGGAATGCTCTTCCACGGTCTGTCCGACTTTCTCCCAACCTTTCTGCTTTCAAAAAATCTCTGAAAATGCACTTCTTTCGAGAAGCCTACCCTCACTCTGCTTAACTACCAAACGCAACACTACATACAATACCACATTTCTCACCCACTCATTTCGATCTTGCCCACTCCCACACCTTGTGTATTACTCCCTTCCCTTTAGACTGTATGCCTATGCATAGGGCCTTCCTCACCTTTCTGTACCTGTATTGATTGTGATGTTTGTTACTCCATATATTCTATATATGTAATTCATGTGATGTAGTTGTATAATCACATTTACTTTACAGTGCTACGCAATATGTTCGCGCTATATAAATACATGTTAATAATAATAATAAATAGAGCTTATGGGTATGCATTCTGCATTCTGCTGCATAAAGAGCCCCACAGATGTGGAGTAATTATAAAGGAAGCAGATCCCATGGGGGGGGGAGTTGGGTCTGCTTCCTATATAGCTAAGAAAACCCCCCTCCCCAGCCGCTCTCTTACCTGCGGTGGGGAAGGGGGGTTGGCACAGGGCAGGGAGTGGGAGGAGGCAGGCAGAAGGGTCAGGAGGATGGGGTTCAGAGTGCTCGAATTGTCAGAAAGTAGAGGTAGTGTACCATCCGAGAAAGGGTACAGCAAATAAGATTAATGGGTTTTATACATGTGAAAGCACTCATGTTGTATATGTTATAAAATGCCCGTGTGGGCTAGCTTATGTTGGGCAAACTTCAAGAAGTGCCCGAGAGCGTATAAGAGAACACAAATCCGCCATTAACACCAAAAAAAGTGATCAAGCAGTTGCAAATCATTTTCTGGATGCAGGCCATGGGGTACAACAGTTAAAATTCCAAATAATAGATAGTGTCCCTAAAATACGGAGAGGGAGAGATCGAGTGAAAATGTTACTCAAAAAGGAAGCAAGATGGATTTGAAAGCTGGAAACGTTGGTTCCCCATGGCCTGAACAGAGAATATGATTTAAGTAAAATATATCGCTGAATGTTTTAAATATTTTAATCTCTTTTTTGCATTTTTGTAAGTTTTTATTCAACTCATGTCTTTCATATGTTGTTTTATCCACAGCAGAAAGGGCTCTCTTAGTTAAGTAAGCCCCCCTTTTTTCAGAGATAAAAGAATGGACACTATGATAAAACAGGACATTTTATTAAGATACACAAAATATATATTATTTTGCAACACTATTCACTCGATTTGTTATAATTGTAGCTAATTATATATGAGATGTGTTATAACACATATACCACTAGGGGTCACTTAGCTACAATGTATAAATAATTGTGCACAGGTGCTGTTTAAGTGGCTTGAAAAAAGACCTATGCAGGTCTGAAACGTTGTATTTTATCTGGGTCAAGAGCCTAAAAAGGCATTTTAAGAAAATACATTTATGGACGGTGCTGTCTGTGATACAAAGAATTCGAAAATCAATTGGTGGTGGAAACTGTGAGACTTGCACCAAATTAAAGGATTTTTGGAGGTATGAGTGCTGACTAAACTCTTGCTGGGGTTCAGAGTGCGCCAGGCCCCTCTGAGGATGGTGCACTCTAGTTACACCATTGTCCACTGAGCAGAATTTGGCAGGGTTTACTGGGGGTGGAGATCAGTTGCAAGACTGTGAGGCAGCTGGGAAACAGTTAGAAAACACTATTTGTGGATGAGGTAAAGCAGGATCTGATGCTGTGTTTGTGCATCCCGAGCTATTTACCAGACTGGGCAAGAATGATAGAAATGTAAACTTCGGACAGTAAAGCCCTAGAGCTATAAGCGCCGCGCCTGCAAGACAAGGGATCTGAATGACTAGCACCCAGATTATACTGGTCTAAGTTAGAGATGGGCAGAATCACATGTAGCTGTCTTTAGGTGAGAAGGAATGAGTTAAAGCAGGAGATGGCCAGGCCCAGGGGCAGAGTTAGAGAGGGATGTGGTGTCAGGGGAAGAAGTAGTTCACTTTCTTATCTTCTGAGCAGGTAGAAACATCCCGCCCACCCTCCTCCATTTTGAAAATTGTGTGAAATGTCAGGAGTTTTCTTCTTTATGTTCTCATATGCTCTATCAATAACTGAATATGGATGTTTTTCTGAAAGTGCCATTGTGGGTTCTGTATCTTATTATAATTGTGAGAGTATTGTATTCATTTATGCTAAATGAATATGAAATGCTTGATCCAGAATGATTCAGAAAGGATTTTTTATCCTCTTGAAGCATAATTAGCACTGGCTTCTGGCTGGATTTTTTGCTTTCCTCTGGATCAAAACAGTGAACATATGATATTATTTTTTAAGTTTGATTTGTCACAGCAGTGGTAGGACCTTGCCAGTATACTGCACAGGTAAGAAGGCAGAAAGGAGGATCTCTCCTGTGATTGCACGGTGCATTGATTGATACAGATGCTACTACTGCTTGTGCTAGGGGCAGTCTGCTTGGATTTCTTATCATTGAGACACTGCAGATGCAGGTCCAGCAGCAGGGCTGCTGAACTTCTCTCATGTTGGCTGCACAGCATAGTAGTGATCTCTTGTTAAATTCTGGCTTTAGAATATTGCCTTGGGTTAAGCTGGCAAGGTCCTATTTATTTGATAAAATGTGAATAAATGCTTTGGCCATTTTACACCCATCTCTGTCTCCTGGTTTCATTTAGGTATATAATAATGGGGTTTGGTGGGATGGCTCAAGGCGAAGAGCCACATTGATGAGTCCCCATGTCATGGCAGTCGAATTAAAAGTACAATAGATAACTGGATACTAGAGATGATGGAAACTGTCCTGTTTTGCTGAACAAAATCTGGTGTTGGGTAGGTCCCAAATTGGATATTTGTAAACAAATGTCTAAGACATTGGGAAAGCATTGGCATTTTTCTCAGTGTAAGAAAAATGCAAATTTCAGAACAAAAATGGGTATCTTTATTCAGTTGCTCAAGGAAACTGCTACAGATGACTCTTCCCCTCAGATGGGCCCTTGCAAAAGTATAGGAGTCTGGAGCTCCAGGTTCATCTATAAATCTAGTATAGATTCTAGTAACAGAAGATGTATTCACAATGTCTGCCCCTATTGTACCAAGATCTTTAAAGTGTGCTCAATGGATTTTACTTGAGTCCAAGTACCACTCAAGTATAAACTATTCCTATAAACATTTACAGCCTAGAATGACCAAGATCCATAAAACCTCTGAATTCAAGCAAAACCAGCTATAAATTATAGTTCTTTTTACTGAGAGTGCATCCTGATATTTATCTAAGAGAAAAAATACCTTAACATGTTTTCTATTATGTAACATTTCTATTATTACCATATGTGTCATTTGCTGCTTGAATATTTGTCATCATAGCGTTACAAGTGTGAATGTATTAATTATAATGCTTGGATAAGACCTCGTGCTTGCTTAAATTATTAATGAGCAACCATTATGACTTTTTCAGGGTTATAAAAATGTTTAGCATATACATATAGAACTTATAACATGATCTGTCCTAATATTGGCCTATTTTTTAATTGTACTTCCTAATCAAAATTAAAATAGTGATGATTAGAATAAACTAGTACATGTATTAACATATAAATATGCAATAATGCTCTAATTGTTCCATTTGTAATTTTACCAAAGATCCCAAATATTTATGGGGTGCCGTTTGTCCCAAATACATTCTGTATACAAAACTATCCCTAATACACAGAATGAATATCTCTCATGTTATAAAAGTAATTGTGACCAGACACAGATAAAACATATACAAAAGACTTATTTCTATTAAAGAATGAAAACAAAATCTGGTTAGTGCACAAAAGGATGTCATTATATCACAAACGCCATTCTGTACAGTTTAACAAGCAATCTGTCTCACAAATGTATAACCTCCATGTAACGGACGCACTTATGTGCAAAGTTACTTACAGAATGAATTATGTAAAAACAAAGTTGGACATAATATATAATAATGTAACTAACTAGTGCTTGTCAAGCTAGATTTGACTGACAAAATAGATATCTGTGACACAAAGCAAGATTTTATAGTACAGGATTCATTCTTTCCACAAAATGACAGTTTTGTTTCACAAAACAGATAAAATAACCATTCTGTGAAGCAACACTGTCAGTCACATTCCTGAACCAATAAGAACAAAGCTTATTGCCATATACAAACAAGATGAGAAGTTCCAGCTCTGCTCCACATGGCTAAGGCAAAGTATCTGACCTGCTATAGAGGGCGCCCTCTAATGTCCCCTGTGCTGCATAGTAATAAACATGAACAAACCTTTCCTAAAAGACCTGCTGTTAAACACTACAGGTTCATAAATGGAAGTTTTTACAAATGGCTGAGAGGAGGAGACATTGGACTATCATATACAAAACTTATAACTGACTCTGAGAGTCAGGCAAAGCAGCCAGACAAGCACAGTAACTTCTGGTACATTTAATAGAAGATGGCAGGTGGGTGTGGCCTGTCCCATTCTTACTCTCAGCTTAGACAGGAAGAGGAACAGGAGTGAGTCATAAGATAATGGCAAAACAGCAGGAATGCCCTTAACCAAAATGGCCACACAAGCAGGTTACTACAATAAGAATAGAAAAGGCCGCATGTAGGCTTGAAACGTTGCTAACCAGATACTGCCATGAAAAATTGAATAAAGGCATTTTTATTCTATAAGGTGCTATACAGAAACTTTTCTATTATACTACAATAAGAATAGCCATATCACATAAAATGATCATATTTATGTTTTGCATACTTTTCTTTTTCTACAATCATTAGAAGTGCAGCATTATATTTCTCAGCCATTTGTAAAAACTTCCATTTATGAACCTGTAGTGTTTAACAGCAGCTCTTTTAGGAAAGGTTTGTTCATGTTTATTACTATGCAGCACAGGGGACATTAGAGGGCGCCCTCTATAGCAGGCCAGATACTTTGCCTTAGCCATGTGGAGCAGAGCTGGCCACTTCTCATCTTGTTTGTATATGGCAATAAGCTTTGTTCTTATTGGTTCAGGAATGTGACTGACAGTGTTGCTTCACAGAATGGTTATTTTATCTGTTTTGTGAAACAAAACTGTCATTTTGTGGAAAGAATGAATCCTGTACTATAAAATCTTGCTTTGTGTCACAGATATCTATTTTGTCAGTCAAATCTAGCTTGACAAGCACTAGTTAGTTACACTATTATATATTATGTCCAACTTTGTTTTTACATAATTCATTCTGTAAGTAACTTTGCACATAAGTGTTTCCATTACATGGAGGTTATACATTTGTGAGACAGATTGCTTGTTAAACTGTACAGAATGGAGTTTGTGATATAATGACATCCTTTTGTGCACTAACCAGATTTTGTTTTCATTCTTTAATAGAAATAAGTCTTTTGTATATTTTTTTTATCTGTGTATGGTCACAAATACTTATATAACATGAGAGATATTCATTCTGTGTATTAGGGATTTTTTTGTATACAGAATGTATTTGGGACAAACGGCACCCCATAAATATTTATATCATATTCAGATGAACAAAAGCAGGGTTATAAGTGGATGAGTTGCTTTAACACTACTTGCCTTTTAGTAGGTTATGACCCTACTGATTTCTGCCCTAACCATATTATTAAATGGTTCTGGACACCAACGCATATTTAGTTCTGTTTGCAGGCTTTAATATGGATAGGGCAAGAATATAGAATTATTAACCATCTAAGAAAATTCATAACAGAGTTTTTATCTCAGCTACATAGATATTATAAAAGTACATTTGTTCCACCATATACAGACGCAGTGGTTGAATCATATATAAAATTGGTTAAAAAAGATGTGGAGAAACTACAACAAAAAATAAAAAAGAATCCATTATTGAATACTAGATGCAATCTCAATAGACAGGAGGGCGAGCAGTTAGAGAAACTGTTGTCACACAAAAACTTAATTTTTAAACCTGCTGATAAGGGAGGTGCACTGGTAGTGTTGGATAAGGACTACTATATTAATGAAATATTAATGCAATTGGCAGACACAAATGTCTATCTTAAGTTAACTAGTGATCCCGTACATAAAAGAGAATCGAATGGATTGTACAGGAGGCGAAGGCAGGGGAAATAATAAATGATAAATTACAACAATACCTTATACAGAAACATCCAGTAACTCCAGTACTGTATATGTTACCAAAAATTCACAAAAATTTAAATTCTCCACCTGGCAGACCGATAGTGGCTAGTAATGATTCAGTTTTGGCTCCGTTATCCATTTATTTAGACAAAATTCTACAACCATATGTGGTACAAACAAAATACTTTTTAAAGGACACAACACATCTGTTAAATATTTTGGATTTATGTACGGTAAAAAATGGGACAATTCTGGTAACAATGGATATCCAGAGTCTCTATACATCCATTATGCATGATGCAGGGTTAGGTGCAATACGTGAGATGTTTGTTATGCACGATGATTACCCCCACCAAATACAAGATTTTTTTCTCTCGTTATTAGAGGTGGTTCTAAGGGAGAATTATTTCATGTTTCAGGACCAATTCTATAAACAAGTACAAGGTACTGCCATGGGGAGTAACGTTGCACCTACCTATGCAAATTTGTATATGGATCACTTTGAACGGAACTATGTCTATACAAATCCTTTGTACCAACAATATTGCCAGTTGTATCATCGTTACATAGATGATATTGTGATGTTGTGGTCGGGACCTGTTGAGAGTCTTACAAGGTTTGTTGCATACTTGACTACTGTGGTCCCAACCTTACATTTTACTATGGAACATGATTTGGAGACAGTAAATTTTTTGGATGTGACAATCAAGAAGGAAGGCACTCAGTTAATAACTGATTTATACAAGAAAGAGACAGAGCGCAATAACACGCTCCGTCATTGAAAAACAATTTGCCGAAATCACAATTTATGAGAGTGAGACGTATAGTCTCTGAACAACAGAAAGAAATCCAAAGACTAGATGAAATGCAACAGAGATTTGCTGTGAGAGGGTATCCCAGGGAACTCTTGGAAACTGCAAGAACTGAGGTAGGGAGTTTACCACAAAATGAATTGAGACAACAAAAAGATCCAAGGGAATCCTCTAGACTGGCATTTGTCAGTAAATATACGACGGCTAGCAACAATGACAGTAAGATCATCAGAAAACACTGGCATATTTTACAAACTTGTGCATCACATATACGGATGTTTTCAGAACCCCCGGTAATGGCTTATCAGCGAGGAAAAAACCTTTTGTGATAGCCTTATAAAAGCGGATATGGGGGCATCCACTAAATCAGTACAAAGGTTTTTGGGTACACCTAAAATGGGTACGTTCCCCTGTCTTAATTGTGCCAATTGTAATAATATCTCTAAGGGTGCATATTTTACACATCCACATACAGGTCGGAAAAATAATATAAACAAATTTTATACATGTGATTCGACATATGTAATATACCTGATCAAATGTCCTTGCGGCTTAGCATATGTGGGAGAAACAACACAAAAAGTGAAAGACCGCATAAAACAACATAAGTCCAACATTCGCTGTGGGTATACACATCTCCCCATCCAGCACATTTTGCTGAGGCTAGCCAATTACGATACCAAGTCATTGATACTATAGAACCCATGAGACGTGGAGGTAATAGGATCTTACAGCTTAAAAAATTAGAGATGAAATGGATACATAAATTGGGGACACTTCATCCTGGTGGGTTGAATAGAGAATACACACCAATGCTATTTATTTGATATGGTTGGCCTGTTATTTTAGTGCTGTATGTAATATATCCTTTTTTTGTTTTTATTCTTAGATTTTCACAGCTCATATCCTGGGAATGACTGTGTCGATAATACATAGGCATTCCTGCACAGGTGTAGAGCATACATATTGTGAGTTATATTTTTAAGATATGTGGATATGCAAAAAGAATTTCTAAAATGCGACACTGATGAGAAGCAAAATATTTCAAATAATGTACAATTTGCACATGGAAGCAAGTAATTGGACACTTTATATTTAAATACTGGAATTAGACATTTTATTGTTACACTTTTTGATACACATTTGAAATGTTTTTAAACTGCTACTATTTGGATATGCAAAATGAATTTCTAAAATGCGACACTGATGAGAAGCAAAATATTTTAAATATTGTACAATTTGCACATGGAAGCAAGCAATTGGACACTTTATATTTAAACACTGGAATTAGACATTTTATTGTTACACTTTTTTTGATACACATTTGAAATGTTTTTAAATTGCTACTATGTATGTTTTTATTTATGCACTTAATTAGTCACAATGTGAATACCAATGGCACTGATTGGGAGAGATGTTTGGAATTAAGTGAGCCTCCCCCTCTTAGCACTATTTAAGGATTGTTTATTACACATTTTTGTAAGCTTGATAAAGGGCTGGAAAAGCTTGAAACGTCGCTTAGCTTGATGCACAAATAAAGTACCAATTTTTTCACCACAATCGGAGTGCTGCTGAAGTATTTTCTTGTACAGCTACATAGATATTGCTACAGACTGCTTTTGTTAACAAGACTAGGATGCACCATGATTAGCCAAGGGCCCATGACTGCACACTGCACTTTGGATCTTGGGGTCCTTGGGTCCTATGCCACTTATGTAGTCATTAAAGCTCTTTTGTATAAAGGCAGAATTACATTTTGCTAGTAAAGCATAACAGTATGAAGGTGGCATTTACTTTACCCCTGGGTGCAATTGCTAGCACACTAAGGGACTCAAGTGCATGCAGCTTAGTACTCACTTGCTCCTTGGGGTTGAGACTGAGGAGAAAATTGTAATGTCAGGAATGCCAGATGAAAGTGACTTTGAGAAAGTCAGGAAAAAATAGCCTGGCTAACACATAACTAAGCTCTGTAAATCCTTAAAGGAACAGTAACACCAAAAACGAAAGTGTTTTAAAGGATTTACTATAACAAACTATTGGCCTGCACTGCTAAAATTGGTCTGATTAATTGTGCCACTTGCACTATGGCACCCTGGAACTACTGTCAGCTTGGATCTGGCAGTTATTCCACAATTGTTTGATGCAGGCTGCATCAAGGAACACAAGTGAGAGATGGCATCCCAACTGTGAAACTGTGCAAAGCATTTTGTGCACCATTAAAGAAAAGCAGGTGGCAGTATTGGTTGCATTGTATCTGAAACTTGTTGGCATCCCAACTCTGAAACTGTGCAAATAATTTTGTGAACCATTAAAGAAAAGCAGGCGGCAGTATTGGTTGCATTGTATCTGAAACTCGCTTAATTATGTAAATAATTCATAGCCCTTTGTGTGTGCTAAATATAGAAATGAAAAGCATACAATCTTTATTGAAAGTCTTGATGTTTCTCTCTGTCTTCTTTAAATGTTATTCAACTAATCTGTTCATCCTTGGGGAAGTATTTGAAGTTTTAAAGAATATGCGAATACTTTTCAGTGCTAAGAGGGACAGCTGGATTGATATTCTACAACTTTCCCGGATCTCTGGCGATATTGAGATTCTACTATGAGACCTCTAAGTAATTCTTAAATGTCTTGGTTAGCCACTACCCAGAGACTTAATAAATATTAATAGTCTTTGTAGTGAAGGCACACTGTAATATGAGCTATAAAAGAAACATCTATCTGAAAACAATTATAATACATTCATTTTTAAACATAAGGGCAAGTTCAGTGATGCTGAACTGCTTGTTCTACAAGCTGACAACACAGACAATAAATTGGTCTGAAGCTAGGGAGGATAGCCTTTGCTGCCAAATAAGGACAATCAGTCATGCTTTACTTTATTAACAGTCTTTTTGTAACACAGACACATTTACGGATGTTTGCCTGTTTCAACACACTCTTCTCTTTTGATATTCTTCTGTTTTGTGCTAAACTGTTTATTATTTGAATATGTTTCCCAGCATCTGCCTAGTGAGCTGCTTTGACAGTACATGTCAAAAGGAAATATTTATTTTAGTGCTTTAGAAATTGGCTCCATTAGTTGTTCCCTTATGAAGTCCCTAAAGAATCTGCCTTGTGGCTTATACAAAACATTGTGATACTTTATTCAGATTCAAAATATGTAGACTTTTGTCTGCTCAATGTAACCTTGGGCATATAACAAACAAGGGAAAGTTGTGCTCACCACTAATTTTAATTTTTTTTTTTTTTTACTCAAAGAAGCTTTTTTAAACAAGCACATAAAATAACAGAGAAAATAGACCGCCCAGGTCTCAGATACATTTGTTTTGCACAAAAGGGCGCACATTCCAATACTCTATAAAGTGACAATGTAATCCAGTACCACACTAGATGGCACGCATCATAACAGCATACATCAGCCTAAACATTGGATTCATTACCCTCCCAACCCAGACCAGTCCAATGCCGCCAAAGCACTATATAGTACTTTAATAGTTGACCTCTTTTGTCCAGAATGGTCCGTTCCAGTTTGGCTAAATCATCCATGGCTTTTATCCATTCCAAGTGCGTCGGGGGTAAAGGGTCCTTCCAGTGCAGTGTGATAAGCCTCGTGGCCAGGAATAAGGCTTTTGTAACAAAGTGCAAAGTACTAGTGTCTAGAGAATCTCCCAGGTCAATAGAAAGTAAACAATTCCAATTTTAATTTTTAAAAACATTAAGTGGGGGTGCAATGAGGCTGTTACCACAAAATCCACATAGACACATAAAAGAGGTCCTCTGCACTCAACACATTATCAATATATTAAGGACATTGAAACATGTTGTGCCTTAAAGCTACTAAAAATGCCTTACCTTTTAAACAAAATGTTTTATTCATATATTGCAATATATTTAAGCTGGCCAACTACATCAAAGTCATTCAGTGTGGCCAGTTACTACACTCAACGGTCATCTGATTCATTAAGAATTCTATTGCTTCATTATACATTTTATAAAGGGACTAAGCTTTACCCCGCAACTTACTTGCTGCTTTCAAAGTAAAACTCCCACATTTGGTTGCCCTTTTATTGGCCACCTGACTTTAGTTGGAAAGATTGGGAACTACAACATAGAGCTGGCCACTGCTCCTATATAAATTATAAAAAACAAGGTGTAAGGAAAATGAGTGATTCACAGAGCAGTAGATAGAGAGAACAGAACAACACCTTAAAGATGGCGTCTAGAGCTTTTGGCAATTCAAGGAATGTGACACTGGTTAATGCTTGAATTTTACCATATATAGTATGCTAAGTGTAGTTTTTACCATATATAGTATGCTAGCTGTTAAAATATATAACTCTTCTTATATCCTGTGTGGGGGAAACATATATAAAGCTTCATTTGGCGGGAGGCTCTTTGACTTCGGCCTGGACTTCAAAGTGCCTGGTTATGGTATGTTGGAATAGCTGCTGAGCCATTTGCGTGGAGGAGTCCCTCAGTGACTGTGCTAAGTATCAATAAATCTATTATGTCTGTTTTACCTGTGTGTGTGTCAGTTTAATCACTCTACAGACTGAACAACAGTCCAATCTCAATACACAAGGGAACTTGTGCTCACCACTAATTTCAAAAAACATTAAGCGGGGGTGCAATGAGGTTGTGACCATGGGCAAATTATATTATACTAGACATTAAGCCCGTTTAGTTTAATTAACGGGCGCTAGAACATATGTAGTCAAACATTTATAAAAACAGAATTGTTCTAGTCTAAAAAAAAATCGCCAGAGACAGTCCGTGGGGCACATGCGCAGTAGCGCAATCCCACGGACACAGGGACTGGATGCAGAGACACTTCAACTTTATTATATAGGATAACATGGGGATGTTAAGGTAGTACACAGCACGGGTATGAGAGGTTTGTCAAACATTCCATAGTGTATGAGGCAGGCCCCAGTAGAACAGCCTAGTTATTATCCATTCTGCACATTGTGCATGACTGCCAGTGTATGTCTCACATGGGATGTTACTATGCAGAGCTGCATTTCGGATTGACCACATTCGCTTCATTTACTGGCACTGAACAATGAAAGTGATTCGGACTGATAGAGTACGTCTCTATATAGCATTTACCTCTCCACCTTGTAGCGCTCTCCGGACACGGACCTCCTGTCTATCTCTCAGTAGCTTCAGTTCACAAAGCCCAGCCACACTTGACCGCAGTAAATGTCGGAGTCACCCTCAGTCACCACCACCTCCGGAGCTCAGCATGTCACTAATCGGCCGGCTAAGCGCTGATTGAAAACCCGCAATCTGAGCACAAGGCCCGGAGCAAAAAGAACACCAATCACAGCTCTCGAAAGCCGCGAGTGCCCGCCTCTCGACCAATCACATGCTGAAAACCATGCCCCTTGCAGAAAAGAAGCCTAGAAACCCCGCCCTATAACTAATGGAAAGCTTTTCAGAAGATGCACGAGTCTGCCTCGCGGCCAATAGACATGTGGCTCATCTGCATGACTTTGCGCCACAGCCAATCAAGATACGTCTAATCTGCATCCCACACATGCGCAGTAGCGCAATCCCACGGACACAGGGACTGGACGCAGAGACACTTCAACTTTATTATATAGGATATATATATATATATATATATATATATATATATATATATATACACATAGTATATTTTCAATTAAAAAAATGGCTTGAATGACTTGTTAATTAGTAGGAGAAACATCCCTATAAACAGGTTTAGAAAGTGCAGCACATCAGATGTGGGTATGTTATGTATAATGAGTCATCACCATGAAATGTTTAATCATACAAAGCCTTTAGTAAGTAAATATATATATGATACCCTGCTCCACCAACAACGCGTTTTGTGACATGTATGATGGGATGATGAATCAGCAGCAGCAGGGGCTGCCATACAGCAGAGCTGCAACACCCTTTAATGGATCAGCCCCATGATTGCCCCGAGTGTTTACTCTTTCTAAAAATAACAGTGACCAGATCTGCCCTTACCTGCCAGAGCCAGCCCCAGCCCGGTCAGGAGGGTGAAAGTAAGTGTAGGAAGAGCACAGACGGAGCCATCCATTGTTACCATTCAGGTCGGGCCACTGCCTGGAATTCATATTCCCACAAGCACGGGAATGGTTTGTTGCCCTACTGCTCTTTGGAATTCGGCGGTCCCAGGAAGATTTGCTAGTCGCTGAGCCTGTGAATGCAGATTACCCGAGCACGTGACTCTGCGGCTCCGCCAATGGGAAGAGAAGAGGAGGCAAAATCAGCTGCACTCTTGTTACAGAACAGGGAGGGACACTGGTAGGAGGATTTGTTGTGTCTGTACAAACTGGGCAGCGCGTGTATATAGAAAGTTACACAGCACATGATGCCTTATTGAGGTTGGGGCAACTGGGACACCGCAGTAATTCCCAGTATTATCAGCAGATATGGCAACCGTATGTCTCTACAGGATGTGCCTGCCTCTCCTTATTCCTCAATATTCCTTGTCCACAATTGAAGTTTTTGTTTTAGCGGAATGACACCGAGTTGTGCTCTGATAGGCTGCTGCCCAGAGTGGTGGTGACACGCTGTGATAGGCTAGAATACTTACCCTTGCCAATCCCACACATGCGCAGTAGCGCAATCCCACGGACACAGGGACTGGATGCAGAGACACTTCAACTTTATTATATAGGATTCTACCTGGTTGTACTCATTAGCGTTTCACATTTGCATTCCAGTGTGTTTGTTTAGACACTCTCGTTCAGCTATTCATAGAATTAAACATTTGAAACTGAAAAAACGTACTTAGTTGTGTCATAAAAAAAGGCATTTAAGTGCAATATTTGTGTTTTTTTGTGCTCAGCATGCCTTTGAAAAACACAGAAGCAGACACCTGTGTGAAAAACACAGAAGCAGACACCTGTGTGTAAGAGGCCTAAGCCTAATAAAAGCACCCTATTTTACAATTTTGCCACATGCATATATTTATCATTAGCATAATGTGGTCAATAGGTGGCAGCATTCTTGTAAAACATATAAGCAACATATTTCTCATTGGCATGCTTACTGTGATAATGCCTATTGCTGTGTGAAATGCTTTCATTATGGCGTTGGTTGATAGATTTATCATAGAAAGCATATACAAGCTTTCTGAATTGGAAAGAATGTCTTTTTGTACTGTAATTACAAGAAGAATGGTTAGCAAAAGAGAACCCTAAAATATTTGCATTTGAACCGGACAGCCTGGTTTTCCGAAGGGCTGTCCAGGTCAAGACAGTCTGCCAGGTTTTCCAAGTAAGGAAAACTGGCCAGAAACTCCCCTGATTGACATGTCGATCAGCCACTCGTGGATTGCATGTCATAGCCCCGCCCACATGACCTGCAAAGTCACTGACCCACCTAGGTGACATCACAGTCTTGCCCCCTGCCCAGTTTGTGAGCCGCACAAAGGTGGCAACCCTAGTCAGTTTCCAACAAGCACCTTTTCACTCATATACTGTGTTATACTGTTGTTTACTAATCTGAGATGAACTGAGCATGCTCATTAGACAACAGCCAAAGTAAGTTCATGAGGAAGGGGGCAGAGTAGGTTAGAGAAGAAGCAGGAAGGAAGTGATTAAGGGGATGCTGCGCCTTACTCTTAACCTTTTAACAACCAGAATGGTAGGTATTACATTTTTGTTGGAGGGGTTTACATGTCCTTTAAAAGCAAGGTGGGTGCGTTATTATTGAGAATAATGAAAATGATATAACAACAGAAAGATCCATACACTGGGTAAAGTGCAAACATTTTCTTTTTTTGATTTTCTAGATTGTGTCCATCTTTCATATTTTAATGCAAAACATCTACCCATAATATTTGATAATAGAGTGGAACAGTAAGAAAGTAACTATGTAAAAAAGTCACTTAGGCCCCATCAGAAAATCATGATTTTGATAAGATTGCTCCATGCATCATATAGATATCATATAGATGCAGTTTGCCTCAGGATAAGGTTTCCAGTGGTAACAATTTTTTTTTCATTTATATTCAAGTCTCAGATCACACAAAGAATGCAAAACTTAAGAAAATGCTGTGTATTGTGCCAAGGGCCAAAGTGATAAAACCAGGTATTCACATGCTGATTTTTATTTGAGCTTTTGAAACAGATGGGAAAACAGGCAAGTGATACAGGCCAGTTGATGCTCAACTGCTGTCAGATTCTGCTTTTGTTCTCCTAACTCTCCTAATGTATTTGCTGAGACTTTTAGTAACAAATGGAACCATATATAACAATATCCACAAACAGGCATTTACAGAAAGATCCTTTTATGGCCTTTTACTGTGCATGAAAATTCACACACTAGAGCTTGATGTCTTATGTTGTCAAAGTGCATCTACTGTACAAAACCTTTCACCAATTCAAACAAAAGGGTCAGTGCTGTGGGGGTTTGTGGTATCCCAGTTGTTTTCTCTGCTTGTCTGTGCTAGGCAGTGACTTTTCTTACTTCCAAAATGCAGGCCTACTAAACAAGTTTCAATAACAGCAAGCTACTGTTAGAAGAATGTAATGCTTGTAATTGATGGCAAGAAGCCCATGTAGACAGTTGGGTGCTTTAGTGTAAACAAATCCTGCAAGCCCCCTTAGAAAGCATGGCTTTTCTTACCATTCCATTGGGAAACAGAAATCAGTAATCTCAAGAGATTAATTAAGGAGTACATTTCAAATTTAAAAATTGGGAAAGCAGCTGTGGGAGGTGATCACTATTTGAGCCAATAAGCCCAGTCTTATAATTGCACTGATGCTTTATATTAAATTGGCACTTCATAATGTTATTTTTTGTGGCTTGTAAAAAGCAGGGCCTGCCATAACATTTCATCTTCTGTCAGTGGAAAAGGTAACGTAGAAAATAAATTCTAAACAATGTAGTCTGTTCTCCATCTAGATGCACTTTGACTGGGGGCAGAAATGTGGCAGCAGTAATAACATTAGTTATTAGTATTATTTCCTAAAATACATTAGCAGGGAAATAGAAAAGAATTCTTGCACTATGCATACTGTAAGCCTATGTTATTGTATTTGTGTAAGTCTAGGTACATCTCCTGAGCCATTTTTGCTGCCACACTAACCTGCTTCCCAGCATCTGAA
Organism: Xenopus laevis; assembly: GCF_017654675.1. NCBI lineage: Eukaryota > Metazoa > Chordata > Amphibia > Anura > Pipidae > Xenopus > Xenopus laevis. The sequence continues at coordinate 27,125,099 of NC_054388.1, read as the reverse complement.
TTGGCTCCAAAACACTGGGGAAAAGCAGGAGATTTGATAGTGCTTAACATGGGGAATGTAATAAAAGTCGCAAAGAGCAAAACAATTAGCACAAATAATACTCTTCAACGGTTATGACATTGCAAATTTTAATTGTGCATTGCCCACTTTTAAGAAAGTGCTTGAAGGTGTTGTAATGTTTTGGAGCAGACATAACTTTTTCAGAAAGAAGTTTTATTACATTCACTGCACACTGGCGCTAACTATAAAATTCAGAAACCTTCTTCCACTGACGGAAGTGGTCGCTAAACAGTTTCCAAGTTCGCAAAAAGTATTTAAAATTTGCGCAAAGTAATAATTTGTTTGCATAACTTTTTGCATTGTGGATATTTTTTCCATTACCTACTTTTATTACATTCCTCCATAAATCTCCTGTGCGTCAATACCAAGTGCTCCGGATATAAGACTTGCACACAAAGGCACACGTGCACTCACACATGAAGGGTGTGGCAGGGGGCAAGGAGCAGGGGCAGCCTTGGGGCATCTGTTGTATTAATCTGGCCTGCATGAAGAGGACAACGGGCTAACTGTCTCCTATCATTTGCTGTCCTATGGCGTTTGCTGGCATACAGCTAGTTACTAGTTAAGAATGTGAATATCTTCTGTGTCTATGCAAGTGTATATAGTATAGATCACAATTTAATACAGATTCCAGGCAAACACATTTTTCTTAATTGATGTCAGGGTGATCACAGTTCAACTTCAATCTGGTCCCCTTAGATACATCTGTGCCCATGTATGCAGGTATGTGGCAGTCTTAGAAAAGTGTATCAGCCTGCTTTGGTGCCCGTTTCTACAAAACAGTCCACTTATTTTTTACTTGGCAGATATTGATGATATTCCCCTTGATTACAAAAACAGAGATTTTCCTGTTAGAACCATAGACAGGCCTGGATTTGTATAGAGGCCATCAAGGCCCAGGATTTTAGGGGGTGGCATACTGCCCAACCACACCCATATTGGTTCAGAAACACAAGGAGATACGAACATTTTTTAGATTTCCCATGCGCTACTTCCCAATGCTCCAGTCCAGAATAAAAGGGAGTTGACGGTGGCAAAGAACAACTATGTAAATCTGGACCTGACCATAGACAGTTGCCATCCTTTTAGATATGATTAAATCACAGTCTTTGTGCGAGCTGAGCTCAGGGAGCACCCCAAGTCCTGGGTGCTAACTATATTATAGTTATAGTTTTGCTCCACAGCCTATCCCTAACCAAAGTGTGTATAGGTGGATGACAGCCTATATTCCCCAGATTTCGCTTTGCTAAATCACTTACTTCCCCTACTGGAATATGATTAAAAGCAGGAAAATTGACTAGCAGCAGCTTGACTTAAAGCAGGAGGGAAGACAGTCATTATAGATGAAAGGTTAAGGTTAGACCCAGAATTTAAAGAACTATTTTTTTTGGACCACACAAATAAACAACATTAATTGTGTATGTGCTTACCCCTTAACTGGGGTGTACTAAGGATCATTATAATATAAATTGCTGATGTTTAAAAGGGAAACACCCAGAAATTAGTACCCTTATATCAACACCAAGCACTTGTACATACACTTTTAGGCTTAAAACAAGTGTGACTTTTCACTTAATATCACCATCAATTATATTACTACTTCATGTTATTAATGTATAATTAACGTTTATTCAATTTCATTGACCATTTCAGGTCCCCATAACTACTATTATATAATTCATACAGTAAGCCCATACAAAATGTCATAATGTCATATTCATCAAAATACACACTAAGGGGGTTATTTATTAAAGTCTGAGGGGCACATTTACTTAGGGTCGAATATCAAGGGTGAATTAACCCTCGATATTCGACTGTCGAAGTTAAATCCTTCAACTTCGAATATCGAAGTCGAAGGATTTAGCGACATTCGTTCGATCGAACGATCAAAGGAATAATCGTTCGGTCGAACGATTAAATCCTTCAAATTGAACGATTCAAAGGATTTTAATCCATCGATCGAACGATTTTCCTTCGAACACAAATTGGCTAGAAAGCCTATGCGGACCTTCCCCATAAGCTAACATTGAGGTTCAGTAGGTTTTAGGTGGCAGTGTAGGTGGTCAAAGTTTTTTTTAAAGAGACAGTACTTCGACTATCGAATGGTTGAATAGTCGAATGATTTTTAGTTCAAATCGTTCGTGTCGAAGTCGTAGACAAAGGTCGAAGTAGCCAATTCGATGGTCAAAGTAGCCAAAAAAATACTTGATACTCGAAGTATTTTGTATTCTATTCTGTCACTTGAGCTAAGTAAATGTGCCCCTGATTGTCAAAAACTTGAAAAATTCCAAAAAAATCCCAATTTTTAGTTAAAAAAAAAACTTAAATTTTTCCAGATTTGTTATACCACAAGGATGGAAAAAGTCCAAATCTGAAAAAAGGCATCTCAGACCTGCCGAGGTTGTATATACAGTAAGTCAATGGGAGCGGTCCCTATTCTATTTGGAAGTTTCTGTGGTCTCGCTGTTTATAGCCCATAAATCCAACTATTTCGGGGAAAATCTGAAAATTTTTGACTTTTATGGAAAAAGCCTGAAAAAAATGATTGACTCTGGAAAAAAATCAGAAAAAAATCATACAATTAGAATTTTCACTCGATTTTATCGAGTTTGTCCCTGATCCAATTAAATTGTGCTTTTTTAAATAATAAATAAGGTCCAATCGTTTCTACTTTGATTGAATGATTTATATTTAAAATTTGGATTTTAATAAATAAGTCCCTACTGTATGTCTAACACCAACAAAAAAAAATTATATAATAATATATTGCACCAGAATTTGTATGGCATTTGTTTGCAAAATGTCTATTATGCCATTTCAAAAAGATACCCAGGTGTATCCAGCTCATAAATTGAGATGTTTAACTAGAACTTATATGCACATAAATTCAACCACTGGCAAGCATCTGTTTGCTTTTATATAGAAAGTCTGTTGTGCCAGTTACACAAAATCTTTACATACCCAAGAATATTCAGATCTTATGCCAAGATGGTTAGCTGATGTAACATTCGACTACAGGATCAATTTTCATTTGCATATATATGCTTTTGTACTAGTTCAACAAGATCCTTTCAATGCCCCAGTGTGTCTAGTTTAAAATCATTAAAGCCATTACACAAGTAAGGGGCAAGGAGGACACCATAGAGCAGTAATCCCCCAACCAGTGGCTCATGAGCAACATTTTGCTCATCAAGCTTTTGGAAGTTGTTCCCAGTGGCCTTAAAGCAGATTTTTATTTTTTAACTTCTTGTTTGGGGGCAAGTTTTGGTTGCATAAAAACCAGGTGTACTGCCAAACAGCACCTCCTGCACTGTAAGTCCACAAAGGAGCTACCAAATAATTGGCACCCCCCAGGATCTATTTTCATGTTTGTGCTGCTCTCTAACTCGTTTTACATTTAAATGTGGCTCAATAGTAAAAAAGGTTAGGGACCCCTACCATAGATTATCTGTATTTCAACTGATCAATAGACTTGCAAGTTATTAATACCCACCATCACCATTAATAATCAGGGATAAACATCCCCATTCAGCATAAACAAACCTCTGCTTGCTTTACATGCAATATAACCCTTATACGTATGTGTTTGGGGCTGGAGGAATTAAAGTCAATGATTTTATTTCCGAAACACATAAACAGCTCCATGTCACCATCTCCTGTGAGATATCTGCTGAGATACAGTCTTATTCACACATGAACACAGGCAGTGAAGCACTGAATTATGAATAATGTTGTTTTAAATTTCATCTAGAAACTCACCCTTTTTATTAGTGGGAGAACTATTGGACATTGGGATAGGAAAATAAAAATCTTCATGCTGAACTAAACATCACAGATGATTTAGCAAAGCAATGCTTTGAATGTTTTCATTGTTTTGCATGAGTACATAATGTTCAGTGGGTTGAATTGCCTTGACATAAAGTGCTCCATAAATAAGCATGATTATTTGTACAATAATTACAATACTGCTTGCGGTTTCTAAGTGTAGGGAGATGGCATTGTCATTAAGCCATTTGCACAGGTCCTTGAAGCTTTAGCTCAACTATGCTTGTGCACGATTACATTATAGAAATGTCATTGAAATCTTGAAGGTTTAGTATCTTTTCATGAGTCCAGCATAATAAAAAAAATGTGTACACATACATTTCAATGATTCCATAAAAAAACTATTGGAGATCCATTAAAATGACCAATAAGCTATGAAAAAAATACATTCTCATTCGCTATTTAAATTAGAAAAAGTCTTAGCCAAGGTTACCAATATCATTTTTAGAGCAATCTTTTTTTTTATTTTTTTTTTACATATATATGTTGGATTAATTATGTTTAGAATTGTGGTTCTGCCCAGTAGAATGATAACACATATAATTTTGATTGTGCAGCCAGAGTCAGAAAATGTGCTGGCCAGCCTGGCTTTACAACACCTATGTATAGTTTATTATAATTGCACTAACATTCACATATTTGGTTGCAAAACAGATGCTGAGCCCAACATCATAACATTTTCACTGGAAAAAAACCCAAAAAGGAGAAAGCTATTTGTTCAAATATTGTTGGAATGTGCAACCCAAAGACTTCATTTTTATAAATAAAGCTATTTTGTAATGGGGTTTAATTATGAGCTGATTTATGAACTATTGTTAAAACCTTATGAACAGTGCCATATGCCAAGTTGTTAAAGGGGTGGAAGTTTATGTTAACTTGTAGGGGCACATTTACTTAGGATTGAATTTCGAAGTTAAAAAACTTCGAAATTCAACCATCGAATTTGAGACTACGATAGTCAAAGTATTTTTTTGATCGAAAACGCAGTTTCCGAACAAAGTAGAAATCATTCGATCGATCGATTAAATCATTCGATTCGAACTCTTTTTTTTAAAAAATACTTCCAAAAACTTAGCCAAATACTGGCTATAGGTTCTAGGAGGTCCCCGTAGGCTAACATAGCAATTCAGCAGGTTTAAGGTGGCGAAGTGTCGAAGTCTTTCAAGAGACAGTACTTCGAATTTCGAATGATCGAATATTCAAAGTTTTTTCGATTCAAATCTAATTTTGGCCTATTCGATGGTCAAAGTACCCAAAAATTACTTTGAAATTCGAAGTTTTTGAATTTCGAAAATTCACTTCGACCGTTAGTAATTGTGCCCCTATGTATGTTATAAAATTCTAAGCAACTTTTCAATTGGTCTTCATTTTTTTCTTTTTAATAGTTTATTTGCTTTCTTCTTTCTTCTATTTGACTCTTTCCAGCTTTCAAATGGGGGTCACTGAAGCCATCTAAAAATTAATGCACAGTAAGGCTACACATTTATTTTTATTGCTACCTTTCAAAATTCATCTTTCTAGTCAGGCCCTCTCCTATTCATATTCTAGTCATTTCTTAAAACCAGTGCATAGTTTTCATGGTAATTGGACCCTAGCAACCAGCTTGATGAAACTGCACAGTGGAGACTGTTGGGCATAAAGCTAAATAACTCAAAAACCACAAATATTAAAAAATAAAAACCAATTGCAAATTGTCTCTCTACATCATTTTAAAAGTTAATTTAAATGTGATTAACCCCTTTAATGAACTTAATCATTTCAAAGCACTGTTTTACAAGGATATAATTTACAGATCAGTCATAGTTCTCGTGGATTATAAAATGTATAACCCATGTAGACTTCCAGTTCATGACCAAAGTTTATTGCAGTTACCCTTTTTATCTTTTTGAGCCTCTTGATAATGTACCAACCAATTCTGCCTGGTTTCCGTTGATTTTTGAAAATGGGCATAGTGATTAACTTCACGTAAATGAAACACACTAAGGGGCAGATTTTTTTTTAAAAAAAAATCGAAATTTGAATAAAAAAAGACAAACCAAAATTCATAAAAAAAATCGCAGGTTTTTTTTGGTCGAAGTCAAATTTTTAAAGAGACAGTACATGATAAATTTCGATATTCAAATTTTTGATATTTTTTTCCAATTTGAATCCAATTTGGACTATTCCCTAGTCGAAGTATTCAAATTTTTTGAATTCTAATTTTCACTTTGACCTTTTATAAATTTGCCCCTAGGAGCAGATTTATCAAAGGTCAAGGTGACTATTTTTTGTGTACTTCGATTCGTATCATGTACTGTCTCTTTAATAATTCGACTTCGACCATTCACCATCTAAAAGCTGGCGAATTTCTGTTTTAGCCTACGGGGGACCTCCTAGAACCCCTTTGGAGTCGTCAATTGGTGGATTTTGAAAAATCGGATTTTTTTAAAAAAAACTTTAATTCAAATTCGATCGAATGCGCTATTACTTAGTTTTGTTCGATTTGAATTCAGCCATATACGGACCTATTGGATCGATAATGGACCTATTCGCCAAAAAAAAATGTTGACTTAATTTCTGTTGGTCTTTTTGAATTCGAATTTTGAAGTTTTTCAAGTTAGAAATTCGACCCTTGATAAAGATGTTAAATAAAACATCATGAATATTAATGGAAATACTTGTCCATTGATTTGTCACTTTAATAGGAATTATCTCAATGACAACTAGTAAATGTTTGCATTAGCGACTTGTCGCCAGCAACCGCTTCGCACACATAGCACCACTTTGCAAGGTGTAAATTCGTTGACACTATGCTAATTCACTAAAATGCGAGTTTGTGTCCTGGGTGTCAAACGTTGGCGACTTTTCGATAGCAATACTTTTTTAGTGCAAGCATTTTATAGCGTTGGTTTGTGCCTAAATTCGTTAGTAATCTTACTCTTAGGCCAATTTGAATACGGGAAGCACATACGGGAAGTTGTATGCACATCTTTTTTTAGAGATGTTGGTGTAAATGCTTGAAGTGGCCACGTTTTATTAAATGTCCAAGAGAGCTTAATAAAGACATAAAAGTTAATGCCATAGACATGAGCCCACCCTAAAATATATGTGGCAGGCCCATCAAATGTGTCAAAAAAAATGTTCACACAAAAATCTTTAATAGTTCGGACTTTTGAAAGCAATCTTGTTTTAAAAATAGAAAAGTTGCCTGCGTTTTTTAAACTTTTTATGATTATCCGGGTACAGGATATGATGTCACTGACATCAGATTGAGGAAGATGTAGCTTTGCTTCAGCAGTTTGCCTGGTTTTAGGTGGCAAAGGAAATTCTGGCGAAAGAGGTAACATTCAGTGAAATCCACAATTTAGTGAATTTTCAGAGACACGAGCAATCGCCAGAGCGAGAAGTCGAACGCTAGCAACGGTCTATTTCGCTAGCGAAATGTTGTCTGTGCCTGTTAGTGAATTCGCAATGTCCTTTTGGTTTGGATTTATGGTGAAGCGTTAGCCACTTTGCCCTTTAATAAATCTACTACTATGCATTTACTTAAACTTTCCTGCAGGTTATAGAAGGGCTTATACAAAGCCTTATCTGATTGCTGATAGAATGGAAAACAACAGGCAAATTACCCCCTTCCATTTCTGGGCAAAACCTCAACAATAATATGATACAGTGACCCTCTGTATGAAATGCCACAGTGACTACCAGTATTGTGTGTGGCCAAATGCAGACAGAGGTTGGAGAATGAGTGACTTCTTTATGTCCCGTTGGCTTGCCTGATATTGAAAAGTAATAGTAGCAACTATATTAGACCAGTCGCTGTATCAGTTCCATAATGCCTGGTATAGCAACTTCTTCTCTCCCCAAATATTATTTATGGTCCCACCAGAAACATCTGCTGCCAATGTCCATCCCCTTTCTTCCTGATGTTTCACTTTCCAAACATACTGACTTCTCTTGTGTCACTGTGTCATCAGGTCCAGATTTATGGCAAGGCCACAAAGGCCCAGGCCTATGGCAGCAACATAGTAGAGGCTGCATGCCACCCAGCCACTTTCTGGGGCGCTAGGCCTAAAGGCGCCCGCCCAGAAATTCCGGCCCTGTGTCTCATTTAATGCTGGCACTAACTTTATGCAGAGGGTACATAAACCACATGTATTAAAGAGGAAAGACCAAATCCTAATTGTCTGCATCATACTAAAGGGTAATTTAAAGGTGAACGTCCTGTCTAAATTTGGATTAAAGAGGTAGTTCACCTTTGAGTTAACATTTGAGAACTAAGGAAGAGCACTGGGGCCAGCAAAAAAAAAAAAATATGGTGAATTATGACTTTTAAATCTCATAATTATGACTTTAAATCTCATAATTATGACTTTTAAACTCATAATTATGACTTTAAATCTCATAATTATGACTTTTAAACTCATAATTATGACTTTAAAAAATCGAAATTATGACTTTTAATCTCATAATTATGACTTTTAAACTCATAATTATGACTTTAAAAAGTCGAAATTATGACTTTTATTCTCATAATTATGACTTTTAAACTCATAATTATGACTTTAAAAAGTCGAAATTATGACTTTTAATCTCATAATTATGACTTTTAAACTCATAATTATGACTTTAAATCTCATAATTATGACTTTTAATCTCATAATTATGACTTTAAAAAGTCGAAATTATGACTTTTATTCTCATAATTATGACTTTTAAATCTCATAATTATGACTTTAAATCTCATAATTATGACTTTAAAAAGTCGAATTTTTGACTTTTAATCTCATAATTATGACTTTTAAACTCATAATTATGACTTTAAAAAGTCGAAATTATGACTTTAAATCTCATAATTATGACTTTTAAATCTCATAATTATGACTTTAAAAAGTCAAAATTATGACTTTAAATCTCATAATTATGACTTTTAAATCTCATAATTATGTCTTTAAATCTCATAATTATGACTTTTAAATCTCATAATTATGACTTTAAAAAGTGGAAATTATGACTTTAAAAAATCGAAATTATGACTTTTAAATCTCATAATTATGACTTTTGTACGGAAGAGCACTGGGGCCAGCAAAAAAAAAAAATTATGGTGAATTATGACATTTAAAAGTCATAATTATGACTTTAAATCTCATAATTATGACTTTTAAACTCATAATTATGACTTTAAATCTCATAATTATGACTTTTAAACTCATAATTATGACTTTAAAAAGTTGAAATTATGAGTTTTAATCTCATAATTATGACTTTTAAACTCATAATTATGACTTTAAAAAGTCGGAATTATGAGTTTTAATCTCATAATTATGACTTTTAAACTCATAATTATGACTTTAAAAAGTCGAAATTATGACTTTTATTCTCATAATTATGATTTTTAAACTCATAATTATGACTTTAAAAAGTCGAAATTATGACTTTTAATCTCATAATTATGACTTTTAAACTCATAATTATGACTTTAAAAAGTCGAAATTATGACTTTTAATCTCATAATTATGACTTTTAAACTCATAATTATGACTTTAAAAAGTCGAAATTATGACTTTAAATTTCATAATTATGACTTTTAAATCTCATAATTATGACTTTAAATCTCATAATTATAACTTTTAAACTCATAATTATGACTTTAAAAAGTCGAAATTATGATTTTTAATCTCATAATTATGACTTTAAATCTCATAATTATGACTTTTAAATCTCATTATTATGACTTTTATTCTCTTAATTATGACTTTAAAATGTCGAAATTATGACTTTTGTACGGAAGAGTACGGAAGAGTACGGAAGAGCACTGGGGCCAGCAAAAATAAAAAATTATGGTGAATTATGACTTTTAAAAGTCATAATTATGACTTTAAATCTCATAATTATGACTTTTAAACTCATAATTATGACTTTAAATCTCATAATTATGACTTTTAAACTCATAATTATGACTTAAAAAGTCGAAATTATGACTTTTAATCTCATAATTATGACTTTTAAACTCATAATTATGACTTTAAAAAGTCGAAATTATGACTTTTATTCTCATAATTAAGACTTTTAAACTCATAATTATGACTTTAAAAAATCGAAATTATGACTTTTAATCTCATAATTATGACTTTTAAACTCATAATTATGACTTTAAAAAGTCAAAATTATGACTTTTAAACTCATAATTATGACTTAAAAAGTCGAAATTATGACTTTTAATCTCATAATTATGACTTTTAAACTCATAATTATGACTTTAAAAAGTCGAAATTATGACTTTTATTCTCATAATTACGACTTTTAAACTCATAATTATGACTTTAAAAAATCGAAATTATGACTTTTAATCTCATAATTATGACTTTTAAACTCATAATTATGACTTTAAATCTCATAATTATGACTTTAAATCTCATAATTATGACTTTAAAAAGTCGATTTTTTGTCATTTAATCTCATAATTATGACATTTAAACTCATAATTTTGACTTTAAAAAGTTGAAATTATGACTTTAAATCTCATAATTATGACTGTTAAATCTCATAATTATGACTTTAAAAAGTCGAAATTATGACTTTTAAATCTCATAATTATGACTTTTGCAGTCCTGCTTGCAGCCAAATGCCCTGCCTGTAATGTCCTGTGTAGATGAAAGCTCAGCTGCAAGCAGGACTGCAAAAGTCATAATTTTGACTTTTTAAAGTCATAATTATGAGAATAAAAGTCATAATAATGAGATTTAAAAGTCATAATTATGAGATTTAAAGTCATAATTATGAGATTAAAAGTCATAATTTCGATTTTTTAAAGTCATAATTATGAGAATAAAAGTCAAAAATTCAACTTTTTAAAGTCATAATTATGAGTTTTAAAGTCATAATTATGAGATTAAAAGTCATAATTACGATTTTTTAGTTATAATTATGAGTTTAAAAGTCATAATTATGAGATTTAAAGTCATAATTATGAGATTTAAAAGTCATAATTATGAGATTTAAAGTCATAATTTCGACTTTTTAAAGTCATAATTATGAGTTTAAAAGTCATAATTATGAGATTTAAAAGTCATAATTATGAGATTTAAAGTCATAATTTCAACTTTTTAAAGTCATAATTATGAGATTAAAAGTCATAATTTTGACTTTTTAAAGTCATAATTATGAGTTTAAAAGTCATAATTATGAGAATAAAAGTCATAATTTCGACTTTTTAAAGTCATAATTATGAGTTTAAAAGTCATAATTATGAGATTAAAAGTCATAATTTCGACTTTTAAAGTCATAATTATGAGTTTAAAAGTCATAATTATGAGATTAAAAGTCATAATTTCGACTTTTTAAAGTCATAATTATGAGTTTAAAAGTCATAATTATGAGATTTAAAGTCATAATTATGACTTTTAAAAGTCATAATTCACCATAATTTTTTTTTTTTGCTGGCCCCAGTGCTCTTCCGTAGAAGAGCACTGGGGCCAGCAAAAAAATAAAATTATAGTGAATTATGACTTTTAAAAGTCATAATTATGACTTTAAATCTCATAATTATGACTTTTAAACTCATAATTATGACTTTAAATCTCATAATTATGACTTTTAATCTCATAATTATGACTTTTATTCTCATAATTATGACTTTTAAACTCATAATTATGACTTTAAAAAGTCAAAATTATGACTTTTAATCTCATAATTATGATTTTTAATCTCATAATTATGACTTTTATTCTCATAATTATGACTTTTAAACTCATAATTATGACTTTAAAAAGTAGAAATTATGACTTTTAATCTCATAATTATGACTTTTAAACTCATAATTATGACTTTAAAAAGTCGAAATTATGACTTTTAATCTCATAATTATGACTTTTAAACTCATAATTATGACTTTTAAATCTCATAATTATGACTTTAAATCTCATAATTTTGACTTTTAAATCTCATAATTATGACTTTAAATCTCATAATTATGACTTTTAAATCTCATAATTATGACTTTTATTCTCATAATTATGACTTTAAAAAGTCGAAATTATGACTTTTAATCTCATAATTATGACTTTTAAATCTCATAATTATGACTTTAAATCTCATAATTATGACTTTTAAATCTCAATTATGACTTTTAAATCTCATAATTATGACTTTAAATCTCATAATTATGACTTTTATTCTCGTAATTATGACTTTTAAAAGTCGAAATTATGATTTTTAATCTCATAATTATGACTTTTAAACTCATAATTATGACTTTTAAATCTCATAATTATGACTTTAAATCTCATAATTTTGACTTTTAAATCTCATAATTATGACTTTAAATCTCATAATTATGACTTTTAAATCTCATAATTATGACTTTTATTCTCATAATTATGACTTTAAAAAGTCGAAATTATGACTTTTAATCTCATAATTATGACTTTTAAATCTCATAATTATGACTTTAAATCTCATAATTATGACTTTTAAATCTCAATTATGACTTTTAAATCTCATAATTATGACTTTAAATCTCATAATTATGACTTTTATTCTCGTAATTATGACTTTTAAAAGTCGAAATTATGATTTTTAATCTCATAATTATGACTTTTAAATCTCATAATTATGACTTTTGCAGTCCTGCTTGCAGCTGAGCTTTCATCTACACAGGACATCACAGGCAGTAAGTTAAAGCAGGGCATTTGGGCTTCATTTACTGTATACATACTATACCTCACATTTGCTGAAAAACGTGTCTTTAACCTTATAATGCCTGATAGAGAAAACCTTGTGCAGTTTTATTTTAGACTTGGTTTAAACAACAATGAGATTCTTGCCATTTTAGCACATGGGCATGGTGTTATAATAAGTTACAGAACACTGAAGAGACTGTGTAGGAAACTTGGCCTTTACAGGAGAAAGTATTACACAGCCATTGCTGATGTAATTGATTTTGTTCAAGGTGAAATTAAAGGATCAGGGCAGATGCAGGGGTATCGGTGGTTACATCTACGTGCGATTCAAAGGGGTTTTGTTGTGACCCAAAAAACAATAAGGCAGATTGTAGCTACCATTGATCCAGAGGGAGTGCGATTAAGAACCATTCACCGCCTACGAAGGCGTCAGTACCATAATCAAGGTCCCAATGCTATTTGGCATGTAGATTCTTATGATAAACTGAAACCATATGGGATTGCAATTAATGGCTGTATTGATGGCTTTAGTCGTTATGTAATCTGGATGGAAGCTTTTACTACCAACAGTAACCCCAAAGTAATTGCTAATTACTTCATTGATGCTGTCACCATGAGAGGTGGATGTCCAGAGAGAATTCGTGCTGATCATGGCACAGAAAATGGCCATATGGAACAAATGCAGAAATTTCTAAGAAGACAACAAACTGATAACTATGCCGGTGAAAGAAGTTTTATGTATGGCCGCAGTACAGCCAATCAGCGCATCGAAGGATGGTGGAGTATACTGAGGAAACAAAATGTTCAGTTCTGGATCAATCTGTTCAAAACCATTCAAAATGATGGTCATTTCTCTGGAAATTTTCTGGACAAAAGTCTCATCCAGTTCTGCTTCTTGAACCTTGTACAGGTAAGGCTTACTTTTTTTATTGTTGGTTAGGCCACTGTTAAAATTATTTATAACTAATATTTTTACAGGATTTGCAGAAGGCTACGGGTCTCATAGGCTAAGGCTATGGGTCACATCTTAGCTCTCATTTAAGAAGCACTTGTACCTTGGGAATGCAGCACACTGCTGTTTTAATATGATGTGAGGAGCAGACCTCAGACAGGACTGACCAGACAGTGTTAAGGTGGCCATACACTGGCCAATAAAAGCTGCCGACAGTCGGCAGCTTATCGGACCGTATATGGGGCCCTCCGATGGGCTTCCCCAATCGGGTCAGATGCCAATCAGGCAGGATTAAAAATCCTGTCGGATCGTGGCCGCATCTGTTCATTGATGAGGTCCCGCGATCCGACCACCCGTATCTGCCCCGTTCTGATCCGATTGTTGGGCCCTAGGATCCACGATCGGATTAGCCCGATATCGCCCACCTCATGATGGGCATATTAGGGAGGGATCCACTCATTTGGGAACATCGCCAAACGAGCGGATCTCACCATGTATGGCCACCTTTTGTCCTGTCCTCCCCAGCTGCCAATAGTGTATGCAGTAAGGACCTGTTGAGGCATGCTTCCTGCCATTTTTCCTGCCCTATCAATCATCTTGCTGTCTGTCATTTATCTATCTGTTGTTTTCTATCATTCTATCTATCTATCTATCTATCTATCTATCTATCTATCTATCTATCTATCTATCTATCTATCTATCTGTCTTTATATCTATCTATCTATCTATCTATCTATCTATCTATCTATCTATCTATCTATCTATCTATCTATCTATCTATCTATCTTTATATCTGTCTATCTGTCTGTCTGTCTGTCTGTCTATCTGTCTATTGTCTGTCTTTCATCTGTCTGTCTATTGTCTGTTTATTGTCTATCCATCTGTCCATATTTATATATCTCTTTCATCTATCCATCTGTTTTTTTATCTATTTATTGTCTGTCTTTCATCTATCTATCTATCTATCTATCTATCTGTCTGTCTGTCTGTCTGTCTGTCTGTCTGTCTGTCTCTCTCTCTCTCTATCTATCTATCTATCTATCTATCTATCTATCTATCTATCTATCTATCTATCTATCTATCTGTTAATCTATCTGTTAATCTATCTGTCATCTAGCTAACTTTTAGTGTTCTATCAATCTGTATGTCTATCTATCATGTCTGTCTATCATCTATCTATCTTTTTGTCTATCCATCATCTATTATCTATCATTTAAGCTATCTAGCTGTCTTTCTATCTATCTGTTTTCAATCTATTATCTGAATCTGCCATCTGTATGTCTATCTACAGTGTATTTATTGTCTGTCTATCTATATATTATCTGTCTATTTATTAGCGGGGCAGGATTTACCTTTGCAGCGCACCAAGGCCTCATGGTCCTATCACCTGCCTCACATGCACAACCTACCCCTGCATAAGTGCGTTCACGTGCGCCATATCGCTTGGGAACTCCATTCCCAATGCACTTTGAGATGCAACCAAACAACCCTCTAGCTGTGTTTTAAGCTGCAAATAACATGTGAACTAAATATCATAATCACCATTAAAGGAAAACTATACCCCCAAAATGAATACTTGAGAAACAGATTATATCAAATTAAGTGGCATATTAAATAATCTTGCCAAACTGGTATATATATTTAAGTAAATATTGCCCTTTTACATCTCTTGCCTTGAACCACCATTTCGTGATGGAAACAGAAATATTTCATCACGAAATGGTAAAAGGAAGAAGACACAACTCTGTCTGTTGATTGGCTCATGTGACCTAACTTTATAGTTTTTTTGGTATGTTTGTGTGCACCATTGAATCATATGATCCCGGGAGGCAATCCTTATTTTTTAAAATGTCTTCTATTTATGATTACCCAATGGCACATGCTACTAAAAAAGTATATTATTATGAAAATGGTTTATTTACATGAAGCAGGGTTTTACATATGAGTTGTTTTATGCAATATCTTTTTATAGAGACCTACATTGTTCGGGTTGTATAGTTTTCCTTTAAACTCCATTGCACATGTGGAAAATCATAATATAAGACACATTATCAGGAGCCACACATTTCCACGTCCTAGCAATTTTTGTTGTCTAGCTAATCACTCAGGTTTTTATGGTCAGATACAATCAGACTTGTTAAATGTCTTCTTTGCCTGCTTTGATCACAAGACTTTGGACAACCTGATTTATCTTGTTTTGTATATATCTTGCAGGATGAACTCGATGAAGTTGTACAGACGTGGAACTCCCACAATATCAGACAAAGTTGTCGACAAACGACCTATGCAGGGAGACCTGCACTTCTGTATCTGTTACCTGGCGTGTATGGAGTAGAAGATCGAGTTAAACCTGTTGATATCGATGAAGTTAATTTATGTAGAGAAGAGTGTCTTCCAAAGGGGCAGTACCCTTGTGACAAAACAATTTTTGAATTGTGCTGCCTACTAATGGAAGAAAATGCTTGGGAAGCCCCGAAAGACCCTTTTGATGCAGCTGACCTTTATGTCAAATTGAGAAATGAAATTTTACCAAACATATAAGAGGATATTACAAATATGCACGTTTGAAGCAATGTAAAGTTCTTAAAAGTCTCTAACTAACAATTGTACCTGTATAAAGGTGGCCATACACGGGCAGATAAAGCTGCCGATATCGGTCGTTTGGACCGATTTGACAGCTTATCTGCCCGTGTATGGGGGCTTCCGACGGGTCTTTCCGATCGATATCTGGCCACGATATCGATCGGGAAGGTTGGATTTTTACCCGACCGACCCGTCGGAGCCGCTTGGCGCATCGTAATTCGATCGTTTGGCCTTACGGCCGAACGTTCGAATTACCCCCGATATAGCCACGCAGTTTAGTGGCATATCGGTTAAAGATCCGCTCGTTTGGCGATGTCGCCAAACGAGCGGATCTTGGAGTCTATGGCCACCTTTAGTGTCCAGGTTTGGGCCTACTGCTAATAGAGGATTAATTTGGAGCATATGACTAATGCTATAGTTAAAAAATAACAATGGCTATTAAAGGGGTGGTTTGCCTTTATGGTAACTTTTATTATGTTATAGAATGGACAATTCAACACAACTTTCCAATTGGTTTTCATTATTTTATTTTTTAACAGTTATTTGCCTTTTTCTTTTGACTCTTTGTAGGTGTCACTGACTCTTTTCTATAAAGCAAATGCTCTGCAAGGCTACAGATGTATTGTTACTTTTTATTACTTATCTTTCTATTCAGTCCTCTCCTATTCATATTCCAGTCTCTTATTCAAATCAGTGCATGGTTGCTAGGGTAATTTGGACTCTAGTTACCAGATTGTTTAAGATGCAAATTGAAGAGCTGCTGAATAAAAAGCTAAATAGCTCAAAAACAAAAAATAATAAAAAATGGAAAATTGCAATTGCAAATTGTCTAAGAATTTCACTCTCTACACCATACTAAAAATTATCTCAAAGGTGAACAACCCCTTTAATTGCATCTTAATCGCTCCCTAAACTTCCTAGAATCCATTTAGCAGCTAAGCTCAGGTTTGGATACTAGAATTTCTTATTCTGCGGTAGATCAAGTACTGGACTACTGTCCCTGGTGTCAGGCGATGTTAACTGTTCTACATAATATAATGTTTACATTTATAAAATGCCTACAGAATTAACATAATAACACAACACTATAGTGTTTTGCTGTAACTGTAAATAAATTATTGCTGAAACTGGATTTAACCAAAGTATACTGAGTCTTTTAAAGTAAATGAAATTCCCTCTTTATTTTACCATAGCCACATTCTTACATAGTTGTATAACTATAGGGACAAATGTATTCAGAATTAGTCCCAGTGAAGAACTTAAAGGAATTGTTCAGTATAAAAACTGGGTAAATAGATAGGCTGTGCAAAATAAAAAATGTATCTAATATAGTTAGTTAGCCAAAAATGTAATGTATAAAGGCTGGAGTGACTGAATGTGTAACATAATAGCCAGAACACTACTTCCTGCTTTTCAGCTCTCTTGGTTTCCACTGATTAGTTACCAGGCAGTGACATCAGGGGGTGGGGGCATGTGGGTCATAACTGTTGCTTTTGAATCTGAGCTGAATGCTGAGAATCAATTGCAAACTCACTGAACAGTTATGTCCCATGTGGCCCCCCTTAGTCACTGACTAACTCAGAGTTAGAGAGCTGAAAAGCAGGAAGTAGTGTTCTGTTATGTTACACATCCACTCACTCCATTTATATTTTGCACAACCTATCTAATTATCCAGTTTTAATTTTTACACTGAACTGTTCCTTTAAGGGGATGCTGCAGCCTTACTGTTAACCTATCAACAACCGAGTGGCTGGTATCTAAAGATTTCAAAGAGGGTGTTCACTGATTAAATTTTTTTGTGGGGAGGGTTTACATGTCCTTTCCATTATATTCTTTCAGTTGAAAGATGAGAAAAGCTCCTCCTCATCTCTCTTGTAATATTCTGTCAAGGTGGTTTCAGGCATCCTTTGAATCACGATTTTAATCATGTTCAAACCTCCTGCAATACCATTGTTTAAATCATACGAATCATAAAATTATATATTGTTCCCATTTTACACTTGAATTTACATTTTAAAAAAGAACAGTTCATGATATTTAGTCAATAAGTTTAATAGCAAACTTTACAAAACATTTAGTAACCATAGTAAACATTGTTGATTTTTTGATTCCCTTTATACATTGAACATACATGCTATACATGTTTTATTTTTCAAAACAAAAACAATTTATGCTTTAGAATAAATTTTATAATTTCCATATAACGTGCACTTGTGTAAAAACGACTTCATAAAATATTTATCCTGTCATTTTGCTCTGTGACAAATACTTTTCCAAGGAAAAAAATCTGGTGAGTTTTAATGCCACATAGCAAAACTATACATCCCTCACAAAAGAACAGTGGTGTAATTACCAGGGGTGCAATCGGACCCAGGCCCACACCCACTTGGGGCCTATGATAAAGGTTATCGTGAGCGGCTGGGCAGGGGGAGATTTTATAGTGCACATGCTAGCAGCACTCAGGCACACCATTCATAGGGGGAGGACCTGACAGGGGGGGCCTGGGGGCCCATCTTGTACCACGGCCTGCTGGCAAGTAGTTGTACCACTGCAAAAGAAAAATACGGTACAGCCAAAAATGTCACCCTTTATCAAATCGAGGCCAACATTTTTATGGGTAAGCTTTATTTTAATATTAAACATTAAATATGTGTGTGGTAAAAATTTTCTCTATAAAACAGAAGACCTCGTTGGCTAGGACCTATATATCTTTAAAGGGGAATTCAATCCCTCGTGCACTAACCCCTCCCTCCTGGCCTACCTCTCCCAGCGGGCAAATGCCCCTAAGTGACTACTTACCCCTCCGTGCAGGTTCCTGGGTGCCATCTTCTTCAGCAACGTCTTCTTCCATCGGTGCTCTGCTGCGCATGCACAGTAGGACGCATTTGGCGGTTTGTACTACTGCACATGCGCCGAAAGTTCACAAGGTTCAATCAGCGAACTTCGTGAACTTTTGGTGCATGCGCAGTAGTACAAACCGGCAAATGCGTCCTACTGTGCATGCGCAGCAGAGCGCCAATGGAAGAAGACGTTGCTGAAGAATATGGCGCCCAGGAACCTGCACGGAGGGTTAAGTAGCCACTTAGGGGCATTTGCCCGCGGGGAGAGGTAGGCCAGGGGGGAGGAGGGAGGGGGCCTACAGGGGGTGGGGGTTAGCGTCCGAGGGATTGAATTCCTCTTTAAAGGAGAAGGAAAGGCTGGAGGCATTTGGGGGTGTCAAGTGTTAGGTGATTGTATCTACCTACCTGAAACCCCAGGCGGGTGCTCCTATCAGCAGATAACTGCGCCGGCCCAGGGTTATACAAGTGAGCACCATGGAGCGATCTACTTCCATTTTATTCTGCCTTCTATTTCCCCAGACCAACGCATGCGCAGTTTAACTAAAAAGCCTTTTTTATTAGTTAAAGTTTGGCTTCTCGTTCTACTGCACATGCGCAGCCATGCAAAGACAGAAGAAGACGGAAGTACATCTCTCCGCAGTGCTCACTTGTATAACCCCGGGCTGGTGCAGATTTCTGCTGATAGGAGCACCGGCACTGGGTTTCAGGTAAGTAGATCCAATCACTTGGGGGTGCCTAACGTTTGGCACCCCCAAGTGCCTCCAGCCTTTCCTTCTCCTTTAAGTGTGAATGTTTAGAAGCCGGATATGAAAATAAAGTAAAAACTCTTCCCATACCAAGAAGTGAATTATTAAACTCCATTTATCATTATTATAAACTTTCTCAATTCTAGCCAGTTGCAGGATTAATTTTCTGAAATGAATTGGAGCGGGCACACACCCTCACCAAACACTTACAATAGCAGCCTGGTGCTCAGTAATGGAGGATTCGGCAACCTCCTATTGGTCCTATAAAATAAAGATTGTGCGCAATTCTGCACAATAAACCTTAGCAAGGGTTTTCCCTGCAAGCAAAAGAATCGAGTGCTGGTATCTTTATTTTATAGGATTCATTTTCTAACAGTAATTATTAGTTGCAACAATATAAACTGCAAATGGAACAATATTTTTTTTGAATGAGAATAGACTATCCAAAACAACCTCTTTACTTACTCTATCCTTGTGTTGCACATAAACTAAACTAGAAGAACCTAATGATTCCTTTAACCATAACATTCAGATGGGCACATGAAACATCTGTGTGTATAACCTTATACTTTAGCCATGCCAGCTATTGATGGAAAATTTCCAAGGTTAGCAATATGATTTTCACCTACTGGTAAATATGTCGCTCAAGTAGAAACAAAAGCTATCTTCCAAAGGGGTTAAGCTAATCTCTCTCCTCACACCAACCATTACTGATGTGGCTACTTCAAAGTAGCACATTGTGTTACTCGAGCAACAAATCTGTCCAAATTGAGTGCAAGAAACATACATATTACATGCTTGTCTATAAACTGCTTCTCTCGGTGCAGAATGGGTTCCAAGTAGCTGATGTGACTAATATAGTGGAGCATGGAAAATAAACTAATGCAAAAAAAAAAAAATTTAAAAAACTTGCTCTCTGTATTTTGCTGGCCTCACACGCAAATTGTTAATATCCCGACTCTTCTGGAAGAGTGCCTATTACTTTGTTTCCCATCTATTGTAGAGTGTGCAGCCTTTAAGGCTTACTTTGCGTGACATTTTCAATACTGGTCATTTTTGCCCAAGAGTATGACACTTAAATCATTAGTCTACAACAGTGTACATAAGTTTGCCCATTAATATTTCTGTTGCTTAGTATAATGAGATTTTGTACATCCTAACCATTTTTTGTTAGATCATTTTGACAGAATACCCTTTTAATAGCTTCCCAAATGTATAGGGTTGGCATCCTCTTTACATCCAGTGTTTTCCACTCTGGCAGCAATCATCAGCATGAGCAAATGAACTGGAACATTCCTATTCACAATAACTGCCTGGATGAAAGACAGTGGATTTGATGCAGCCATAGCTGATGATCACAAACCAAGCTGCTCAACTCTGCAGCAAGAACATCATATGGGGAGATGTTAAAATGTATGTGTAGGAAATATTGCATTTGAGTGGATGTGGGGGTTATCACTTTAGAAATAAGGATGGGTTTTAAAGGAGAACTAAACCCCCCTGGCGCAAAACCCCTACCCCTACTCCCCTCGTGCTGTCTTCTTCCTGGATCTATCAGCTTTTGGCGGCACATGGGCAGTAGGAGCATGCGCCGAAAGTTCACAAAGTTCCCTGATTGAACTTCGTGAACTTTCAGCGCATGTGTAGTAGAGCTGAACCAGCAAATTATAGATCCAGAAAGAGGACAGCATGGAAGAAGATGGCGCCTTCAAACTCCATGGACAGGACCTGCACCAAGGGGTAAGTAGCATCTTAGGGGCATTTGCCCAGGGGGGGGAGGAGGGCCTACGGAGGGAGAGGTTTTGTGCCAGGGGGTTTAGTTGTCCTTTAAATTCTTCCTCACAGGAAAAATGATACTGATACATTTGCTTAACGATAAGTAAAGCTTTAAAATAGGTGAATGCAAAACTGATGAAAGGACTATTCTAAGCACTTCACTTTCAATGTCTTTTAAAGGAGAAGGAAAACCTGTATACACTTGGGGGTGCCAAATGTAAGGCACCCCCAAGTGATTATAGCGATGTACCTCAAACTCAGGGCCGGTGCTCCTATCAGGCGAAATCTGCACGAGCCTCTGGTTATAGAAGCGAGCACCACGCAGAGATCAATACTTCCGTCTTCACGCTGATGCACATCTTCACGGACTGACGCATGCACATTAGAATGAAAAAGCTGATTTTAAAGTTAAAATTAAAGTTAACTTTAAAATCTGCTTTTTTGTTCTAATGTGCATGCATCAGTCCGGGGAAATGCACATCAGCGTGAAGACGGAAGTATTGATCTCTGCGTGGTGCTCGCTTCTATAACCAGAGGCTCGTGCAGATTTCGCCTGATAGGAGCACCGGCCCTGGGTTTGAGGTACATCGCTATAATCACTTGGGGTGCCTTACGTTTGGCACCCCCAAGTGTATCCAGGCTTTCCTTCTCCTTTAATTCCAAGATATTAAGGGAAATGGGTATGGTTATGATTGGATTTTGTTATAACATCACCACTTCTGGTCAGTTTCCAACCATGACATAGTTGAGTAAGTTGTCAGGAGAAAGAAAGAGGGCTGATCTGATGTTCTTCTGCTTAGGAAAAATGTTAGAAATGTTATCAGAGGTTTCTAATGTTTATCATAAGCAGAAGACCATCAGAAAAGCCTTTCTTTCTCCTGACAATTTCCTCAACTACGTCAGGGTCAGAAACTGATCAGAAGGTGGTGATGTTATAACAAAATCCAATCATATCCGTACCCATTCCCCTTAATATCTTTGAATAAAAAAAAAATCCCAAAAGTTCTTAGAAAAGCACATGAAATTTACATTCACTTATTTTAAAGGTCTAATTATCATTAACTGATAAGTAATTTCTGTATTGCAATACTGGAATATCACTGGAATATTATATTATGCATTGATAGAAAATCCCCAAATATTTATAAAATATGTTCAAAATAATTGAAGGGTGACGATCATGAAAATTAAAATGTAATATAGGCTTTATCGTGATGAAATCATTTTTTTTCTTAATTTGATCAATCATATATTCAGAACAGTTTTCTGAAATAATTCAGTTACTCTTAACTATCCCCCTTTTGTATATCTGTCTCTCTTCATTCTCTAATTCATGTAGGAGTCATGTTTTTGTTGTTTAAAATTAGATAATTCAAATACAATTGGTAGGCGAAGGGATCACCCTAAGTAAATGATGTATTCAACCTACCCGTCAATCAAAATCAGACACTGCAACTACTGCATGAATGGAGAATAAAAATAGCAGATGCCAATAGTTAACAAAAATAACCTGATTATTTGAGAAATGTTACTGAGTTTATTATTGTTTGTGTTTAGAAAGTTTCTTATTTGAAGCTTATATTACATTTTTATTTTTGCTTTAAAGATGACCATGGGTATAGTTCTCATGTAGCAATTTTTGACCTAGTGCAGTTTAATGCTGCATTTTTTTATAATAGGAAGTTCAAACAAATTCCATTACCCATATATTGCTCTCAAGCACAGCGTTAAATTCAGCTCTGAAATCTGGAAAGTTTTGCTGAAGAATTGATGCACATGTACGACCTACTGGTCTTCTGGTGAATGTTGTCATTGTTTCGAAATTAATGTTTATCTTACCAGTGACTATTAAGTCAGAGCCTGTGCAGTATCTCAAAAATTTAGGTAATGTGCACTGGTCAAGTTCTCGTACATATTGTTTCAGGTACTTTGAAACTTCCTTTTGTTTTAGAGTCATATCTTCAGGGAATTCTAACAATTTCAACACTTTACGTTGAGTTGGCTTCAATTCTAAATACAGTTTTTTCAATTCTTCTGGGCTCAGATTCAGTAATGGCTTTATAATTTCTCTCCAGCAATCTATGACAAACATTGGTCTTTGAACAACCTCTTTGTGTGCTATCTCCAGTAGAGTCTGTTTAAAAGACTCAGCAGAGATTTTTCTACGACACCCGTAGTTATCTAGAACATCAAGAATGTCTTCCATTTCAACAGCTGAAAAATTGGTCAAAGCTGCACTAAGAATTTCTTGCTCTGAAGAGCTTACATAGTAAAAAAAATCATCAAGAACATTACTGTATACATGGTTAAATAAAACTTCCTCAGTGAATGAAAGTGCAAGTCTACAAGGCAGGTAACCACAGTCTTGGTAACCTTTCACAAATATTCTCCCGATGGCCTTCCATGTTACTGCTGTGAAGTCATGTCTAATAAAGGGTACTTTTAATAGAGCACCTAGAGTGCAACGCTCATAAAATTCTTGCCAAAAATGGGAGATTGTATCTCTTAGTACACCTGATCCAGAACCAGCTTCCTCTGTGTTATCATTAAGTATTCGCCTTACATCTAATGTTTTAGTTAAGATATCTGGGTCACAAAATGCATCAATCATATCCTTCATGCAATTAGCATAGTGTATTGTTATGACATGAAAATTTTCTGTGGCAGGGGAATTAATGGGGCTAGGTTCTAGCCACAAAAGTGTATCATTCAGGTCTTCAACCCCTATTATTGGGGCAAATGTAATCTCGTCATCACTATTTACTATGATATCTGATGCAAATGAGGCCTGTATTATGATATTTGAGCTATAACTATCCTGTTCTTGCACCTCTTCAACAGTATTTTGGGTAAAAGAACCTTCTACATATGTTTCAGGTTCTGTTACCAAAATACCCGGCTGATTCATGAATTCACTGTTGCACGCATTTGTGTTACAATTTTGGTTTATTTTTTCTGTAGTCAGGTAAAACCTAAGCACAGGAAGTTTGATAGTGTCATACATGCACCCAATTGTTACATCTGGGCTGAGTGAATTCTGCTGGAAGTCACATTCATCAAATTTAAATAAAGATTCGTGACCCTTGCTGGATTTTCCATTTGGGAAAAAAAGGCATTTTCCTTCATCCATAATCTCTTGTTTTCCTGCATCTTTGCCCATAACTACTTTTCTGGTTCCACCCCCTTGTTTGGCCCTTACTTGCTTAACAATGCAATCTTCTATGTGAATCCACCCAATTTCAAGACTGCGTGTGTTTTTTTTGTTATTCTTTTTGCCTATGTTAACATTTTCACGCTCATTGTTGCTAGAGCTACTCTGATGACTATGATCTTCTGCTTGACCTTTTTTTAGTTTAAGCTGCTTTCTCAGCTTATCGAAGAGTCCCATTTTGCACTTTAAGGGTGCCTCTGAGCGTTTGCAGTAACTGAATAAAGCAATACGGTCTCCATAAGAGGGAATGTATTTTGCCAGTGAAGCATCATCCAACACCAAGACAACATCTCTGTCAATCTGCAAAAAAACAAAGTTGGAAATAGCTCAGAATGAAATAAAATGGTCTCTTGTTTAACATCCTTTTTTTAAATATAGAAACAAATGTAGTAAAAAAGAAGCAGAATCAATTAAGAAAAACATCAATTGTGCTTAAGAGTAAGATCAATGCAAAAATACATGCTTAGATTTTAAATCCAGAGACCTCCTTCTCTCATACAAAGCACTTACATGCTTATTTGAGATTGCTTAAAGGACCAGTTTTTTTTTAAAATTGTTTGCATATGTTTGCATAGCACAAAAAAACCTTAAAATTCTTAAAGTCTTTTTTAAGAAAAAACTTACCAAACCTCTGCTTGCGTTCCTGTTCAGAAAAGGCGATAGGGCAATGATCCATCGTGGGGTGCTCGATTTCTCCTCCCTGGCTATCTCGTATAAGGAAGGCAGGGAGGAGAAATCGAGCAATGCACAATGGATCACCCAATTGCCTTTTCTGAAGAGCAGCGTAAACTGAGTTATTTTGAAAAAAAAATTGATGTTACTGGTCCTTTAAGCGTTTTACCGCAAACACACTTTAAAGAAACCCAATGCGAGTTTCTATCTTGTGGAACAAAGAAACATTTTGTATAATGAACAAATACAAGTATGGTCAGATTTTGCATACCAGGTCCAAAACTATGAAATACTGATGATAAAATGTAATACTACTTAAAATTCACCTTATCTGTTTTAATAAGTGATAAGAATTCTTCTTGCAGTCCCCGATCACGCAGAAACTGAATAATATCCTCTGTTCTGTCTTCTGACATTTTGACAGTGCTTTGGAATATAAGTATGTTAATGCTGTATTATATCAAAAAAACCAAACTGCTTTTATATTGAATAAAAAATACAATTTAAAGGTAGCCAATGAAAGGGAGAAAATTATGCAATCATTTAGAAACGCAAAGCAAATTAAAACAAATAATTGCAGTGAGAATATATATATATATATATATATATATATGTGTATGATATTTTCATTATTTTAATACACTTTAATTTTTTGGTGTTATTGTTCCTTTAATAAAAAAGTAAAAAAAATAAAAAAATAAAAAGCTAGTAGAAGTTCCAAGAGGATGGCAAATAATTCCAAAACTATTAATGATGAAGATCAAATTTAATGTCTTTACGAATTGCTTATTCTGTAACATATTAAAAGGTTTAGTTAGAAGGTGAACTAGCCCTTTATAGGATTAAGCAACTGAAAAAAAAATCTGTCTGTTTGAGTCCACTCTAGTCACTCTAGGACAGAACAAGACAAAAATGTTAGACCCAACTAGGGTATACCTGATTCATCTGTTGTGTTCAGAAGGCAGAAGGAATGCTTCATCAGACAAAGTAGATGAGAGATGATAACTTGCAAGCCAGTAGCTGGAGCAGGAATAGGGTCAAATTACCATAGATGGGCAGATGTGTAATTCTGTTGCATATGATATGACAGACGAGATCAATGTAAAGCAGTTTTGTAATTGACAGGATTGGCAACAAAATTTAGGTCCACTGTGATATATAAAAAAAACAATATTATGGTAAAGGCTTTATAGCAAATGATAAAACCTATTACAAACACTGAGCAGGTGCAGACATGCTTTACAAATTATTTTATATATACTGTTTTATCAGAGCTCCTTTATTGTTGAAATATAATTTCTCTTAAAGGAAAACTATACCCCCCCCAAACAATGTAGGCTCTATTAAAAGATACTGAATAAAACAGCTCATATGTAAAACCCTGCTTCATGTAAATGAACCATTATCATAATAATATACTTTTCTAGTAGTATGTGCCATTGGGTAATCAGAAATAGAAAATTGCCATTTTAAAAAATAAGGTCCGCCCCCTGAGATCGTAAGATTCACTGTGCACACATACAAACCACATGTAAGGTCACATGAGCCAATTAACAGACAGAGTTGTGTCTTTTGCTTCCTCACTTCTTCCTGTTACAGTTAGTGTTGTAGTATTTCTGGTCAGGTGATCTCTGAGGCAGCACAGATAGAGTCACGAAATGGTGGTTCAAGGCAAGAGATGTAAAAGGGCAATATTTATGTAAATATATATTCCAGTTTGGTAAGATTCTTTAATATGTCATTCAATTTGATATAAACTATCTGTTGCTTAAGCATTCATTTTGGGGGTATAGTTTTCCTTTAAACTGGGCTATCTCCATGAATCTTTTCTTATTCTTTCTATACCCTTACTATATGTGGTATGATGCTATTCAAGGAAACAGAAAGCTAAAATCACTGGGGGTGGCATGTTTTTAGGCAACGCAGAAATTGGCGAACTTCGTGAACTTTCAGCGCATGCACAGTAGAGCTGAACCAGCAAATGCTCCTACTGCGCATGCGCCGATGGATCCAGGAAGAAGACAGCATGGGAAAAGATGGCACCTTCAAACTCCATGGACAGGACATGCGCCAAGGGGCACTCCCGGTGCAAGTTTGCTAGCATTGGCAGGGGCTTTTTTTTTTTTTTTAAAAAAGTGCTGTTAACCCCAACCGGAATGCGGGCTCTATCAGCCCACACCTTTGGTTGGGGGTAACTTTTTTGTGCAATAGGTACCCTTTAACTGCTGACCTAGGTTGGTACTCTTCTTACTGTTTTGTATCTTCCAGACAATCCACCAGGAGGAAAAATTTAACTTAAATTGCACGAATAAACAATGTACAGTTAGAATGCTGCTCCTTCTCTATATAATGAACAATTACTTAGGCACATACATACACCTACCTATAAATTACCACACATATTTCTACTGTACATAGTTATAAACATAGTAACATAGTACGTAGGAATAAAAAAAAATCACAAATCTATCAAGTTCAACCTTTTAAGTCTATATATTTAACTTGCCTAAATGATAGTTGATCCAGCGGAAGACAGAGGAAGACAAAAACCCTCTCCAATATGTCTTCCTACATGTGGTATCAGGTAAATTATTAGGGTATCAGGTAAATTTGGCATCCCCAAGTGACTTACACTTTACTTCTCCTTTAATCGTATTTCTTATGAAATCAAATATATTTGTGTGTCCTCCAATGACGGGCACAAATCGATCGCTATTACAAATAGTATTTAGATTTAGCTGTACGTTAAGGTGGATCAAGGCATTTAAAAAGGAAGAGGGTAAGGCAGTATCAAAATCCAAGGAAAGAGTAAAGGCAGACAGAGTTGGCAGCTTATTGGCCCGTGTGTGGGGCCATCCGACGGGCCTCCCCAATTGATATCTGGCCGAAAGTCGGCCAGATCTCAATCGGGCAGGTTAAAAAACCCAGTCGGATCGCATCTTTGCCTGTATGTTGGCCCGCGATCCGACCGCCCATACATTCTTAATGTTAGATAGGAAGAAAATACGTGTCTTCCTTATCAATAATTTAATTGAGTCACTACTGCATCAGAAATACACTAACATTGGTTGCTAGGATAGCTCCCTAGCAACCAAGTACAGTTTAATAGACTTTTTTATATTTGATGATGTTCTAATGATGGAGAGCTTTTACTCCAAGTAATTCAATTTGATTTGATTTTTCATATCTTTGCGTCACCATTGTATTTGTAGCACATTTACAGAGGTTGCTGAGTAAACTCCTTCTTTGGGAGACTAATCTTCCTGAATTGATTCCCCCTGTCTTGCGCCGGCTATAAGGAAAAGCCCTCTGTGGTAAGACATGCGTCACTTCGTTTTCCAAAGTTGCCCGAAGTTGCCTCATGAGGAAACTTCTGGCGACTTTGGAAAATGAAGAGACGCATGTGTCATGCCACAGGTGGCTTTTCCTTATAGCCGGCGCAAGACAGGGGGAATCAATTCAGGAAGATTAGTCTCCCAAAGAAGAGGCGATTGTCCCAGAATCGCCAGGTGTGCCCTTACCTTTAAACTTTAACAGCTGTTTGAGATACTAGGGAGACACTAGGGTTAATTTATGAACCTGGGGGCACAGGTGTCATGCTAGCAGATGGGGAATGTGTGAATGAGTTGCACCTAAGAATATATGATAAGCATGATTTACCCACAGCAAAACATTTTATCAAGTATTAATAAGTATTACTTAGAATAAAATTTGTTATAGTGGACTGTGGTTATAATAAAACTGCCACACTGGGCTCATTGTTGGCCAGTATATAAGTCAAGGCTGACTGACTAGTGATGTGCGGGTCGGGTTTTTCCAGACCCGCACCCGCCCTCCCTCCACCCGAGCCGACCTACTGGCTTCCTTTTATTTACCCACCCCACCGATGACATCACAAGGGGCGGGGTGAGCAGGCATTCATCTACAAAAGAAGAAGTCAGAAGTCAGAAGCCGGCAGTGTAAGGTGGCGGGCACGGAGAACTGGAAGAAGAGCTCAACCTGGACCCACCCACCACCAGCGAATAGTAGTGCCAGGTTGGTGGAAACCCGCCCAAACTGCAGATATCAGGCCGGTCCGCACATCACTACAACAAGCAACCCTTTTCTCTCACACTTCTGCTCTCCTATGTCTGCACCCAGAGGAACTACCTCAACCTGGATGCAGACACACACAAAGCGGGTTTAGGCACAAAAATGCATACTCGCATTACAGTGACATTCCATCTGTCAGCATCCTGGCCAACAGGTGCAGACACTGGATAGAGCAGATGCAAACCAAATGACTCTTATACACAAGATGAGAAACAGCCTAGTGCAGCGCTATCTTAATAAGGGCATGATAGGTAAGTGATATAGACCTAGATCGGTGGGACTTAAACATTTAATTGTTATGAAGTTGATGGACTGTGAGAGCTTTGGGACAGTGGTCACAACTTTTCAGGGGCTTTATGGGAAGAGGAGATGGAAGGGGTTAAAGAGAAATTACACCCCCTTTTTGGACATCGGTCAGTGTGGGGGGGGGTATGTAGAAAAAAAGAGCAGTAACACTATCTGACCTGCCAGATATAAAATAAATATACAAGTATTATTGTTACACACACAGTTGATTCCACAGATTGATAGGAACCATGATACTGTGTCTGTGTGATATTAAAGGGCAAATATCCCTCCTCCCCTGTGTGACATGAGCTTAGTCAGTTGCGGGGGGTACATGGAAAAGGGCCAGAAACACTGTCTGGCCTGCCAGATAAAAATATATATATTTGTTTACACAAACAATTTGAAGCATGATAATTTCAACAAGCGATTTCCCAATATCCCTTGTGTTGAAAGTGTAATGCAACCCCTCCTTCAAGTTGTTCAATTTTAAAGTGATGAATTCTGAGACCTCACATCTATCTGCTTTCCATAGTTTTTGTTGCATATATTCTCTGTAAAGCAGAGGGACTTCAAAGTCCCAGAATCCATCATTCACAATGGAGCAAGCTAAGGGTTTGGTTACATTACAGTGAAACTCTGAGGGGGGTTAAGGAACACATAGACAACAAATTTGCCCACAGGTTTTTATGGTTTCCTGTCAATATCAGGTAGGGTTATGAAAACATAAAATGCATTTAAATTTATTTCTAAAAGTTAGACTAGTCTTTATGCATTTTTTCCCAGCAGAATGAGGTCATGTCAAAATAAGGGGAATATTTACCCTTTAAAAAAGAATGTAAATTCACTGGGGGTGCCAAATTGTAAGGCATCCCTAATTTTTCTAGTCATTTACCAGATACCCCAAGCCAGCACTCATTTTCTTACAAAAAAACAGGCTAGGGTACTGCACCAACATCTTTTTATAATCTCCAAGTGTCCATAAGAGCTAGTTCTTGGAAGGGAACATTTGAGTGTGGCAATCACAATCATTCCTGTTGTAAGTGACTAGAATCTCTATGATTTTAACTTTTATTTTCCATTAATGCTTGTTAGTGCAGGGGGGAGGGAGTTTCCTTCTGTGAAAAGGTAGATAGAAATATAACACTGCCCATTAGTCAAGTACATTACAAAGGCTGCAAATGCTGATTGGGTGCCTGAATCAGATGACTAGAAAGCTTTGGGCGAGGCTTTTAAAGATACAGCAAAATAAACTCATACAAATCTTTAATAAAGCTGTATTTGAAACTTTGAAAGTTTACTTGCCTTGACTTTGAACTAGCTCTGACTGTGTTTGCAGTAATACACCTATTATAAGCTTTTCTGTACACAAAAAGTGTGCACACAGCTATGACAAACATTAAAGTGCCATATAGAATGCAATGCCATTTATATGCACACTATATGTCCATTATTATATGCCCATTGTGACAATAGAAATAGAAAGTAATCACAAATTATTTACTAGAAAGTTCTAGGACAAGTTTATACTGACTGAACAATAAATAATCCAGCATTTAATAATGACATGTATGCCCAGCATACAGTTTCTATAATATGATGCCACAGTTACATAACTTGGGTATTCCAGTAGGATGGCAACAGAAAATAGCTAATAAGCACCTAGAAATGATGGGACCTCCTTTGGATATACTGTTAAGGCAAACAGCTTACCAAATGTACCTTTACAATATGTGGCAGTGATTTTTGTATGTTTGTATGTTTTAAAGACTGTAAAGTGATTAAAATGCTGAGAGAAAGTCAGAGACACTGGAAAGCACACATTACAAGTCACATCAAGCAGCAGCACAGAAAACCATCAATACATATATTCAAACCTACTTAGGTTACACTAGGACTAGGTATATATTGTATGTTACCCCATTGCTTTACATACCTTTTTGCTAGTGAACTTTAGCTTCAAGATTACAAGTACAAGAGATCTATGTGATCTCAGCTGCAGACTAGTCTTGCAGACTACAGGGACTGCATGAAGAATGACACCTTGTGGTGGGAAGGTTCAGATTTTTTTTTAGTACAAAACCTGTTGTTATACTGTTAAAAGTCATAATTATGAGTTTAAAAGTCATAATTATGAGATTTAAAGTCATAATTATGAGATTTAAAAGTCATAATTATGAGATTTAAAGTCATAATTATGAGATTTAAAAGTCATAATTATGAGATTTAAAGTCATAATTATGAGATTTAAAAGTCATAATTATGAGATTTAAAGTCATAATTATGAGATTTAAAAGTCATAATTATGAGATTAAAAGTCATAATTATGAGATTTAAAGTCATAATTATGAGATTTAAAAGTCATAATTATGAGATTTAAAGTCATAATTATGAGATTTAAAAGTCATAATTATGAGATTAAAAGTCATAATTTCGACTTTTTAAAGTCATAATTATGAGAATAAAAGTCATAATTTCGACTTTTTAAAGTCATAATTATGAGAATAAAAGTCATAATTATGAGATTAAAAGTCATAATTTCGACTTTTTAAAGTCGTAATTATGAGATTTAAAGTCATAATTATGAGATTTAAAGTCATAATTATGAGATTTAAAAGTCATAATTATGAGAATAAAAGTCATAATTTCGACTTTTTAAAGTCATAATTATGAGAATAAAAGTCATAATTATGAGATTAAAAGTCATAATTTCGACTTTTTAAAGTCATAATTATGAGATTTAAAGTCATAATTATGAAATTTAAAGTCATAATTATGAGATTTAAAAGTCATAATTATGAGAATAAAAGTCATAATTTCGACTTTTTAAAGTCATAATTATGAGAATAAAAGTCATAATTATGAGATTAAAAGTCATAATTTCGACTTTTTAAAGTCATAATTATGAGAATAAAAGTCATAATTATGAGATTAAAAGTCATAATTTCGACTTTTTAAAGTCATAATTATGAGTTTAAAAGTCATAATTATGAGATTAAAAGTCATAATTATGAGTTTAAAAGTCATAATTATGAGATTTAAAGTCATAATTATGACTTTTAAAAGTCATAATTCACCATAATTTTTTTTTTTTGCTGGCCCCAGTGCTCTTCCGTATTATACTGTTAAAAGTCATAATTATGAGTTTAAAAGTCATAATTATGAGATTTAAAGTCATAATTATGAGATTTAAAAGTCATAATTATGAGATTTAAAGTCATAATTATGAGATTTAAAGTCATAATTATGAGATTTAAAAGTCATAATTATGAGATTTAAAGTCATAATTATGAGATTTAAAAGTCATAATTATGAGATTTAAAGTCATAATTATGAGATTTAAAAGTCATAATTATGAGATTAAAAGTCATAATTATGAGATTTAAAGTCATAATTATGAGATTTAAAAGTCATAATTATGAGATTTAAAGTCATAATTATGAGATTTAAAAGTCATAATTATGAGATTAAAAGTCATAATTTCGACTTTTTAAAGTCATAATTATGAGAATAAAAGTCATAATTTCGACTTTTTAAAGTCATAATTATGAGAATAAAAGTCATAATTATGAGATTAAAAGTCATAATTTCGACTTTTTAAAGTAGTAATTATGAGATTTAAAGTCATAATTATGAGATTTAAAGTCATAATTATGAGATTTAAAAGTCATAATTATGAGAATAAAAGTCATAATTTCGACTTTTTAAAGTCATAATTATGAGAATAAAAGTCATAATTATGAGATTAAAAGTCATAATTTCGACTTTTTAAAGTCATAATTATGAGATTTAAAGTCATAATTATGAAATTTAAAGTCATAATTATGAGATTTAAAAGTCATAATTATGAGAATAAAAGTCATAATTTCGACTTTTTAAAGTCATAATTATGAGAATAAAAGTCATAATTTCGACTTTTTAAAGTCATAATTATGAGAATAAAAGTCATAATTATGAGATTAAAAGTCATAATTTCGACTTTTTAAAGTCATAATTATGAGAATAAAAGTCATAATTATGAGATTAAAAGTCATAATTTCGACTTTTTAAAGTCATAATTATGAGTTTAAAAGTCATGATTAT
Source organism: Xenopus laevis (assembly GCF_017654675.1). Classification (NCBI taxonomy): domain Eukaryota; kingdom Metazoa; phylum Chordata; class Amphibia; order Anura; family Pipidae; genus Xenopus; species Xenopus laevis. The sequence goes on along the minus strand of NC_054388.1, from coordinate 27,091,314 downwards.
GAGATTAAAAGTCATAATTATGAGTTTAAAAGTCATAATTATGAGATTTAAAGTCATAATTATGACTTTTAAAAGTCATAATTCACCATAATTTTTTTTTTTTGCTGGCCCCAGTGCTCTTCCGTAATTTAGCTTTCTATTCAGCAGCTCTTTAGTTTGCAGCAGTCTGGTTGCTATGGTCCAAACTACCCTAGCAACCATGCATTGATTTGAAAGGGAGACTGAAATATGAATAGGAGAGGGCCTGAGTAGAAATGAGTAATGAAATGTAGCAATAACAATACATACAGTATGTAGCCTCACAAAGCATTTGTTTTTAGACAGGGTCAGTGACATCCATTTTGACAGCTGGAAAGAGTCAGAATAAGAAATTCAAAAACTATCAAAAGAGATAAAAGAAATACTGGAGACCAATTGTAAAGTTGTTTAGAATTGACCATTCCATAACATACTAAAAGTCTTCTGAAAGGTGAACCACCCTTTTGATTAAATGACTACTACCAAAAGAATGTGATAGATTTTGCACTAAGGTACTGTAAGCTCCATATATAGTCACAAATATGGAGTGCTCACCTCCCAGAGTAGACCACTGTTGTTGTGTCAGGTGCTGAACCGGAAGATCCTATCCTGTCCTAGGGTCACATCAGTACATCGAAAAATCACCAGCAGCACACTGTTAGATTTGCAAAAAGTGCTCAAGTGTAAAATTTATTTAGCCCATAGCATACAAAAAGACAACAATTTGGGCCTCCTAGGGCTTGATAAAGGGCCTGGGAGGCCCGAAACGTCGCCTTTTTGTATGCTATTGGCTAAATAAATTTTCCACTTGAGCACTTTTTGCAAATCAAACAGTGTGCTGCTGGTGATTTTTCAAAGCTCCATATATAGTGTGTATAAATATTCACAAAACAAATGTTCTCTTATATATTAATAATGACATGCTGCAACTTATTGCATAGAGATTATGTTTCACCCTTTATATATGCAATATCTAATGGAAAAGTAGTGTACCTGTTTTCCAAATACTGTGTCTCTTAGACCTAAAATGTTTTCTTGACACATATAACAAGGAAATGATTCTGTAGAATAAAACTTTAGCAGTTAACATGATTAATTGTCCATCAGTTTTAGAGTCCATGAATACCATTTTGAAAAATGACAAGGACGAAAGAACTGTGTGTAGCTTGCAATGCATAAATGAGCAAGTAGTAAAATTAGCTTCGAAGTAATGAATGCCAGGAACACAATTTTTTCATGTAAAAACAACCTTTCAATTAACTTTAAGAAATGCGCTGCTGTCACCTTATTACTGGGAAACCAATTTTTAGCTGTAAATTCTAAAAAAGGATTAAGAGAGTGGATTACAGAAAAGATTCAGGATTTATTTATTATAGAGTCAAAATGTAGATATGGAAAATTTCAATTCAACATATGATGATTAGGAAAACTTTGCATACAAAGCCAGTAATTTCACTTATTTACATTTAAAGTTGTACAAAAAAAGGTTATTTCTTTTTCTATTCTACTTTAATATCACAATATTTGAAAGAACATTTTGTTCTATTTTAATTGTTAGTTGATGTTATTATTTTCATTGTGCTGCCAATGAGAGGCTACAAAATTGTAACTTATAGAAACAGTAACACCAGAACATTCAGTGTTTTAAAGTAACAACAGTATAATGGACATACGTCCTGCTCTGGTAAAATTGGTATGTTTGTTTCAGATACACTTTTATAATTTATATAAACAATCAACTCTGTAGCCATGGGGACAGCCATTCAAGCATAGGATACACAGCAGATGGCAGATAAACACTGCAGTATACAATGGGATTCTTCAGAACTTATCTGTTATCTAATGTCTATCCTGTGCCTTTTCTCCTTTTTCAGCTTTAAATGGCTACCGTCATTGCTACACAGCAGCTTTTTTATATAAGCTATTGTAAAGTTTCTGAAGCAAATACACCAGTTGTGCCAGTGCAGAACACTGCATTATATTCTCATTACTTCAAAAAACTTTCATTTTTTCATCATACTATTCCTAATAAAACTGTTTAGTTCTATCATAAGTAAGTTGGTTGCATGATACATCCTAATATGGCCTTATTTAAAAAAGGTATTGCAAGAAAACACTGCTTATGAAAATAATTATCATCGTTCATCAGGTTTATGTCTGTTTCATTATGAAGATAAGAGAGAGGGTAGCACCTTCATACAGTTAAAGGGGCAGATTTACTAAAGAGCGAAGTAACTAACGCTGGTGACGATTCGCCAGTGTTACCATTTTTAGGCACTTTGCTGATTTACTAACAGGCACAGGTGTAGCTTCACTAGTGAAAGAGACAGACACTAGTGTTCATTCGCACTCTATTGCCAGGCAAATTTTTGCTCTGGTGAATGGACGTTACTCCGCAAATTCACTAAGATGCGGATTTTACTTAACGTTACCTCTTTCGCCAGACTTGCCTTCCCCAGCTCAGACCAGGCAAAATGCATTGGAGTGCATAGATCTTCCTCATTTTTCTGTTACTTACATCATATTTTTTAGTGGAAAAAATAGTCCAAAAAACACTGGCGTCTTTTCCTTTTTTCAGAGTGATAGCCTGCAAAAGTCCTTAAATTTTTTTTTTTTTTGGGTAACCGGGTTCCCCCATACATTTTCTAACATATGGAACATCAACTATACAGTGGGTTAATGTGTATGGCATTATAACAGCTCTATTGTCTTTATTAAGGTTCCCTGCACTTTTGTAATGTATTTGCTGCAACATATACGTCCATTCAAATTTCCCGCCGCATGCAAATTAGCCTGAGCGACGATCTCTAACAAAGTTGCGCTAGGATTTGCTCGCATTGCCGTAATAACGATAGAGAAAATTCGCCAGCATTCGGCACCCTGGACAGAACTTTGCATTCTAGTAAATTAGCGCTGTCTGAGCAAAGCAAAGTGCTGCGATGGCTGCAAAGTCATCGCTGGTGAATTTTCGCCGCTTACCAAATTTAACCCTAAGAATTTGGCCAGGGGCTTGGCCTGGAAGACGAAAAAGATGGCTGCTTAAACACAGCTCTGTAGATCTAACCCGCATTAAGCCTACATAAGCACCTGGTATCAATCTATCAACCCACTTAACTGCTAGCCAGCCGATAGGAGACTCACCAACACACGCGGTGTGAGGAAAAAAGACTAAGTGGGGCACACCAAAGAGAAGTGACCGGAGAGACGCACGCAGCAGGGCCTAACCTTTTGGTGTTGCCAGACCCGAACATAACAAGATGAGTCCTGCTCAGAGTGGAGAACCTGCGACAAAGTTGGACACCCACCTAGCTAGCCCATCCGGAGGGAGGAGGAAAGCCGCTCCAGGACCCATGTGAAGTCGGGCAAGTATTTATTGCAGAGGGGAAGGGCTTACTTAAACAGTGCCTGGAAAGTAGTGATGCCCCATCAGCCCAGCATATTGCCAGCCATACAAGGAGCTCCCCTTCCCGAAAACCGGCCCGGTCCGGAGGTCATGGGGGAACACACAGCATAACAGCATAAATAAGCAGGAGCCCCACAGCACCCCTCGGAAGAAATAGGGCACAATTACACAGTGTGGGGAGGGGTACCGCCATACTTAATCCAGAGTAAGATCCAAATCTGATACTAAGATATTGCCCAAACGAGTAACGGCTTGTCCGGAGGTTGGTGGGAAGATTGACTAAAGTGCTGAAATTAGTGAGCAGAAAACACACGGCATCCATAGAGAAAACAGTGAATTGGGGAGCTAGGGCAAACAGGATGCAGCCCTAAGTCCAAAGTTGCAGACATAGCAGTACCCCCAAAGAGAGCTGCCATCACAGCTAGTAAACACTTTCAAAAGAAACTGCTGCAAATAAAGGGAGACAAGCCACACTTTTCCCGGAAAAGACAACCCCCACAAAGGCACAAAGTACCCCCATTAATAGCCAGTACACAGTGCATTCAACCAGCACTAGGAACTTGACTGAACTTAAACCTCACAAACATTATTGAACAGACTAGTGCTAAAACGGATAGCGCATAGTACACTCCCCTACCCAACAGCGCAAAACTACTCTTTCATTTTAAAGCCCTTCATCAAAAAAAAGATAAATACAGACTGAGTTGAGATGAACCTCATTGTATACCCACCACCTTCTGAAGCTAACGGGTAAAGAGGAGTTCATTAGAAACAACAGAAAAATTTTATTAAACTGTAAATTGGGGATAAGAGGAAGGAGAGAAAAAAAAGAAAAAAAAAATATCACAAGCATCAATACCCACTTTTCCAGCATGACAGACGGCAGGCAGAAACAAGCAGCCAATCCGACTGAACGAACAGCAGATTTCTTCAAAAACAGAGCCTCAGACACAAAGGCCAACAAACAATATGGAGCCAGATACTGAGGCCCCATGCACAAAGAAAGATATACATGAACTGAAAACACTTCTTTTATGTTTCAAAGACAAAATCCAAAACAAAATACAACAATCCCTTATGGAAGTTAAATCCAACCTCACAGCATTGGACCAAAAAGTCCAACACTTGGAACATACCCAAGAATAAATTCAAGAATCCTCCTCAAACATGGAAACACTAGTTCAAGATAGTCACAACTGAGAGAGCTCCAGGATGCTCATGAGAATCTTGAAAATCACACTAGAAGGAACTACATCCTGTTCTGAGACATATTGGAAACAGTCCAATTAGACTCCTTCTTACCCATATATTTCAAAAGCACTGGTGCCTGACATTGAGGACAAATATCTTCTGCTTGACAGGGCACACAGAGAACTATGACTCAGGCCGTGTAATGGAAGCTGAAGTTACTCACCTCCAAGATGGCCACGGCGTCCAAGATGGCGGCGTCCAAGATGGCGACTCCTTGCTTCCCCATGGTGATCCTGCCGGTCGCAGCATGATGACGTCAGCTTCTCCTTGCCCGCCGATTGGTCGCCGGCGTCAGAACGTGCGTCAGCGTCCTGACGCCAGCGTCTTGACGCCGGCGTCAGCGTCATGACGTCATTGCGCCCAAACTTTGGCGCCAATTCTGCCTATTTAAACCCCTTGGACATTACAGACCTTGCCCAAGTATAGGTTTATCTTCGTGAATTCCTAGGTGTGATTATTGCCTGATTTCCTGTGTACCTACCTTGCCTGTTTTTCGGATTGACCCTTTGCTGCCTGGACTGAACCTTTTGCCTGAACCACGACTATTCTCTTGCCTGATCCTTCTGTACTACGAACTCGGTGACTACCTGCCTCCTCCTTGGTCCGCACTCCTACTGAGCCCTCGGGCCCTTACATTATACTTGGGCCATGGACCCATCTGAGGAGGCCTCGGCTCAACCAGATTTCGGAAGAGCTTTTCGTGGGATAGCCTCACACATGGAGGCCTATGAGGCTAGGCAGACTCATTTTGGCCAAGCCCTTGAGGCCATTCTGGAAAAATTGTCTGCTCTCTCTCCTACTGTTCAGGTTCCTGCCACTGCTTCGGCCACTATTCCAGTAGCACCGCTTCATGTCTCCGAACCTCGCATTCCTGCACCTCCGCTCTTCAGTGGTGATTCTGAGGCTTGTAGAGGGTTCATCAATCAATGTGAGATCCAGTTCACTCTGCTACCCCATCAATATGTGTCTGAACATGCCAAGGTGGGATACATCATTACCCGCTTGACTGGTAAAGCCTTGGAATGGGCATCCCCGTTGTGGGAGAAAGAGGATCCCCTGATTGATGACTCCAAGGCCTTTATCCGTGATCTGCGCACCGTATTTGATGCTCCCGGCCGGGCAGCGTCAGCCTCCTCCCGCCTGTTCCAGATTCGTCAGGGAACACGTTCGGTGCCTGAATATGCTATTGAATTCCGCACACTGGTTGCTGAGACCAACTGGAACAACGACAGTTATCATGCTGCCTTCTACAATGGGTTGTCCATGCGCCTCAAAGATGATTTGGTCTCACGAGAATTACCTACACGCTGGGAAGACCTTGTGGCCTTGGCAGTCAAGGTGGATACCCGTCAAAGGGAACACCAGGTTGTTAAAGAACGAGTGAGAAAGTTTCAACCTCCCCTGGCTCCTCGCTTCCAGAGACCGGTTCTTCCCAGTACTGCTTCATCTTCCTCCTCGGCTCCGGTTCCTTCTCCCTCTATGATTGATGAGCCTATGCAGATTGGTCGTGCCCGTCTTTCCAAACAGGAAAAATTGCGGAGAAGGGCTGCTGGACTCTGCTTATATTGTGGGGGCAAATCCCACTTTGCCCATGAGTGTCCTGTGAAGTCGGGAAACGCCAATGCCTAGGTAAGTTTGGGGAAACTTACCTGGGCGGAATTGATCATCTTCCCCAATCCTCTGCTCATCGTTTTCTTCTTCCAGTACAGTTCCAGTTTGCTTCCAAGACCATTTCTACGCAAGCCTTCCTTGACTCCGGCGCAGCTGGAAACTTCTTGGACAAAGCCTTTGCAGAAAGTCATTTTATCCCTCTTCAAAGCCTGGCTGTACCACTCCGAGTCCTTGCCATTGATGACCGGCCCCTTTCTTCTGCCTTCATCTTCAAGTCTTCACTGGAGTTATCTTTCAAAGTGGGCACCTTGCATACTGAGAGACTTTCGTTTTTGATTATTGATTGCCCATCGACTCCAGTAGTCCTAGGACTTCCTTGGTTGCGTATCCATAATCCTGTCATTGACTGGTCTGCAACTCAAATCTCTCACTGGAGCTTCTTCTGCCAACGGAATTGCCTTCCGGCTCAGTCCCTTGTCAAGGTATCTTCTGTTGTTCCAAATTCTGCTATTCCTTCTGCCTATCAAGATTTCTCTGATGTCTTCAACAAGAAGTCTGCTGAAACCCTACCTCCTCATCGGTCTTATGATTGCCCTATTGAGCTTCTCCCTGGTACTTTGCCTCCTCGTGGACGTACTTACCCGCTCTCACCATCTGAAACTGCAGTGATGAAAGAGTACATCCAGGAAAATCTCCAGAGAGGCTTCATTCGTCCGTCTTCTTCTCCTGCTGGGGCTGGGTTCTTCTTCGTTGAAAAGAAAGATGGCAGCTTACGTCCTTGCATCGATTATCGCGGATTGAACAAGATTACTGTAAAAAAACGCTACCCTCTACCCCTCATCTCCGAATTGTTTGATCAGCTCAAAGGTGCCAGCATTTTTACCAAACTAGATCTTCGTGGGGCCTATAATCTCATCCGGATCAGAGAAGGAGATGAATGGAAAACCGCATTTAATACTCGGGATGGGCATTACGAGTATCTCGTGATGCCCTTTGGACTTTGTAATGCTCCTGCGGTTTTTCAAGAGCTAGTTAATGATTACTTTCGGGACTTACTTGGCCTGAGTGTGGTCGTGTACTTGGACGACATTCTTATTTTTTCTTCAAATCTCACCGAACATCAGATCCAGGTGCGGGAAGTCTTATCTCGTCTGAGGAAAAATAATCTTTTCGCCAAGCTGGAAAAGTGCTCCTTCGAAGTCTCCTCTATTCCCTTTCTGGGGTACATTATCTCCCAGCAAGGCTTCAAGATGGATCCAGCTAAAGTTTCGGCGATCCAAGATTGGCCCCTCCCCACCAGCACTAAAGCTATTCAGAGGTTTATTGGTTTTGCCAATTACTACAGACAGTTCATCAAGGGTTTTTTCGTCCAAGATTTCTCCTATCTTGTCCCTCATCCGGAAAGGTGGAAGGCCTCAATGTTGGACTCCTCAAGCTTTAGAAGCTTTCAGGATCCTCAAAGATTCTTTTTCTTCGGCTCGAATTCTTCGACACCCTGATCCTCTTCTACCATTCTTCATTGAGGTGGATGCCTCTGATGTCGGGGCTGGAGCTGTATTATCCCAAAGATCTTCTAATGACGGGAAATTACATCCTTGTGCGTTCTTTTCTAAAAAGTTTTCTTCTCCTGAGCAGAACTATGACGTGGGAAATCGTGAGCTGTTGGCTGTCAAACTTGCGCTTGAAGAGTGGAGACATTGGAAGGTTCTTCTGTGCCTGTGTCAATCTTTACTGATCACAAAAACCTTGAATACATCCAGTCTCTTAAACGTCTCAATCCCAGGCAAGCGAGATGGGCACTCTTCTTCTCAAAATTCAACTTCATTATCACGTTTCGTCCAGGCTCCAGAAACAAGAAAGAAGACGCTCTTTCTAGAAGCTTCATTCCCGAAGATACTAGTTCCGAAGACCCTGAACCCGTTGTGCCTCCTGTCAAAATTATTGCTGCCTTATTTCCCACCATGGCCTCCCAGTTGTTATCCGCTCAGTCTTCTGCTCCTGCTGATACTCCTTTGGGGGTCGCATTTGTCCCTCCAGACCTTCGTCACTCCATCCTTGCTCAGTCCCATAATTCCAGGCAGGCCGGCCATCCTGGAATTAAGAAGACTACTGAACTTCTATCTCGCCTGGTGTGGTGGCCTTCTCTTCAGAAGGACGTCAAAGACTTTGTTTCTTCTTGTTCCATTTGTGCTGCTTCCAAGTCTGGGCACTCTCCTCCTAAGGGTTTGCTTCTGCCTTTACCCATTCCCTCCCGTCCATGGACTCATTTAGCGATGGATTTCATTGTGGATTTACCTGTCTCCCTCTGTCATACAGTCACCTGGGTCGTGATTGATAGATTCAGCAAGATGGCTCATTTCATTCCTCTGCGCAAGCTGCCTTCTGCTCAGGAACTTTCGAAGTTATTTATTCAACATATCTTTCGCCTCCATGGATTCCCGGCTGAAGTGGTGTCCGACAGAGGTTCTCAATTCGTTTCCAAATTTTGGAGATCCTTATGTAAAGCACTTCATATCTCTCTCCAGTTTTCCTCTGCCTACCACCCTCAATCCAATGGAGCGGCAGAGAGAGTCAACCAGGCGTTAGAACAATTTCTTCGTTGCCATGTGTCTTTGTGCCAGGACGACTGGGCAGATCTTCTTCCTTGGGCAGAATTTGCTCACAATAATGCTATGCACGCCTCTTCAGAGAAATCTCCATTCTTTTGTGTCTATGGGCTGAATCCTCTAGCATTTCCTCAAGATCTTCTTCTCACTGACGTTCCTGCTGCCAATGATCAAGCCGCCCACATGCTCGCTATCTGGGTCGCCACCAAGGCCAATTTGGAAAAGAGTTCTCTTTCTCAGAAAAAATTTGCTGACAGGAAAAGAATTTCGTCTCCTCTATATAATCTCGGGGACAGAGTCTGGCTTTCTACTCGAAACATTCATCTCAGAGTTCCTACTCCCAAGCTCGGCCCCAAATTCATCGGTCCTTTTCCTATTATTGAGATTGTTAATCCTGTGGCAGTTCGTCTTCAACTTCCTCCTGAGATGCGGGTTCCTAATGTCTTCCATGTGTCCCTCCTCAAGCCTGCAACAAATTCTTCTTCCTCTCCTACTCCTGTTCTTGTTGATGGGCACCAAGAGTTTGAAGTCAAGAGAATTCTGGACTCACGGATTTCTAGGGGCGTGTTACTATATTTAATTGAGTGGAAGGGGTTTGGTCCTGAGGAGTGCTCCTGGGTGAAAAATTTGGACGTCCATGCTCCTCTTCTTATCTGAAGATTCCACAAACAATTTCCTTCCAGTCCCAGTCTTGGTGGTCCTGAGGCCCCCCCCTAAGGAAGGGGGTACTGTAATGGAAGCTGAAGTTACTCACCTCCAAGATGGCCACGGCGTCCAAGATGGCAGCGTCCAAGATGGTGACTCCTTGCTTCCCCATGGTGATCCTGCCGGTCGCAGCATGATGACGTCAGCTTCTCCTTGCCCGCCGATTGGTCGCCGGCGACGGAATGGTCGCCGGCGTCAGAACGTGCGTCAGCGTCCTGACGCCAGCATCTTGACGCCGGCGTCAGCGTCATGACGTCATTGCGCCCAAACTTTGGCGCCAATTCTGCCTATTTAAACCCCTTGGACATTACAGACCTTGCCCAAGTATAGGTTTATCTTCGTGAATTCCTGGGTGTGATTATTGCCTGATTTCCTGTGTACCTACCTTGCCTGTTATTCGGATTGACCCTTTACTGCCTGGACTGAACCTTTTGCCTGAACCACAACTATTCTCTTGCCTGATCCTTCTGTACTACGAACTCGGTAACTACCTGCCTCCTCCTTGGTCCGTACTCCTACTGAGCCCTCGGCCCTTACAGGCCGTAACCTAACTTACCTTCCAGAGACGTAATAGTGTGATTCCATTATTTGCAAACGAAAGAAGCCATACTCAAAGCGCCCAGGACCAATCAAGTAGATCTTGATGGGATAACCCCAAAAGTCTATGCTGACCTAGCTTCCTCTACCCTACAAAAAAGGAAAGATCTTAGACCACTGACAGATGTACTCCACCAAAAAATATCCCCTATAGATGTGGCTTCCCGTTTAAGCTCATATCAATAGAATGGGATCACATATACAGTGAGACATCCCAACGACTTGCCTTACAGTACCTTCAAGAGGACTCAGCAGCCCCCTGGATACAGAGGCTTTAAGCTCAAACCGATTGAGACTGGGATTCATAGAACACCGGGAATCCTCAAAACATTTGCACTCCCATATGGAGAAGAAGATTACGAGACCGAGAAACAGAGTAACATTTACCCGAAAGTCCCCGACACTCCACTAGACCATCCTAGGAGCAAACATAAATGGACACCCCTCAACTCGAGCGCAAAAAGAAACTATTAAGTTGTATTCACCTTGGAGACAATGGGCAACAATAGAGATTACAACACATGCGCTTGCAAATAAACCCCAACTCTTATGAACGAACACTTCTCCAAGATTTAAGACCATTACTGTTATAAATAATATAGTTAGCATAGTTTATTGAGATATTAAATGTATTTCACTATGTCACATTAAGTAAAAAAAGGAAGAGTTTTTTGAGATAGACCTATTTTGATACTGGTAACTGATGAAAGAACTGAAGGGTGGGTTACATGGACAAATTCTCTGCTTCTGCCACTTTCTGTAACCCCCCCATTGAAGATATTCCTAGAGGGGAACAACTGAATTGCCCCCCTCCTCGGAAACCAGTCGTCGCTGTGATAATGAAACTGTTTTGTTAAAATTGTGGTTTTCTTTTTCTTCTTTTCTTGGTTTGAATAGAATCTCACCACAAGTTTCTAACCACTGATACTTTCTTAACTTATATTCTCTCCTCTTTCAGCTCCGATACACCATATCACCAATTCCAGAATTCCTAGATGGACTCACGATGGGCCCCGACGTCCCTCCGACTCCTCCTCTTTCGACCTAACGGTAGGCTCGTACAATGTCAATGGCTTAAACACACCTCAAAAACGCACAATGGCATTTGCTGACTATCTCAGATGCAAAGTAGATATCTCTCAGGAGACACATTTTAGCAAAACAGATTTTGTTTCAATTAAAGCAAAAATATGAAGATCCAGAAGCCTGATACATAATAATCACAGGCCTCATCCAAAAACCAATTGCCCACACTGGCTTTGGTGTACACTCCTAACACCCCCAAACAAACATTCTTTAAAGACCTTTTTAACAAGTTGTCAGAACTTTAGGAGGGCAGAGTCATTATGGGAGGAGACTAGTTCTATGCAACCTTATACAATAATCTGGACAGATCACGTGATATTCTAAGAACCCAAACCCCCATTACAAATGACAGGGGCTCTAAAAACCTAATAAAACACTTAACCGAAGAGACACTCGTAGACATCTGGAGAGAGAAACATCCAATTGATAGAGACTACTCATGCTACTCTAATGTGTACGCCATCTATTCCCATATTGACTTCATTTTCACAAAAGCCACACTCCTACACTGCATTCACTCCACCAAATGGGATGAGGTGAGGAGGAGAGGAAGTTGGAGACTAAATGAATCTCTTCTATTAGACTAACTTACTAACACAATAAAGTAATATTTCAAATTAAATAGCCCCCTAGACACATCCATAACAACAAGATGGTGACAAAAGCAGTGATCAAGGGAATACTGATTAAACACGCTACTAGAATCAAGAAGAGTAGGGAGGAGAAAACCCAGAAACTATCATTAAAATTACATGAACTGGCTGTATCACATAAGTGTAACCCATCCCCCGAGATCCTCAGGGAAATACAAAATACAAGGGCACAATTGATACAGGTTCTCTCAGATAAAGCAGCCTACGTTCTGAGAAAAACTAAACACCTCTATTATGATTATGCTAACAAACCACATACAATGCTGGCCCATAAGCTAAAAGCCCTACAATCCATACAAACTATTCATACGATACAAACCTCAGACGGAACAATAAAAAAAAAATCCTTGATGCTTTTAAAACCTTTTAAACTTACCTATATACAGCAGATAAGGCCCCAGAGGCTGCTAAAGCAAATCAAATAGACTTTTTATCTAACTGGACTTAGCTGGATCTAACCCCCAGTCTTAACAAGGGAAGACCAGGTGATGCTGGCAGCCCCGATAGACACAGAAGAAATACAACAAGTGCTTAAAAACTCTAAACCGAGTTAAGCACCAGGTCCAGATGGTTTCACAACAAAAGACTATAAAAAATTTGCAAAACAATTGACCCCTCATTTAAAAGCACCCTTCCAATCACTAATAGACGGAACACCCGTAACACAACACATGCAAAAGACCAATATAATAATGATTTTAAAACCAGGGAAAAACCCTCACAATTGTGACAGTTACTGTCCCATCTCCCTGATCAATACCAATATTAAAATATTTGCGGAAATATTGGCTAACAGTCTGAACACAATTCTCCCTCACCTAATAAACCAGGATAAGGTAGGATTCGTACCAGGGCGTCAAGCGGCAGACAATATCCGCAAGGCAATCAACTTGATAAGTTTAGCTCAAAAATTACCCACTTCCTCCCTCCTCCTACTCTATCTCTAGATGCAAAAAAAGCATTTGAAAAGTGGACTGGAAGTACATGACAGCGATTCTGGGAAAGCTACAAATACCTAAACCGTTCCTCTCGGGATTTAAACAATTGTATTCAGCACCATCAGCCCAATTGCTCAACATAGGACTCCAGTCAGGTAGATTTGAAATACGAGGGGGGACACTTCAAGGATGCCCTTTATCTTCTTTGATATTTGCCATATGCCTAGAACCCTTGGCCCATGCCATCAGACAAAGTGGGGAACAGGGATGATAAAATCAGCATCTTTGCTGACGACATCCTATTTACACTCACATCCCCCCAAACCACACTACAAACTTAATCCAGACCATGGAACAATTTAAATGCATATCAGGATATAAAATCAATCCCCCAAATCTCACACACTCCACTGAAAATGTTGAAGCCAGAATTGAAACTATTACAACTGAATTTTGATCATAACTGGGAGACAGAGTCTCTAGAGTACCTGGAGATCAACCTAACTTCATCCTATTACAATTTATACAAGACCAACAACCACAAAATGCTAGAGAAACTAAAAAAAGATTTATCCATTTGGCATACATACCAACTCTCCTGGTTCGGGAAAGTAGCAGTGGTTAAGACGACACTACTACTGAGAATCTTCTATCTCTTCAGAACATTACCAATTCACTTCCCCGAAAAAATTTCCATCAGACTCCAAAAAGCGTCATCTGGATAGGCAAAAAACACAGAATTAAAGCAGAAACTATGACTAATCCCAAATCGATGGGAGTACTTGCAGTCCCCAACATATACTGATATTATATAGTAGGGATGCTCCGAATCCAGGATTTGGTTGGGGATTCGGCCTTTTTAAGCAGGATTCGGATTTGGCCGAATCCTTCTGCCTGGCCGAACCGAATCCTAATTTGCATATGTAAATGAGGGGCGGTGAGGGAAATCAAGTGACTTTTTGTCACAAAACAAGGAAGTAAAAATGTCTTCCCCTTCCCACCCCTAATTTGCATATGCAAAATCGGGTTCGGTATTCAGCCGAATCTTTTGCAAAGGATTCATGGGTTCGGCGAAATCCAAAAAAGTGGATTCGGTGCATCCCTATTATATTAAGCAGATTAGAAGACATGGTACATTTGTATGCCCCGCCTAATGAGCCATGGAAGGAAATTGAGAACTACTTTACATTCCCACTACAGATAACCCACCAACTATGGGTACCTAAAGCCTCTAGATCCACCCCACAAGATATCCTACCCCCCTTTCAACAAGCACTTGATCTGTGGGACAACATTGACATAAAAATGAAACTACAGATGAAGCCACTTGGATTTGTGTGTTAAATGCATCATGACGCGGGATTAATTGAAGAACTGTGGTATCTAAAGTTAACTTAAATCATTTAATGCATTTAAACTTTTCATTAGCATTCCAAAGCACCATTGTTCACAATGGTGATGCTGTGACGCAATTTTCTGTGTTAAATGGGATAAGTGGGATATCTGGGTTTAGTTATTCTGTGTCAAACACACAAACCAAATTGGCTTCATCTGTAAAGGTGGCCATAGACGCAAAGATCCACTTGTTTGGCAACATCGCTAAACGAGCGGATCTTTCGCCGATATGCCATTACCAAGCATGGCTATATCAGGGGTAATCTGATTGTTAGGCCATATAGCCAATTACGATGTGCCATGGGCTCTGGTGGGATCAGTCGGGTCAAAATCAAACCTGACCAATCGACCAAACGACCAATCTCCGCCGGACGAAAGATGTTGGCACACGCCACACACGATCCGAAAATCGTACGAATCCTAGATTCGCACAATAGGATCTGTGTGTCTATGGCCATCTTTAGTACCTACAAATCTAGATTTAGGACTCTTCCATAACACAGACTTTACACCGGGCTGCATCCGAACAGACTTCAGTCCATGGATAGAAGGAAACGTGCTCACCCTCACTGCCTTTTTGGTAAACCAGAAATTCATATCATTCCAACAACGTAAAGATAACCATGACATCCCACAATCATAGTTTTTCCATTACCTGCATACTGTATAAGACACTATGTGGAAACCACTCTCAAAACCCAAACAGATCAAACGCTGACTTACTCCTACCCATCACAGGTTAGCAGCAGATACCAAAGGGATGCATCAAACCTATATGCCAAAATGGGAGGAAGATTTGGATCTCACAATTTCAGAAAAATCATGGTCACATATATGGGATATGGGCAAAAAAAAACTATTTGTGCAGTCTCTAGCGAAAGAGCATACAAGATAATATTTAGGTGGTACAACACTTATCAGCAAAATCAGCAGCAATGAGGACCTGGCGACCTGTTTCAGAGGTTGTGGGAGGAAAGGGGCTCCTTAAAACATATATATGGTGGACCTGTACAGTAGCCCAGAAATTCTGGAAGATGTTTGCGACTCTGCTCTCCAAAGTTCTCCAATGTAACATGCAAGCAGCTCCCCACAGATTTCTTCTAGGCATGGGAAGCGGAGAAATGGGCTCTCAGAGCTCACTTAAATTAGCCACACACATACTAACAGCAGCAAAGTCCCTACTGGAAAAAACACAAATCACAGGAAAGCAGACACTGATTACTAAAGTGAATTGGATTAGAGTAATGGAATCTATCAGAGATGCTCTACTGCAGGACTTCCAACTGGCGGCCCGCGGCCGCCCCTTGTGTGGCCCTTCATCTACCTGCTGTATTTGCTCACCTTGTGCAAGCTTTGGTATTGTTCCCGAGATAAACTGTCCCCTGCATTGTTTATACCTCAAATTCAGACTGTGGGGCACCAGCACTGTGTCATTGTATGTAGTACATCTTAGAGTGGTCCTGATAGGTTTCCCTGTCTCTTGCTCTGTTCTGCCTTCCCTATGTGTGCCATGCTCTGCCTGCCCTATGCTACCTGTGTGTGTCATACTCTGCCTGCCCTTTGCTCTCTGTGTGTGCCCTGCTCTGCCTGCATGTGCCATACTCTGCCTGTTTGTGCCTTGCTCTGCCTGTGTGTGCCCTGCTCTGTCTGTGTGTGCCCTGCTCTTCCTGTGGAACATAAGCCTGGTATTTGTTCTGGGGGTTTGTTAGCATTTGAACATAAATTATTGTTAGGGTCCCCTAAGGAGTTAAATTATGTGCTGGGGGTGCAGTGTTATCCAAGGGTAAGAGGAAGCATATGGATTTAAGGGTAAGTCTTAATATGACAACTTTTTTAAAATATGAGTGATAAGTTATATCCCTGCAGTGAGCACCAACCATTTGGTTTTTTGGTGTGCTACCACAATTAATGTGGACATGAGCTTGTGGTAACATGGGTGTGGTTTAAAGTGGGTGTGATTTAAAAACATGGAGCGGTCAACACTGGCTTCCATTATTGGCCCTCCACTATGTAGGCCTGGAAAAATTTTGGCCCTCGCTACTACAGAAGTTTGACAGCACTGCTCTACTGGATAGAAGCTACAAGGGGGAGTTGGAATAGTACCCGTGGGCCCAGCATTTGGAATGCCTGCAGCAGAGAACTAACAACATAACTTAAGGTACTGATTATAGCTCTAGAAAACATACTGTATGAGCTACACCCCCTGAAGAACGCTGAAAGTGGAGAAATATCACTATGTTTTTCACTCCTCTCTCTCCTTTAGGTAACCTCAATCTCTGCTCTTTCCCCTCAGTTTTTCACCTCCCCTTACTCAAGCTGTTTTTCCCCCTCTTCAGACCTCACTTTTTTATACCTAGGCATAATTACTGTATCCAATGGAAAAGGCTATTCTACATGATAGTACCAATATGTTACTCGTTACATGCTACGCTATGGGGCAAATTCACTAACCGGTGAAAATTCGCCAGCGCTGGCTTTGCGCACATCGCAACACTTCACCAGACATAAATTCGTCTGGACAACACTAATTCACGAAGATCCGAAGTTGCGCACAGGGTAAGGAACGCTGGCAAATTACGCCAGCAGTTCGAAGTTACGCTAGTGTTGGATAATTAGCATATGGCCTGCAGTTAAAGTACAATGGCTGTATATGCTGCAGCAAATACATTACACTACACAAGGCCAGGAAACCTTAATAAAATTATTTAAAGTTGTTATATTGCCCTACATGTGTGCCCACAGTATAGTTTAGGTGCCAAAATTTATGTTCTTTTTCAGTCTATCACCCTTTAAATAGGAAAAACCAACAGCGTTTTTTGGGACTTACCATTAGTAAATTGGCAAAGTGCCGAAATGACATCACGCTGGCGAATTTTCACCAGCGTTAGCCACTTCGCCCTTTAGTAACTTTCCCCCTATGGGGCAAATTTACTTATCTTCGTAGATCCGCCAGCGTTGTCTTCACCGCACTTCGCCGAACTTCGCCAGACGTAGATTCGTCAGGACATCGCAAATTCACGAAGATCCGAAGTTCCGCATAAGTTACCGATTGTTTCCGAAGTTGCGCTAGCAAAGTTACAATGAGCGGTCCGAAGTTGCGCTAGCAAAGACTAATTTGCATACAGCGCCAAATTTGAATTTCAATGGATGTGTATGCAGCAGCGCATACAGAACACTACACAATCGCAGGGACACATAATTTTAAAAGTTTATTTAGGTGTTCTAATGCCCTACACATGTGCCCACAGTATAGTTAAGGTGCCACAAATGTAGGGGGGAAAGTGTGCACCCTAAAAAAAATTAGCTCTTTTTCAGCCTATCACCCAAAAAAATTTTCAACTTTTTTTTTTAAAATTCGTACCTACTCTATTGCACTTTGTCTGCTCTAACCTGGTGAAGTAAACTCTGGCGAAGGAGGTCACGTTCAGAAAAAGACCAATGTTAGTAAATTTGCATATTTTCGCCCCCTTCGCCAGAGTGCAACTTCGCCAGCATTAGGGTGCGAAGTTGCGCTAGCCTATCATCATCGCTGGCGAATTTTTGCCAGCGTTAGTCACTTCGCCCTTTAGTAAATTTGCCCCTATGTATTTATATCCATTGATGATAGAGATGCAGCTAATTAAGTGTCACTTCTTTCTTGTAAATGTTTTATTGTTTTTTTCTTTCAAAGAAAATTAATAAAAATTTTAATAAAAAAAAAAGAGTTTGGCCAATTCAAAGCTTTTTTATAACTGTGAATCTAGGAATGGGAGCGTTGTGAGCAAACCTTACAGCTCCACGCCAATCAGTAGTTGCTTTATCATTAAACATCAGTTTTGCAAATGAAACACCAGCCATTTTGTTTCATTTTTAATAAACCCCATAATGGAGAATTTTGTTCTTCTCAGTCACTGTTAATATTAATATAGCATTTGGAGTTCAGTGAATACATGAATTTCTTTTTTTTTTGTTTGAATCCTTTCTAAGACATTAGACATTAACAGGAGTAATTCTCTCACATTTTTTGTAATGTAAAACCCAGATTGGGTTTCCTCATTTATTCGGCTGAGGGCACATCCACTTACCTTGATGCAGTGTACAATTTTGGGGGCAACTGCCATGTTTTTCCCACAATGCAGTGTGACTCTGAGCCCCCAGGGTAAGCTAAAGGTAGTGTTTGACATGCAAAGTGCGCAGCTTAGTAGGCCTTGGGTTCTAAGGGGAAAGTAGTTGGCTCTGGGGACTGAGAAATTGGAGGCAGGTAGCAGGCTTTATGTTCTGGTTAAGGGTCATTCCCCTTGGAGGCAAGTTGGTACTAAAAAAATCCCAGCTGTTCAGCATTTTCCCCTGGAACATTATCAAACTATTAGAAATATTATCAGGAAAAACCAAGGAAAGTTTTAAACAAGTTGACACATTTCTCAAGCCTGGTTTATGTATAAATGCAGCTGAATTTGTTCCACTGCTTGGTCCAACACTATTCTATAGAGTGAGATTTATCATCACATACAACACAAACAGTTGTCAAATACAAAATATTATCAATAAACATTGGTCGATTCTAAAAGAGGATGAAACACTGAGTACCATTCTTGAAAGAGTTTCAATTTTTCTATAAATGAAGTCTGAATTTAAAGGACATATTGTCCAATAGTCATTTTAAAAATCCCCAGAAACTGGCTAGTAGAGATGTCGCGAACTGTTCGCCGGCGAACTTGTTCGCGCGAACATCGGGTGTTCGCGCTCGCCGGAAGTTCGCGAACGTCGCGCGACGTTCGCCATTTTGGGTTCGCCATTGTTGGCGCTTTTTTTGCCCTCTCACCCCAGACCAGCAGGTACATGGCAGCCAATCAGGAAGCTCTCCCCTGGACCACTCCCCTTCCCTATAAAAACCGAAGCCCTGCAGCGTTTTTTCACTCTGCCTGTGTGTGCTGAAGAGATAGTGTAGGGAGAGAGCTGCTGCCTGTTAGTGATTTCAGGGACAGTTGAAAGTTTGCTGGCTAGTAATCGTTTTGATACTGCTCTGTTATTGGAGGGACAGAAGTCTGCAGGGGTTTGAGGGACATTTAAGCTTAGGTAGCTTTGCTGGCTAGTAATCTACCTTCTACTGCAGTGCTCTGTATGTAGCTGCAGTGGGCAGCTGTCCTGCTTCTGATCTCATCTGCTGACTGCTGCAATAACAGTAGTCCTTGTAAGGACTGCTTTTATTTATTTTTTTGTTGTTTTACTACTACTACTACTACTACTACTATAAGAGCCCAGTGCTATTAGTCTAGCAGTGTTGGGGAGTGGGACTGGTGTGCTAATCTGCTGCTCCTAGTAGTTCAGCAGCACCAACTTTAATTTTTTTTTTTAATATTCATTTTTTTTTTATTTTACTTTTTTTTATTTTACTACCGCTGTAGTAGTGTATAAGTTGACCTTTTAGGCATTATTTGCCCTGTAGGCATTATTTGCACACTGTTTTCTTCAACCCGCCATCGAGCTGTGTGACCTTGTTCACATTCTGTCTAAATATCCATAATATTACCGTCTCCAGAAAAAACACCGGAGTCACTTTTTTCAAGCAGCCATAATATATTTTACGTAATCCGTATCCACCGCTGTAGTAGTGTATACGTTGGCCTTGTAGGCATTATTTGCACACTGTTTTCTTCAACCCGCCATCGAGCTGTGTGACCTTGTTCCCATTCTGTCTAAATATCCATAATATTACCGTCTCCAGAAAAAACACCGGAGTCACTTTTTTCAAGCAGCATTCATATATTTTACGTAATCCGTATCCACCGCTGTAGTAGTGTATACGTTGGCCTTGTAGGCATTATTTGCACACTGTTTTCTTCAACCCGCCATCGAGCTGTGTGACCTTGTTCCCATTCTGTCTAAATATCCATAATATTACCGTCTCCAGAAAAAACACCGGAGTCACTTTTTTCAAGCAGCATTCATATATTTTACGTAATCCGTATCCACCGCTGTAGTAGTGTATACGTTGGCCTTGTAGGCATTATTTGCACACTGTTTTCTTCAACCCGCCATCGAGCTGTGTGACCTTGTT
Source organism: Xenopus laevis (assembly GCF_017654675.1). NCBI lineage: Eukaryota > Metazoa > Chordata > Amphibia > Anura > Pipidae > Xenopus > Xenopus laevis. The sequence continues at coordinate 27,071,014 of NC_054388.1, read as the reverse complement.
CCCATTCTGTCTAAATATCCATAATATTACCGTCTCCAGAAAAAACACCGGAGTCACTTTTTTCAAGCAGCATTCATATATTTTACGTAATCCGTATCCACCGCTGTAGTAGTGTATACGTTGGCCTTGTAGGCATTATTTGCACAGTGTTTTCTTCAACCCGCCATCGAGCTGTGTGAGCTTGTTCACATTTTGTCTAAATATTGATAATATTATCGTCTCTAGAAAAACCACTTGAGTTACTTTTTTTCAAGCAGCATTCATATATTTTACGTAATCCGTATCCACCGCTGTAGTAGTGTATACGTTGACCTTGTAGGCATTATTTGCACACTGTTTTCTTCAACCCGCCATCGAGCTGTGTGAGCTTGTTCACATTTTGTCTAAATATTGATAATATTATCGTCTCTAGAAAAACCACTTGAGTTACTTTTTTTCAAGCAGCATTCATATATTTTACGTAATCCGTATCCACCGCTGTAGTAGTGTATACGTTGACCTTGTAGGCATTATTTGCACACTGTTTTCTTCAACCCGCCATCGAGCTGTGTGAGCTTGTTCACATTTTGTCTAAATATTGATAATATTATCGTCTCTAGAAAAACCACTTGAGTTACTTTTTTTCAAGCAGCATTCATATATTTTACGTAATCCGTATCCACCGCTGTAGTAGTGTATACGTTGACCTTGTAGGCATTATTTGCACACTGTTTTCTTCAACCCGCCATCGAGCTGTGTGAGCTTGTTCACATTTTGTCTAAATATTGATAATATTATCGTCTCTAGAAAAACCACTTGAGTTACTTTTTTTCAAGCAGCATTCATATATTTTACGTAATCCGTATCCACCGCTGTAGTAGTGTATACGTTGACCTTGTAGGCATTATTTGCACAGTGTTTTCTTCAACCCGCCATCGAGCTGTGTGAGCTTGTTCACATTTTGTCTAAATATTGATAATATTATCGTCTCTAGAAAAACCACTTGAGTTACTTTTTTTCAAGCAGCATTCATATATTTTACGTAATCCGTATCCACCGCTGTAGTAGTGTATACGTTGACCTTGTAGGCATTATTTACACACTGTTTTCTTCAACCCGCCATCGAGCTGTGTGAGCTTGTTCACATTTTGTCTAAATATTGATAATATTATCGTCTCTAGAAAAACCACTTGAGTTACTTTTTTTCAAGCAGCATTCATATATTTTACGTAATCCGTATCCACCGCTGTAGTAGTGTATACGTTGACCTTGTAGGCATTATTTGCACACTGTTTTCTTCAACCCGCCATCGAGCTGTGTGACCTTGTTCACATTTTGTCTAAATATTGATAATATTATCGTCTCTAGAAAAACCACTTGAGTTACTTTTTTTCAAGCAGCATTCATATATTTTACGTAATCCGTATCCACCGCTGTAGTAGTGTATACGTTGACTTTGTAGGCATTATTTGCACAGTGTTTTCTTCAACCCGCCATCTAGCTGTGTGTATTATCGTTTCCAGAAAAACCAACTGAGTTTTTGTTGTTGTTGTTGTTTTTTTAAAAATAATGCCAGGCAAAGGCAGGCCGCCACGCAGAGGCCGTGCTAGGGGCCGTGCTGCTATGCAATCCTGTGGCCCTAGCAAATTTCCCAGTTTTAAAAAGCCAATGACCCTGAACTCCCAAAATGCTGAAGAGGTAGTTGACTGGCTTACACAGCACACCCCATCCTCTACCGTTTCTAACTTTACCACAACATCCTCCTCATCCTCCACTGCTATGGCCACCCCACGTAACACTTCCTCCACCACCGGTGCCCCTTCTTCACTGGGGTCAGAGGAGTTATTTTCCAATGAGTTTCTTGAACTGAGTAATGCGCAACCATTATTGCCAGAAGAAGATGAAGGAGATGAGGACCTTACACCAGATTTAATTCTGGCAGAGAACACGATAGAGATGGACATAATGAGTGATGAGGAGGAGGTCCCCGCTGCTGCTTCCTTCTGTGATGTGTCAGAAGAAATTGATGCATCTGAGGAGAATGATGATGAGGAGATTGATGTTTTGTGGGTGCCTAGTAGAAGAGAGCAAGAGGAGGGTAGTTCAGATGGAGAGACGGAGAGTCAGAGAGGCAGTAGGAGAATAAGACTTAGAAGAAGCAGGGAGGACAGCCCGCAGGGATCAGCAGGGCAACAACATGTATCGGCACCTGTGTTCAGCCGGCCAACGCACCCGCCATTGCCGCCAATACCGCCAACTCCGCCAACTTCTACTGTTACCGCCAGATCGCACACTTCCAAAAAGTCAGCAGTGTGGGATTTTTTTAATGTGTGTGCCTCTGACAAAAGCATTGTAATTTGCAATGAGTGCAGTCAGAAACTGAGCCTTGGTAAGCCCAACAGCCACATAGGTACAACTTCTATGCGAAGGCACATGAGCGGCAAGCACAAAGCACTTTGGGAGCAACACCTCAAAGGCAACAGGCAAACTAAAAGCCACACTCCTTCTGGTCCAGCATCTTACTGCTCTACCTCTGCTCTCCTTGACCCGTCTGAACCACCCTCCACTCCGCCTTCCACCTTGACCACCTGTTCCCATTCCCAGTCATCTGCCACCAGCCAAGTTTCTGTGAAGGCCATGTTTGAGCGTAAGAAGCCAATGTCTGACTGTCACCCCCTTGCCCGGCGTCTGACAGCTGGCTTGTCTGCACTCTTAGCCCGCCAGCTTTTACCATACCAGCTGGTGGACTCTGAGGCCTTCCGCAAATTTGTAGCAATTGGGACACCGCAGTGGAAGGTACCCAGCCGCAATTTTTTTTCTAAAAAGGGAATACCACACCTGTACCAACATGTGCAGAGCCAAGTTACCGCATCTCTGTCACTTAGTGTTGGGCCAAAGGTCCATATGACTACTGACGCATGGTCCTCCAAGCATGGTCAGGGCAGGTATGTCACCTACACTGCCCACTGGGTGAACTTGGTAATGGCTGGGAAGCAGGGAATGGGTAGCTCAACAACAACAGTGGAGTTGGTGTCACCGCCACGGATTGCACGCGGTTCTGCCACCACCTCTACTCCTCCATCGCTCTCTACCTCGTCTTCTTCTTCTTCTTACTCTGCTGCTGGGTCCTCCTTCTCCTCCTCCACACCTGTGCACCCCCAGCTCCCCCTAGGCTATTCGACGTGCCAGGTACGCCGTTGTCACGCTGTCTTGGGGATGACGTGCCTGGAAAGCAAAAACCATACCGGATCTGTACTCCTGTCATCTCTGCAGTCACAGGCCGATCGGTGGCTGACCCCACACCAACTGCAGATCGGAAAAGTGGTGTGTGACAATGGAAGCAATCTGTTGGCAGCGTTGAGACTAGGCAATTTAACACATGTGCCCTGCATGGCACATGTGTTAAATTTAATAGTCCAACGTTTTGTCTCCAAGTACCCAGGATTCCAGGACGTTCTCACCCAGTCCAGAAAGGTGTCGGCCCATTTCAGACGTTCCTACACAGCCATGGCACGCCTTGCTGACATTCAGCAGCGCTACAACATGCCAGTCAGGCGTTTGATTTCTGACAGCCAGACTCGCTGGAATTCAACGCTCCTTATGTTGGAACGTCTGCTGCAACAACAAAGGGCCGTCAACGAGTACCTTTTTGAACTGGGTGGTAGGACTGGATCTGCACAGCTGGGGATTTTTTTCCCCCGTTACTGGGTGCTTATGCGCGATGCCTGCAGGCTCATGCGACCTTTTGAAGAGGTGACAAATATGGTCAGTCGCACCGAAGGCACCATCAGCGACCTAATACCCTTCGCTTTCTTCCTGGAGCGTGCCGTGCGACGAGTGACAGATGAGGCTGTAGACCAGCGTGACGAGGAGCTGGAAGCGCACGATTTCTGGTCGGAATCACCAGAACGAACCCAGGCACCTGCTGCAACGCAGGGAGAGGTGCCAGAAGTGGAGTCAGAGGAGGAAGGTGGCTTTGTGGAGGAGGAGGAGGAGGACCAACAGGAGCAGGCTTCCCAGGGGGCTAGTGGTGACCTTTTGGGGACCCCTGGTCTTGTACGTGGCTGGGGGGAGGAGACCGTGGATGATGCAGTCCTTGATAATGAGGAAGCGGAGATGGATAGCTCTGCATCCAACCTTGTGAGAATGGGGTCTTTCATGCTGTCATGCCTGTTGAAGGACCCCCGTATCAAGAGGCTTAAGGAGAAGGACCTGTACTGGGTCGCAACGCTACTAGACCCTCGGTACAAGCATAAAGTGTCAGAAATGTTACCAACATACCACAAGTCCGAAAAGATGCGGCATTTACAAACCAGCCTGCAAAACATGTTGTACAATGCTTTTAAGGGTGATGTCACTTCAGGAACTCATCAACATTCCAGGGGCAGAGGTGCCAGTAATCCTGCCACGAGCACACCTGCAAGGACAAAGCCCTTTGGCCAGTCTGTAACGTCAGACATGCAAATGTTTTTCTGTCCAAGGCAGCGCCACAACCCTTCTGGATCCACCCTCAAAGAACGCCTCGACCGGCAGGTAGCGGACTACCTGGCATTAACTGCAGATATCGACACTCTGAGGAGCGATGAACCCCTGGACTACTGGGTGCGCAGGCTTGATCTGTGGCCAGAGCTGTCACAATTTGCCATGAACCTCTTGTCTTGCCCAGCCTCAAGTGTGCTCTCAGAAAGGACCTTCAGTGCAGCAGGAGGGATTGTAACTGAGAAGAGAACTCGCCTAGGTCACAAAAGTGTCGATTACCTGACCTTTATTAAAATGAATGAGGGGTGGATCTCGGAGGGTTACTGCACGCCGGAAGACTTGTTCTGACTTCTATGCAGCTGTCCTTCTCTTCAAGCCTCATGACTCCACACACAGCTGTCCTTTAGCGTCCTCCTCCTCCCTCCGCCACCGTTACAAACTAGGGTGCAAACCCTACTGGTTTAATTTTTTCTGGCCTCTGTGCTTCAGTGGCTGCAACCAAAAAAACTGGGCAAACAATGTCTACAAGGTCAACGTATGGCAAAAAATGACTATTTTCAGCATTTATATGGCATATTTTTTCTGGCAACTGTGCTTCAGTGGCTGCGTCCAAAAAAATGCATATTTTCTGCATTTATATGGCATAATTTTTCTGGCAACTGTGCTTCAGTGGCTGCGACCAAAAAATGCATATTTTCTGCATTTATATGGCATAATTTTTCTGGCCTCTGTGCTTCAGTGGCTGCAACCAAAAAAATTTATATTTTCAGCATTTATATGGCATAATTTTTCTGGCCTCTGTGCTTCAGTGGCTGCAACCAAAAAAATTTATATTTTCAGCATTTATATGGCATAATTTTTCTGGCAACTGTGCTTCAGTGGCTGCGACCAAAAAAATTACTATTTTCAGCATTTATATGGCATATTTTTTCTGGCCTCTGTGCTTCAGTGGCTGCGGCCAAAAAAACTGGGCAAACAATGCCTACAAGGTCAACGACGTTGACCTTGTAGGCATTGTTTGCCCAGTTTTTTTGGCCGCAGCCACTGAAGCACAGAGGCCAGAAAAAATATGCCATATAAATGCTGAAAATAGTAATTTTTTGCCATACGTTGACTCAACGTATATGGCAAAAAATGACTATTTTCAGCATTTATATGGCATATTTTTTCTGGCAACTGTGCTTCAGTGGCTGCGACCAAAAAAATGCATATTTTCTGCATTTATATGGCATAATTTTTCTGGCCTCTGTGCTTCAGTGGCTGCAACCAAAAAATTTATATTTTCAGCATTTATATGGCATAATTATTCTGGCAACTGTGCTTCAGTGGCTGCGACCAAAAAAATGCATATTTTCTGCATTTATATGGCATAATTTTTCTGGCCTCTGTGCTTCAGTGGCTGCAACCAAAAAAATTTATATTTTCAGCATTTATATGGCATAATTTTCTGGCAACTGTGCTTCAGTGGCTGCGTCCAAAAAAACTGGGCAAACAATGTCTACAAGGTCAACGTATGGCGAAAAATTACTATTTTCAGCATTTATATGGCATATTTTTTCTGGCAACTGTGCTTCAGTGGCTGCGTCCAAAAAAACTGGGCAAACAATGCCTACAAGGTCAACGTATGGCAGTTGTTTAAAGAGAACAGTAGATTACTAGCCAGCAAAGCTACCTAAGCTAAAATGTCCCTCAAATCCCTGCAGACTTCTGTCCCTCCAATACAGAGCAGTATCAAGCAGATTACTAGCCAGCAAGCTTACTATCATCTGTCCCTGAAATCACTAACAGCTCTCCCCCTACACTATCTCTTCCAAGCACACACAGGCAGATTTTTCAGATACATTTTTGCCCTTGATCCCCCTCTGGCATGCCACTGTCCAGGTCGTTGCACCCTTTAAACAACTTTAAAATCATTTTTCTGGCCAGAAATGTCTTTTCTAGATGTTAAAGTTCGCCTTCCCATTGAAGTCTATGGGGTTCGCGAACCGTTCGCGAACCGCTCGCATTTTTGCGCAAGTTCGCGAATATGTTCGCGAACTTTTTTTCCGACGTTCGCTACATCCCTACTGGCTAGTAATAGGGGATGTTTTCCATGTGGTGAATGCAACATGTGTGGGAAAATGTCAAGAACTACATCCTTTTATGACAGATTTGGTAAACATCATAATGTCAATTCACATATTAATTGCAAATCCAGGGGAGTGATTTATTGCTTGGAATGCCCGTGTGGCAAGATATATGTGGGTATGACAACCCAAATGCTGAAGATAAGAGTTCAGCAGCATTGCAGTTCTATACGCAATGCTGGCAAGACTGATAAAACAGATGCAACTCTATCTACAGTTGCTTGGCATTTTAAAAAATACCATAATATGAATCCAGCAGACTGGGCCATAGAAAAAAATCAATCTAGGCATCAGAAAGGGTGATCTGGAACAAGCACTTCTCAGAAGGGAAAGTTACTGGATTTTTAAATTAAATACAATCTCTCCTAATGGTATAAATGAAAATATGCTTTTCCAGGCATTCATCTAAGTCTATATACACCTATATTAACGCTTTGATTAAAAACAGTGAACCGAAATGTTACTTCTGGACATTGGTTGGTAACCCTTTTCCCCATAGATCCGTGGTAAAAACCTTGACATCCTCCCCTTATGGGAGGAGATTACCTAATCATTGAGCCTGGTTGTATTCCTGAGACAAACTGGAGTGATTGACATGTTAGGAAAGCTGTGAGTATCATGCTGACAGGTGTGCAGCAATGAGGCTCCACAGTGTGAGATCTCTATGATGTCAGACACTGAAGCTTTAAAAAGCCATGCAACGGATGAAAAGCCCATTTGCCTTGATATAAAGCGTAAGCGAAACGTACGTCGGCGAGCCTTCAAACCCTTTTTTTTTTTAAAAAAAAGCTCATTATTGAAATCTTACCTTTTTAAACTTTAATTGGATCCAGAGAAATTTAATGGAATTGTAGCGCTATTAGCGCAGCATTCATTCCATTTAGTCTCTTTTATCTCTAAGGCACTGAGGATTTGTTGGTTTTATAGCAAAGTTAGCTCTCCTTACAAGACAGTTAAACGTAGTAACGAGACCACAGTCCTCAGTGTTCTGCCTTTCTCTCACGTGTGGTGTCCCAGGGCTTAGAAGAATGCAGCTAGTTTCTTCGGGACAACTCCACCTCTATACTATTTTCTAATTTCTAACTTTTATTCATGAATTGCTTTATTTTTAATTGTTTGATACCACGAACTCACTTTAAAATTATAACTACAGCACTAGCACCTTATTTAATTCATATAAGAACCATGAACTTTTAGATTATTCATCAATTGTGTGTAGATACATTTTGTTTAAGGTCACAGCACCTAATTTATAGCACTTAAGCACTTTAATCATAATTATTTGTATTAACACAATCGATTGAAATACCATTAATTGTATGTTGGTGCTAAATTGATTGAGAACTAAGCATATGTTTATAATAGCACTAAGCACTTATATAATTAGATCTCAATAAATTTTAGTAAGGTAGTGTGGGGTTTTACTGCTTTCTCTTGTTTTTTGTATTCTATAGAATGAAACCACTGCCCTTAGAATAGAATATTCCATTGACAGTGGTGTGTCCACGGGGTGATACCCTTCCACCCTCCCCCCTGCTCCGTTCTTAAAAATCAGCTTCGGAGGGGGAAAAGGGGGCAGCGTTTCTCTCATTGCTCTAATTGCTCTCATTGCTCTTAAAGTTACAAGAGGCGACTTTTTGCCGCCCCTTGTAACTGGCCACTTGCTGCCTCCTGAGGCAAGGTTCTCACCATGGGGTAAATTTATCAAAGTGTGAAGTTCCGCCACTAGAGTGAAATTCCGCAGCTCTCAATTCATTTCTATGGGATTTTGAAAGGAGTATTTATCAATGGGTGAAAGTGAAAGTTCACCCATTGATAAATACGCCTATAAAAATCCCATAGAAATGAATGGAGAGTGGCGGAATTTCACTCTAGTGGCGGAACTTCACTATTAACTTCACTCTTTGATAAATATACCCCCATGAGCGTCCCCTGGTTGTCATACTAATTTATTGCCACTTGATAAGTCACAAAACACTATTTCAAAAAAAAAAAATGTGAGGACCTCCAATAATAAAGAAACAATTATTTAAAAAATTAGAAAATTTATTAGGACATGAAGACCTAATGCGTTTCATTCCTATTGGGACACTTACTCATAGCCTATGGGTCTGGGGTGAACTGTGAGTAAATCCTCTATCTAACTTAAAAATTTGTATTTTTGATTTATCGATTATTATTTTTTGAGTAGTACCGTATATAATTTTTCTTATGTGGCAGTAGTACAAACCTTGTTATTATATACTTGATAAGTCACCCCTATAACCCATGCTTTTTGATATCAGTATCTAAAAATAGCCATATGAAGTCATGGTTCAATATTTTCTGGAACATATTTCAAAATCAAATGGTATTTCTTTGTTTTGAATAGAACCTTTGCTTGCAATACCTGATTGTGGTGTTGATACAAATGGCCTGTAGATGTCACTGTGCACATACTGTGCATGCTTCCTGGAAGTTTAAAAGTGAAAGTTACTGTTGGATAATGGCTGCATGAGTCTCTGCTAATAAAGCACTGTTATACTCTACTCATCCTCGGCTACCAAAACATAACACTAATGATACATTAGTTACAATTTTGTGTAACATTAAGCTCACTTGAAAATGCTATAGTTCCAGCCTCAACTAATCTCACTTATTACAACATACATTACTAGGTCTTTGTCACTATTCAGCACAGTTTCGATACCAATTAAATAAATGTGGCCAGTACTGTATGTCCTTGCAGAAGACTGAAAAGTCTCTCTACATAAGAGAGAATTGCTACATTAGCATGCTTAGAAAGATGACATGTATTACTTTTATCCACATTTTACAGTTACTGTGCAAAGTTTTTCCTCCTGCTTCCTCTATCATGTCACATTTAGCCTTACTGGTAATAGATGACCATGTAAAAATAGAAAATATTTAAAAAATAATTTTATATGTAAAGCTATACCCATAAAATGTAATTTGCTTTTACAGTAATGGTGTCATGGCACCCAAAATCCAGAACCAATGCTAGGCTCCCTGGTCTTGGCTCTTGCTTCCGTCTTTAACAGCTGCCTTTCACCTTGGGAGGAGCCCTGGGCTAATCGGATGCCTCCAGGTCTTATAAATAGAGGAGCCAAGCTAAGGGTTCTGGATGAGCAGAAGGGTACGATTGTTATGAAAAAGTCTTTTGGGCAGAAGGTCACAGTTCAAAGAGCAAACAGAAAGCATAGTCAAACAGGCCAGGTCGGTGCGGGCAGAATTCAAGTGAAGTCAGACAGTCAAGAGTCAAAGTTGGGAGTTCAATCAGATTAGTCAAGACAGGTTTTTGTTGGGATACAGATATCAGAATAGTCGAATTACCAGGCAGGGGTCAGGATCACAGAAGTCATGATGGCCAATCATGCAGGGGTCAAACAGGAATCAGATGACAAGAATACACGAAGATAGCATCTAGGAACTCACTAAGGAGGAACCAATAACGGGCAATGAAACAACTGTCAAGTCCCTTCAAATAGTCTTGAATCTCGCGCCATTGCACGCTGGTGTTATAACGTCAGCGTCAATTTGCCTATAAAGAAAGGAGATGCGCGCCGCGTGCGCCCTAAGGAACCGGCATTACCATAGAAGAGGAACAGTGTGGTGGGCGTCCCTGCCGGCACCCTAGACCACCAGGGTAAGTCCTCACAAATGGATTTTAAGCATAATTCTTAGATGTCTCAGAGTGTCTAATTCAGTTGCTGTTGCTTAAAGTGGGTTTTTTGCAATAACTTGAGATTTTTTTACTCTTTTATTATGAGAAAAAAAGATGATATTTCACAGTGACCCTTTAAAATGGAAAAGTGACACGGACCCTAAAAATATACTCTTCAAAATATTCATAAAGTTAAGTTCACATTGATGGTTTTTTGTACATCTGTTTTTTTTTTTTTTAGTAATTGTTACTAGAACTTCCTAAGCCTGATTGTTTAGTCAAACCAACACTTGTGAGAGTTTACAATGCTATTGGACTACTGCAGCACAAATATGGCAACATCCTAATAGAGGAACATGGGAGATAAAGTAATGTAAAAACATCCTGCAAACCTTTTTTTCTGTAAAATTATAAAACATGTGCAAGAACAAAATTATGAAAGTTGTCTGGTGTCAGGATCTCTTTAAAGACACTCAGGGGCCCATTTACTAAGGGTCAAAGTGAATTTTCGAATTCAAAAACTTTGAATTTTGAAGTAATTTTTTGGTACTTCGACCATCGAATAGGCCAAATTCGAGTTCGACTTTGTTTGAATTGGAAAAACATCGGATATTCGACCATTCTAAAATCGAAGTACTGTCTCTTTGAAAAACTTCGACTTCGACACTTTGCCACCTTAAACCTGCGAATTGCTATGATAGCCTATGGGGACCTCCTAGAAGTTTTTAGAAGTCAAAGTTTTTTTTTTAAATCGTTCGATCGATTAAAGGGATCCTGTCATCGGAAAACATGTTTTTTTTCAAAACGCATCAGTTAATAGGGCTACTCCAGCAGAATTCTGCACTGAAATCCATTCTCAAAAGATCAAACTGATTTTTTTATATTCAATTTTGAAATCTGACATGGGGCTAGACATTTTGTCAATTTCCCAGGTGCCCCTGGTCATGTGACTTGTGCCGGCACTTTAGGAGAGAAATGCTTTCTGGCAGGCTGCTGTTTTTCCTTCTCAGTGTAACTGAATGTGTCTCAGTGGGACATGGGTCTTTACTGTTGAGTGTTGTTCTTAGATCTACCAGGCAGCTGTTATCTTGTGTTAGGGAGCTGTAATCTGGTTACCTTCCCATTGTTCTTTTGTTTGGATGCTGGGAGGTGAAAGGGAGGGGGTGATATCACTTCAATTTGCAGAATAGCAGTAAAGAGTGATTGAAGTTTATCAGAGCACAAGTCACATGACTTGGGGCAGCTGGGAAATTGACAATATGTCTAGCCCCATGTCAGATTTCGAAATTGAATTTAAATAAAACCTGTTTGCTCTTTTGAGAAATGGATTTCAACGCAGAATTCTACTGTAGCAGCACTATTAACCGATTCATTTTGAAAAAAATGTTCTTTCCCATGACAGTTTCCCTTTAAATTGTTTGAATCGTTCGAATCGAAGGATTTAATTGATCAATTGAACGCTTTTACTTTGATCGAATATTCCCATATTCGATCAAAAAAACTTCAACTTCGAATGTCGAACTACTACATTTCGATGGTCCAATTCCGACCTTTTTTTCACTTGGAAATTCGACCCTTAGTAAATGTGCCCCTCAATGTCACACACAAATCTGTAGAACTGTGAAGCATTGCTATGTTCCGAAACCCAGAGCAAACTCCAAGGTTCTGGTCATGGCTCACTCTTCCACCTTTAGCAACCACCTTTGGCTTTGGGAGGAGCCCTCAGCTACTCAGGTGTCACCAGGTCTTAATGTGAGAGAACCAGGGAGAGAGCTCTAAGCAGGCAAGGGAACCAAACGTGGAGTGGAGAACTAGAAGTGCGCTCAAGGTACAGACTGGGTCGTTACCAAACGGGCAGTGCAGTACAGAATCGATAGACAAAGCAGAGTAAAGGTCACAAGTCATGTGAAACACCAAAACGCAGTACAAAATCGGAATCCAGAAGAACAGTCAAGGGATAGGCAAAATCAGGACAGACAGCAGACTGCACAAGATGAGGGACATGCAGAGTCAAAATAGAACATGAATCACTTGAAAATCACACCCAGGAACTAAGTAAATAGACCTTTATATTGATATAATGATTTTAACACAGAGAGCCCTATAAATATTCTAATTTCATGCCAACCGATGCTGTCACAGTTGGCAGTTGTTCAATAAAAGCTTCTCATATAGTTCCATGTAATTACAGTCATATGAAAAAGTTTGGGAACCACTCTTAATTCTGTAAAGCTAATCTGGGCTATCCAGACCACAGATAGTGTCCAGCTATTGGTATGAACATGGGTTACATTGGACTCACTCATCAGGATCAGTGCCTTCGATACGAGGAAGCTATCCCTTTAAGGTGTAGTGCAACTACAACACACAGGCTACTGTACATAAAAATAGATTGATTGGACGCCAGGAGGTTCTTTTGATGAAAATTTATTGTACAAGAGCAACAAGTATTGACCACAGGTTTACTCACGTATGGGTTAGGTGTAACAGAGGAGGGTAGATAGAGGAGGATGATACAGCAATCACAGATGTCACTCCCATAAGTCAAATAGTCAAGCGTACATCAATATCCTCAGGCAATACACCTTTAAGTGGTCCGGATCCCATCCAGTGGAGTGGGTAGGGAGAAGAATTCTAGCCTAACACCCTCTCCGCTGTGGTCCCTTCACTAAAGGCATACAAGGAAGTTACTCCCTGCTATTATCCTTGATGGAGCACACAACTGCTCTTTCTATATAATCTGTATATATAATCTTACTCTCCTAGAGAGTCTATTAAAGAGTATAACCTGTGCTTGGTAACCTCGTTCACGGGGTTTCCTGATCCCCGACTTAATCTCTAAAGGTACAGGTCCCCTTAGTGCGGTGGCTTTATTGGGCCTTGGTGTACCCAGGCTCAATGAGCACAACCAGTTGGATAGGACACCAGCAGCCAAAGAGGAAGAGGTCACTTCTTTCCAACACTATATGAAAGTGTGACAAGAAGTGTTCATACATCCTTTGGCCAATAACTAATTAAATACTTAAACTAGATACATGGACTTTTGCCTAGTAACTAGGGAATAAGGAAGGGCAGGGATTTAAAGCCATAGGAGCATAATAAGACCTATGAGTCCCTACAATTCTTTGGAGTTTTGTTTATCATTGGCTGAGCTTTCAAAGTAGTAACTTACTTTTAATATATAACATGCCTTATGGAAACCTCTCCATCTCCAGTTCAGTTAAATTTGATGGCTGCTGAGCATGGACAGTCTGCTTCAAATCATCCCATAGATTTTGGATGATATTCAAGTTGGGGGACTGTGACTGCCATTCCAGAATATTGTACTTTTCCTCTGCATAAACCTTTGTAGATTTCGAAGTGTGTTTAGGGTCATTGCCTTGTTGGAATATCTAACCCCTGCGTAACTTCAACTTTGTGATGCTTGAACATTATCCTGATTATCCTGAAGAATGTGTTGATATTGGGTTGAATTCATTCGACCCTCGACAAGGGCCCCAGTCCCTGAACTAGCCACACAGCCCCGCAGCATCATGGAACCTCCTCCAAATTTGACAGTAGGTAGCAGGTGTTTTTCTTGGAAAACAGTGTTCTTCTTCTGCCATGCAAAGTGTTTTTTGTTATGAGCAAATAACTACATTTTTTAACAAGGCCCCCAAGTCCCTGAACTAGCCACACTGCCCCACAGCATGATGGAACCTCCACCAAATTTGACAGTAGGTAGCAGGTATTTTTCTCGGAATGCTGTGTTCTTCTTCCTCCATGCAAAGCGCTTTTTGTTATGACCAAATAACTCCATTTTTGTCTCATCAGTCCAAAGCACTTTGTTCCAAAATGAGCTTTTGCATACAACAAGTGATTCTGTTTGTGTTTGCATGAGTGCAGAAAGGGCTTCTTTCTCATCACCCTGCCATACAGATGTTCTTTGTGCAAAATTTGCTGAATTGTAGAACAATGTACAGATACACCATCGGCAGCAAGATGTTCTTGCAGGTCTTTGGAGGTGATCTTTGGGTTGTCTATAACCATTCCCACAATCCTCCACATACAGTATGCTGCTCCTGTATTTTTCTTGGCCTGCCAGACCTGGGTTTTACAGCAACTGTGCCTGTGGCCTTCCATTTCCTGATTCCATTCCTTACAGTTGAAACTGACTGTTTAAACCTCTGAAATAACTTTTTTAGCCTTCCCCTATACCATGATACTGCAAACTTACAAGGGTACCCAATTTTTTGCACAGCCAGTTTTTCACATTTGATTTAATTTCATACAAATGAAATAATCTTTGTTTAGAAAACACCCCAGTATTATATGTTCATGTTCCTGGAAAATGAAAGACATAACACTGTTATGTTTTTTTTATGTAATGTAAATGAAGTTGCGTTTTGCAAAAATAGCCATTTAGAAAACTTCAATTCACTGTCTTATCAGTCAATGTTTTTTGGTTAGGATGTGACATTTTGCAATTCATGCTTCCCACTTTCAATATCACCCTTATGTTACATATAGGGATACACGCAAATCAATGGAGATGAATTTCATGTCAACAGATTGTAAATGCATTGTTAAAATACAGAGATTTGGACATACAACAACAAGTCGACTAGGACTGCAGTTTTCCTATTTATCAACTGTATAAATCAAATCAGTGTTAATCCACAGCAGTTTTAGAACCCAGCTGAAAAATGGGCAGAACAATATCCACTGAGCATGAAGTATACTTTGGTTATAAAGGGCTAGAATCAATTCAATGATAAATATGTATTTGAGATGTTCATGATAATTTTAAATGGTGTCCGGATTTCTGGGTTTTATGCGCCGGTGTGATTACCTCACGACACTTTGGACCAAATTTGAAGGTACCGTATTTAAAGGGATTTTGTATTACACACATTGCCCATTGTTAGGTTCTATTTGTCAGTTTCCTGGGTGTGTATTCTTTGTGAATCCAACTTGCTTTATTATCATTGACCCTTGCCTGCCTACTGACTATTCTGAACTCTCCAATCTGACCCGTGCCTGCCAGCTGACTATTCTGAACTCTCCAATCTGATCCCTACCTGCCTGCTGATTATTCTATGCTCTCCAATCCTGATCCTAGCCTGTCTGACCATCTGGTGCTCAGTGTGGTGGTTCTGGAGATGATGTTTCCAATCCTGACTGACTGAGGTCAGAAAGTCCAGAACCCAACTGCAGAGGGAGGTGTTCAGTCCAAGTAGGCTCAGCTTTTCAGATGACTTTGTTTGGCTGAGCTGCATACTACCCTGTGTAATCTAGACTTTGGTTATAATGGTTCGAGTCAAGTCAAGAGTGAGTTTATTGTCATTTCATCCATATACATTTGTACAGTACACAATGAAACAAAACAATGTTCGTCTAGGACCATGGTGCGTCAAAAAAAGATTTTGCCATGTGTCAAAAAAATTTTGACGCCCATAGACTTTAATGGGCATTGGTGACATTTTGGCGGCGGCAAATTTTTGGCGAAACGAAATGGGTCAAATTCGCCCATCCCTATAAATAATGCTAAACATCAGACATGATAGGTGTATCGTGATATGATAGTAGTAAGAACATGATAAAGAACATGATATCAAAGTGCAGATGTGCTCATAGAAAACAATTGTATCCAATGGCTATTTATTTATACAATAAGGTCAGATGGAGTGTGAGAGAAATCTGTCTGGTCCCTGAGTATTCAGGAGCCTTATGGTTTGGGGGAAGAAACTGTTACACAGTCTGGTAGCTTCGGTACCTTTTTCCAGATGGCAGGAGTGTGAACAGTGAGTGTGAGGGGTGTGTTGGATCAGCCACAATGCTGGTGGCTTTATGGATGCAGCGAGTGGTATAAATGTCCGTGATGGAAGGTAGAAAGACACCTATAATCTTCTCTGCTGTCTTCACTATCCTATGTAGGGTCTTGCACTCCATGACAGTGCAGTTCCCAGCCCAGACAGTGATACAGCTGCTCAGGATGCTCTCGATAGTCCCTCCGTAGAAGGTTTTGATTATGGATGGTGGGAGATGGGATTTCCTCAGCTTGCGCAGGAAGTAGAGGCAGTGTGGGCTTTCTTGGCTAAGTAGCTGGTGTTGTGGGACCAGGTGAGGTTCTCCACCAGGTGGACACCAAGGAATTTGGTGCTTTTGACGATCTCCACATTAGAGCCGTCAATGTACAGTGGCAGGTGGTCACTCCTAGTCTTCCTAAAGTCAACAACCATCTCCTTTGTTTTGTCTACATTGAGAGACAGGTTGTTGGCTCTGCACCAGTCTATTATCCGCTGCACCTCCTCTCTGTATGGTGACTCGTCATTATTGCTGATGAGGCCCACCACGGTTGTGTCAACTTTATGATGTGATTTGTGCGGTGAGAGGCTGCACAGTCTTGCGTCAGCAGAGTGAACAGTAGAGGACTAAGCACACAGCCTTGAGGGGCTCCGGTGCTTCTCCTGGAAGAAGCTGTGTATTCTCTGAGTGTATGCGCGCTTAGCTACTCTGATGGCATGGGAAAGTTTGGCTCTCGCTGTTCTCAGGGCGACTTCATCACCTTCCCTGAAAGCAGATTCTCGGCCCCTCAGTAACACACATACCTCTCCAGTGAACCACGGCTTCTGGTTGAGACGCGTAGTGATGCATATGGAGACAGTGACATCATCAATGCACTTTGTGATGTAGCTGATTTCAGATGACGTATACTCATCCAAGATGATGTAGTCGCTGTAGGTTGCAGCCTCACTAAACATGTTCCAGTCAGTGCACTCAAAACAGTCCTGAAGAGCAGTCATGGCTTCTGCTGCCCATGTTTTCACATGCTTCAGTACCGGTTTAGAGTGCTTGACAAGTGGTCTGTATGCTGGAATTAGCATAACAGAGATGAGATGTGGTCTGAGTATCCGAAGTGTGGGCAGGGCTCTGATCGGTACACACTAGAAATTCAATTTGATTTCATACCAAATATTTGCTATTTTTTTTGGCACTTTGAATAGTGATGGATGACTAGTTTTTGACATCGGCGTCTGTTTTTTTTATGTTGGCATCCATTTTTGACGGCGGCGTCCCTTTTTTTTTGGACGCCGACGACATTTTTTTTTGGACACGCAAATTTTCCGCGAATTCGCACGTGCCAAATAAATTCGCCCATCACTAACTTTGAATCCAATTTAACTACCCTGTGCATTTAAAAGTAAATAACCACTTGTTAAATAGCAAATTCATATACCCACCAAATACAAACTGGCTGTACACATTGAACAGCATATTTATTATATACAGGGCAACATTTACTTACTTTGTTAATGCATAACAGCATGTTTGGGAAGGAATGTAATGTTTTTGCAAAGTTTTCCCCTGTACATAGCATATTGTCCTGCCAATATACCTTCTTTCACAGTTTGCCTTCTTCCCGTGTTTAATGGACTGTATTGTATATACAATGTTAATAATGAAAGGATCTGTGCCACTGCCACATAAAAAAATATATATATATATATATATACGGCTCTACTCAAAAAATAAATGGCAAATCAAAAATACAAAATCCAATGTTGAACCAGTCAAGGAGGATTCACTCACAGTTCACCTCAGTCCCAGGGCGCAGATCCAAAACAGCAGTTCAAAAGAGATGTGAGGGCCTCCAATAATAAAGCAACAATTAATTTAAAAAGTAATTAGAAAATGTTATTAGGACATAGGTTTCTATGTCCTAATAAAATTTTCTAATTACTTTTTAAATTCACTGCAGGCAGTGAAATACTTGTTGCTGTGCAATGCCCAACCATAAGAATTTACAGTAAAAAAGAAGGAAATAAGATTTACAGAAGAGATAAAAATTAACATAGAAGTATAAGGGCTAACTGGAAGATTTAACTTAAAGAAGTAAAGAATAACTTAAAGAATTTTAAGTTAAGTGCAAGTTAACTGTGCAAAGTGAAAACAATAATTTACTGATGTATATTAATGAAGTATATTATTGCTATTGTTAATCGGTCTTGCTGTATCAGCTTATGGCAGATATTATTTGACTTGTGCTGTTTTAAATAATTTTTGATGATCCCTAAGCCTCCCAACAGCAGCCCAGACCACACAGAGAATGTGCATGGTCTTGGTCTTGCAGAGATGTACATGTATGACAAAGTTGCAAGATTGTGACCCACTGTGGCCAACTTTGAAAGTATACTGTAGATCATTTGTTTAATTCGGCTTTGGGTGCAGTAAGTTCATGTTTATGTTTAGTATACAAAATTCAGTATTTCTAGCATTATTCTATTTTAGACTTAAGTTTCCTTTTAACCTTTTACCTGCCAAGAACGTAGGTACTACGTTCTTGCAGGGAAAAGCCCTAACTGCCAAGCACGTAGTACCTACGTTCTTGGCTTTAAAGGGTTCCTCTCTGCATCTGCGGCGATTGCCGCTTCAGCAGAGGCTTCCATTAGTCTCCCCACCCCCTAGGCAACGAGCAGAGGGAGAGGAGGGGGAGGTCACGTGGGTCCTGCGACACGATCGTCGCAGGACCCGTCTACAGTTATGCAGACACGTGTCTGCTGCTTGTGCTGCCGCTCCTCTCCTCTCCTCTGCTCCTCTCTGCATCTGCGGCGATTGCCGCTTCAGCAGAGGGATCGTTACTCTCACCACCCCCTAGGCAACGAGCAGAGGGAGAGGAGGGGGAGGTCACATGGGTCCTGCGATCGTCGCAGGACCCGTCTACAGTTATGCAGACACGTGTCTGCTCCTTGTGCTGCGTCTCCTCTGCCTGTTCCAGCCAGCCTGCTGCTTCCTGCTGCGTGCACTCTGCTTTAGGACCCCCCCTCAGCTGCCCAGGACCCTGCTGGACATCAGAACTGTAAGTAACATTTATTTTACAGTTATACACACATTTACATACTAATTACATGCATGTACAAATACACAATACACATTTTACTAAGTTAGCTTTATTCTTTTTCTTTTCAGGCTTTTTTTTTGTTGTTGCAATTTTGTATATGTCAGAATGTGTACTTGTATGTTTTTGGGGGGGTCTTGTGCTGTTAGGGGGTCTTGTGGCACAATATACAGTCACTGCTTTATGTTCACAGAAGGCGAAAAGACAATTTTCAGAAATGTCATAAAAACCGCTGCCTTAGCGCAACTTTGCAGTACGATATTTTGGAGTAGAAAGACATAATTACCTATTTTGTATTCGTCAGAATGTGTACTTTCTAAAAATATATGGTTTTGGGGGTCTATGTGCTGTTAGGAGGGTATTGTGGCTCAATATGCTGTCACAGGCCATTCTTCACAGAAGGTGAAAAGACAGAGAAGAAAATTCAAATGCACTAATTTTATTTGGGGGTCCGCACATGCCACCTGCTTTGGTATATCTATGCATATTCGGCATCAAACTGTTCAGTAGACCAGTGGCGTCAATATTTAGGGTGTTTTACAATTGTATGTAAGAAATTGGGTGAGATAAATGCGGCCAATTGCAATATTTTTAGACAATTTTCAGAAATGTCATAAAAACCGCTGCCTTTAGCGTAGCTTTGCAGTAAGGTAGTTTGGAGTAGAAAGACATAATTACCCATTTTAGATTCGTCAGAATGTGTGCTTTCCAAACATATATGGTTTTGGGGGTCTATGTGCTGTTAGGAGGGTCTTTTGGCAAATAATACGCAGTCATGGGTCATTCTTCACAGAAGGTGAAAAGACAGCGGAGAAAATTCAAATACACAATTTTTTTGGGGGTCCGCACATGCCAGTTGCTTTGGTTTATCTATGCATATTGGGCATGAAAATGTTCAGTAGACCCTTGGCATCAATATTTAGGATGTTTTACAATTGTTTGTAAGAAATTGGGTGAGATAAATGCGGCCAATTGCAATATTTTTAGACAATTTTCAGAAATGTCAAAAAAACCGCTGCCTTTAGCGTAGCTTTACAGTAAGGCAGTTTGGAGTAGAAAGACATAATTACCCATTTTAGATTCGTCAGAATGTGTACTTTCCAAACATATATGGGTTTTGGGGGTCTATGTGCTGTTAGGAGGGTCTTTTGGCAAATAATACACAGTCACGGGTCATTCTTCACAGAAGGTGAAAAGACAGAGAAGAAAATTCAAATGCACTAATTTTATTTGGGGGTCTGCACATGCCAGTTGTTTTGGTATATCTATGCATACTTGGCATCAAACTGTTCAGTAGACCCTTGGCGTCAATATTTAGGGCGTTTTACAATGGTATGTGAGAAATTGGGTGAGATAAATGCGACCAATTGCAATATTTTTAGACAATTTTCAGAAATGTCATAAAAACCACTGCCTTTAGCATAGCTTTACAGTAAGGTAGTTTGGAATAGAAAGACATAATTACCCATTTTAGATTCGTCAGAATGTGTACTTTCCAAACATATATGGTTTTGGGGGTCTATGTGCTGTTAGGAGGGTCTTTTGGCAAATAATACACAGTTACGGGCCATTCTTCACAGAAGGTGAAAAGACAGCGGAGAAAATTCAAATACACAATTTTTTTGGGGGTCCGCACATGCCAGCTGCTTTGGTATATCTATGCATATTGGGCATCAAACTGTTCAGTAGACCCTTGGCGTCAATATTTAGGGTGTTTTACAATTGTATGTTACAAATTGGGTGAGATAAATGTGACCAATTGCAATATTTTAGACAATTTTCAGAAATGTCATAAAAACCGCTGCCTTTATCGAAGCTTTGCAGTAAGGTAGTTTGGAGTAGAAAGACATAATTACCCATTTTAGATTCGTCAGAATGTGTACTTTCCAAACATATATGGTTTTGGGGGTCTATGTGCTGTTAGGAGGGTCTTTTGGCAAATAATACACAGTCACGTGTCATACTTCACAGAAGGCGAAAAGACAGCGGGGAAAATTCAAATACACAAATTTTTTGGGGGTCCGCGCATGCCAGCTGCTTTGGTATATCTATGCACATTGGGCATCAAACTGTTCAGTAGACCCTTGACGTCAATATTTAGGGTGTTTTACAATTGTATGTTACAAATTGGGTGAGATAAATGTGACCAATTGCAATATTTTAAGACAATTTTCAGAAATGTCATAAAAACCGCTGCCTTTATCGAAGCTTTGCAGTAAGGTAGTTTGGAGTAGAAAGACATAATTACCCATTTTAGATTCGTCAGAATGTGTACTTTCCAAAAATATATGGATTTTAGGGGTTACCATAACTTTTTGTAGCTTTTATCCCATATAAATCTGGTCATGTTTGGAAATTAGTGTAAATGTAAGACATCAAATAAGTATGCAAAAGGTAGATTCTGGGGTCTTTACATGCCATGTACTTCGATAATCTTATGTACATTGGGCATCAAACTGTTCAGAGGACCCCACGCTTTCATATTTGGGGTGATTTATCTTGATACCTAATAGTATGTATGAAATAAGGTGCTGCAGGTGGAAGTTTTGAGGTGATTTTTGGAAATGCCCCCAAAATTGCCAAATTTAGGAAAGATTTGCGGCTTGGTGCTTTGGGGTAGAAAGACATGCATACCCAATTTAGATTCGGGGGAATGTGTACTTTCTAAAAATATATAGTTTTCTGGGGTGAACGTACTGTTTCCTACCTTTGCCCACCCCAAAATGATGTAAATGTCTTGATTTTGCAGCACCTGAAATGACAGACCAAATGGGGGGTCTTCCTTTTGGGGCCCTATATGCCACGTGCTTAGGTACACCTATACATATTGGGCATCAAACTGTTCAGCGGACCCTAGGCTTTCATATTTGGGGTCATTTGTCTTGTTAACCAATAGTATGTTCGATATAAGATGCTGCAGGGTGGAAGTTTTGAGGTGATTTTTGGAAATGTCCCCAAAATTGCCAAATTTAGGAAAGATTTGCAGCTTGGTGCTTTGGGGTAGAAAGACATGCATACCCAATTTGGATTCGGGGGAATGTGTACTTTATGAAAATATATAGTTTTCTGGGGTGAACGTACTTTTTTTCTACCTTTGCCCATTCCAAAATGATGTAAATGTGTTGATTTTGCAGCACCTGAAATGACAGACCAAATGGGGGGTCTTCCTTTTGAGGCCCCTATATGCCACGTGCTTAGGTACACCTATACATATTGGGCATCAAACTGTTCAGCGGACCCTAGGCTTTCATATTTGGGGTCATTTGTCTTGACAACCAATGGTATGTTCGATATAAGATGCTGCACGGTGGAAGTTTTGAGGTGATTTTTGGAAATGTCCCCAAAATTGGCAAATTTTGGAAAGATTTGCGGCTTGGTGCTTTGGGGTAGAAAGACATGCATACCCAATTTGGATTCGGGGAATGTGTACTTTCTGAAAATATATAGTTTTCTGGGGTGAACGTACTGTTTCCTACCTTTGCCCACCCCAAAATGATGTAAATGTGTTAATTTTGCAGCACCTGAAATGACAGACCAAATGGGGGGTCTTCCTTTTGAGGCCCCTATATGCCACGTGCTTAGGTACACCTATACATATTGGGCATCAAACTGTTCAGCGGACCCTAGGCTTTCATATTTGGGGTCATTTGTCTTGATAACCAATAGTTTGTTTGATATAAGATGCTGCAGGGTGGAAGTTTTGAGGTGATTTTTGGAAATGTCCCCAAAATTGGCAAATTTAGGAAAGATTTGCGGCTTGGTGCTTTGGGGTAGAAAGACATGCATACCCAATTTGGATTCGGGGGAATGTGTACTTTCCGAAAATATATAGTTTTCTGGGGTGAACGTACTGTTTCCTACCTTTGCCCACCCCAAAATGATGTAAATGTGTTGATTTTGCAGCACCTGAAATGATAGACTAAATGGGGGTCTTCCTTTTGAGGCCTCTATATGCCACGTGCTTAGGTACACCTATACATATTGGGCATCAAACTGTTCAGCGGACCCTAGGCTTTCATATTTGGGGTAATTTGTCTTGACAATCAATGGTATGTTCGATATAAGATGCTGCACGGTGGAAGTTTTGAGGTGATTTTTGGAAATGTCCCCAAAATTGACAAATTTAGGAAAGATTTGTGGCTTGGTGCTTTGGGGTAGAAAGACATGCATACCCAATTTAGATTCGGGGAATGTGTACTTTCTGAAAACATATGGTTTTCTGAGGTGAACGTACTTTTTTCTACCTTTGCCCACCCCAAAATGATGTAAATGTGTTGATTTTGCAGCACCTGAAATGACAGACCAAATGGGGGGTCTTCCTTTTGAGGCCCCTATATGCCACGTGCTTAGGTACACCTATACATATTGGGCATCAAACTGTTCAGCGGACCCTAGGCTTTCATATTTGGGGTCATTTGTCTTGATAACCAATAGTTTGTTTGATATAAGATGCTGCAGGGTGGAAGTTTTGAGGTGATTTTTGGAAATGTCCCCAAAATTGGCAAATTTAGGAAAGATTTGCAGCTTGGTACTTTGGGGTAGAAAGACATGCATACCCAATTTAGATTCGGGGGAATGTGTACTTTCTGAAAATATATAGTTTTCTGGGGTGAACGTACTGTTTCCTATCTTTGCCCACCCCAAAATGATGTAAATGTGTTGATTTTGCAGCACCTGAAATGATAAACTAAATGGGGGTCTTCCTTTTGAGGCCCCTATATGCCACGTGCTTAGGTACACCTATACATATTGGGCATCAAACTGTTCAGCGGACCCTAGGCTTTCATATTTGGGGTCATTTGTCTTGTTAACCAATAGTATGTTCGATATAAGATGCTGCACGGTGGAAGTTTTGAGGTGATTTTTGGAAATGTCCCCAAAATTGGCAAATTTAGGAAAGATTTGCAGCTTGGTACTTTGGGTAGAAAGACATGCATACCCAATTTAGATTCGGGGGGAATGTGTACTTTCTGAAAATATATAGTTTTCTGGGGTGAACGTACTGTTTCCTATCTTTGCCCACCCCAAAATGATGTAAATGTGTTGATTTTGCAGCACCTGAAATGATAAACTAAATGGGGGTCTTCCTTTTGAGGCCCCTATATGCCACGTGCTTAGGTACACCTATACATATTGGGCATCAAACTGTTCAGCGGACCCTAGGCTTTCATATTTGGGGTAATTTGTCTTGACAATCAATGGTATGTTCGATATAAGATGCTGCACGGTGGAAGTTTTGAGGTGATTTTTGGAAATGTCCCCAAAATTGACAAATTTAGGAAAGATTTGTGGCTTGGTGCTTTGGGGTAGAAAGACATGCATACCCAATTTAGATTCGGGGGAATGTGTACTTTCTGAAAACATATGGTTTTCTGAGGTGAACGTACTTTTTTCTACCTTTGCCCACCCCAAAATGATGTAAATGTGTTGATTTTGCAGCACCTGAAATGACAGACCAAATGGGGGGTCTTCCTTTTGAGGCCCCTATATGCCACGTGCTTAGGTACACCTATACATATTGGGCATCAAACTGTTCAGCGGACCCTAGGCTTTCATATTTGGGGTCATTTGTCTTGTTAACCAATAGTATGTTCGATATAAGATGCTGCACGGTGGAAGTTTGAGGTGATTTTTGGAAATGTCCCCAAAATTGGCAAATTTAGGAAAGATTTGTGGCTTGGTGCTTTGGGGTAGAAAGACATGCATACCCAATTTGGATTCGGGGGAATGTGTACTTTCTGAAAATATATGGTTTTCTGGGGTGAGCCTACTGTTAGTGGGAATGTTTGGCCTTGAAATCAGAAGTATGGCCGTTTTGTGGAGCGGTGCTTTGGAAATTTGCTAGTGTACTGCTTGTAGATTTTGATCTATATTAGTGAGGAAATCTCAATAAAACTATATATATTTGGTATTGTTGCGTTCAGGAGACATAGACCTTTCCAAATCTGCTGTGTTCTCGTACATAAAATAAATGATGTTTCTGATATATGTAATTGTACTATGTGAAACCTGATTTTTTTCATTTTATTAGGCACTTTGAAGCCTATATTTTTTTACAGAAGTTGAATTACACAAAAATTCTAGCATATTTTGAAAGCTCAGGTTGTCCTGAAAAAAAACATATATTATTTCCCTGGTTAAACTAAAACACCCCCCCAGGAAATGCTCTTAAAGTGAAAGAGTACAAAATGTTCAAAAATGGTCTGGCAATAGATGTACCAAATCAGCCAAATTGCCTGGCAGCGAAAAGGTTAAATATACTTTTTTTTAAAAAAAACAAAACATTTTTTAACCATTTGAAGTTCATGCCACATTTGTTTTAGGGTGGGCTTGTGTCTAGGACAATAGAGGAACTTTTTGTCTTTTTTTTTTTTAGCTTTCAAGGACGTTTTTAACATAATAACATTATTGGACATAATAAGTGGCCACTTCAAGCTATTTCACCAACATCTCTAATAAAGACAGATTTATAATCTATATGTACCCGCCCTATTCAAATTGACCTAAGCATAAGTGAGTCAACAAAGTTTTGATAGGAAGAAAGTAACCTTAGTGAATGTTTGCTTTGAAATGCTTCTGCTAACAAATTTTTGCTGGTAAAACTTTGCCAGCATTCGTCTGCCGAGAAATAACTTTGCATTTTGTCGAATAAGTGTGAATTAACGTCTGAAGTTGCGTGTGGCGGAGTCTTCCGAGGAGAAAATTTGCCCTTTAGTAAAATTCCCCCAGTGTGTTTCTGCCCATCATGTTGCTTCATAAAGCGTTCTCTGTAACTGTTCTGCATTCTTTATTTTTATTGTGTCTTTCTGTTATTCTTCACAAATGAGGAGCACAACTACTCTTACCCTGTAGGTTAATATACAAATAATATACTATTTAAATCTTTATAAATAAAACATAGGCATCATAAATATACATGTTTTCCAAAACTTCAACTAGATTCTACTGAATTCTACTAGGACCCTTATACATAGGTGTTTTTTCCTGCATCCCCCATCCATCCTTTTTGTTTTCCACTACTGGGGAAAGCAGGAACAAATCCAGACCATGCTTCCTGATTGAGCTGCTATCATTTAGGTACAGTACATGCAAGCACTGTACACAGGTGGAGCATAACTTGATGCATTCTGTATTCTGCATTGCAGTGAACTAGCTAAATCTGACTTGTCTCCGATGGTAGAAGATACTGACAGCAAGCCATTAAATATTTTGTCTAAAACATTTTATAACATATGGGAAATATATTTACTGTGGCAGACAGGTAGCCCTTGTTGCTCATAGTCTTGTGAGATTTAAGTGATGTGTGAGTAAGTGAGGATCTTTTCATTCAAATATTAATTATGTTTGTCTTTAATTTAAAACATTTAAAGAAATATTTACCCTTTCAGTGATCTTTTGGTGTTAAAACCGCCCATCTCAGCCCCTAGTTTACTACCTAAACAATTACTTTTCAGTTACATTATTCTCCATGTTCTCAATTTAAACTCATCAAGTTATTTGGCTCTTCTTTTTAACAATAGACCTGGACAGTCAAGCATTATCTCACCATTATGGAGACATTTCATAGAACTGATTATTTGCTGTTCTTTCTGGGTTCCCGAAAACATATCTGCCTACAAGTATTCCTTGTCAAGATGAATTGTATAATTTCTATGAAGGTGGCAAGATAGCAATAAAGTGGAAAAATATTTTCTCTTTAGCAGCAGAGGGAGATGTACAAGTGAAACAATATTTGTTGCTCAGCATCATATAGATCAGTTTATACCATGAAACATTACCAAATAAGTATTAGATTTCCTAGGGACTCTTTTGTTACCTCTAGCTCTGGGTTATCCAGTGAGAGCTGATATTGATGATCAAAAATACTATTTGGTAACCAGGGGCCACTTAAAACTGGAGTATTGGTTAAAATGATTCTTGCTAAGAGTACAAGACTCTTGCACTCTGTACAGTACAAAACTGTGTTGTAAATTAGCATGTAAACAATAAACCATGATGAAATAATTCAAATAACATTGCTATAGTTAATGTGTCCTACTTGGTGACAATCATCCAAAGAAAAGTATTGCATCAAGAAACACCATATGATTGGTCTTGTTTGTATCTGTCCACTCAAGGACACCAGATCAGTTTGTATTTGTCTAGTTTATCCTTCAACATATAGGTGCTCACTACCCATTTCTGTAGAAAATCAACCATCAGATAAGACATTGAGGAGAAGGTAGGAACACATCTCATCTACCTGGTCTGGCACTCTCTGTTAATTGTATCATTACTAGTGATGAGTTAATTTTTTCATCAGGCATGAATTCGCTGCAAATTTCTGCATTTCTCAGTCTGCAAATTTTTTGCAAAACTGCAGCAAAAATCGTCAGGGAAAAAAGTCACCATGAGAAAAAGCGCACCATTGACTTTAATGCATTTGCACAAAATAGTCGCCAAGACAAAATAGTCACTGAGACATAAAAGTCGCCAAAAGAATGGCCATTGACTTTAATGCATTTGGAGTGAGAAAAAATTGTGTAAAAATTTGCCATGTAAAAAAACTATTTTGAGGCCCATTGGGGCTCATTTATTAACGCAGCGCAGCGCTAAAAAGAGCGCAGTGGCCTTACATTTGCCCAGCGCATGCGAGTATTTAATAATGTAGTGCACGATACCTTAACAGTGCAATTTGTGCGCTAATGTAGACACAGACAGGTGCGACGTGTGAAACTGCGTATCAGCTGTCGCAGTGCTTATAATAAATTGTGCGCACAGGAAGATACCGCAAAGGTAAGGATTAGTTGTGCTCATGTATGAATGCGCTGCTTTAATTAGTTGCGTCACATATTGCGCATATTGCGTTCACTTAGACGCATCTGCATTTGTTTCTGTGCTAATATTTGTTTGGTTGCAAAGGTGTTTAGCCTACCTGATACCCTTAAAGGAACCTTGGTCAATATAAACATGTTGGGTGGAAGGCGTGGTTAATATGCACTTTACAGGGGTTGTTCTTTGAGTTAACAAACATCCCCACCAACAGCAGCACCATTGTATTTGCCAGAACCCAGTTTAGCAGTGTGGCTCTGCACACATATATAAAATTCTCTTTTAAGCAACATGAAACGCAAAAATGTGAATATACTAGCGCAGCTGGGCAGGAATGCGCATTTTGAAGAGCGTTACTATTACGCCACGAAGAGGCAGTCGTAAAAATTGTGGTGCTGTTGCCCAAGTGCAGTTTTGCACATATACAGACGCAAATCTGCGACGGCCGCAGTGCAAGCGCATTGTAGCCGCGCCCACAGCCACGCCCCTAACAACCACGGCATCGTTTGCAACATAAATGCCCAATCTTTTGCGCAATGCGCATAAACAAAACCATCGCAAAAGCTCTGTGTTATGCGCAATATCACGCAAATATATTAGCGATCACGCTTGTGATGGCGCAGACAATCTTTTGCGTCCACTTATGCGCTGCGTTGCTTTAATAAATGAGCCCCATTGACTTCATTATGTTTTGCAAATTTTTCTGTGAAAGAATGATTGGTGCACTACTGCAATTTAGTACTTATAATACTAAATAAGCCCTAAAGTGTTATATAAAAATGCAGAAGAGTAGTCAGATTTTTATATTCAACCATATAAACCTCCCCAATCAGAACCACTATGTGCTTGTTGAAGTAATGTCATTCATAGTCTAGCATTCTTCATTTTTACTGATAACTATAACATTGTGAAAAGGAATCATTTTGCAGTGCAAGTCATCATTTTAACATGAAAAAAAAAATTAAAAAATTACGGAACATAGATAACTGACATATATATTTAATTGCCTTTCAAATATCACTAGATAATAATCAACAAGGCACTTCAAATAAATGAAAATGTGCCATATATTCTCATTATTATTACCATCTTCTCCATCTTTCAAACCGCAAAACACTTTTACCTGTCACTTTTAGACAGGGGATGTTTGCCAGTTTTGATATCTTTTTTTTTCGTATGGTCCAGAACAAATTCATTTATAGATTTGTAGTACCTAAGCGTTTAAATTCTACAAAGATTCATTCATCAGCTGTCAAAGCCTAACTTCAAAATGCATGCTCATTATCATAACGCTGAAGAGGCACAATTGACTGTTTTAATAAGCGTAAAAAACAAATGAAAAAATAAGATCAATGGAAATCATTACAGCACTTGAGAGACAATTTGTAAATTACTAGTTCACTAGATGCAAAATCTAAGGTTTTAATGGAGATTTGCAGCCCGCTCTAATCTTATTTTCTTTTAATTTCTTTAACGTATTTTCCCCCGGCATTGTTCATGCACGGTTCATTTTATTTTTAAATGAAGAAGTAAACTTCTCAGCCCTGTTCTGTAGATTTCATCTCATCTCCTTACTTACCCTCTTTGATAATTTACCTTTTTTCATTTCTTTATTTCAGTTGAATTAGGCTGTGGGGAAATGTGGAATTCAGCTCAGAACTTCTAAAGAAGTATTTAAGATTAAGGAGAAAAAGAAAACAGTCAGTTTGTTACGTGCTCACATGTATTTGGAATTTTGAAGTTGTTGCCATGTGAAAGGTTGGATTGAACAAAAGATAATATTGCTAAGGGCAACTAATTCCTCCAGTCAACCTTGTTTTATTTTAGGGTAAAGTGCATAAAGCTGCTCTGCCATTGCCTACAGCCAGCAACCTTTACATGCACACTGTGCCACCCTTGGGTGAAGGGGACCAATACATAAAGGCCATTGCACTTCAAGCCATTCTTGAATCAAACACTTTGTGCATTCTGGACTTTGAAGAGGGCCAAAGGATCGTGTTTGTGGTTTATTGTACATGGGGCAGGTGAATAAGGGAACACAAATCAGCAATTAAGACAAGGAAAGTGGAGCAGGCAGTAACTTTTAAAATGATATACGTTGACAGCAAAATGAACATGCAAGCAGCACATGCAGTATTAATTCAATTGCATTGGTGCTGTGGGGAGGGTTGTCCTCCTATGGTTATCAGGTAAAATTCACCATTCATGAACTAGAAGTATAGAGCAATGAGTTGCACACAAACCTCCTGCAGGGAAACTTATGCATTTACAGACCAGAAGATTTACAAGACAAGAAGAGTAAGGCACAGGGCCATTCCTGACTCCAAAACATGCATAAAGAGAATGTCAGAGCTTTAGGTATATGCCATTTATTTTACAATTTGTTGGCATTTTATTGTGCATGCCTTTATAAATATGCTCATAAACTTTATTATATTTTTGTATTATTTAATAAGCCAGTGATACATGTGATGGGGTTCAACCTCTCTCAAAATATTCAGCAGACCTGTGGGAATGTGAGACTGAAGAAGAATCTAAGATTAGGTCAGAGTTGTCACAGATCTCACATAAACAATTGGGGTTGATTCCAGCACAGGCATGGTGAGGAATGTGCATGCTCTCCCCATTGATTTGCTGTAAAATATGCAAGTAGGTGTTCTTGTATGTTTTTGCTCTATTTCTCCTGATAATATTGTCCCTAGTGTATATGACAGGGACCATAAATTGTAAGCTCCACCGGGGAAGCTGGAGATACCATATAAATAAAGTATAAAAATAATGATCAGATGTTGACATGCAATTAAAAGCTTCTAAGCATAATTAAGATAAGAAAAATGATACTATGCTTATCACTACATTTTATTCTGCATGATACTATTAACATATTTTACATTTTAGCCCTTCTATCCTTTGCAGTGTTTCCTTGATTATTTGTAGCACCTGCTAAAATCCATAGAAGCCTACATCATGTAGCTGCTTTAATGCCCAATTGCTTTTCTCATTACCATCAAATCCATTGATCCCAGACAGCAATCATGTTCCATTAATATCTGCCGTATACATGTCCGATAAAGAATGCTTACATTGTGTAAAACATGGATTGATCAATTAGTCAATGCGTGCCTCACTTGAGATCTCCATTTCCTTGTCTAATCTGTTTACAAACGGGTAGATAAGTCATGAAGAGGTTAATGTAGGAAATACTGCAGCATTAACATTTCACATGATTGTACAGTATGCTCTGGTTTTGATCAGTTTCTCCAACTCCAATGGGAAGGGTACATGCATTCTATTAAAGCTTTGGTTGCTATGGTGAGCACAGGTTTTATAAAACAAAAAGAGATAAAGTCACACCAAGTCCCACATGTACAGTCAATGCCTAGAGGCAGAATAATTCAGGCAATGCCCTTAAAAAATCTGTTTTTTTATCAGTTTACAGACATCTGTTTGAGAAAGCCTCTTTTATTATTTTCAGTTTAAATGTTACAATATATAGTTTGGAGCTTTTTGGCTTCAAAGACAAAGACAGAGGGGGGGGGGGTGATTCACAGTGCTAAATCACAGTTGCTGGCAGCAACCAATCAACAATAAGTTTTATACAGTCTATTTTAAGTCTAAAATGAAAGCAAAGACCTGGTTGGGTGCTGATAAGTGCAATTGGGTACCTACAGCATATATGCAAGTCAGTCCCATGATGTTTTGCTTCACTGTCAACCAAATTAAAAGGGACACATAGGATTTATTAAGTCTATGTAAGTGTTCTGCAGCTGACAGGTCTTCATATTTCTTTCAGTAAGTGCTGTGCAAGTGGCAGCCCCCCCTTGTGTGGCCCTCCACACTGGCTGCTTTGATGGCTAACCTTTGTGTATGCTTTAAATACAACTGGCCCCTGCATTGTTCACACCTCACATTCAGGACGTAAAAGGCCTGCATTGTTCACACTTGTAATCCCATGTATTGTTAACACTTGTGTATTGAGCACACCCCAGACTGTCAGCACCCGCATTATTTACCTGTTCACATTGCAGACAGATTTCAGAGCAGCGCTGGCACTGTCACTGTACAAAGTACAGTAGAGTAGAGTGGTCCTGTTGGTCTCCTACCCTACCCTGCTCTGCCTGCACTACCCTGTGTGCCATATTCTGCCTGTGTGTGTCATATTCTGCGCTCCCTATGCTGCCTGTGTGTGCCATATTCTGTCTGCCCTATGCTGCCTGTGTGTGCCATATTCTGCATGCCTTAAGCTGGCCATAGACGCAAAGATCCAATCGTACGAATCAACGTACGATCGGACTTTCCCATCTCCCGACCCTCCACTAACCATTCAGATCAAAGTCTTTACCATTCCGATCAAATAAGAACAGATCACCCAATGTTCTGCCCCTGACAGCAATCGTACGATACTTATGTCTGACAACACTAGTGACAGTCTCCCACTGAAAATCGTACGATCGGCAATACACGCAGAGATATTATCGGCAGGCGACAGAAATTTTCTAACCTGTCCGATCGACCAAACGACCGATCTCCGACGGACGAAAAATGTCGGGACTCTCCACACATGGTCCGAAAATCGTACGAATCCACGATTCGTACGATCGGATCTTTGCGTCTATGGCCAGCTTTATCCTGCTTGTGTGTGCCATATTCTGCCTGTCCTATGCTGCCTGTATTTGTCATATTCTGCCTGCCCTATATTGCCTGTGTGTGTGCCATATTCTGCCTGCCCTATGCAGCCTGTGTGTGCCATAATCTAACTTTGCTACTCTGCCTGCTTTTCCTGTTGGGGGTAGTTAGCTATTGGAAATGATTGTTAGGGGGTCCCCTAAGTGTTTAATTTATGTGCTGGGAGTTGCTGTGCTATCCACAGCAATGTCATATGGATTTAAGGGTATGTCTTAATATGACTTTTTACATATGAGCAGTGGTGTAACTAGATGTTACTGGGCCCCACAGCAAATTATTTTTCAGGCCCCCAAAATGTCTAGAGATTGACATATTTTACCAACATTTATTGAAATTGTATACGAATTAGGGCCTCATGGGTAGTGATGGGCGAATTTGCGGCGTTTCGTTTCGCCGAAAAATTTGCAGATTTCGCGCGAAATTCGCGAAACGGCGAAAAAATTGCGAAACGGCGCCGGCATCTCGTTTTTGATGCCGGCTCCCGTTTTTTCACGCCGGCGAATTTTTGACGCAAATTTTCGCGGGCGTTTCACGAATTTATTCGCTGGCGGCGAAACGCGCAAATTCGCGCCTGGCGAATAAATTCGCCCATCACTACTCATGGGGCCCCTATACCTCCTGGGGCCCCCCAGCAGGCGCAGGGTCTGCTTCCTCTATAGTTACGCCCCTGCATATGAGTGATATCACTGCAGTGAGCACTAACCATTTGGCTTTTTCATGTGTTACCACCATTAATGTGGTATCGTCTTAACATTGCTTGTGATAACATGGGTATGGTTTAAAGTGGGTGTATTTTAAAAAGGTGAGTGGCAATACTGGCTTCCATTATTGGCCCTCCACCATGTAGGTCGGGAAAAGTCTGGCCCTCGGTACCACAGAAGTTGGACTGCACTCTCCTAAGTGATCCTTTTATTAAAGTACTGGATTAGCTCTGTTTGCTGTACCTCTGTCTTGAGTAGACAGATCAGGGTCATGGTTATCTCACAAGTAGATTTTGCTGTAAATAGCCAGCTTTCAACTTATAAGTGTCTGTATAATTTTATAACCAACCACTGTCTGTTGTGCTCTTATATTGAATGGATGGAATAATTAGTGACCAGGTCTGTGATAGGATATATAGATAGTATCATGTAGTATCACATTAATGCCAACCTGTATATGGAAAAACAGAATAAAACAGAATAAAAAAAATACAATAAGGGCTATAAACTACTTTATAGCAGCAACCTGTATAGCAACAGTAAAGAAGGCACAATTTGAAAATGATGAGCTGATTGTTTGACTTGCAAAGACTAATTATAGAGCATGTGCAATAGTTGCATAATCCCAGCATATTATATAGCATTATACAGTAAGAAGACTAGTACGTGTGCCTTCGTCATATTCCACAGTGAGATTGATGGGTTATGATGTTCCGTGAACATTATTCTATGAAAGCAGTGGGATTAAATGCCCCCAGCACATGACTTGCTAACAGCAATGAAGAATGGCACCCCTATAACATAATACAGGTACAGCAATAGGTAATGACAGCTAGAATACATTATACAAAGTAAGCAAAGGCAAATGGCATAGCATCCTCAGAACATTACTCATCAAGAGCAATTAAAAATGGCATCATTAGTACGGTATGTTACTTTGTAAAACATTTGCAGGCCAGTTATCAAATGCTAATTTAATTCTGAAGAAGGCAGTGATGCAAGTGCCAAAGACAGAGGTAGGAAGGGGATTTTACTCGCCCCTCTTCCTAGTCCGCAAGGCCTCGGCGAGATGAGGCCCATTGTGAATCTCAGAAGATTGAACCAGTTTATACAGCCTCGACATTTCAAAATGGAGTCTTACAGACAGTGAAAGCAGCGGTGAATCCAGGAGATTGGCTAATCTCTATAGATTTAAGAGACGCTTATTTACACGTCCCTGTGGCAGAGATTCATCAGCGGTTCCTCAGGTTTTGTTTCCAAGATCAGCATCTACAGTTCAGATGTCTTCCATTCGGGCTATCCACCTCGCCCAGGACATTTACAAAGGTTTTGATAGTGGTGATAGCAAGTCTAAGAAGGAAGGGGATAGAGATCTACCACTATCTCGATGATTTACTTTTAGTAGCGAGAGACTCTGAGACATTGGTCAGTCATCGAGACTTAGTGATGAGGGAGCTCCAGAGATTTGGCTGGATTCTCAATCTAGAGAAAAGTCAATTAGAACCGACACAGACATTGGTCTACTTGGGAGCCCTGATAGATACTCGGCTAGGTCTGATGTCTCTTCCAAGGGAGGAGATCGTCAAAATTACCAAGATGGTAACGTGGACGGTGCAACAACAGTGGATGCTGGCCAGGCAATTTATGAAGTTCTCTGACGTCTACGATTGCCATGGTAAAGTGGGCCAGATGGAATATGAAAATCATACAGTATCTATTCCTTACTCAGTGGGACAGGAAGAAGGAGGACTGGGGACAGCCCATTTACCTGTCCAAGGAGGGGAAAGAGCAAATGTTGTGGTGGATGACACCAGCAAATCTCCGAAGAGGTATTTCTCTTGAAGAAGAGCAGCAGCTGGATATCTTCACAGATGCTTCAGGGCTAGGCTGTGGAGCCCATGTTCAAGATTTCTTTGTGCAAGGTGTTTGGGACCAGGACTCATCAGATGTTCAGTCAAACCTGTGGCTCAAGCGTTTCAGGCCCTGAAGCCTTTAATCTGGGGAGAAGAGGTCTGTGTAAGGTCAGACAACATGGTAGCAGTTTCCTATATAAAGAACCAAGGAGGTACAGGAAGTCTGACAATGATGAAGGAGGTGGAACAAATAATGGTCTTTGCCCAGCGATTTTTGATGGGAGTGACAGCGGTGCATATTCCAGGAGTTCTGAACCAACAAGCCGACTTCCTCAGCCGTCACAGTTTGGATCAGGGGGAGTGGAGTTTGAACAACCAGGTGTTCAGTCTAATAGCAAGAAGGTTGGGAATGCCATTGGTGGATCTTATGGCTACCCCGAACAATTTCAAGATGACGAAATTTTATTCCAGGCTTCCCCATGTTCAGGCATTAGCAGTGGATGCCTTAGCTCAAAACTGGAACGGTCTCTGGGCTTACATTTTCCCACCGCTTCCCATGATATTCAAGGTCCTGAAGAAGATTCTTTCCTCCAGGATGGAGGAAATAGCTGTTCTTCCAGAGTGGCCTCAGAGGCCTTGGTATCCACTTCTGAAGAGGTTGGCGGTGGATTATCCATTCAGGCTTCCAGTAAGGAGGGATCTTTTGCAGCAGGGTCCATTCTTCCACCCAGATCCGGGACAGTTAAAACTGGCAGCATGGAGACTCAGTTCTGCAGGTTGAGAGATCAAGGATGTTCGGAGGCAGTCATTGCAACATTGTCGAAATCTAGAAAGGTTACCACGTCCAGAAGATATGGTAAGATTTGGGACTGTTTTTGTACTTGGGCATCAGCCAGAGGAATCAATCCTCAGGGACCAGAGGTGATGCATATCTTAGAGTTCCTGCAGTCAGGATTGGAGAGAGGCTTGAGTGCTAGCACTTTGAGGGTGCATGTATCAGCACTGTCAGCAATATTGGGCAGAGGTTTTTCGGCAGAGCCATTAGTGATACAATTTCTTAAAGCAGCGGTGAGAATTAAGCCTCCAGTCAGGAGACTTGCAGCACCGTGGGATTTGCCACTTGTACTGGAGGTCCTTTCGAAACCACCTTTCTGGCCTGCAGAAAAGATCTCTTTATGGAATTTGACCTTAAAAGCTATCTTTTTAGTTGCAATTGCTTCAGGTTGGAGGATGTCAGAGATTCAGGCTTTATCAGCATGAGCTCCTCATACAACTTTTAATGAGCAAGGAGTCACACTCAGACCAGTTCTAGAATTTTTGCCAAAAGTTGTCTCCAGTTTTCACATTAATGAGCCTATACATTTACCAGCAGAGGTGGCGGAGGTGTCTGAAGCCTGAAATATAAAGAGATGTTTGGAAAACTATCTGGAGATGACAGAGTCTATTCGGAGGTCAGATAGGCTCTTCATAATTCCGTCAGGAGCAAGGAAGGGGGAGACAGCTTCCACTGTAACACTGAGGAGGTGGATTGTGACAATTATCAAGAGGGCTTACTTATTGAGAGGAGAAAATATACCTGAAAGAGTGCGGCCTCATTCAACGAGAGGTGTGGCGGTGTCTTGGGTGGCAGAAGCAGGTGTTTCAGCAGACGACATCTGTAGAGCAGCCACTTGGGCCAATCCTAATACTTTCGTTAAACATTATCGAGTTGATATTAGAGCCAGGAAAAAGGCTTCTTTTGGTTTCAAAGTCATTGAGAGTGCAACCAAGAAATAATTAAATTCTTTGTTGAAAATGTTTTTATTGTTTTCCACGTTAAACAAGCAGGAATTTCAACAAAAGATCAAAGCAGAACAATGAGGCACACCAATACAACTTGTAGCAAAAATGACTAATAGGAAAATGCAGAGTAAATATGATTGGTGAAGCCATCTAAATTGTTCCACAGATTAAAATAAGTAAATTAAAATCTAATCATATAACCAAGCAACCAAACCACCAAACAACACTCAGCGAATGTTACTAAATTTTAAAATTGTACCAGCATAAAGCAACGGCTGTAAACAAAGAAAATATATAAACATATCCATTGAACCAGCAAAGATTAGCTTATAAATGTAACAAGCCCAATGTGCGTGCTTTGAAACTAGAGTCAATTTGATCCAAGAATAATGACCAAGTTTCAGTAAATGACTGTTTGAGATGTGGTTCTGCTGATTTAATCCTTATTGCTTCTTGCCAGCAGAGTTGGTTTAGGAGAGACAGAATGTCTGCCAGTGAAGGAATGGACTCAGACAGCCAATTTAAAAACAGAAGTTTCTTAGTAGCAGCTGTAAACAACAAAAGTAGACTTAACAATGGGTCTCTCAGGGAATTGGGTTGCCCCTTTAGTCCAGGTCCTGGGGAATCCAAATGTAGGAGTGCAAATTTAGGGTTAAGTTTAATGTTAAGCTTTAGTTTTAGAATCAAAAACTTTTCCAAGGATGACCATACCTTGCACACTTTTGGACAACACCATAAGTAGTGAAATAGGTCTAGTTGGGTACATTTCGGACAGAAAGTCTGAGAACCCACACCTAAGCACTTTTTATATGGTTTCCCATAGCCCAAGTGAACCAATTTAAAATGTTGTACTCTTCAGTTTTCGGACACTAAGTGCTTGTTATATTTACTAATGGAATTTAAGAGATGGGAAGGAGTAATTGCAGATTGTAAGTAACCAGACCATTTTTCAGCCACTTTCTATATTGGACGGGGTTGCCTGTTTCCTGGAGACCAAAATATTTGGGAAATGAGATCTATGTTCATTAAATCAGGATTTTCAAGGATAACATTCATTGACCTTGTGAGCCAATATTTCTGAAGAACATAAGATTCTTTATTTTGGGCTCCAACTAAACCGCTCTTAATAAACATGTACATGGAATGATCACCTGGCTTTAGGTTGTTGTTACTTCTAAACTCGGGCCATTTTAGTAAGTTACCATTGGCAGGATCTACAACATCTTCCATCAATAAAGGTAGATTGTTTTTCTTATAAGGAAGGAGGGAAGGATAACCCATTTTAGAATTTCTCCACAGGAGCTGTAGGGGCATAAAGGGGGTCTGCATGTGATTTAGATTGTGAATTGAAAACAAGAGTTTCCAGGTGGACAGCGAGTCT
This sequence comes from Xenopus laevis, assembly GCF_017654675.1. NCBI lineage: Eukaryota > Metazoa > Chordata > Amphibia > Anura > Pipidae > Xenopus > Xenopus laevis. Next base: position 27,032,674 of record NC_054388.1, on the reverse strand, counting down.
CTGAATAAGGGATTAGTTTTAAAAGTAATGGGCACCTCTTTCCACTTTGTGTGAGCAACTGTCAAGATGTTAAGGTTATTTTCATGAAATATTTCGAGTTCCGGGTTAGTAAATCTTTTACCTCCATATATCCACTTGATAAGATATCTAGTGATTGAAGCCCTAAAATCTGGAACTTTCAACCCCCCTTGTTCGCTAGGACATCGTAATTTTGAAAGAGCAATTTTAGGTTTCTTAGTCCCCCAGATAAGACTGTTCAAGGATGAATCCAATTTTTTTATATCCGTCTGTTTCAACAGAAGTGGCAAATTTACCAGTGGGTAGATTAGTTTGGGGAAAATTAGCATCTTAAATAGAGCTGTCTTCCCTTTTAAATTCAAGGGAGCATTTACCCATTTATTGCAAAGAGAAAGCACCTTATTAATAGCAGGAGTGAAATTCAGAGTATAGAGCTTCCCCAAATCTGAAGGAATTGCGAGCCCTATGTAAGTTAAATGGGACTTGGGGCATTTAATTTTCGTAGCAGGGATATATTTACATTAATGTTGAGAAGTTCTGATTTATTGGAATTAATTTTATATCCTGAAAAGGATCCAAACTGTTGGAGTAAGTTGAAGATTTCCCCCAGTAAATCATTGGCATTTTGAGTAATCAATAACTGGTCATCAGTAAAAGCAAGAGATTTCAAATGGACTTTGTTGATTTTGATACCTTGAAAAGAAATCATGTTATTTAATGCTCTAATCAATGGCTCTAGTGAGATATTGAAAAGTAATGGGGACAAAGGACATCCTTGTCTTGTTCCTCTATGAATTTTAAATATGGGGGATTTCACTCCGGCTATTAGTACCTGGGATTCTGGAGAAGATTATATATAACTAATAAAACTGGAAAAGGGGCCCGTAATCCCAAAGCGTTCCAGGCAATCATACCACGTTATCAAAAGCCTTTTCAGCATCAAGACTGATAAAAGTGCATGGGATTTTGTGATTTTTGGCATAGGAAATAGCACAGAGATTTGCTCTTATATTCTTTATGCCAGACCTCTTCCTTAGGAAGCCATTTTGGGATTCGGATATTATTGATGGTAGGATTAGAGAAAGTCTATCAGATAAAATCTTGGATAACAATTTAATGTCTTGGTTTAGGAGTGATATTGGCCTATAAGATGTAGGAAATGAAGGATCTTTTCCATCTTTAGGAAGGATTATCAGATTAGACAGTGTACTTGTTGGGAGCTTCTTTCCGGATAAGAGCTCTGTCAGAAAGGGAGAGATTTTAGTGTTTAATAATTTGTAAAAGACAGGGGGCAAACCATCTGGTCCTCCTGCTTTTTTCTTCTTCAGATTTGTAATTGCATCTGAGACCTCCTCAATTAGTATAGGTTTATTTAAATCGGATAATTGTTCTTGTGAGATCAATGGCATCTGAAGTTTTTCAAAGAATTTAGTGCTATTGACAAGGTTGTAATCTGGAGAGGAGTATAAGGATTCATAAAATTATTTAAATATTTCTACTAGTTTTGATGGGTAATTGGTCAAGGAGCCCAGTTTATCTTTCACTTTTATCAGTTTAGAATTCTTATTCCAGCTCTTAAAGAGATTAACTAAGACATTATTTGCTTTATTGCTACAGTTATTCAATTTAGCTTTTGAGTAACTAGAAAAGAAGGAGTCTCTTAAAGTTAACCAAGCTTTTACTGAAGAGGTTATCTCCTTGAATTTTTTAACATTTTCGGGTGAAGGAAAATATTTTAGACTCAGGTAGCAGTCTTTTTGTTGCATTCTCAATTTGAAAAAGTTATCATTTACTTTATGATAGAGTCGGGCCCTATAGGAGGAGATTTCACTTCTGATAATCGCCTTCCATGTTTCCCACATCAAGGGAAGGTTGTCTTTATGTTGGGAATTTTCAGTAAGGAATAGGTCCCATCTTTCAGAGAGCATTTTAGAAAATTCAGGTTGATCTGCCAACAGTACCGGGAAAGACCATGAAACAAAATCTTTTTTGGTTCTAGAGATAGATAATAAAACTGAAATCGGGGCATGGACAGAGTGATTAATGGCACCTATTTCTGCTTTTACAGTTTTACCTATTAAGTTATTGGAAATTAATATATAATCGATTCTGGTACCCAAATTATATTGAGGAGAAAAATGAGAAAATTCCCTTTCAGTTGGATGGAGTAATCTCCAAATATCCGTAAGGTTGGATGTATTTAGCAATTCATTCATCCATGTAGATTTTTTACCTTGGGTTTTTAGGTTCAGATCAGTTCTATCGAGAAAGTGAATATGAGTTTCATTAAAGTCCCCTCCTAAAATTAGGTTGGACTGTGGGATAGATGAGATTCTAAGATTTAAATCAGAAAAGAAACTTTCTTTTGAATGGTTTGGAGCATATACAGAGACAAAGTGCCATTTTCTTTCATTAATCAGGACCTCTGCGTACACAAATCTGCCATACTCATCTTTATGCACCGTCAAAATTTGGATATTTAATTTGCGATGGAATAGAATAGCCACTCCTCCTTTGTTTTTAATGGCTGGTGAAAAAGCTATTTCTACTTCATTGTCTACTTCGTTAAGATGCGTTTCTTGGAGGAGGGCTATCTCACAATTTAAGCTTTTAAGGTGTTGAAGGATTTTTCTTCTTTTTATATAGTGGTTCAATCCGTTGATGTTTCAAGAAATAATATTTAGAGTCATTTTGTTATTTGATTAACAATTGCTTATAGATGAGTATATATGCAGAAACTTTGAGGTTAGTTTTAGAGACAACACTCACTGAGCGTGAAACAATAACTGTAGATACACATTTCATAACATTAAACTTAACACAACCTATGGTTAAATACCAAATTTTACAAAACATGTTGTAGATTAAGACATTAACTATAACAGTATACCATACATAAAGTAACATGACCAAAAAACACAGGTAGGAGGACCTCCTTTTTTCCTTTGGAATAGAGGTCTTTCAAAAAGAGAAGTTTTTGGACTTAAGATCATTTCCATCCAGTTTGCAACACCCTTTGACTATTAAGATTCAAACACCATATCATCTTCACTGGAAGGGGGTGGAGAAATTTTTATAGATGAAAAAGGCGATCTGGATCTGGACCTTGATCTTTGAGTTCCACCCAGGTCACGTCTAGGCTCCTTTGAGGGACCTTGAGTCTGCTGTGGTGATCTTTCCTGCTTCCTATCCCTTTGGTTTCTTTGAGGGAGGGCGTTGAGTTTTGGAGAGTTAGGAATTGGCTGGATAGATTTTGAGCTGTTTAGCCATTTGTGTTCCAACTGATGGACAAAAAGAGACGCTTCTTTAGGGTCACTGAAGATGCGTGTTCCCGTTGGTAGGATCATTTTTAACTTTGCTGGATACATTAGGGGAAAATGAATGTTTTGTTATTTAAAGATTGGCAGGTCTTGGAAAATTCTTTTCTCTTTTTGGGAAAGATACAGTGAGTAGTCTTGGAAGATGAGTATTTTATTACCATCCAGTTCTCTCTAATTTCATTCCAGTGTTCAGAGAAATGCCCATTTTTTGGGGAATAATTTTGGAAACTAACTTCGTTAGAGAGTCTGTTTTATGCGATACAGAAATGCCCACAAATCTCAAGTTATTCCTTCGTGCTCTATTCTCCAGATCATCGACTTTCAACAGCAAATCTTGCATTTTATTTTCCAGTTGATCAGTGTTCTTTTGCATTTTATTGGAGTCATCGTAAATGGAGGAAACAACAGATTCCAACTCCGAAAACCTTTTATCATGGCATCCCAATTGCTGGGAGATTTTACCTATTTCCAACTGTAATTTGTCAATTGCAGTGTTGATTGTCGATTCTATAACAGGATTTATTAGTCTAGCCACTTCAATTAAATTCTTAAGCATTCGTGCCCTCCCTTATTGATTGCTTGTGTATTTCCCGAGTGTTAATGCTGACCAGGGAAAGGATAAATCTCATTACTTATCATACTTACCGTGATTTTCCTTTCCTGGCCATCCACCTGGTCAGCATGCCCACCCTTACTCACTGGCTTTTTACATAGACACGGTGGATAGGGAAGGAGGGAATTTAAACAGTGCTAGGAGATGTATCTACACGGAGATGGGGGCGGGGCTACCCGAGTGTTAATGCTGACCAGGTGGATGGCCAGGAAAGGAAAATCACAGTAAGTATGATAGAGATTTATCCTTTCCTTCCTTCTCCGTCCTGCTCCCAGAGCTCTTAATACATGACAAGCATTCCTTCTACTCAACCCCTGGGTTCTTTAAGGTCAGGCAGAAGTAAGCTGTGAGTACATTATGCTAATACACATTAATTATGGCACTAAATGAACAATTAATGACTGTTATAATAACAACTGTTTATGAAAGGCTGAATTTTAGAGGTTTGTGAAACCATGGTTAAACTTTATTTCTCTAAAACCATAAATGCCACGAAAGCTATTAAAAGATCCAAATATAAAAACTATGAAGTATGTAGATGGCAAATAGTCAAATTTGAATTCTTAAAGGGACAGTACATGATAAATTTCAAAATTCGAATTTCAAATTTTTTAAACTCGAATCGAATTTGGACTATTCCCTTGTCAAATTACACTAAATAAACTTGAAATTTGAATTTAAAAATTTTGTTCTACCCTTGATAAATCTGCCCCAAAAAGTCGGAATGGTTCAAAATGTCCAAAAGGATCAGCACAGCTCCCACTGACTTCAATAGGACCTAGACTACTTTTACTTGGTGAAGTTTTGTATTAGAGTTTTTTTGTAGTTTTTACACGTAATCACTCAAAATTTTTTTGAGAAAAAATATGATTTGTGAAAAAAAATAGAAATCCGAATATTAGGAAATCAGCCCCTATAAGTTGCTCTGGACACCAATGCTCTGAAACAATGATGTTAGAAAAAAGGAAATCTCTTCACTGTTGGGAAAAAAAATGGCAATATGCATCTGAAAATTGGCCTTTCTACATCTGCACTGCTTTAGTCTATGAGCCATTTTTTCTTTCTTCATTCATTTCTCTACTGTGTTACAGGACTGAAAAATTGCAACTATAATTAACTTCTAACGCTCAGAGCTTAACTGCAACAGAGGCTCATCCAAAATACTCTAGCAATATATAATTAAAGAAGATGTGTAATTTGATGAGGTTGCTAGTAACCCCATTTAATTATGCATGTCTACCTCTGTACTTAGAAAATTCTGTTTTTATTACATTCTATTTCTACATAAAGGCATGGAACTTATCGGTCAGCAATTACCTTATAGCAAGCAGACCAATGCCACAGATTCAAAATGACTAAATTCCCCATGGAAGCAATTAGAAGCCTGTTAAAGTACAGTATGGCAAACTAACTTTTGAGAGGAGTACATTGCCAGCAAGCAGTGCAATTCTCTACACAGAAGGACACAACAAAAAATATGAAATAACTCACTCCTTCACAATTATGTGCTGGGGTGTATTCTGGTGTATTGAGCTTACCCTTTTTGGAGGGGAACAAAGTTCACTCTTGCATAATGATGGGAGGATGAAACATTGACCTTGGCTGTTCTTTTCATTGTTACATGACACACACAGGAATCATCAATAGTAGCGGAAACAGAAGAATTGATTTGACTAAAATAACAAAATTCTTTGCTGTGAGTGAGCATGACCCCTGAAAATCACAGTTGAATCAAACTGTCCCAAGAAGCACAAAAGTCTGCCTCATCTTGTTACCTGGTATTAAGTTCCTAACTGAGAAATCTGTTCATTCACTGAAAAGGAAAGGACTGCAAAAATAAAGGTTTAACCGTGTTGCTGTTGGCCGATAACCATGCATCCCCATAACCAAGAATGAAATGCTGAAATATTTCTTATGCCCAGGGTCAATAGAGAAAGGGGGGCCCATCAGCAGACATTTCAACTTTTGACAGATACATTTTGTAGAGACTGCAGACCATCATTATTAACAGCTTGAACCAGGCCTGGATTTGTGGCAAGGCCACAATGGCCCAGTCCTAGGACGGCACATTTTTAGGGGTGGTATGCTGTCCAGCCATTTCTACTGTATATTTCTGGGTTTCCCCTGCATTTCCGGAGCAGAGATGCAGGGGGAGCAGAAGAGTCACTCGGCACAGGTAAGATAACAACATGCGCTCGCATATGTGTGTGAGTGTTGGGCGCGCAGGAGGCGGGCCTTGGGGCACATTATTTGAAAATCCAGCACTTGCTGGAACAACTTTGCAACATAGCTATTTGAGATTTTGCTATCTTTCTTGTAGTATCCCTGTTTTCTCATCTATCCAAGATTGGGCTGGGTCAGTGGTAAACCAGGAAAGCACAGGGTGAAGAACAGGATGGGCACTTTGGCCCCCGCTGACCCTGGTTCGCACTTCCCACCAGCGTTCAACACCTACCTTGCAATTTCATCTGCAAGGAGGAATAAAGTAATGCAATGTGCGCAAAGGCAGAATTTGGGGCTTGTGACTGAAGTGTGGGGTCCCAAGTGGGCTGCACTGCTGGGCACTGAACACCCCAGTCCAATGCAGCATTTATCTGCTCCCATGGCTGTTGGTGCAGGGTGGCACACCTGAGGATCATGGCAGCCCCAGAGCAGCAGGGTCAGAGGAGGGGCTGCATGGCCCGGCTCAGCATCATGAGCAGGCTGATAGGTCACGGTGTAAAGTTGGGGAAGGGCGTAGTGAAAGGGGGGAGGAGGGGCATAAGGAGAAGTAGGCAGGAGCGGCTAGTAACCATTTTAGGTGGACAGCTCAAAGAAAAGGTTGTGTCCAAATGGCCTCCAGCCTCGAAGCAATGCAGGCTCGCATCAGGGCAGAGGCAGAGTGCAGGGGAGATGACTGGCTCTGGCAGCTTTTGCTTGACCAGGATCCCCCAACCCTCCACAGGTCCAGGTCACCGTCAGGCTCAGCCCTTCACCACAGCCAGTAGAAGGAGGGCCATGTCCCAGAGCCCCCGGCAACGAATGCAGGACGTGGTAAAGGATCCGGAGTGCAGAGGTCAGCGAGGAGCAGGAGCCCGAGGACCAGCAGTACAGCAGCGCGTCAATAGGACACATGCCCCACAACAGCAGCTCCCCAGCATGGCAGGAGAGGGAGAGGCAAGTACAGAGGGACAGGGGGGAGCCAGAAACCAGAGAGGCGGGTGGAGGCACCTGAGCTCCAGAGAGGGAAGGGGGAGGAAGGGTGTGAGCAAGGAAGCTGCTCGCTAAGCAGGCCACCGGGGGGGGAGCGGTGGGGGGACGGAGCTCACCAGGGCAGGGAAGGGCCTATATCGCAGAGGCCAGGCCAGGGTAAATTCCCACAGTACACGGGGGAGAGCAGGAGGGCCAGACAACGACTCCCACACAGCCATGAGCGATAGCGGTTTGACCAGCTGGGTCCCCCCACTGCAGCAAGAGAGGCTAGTAGGATGTAACTTGGCGGGGTTTCAGGTTTGGGCTCCAGGGACAACAGCAGGGGATAGCCGGGCAGTACCCAGCAGCTCCGCAGTGGGTAGGGCAGGAGTAACGGCAGCCTCAGACACGGTAGGCCAAGGTAGGCCCCTCCCACTTTTTTCCCAACAGATACCGGGACCCAGCAGGAGGGAAGATGGAGGAAGGCAGGATCATCCCATGATCACCCAGGACACCAATGGCCCAGACAGCTTGACAGGGAACTCTAAAACTACTACCAGTGCCACAGGGCACGGTATGTATCTTGGGTAGGGTCAGCTGACAACACCCAGCGCCATCCCCAGCAACCCAGACAGCAACCATTCGGGGGGGATTATTTTGCAGAATTTATGGGGAGTCTGTGCCAGCTCCTGGGACAGTGGGAGATGAGGGGGCACCCAGCGAATGCGGAACCCACAAAGGCGCCGGCTCCCATGGCGGCAGCGGCAGCACCTGCGGGATCTTCAGTGGCAGCAAAGGCAGATGGGGTGAGGAAAATCAGGGGGACAAGCCGTCCCAAACTATGACATGGCCAAAGGGCATGCATACATTTGTTTTTTAGGGACTCCTGGGTAGGCAGGCAGGATTTGAATTGGGACCACAGGGACATTGGCCTGTGAATGAGGCTAATGAATAACAAAGGATACCTAGGATATGGGGCCCAGGGGGCGGCGGGGCAGCAGTCCTTTCCAGGGAGTTCCAGAGGGTAGCCTTCCAGCCCGACTAGAGCACACAGAAAAGGAGCATGTTGACTGTTTAATGACAGTCAACACAAGTGGGGGGCATCCGGCAGTTTCAGGCACACTGTGCGCAACCACCCGCTTAGTAGATGTTTCAAAAAAGGTACAGGAAGTGAGTTCAGGAGAGGGTCTGGAAAAGGGCCTGGCACTAGTGATTCTAGGCAATGCTTCCATGCTTCCAATGCTTCCATGGCTAAATAAATTCCAAGCCCAGGACAAAGCAGTTTTATAGACCGAGGGGTTCCGGCAAGGGTTTAAGATGGCTTCCACCATACCCACCCAACAGTTAATGGCTAACTGCAGTAACAGCGGCTCCCTGCTGTAAGCCTTACAGAACGACTCAGCCCCACTGTAAGAAGCCTATGGGAAAGCCCTCTGTGCTTGCTGCCCTTGGTTCTGGTGTTGAACTGCAACTCCCTTGGGGTGGGGAGGATGAGGGCGAAGATGGCGTTGAGTTTGATTTTTCTGATGAAGACTACTGGGAGGATCTTGACTCAGATGAAGAGGACTGGGAGGATCTAGATTCTGATGCAGATGAACTACAAACATCCGTCTAGCCTGTGTCAGACCATCCGTCACCAGTGTTTTGGCCCTTGACTCCTCCACAACCTTCTGCTCCTGTGGCAGCTGCCAAACCCATGTCATCCCCTTTGTCTCTCAGACCTGAACCCCAGTTTATATCTTTTTGCTACGCCTCTCCACTCACCTGCCTCTGTGTTGGCTTCCCAGCCAGTTCTTGCTCCTGTGCCGGCTTCCCAGCCAGTCCTTGCTCCTGTACCAGCTTCGCAGCCAGTCCTTGCTCCTGTGCTGGCTTCCCAGCCAGTCTTTGCTCCTGTGCCGGCTTCCCAGCGAGTGTCTGTTCCTGTGCCAGCTCCCCAGAAGCTGCATGTGCCAGTTCCCCGATAGCTACCTGTGCCTGTTCCCATGACAGTGCTTCAGTTTCCTGCTTCTTTCCAGCATCCACCTGTAATGGGTGCCTGTGCTCCTGGTCCGCCACCTGTAATGGGTGCCTGTGCTCCTGGTCCGCCACCTGTAATGGGTGCCTGTGCTCCTGGTCCGCCACCTGTAATGGGTGCCTGTGCTCCTAGTTCGCCACCTTTAATGGTTGCCTGTGCCCCTGGTCCGCCACCTGTAATGGGTGCCTATGTTCCTGGTCCGCCACCTGTGGTGTGTGTGAGCACTCCTGTCCATGTTTCTGATCCTGGCGAGGCTCCTGTCCATGTTTCCGATCCTGGCGAAGCTCCTGTCCATGTTTCTGATCCTGGCGAGGCTCCTGTAAACGTTCCTGACCCTGGCGAGGCTCCTGTTCATGTTTCCAGTTATTGGCCTAAAAAGTATAGGGGACCATTCAACCCTGGGATCACCCGGTGGTTGATCCTCAGGATCAGTCCAGGACTTGAACTCCGAGAGGTGCGCTCCCAGTGTGCTGCACTTGCTCTGTGAGTCACTGGAGGCTCTTAGGGCTGATCCTGTTCCCTATGCTATAGGTTCAGGTGTTTTCCTTGTTTATACTTGTCTCCTCCCTGTTCTCCACCCACCTCGTTTCCCTCATGTGTTTTCCATTCCTCATTACCATCCCTTTATAAACCAAGCCCTGAGCCTTGCCTGAGTCATTGTTGTGTGTTCCTGAGTACCTTATTCCAAAGTGCCTTATTCCAGAGTTCATTGTTCCTGAATACCTTGTTCCTGAGTGAGTACCTCAGAGTTCCTAGCCTGTGTTCCCCATTTTCTCCTTACCTTTATGGATTTCCTGGTAGCGACCTTGCCCTGACCATGATTATTGCTTTTGCCTGATCCTGTAACTGTTTACTGTTCGCCATTAAAACTTCAAACTTAAAATGTCTTTGTCTCCAATTATCTATGGGTACACCCCTGGGTTTCCGCCATACCCATTCCCCAGTGAGAGGCTAACTGCAGTAACAGCGGCTCCCCGCTGTAAGCTTTACAGGGAGGGTGTATTGGCTGGGGGAAACAGTTGAGAACTCAGAGATTACCTTATCCACAGATGCTGCAGGGTCCAATGGCTTTGGGGCATATTTCCAGGGGAAGTGGTGTGCGGCAGGATGGCCCCAGGAATGGGCAGCAACAAGGCTCATTGGCAATTTGGCCTTTTTGGAGCTATTTCTGATTGTGGTGGCCATGGAACTCTGGGAGCAGTCCTTGGCTAACAAGTCTGTTTTTTCTGCCAATACAATACAGCGGTTTCAGAGGTCAACAATCTGACCTCTTCATCTTGCCCAGTGCTTGTTCTCCTGCAGCATCTGTTCCTGCACTGCCTGCACCTTAATGTTAACTTTAGGGCAAAACACATTCCGGGTGAGGTAAATGAGATTGCTGATGCTTTGTCTCGCTTTCAGTGGGACAGATTTCGGGAGCTGTCGCCCGAAGCAGAGGGAGAGCGCAGACCTCGTATGGAAGCTGGTGCGTCAGGTATGATGGAATGGGTACAATGGTCTGTAGCTCTGAGCACCTGGAACAGTTACATCAGAGTATGGAGGGAATGGTGCCAATTGGAAATCCATATGGGGGTAGAGATTGAGGAGGATAGGCTGGGCTTAAAGGAACAGTTCAATGTGAAAATAAAAACTGTGTAAATAGGCTGTGCAAAATAAAAAAATGTTTCTAATATAGTTAGCCAAAAATGTAATATATAAAGGGTGGAGTGAACACATGTCTAATAAAACAGCCAGAATCCAACTTCCTGCTTTTCAGCTCTATAACTCTGAGCTAGTCATCGACTTGAAGGGGGGCCACATGGTACATTTCTGTTCAGTGAGTTTGCAATTGATCCTCAGCATTCAGCTCAGATTCAAAAGCAACAGATATGACCCATGTGGCCCCCCTCAAGTCTCTGATTGGTTACTGCCTGGTAGCCAGGGTAACCAGTCAGTGTAAACCAAGAGAGCTGAAAAGCAGGAAGTAGTGTTCTGACTGATATGTTATACATCAAATCACTCCAGCCTTTATACTTTACATTTTTGGCTAACTAACTATATTAGAAACATTTTTTATTTTGCACATCCTATCTATTTACCCAGTTTTTATTTTTACACCGAACAATTCCTTTAATGGCCTGGCAGCTGGCCATGGACTTTTGTAACAATTTGTTGGTCAGTGTAGTTGGCAGCTTTAGCATTTCTATTTACGTTCCGGGGTTGGCCAGATTTCAATTCACGAAGGATTTTGTGATCAGGCAAACTGTGAAGGGTTTCAAAAAAAGTAAGAGATCAAGGGACATTAGGAGGCCCATCACCTTTAACGTGCTAGACGGTTTACATGCTCGACTGGTCGAAACAGCACATTCACCGTTCAAACGTATATTGTTTAGGTTGGTGTTCTCATGGGCATTTTTTGGGACCTTCTGAATATCCGAGTTGGTAAGCCCCAGTAGGTTAGGTGCAGGGGGATTCAGTGGGAGGACGTTCACAGGCCGGAAGGCAGCGTGAGGATAAAGGTACGGTAGTCAAAAACAGACAAGGCAGGAGTGGGCTCCTTGGTGGAACTGCATGGGGTGGAGGGCTTTGCGGCCTGTCCAGTAAAATGCTTCAATGATTACTGCAGGGTTAGGCCAGATCATCAGGGCAGTTGCCTGATGCCTCAGGATTGTTCTGCCTTGTCCCGTTTCCAGTTTATTACAGTGCTGAAGAAAACACTACAGGGGTTAATCCTTGCTTCAGTGGAATATGGGAGCCACTCCTTTAAAATTGGGGCGGCCATGGATATAGCCAGATGGGGCTTGGGGGAGGAGTTTATTAGGAGGATCGGCAGATGGAATCAAACAAGTTTAGGGCTTATATTCGGCCAATAATAAAAAAAAGAATTTAGTTGGAGGGGGACTTAGGGTCAATGGGTTAGTTGGTGACTTGTTTTCTTTTTCAGGTATTCGTCCTTGCAAGGTTTGGCTGCTGGGGTTCTCTTTCATACACTGGGCTGAACGACAGGCTACAGTTCATCATGCGGACAGCCAATTGGGCTTCCAAGAGGCGCAGGTGAAGTTAAAGTGGGTCAATAGGGGTGGGCTCAAGTGGGAGGAGATCATACATATGCAGGAAGCTAACGGGTACGGCCCACCTGATATTATGCTGTTACATGCAGGGGTAATGAATTAGGACAGTGCCCCATGAAGCTCCTGATTAAAAACATCAGAAAGGACTGCCTCAGGCTGTGGTCCCTGTTCCCAGGGATAACCATTATATGGTCTGAAATTATCCCTAGGGCACATTGGGGTGCTCATTCTCAGGCAGTGAACAAGGCAAGAGTCAAGACGAACAAGGTAGTTTCAAAGTTTGTACAGACAAATGGGGGAGTGTTAGTGAGGCACAGGGAGCTGGAGTACAATAATGCCTTTTTTCTCCCAGACAGGGTTCACATAAATGACATAGTGCTAGACCTATTTAACTGTAACCTACTGAAAGCCATAACAATGGCGTGGAAGGTGTGGTGGCGTATGCGGAGCTGAAGGGGTCCAGCTCAGCATATTGTGGTGGGTCCTTGTCAGTCTGCCGGGGAGGTGGTCTGGTATGCCAGATCAGGTCGAGTGGATGTTTAACCCCTAAGGTGGGTGACCATAGGGGAGATGGAGCGATATAAAGGTGCGCTAAATGAGTCTCAGGGTTGGCGCCAGGTATCCGCTGAGCTAGGTTTTTGGTGGCTGGAGGATATTGCGGTACATTTTGGCTCTGTGTGGACAGACTGACAGATGGCTCAAGTGACAGGAATTGTTGTACTTTTCAGTATATGAATGTTATACTGTATATGTATGGATTATTTATGTTTGGTATTGAGTTTTGGATAATTTTGTTGCACTTACCATTATATGCACTGTTCTAATAAAGCTGTGACCATCATCATTCCAACAAGGATGTCGTCACACAGTTTTTATTGGTTAGTCAGGTGAGCGAGAGTAGGGGATTCATTTCTCAAATCAACTTCAGTAAGTGCAGCCTGTTTATTTACTGCAAGCCATTTGATATTGAATTTCACCTTCAGTAAAATAAATAAAACAATAAAATGGTTCTGGGTGGGGAAAAAATTAACTGTGTTGAGAAAAAAATAAATAGGTTCCTCCCCCCCCCCCACTTATCAATGGCCTAAAAGTACAGCTTGTAGTCCTATGTTATGCAAGGTGGGGGCTGCAACAAAGTTCGACATTGGATAAAAAGTTGCTGGGCATACATGCACCAATGAAATCATGGTCCTGGGCCAGACCTGAAGCTAGGGTAAACAGGGCAGGTGGCTGTCTATGGTGCAATGACATGGGGGATGCAGCATGAATGAGCTCACCTATGCAGGGGGTGGGGTTGGGGGGGTTTGTGAATGACCGGCAGCAGGGGATAGGGGAGTGGATGCTTGTGCACTAGCCTAGGGCCCAGTTAGAACTTGACCCAGCACTGATCTAGACCTGCTGGTACTTTTAAGGGGCCCTGGACCTGACTGATACATGACATTCTATATTCTGTGGCAGATAATAAATTTAACACAAAGTGGTATATTTACTCATGGTCAAATATCGAGGGTTAATTAACCCTCGATATTTGACTGACGAATTGAAATCCTTCGACTTCGAATATCAAAGTCGAAGGATTTAGCGCATTTCCTACGATCATATGATCGAAGGAAAAACCATTAGATCGAACGATTAAATCCTTCAAATCGAAGGATTCGAAGGATTTTAATCCATTGATCGAAGGATTTTCCTTCAATCAGAAAATTGTTAGGAAGCCTATGGGGGCCTTCCCCATTGGCTAACATTGGCCTCGGTAGGTTTTACTTGCCGAAGTAGGGGGTCAAAGTTTTTTTTAAAGAGACAGTACTTTGACTATCGAATGGTCGAATAGTTGAACGATTTTTAATTCGAATCGTTTGATTCGAAGTCGAAGGTTGAAGTAGCCCATTCGATGGTCGAAGAAGCCAAAAAAAACATTCGAAATTCAAAGTTTTTTTTATTCTATTCTTTCACTCGAACTAAGTAAATGGGCCCCTTATTGTAATTGTATTATTGTGTTACGGATCAAATTCCAAGATAATATTTTAAGCAATCCTCCCTGATTTCTTTCTGACCCACTTATTTCTGCTGAAACAATCCTGTCAGAGAATACCTTTGTCTTTCCTGTCAATTTGAACTTTTTTGTGTGTGTGAATTTCACATTTATGGTAGAACCATGATTTCAGTACATATCAGTACTGCACTGGTTACTATACTGGGCACATTTGCAATACTAATGTCCTGTATTTCTCATTTTTGCAGTTTATGGAAATTCATTTTTCTTCTTTATTCTATATTATTCTATATTCTATTATATAAGGAAATAATACAAGTCAATTTTCTAAGAAGTTTATCATATATAAAGAAAGGCATTTCTACCCTTTTGCAAAGTAATCTTAAATCTGGTCATACTATATAATACACCAATAACATTGTTCAATATTCATAATCTATATGTTGGGCTGCTGATGTTAACTGATATTCAAATACAATATATATTAGATGGTCTGGAGATAGGGAAGTTTAGAAAATGTAATTTGCTGAAGCAGCATGCTATACAGTGCATGGTGAATCGCTAGATAAGAAAATGTACAGGGTTAGACTCGGCCGACAGAACCTCGTGCCTCATTGAATGTTGTGTAGCCAGACTGAATTCCTATTCTATACAGGCAATTGACCCTTACTGTGAGGGCAAACAAATCAGAACCCTCTGTAACACAATACACAGAGTTGGCCCCAAGTCCCAAGAGGTATGTACTGTCTGAATCCTACATGCAGACTAAACTGGGCATGCTTACAAAATGGCAACCCATTGCCCCAGCAGTATTAGCCTTCAGTGGTACTACAGGTATGGGACCTGTTATCCAGAATGTTCTGGGACCTGGGTTTCCGGATAACAGATCTTTCCGTAATTTGGATATTCTTTCCTCACATCTATTAAAAAAAATCATGTAAACATTAAATAAATCCAATAATTTTTAAAGATGTGGATTATTTGATTATAATAGAGCCTATGGGGAATATTTTCAAATAGTGAAGTTAGAGATCCACTAGAATGAAATTCTGCCACTCTCCATTCATTTCTATGGGATTTTTATAGGAGTATTTATTAATGGGTGAAAGTCAAAGTTCACCCTTTGATAAATATGCCTTTCAAATTCCCATAGAAATTAATGGAGAGTGGTGGAATTTCACTGCAGCAGACTGGGCAATCTTTAACTCCACTCTTTGATAAATATACCCCTTTGGGAGACAGCCTTTCCCTAATTTGTAACTTTCCGATTAATGGATCCCATACCTGTATTATAATTTGGTGCTGGATTGGTCCCTATAATGGCCCCCAGAATATCATATGCTTTGCCCCTTCTGTAAGCTGCCTTTGTGGTTCGCAGAGAGAATTAAAACTTCTTCTGCATTTATGATGAAGGAATGTCCCTTTTATGCTTACAAAGGTGATTGTCAAGAATTCTAATTTATCAGTCTTTTTACACATGAAAGATCATAGAGAGTGCCCAAACCTGGCACTGCAGGCTGGCTACTGAGAAAAAAGTTGTGGATGTAAATGATTGGATGCCTCGAGGTCCTGTCTAGAATATGAAGTGCAGTTTTGATCTCTAGTGATATTATTGAAATAGAGAATGTCTGGTTCTGAGTGTTTCTTGAGCTTTGTGCAAAGGCCTAATGCGGCTAATTGCTTGGAACCCCATTCTTTTCTATTGTAGTCCTTCTTCAACTTTTATTGGTCTGTGATTTCCTTATAATCAGTTCATGGGATTTTATATAATTTTCCAAGCTTTTTATTAGTTCTAGTGTGTGTTTTTTACAGACAAAGATGAAGCCACATTAAAGCACTGTATGACTAAATATCAAAAGAAAACACAATAAACATGTTTATGTAGTCATAGTCCCTGCTTAAATTGCAGATTCTTACCATACAAGCTCAAATTTAACATGTCCTAATAATGTTTTAGTTTACTGCTATTTAACCACAGACCACTACAAGGTAACAAGTTATCCATATCAAAGTCATCACAAAACAGAATATTCTGTGACCAAATTCTGTAACATACTGGCCTCAGTGCAACAATCACATAAGGCCATGTTATTATATTATTAAAAAGTGTTTATATCAACATATTCCACAGCATTGTACAGTACATGGGTGTGCACACGAAACATACAAAACAACCAATACAAGATTTTTTTTTTCAAGAACGTTTTAAGCTTTATCCAAAGATTTAAGAACATTGAGATTAACTTTGATGCCATATACACTGACATGTATCCAGCAGAAAACAGATTCCTATCATAAAAGTCTACCTTACTGGCAAGCTATATTTATTTACTTGAGATTTTAACTTAAATAATTTAATTTCGAATTAGATCTCAAGCTGTAGGTGGTTTCCATCCAGATCACCTATACAGCTAGGAATGTGTATGTAGTTCCAAAACTTGCAGGTATTGCCAGATAGTTCTTCTTGACAGGTGAAGTTAAGTACAAAGGTTATGCACTTCTTATAAAACCTTCACTGTTTCTCTGACAATAATTGAAATTGTCCTTTCTCTGAGCAGAAAATATTGATTCCTATCCTTTTAAACCCCAGTGTCTGTTCACATCCTCCCCAATCAAACTTGCACACTAATTACATACTGGAAACTGTACTCGCTGTCTCACAACATTCTACTAATAAATCCCAAGGCCTTTATTCTATTCGCATTTGGCTTGATCTTTCCGCAGCATTGACAATGAAGACTAACTGCTTCTGCTTCCAGCAGTTTAATCTTGGTATTTTGGACAAATGCTTCTCCTTTCTTCCAATAATTACGCCTTTACTATTCCAGATGCTGCTTCCTCTGTGATGCTAAATAATGCTTAAAAGGACGGTGCATGGTAAGATGCTTATTTTCATTTATGTTGGTAATGGAGCAATACAACAACTTTTGATAAAAGGAACCTTCTCAAATTTCCTTTTGTGCACCTTTTATGGGGGTTGACTAGTCTGCACAATACATGTTGGGCATTGCGGACTCTACCTGAATGACCATGTATTAGTCATGTAATGTTACCTCTTCTGTTTTGGTTTCAGATGTATTTATTAAAAAGAACTTCCCTACCCTCTTGCCTCTGCCACTTTTTATGATTACATAACAATCCCATCCCTCAGTAATTTTATAGTTCTTATGAAAGTGGAAGTGATGAATGGAGATCTGAATCATATTTAATGAGACAGATATATGATCACAGCTGGAAAAATATTTGCGAGCCTTGAAATCCACGTGATTTGCATGCTAATTCTTGGGCAAAAAACAAGAGGAAAATGCTCAGATATTCTGACATAGAGAGCATCATTTCAGAATGTCTACTTTTTTCTTTAAAAAAAAGAAACATAATTGTTCACTGAAAATGAATCTAGAACAATGACCATGTTTGCTATACTAGCAGTAAACATTTATTATTTTCATTGTATACATGTGTATATAAGATCAAAGACCAAGGTCCAACTCTCAGCACATGCTTTCGCATATAGCAGCCATCTTTGGCTCCGGGAGGAGCCCTCCGATGCCATCAAGTCTTAAAAGTGAGAGGACCAGGGAGAATGTTCTGGGCAGGCAAGGAAACCCTAATGTATACAGGAGGAACGGAGAACTAAGAGTGAAGTCGTGGAACAGGGTGTGACAGTACCAACTAGACAGTGCAGTACAGAATCAGCCAGGAGCGTAGTTAGGATAAACAGGCCGGGGGCAAAGCCAATCAATAACGCGGTCAAGATCCAGAAGAGTGATCAAACAGGCAAGGGTCGGTTCAGGCAGCGATACAGCAAAAACAGGCAAAGGCCAGGAACAGATAATCAGACGAGAATCACACCCAGAAACTATCAGAAAATATACCTATGTTGTGCAATGAGTCAGTGCAGAGTAGAGGGTTTTATAGCCAGACTAATGACTCACACAAATCACTTGTGACCAGATTGGCAACAGGTGAAAGTCATGCTCACTTGCACTTACATGGAAAGCAACAGGGAGCAACTTTGGGAGGTGCATTTAGAAGCAAGTGGCACCTGACGGCACACTACAATAGTAACCAGCCCTACTATGGAATGGAACATTACTGCATACTTTATGTTTATTTTGAATAAAAGCAATGGGATCCATTTATGTAAGAAAATAATTACAAAAAGTGGTTACTGTGATATCTTATGTTACAGGCTCACATGCCTGCAACTCCTACTGTGGAATCAGTCTGCCAGATACCTATGCACAATATAAAGGGTCAAAATCTATCTAACAAAGGGCTCACATTAGGGGGCATATTTATCAAGAGTCGAATTTCGAATTTGAAAAGCCCAACCAAAATTACGTTTTTTTTTGGGGCCGAATAAGTCCGTTTTCGATCCAATATGTACCTATTCGGCGAAATTTGAATCATAGGAATCTAAGTAATAGTGCATTTGATCAAATTCGAATCAAAGTTTTTCCCAAAAAAAACTTAAATTCTTCGAAGTCCACCAATTGACTCCAAAAGGTTCTAGGAGGTCCCCCATAGGCTAAAACAGCATTTCGGCAGGTTTTAGATGGCGAATAGTCGAAGTCAAAAGTTTTAAAGAGACAGTACATTAATTTTTTCAAAAGCAGCCTGGATGCATTCCCACTTGCCTTGGAGTAGCTAGGGAGTATGTAAGGACATAATTACCTTTAGGAGCAGTATCAAAGCATGTTCAAGTTTGTATGCGTTTGAGCAATTTGCGCTTGTGTTCATAAATAAGCCCTGATAGGTTTGCTGATGATGCAATCATGTAAATCAAAATGATCTTTGTTTGACCTTACATATTATAGAGTGATTTACACTTTGATGTTACACATAATGGAGTGATTTCAACAAACTGTAGCACAGGGCACTTAGCTGATGAATTTCAAATTTGATTTTCTAAGTGGGTTAATCTCAGATGGCTCAAAATACATTGAAATCTTTTAAGATAAGTAGCCTTAATAAATTTTATAATCTCCATCTTTCTATATTGAATTACCTAGGGAATTAAGTAAGGACATCTATTTGGGATAACCAGAGAACTCATTTTAAATAGTCAGTGCTCCATCTATACTTGAGCAAGAACACTGCAAATTATTTGTACCATTTGGGGCATGAAGGCAAGAAACCAACATATGGGCTCATTAACTGAAGTTAAGTGCTACAGTGCACTGGTGTCATTGCTTTTGGCCACCAATCTCTAAGTTTTGAGCTAATGGAAATAAAGTTAGATAATGAAAGGTAAGGTCTAAACAATTGCTATGGATGACTGCACTGGTACCTATGTTTGCAAATTAGTGCACTGTACTATTTTTCCCATGGTGAAACTCCATACAGACAAATTTGGAGACTTCGGGTTAATGTTATATTTGTACAAAGCACAAAGAGACACATGGTAAGGATGGGCTGCTGAGGCATAATAGGAAAAGGGCTACATTTTTTTAAAAAGGTTAATGCAAGATAATTGCTTATCAGCAGAGTGCTATTAGTGTGACTTTGCTGACTGTATTGATGTATTAAGGAGGAGCCTGCTATAAAAAAATGTTCTCCTTTATGTAACATGTAATTCCCTATGGTTTGAAATACCAAAGGGTACAATATAACCTCCTGTTTAGAGATTCTTTAGAAAAGGACATTATATTGGTATATCAGTTTGAAAAGAAAGAAAGAGAAGTATTTATATTTGAGCCATGTGCCCTTTCTCAAGGGCAACAACACAGAGAGACCACACAGACTAAAAAACTGATTCAGTCACTGAATTGTTGCTGCAGAAAGACTCATCCCTAAACATGCTACTTCTCAGAACAAGTCTACCCTCAAAATTGCCTTATGTGCTAAAATGAGAAACTCCTAAATGTCACTCACCAAATATACAGTAAACCTGGCTCCAATTTATGAGTGCAGCACCACAGTTCTCTAAAATTCAATAAAAAACCAAACACAAACTCTTCTTCCATTGGTGCCTCAACCCAGAAGGATCACATTCACCATGGAATTCCTCCATTATGATGGAGGAATTGTGGTGGCAAGGGAAAGTATCTTCACATATAGGGGCAAATTTACTAAAGGGCAAAGTGGCTAACGCTGGCAAAAATTCACCAGAGTGATGTCATTTCAGCACTTTGTCGATTTACTAACGGGCGCTGGCGCAATGATGCTAGCAAAGGAGATAGACTCTAGTGCAACTTCACACTGTAGCGCCAGGCGTATTTTTGCTCTGGCGAAAGAGCGTTACTACTCAAATTCAATAAGTTTGTGTTTTTACTGAACGTTACCTCTATCGCCAGACTTGCCTTCGCCACCTCAGACCAGGCGAAGTGCACTAGAGTAGATAGGACTTTGTCCAAAAAAAGTTGAAAGTCCCAAAAAACGCTGGCGTCTTTTCCTTTTTACAGGGTGATAGGCTGAAAAAGATTGTACATTTTTTTTGGGTACCCTTCTTCCCCCCTACATTTCCTTACATATGGCACATAAACTATACTGTGGGCTCATGCATTAGGCAATATAACAACTCTATTTTCTTTTATTAAGGTCCCCGGGGCTTGTGTAGTGTACTGTATTTACTGCAACATATACGTCCATTGAAATTTAACTTCCCGCCGTATGCAAATTATCTAACGCTAGCGCAACTTCGCTATGCTTGCCGTACTAATGCTAGCATAACTTTGCAAGTGTTCTGCGCCGGCGACGCAACGTAGCAATTCAGCCTGATTAAAGGAACAGTAACGTCAAAAAATGAAAGTGTTAAGTAATAAATAAATAATGTAGTATTGCCCTGCACTGGTAAAACTGGGGTGTTTGCTTCAGAAAGACTATTATAGTTTATATAAACAAGCTGCTGTGTAGCCATAGGGGCAGCCATTCAAGCACAAGAAAATAGTAAGAACGGATAAGCTATGTATAATCGCATTGTATACTACATGGTTTATCTGTTATCATCTGTTTCTCCTTTTCAGCTTTGAATGGCTGCCCCCACAGCTACCCAGCAGCTTGTTTATACATAATGATGTAGCATTGCTGAAGCAAGCAAACCAGTTTCACCAATGCAGACCAACAGTGCATTATATTTTAAGTAATGGAATACATTTCATTTGTTTGTGTTACTGTTCCCTTAACAGAGCAATCCTCTTCTGGCTTCTGCTTTCTTCTCACAGCTGTGCATCAGAGAGAAAAGCTGAACTTTAACAAAAAAGTCGGCTACTGTATTTTGTTCTATTGCGCATGCGTCTGCCCGATAAAATTTGAAGAAAGAAAAAAGGATCATCTCACCCACCTATAATTCACAATCCTCCCTCTCCTCCAGTTTCGCCCCCTTCCACCTATAAGTCTCTATAAAAGTCCCCACACTCCTAAACATTTAAGTTACATTATTTCTATGTTATTCATGAGACTGGCCAATGGCAATGAAAACCAGTTATAGAATCAATTTACTGGTGCTTCATCTGTATATCCTCTTTCTGCAAAGATTTTAAAACATGGCAGTTAGCATGCTTTGTACTAAACCTGCACTCTTTTTGCATTTAATTCTATTAAAGGACAGTTTATATAAAAAGGTCCAAATTATACGTCGTTATTTTATCTAATTTCCCAAATTGTGCAGCAAAATAAAAGCTATAATAACCTTGATTTATTTCCTTTTCTTTTCTCCTAAGATGCTGAACTTAAAATATTAGAAGCAACAGTCATCATTTATCTGACACACAGCAAGAAAACCTTTATCACTTCCTTTTGAGTATTGAAATTGCAGGGCACAGAAGAATATGAATCATTGTTAACACCTCTATCTAAGCCCAGACGATAGATATATAAAGTCGTGACTACAATTGAGTTCAGTGACAGTTTTTCTTTATTTTCATCAGTGCTTTCCCATTAAGTTAAAAAGAAAAACGCAATGGTTGCAAAAATACCATTTGTCTAGATTTCTGTTTAAAAGCATAGCATATACTGGTAAATAGGTTACCAATTTCAACTTATGTTGAAATGGCAAACTTTTCCAGTTCCTTGGTCATTTGCAAGCTTTGCACCCTTTCTCACTTAAAAATTATCTTTATTATTGCTTAGTTTTCCAATGTTTGGTGGGTTTTAGAGGAATCTTTATGACGGAAATATCTCTGGTAATTGGAAATACTTGCAAGGGCATATGCTTGCAGCATTCGTGGATTTTATTTTAATAGGATTTGTAGAATGATTTCCTGAATGTCTATAGCCAACTGCTGAGTTAAATACTGTATGTTTACGATTAATTGACACATGCTACATAGTTTCATGCCCAGTGTAACGCTTTCTTGGCCTATTCTGCCAATTAGGAGTTAAGGGTGACCAGCTAGGTAGTGAGCATGGGTTACATTGCGAATCCTCACCCAGGGCAGAGCCTTCGCCAAATGGAAGCTTCCCCTTTAAACTGTAGTGAACTACAACTCACAGGCATATAAGTGCAAAATAGAATAATGGACTCCAGGAGGTTCTTTAAAAAGGTAAAACAGGAGCACAGATTTATTATGCCAGAGGCAAATGACCACAGGTTTATTTACAAATATACTGAGGACACAGCAGGTGGAATCACTTTGGACAGTACAAGGTTCACAGTCAAACAGGTGCGACTCCCAAAAGATATTGCAGATAGGTGTACATCAATTCCCAGTTTAACCGACGTTGCACAGTGAGGGGATCGGGATCGATCAGGTAGGGTACAGGTAGTCCTTTGCTCACCTAGATGCCTATCAACTGAGTTCCCTGCTCTAAAGGCAAACAGGCCTTGTGGGAAGCTACTTCCTCCTACAATCCTCGTTGGAGCGACAACTGCTCTTTCTGCTACACCTCTCTGTCTTTCTCTCCTAGAGAGACTATAACAAGATCTTACTATCTTAGCTGGTCCTCGTTCACGGGGTTACCTGGTCCCTGACTTAGCACCAAAGGTGTCAGGTCCCTCTGGGGTAAATGTTTACTGGGGCCTATGGTGATCCCAGGCTCAATGGGGATTCACCTAGCAGCAGCACCAGGAGCCAAAGAGGAAGAGGACACTCCCTGCACAACACTATATAGCAGTGTGGCAGGGGAGTGTCATTACACTCTTTGTCCAATAGGTGTGGGTGTTACACTTTACCAGTTACAAGGGCTTGGCCCAATAACAAGGGAAAAGAGAACTACATACAAAAGGTAGGGGATTAACTCTATAGGGATAGGATATCCTATAGGTCCCTACACCAGTTTGACAAGTATGCATGTAAACTGGCTGACTTCTTTGTTGTCTGAGTTCATACTTTTTAAAATACTTTGCAGAAACTATTATTATTCATAGTTCTGAAAATAATAATAATACAAGTGCCATGTTCTCCCATAGTACTTACAGTGTGGATGAATACATATACAAAATGTAACAGAAACATTTCACCAGAATAAATGCAGATATCTGGTTAGAAGACACCTAATAATGCTACACATTATGTTTTGGGGTTCTGTATCAACTCAAAGCAACCACTGCCCTTCACAAGTGAAGATTTGTAACTCTGAAGATGCTTCCATTAGCTCCATACCTTCTTTTCTACTGATTCCCAGCACATGCTTTATGCTGCAATTACCTGATCTTAGTGACCAACTCACAATATACTATAAAGGTATGGGATCCTTTATCCGGAAACCCATTATCCAGAAAGCTCCAACTTACAGAAAGGTTGTCTCACATAGACAACATTTAAAAATGATTTCCTTTTTCTCTGTAATAAGATAACAGTACCAAACTAAGATATAATTAATCCTTATTGGAAGCAAAACCAGATTATTGGGTTTATTTAACATTTACATGATTTACTAGTAGACTTAAGGTATTAAGATCTAAATTACAAAAATATCCATTATCTGGAAAACCCCAGGTCCCAAGAATTCTGGATAACAGGTCCCATACCTGTACAGGTAGAATATAAAATTCACAATACAAGGTCTATAAGCAATTCAGAGTCTCATTACATTGCAGTTTAGAAACCAGTTTACTCTGCATCAAAATTAAATAATCAGCCCTGTAGCATCAGTTTATGACAGACAAACCTCATTTACTGCTTAATAATTTACCATGACCCTTAAGCTTAGCTTCTCAGCAGCAGCTCAGCACAAACGGAGCATGTGCAGGGTCACTGACTCTCCTAATAAAAACCCAAGATGGCAAGCTCCTGTAACACAATTGAAGGCTTTGATAATTGCTTCTATAGAAATGCCTAACTTTTAGGCCAAACTTTTAGGCTGGTGTCAGGCCTGGACTGGCAATCTGTACTGAAGGTTCTGGCAAATGTCAGAGGGCCTGGAATAAGGTCCCATAGAAAATCAGTATTTAGTGGTCTGGTAGGGGCTGTTTGGGCCTCTATGTGGGCAGATTGGGCCTCCGTGTACCTGAATTGCCAGGGCCTATTTTATTTCTCAGCCCTGGCTGGTGCAGTAAATTCAATATATTAAATATTGTGTAGGGACCCGAAGGGTTAATTTCCCCTCCGGTCAGAGGCTCATGGCTGAGAGTGGGGTTTCTTAGAGTTTCCAGGGGCAGAGGTCTGGGATTGGTGCAGCATGGCTGATCCCAAAGGAAGCCACAAGGTGTCGCTGTGCACCAATATAAAAGGAAATTGCCATGTGCTATCATATCCATTTTGATTTGGATCTTGATTTGGATGCAGGATGGAGTGATCGTCGGCTGGGGTGCTGCAGTGGCAGACCTCATGCTATGGAGACACACCATATGGCTGCTATTCCCTGTGTGGGCTCAGGGATAACTGAACCATGATGTTCTGGAAGATTGATGCCAGACACTGGACTTTAAAGGCTCATGCTATAGACAGTACTGGGAGCTACAGTTCGGCAAATGGATCAAGCAAGTGAGGTGCTCGACTGGGAGAGTCTGGAGCCTATAAAGATTTCATCGCTGTGGATGCCTGTCAGCTCTGTGCGATTTAGACTAGAGGAAAAAACTTTAATTTGAAGCAGTGTAGATGGTTCTTTACAGTGAGGGCAGTGAGGTTGTGGAATGCACTGCCAGATGATAAAGTGTTTTTAATAGGGGCTTGGATGATTTCTTGTACAATATCCAAAGCTATAGTGATACTTAAATCTACAATTAATATAGATATGGGTATATATAGTTTATGTGAGTGTACTGATGGGGTCGTGTCAGTGTGGGTAGGTATGATAGATTTCATTTGGAG
Source organism: Xenopus laevis (assembly GCF_017654675.1). Taxonomy (NCBI): domain Eukaryota; kingdom Metazoa; phylum Chordata; class Amphibia; order Anura; family Pipidae; genus Xenopus; species Xenopus laevis. The sequence goes on along the minus strand of NC_054388.1, from coordinate 27,007,300 downwards.
GGGTTGAAATTGATGGTCTTTTTTCAACCTAACTTAACTATGTAACCCCTCCAAATAAACATATTTGCACATACATACACATATTATACCGACCAATCTATACACTCAAATATATAAACTATATATACTGTACCAATATCTATACTATTTGTAGATTTTAGTATCACTATAGCCTTTGATATTATGCTTGTACAGGAAATCATCCAAGCCCCTCTTAAAGGCATTAAAGGAGAACTAGCAGTCCACAACTTCCCTGCCATCTCCATGAAAACACATTTTTACCAAAAGTTCTTTTCTAAAAAGGATCCCCCACTATCAGTCTATTATGTAACATAAGAAGTAATCATGTCCACTTGCAAGCAGTGCTTGCCAAGCACCTTTTCTCCAGGGAAAACACACCTCTAACCTTCATAATCTTTCCTAATATTGTATTTATTACATTCCCTTTACCAGTTTAGTTGCACATCTCCGCACCCTCTCCAGCTCATTACATCCATCTTATAGACTGGGGCCCCAACACTTCACTTCATACTTAAAGGCTATTGAGGCAAAAATATGTTGTCCCTTAAAGGAGAAGGAAAGCTCAGAGGCAGCTTATTGCCAATAGATTAACCACAATAGTACAAGCTAGAACAATATATTTATTCTGCAGAATGTTTTACCATACCTGAGTAAACAGCTCAAGAAGCTCTCAGTTTCTTAAGGATATCAGCTGCCATATTTGCTTGGTGTGACATCACTTCCTGCCTGAGTCTCTCCCTGCTCACTCTTAGCTTTGGGCTCAGATTACAGCAGGGAGGGGGGAAAAGGAGGGGGAGAGGGAGAGAGGAGCAAACTGAGCATGCTCAAGCCCTAACCCTGGAGGTTTATGCTGAAAACAGGAAGTCTGATACAGAAGCCCATGAGTACACAATAGAAGGAAAGAAATGAAGTGTTTCTTTTGACAGAGGACACAGAGCAGCATTACTTTGAGGTTTACTAGTGTATTTATATAGACCTTTCTGATAAAGCGTACTTAATTTTAGCCTTTCCTTCTCCTTTAAGTTGTTACCCTTTTTTATACAAGACATTACTTGAGAGAGATGTGAAAATAATCCCCTATAGCAATAAAATTTAAAATTGTGAGATGTTTACCATTTTAAACTGCAAAGCTATTATGTTATTAGAAAGTGCTTGTTTGCATGCATCAAGGAAGTGGGGTGTCTTGCTTGCTTTAAAGTCAAAGAAAAACGTGTTTTCAAGCTGAATTCCTCAGTCTACATTCCTGCACTAAACTGTACTTCAGTATTATGGGTACTTAAAGAACCTCAGTTTTCCACAGTGTCATTAATGCCAGGTTTGCATTGTTTTCAGCAAAGGAATTTTTACATAAACATACATTTTTACATACATTTTTACATAAAGTGCATTCAGATGTGTGACACTAATTGCACGGAGATTCTGACAAATGTCTAAGTCTTACTAGCCTGGATTTTATGAACAGTTTATGTGTTTCTTCACTCCCATTATGGCTTTTTTAGCCCACCTGAAGCCACAATGGTACCAAAGTTATTGATAGAAATATAATTTATTACCTTTTCTCTGGATATAATTGGTCCCCTTGAAAGAAATTCTAAAGTTGATTGTTGCATACTTGCTATAATACATTATTGCAGGCTGTTCCTTTTAAGAAAACTTGGACAAGCAGCCAAGACATTTTTTTTTATTCCATGTGCAGTCCTGTCATTCAGAAAGTGTATTGACTGACTGATCAATGTTGCAATTTGCAGTGTCTGCTCTTCTAGTTTGATCAAATCAGCATTTATATTTGTAATGTTTTATATAAACTTTCTGTAAGTGATGCTTTCTGCTTTAGAACCCCTCCTACTGCAAGGCCTAGTACCCTCTTTACCCTGCCTCTCCTGGATCCTAGATCTGCTTTTGACCACATCATCAGACTAGCTTTCTTTGCCATTTCTGTTGTGATTGTTATTTGCCCTCATCTTATTTAAGCTGTATGGCCCTTCCTTGCCTTTGAGCCTAAACTATAGTTCATGCTCTCTACCTGTTCTGACCTTTTGCTATAAGTAAACACTATGAACAATTAGTGGCTACCTTGATCCAGCATTACAGTGGAGAGAAGAGTCTTTGTATAATTTCTAGACTCCAAAAACAAACAAACTTACAACTAAATAAATAAAACAAAACCCTTGTATCACTTGGGCACTAACTAATACACAGGGTATCATCCTATCCCCTTATGGGTTCCCTGTCTGGGTTTGCTAGCAGATCTCTACCTGCTAATTATTCGCTAGTTGAGATTATCCAGGGGGAATTAACCCACTCAGGATTGGTTTTACATACAGCTGCAGAAGATGAACCTGGGGGAGTATACTGTATATCCCTTCAAATGCTTCTCTGGTTACCAGTTTATTCTCATATATATCTATATTATATATATATAGATATATATATATATATATATATTCAATAAAGTACCCCCTCTTGTAAATTATAAGGATATTATAAATTATCGAGGAGTTTTATGACCATATACAGGTCATGGAACGCCGAGGTAACTTAAAATATCCTTATATTTTGCAACAGGGGGTACTTTATTTATTATAATACACAAATTTCAGGGACTCAGGTGACAGAAATGAAATCAGAACTCACCGTTTATAACTGATGACATCAGAACTCACCATTTATAAGGATATAATTTACAAGATATTCATGGCTTTTGTGTATTATATAGTGAATAAAGTACCCCCTCTTGTAAATTATAAGGATATTATAAGTTATCGAGGAGTTTTATGACCATATACAGATCATGGAACTCCGAGGTAACTTCTAATATCCTCATATTGTACAACTGGGGGTACTTTATTTATTATAATACACAAGTTTCAGTGAGTCATGTGACAGAAATGACATCAGAACTCACCGTTTATAACTGATGACATCAAAACTCACAGTTTATAATTATATAATTTACAAGATATTCATGGCTTTTGTGTATTTATATATATATATATATATATATATATATATATATATATATATATATATATATATATACTTGAAGAAAGGATTAGTACTCCAATCTATATTATGCCATGATTTATTTTATATCATGCTGCATCCACCATGTATCTTTTATTTATATATATTTTTATATATATATATACAGTATATATATTTCTCAAGGGATCTTCATCAGGACAAGAAGTGAGCTAACATTCAAAGCCACTAAAATCCAATCAATGTGCAAGATCAATTAATACATCATACACATAAAAGTTAGCCCATATTAACATATCACTAAAAACTCGAGACCTGGGTGCTCATGCATAAAAAGTCAGGTCCATAATTATTTGGACAGAGACAACTTTTTCTAATTTTGGTTCTTTACATTACCAAATTAAACAACTCAGATGCAGTTGAACTGCAGACTTTCAGCTTTAATTCAGTGGGTTTTGAATAAAAGGATTGTATAAAAATTTGAGTAACTAAAGCCTTTTTTTAACACAATCACTTCATTTCAGGGACTCAAAAGCAATTGGACAATTGACTCAAAGGCTATTTTTAATGGGCAGGTGTGGGCAATTCCTTTGTTATGTCATTATCAATGTAGCAGAAAAAAGCCATGGATTTGATTTGAGAGGGGTGCTTGTATGTGGAAGATTTTGCTGTGAACAGACAACATGCAGTCAAAGGAGCTCTCCATGCAGGTGAAACAAGCCATCCTCAAGCTGCAAAAAAAGCCCAATACGAGAAATTGCTACAATATTAGAAGTAGCAAAATCTACAGTTTGGTACATCCTGAGAAAGAAAGCACTGGTGAACTCAGCAACACAAAAAGACCTGGACGTCCATGGAAGACAACCGTGGTGGATGATCGCAGAATCATTTCCATGGTGAAGAGAAACCCCTTTACAACAGCCAAACAAGTGAACAGCACTCTCCAGAAGGTATGCTTATCAATATACAAGTCTACCATAAAGAGAAGACTGCATGAAAGTAAATACAGAGAGTGCACTGCAAGGTGCAAGCCACTCATAAGCCTCAAGAATAGAAGGGCCAGATGGGATTTTGCTAAAAACATTCTTTGGTCAGATGATACCAAGATCAACCTCTACCAGAATGTTGGCAAGAAAAAGTATGGAGAAGGCATGGAACAGCTCATCATCCAAAGCATACCACATCATCTATAAAACATGGCGGAAGTGTGATGGCTCAGGCGTGCATGGCTGCTAGTGGCACTGGGACACTAGTGTTTATTGATGATGTGACATAGGACAGAAGCAGGTGTTCAGAGACATACTGTCTGCTCAAATCCAGCTAAATGCAGTCAAATTGATTGGGAGGCGTTTCATAATACAGACGGACAATGACCCAAAACATACAGCCCAGGAGTTTATTAAAACAAAGAAGAGGAATATTCTTGAATGGCCAAGCAGTCTGAACCCAATTGAGCTGCATTTCACTTGTTGAAGACTAAACTTCGGACAGAAAGGCCCACAAACAAACATCAACTGAAAACAGCTGCAGTAAAGGCCTGGTAGAGCATTAAAAAGGAGGAAACCCAGAATCTGGTGATGTCCATGAGTTCAAGACTTCAGCCTGTTATTGCCAGCAAAGGGTTTTCAACCAAGTATTAGAAATTAACATTTTATTTTCAGTTTTTTAATTTGTCCAATTACTTTTGAGCCCCTGAAATGAAGTGATTGTGTTAAAAAAGGCTTTATTTACTCACATTTTTATGCAATCTTTTTGTACAACACACTGAATTAAAGCTGGAATTCTGCAGTTCAACTGCATCTGAGTTGTTTCATTTAAAATTCATTGTAGTCATGTACAGAACCAAAATTAGAAAAAAGTTGTCTCTGTTCAAATATTTATGGGCCTAAGTGTATTTTGATCAGGATTATATATATCGTTGTGGGTGCTGGGACAAATATTCATGTAAACCTTCACATAGACCCGCACTCCGATGTTCCGTGATTCAAATTATCTTTATTGCATACATCTGTGTGTCCAATGTTTTGGCCCTTTATAATTGCACACATATGGTGGATACACAGATGTATGCAATAAAGAACTTGTATCACGGAACATAGGAGTGTGGGTCTATGTGAAGGAATATATATATCTGCACGAGTATCCGCACTCCAAAGCCAATTTTAGTAGAAGGAGGGGTGCACGGTAATTATGCATACACTGTGGAATTCTCTCCCTGAATCAGTCATACTGGCTAATAAATTAGATAGCTTTAAAGAGCATGTAAAGGCAAAAATATAAAATCCCATTTTTACTTTCTTAAATGAAAAAGAAACCTATTTCCAATATACTTTAATTTAAAATGTGTACAGTTTTTATAAGAAACATGACTGTATGCAGTGAAATTCTCCCTTCATTTACTACTGTGGATAGGAATTGCCAGATGGTCCCTTACTGCTGAGCAGGGGAACAATCATACTTGAACAGCAGGGGAAGCCCCTACCTTACTTCCCAGCCATGCAGAACTCAAGCAGCTTTGTTTATGATGATCCCTAAGCAGCCCAGACCACACTGAGCATGTGCACAGTCTTGAGCATGTGCACAGCTGTTTTAAATAATTTCTGATGATCCCTAAGCCTCCCAACAGCAGCCCAGACCACACAGAGAATGTGCATGGTCTTGGTCTTGCAAAGATGTTTAACAAAGTTACAAGATGGTGACCCCCTGTAGCCAACTTTGAAAGCATAAATTATTTGTTTGATTAGGCTTGTGGTGCAGTAAGTTCATGTTTATATTTAGAATACAAAATACAGCATTTCTAGCCTTATTTTATTTTAGACTTTACATGCCCTTTAAGATGGGATTGGATGGCTATTTAGCAAGTGTTATGGAAGATAGTTTATGGTACAAGTTGATCGAGGGACTGGTCCTACCTTGGAGTCAGGAAGGAATTTGTTCCATCTATGAGGCAAATTTGAGAGGCTTCAGATTGTGTTTTTGCTTTCCTCTGGATCAACTAGCAGATAGACAGGTGACATACAGACTTAAAGTTGAACTTTTTCAACCTAACTTACCATGTTACTATGTAATATGAATAAAAGACAAGGAGATCTATAATGTGTTATTAAAACATTAATGAATAAATCCTTTATGGACAACCATATACTGTACACTTGTATCCTGCCTGCCTACAAATCTTAAGGATGACTAAAGGATTCAGATAACTTGTTCAGTTTTGGCTTACTTACCCAATTCTCCTAGGGAAAATATTAAATTAGTTGAAAAGTATGTAAATTACAGCAGTGGAGTCATTATCATGAAATGTAAATACCAAGTGATGTTTGTTGAGTCAATAATATTAATTTAATTAAAAATGAACCAACTCTCAGAGTCAGTGTCTTGGGTAAAAGCTCTCCTCGGGGGCACGGTTTGTTAGACGTTATAAATAGATATTTTTCAATGAACTGATTTATCCTTCTGCTATGCTGAATATGTAAATGCCAGTCCTCACACAACACTAAGGGGCAGATTTACCAAAGCTCGAAATCAAATGAAAAAAATTTGAATTTCGAGCTATTTTTGTGTACCACGACTAGGGAATAGTCCAAACTTAATTCGAATTTGAAAAACATTCGAAATATATCATGTACTGTCTCTTTAAAAATTCGACTTCCACCATTCGTCATCTAAAACCTGCCAAATTGCTGTTTTAGCCTATGGGGGACCTCCTAGAACCTACTTGGTGGACATTGAAAAATCAAAGTTTTTTTGGGAAAAACTTTGAGTCGAATTCGATCGAATGGCCTATTACTTCAAAAAAAAAACTTCAACTTTATTTCGGTTGGTCTTTTTGAATTCAAATTCTGAAGTTTTTCCAATTCGAAATTTGAACCATGACAAGGGGAAGGTTTATCAAGGGTCGAATTGAAAATTCAAAGTAAAAAAAAATGAATTTTGGGCTATTTTTGGTTACTTCGACAAGGTAATTAGAGTTTTAAAAAAATTCAAAAATTTGAATATCGAAATTTATCATGTACTGTTTTTAAAAATTTGACTTTGACCATTCGCTATCTAAAACCTGCTGAATTGCTGTTTTAGCCTATGGGGGAGCTCCTAGAACCTATTTGAAGTCAATTGGTGGACTTTGAAAATTGGCCTTTTTTTTAAAAAAAAAAAAAACCTTTGAATCGAATTCGGTCGAATATGATGTTACTTCGATTCATACGATTCAAATTCAAACAAAAACAGCCTATTACACCGCAAAAAAAAAACCTTCGATAAATTTTGGTTGGTCTTTTTTTATTCGAATTTCGAAGTAATGGGAGTTTAAAAAAACTCCCATTATTTCGAAATTAGACCCTTGATAAATCTGCCCTAATAGTTTTAGTTATAATACTAATGCTATTGCTCATTCATGTTTGTCAGCAGATCATTGCCTATAATAGGCATTTGTGTACTAAAGAAATATTAATCAAAACAAAGATTTGAATGCATGCTTTTAAACTCTGTATAATGTTCTTTAAAGGAGAAGGAAACCCTTTTGCAAAATACCCCGTACCTCCCACCCCACGTAGACCTCCCTCCCTCCTCCCCCCAAGCTAACTACCCCCCCCCCTTGGAAATGCCCCATACTCCATACTTAGCCCTCGTCGCAGATTCTTCCAGCTGAGTTCCACGCATCCATCTTCCGCATCCTCGGTAAGCTGACTGGGAGATTGATCCGTGTAATTCCGCGCATGCGCAGTTGTCACAAACCAGCAAACTGCTCCAACTGCGCTTGCGCAGAAATACCGATCTCCCAGTCAGCTTACAGAGTTTTATAAAAACTCCCATAAACTCGAAATTTGAAGAAAAAAAAACGACCAATCGAAATTTATAAAAAAAATAAAAAAAATTTAATTCGGGTGAATAGGATCGACCTGCAAATCTTTGAATTTGAATTGAATTTGATTTTAGTTTTTTCACCAAAACAACTCCAAATTGATTGTAGGAGGTCCCACATAGGCTAAAACTCCAATGCGGCAGGTTTTAGATGGCGAATAGACAAATTAGATTTTTTTTTAAACTCAAATCAAATTTGGACTATTCCCTAGTAGAATTAACATAAAATAAACTCAAATTCGAATTTAATTTGACCTTTGATAAATCTGCCCCTTAATGTGCTAAGATGTGGTAATAGAAAAAAAAGCAGAAAATCCCTGTATAATAAACTCATTTATATGATCTATTTGCTTTTGATAAATCAGAGACATTCTAATACGATAAATATACACAGCAATAAAACTGTCATTACTTGTACAGTTATAGCGGTTATTAAGTTAAAAAAAATGTTGATCAGTCTTTTTCTACAGCTAACTATCTCTGAAAGCAATACGAGTCAATAGAACTAAACTGATACATATATTTTCTGTTGTAGTGCTTGTAATGTATGTACTGTTAACAGCTGTGGTAAAGGAGAACTAATTGTGAGGTTAATGTCTTCTCCTGACATTTTTATTTCACACATTTATTTATATACTAGATGGAGACCGCCTTTCTGTCTATCTGAAAGAAATTATGGCCTCCTATGCAGAGACAACATAATACAATTGTTGTCCCAGTAGTTCTAAAACAACATTACTGCTATTTGATACTACCTAGTGGAAACATAAATCAGCTAGACAAGGTTATTTATTATTCTGGTCCTTGTACTTTACTATTGCAATGAAACGTGTCTTTTGTACAGTGTAATTTACTTTTGCATAATTGTTCTTATATGAGTTCATTTGAACCCATTATTATACAGGTATGGGACCTGTTATCCAGAAAGCTCGGGACCAGGGGTTTTCCATGAATTGGATCTTCATACCTTGTCTACTTAAAAATCATATAAACATTAAATAAACCCTATAGCCTGGTTTTTCTTACAATAAGGATTAATTATATCTAGTTTGGATCAAGTACAAGGTACTGTTTTATTATTACAGAGAAAAAAGGAAATAATTTTTAAAATTTTGGATTATTTGGATAAAATGGAGTTTATGGGAGATGGCCTTTACATAATTCAGAGCTTTTTGGATAAAGGGTTTCCGGCTAATGTATCCCATACCTGTACCTCATCCTCTTAAATTTTAAATACCTTAAAATGAAAGAAAATAACCCATTGACATTTTTTCTGAGATGAGTAATTGAATGTCTGTCAAATTTGTCTTTAGTTGTCTACTGTTGTATAATTGTTCATAAAGTAGATGAGTTTATTTGAACCCATTATTGTAGCCCTCATCCACTTACAATATAAATACCTTAAGACAAAAAACAATTGTTATATTCTTCCAAATTGGACAATATTATCTGCCACAAAATAGATATGAGTGTTTAATCTAATGTCTGTTAGACTACCAAAAACAATAATATATATATATATATATACAGGTATGGGAGCTGTTATCGGGAAACCTGTTATCCAGAAATCTCCAAATTTACGAAAGGCCGTCTCCTATAGACTACATTTTACCCAAATAGACTGTGATTTTCTTTTCTTTGTAGTAATAAAATAGTATGACAGTTTCGAAATAAATCTCTGTTTACCTCAAAAATATATCCGTGGACAGGACCTGCGCAGAGGGGTGAGTAACAAGTTAGGGGCATTTGCCCAGGGGACAGGTAGGCCAGGGGGGAGGAGGGAGGGGGGGCAACACAGGGGAGGGGGGGTTGCGTCCAGGGGGTTTCCTTCTCCTTTAATGGCATGAATCAAGTATGTGTCGTTTCGTTTAGAGGCAGAAGAGAGCCTGACAAATTGCTGGACTGGGAAAACACTCTGGGGGTCATTTATCAAAGCTGGGTAAATTTGCCCATGGGCAGTAACCCATGGCAACCAATCAGATTGCTGCATTCATTGTTCTACTTGCCGCTGGCTTTAAAAAGCTAATCACTGATTGGTTGCTATAGGTAACTGCCCATGGGCAAATTTGCCCAGAGTTGATAAATGAGCACCACTGTGTTTAGGATTCACTTTTGTGAAAATATTTTAGGTGTAATTAATACTTATTGGAAGCCTATTGAGTTTATTTAATGTTTACATGATTTTCTAGTAGACTTAAGGTCCTATACCTGTATATATGTATTTATAGTTAGTTGTTCCCTCTTTAGTCATCAAACTGACTCCAATGCATCCAGAATTGATCTCAGAAAAGAAAAAATATATAGTGTAAATCTTTTATAAGACAATATTTTAAGACTAGTGGACAAGTTCATATGCTTCTAAAAAAAGGCTCTGATAGTAAGAAGTGTTGCTGACTTTTAAGTATTAAAAACTCAGCACCTCCTATCTGTGGTTCCCATAATACTAAATATTCTATTCTATAGATGATAGATAGATAGATAGATAGATAGATAGATAGATAGATAGATAGATGATAGATAGATAGATAGATAGATAGATAGATAGATAGATAGATAGATAGATAGATAGATAGATATACTATAGATAGTATACATACCACACATATAACTGTTGGAAATGTTATATACTGCAAACAGCTAAAGATGATCTAATACTATGGCAGATGTTAATTTGCTATGACTTTGCATTTTTCGAAGTGACAAAAATATTGTAGAATATTAATAGAATTAACAACAGTGGCAATGAACCTGAAAATTTCCTGAACAACTTAATATTTGTTTTAAATACATAGAGATGTTTAGCAAAGAAGACTTATTGCTAGTGATGGGCAAATTTGGGCGATTCGCCGCCAGCGAATAAATTCGCGAAACGCCCGCAAAAATTTGCGGCAAAAATTTGCAGCAAAAATTTGCGGCAAAAATTTGCGGCAAAAATTTGCGGCAAAAATTCGTCTGCGTCAAAAAATGTTTTTTTCAAAAAAACGGATGCCGGCGGCAAAAACGGGCGCCGGCGTCGAAAAACGGGCCGGCGTCAAAAACGGGCGCCGGTGTCAAAAACGAGACGCTGGCGCCGTTTCGCGAATTTTTCGGCGTTTCGCGAATTTCGGCGTTTCGCCGAAGCTAAACGGCGCAAATTTGCCCATCACTACTTATTGCATGTCGATGATAATAAAGCCATGGATATAATTTGAGAAACCAATCTGTTCAATTTATATTTACCCACAAATCTAATTTGGCAATACTGTTATCCAGCGAGTAAGTGGATTGTTCTACACCAATGACTTCTCTATTTCTCAAATGAACTGACACTGGCTGCCCTGAAATATTTGCTCTAAAAAGTTAAACACATTAAAGAAAAGACATTTCCCACTTGGTTACAGTCAATACAATGTTTGATACATTTATTATGGTCTATATTTACGTTTTCAGAATGGAAAAAAATCCTTCCAGACTAGTCCCTTTATCAACTTATACTATGAGCTATCTTCCATAACTCTGTATTCCCTCACTTACTAAAAATCCATTCAACCCCTTCTTAAATACTATCTAATGTATCAGCCAGTATGACTGATTCAGGAAGAGAATTCCATATATTCACAGCTCTCACTGTAAAAAAAAACCCTTCCTAGGGATGGGCGAATTTTTTTGCCTTGTTTCAATGACGCCCATAGACTTGTATGGCGTATTGCGTCAAAAAAAAAATTTCGTCTTGCAAACATTTAAACAGAACTTTTTTCTTCTGCTGCCCACATGGTCCTAGCGCCGGCTTGGGGTGCAAAACCTAGCTCCCCCGTGCTAATGCGAGCGTGCTTTCAAGCAGCTGAGCACTGAGGAGCTTTGAGTCCCCAGTGCTACTTAGGATGCAGCTGGGCGGCATGCCGTCCCTAACATTTTGCTTCCCTAGGGCCGGGCCTTTGTGGCCTTGCCACAAATCTGGGCCTGATTATATGGTCCCCTTTTTTACATAGTTATCATATCACCCCTTAAGCACCTTTTCTCCAGAGTGAACAACCCCAACTTGGCAAAGTGGCTTGGATATTTTTACATATATGGTGCATGACTTTAAATTTATTGAGATCGAATCTCATCTGCCACTTAGTTGCCCAGATTGCCAGTTTGTCAAGATTCTGCTGGATGCTGGATCCTGCTGGATCCCGCTGTTTGTCAAGATGCCACATCCTGGATGAATTAATTGGGCTGCATAATTTGGAAGAGGGAAAAAGCAAAGGTGCTCTTCTAGCTTGGTTACATCAAGAAACTAGTTTATTAGGCCTAATAAATTGCAACAGCAAAATGTACTGATCCATAACAAGCATTAATAAATCAAAACAACCTTTAGGTTTTTTTTAATTCTGCTGATTGGTCATCCCCTCCCTCACCGCTGTTATCCATATGTCATTTCTAGGCTTCAACAACTGTTACTGCTTCTCTTTCATTCTTTCCCAGTTCTTACAATGGCTTTTGCCACTTTTCAGGATCGAATTTAAACGGCTGTTATTGATATGCTCCATATACTCTAATTACTTGTTAATGAACATCTTTATCCTTACCTCTAGATAACAGTTATTCAGTACTGCTCTTCAGCTATGTCATTTATCTGGAACCCATTCTGCTATCAAAAACCTGTTCCAACACTTTTGCAGCTTTAAGATATATTGTATGAACCGTATCTGACAGGAACTGTCTGGTCTAGGAAACAGGGAGCTGCTATTTGCTGGCTGCTGCTACTCCTTGTTGAGCTTCAAGATGCATCATGCCCAAGCCTGAACCTCTTTTATGCCTCTTTTCTCCTTCTAGACAGTAGGCTCTACTGCAGTGTTCAAAGTGCAATGTCACGGGACAGAATGGTTGCCACAGAGAAGCAGGGCAATGATGTCAGGGGCGGGGTTATGGCAACTGTGATTGGCTGATCACCATGTTAATCTGAGAGAATCCTGTCCATATTTAGATATTTGGAAAACTGGGCAGTCAGATTTGTCCCAGCCTTTCCAAAAACTGGAAACTCTATGCAGCTGTACTTATGGTTTCATGCAAATAGGGTGTAATTGCGCTGAAACTCCTCTGTGTTCATAGTTCATACTTTCTGGCCCTTGTCATGAAAATAACCTTTATACATTATTCTTTAGGTGCAAGGTTTCTGCGTCAGTTGGCACAGGTTGCTTTGGGAACTGTGGCATTAGCTTCATGGGTCTTCTGCTTCATAAATGTACTGCATGTGATTCACTAGAGGGGTGTCTTTACAGAAATATATATATATATATATATATATATATATATATATATAGTCTATATCCTATATACATATTCTACATCCTTGTGAGCTATTTATTACATTTGCAATTTTGGGTGTAAATTAATTGCAGAAATGGGCAGTTTTACATTATAACCTGACTGACCTTAAAGGGCATGTAAAGTCTAAAATAGATTAAGGCTAGAAATGCTGTATTTTGTATACTAAATATCAACATGAACTTACTGCACCACAAGCCTAATCAAACAAATACTTTATGCTTTCAAAGTTGGCTACAGGGGGTCACCATCTTGTAACTTTGTTAAACATCTTTGCAAGACTGTGCACAGTGTGGTCTGGACTGCTTAGGGATCATCATAAACAAAGCTGCTTGAGTTCTGCATGGCTGGGAAGTAAGGCGGGGGCTCCCCTGCTGTTTATAAGTTTGATTGTTTCCCTGCTCAGCGGTTAGGGACCGTCTTACAATTCCTATCCACAGCAGTAAATGAAGGGAGAATTTCTCTGCATGCAGTCAGGTTTCTTGTACACATTTTTTAATTAAAGTATATTGGAGATAGGTTTCTTTTTTTTAAAGAAAGTAATTTGTTTTATTTGTTTGCCTTTACATGCCCTTTAATGCCATGCTAGGGAGAATCTATGGCAAACTCCAAAGATGTCTGGCCAACAGATCCCTTGATATATATATATGTATATAGATTATATAAATTTCCTTTCAAATCGTCTTTCTGGACATCTGCGCCAGAATAAATTGGTTTAGCAATGAGAACTAATAAATTAGACTTTTTACTGGAACAGTGAAATGCCAGGGTTCATTATGAGAGCATTCGAAATTCGCAGAATGTATGCTGCATATTTTATTGGTGCATGGAAGCAATGGAAAGTAAATTAGGAAATTGAGCAGTGTTATATACTAAATATTACAAATACTGGACTGTATTTAGTTTTTGTGGCATCATACAGTAAACATTGTATCGTTTGACAATATTTGTATTATTTTTGTTAGATGTGAATATGACATTTTAGAGAGACTGATTTTCTTTTGGGCTTTGTATTGCTTAGGAGAGATGAAATAATGTCTTAAATGCCTCAATCGTTAAAGAGAACTAACATCAGAAAATAACCTTTTTATTATCTATCATAACATTGTCTTTGAATTATATTTATAATTTTGCCATAAAAGTATTTGCCTGATTCTTTTACATTTCCTTTCTTACTACCCTGTTCTTGTATGAGGGGGCTGCCATATTTGTGCAGCAGTAGTCCACAGAGAAGTAACGAGAGGGGGGCGGGCCCTGTTGCGGGACGTGCAGCCGAGCCCCACCCCCCTCCGTACGGCCGGAAACGGCCGCAGAACAGGGTGGCGCGCGAGCTGCTGGGGGGCCCTGAGGGGTTGCGGGCTCTGGCCCAATCCCCCGGTAGTTACGCCACTGGTAGTCCGGTAGCATTAGAAACTCTAACTGACAGGTTAAGAAGGGACAGTCAGGTTGGCAAAACAGTCAGGTTTAGGAACTTCAAGTGACAAAAACTTGAATATAGTCAGTTGTGTGAAAGTGGTTCTATTACCCCATCCTGGAGTCATAATCTCACTGCACCACACCCCAGTGCTATCTGCCATGCCCCCTTTGCTCAGGTTTAGCCACCAGCAAAGGTGGCAACCCTAGCACCTGTCTTGGTAAATTGAATTTTTATAGTCATTGTGCAGTCAAGTTTCGCACATCTTTTTGAAGTTTCGAAAATTTGCCCATCACTAGTAGGCAGAACACATAAAAGAGAACCCTATGGGGCATATTTATCAAAGAATGAAGTTAGAGATCACCACAGTCCAATAGAGTGAAATTCCACCACTATCCATTCATTTCTATACAATTTTTGAAGGCATAGTTATCAAAGAGTAAACGTTCACTTTCACCCATTGATAAATACTCTTTTAAAAATCCCATAGAAATGAATGGAGAGTGGACTCTAATGATCTCTAACTTCACTCTTTGATAAATATGCCCCATGAGCTTGAGACCTGAGCTACAGCTAGCTAGAAAAATAAACATTTATCCTAAACTTTAATACTTTTAAATAAATAAATACTTATTTATCCTGTGCTCTAGTTTTCATTTTATTGAGTTTCCATGATTTTTCTATGCACCACTTAGAAGAAGGTGCAAAAAGGTTTTGGGGTTTTTTTTGTGTGAAATTCTCTCCCTGAAGCGCTTGCACTGGCAGATACATTAGATAGTTGCTAAAAAGACCCTTTTTTGAAACTATAACTAATATGAGGCTAATGGGAACAATATAAATAATGCTATGCTGTTTAATGGACTGCTATAATTGCTGTTTTTAGGCTCAAGAAGGGATTTTTTTTCTCCAAATTGGATACATTTTCAGATTTTTTCCACCTTTCAATAAAGCAGCTAGAAGCTATCTATAGTTTATTTATAGGTAAATTTGTACTTAAAGGATATGTATTTAATCAGCTGTTTGCAGAACAATAATATTGTCCTTCTGATTAGTATTGCTGCTTGCTTTGCCATAACAGACCAAATCTATGCATGTATGTATTGTCTAGAATTGGCCATTAGAGTTGCCACCTTTCCTGATAAAAGAAGATAAAAAAGGTCCTTTTTGGGTTGTATTTAGGAGCTCAGACTAAATCCTCCCCTTTGTCAATTGGCATATACACAGGAGAGAGGTGGCAAACCCCTACTTCTTTAGCTACAAGTGTCCATTTGTGGGCCTCATATTCAAAAAGGAGATTATAACTATGGCAAGGATAACCAAGGATCATGCAGTCGCTCCAGATGGATATTGCGCTGAATCGGTGTGTATACAACTAGAATACCTGCTATATGCTTCATGGCACTGGAATCTTAGAATCTTTTTATTGACCAATAGTGATGAGTGAAACTGCCTCATTTTGATTCGCTGAAAGAAAAAAAAAACAGGAAAATCTGCGAAATGTGGCATGTTGCCAACATTTCATCAAACACATGTTGAGTCAGTGGGTGTTGTATTGACACATTTGTTTCTTACATCAAATGCATTGAAATGAATTGCATTTTTTTCTCCCTTTCTTCATTTTCATTCAGAAAACCCCACAATTTTCGGAGAACTCCAATTTTGTCACAAATCTGTATAAGATTAAAAAATGTGTTCATTCACTATTGACCAAAGGTTAGATTTGACTGTGTATTTAAAGTGGATTCTATATCAATACCCAAAATGTTTATGTTTTATTGTGACTACAAGACGCTTTTGTTTGATCCCTATAGACAGTGGTGCGCCGCCAATGATTCGAGTTGAGAAGTTACGGAGCAAGAGGTATACGGAGTAGGCGAACAGGTCTTTTCAAACCCCCCCCCCCCCGAAATTCTACCTGCGACACTTCCTTTCCTTGTTTAGGACCCTTTCTTTCTCCCTCACTGAGTGAAGTAGCTTTTTTTTCATGGTCAGCATAACTGAGTTCAGTACTAGGTTGATTTATATATAAGTTCAGTTGTGTCAAAGTTTGATTACATCTTTCTGATGAATCACATTTGAGTCACACAAAGAGGTCTTATTTGAGACTGATTAATATTGGTAATATCAATTCAGAGGTAAAAATACACATTGAAAATGGTTAATACAAAATGTATGCTTGTTTCTTTCAATGTAAACTGAATCAATGAACTGGTGAAAAGAGCACAGGTCCTTCGAGAATACAGTAGACTGGGTGCAAAAATAGTTTTCTTACAAGAAACCCACTTTAATGTCAGGAAGATACCAACCATAAATTCCAAAGTCTTTTTACAAATTTTCACTAACAACAACCCTGAGAAAAAAGCCCTAGGTGTAATGACCCTAATCCATAGGGATATGACCTTTAAAGTTAAAGACATATTAAAAGACGATAATGGCAGATAAATGATAATAAAAGGCATACTAGTTAGTAACATGATTACCCTAGTGAACATCTACCTTCCCAATCAGGGCCAATTAATCCTGCTAACAGAAATCACAGCAAAGTTGTTTGCATTCTCAAAGGGTCTATTAATAATGGGTGGGGACATGAACATTTCCCTGAACATTTCCCTGAACCCCATACAAGATTCATCCTCAGGTAAAACCAACATCTCATATATAATTTTAAGAAAAGCAAAATTAATCTTATAAAGTCAGAGGGTAATAGATACATGGAGGAGCCTTAACCCTAGAGTAAAAGCATACAACAGCTACGCTAGATTGGACTACATTTTCATGTCCTAAAATTGGTTTTCTGAAAAGCGCTAGTATTGAACAAATAACAATATCGGACCATGCTCCTATATCTAAGAATTTGAGATCCCTAACACTCTGAAACCAGAGTTTATCTGGAGAATGAATGACCAAAACAATCCAGCCCAATTGATTCCATACAGGATGCAGCATCCTTGAAACAGGATCTTGACAAACTGGCAATCTGGCAAGCTAACTGGCAAATGAGATTCAATGTTGATAAATGTAAAGTCATGCACCTGGGAAGTAAAAATATCCAAGCTACTTATACTTTTAATGGGACTGCACTAGACAAATCCATTATGGAAAAGGACCTTGGAGTACTTGTAGATGATAAACTTGGCTGTAGCAAGCAATGCCAGTCAGCAGCATCAAGGGCAAATAAGGTTTTGAGCTGTATTAAAATGCACATGGATTCAAGGGAGGAGGGGGTCATTCTCGCACTTTATAGAGCACTAGTAAGGCTCCATCTAGATTCTAGAATATGCCATACAGTTTTGATCTCCAGTGCTCAAACAGGACATTACTGAATTAAAGAGGGTACCGAGAAGGGCAACTAAGCTGGTAAAAGGTATGGAAAATCTTAGCTATGAGGAAAGACTGGCAAAATTGGGGATGTTCAAGCTGGAGAAGAGGCAATTAGGGGTTATAAGATTACTATGTATAAATATATAAGGGGATCATATAATAATCTCTCCAATGCTTTATTTACCAGTAGGTATTTCCAGCTTACACAAGGTCATCCATTCTGATTAGAAGAAAAGAGGTTCCGCCTAAATATCCAGAAGGTGTTTTTTACAGTGAGAGCTGTGAAGACATTTGTACAGGCTGATACATTAGATAGCTTTACAAAGGGGTTGGATGGCTTTTCAGCAAGTGAGGGAATACAGGGTTATGGAAGAAAGCTCATAGTACAAGTTGATAAATGGAGTAGTCCGATTGCCATTTTGGAGTCAGGAAGGAATTTTTTCCCCCACTGAGGCAAATTGAAGAGGCTCCAGATGAGTTTTTTTTTTTTGCCTTCCTCTGGATCAACTAGCAGTTAGGCAGGTTAAAAGGTTGAACTTTATAGACGTTTTTTTTTTTCAACCTAACTTATTATGTTACGATATCTTAACTAAGAAAGAGAACATAGAATTGGTTAAAAAATACATAAAACTGATTTTCTCAGAAAATTAATCACCTCAAACAAATCCAGGGACTCTCAGAACTGTGTCCTTAGGAGATATTGAATTGCATTGAGTTCTAAACTAAAAAAATAAAAAAATAAAGAAATCGAGAAACTGAAATTAAATAAATGCATTAGAACAATCCCATAAAAAAAAATTAGCTACAAATATACGACAACAACTAGAAGCTAAGAGAATAGAACTGAAGGCTTTGCTAGATATAAGAACATACAAGTCCTACCTAGGTACTAGACAGAGGTTTTATGAGTACACTAACAAATATAATAAATTCTTTGTGAGAATGATTAAAAGACAACAAAAAAAACACATAGAGGTAAAAGACAAAAATAACAAATTGCAATACAGTACAAAATAAATAGCTCAGTGTTTGCATGAGTTTTATCAAAACCTATACAAAATAAGAAGTGATGCAAACTCAACTCAGGAAATACAAAATATAAAATTTTTTTGCCCAGGCAAAAGTACCAAAATTAGATATAACAAGATCAACAGTTAGAAGTTCCCTTTACTAAACTAGAGATACAAAACACAATAGATGACCTACCAAATAGTAAGAGATGGGATCCAGCTATTATAAATTATTTAAAGAGGAGATAGACCACTTATTGAAATACTTCAATTATGTTAATAAAGACCATCCATTCCCACAACAAGCCAAAGAAGCTCACATAACCATAATTCCCAAAACAGGGAAAGATCACAATTTATGTACTAGTTACCTCCCAATAGCCTTCATAAACATAGACATGAAAATCTACGCCAAAATGATCGCAAATAGGATAAAGAAAATTATTATTACCAGTTGATACACCCAGACCAGTCAGGGTTTGTACCCTCTAGAGAAAGAAAAGACAACACGGCGAGAATTATCTTACTCATACACCATGCACAGAAAGAGGCAATCCCATGTATGCTCTTAACAACAGATGCAGAAAAAGCATTCAACAGAGTATACTAGGATTTGCTCAAACACACCTTATCAACCTTTGGGATAGGGGAAATATTGGATAATAAGATCACGGCATTATACCAAAAGCCAACAGACAGTATAAGAGTCAATGGAGCACTATCATCAACAATACATATTAACAATGGTATAAGACAGGGATGTCCTCTGTCCCCGATGCTATTTATTTTAGTAATGGAAGTGCTATTATCATGCATTAGACTAAACAGAAATATCACAGGCATAAGGACAACCTCACAACAACATTGTGAATTGGTTGTCTTTGCAGACGACCTTCTCCTAATAATAACCAATCCTCTTACAGGTATATTATTTTTTTTTTAACTCAGGTGAGATTTTTATTTGGTATAGTAAAAAGAAATTACACACACAGGTATATTAAACCTTTCAAGCATCATACAAATGTTGACAGGTTATAAAGAGTAACAGTGACAAATCGTTTCAAAACACAAGTTCTCCATTTCTCTGAACATACAGTAAACATAAGAATATATACATTCTCCAGAATCCACAGCTGCCATATTTTCATACATTGGTCAGAGTTATTGTTACGCCTAGCAATTAGTTGTTCCACGTTACACATGTTTTGAACCGATTTTTCCCAATCTGCATATAGAGAGGGGAGTTGAGATTTCCATACTTGAGCTATGAGTCTACGCGCTTGAAATAGAATTTTATGAAGTATTTTTTTTGCAGGGCAAGTCAGCTGATTGGGTGGGTCCATACCTAAGATATACCACTTTGGATCAAGTGGAATCTCAAAGCCTAGGATGGTGGTAATACGTTTTTGTATCCTGGCCCAATAGTCATTTAACACAGGGCAGGACCAGAACATGTGCAGTAAAGTGCCCTCCGCTGCATTGCACCTAACACAAGTATCCGGAATATCAGGGTTGATTTTGTGCAGCCGAGATCTTGTATAATACACCCTATGTATCAAGAACAGTTCCAAAATTCTATACTTATATATGGGTGAAATAGACAGTGGGGTTAACAACACCTGGGCCCACTGATCGTCATTTATATAGTCAATGGAGTGTTCCCAGTGCGCCCTTGCTTTTATTGAGTTTTTCCGTAAAACCAAATTTTGTAGTTCTTTGTAGAAGTGAGTGATAGAGTGCCTGGAATTCTCTGATATCAATTGCTCCATTATGGAGGAGGTACCAAACTGCAGGCGCTTGGATTTATTCAGTCTATAAAGCGCAGCTCTCACTTTGCGGTATATTAGCCATTGAGAATTGGGCAATAGGGATGTAGCGAACGTCGGAAAAAAAGTTCGCGAACATATTCGCGAACTTGCGCAAAAACGCGAGCGGTTCGCGAACGGTTCGCGAACCCCATAGACTTCAATGGGAAGGCGAACTTTAACATCTAGAAAAGACATTTCTGGCCAGAAAAATGATTTTAAAGTTGTTTAAAGGGTGCAACGACCTGGACAGTGGCATGCCAGAGGGGGATCAAGGGCAAAAATGTATCTGAAAAATCTGCTGGTGGCTTGAAGATAGTGTAGGGGGAAGCTGTTAGTGATTTCAGGGACAGATGATAGTAGTTGTGGCTAGTATCTGCTTGATACGCTCTGTATTGGAGGGAAGATCTGCAGGGATTTGAGGCATTTTAGCTTAGTAGCTTTGCTGGCTAGTAATCTACTGTTCTTTTAACAATGCATACGTTGACTTGTAGGCATTGTTTGCCAGTATTTTTGGACGCAGCACTGAAGCAAGTTGCCAGAACAATATGCCATATAATGCTGAAATAGTCATTTTTCGCCATACGTTGACCTTGTAGACATTGTTTGCCCAGTTTTTTTGGACGCAGCCACTGAAGCACAGTTGCCAGAAAAATTATGCCATATAAATGCTGAAAATATAAATTTTTTTGGTTGCAGCCACTGAAGCACAGAGGCCAGAAAAATTGTATTGCAAAAATATTTTTGCAGACTGAAGCACTGAGCACATTGCCAAGAAAAATTATGCCATATAATGCTGAAAATATAAATTTTTTGGTTGCAGCACTGAAGCAAGAGGCCAGAAAAATTATGCCATATAAATGCAGAAAACATGCATTTTTTTGGTTCGCAGCCACTGAAGCACAGTTGACAGAAAAATTATGCATATAAATGCTGAAAATATAAATTTTTTGTTGCAGCCACTGAAGCACAGGCCAGAAAAATTATGCCATATAAATGCAGAATTTTTTTTTTTTTTTTTTTTTTTTTTTTTTTTTTTTTTTTTTTTTTTTTTTTTTTTTCATAAAATCATAAAATTTTTTTTGGTTCGCAGCCACTGAAGCACAGTTGACAGAAAAATTATGCCATATAAATGCGAAAATATAAATTTTTTTGGTTGCAGCCACTGAAGCACAGAGGCCAGAAAAATTATGCCATATAAATGCAGAAAATATGCATTTTTTTGTCGCAGCCACTGAAGCACAGTTGCCAGAAAAAAATAGCCCTATAAATGCTGAAAATAGTCATTTTTTGCCATATACGTTGAGTCAACGTATGGCAAAAAATGACTATTTTCAGCATTTATATGGCATATTTTTCTGGCCTCTGTGCTTCAGTGGCTGCGGCCAAAAAAACTGGGCAAACAATGCCTACAAGGTCAACGTCGTTGACCTTGTAGGCATTGTTTGCCAGTTTTTTTGGCCGCAGCCACTGAAGCACAGAGGCCAGAAAAAATATGCCATATAAATGCTGAAAATAGTCATTTTTTTGGTCGCAGCCACTGAAGCACAGTTGCCAGAAAAATTATGCATATAAATGCTGAAAACATAAATTTTTTTGGTTGCAGCCACTGAAGCACAGAGGCCAGAAAAATTATGCCATATAAATGCAGAAAATATGCATTTTTTTTGGTTGCAGCCACTGAAGCACAGAGGCCAGAAAATTATGCCATATAAATGCAGAAAATATGCATTTTTTTGGATACAGCCACTGAAGCACAGTTGCCAGAAAAAATATGCCATATAAATGCTGAAAATAGTCATTTTTTGCCATACGTTGACCTTGTAGACATTGTTTGCCCAGTTTTTTTTGGTTGCAGCCACTGAAGCACAGAGGCCAGAAAAAATTAAACCAGTAGGGTTTGCACCCTAGTTTGTAACGGTGGCGGAGGGAGGAGGAGGACGCTAAAGGACAGCTGTGTGTGGAGTCATGAGGCTTGAAGAGAAGGACAGCTGCATAGAAGTCAGAACAAGTCTTCCGGCGTGCAGTAACCCTCCGAGATCCACCCCTCATTCATTTTAATAAAGGTCAGGTAATCGACACTTTTGTGACCTAGGCGAGTTCTCTTCTCAGTTACAATCCTCCTGCTGCACTGAAGGTCCTTTCTGAGAGCACACTTGAGGCTGGGCAAGACAAGAGGTTCATGGCAAATTGTGACAGCTCTGGCCACAGATCAAGCCTGCGCACCCAGTAGTCCAGGGTTCATCGCTCCTCAGAGTGTCGATATCTGCAGTTAATGCCAGGTAGTCCGCTACCTGCCGGTCGAGGCGTTCTTTGAGGGTGGATCCAGAAGGGTTGTGGCGCTGCCTTGGACAGAAAAACATTTGCATGTCTGACGTTACAGATGGCCAAAGGGCTTTGTCCTTGCAGGTGTGCTCGTGGCAGGATTACTGGCACCTCTGCCCTGGAATTGTTGATGAGTTCCTGAAGTGACATCACCCTTAAAAGCATTGTACAACATGTTTTGCAGGCTGGTTTGTAAATGCCGCATCTTTTCGGACTTGTGGTATGTTGGTAACATTTCTGACACTTTATGCTTGTTACCGAGGGTCTAGTAGCGTTGCGACCCAGTACAGGTCCTTCTCCTTAAGCCTCTTTGATACGGGGGTCCTTCAACAGGCATGACAGCATGAAAGACCCCATTCTCACAAGGTTGGATGCAGAGCTATCCATCTCCGCTTCCTCATTATCAAGGACTGCATCATCCACGGTCTCCTCCCCCAGCCACGTACAAGACCAGGGGTCCCCAAAAGGTCACCACTAGCCCCCTGGGAAGCCTGCTCCTGTTGGTCCTCCTCCTCCTCCTCCACAAAGCCACCTTCCTCCTCTGACTCCACTTCTGGCACCTCTCCCTGCGTTGCAGCAGGTGCCTGGTTCGTTCTGGTGATTCCGACCAGAAATCGTGCGCTTCCAGCTCCTCGTCACGCTGGTCTACAGCCTCATCTGTCACTCGTCGCACGGCACGCTCCAGGAAGAAAGCGAAGGGTATTAGGTCGCTGATGGTGCCTTCGGTGCGACTGACCATATTTGTCACCTCTTCAAAAGGTCGCATGAGCCTGCAGGCATCGCGCATAAGCACCCAGTAACGGGGGAAAAAAATCCCCAGCTGTGCAGATCCAGTCCTACCACCCAGTTCAAAAAGGTACTCGTTGACGGCCCTTTGTTGTTGCAGCAGACGTTCCAACATAAGGAGCGTTGAATTCCAGCGAGTCTGGCTGTCAGAAATCAAACGCCTGACTGGCATGTTGTAGCGCTGCTGAATGTCAGCAAGGCGTGCCATGGCTGTGTAGGAACGTCTGAAATGGGCCGACACTTTCTGGACTGGGTGAGAACGTCCTGGAATCCTGGGTACTTGGAGACAAAACGTTGGACTATTAAATTTAACACATGTGCCATGCAGGGCACATGTGTTAAATTGCCTAGTCTCAACGCTGCCAACAGATTGCTTCCATTGTCACACACCACTTTTCCGATCTGCAGTTGGTGTGGGGTCAGCCACCGATCGGCCTGTGACTGCAGAGATGACAGGAGTACAGATCCGGTATGGTTTTTGCTTTCCAGGCACGTCATCCCCAAGACAGCGTGACAACGGCGTACCTGGCACGTCGAATAGCCTAGGGGGAGCTGGGGGTGCACAGGTGTGGAGGAGGAGAAGGAGGACCCAGCAGCAGAGTAAGAAGAAGAAGAAGACGAGGTAGAGAGCGATGGAGGAGTAGAGGTGGTGGCAGAACCGCGTGCAATCCGTGGCGGTGACACCAACTCCACTGTTGTTGTTGAGCTACCCATTCCCTGCTTCCCAGCCATTACCAAGTTCACCCAGTGGGCAGTGTAGGTGACATACCTGCCCTGACCATGCTTGGAGGACCATGCGTCAGTAGTCATATGGACCTTTGGCCCAACACTAAGTGACAGAGATGCGGTAACTTGGCTCTGCACATGTTGGTACAGGTGTGGTATTCCCTTTTTAGAAAAAATTGCGGCTGGGTACCTTCCACTGCGGTGTCCCAATTGCTACAAATTTGCGGAAGGCCTCAGAGTCCACCAGCTGGTATGGTAAAAGCTGGCGGGCTAAGAGTGCAGACAAGCCAGCTGTCAGACGCCGGGCAAGGGGGTGACAGTCAGACATTGGCTTCTTACGCTCAAACATGGCCTTCACAGAAACTTGGCTGGTGGCAGATGACTGGGAATGGGAACAGGTGGTCAAGGTGGAAGGCGGAGTGGAGGGTGGTTCAGACGGGTCAAGGAGAGCAGAGGTAGAGCAGTAAGATGCTGGACCAGAAGGAGTGTGGCTTTTAGTTTGCCTGTTGCCTTTGAGGTGTTGCTCCCAAAGTGCTTTGTGCTTGCCGCTCATGTGCCTTCGCATAGAAGTTGTACCTATGTGGCTGTTGGGCTTACCAAGGCTCAGTTTCTGACTGCACTCATTGCAAATTACAATGCTTTGTCAGAGGCACACACATTAAAAAAATCCCACACTGCTGACTTTTTGGAAGTGTGCGATCTGGCGGTAACAGTTAGAAGTTGGCGGAGTTGGCGGTATTGGCGGCAATGGCGGGTGCGTTGGCCGGCTGAACACAGGTGCCGATACATGTTGTTGCCCTGCTGATCCCTGCGGGCTGTCCTCCCTGCTTCTTCTAAGTCTTATTCTCCTACTGCCTCTCTGACTCTCCGTCTCTCCATCTGAACTACCCTCCTCTTGCTCTCTTCTACTAGGCACCCACAAAACATCAATCTCCTCATCATCATTCTCCTCAGATGCATCAATTTCTTCTGACACATCACAGAAGGAAGCAGCAGCGGGGACCTCCTCCTCATCACTCATTATGTCCATCTCTATCGTGTTCTCTGCCAGAATTAAATCTGGTGTAAGGTCCTCATCTCCTTCATCTTCTTCTGGCAATAATGGTTGCGCATTACTCAGTTCAAGAAACTCATTGGAAAATAACTCCTCTGTCCCCAGTGAAGAAGGGGCACCGGTGGTGGAGGAAGTGTTACGTGGGGTGGCCATAGCAGTGGAGGATGAGGAGGATGTTGTGGTAAAGTTAGAAACGGTAGAGGATGGGGTGTGCTGTGTAAGCCAGTCAACTACCTTCAGCATTTTGGGAGTTCAGGGTCATTGGCTTTTTAAAACTGGGCAATTTGCTAGGGCCACAGGATTGCATAGCAGCACGGCCCCTAGCACGGCCTCTGCGTGGCGGCCTGCCTTTGCCTGGCATTATTTTTAAAAAAACAACAACAACAACAAAAACTCAGTTGGTTTTTCTGGAAACGATAATACACACAGCTAGATGGCGGGTTGAAGAAAACACTGTGCAAATAATGCCTACAAGTCAACGTATACACTACTACAGCGGTGGATACGGATTACGTAAAATATATGAATGCTGCTTGAAAAAAAGTAACTCAAGTGGTTTTTCTAGAGACGATAATATTATCAATATTTAGACAAAATGTGAACAAGGTCACACAGCTCGATGGCGGGTTGAAGAAAACAGTGTGCAAATAATGCCTACAAGGTCAACGTATACACTACTACAGCGGTGGATACGGATTACGTAAAATATCTGAATGCTGCTTGAAAAAAAGTAACTCAAGTGGTTTTTCTAGAGACGATAATATTATCAATATTTAGACAAAATGTGAACAAGCTCACACAGCTCGATGGCGGGTTGAAGAAAACAGTGTGCAAATAATGCCTACAAGGTCAACGTATACACTACTACAGCGGTGGATACGGATTACGTAAAATATATGAATGCTGCTTGAAAAAAGTGACTCCGGTGTTTTTCTGGAGACGGTAATATTATGGATATTTAGACAGAATGGGAACAAGGTCACACAGCTCGATGGCGGGTTGAAGAAAACAGTGTGCAAATAATGCCTACAAGGCCAACGTATACACTACTACAGCGGTGGATACGGATTACGTAAAATATATGAATGCTGCTTGAAAAAAGTGACTCCGGTGTTTTTTCTGGAGACGGTAATATTATGGATATTTAGACAGAATGGGAACAAGGTCACACAGCTCGATGGCGGGTTGAAGAAAACAGTGTGCAAATAATGCCTACAAGGTCAACGTATACACTACTACAGCGGTGGATACGGATTACGTAAAATATATGAATGCTGCTTGAAAAAAAGTAACTCAAGTGGTTTTTCTAGAGACGATAATATTATCAATATTTAGACAAAATGTGAACAAGCTCACACAGCTCGATGGCGGGTTGAAGAAAACACTGTGCAAATAATGCCTACAAGGCCAACGTATACACTACTACAGCGGTGGATACGGATTACGTAAAATATATGAATGCTGCTTGAAAAAAGTGACTCCGGTGTTTTTTCTGGAGACGGTAATATTATGGATATTTAGACAGAATGGGAACAAGGTCACACAGCTCGATGGCGGGTTGAAGAAAACAGTGTGCAAATAATGCCTACAAGGCCAACGTATACACTACTACAGCGGTGGATACGGATTACGTAAAATATATGAATGCTGCTTGAAAAAAGTGACTCCGGTGTTTTTTCTGGAGACGGTAATATTATGGATATTTAGACAGAATGGGAACAAGGTCACACAGCTCGATGGCGGGTTGAAGAAAACAGTGTGCAAATAATGCCTACAAGGTCAACGTATACACTACTACAGCGGTGGATACGGATTACGTAAAATATATGAATGCTGCTTGAAAAAAAGTAACTCAAGTGGTTTTTCTAGAGACGATAATATTATCAATATTTAGACAAAATGTGAACAAGCTCACACAGCTCGATGGCGGGTTGAAGAAAACAGTGTGCAAATAATGCCTACAAGGCCAACGTATACACTACTACAGCGGTGGATACGGATTACGTAAAATATATTATGGCTGCTTGAAAAAAGTGACTCCGGTTGTTTTTCTGGAGACGGTAATATTATGGATATTTAGACAGAATGGGAACAAGGTCACACAGCTCGATGGCGGGTTGAAGAAAACAGTGTGCAAATAATGCCTACAGGGCAAATAATGCCTAAAAGGTCAACTTATACACTACTACAGCGGTGTAAAATAAAAAAAAGTAAAATAAAAAAAAAATGAATATTAAAAAAAAAAAATTAAAGTTGGTGCTGCTGAACTACTAGGAGCAGCAGATTAGCACACCAGTCCCACTCCCCAACACTGCTAGACTAATAGCACTGGGCTCTTATAGTAGTAGTAGTAGTAGTAGTAGTAAAACAACAAAAAAATAAATAAAAGCAGTCCTTACAAGGACTACTGTTATTGCAGCAGTCAGCAGATGAGATCAGAAGCAGGACAGCTGCCCACTGCAGCTACATACAGAGCACTGCAGTAGAAGGTAGATTACTAGCCAGCAAAGCTACCTAAGCTTAAATGTCCCTCAAACCCCTGCAGACTTCTGTCCCTCCAATAACAGAGCAGTATCAAAACGATTACTAGCCAGCAAACTTTCAACTGTCCCTGAAATCACTAACAGGCAGCAGCTCTCTCCCTACACTATCTCTTCAGCACACACAGGCAGAGTGAAAAAACGCTGCAGGGCTTCGGTTTTTATAGGGAAGGGGAGTGGTCCAGGGGAGAGCTTCCTGATTGGCTGCCATGTACCTGCTGGTCTGGGGTGAGAGGGCAAAAAAAAGCGCCAACAATGGCGAACCCAAAATGGCGAACGTCGCGCGACGTTCGCGAACTTCCGGCGAGCGCGAACACCCGATGTTCGCGCGAACAAGTTCGCCGGCGAACAGTTCGCGACATCTCTATTGGGCAATGAATATGTTTGTCTTAACTCATTAAAGGGAACCATGCCGTTATCGGACCAAACCTAGCCTATAGACCATATCCCTGCCTGGATCCACTCCTTTGGAGTGGACAGTTTATCTAGAGGAGCCAGTTTACAGTTATACCATAAAGGGGTTTGCAGTTCTAGTACTACTGGTTGGACCAGTTGGAGAGACCATTGCAAACAGAGTTTTTGGGATTCCACCAGGAAGCAGTTACTCATCAACTGCTTTGTCTTATACAGGTTCAGGGCCAGAATGGCATAGAATGGAGGGAGATCAGTTTTTAATAAACACTGCCAAAGCTGACTGAGCACTTTTCAGAGTACGGATTTGTGAGAGTTGGGCCGCGAGGTAATACAGATGCATGTCTGGGAGGGCCATGCCACCATCAGTTTTGGGTCTCTGCAGCGTTTTTATGGACAGTCTGCATCTGTTTTTCCCCCAAATAAATTGCCGGAAGAGGGATGCTAAGTGGGCAAAAAAGGGGGCTTCAATCTTAATAGGCGCATGTCACAGCACATAAAGAGTTTTTGGGGCAATCACCATCTTTATAAGTTGTATGCGCCCAGTCGGACCCAAAGGGAGAAGTTCCCATGCCTGGAACTTGGCTTGAGCCCAGTAAAGTAAAGGCGCAACGTTAAGAGTATAATAGGAGGATATAGGGATAGCAATGTGAATTCCCAAATATGTAAATTTATCAACCAAATGTAGTTTTGCGCAATCCGGGTTCAGGGGGCCAGTTAAGGGGTCAATTGGAAAAAGTGTGGATTTGGAGGGGTTGATTTTGAGGCCCGAAATTCGTCCAAAGTCGGGCGTTAACGTCGGAAGTTCCGTCAGTGAATTGTGTGTGTCCCCTAAATACACTAAAGTGTCGTCTGCATACATTTGTACCTTTTCTTCTCTGTTTGCCAGTCATAGGCCAATAATACGTGGATTTTGTTTAATTGCTAAAGCTAGAGGCTCGATGACCATGGCGAACAACAAGGGGGACAGTGGACACCCCTGGCGCGTACCCCTAGCTAAGGTAAATTTCTCAGTTTGTGAGGCATTGAGCCTTAGGGATGCCACTGGGGTCTTATAGAGAAGTTGAACTAGCTAAGTGAAGTGAGGGCCAACACCAAATGCTTTAAGGACTCGCCACAGGTACACCCATTCAACTGTATCAAAAGCTTTGGCTATGTCCAAAGCAGCAACTGCTCTCTGACCCCGATTACAGTGGTCCACAGATAAGTTGAGCATCAGCCCTCTAATATTGTGGTTTTTTGAGGGATAAAACCAGTTTGGTCCTCAGTGATTATGTGGGTTATTACTTTGTTTAGTCGTCTGGCTAGAACCTTCGCCAGGATTTTAACATCAGTTGTCAAAATCGATATTGGCCTATAGGCCTCCGGGGATGTTAAGTCTTTGCCAGGTTTGGGTAAAAGTACTATCGTTGCCTCATACATTGATAGAGATGTCGCGAACTGTTCGCCGGCGAACTTGTTCGCGCGAACATCGGGTGTTCGCGCTCGCCGGAAGTTCGCGAACGTCGCGCGACGTTCGCCATTTTGGGTTCGCCATTGTTGGCGCTTTTTTTTGCCCTCTCACCCAGACCAGCAGGTACATGGCAGCCAATCAGGAAGCTCTCCCCTGGACCACTCCCCTTCCCTATAAAAACCGAAGCCCTGCAGCGTTTTTTCACTCTGCCTGTGTGTGCTGAAGAGATAGTGTAGGGAGAGAGCTGCTGCCTGTTAGTGATTTCAGGGACAGTTGAAAGTTTGCTGGCTAGTAATCGTTTTGATACTGCTCTGTTATTGGAGGGACAGAAGTCTGCAGGGGTTTGAGGGACATTTAAGCTTAGGTAGCTTTGCTGGCTAGTAATCTACCTTCTACTGCAGTGCTCTGTATGTAGCTGCAGTGGGCAGCTGTCCTGCTTCTGATCTCATCTGCTGACTGCTGCAATAACAGTAGTCCTTGTAAGGACTGCTTTTATTTATTTTTTTGTTGTTTACTACTACTACTACTACTACTACTATATAGAGCCCAGTGCTATTAGTCTAGCAGTGTTGGGGAGTGGGACTGGTGTGCTAATCTGCTGCTCCTAGTAGTTCAGCAGCACCAACTTTAATTTTTTTTTTTAATATTCATTTTTTTTTTATTTTACTTTTTTTTATTTTACTACCGCTGTAGTAGTGTATAAGTTGACCTTTTAGGCATTATTTGCCCTGTAGGCATTATTTGCACACTGTTTTCTTCAACCCGCCATCGAGCTGTGTGACCTTGTTCACATTCTGTCTAAATATCCATAATATTACCGTCTCCAGAAAAAACACCGGAGTCACTTTTTTCAAGCAGCCATAATATATATTTTACGTAATCCGTATCCACCGCTGTAGTAGTGTATACGTTGGCCTTGTAGGCATTATTTGCACACTGTTTTCTTCAACCCGCCATCGAGCTGTGTGACCTTGTTCCCATTCTGTCTAAATATCCATAATATTACCGTCTCCAGAAAAAACACCGGAGTCACTTTTTTCAAGCAGCATTCATATATTTTACGTAATCCGTATCCACCGCTGTAGTAGTGTATACGTTGGCCTTGTAGGCATTATTTGCACACTGTTTTCTTCAACCCGCCATCGAGCTGTGTGACCTTGTTCCCATTCTGTCTAAATATCCATAATATTACCGTCTCCAGAAAAACACACGGAGTCACTTTTTTCAAGCAGCATTCATATATTTTACGTAATCCGTATCCACCGCTGTAGTAGTGTATACGTTGGCCTTGTAGGCATTATTTGCACAGTGTTTTCTTCAACCCGCCATCGAGCTGTGTGAGCTTGTTCACATTTTGTCTAAATATTGATAATATTATCGTCTCTAGAAAAACCACTTGAGTTACTTTTTTTCAAGCAGCATTCATATATTTTACGTAATCCGTATCCACCGCTGTAGTAGTGTATACGTTGACCTTGTAGGCATTATTTGCACACTGTTTTCTTCAACCCGCCATCGAGCTGTGTGACCTTGTTCACATTTTGTCTAAATATTGATAATATTATCGTCTCTAGAAAAACCACTTGAGTTACTTTTTTTCAAGCAGCATTCATATATTTTACGTAATCCGTATCCACCGCTGTAGTAGTGTATACGTTGACCTTGTAGGCATTATTTGCACAGTGTTTTCTTCAACCCGCCATCGAGCTGTGTGAGCTTGTTCACATTTTGTCTAAATATTGATAATATTATCGTCTCTAGAAAAACCACTTGAGTTACTTTTTTTCAAGCAGCATTCATATATTTTACGTAATCCGTATCCACCGCTGTAGTAGTGTATACGTTGACTTTGTAGGCATTATTTGCACAGTGTTTTCTTCAACCCGCCATCTAGCTGTGTGTATTATCGTTTCCAGAAAAACCAACTGAGTTTTTGTTGTTGTTGTTGTTTTTTTAAAAATAATGCCAGGCAAAGGCAGGCCGCCACGCAGAGGCCGTGCTAGGGGCCGTGCTGCTATGCAATCCTGTGGCCCTAGCAAATTGCCCAGTTTTAAAAAGCCAATGACCCTGAACTCCCAAAATGCTGAAGAGGTAGTTGACTGGCTTACACAGCACACCCCATCCTCTACCGTTTCTAACTTTACCACAACATCCTCCTCATCCTCCACTGCTATGGCCACCCCACGTAACACTTCCTCCACCACCGGTGCCCCTTCTTCACTGGGGTCAGAGGAGTTATTTTCCAATGAGTTTCTTGAACTGAGTAATGCGCAACCATTATTGCCAGAAGAAGATGAAGGAGATGAGGACCTTACACCAGATTTAATTCTGGCAGAGAACACGATAGAGATGGACATAATGAGTGATGAGGAGGAGGTCCCCGCTGCTGCTTCCTTCTGTGATGTGTCAGAAGAAATTGATGCATCTGAGGAGAATGATGATGAGGAGATTGATGTTTTGTGGGTGCCTAGTAGAAGAGAGCAAGAGGAGGGTAGTTCAGATGGAGAGACGGAGAGTCAGAGAGGCAGTAGGAGAATAAGACTTAGAAGAAGCAGGGAGGACAGCCCGCAGGGATCAGCAGGGCAACAACATGTATCGGCACCTGTGTTCAGCCGGCCAACGCACCCGCCATTGCCGCCAATACCGCCAACTCCGCCAACTTCTACTGTTACCGCCAGATCGCACACTTCCAAAAAGTCAGCAGTGTGGGATTTTTTTAATGTGTGTGCCTCTGACAAAAGCATTGTAATTTGCAATGAGTGCAGTCAGAAACTGAGCCTTGGTAAGCCCAACAGCCACATAGGTACAACTTCTATGCGAAGGCACATGAGCGGCAAGCACAAAGCACTTTGGGAGCAACACCTCAAAGGCAACAGGCAAACTAAAAGCCACACTCCTTCTGGTCCAGCATCTTACTGCTCTACCTCTGCTCTCCTTGACCCGTCTGAACCACCTCCACTCCGCCTTCCACCTTGACCACCTGTTCCCATTCCCAGTCATCTGCCACCAGCCAAGTTTCTGTGAAGGCCATGTTTGAGCGTAAGAAGCCAATGTCTGACTGTCACCCCCTTGCCCGGCGTCTGACAGCTGGCTTGTCTGCACTCTTAGCCCGCCAGCTTTTACCATACCAGCTGGTGGACTCTGAGGCCTTCCGCAAATTTGTAGCAATTGGGACACCGCAGTGGAAGGTACCCAGCCGCAATTTTTTTTCTAAAAAGGGAATACCACACCTGTACCAACATGTGCAGAGCCAAGTTACCGCATCTCTGTCACTTAGTGTTGGGCCAAAGGTCCATATGACTACTGACGCATGGTCCTCCAAGCATGGTCAGGGCAGGTATGTCACCTACACTGCCCACTGGGTGAACTTGGTAATGGCTGGGAAGCAGGGAATGGGTAGCTCAACAACAACAGTGGAGTTGGTGTCACCGCCACGGATTGCACGCGGTTCTGCCACCACCTCTACTCCTCCATCGCTCTCTACCTCGTCTTCTTCTTCTTCTTACTCTGCTGCTGGGTCCTCCTTCTCCTCCTCCACACCTGTGCACCCCAGCTCCCCCTAGGCTATTCGACGTGCCAGGTACGCCGTTGTCACGCTGTCTTGGGGATGACGTGCCTGGAAAGCAAAAACCATACCGGATCTGTACTCCTGTCATCTCTGCAGTCACAGGCCGATCGGTGGCTGACCCCACACCAACTGCAGATCGGAAAAGTGGTGTGTGACAATGGAAGCAATCTGTTGGCAGCGTTGAGACTAGGCAATTTAACACATGTGCCCTGCATGGCACATGTGTTAAATTTAATAGTCCAACGTTTGTCTCCAAGTACCCAGGATTCCAGGACGTTCTCACCCAGTCCAGAAAGGTGTCGGCCCATTTCAGACGTTCCTACACAGCCATGGCACGCCTTGCTGACATTCAGCAGCGCTACAACATGCCAGTCAGGCGTTTGATTTCTGACAGCCAGACTCGCTGGAATTCAACGCTCCTTATGTTGGAACGTCTGCTGCAACAACAAAGGGCCGTCAACGAGTACCTTTTTGAACTGGGTGGTAGGACTGGATCTGCACAGCTGGGGATTTTTTTCCCCCGTTACTGGGTGCTTATGCGCGATGCCTGCAGGCTCATGCGACCTTTTGAAGAGGTGACAAATATGGTCAGTCGCACCGAAGGCACCATCAGCGACCTAATACCCTTCGCTTTCTTCCTGGAGCGTGCCGTGCGACGAGTGACAGATGAGGCTGTAGACCAGCGTGACGAGGAGCTGGAAGCGCACGATTTCTGGTCGGAATCACCAGAACGAACCCAGGCACCTGCTGCAACGCAGGGAGAGGTGCCAGAAGTGGAGTCAGAGGAGGAAGGTGGCTTTGTGGAGGAGGAGGAGGAGGACCAACAGGAGCAGGCTTCCCAGGGGGCTAGTGGTGACCTTTTGGGGACCCCTGGTCTTGTACGTGGCTGGGGGGAGGAGACCGTGGATGATGCAGTCCTTGATAATGAGGAAGCGGAGATGGATAGCTCTGCATCCAACCTTGTGAGAATGGGGTCTTTCATGCTGTCATGCCTGTTGAAGGACCCCCGTATCAAGAGGCTTAAGGAGAAGGACCTGTACTGGGTCGCAACGCTACTAGACCCTCGGTACAAGCATAAAGTGTCAGAAATGTTACCAACATACCACAAGTCCGAAAAGATGCGGCATTTACAAACCAGCCTGCAAAACATGTTGTACAATGCTTTTAAGGGTGATGTCACTTCAGGAACTCATCAACATTCCAGGGGCAGAGGTGCCAGTAATCCTGCCACGAGCACACCTGCAAGGACAAAGCCCTTTGGCCAGTCTGTAACGTCAGACATGCAAATGTTTTTCTGTCCAAGGCAGCGCCACAACCCTTCTGGATCCACCCTCAAAGAACGCCTCGACCGGCAGGTAGCGGACTACCTGGCATTAACTGCAGATATCGACACTCTGAGGAGCGATGAACCCTGGACTACTGGGTGCGCAGGCTTGATCTGTGGCCAGAGCTGTCACAATTTGCCATGAACCTCTTGTCTTGCCCAGCCTCAAGTGTGCTCTCAGAAAGGACCTTCAGTGCAGCAGGAGGGATTGTAACTGAGAAGAGAACTCGCCTAGGTCACAAAAGTGTCGATTACCTGACCTTTATTAAAATGAATGAGGGGTGGATCTCGGAGGGTTACTGCACGCCGGAAGACTTGTTCTGACTTCTATGCAGCTGTCCTTCTCTTCAAGCCTCATGACTCCACACACAGCTGTCCTTTAGCGTCCTCCTCCTCCCTCCGCCACCGTTACAAACTAGGGTGCAAACCCTACTGGTTTAATTTTTTCTGGCCTCTGTGCTTCAGTGGCTGCAACCAAAAAAACTGGGCAAACAATGTCTACAAGGTCAACGTATGGCAAAAAATGACTATTTTCAGCATTTATATGGCATATTTTTTCTGGCAACTGTGCTTCAGTGGCTGCATCCAAAAAAATGCATATTTTCTGCATTTATATGGCATAATTTTTCTGGCCTCTGTGCTTCAGTGGCTGCAACCAAAAAAATGCATATTTTCTGCATTTATATGGCATAATTTTTCTGGCCTCTGTGCTTCAGTGGCTGCAACCAAAAAAATTTATATTTTCAGCATTTATATGGCATAATTTTTCTGGCAACTGTGCTTCAGTGGCTGCGACCAAAAAAATGACTATTTTCAGCATTTATATGGCATATTTTTTCTGGCCTCTGTGCTTCAGTGGCTGCGGCCAAAAAAACTGGGCAAACAATGCCTACAAGGTCAACGACGTTGACCTTGTAGGCATTGTTTGCCCAGTTTTTTTGGCCGCAGCCACTGAAGCACAGAGGCCAGAAAAAATATGCCATATAAATGCTGAAAATAGTCATTTTTTGCCATACGTTGACTCAACGTATATGGCAAAAATGACTATTTTCAGCATTTATATGGCATATTTTTTCTGGCAACTGTGCTTCAGTGGCTGCGACCAAAAAAATGCATATTTTCTGCATTTATATGGCATAATTTTTCTGGCCTCTGTGCTTCAGTGGCTGCAACCAAAAAAATTTATATTTTCAGCATTTATATGGCATAATTTTTCTGTCAACTGTGCTTCAGTGGCTGCGACCAAAAAAATGCATGTTTTCTGCATTTATATGGCATAATTTTTCTGGCCTCTGTGCTTCAGTGGCTGCAACCAAAAAAGTTTATATTTTCAGCATTTATATGGCATAATTTTTCTGTCAACTGTGCTTCAGTGGCTGCGACCAAAAAAATGCATATTTTCTGCATTTATATGGCATAATTTTTCTGGCCTCTGTGCTTCAGTGGCTGCAACCAAAAAAATTTATATTTTCAGCATTTATATGGCATAATTTTTCTGGCAACTGTGCTTCAGTGGCTGCGTCCAAAAAAACTGGGCAAACAATGTCTACAAGGTCAACGTATGGCGAAAAATGACTATTTTCAGCATTTATATGGCATATTTTTTCTGGCAACTGTGCTTCAGTGGCTGCGTCCAAAAAAACTGGGCAAACAATGCCTACAAGGTCAACGTATGGCAGTTGTTTAAAGAGAACAGTAGATTACTAGCCAGCAAAGCTACCTAAGCTAAAATGTCCCTCAAATCCCTGCAGACTTCTGTCCCTCCAATACAGAGCAGTATCAAGCAGATTACTAGCCAGCAAACTTACTATCATCTGTCCCTGAAATCACTAACAGCTCTCCCCCTACACTATCTCTTCCAAGCACACACAGGCAGATTTTTCAGATACATTTTTGCCCTTGATCCCCCTCTGGCATGCCACTGTCCAGGTCGTTGCACCCTTTAAACAACTTTAAAATCATTTTTCTGGCCAGAAATGTCTTTTCTAGATGTTAAAGTTCGCCTTCCCATTGAAGTCTATGGGGTTCGCGAACCGTTCGCGAACCGCTCGCGTTTTTGCGCAAGTTCGCGAATATGTTCGCGAACTTTTTTTCCGACGTTCGCTACATCCCTATACATTGAGGCAGGAAGCCTTTGGATGTTGAGGGAGTTGTTAAAGGATTCTAAAAGTTTTGGGGCTAGGCATGTTTTTGTAAAATTCCATTGTAATGCCATCAGAGCCCGCAGCTTTACCTGCAGGGAAAGAGTTAATTGCCTCCTGGATTTCAATTATTGACAAAGGTTGGTCTAAGAACTGTTTAAATTCTTCAGTTAGGGTAGGAAACCTCAAACCATCGAGAAAATGATCCAGCGCCTCATCCCTGCGCTCCAGTTTAGAACTATAGAGATCTGTGTAAAAAGTTGTCATGATTTGATTAATTTCAGTGGGGTCTGTGGTGATTACCAAGTCAGCTCGTTTGAGTTTAGCTATCGTGGGGGGAGTAGTCTGCGCTCTACTGAGCAGGGCCAGCATCCTGCCTGCCCTCTCACCTTGTTCTAAGATACGGGCTTTGGCAAACAAGTGCTTACTGTATATTGGGATTTTTCCCACATTGCCTTTGCATAGTTTCCCTGGGCTAGCTTCAATTGGGCAACCAAATCTGGGGAAGGGTTATCTGAGAGAGCGTTTTCTAAGCACATGACTTCACCCTCCAATGCCTGCTGGGCTTGTCTGGATTGCTTTTTGTATGAGGAGATTTCTTTGTTCATGTACCCCTAAGATAGGCTTTAAATGAGTCCCAAACAATATTAATTTCAGCTGAGCCTTGATTTAACTGAAAAAATTCTTGTATGGTGGCTGCATGTTCCTTGTCATTATTAAGGATTGTTAGCCACAGAGGATGTAAAGACCAGTGAGGTCTAATCTGGGTACTTGGTAGAGTAAGTTGTATCTCTAGGGGGGCATGATCAGTGATACCCCTTGGTAGGTACTCCACTAAATGTAAGTCAGAGAGGGCCTTGTCATTGACAAATCAGGGTAGCAACACCTGATGAAAAGGAGCTGTATGTAGCATGATAATGCCATCCTACCCAAGGCTTTTTGAGTCCTAGTATTCTCCTACCCTCCAAATGTGTCTCTTGTAGAAGTATGACATCCGCCCTCCTTTGTTTCACGTAATTGAGCACTAGCCTACGCTTAATAGGGTTGTTAAGGCCACAGACATTCCATCTTTAGTGATGGGCGAATTTATTCGCCAGGCGCGAATTCGCGGCGAATTTGCGCGATTCGCGTCCAGCGAATAAATTCGCGAAACGCCCGCGAAAATTCGCCGAAAAACGGGCGCCGGCGTCGAAAAAACGGGCGCCGGCGTCAAAAAACGAGACGCCGGCGCTGTTTCGCGAATTTTTCGCCGTTTCGCGAATTTTTCGCCATTTCGCGAATTTTTTCGGCGAAGCGAAACGGCGCAAATTCGCCCATCACTATCCATCTTAACAATTTGAGAGTCATGGGGGATTTCCAAGGGAAAGCGCGTGCAATTTGTCAGTCAACATATTGAAAATTAAACACCTGAGCTGAACAAATAAAGCATCAAACCGGATAAACATTTCCAACCTACACCCACCCCTTCTACTTTGGTGCCCAACTTTAAGTAGAAATGAACCCATAACAGATAACAATAGATTTGTGGGGGTGTTAGCACAACCGCTCAATCCGAGCTGTGAGAGATGCGCACAAATGAGGCCAGTTGCTATGGCCTCCCTCCGTCCCCCAACATATAGTGTGAAGTAAACAGGTTTTTACAGACGATAGATTTAACCCTTTAAGTGCCACAGAACGTAGAATCTACGTTCTGTGGAAAAGTAACTTGAAATGCCACAGAACGTAGATTCTACGTTCTGCAGCACTTCCGGGTTGTGGAGCGGAGGAGCGGCTGTTAGAGCCGCTCGCTCCGTTCCGCTTCGATCCCCTGCCCCTAGGCAACGAGCAGAGCAGGGGATCGAGTGGCCCCTGGGGCGCGATCGCCCAGGGGCCCAAAAGCAGCAGCAGGCACGTGTTACTTACGTGTCCTGCTGCTGCAGCCTGCACTGCGCCGTTGATCTCCGCCCCCACAGCACAGGAACACGAGGATCGTCGCAGATGTCTTCCTGGGACCCCTCCACATCGTGTGCAACAGTCTTCAGCGACTTTTTCAGGTTAGTGCAACAATTACACACACAAACACACCAACACACACTTATTACAGTAATACACACTTAGATTCACACTTACACACACTTACACATACATTTTTGGGGATTGGGGGGGTCACTTACACTCACTGCACTTACACACATGTGCACACGCACACACGCGCACATAACATGTAATTTACCATTTGTATACACGCACACGCACATACATGGCATTGTGGCTTTTTTTTTTTTTTTCTTATCGCATCGTCTCTTTTTTTGGCTGAAAAAAATGTTTTATTGCCATTACGAATAGCGTATTCGCTAACCGTACTGTGCAATATCTTTTGTATGTTATTTCGGTGATTATATTGCAATTTTGGGTATTTTGGTGCATTTTTAGCCATTTTATTGAATTTTTAGCCATTTTATTGCATTTTCAGCTCTGCATATGTTGTGTTCACTTGTTTCTAGCCGTATAACCTGTTTGGCCCAGCTAAAATATTCAAACTGTGATTCTGATGGCCGATAACACTATTCTGGAAAAAAAACATTGATTTTTGTGGTTTTATTGGATTTTTTTTCATTTCACTCTTTACTGCCTTATTTTGTTTTGCCTTGTAAATTTTATCTACTATATATCCATTTGGGGGTCTCTGTGCGCCACATAGTTTGGTATATCTATGCATATTGGGCATCAAAGTGTTCCGTAGACCCCTGGCGTTCATATTTAGGATGTTTTATGCTGATACGTTACGAAATGTGGGGCATATAATGGGGTAAAATTCAAGCTTTGTGACGATTTTCAGAAATTTGATAAAAACCGTTATGTTCAGCATTGCTTTGCAGTTTGGCAGTTTGTAGTAGAAACACTTATTTACCCATATTGGATTCGTCAGAATGTGTACTTTCTGAAAATATATGGTTTTCTGGGGTCTCTGTACTGTTAGGGGGGTCTAATGTCGCATAATACACACACCAGGTGCTTATATTGCAGCAGCCAGAGCGTCAGCTGTGAAAATGTATATACACTATTGTCATTTGGTGGTCTCTGTGCGCCACATAGTTTGGTATATCTATGCATATTGAGCATCAAAGTGTTCAGTAGACCCCTGGCGTTCATATTTAGGATGTTTTATGCTGATACGTTACGAAATGTGGGGCATATAATGGGGTAAAATTCAAGCTTTCTGACGATTTTCAGAAATTTGATAAAAAACCGTTATGTTCAGCATTGCTTTGCAGTTTGGCAGTTTGTAGTAGAAACACTTATTTACCCATATTGGATTCGTCAGAATGTGTACTTTCTGAAAATATATGGTTTTCTGGGGTCTCTGTACTGTTAGGGGGGTCTAATGTTGCATAATACACACACCAGGCGCTTATATTGCAGCAGCCAGCGCGTCAGCTGTGAAAATGTATATACACTATTGTCATTTGGTGGTCTCTGTGCGCTACATAGTTTGGTATATCTATGCATATTGAGCATCAAAGTGTTCAGTAGACCTCTGGCGTTCATATTTAGGATGTTTTATGCTGATACGTTACAAAACGTGGAGCATATAATGGGGTAAAATTCAAGCTTTGTGACGATTTTCAGAAATTTGATAAAAACCGTTATGTTCAGCATTGCTTTGCAGTTTGGCAGTTTGTAGTAGAAACACTTATTTACCCATATTGGATTCGTCAGAATGTGTAATTTCTGAAAATATATGGTTTTCTGGGGTCTCTGTACTGTTAGGGGGGTCTAATATCGCATAATACACACACCAGGTGCTTATATTGCAGCAGCCAGCGCGTCAGCCGTGAAAATGTATATACACTATTGTCATTTGGGGGTCTCTGTGCGCCACATAGTTTGGTATATCTATGCATATTGGGCATCAAAGTGTTCAGTAGACCCCTGGCGTTCATATTTAGGATGTTTTATGCTGATACGTTACGAAACGTGGAGCATATAATGGGGTAAAATTCAAGCTTTGTGACGATTTTCAGAAATCTGATAAAAACCGTTATGTTCAGCATTGCTTTGCAGTTTGGCAGTTTGTAGTAGAAACACTTATTTACCCATATTGGATTCGTCAGAATGTGTACTTTCTGAAAATATCTGGTTTTCTGGGGTCTCTGTACTGTTAGGGGGGTCTAATGTCGCATAATACACACACCAGGTGCTTATATTGCAGCAGCCAGCGCGTCAGCCGTGAAAATGTATATACACTATTGTCATTTGGGGGTCTCTGTGCGCCACATAGTTTGGTATATCTATGCATATTGGGCATCAAAGTGTTCAGTAGACCCCTGGCGTTCATATTTAGGATGTTTTATGCTGATACGTTACGAAACGTGGAGCATATAATGGGGTAAAATTCAAGCTTTGTGACGATTTTCAGAAATTTGATAAAAACCGTTATGTTCAGCATTGCTTTGCAGTTTGGCAGTTTGCAGTAGAAACACTTATTTACCCATATTGGATTCGTCAGAATGTGTACTTTCTGAAAATATATGGTTTTCTGGGGTCTCTGTACTGTTAGGGGGGTCTAATGTCGCATAATACACACACCAGGTGCTTATATTGCAGCAGCCAGCGCGTCAGCCGTGAAAATGTATATACACTATTGTCATTTGGGGGTCTCTGTGCGCCACATAGTTTGGTATATCTATGCATATTGGGCATCAAAGTGTTCAGTAGACCCCTGGCGTTCATATTTAGGATGTTTTATGCTGATACGTTACGAAACGTGGAGCATATAATGGGGTAAAATTCAAGCTTTGTGATGATTTTCAGAAATTTGATAAAAACCGTTATGTTCAGCATTGCTTTGCAGTTTGGCAGTTTGTAGTAGAAACACTTATTTACCCATATTGGATTCGTCAGAATGTGTACTTTCTGAAAATATATGGTTTTCTGGGGTCTCTGTACTGTTAGGGGGGTCTAATGTCGCATAATACACACACCAGGTGCTTATATTGCAGCAGCCAGCGCGTCAGCCGTGAAAATGTATATACAGTATTGTCATTTGGGGGTCTCTGTGCGCCACATAGTTTGGTATATCTATGCATATTGGGCATCAAAGTGTTCAGTAGACCGCTGGCGTTCATATTTAGGATGTTTTATGCTGATAAGTTACGAAATGTGGGGCATATAATGGGGTAAAATTCAAGCTTTGTGACGATTTTCAGAAATTTGATAAAAAACGTTATGTTCAGCATTGCTTTGCAGTTTGGCAGTTTGTAGTAGAAACACTTATTTACCCATATTGGATTCGTCAGAATGTGTACTTTCTGAAAATATATGGTTTTCTGGGGTCTCTGTACTGTTAGGTGGTCTAATGTCGCATAATACACACACCGGGTGGTTATATTGCAGCAGCCAGCGCGTCAGCCGTGAAAATGTCTATACATATTGTCATTTGGGGGTCTCTGTGCGCCACATAGTTTGGTATATCTATGCACATTGGGCATCAAACTATTTAGTAGACCCCTATGTTTATATTTAGGATGCTTTATGCTGGTAATGATACATGGACAATACGTTGCTGGAAAGTTGAAGCTTTGAGGCAATTTTCAGATATTTCACCAAAACCGCCAAATTTGGCAAAGCCTTGCGACTCAGT
The DNA here is from genome assembly GCF_017654675.1 of Xenopus laevis. NCBI lineage: Eukaryota > Metazoa > Chordata > Amphibia > Anura > Pipidae > Xenopus > Xenopus laevis. The sequence goes on along the minus strand of NC_054388.1, from coordinate 26,964,647 downwards.
AGTTTGGAGCAGAAAGGCATGGGTACCCATTTTAGATTCTGTAGAATGTGTACTTTCCAAAAATGTATGGGTTTGGGGGGTAAACATATATTTCTGTGTTTTTACCCCACAAAAATGCAGACAATGTGCTGATTTTTCATTAGCTGACGTTACCCACAGGACAATTTGTATGTGCTAACTTCATTTTGGGGCCTCTAAATGCCATATACTTTGGTAAACCTATGCACAGTGGGCACCAAACTGTTTGGAGGACCCCTGGCAATCACAATTTGGGTGCTTTTTTGTGATACGTAATGATACATGGGTGATATGATGCTGGATAGTTGAAGCATTGAGGCAATTTTCAGATATTTCACCAAAACCGACAACTTTGGGAAAGCCTTGCGACTCAGTAGTTTGGAGCAATAAGGCATGGGTACCCATTTTAGATTCTGTAGAATGTGTACTTTCCAAAAATGTATGGGTTTGGGGGGTAAACATATATTTCTGTGTTTTTACCCCACAAAAAATGCAGTTAATGTGTTGATCTTTCATTAGCTGAAGTTACCCACAGGACTATTTGTATGCACTAACTTCATTTTGAGGCCTCTAAATGCCAGATACTTTGGTAAACCTATGAACAATGGCCACCAAACTGTTCGGAGGAACCCTGGCAATCATATTTAGGGTGCTTTTTCTTGGTGCATAACGATACATGGGTGATATGGTGCTGAGAAGTTGAAGCTTTGAGGCAATTTTCAGATATTTCACCAAAACCGACAATTGTGGGAAAGCCTTGCGACTCAGTAGTTTGGAGCAGAAAGGCATGGGTACCCATTTTAGATTCGGTAGAATGTGTACTTTCCAAAACTATATGGGTTTTGGGGGGCAAACATATATTTCTGTGTTTTTACCCCGCAAAAATGCAGTCAATGTGTTGATTTTTCATTAGCTGAAGTTACCCACAGAACTGTTTGTATGCGCTAACTTCATTTTGGGGCCTCTAAATGCCAGATACTTTGGTAAACTTATGAACAATGGCCACCAAAATGTTCAGAGGAACCCTGGCAATCATATTTAGGGTGCTTTTTCTTAGTACGTAATGATACATGGGTGATATGGTGCTGGGAAGTTGAAGCTTTGAGGCAATTTTCAGATATTTCACCAAAACCGACAACTTTGGGAAAGCCTTGCGACTCAGTAGTTTGGAGCAGAAAGGCATGGGGACCCATTTTAGATTCGGTAGAATGTGTACTTTCCAAAAATATATGGGTTTTGGGGGTAAACATATATTTCTGTGTTTTTACCCCACAAAAATGCAGTCAATGTGTTGATTTTTCATTAGCTGAAGTTACCCACGGGACTGTTTGTATGCGCTAACTTCATTTTGGGGCCTCTAAATGCCAGATACTTTGGTAAACCTATGAACAATGGCCACCAAACTGTTTGGAGGAACCCTGGCAATCATATTTAGGGTGCTTTTTCTTGGTGCGTAACGATACATGGGTGATATGGTGCTGAGAAGTTGAAGCTTTGAGGCAATTTTCAGATATTTCACCAAAACCGACAATTGTGGGAAAGCCTTGCGACTCAGTAGTTTGGAGCAGAAAGGCATGGGTACCCATTTTAGATTCGGTAGAATGTGTACTTTCCAAAAATATATGGGCTTTGGGGGTAAACATATATTTCTGTGTTTTTACCCCACAAAAATGCAGTCAATGTGTTGATTTTTCATTAGCTGAAGTTACCCACGGGACTGTTTGTATGCGCTAACTTCATTTTGGGGCCTCTAAATGCCAGATACTTTGGTAAACCTATGAACAATGGCCACCAAACTGTTTGGAGGAACCCTGGCAATCATATTTAGGGTGCTTTTTCTTGGTGCGTAACGATACATGGGTGATATGGTGCTGAGAAGTTGAAGTTTTGAGGCAATTTTCAGATATTTCACCAAAACCGACAATTGTGGGAAAGCCTTGCGACTCAGTAGTTTGGAGCAGAAAGGCATGGGTACCCATTTTAGATTCGGTAGAATGTGTACTTTCCAAAAATATATGGGTTTTGGGGGTAAACATATATTTCTGTGTTTTTACCCCACAAAAATGCAGTCAATGTGTTGATGTTACCCACGGGACTGTTTGTATGCGCTAACTTCATTTTGGGGCCTCTAAATGCCAGATACTTTGGTAAACCTATGAACAATGGCCACCAAACTGTTTGGAGGAACCCTGGCAATCATATTTAGGGTGCTTTTTCTTGGTGTGTAACGATACATGGGTGATATGGTGCTGAGAAGTTGAAGGTTTGAGGCAATTTTCACATATTTCACCAAAACTGACAATTGTGGGAAAGCCTTGCGACTCAGTAGTTTGGAGCAGAAAGGCATGGGTACCCATTTTAGATTCAGTAGAATGTGTACTTTCCAAAAATATATGGGTTTTGGGGGTAAACATATATTTCTGTGTTTTTACCCCACAAAAATGCAGTCAATGTGTTTGATTTTTCATTAGCTGAAGTTACCCACGGGACTGTTTGTATGCGCTAACTTCATTTTGGGGCCTCTAAATGCCAGATACTTTGGTAAACCTATGAACAATGGCCACCAAAATGTTCAGAGGAACCCTGGCAATCATATTTAGGGTGCTTTTTCTTAGTACATAATGATACATGGGTGATATGGTGCTGGGAAGTTGAAGGTTTGAGGCAATTTTCACATATTTCACCAAAACCGACAATTTTGGGAAAGCCTTGCGACTCAGTAGTTTGGAGCAGAAAGGCATGGGTACCCATTTTAGATTCTGTAGAATGTGTACTTTCCAAAAATATATGGGTTTGGGGGGTAAACATATATTTCTGTGTTTTTACCCCACAAAAAATGCAGTCAATGTGTTGATTTCTCAGTAGCTGAAGTAAAGTCCTGATCAATTTGGATGTGCTAACTTCATATTGGTGTCTCTAAATGCCAGATACTTTGGTAAACCTATGCATAATGGGTGTCAAACTGTTCAGTGGACCCCTGGCAATCATATTTCAGGTGCTTTTTCTTGGTACCTAATATAGTTTGGGATATGCGGAGCAGCAAAATAAAACCTTTGCAATGATTTTTCAGAATTTTGAATTTTTTTTTGAAAAACCGCTATGTTCAGACAAGCTTTTATGTTTGGTAGTTGGGATTAGAGAGACATAGTTACCCATTTTGTAATCGGCAGAATGTGTACTTTTCAAAAATGTATGGTTTTCTGGGGTAAACCTACGGTTTCAGGAGTTTTTGCCTTGGAATCTAAAGCATGCCGTTTTCTGCCTTAGTGCTTTCAAAATTCGGCAATATACTGCCGGGAGTTTTTGAGGTACAGAAGTCCTAAATCTCCCTAAAACTATACATATCTGGTATTGGCACGTTCGAGAGACATAAGGCTTTCCAAATCAGTTGGATTTTCATCCGTAAAATGAAATATTTTTCTGGTATAAATTGATATACGATGAAAAATGGTAATTTTTCATTTTTTTTTGGTATTTAGCACTATAAATTTTTTTGCACAGGTGGAAATACATGAAAACTCAGGCAGATTTAGAAAGCTCAGTTTCTACCGAAAAAAACAATGTATAGTTTTCCTAGGTAAACTATAGGTTTCCCCTCAGAAAATGCCCCTAAAGTGAGAGAGCACAAAATGTTTCAAAAACGGCTGGCATTTCGCGTAACCAAAATGTGAAATTCTGCTGGCACTTAAAGGGTTAAGAATAACATTTCAGTCAAAGTGACATAAGTCCCGTGCAATGGGAAGTTCTTACCCACTTGGACTTGGCAAGCGCCAGAACACAGATGAATCGTGGCCTGCCGAGGACAGTAAAAAGGAAAACTGCAAGGAACAGTAGGACGGTCATCCTGATTAGGGATAAAAAAAACCCCTTCCTTGAATAGAATTTAGAATATGCAGTACCTGACAAGTCAACCGAGTACAGTCCTAGGACATCAGGAGTATGTTGATATGGGGTGCCGTTTGTCCCAAATACATTATGTATACAAAACTATCTCTAATACACAGAATGAATGTCTCTCGTGGTATATAAGTATTTATGACCATACACAGATAAATATAATATACAAAAGACTTATTTCTATTAAAGAATGAAAACAAAATCTGGTTAGTGCACAAAAGGATGTCATTATATCACAAACTCCATTCTGTACAGTTTAACAAGCAATCTGTCTCACAAATGTATAACCTCCATGTAACGGACACACTTATGTGCAAAGTTACTTATAGAATGAATTATGTAAAAACAAAGTTGGATATAATATATAATAGTGTAACTAACTAGTGCTTGTCAAGCTAGATTTGAATGACAAAATAGATATCTGTGACAGAAAGCAAGATTTTATAGCACAGGATTCATTCTTTCCACAAAATGACAGTTTTGTTCACAAAACAGATAAAATAACCATTCTGTGAAGCAACACTGTCAGTCACATTCCTGAACCAATAAGAACAAAGCTTATTGCCATATACAAACAAGATGAGAAGTGGCCAGCTCTGCTCCACATGGCTAAGGCAAAGTATCTGACCTGCTATAGAGGGCGCCCTCTAATGTCCCCTGTGCTGCATAGTAATAAACATGAACAAACCTTTCCTAAAAGAGCTGCTGTTAAACACTACAGGTTCATAAATGGAAGTTTTTACAAATGGCTGAGAAATATAATGCTGCACTTATAATGATTGTAGAGAAAGAAAAGTATGCAAAACATAAATATGATCATTTTAAGTGATATGGCTATTCTTATTGTTTGTGTGGCCATTTTGGTTAAGGGCATTCCTGCTGTTTTGCCATTATTTTATGACTCACTCCTGTTCCTCTTCCTGTCTAAGATGAGAGCAATAATGGGACAGGCCACACCCACCTGCCATCTTCTATTAAATGTACCAGAAGTTACTGTGCTTGTCTGGCTGCTTTGCCTGCCTCTTAGAGTCAGTTATAAGTTTTGTATATGATAGTTAGACTCCAATGTCTCCTCCTAGCTGTAATCTTGCACCAATTAGCTTGTAGTAGTCTCTTAATAATGTGCTTAGCTATAGTTCAACTACTACATAATAGATTTAGCCAGCGACTTGGGACTGATCATGTGCATCGCACATTGTGTATAGTATGATGTGTAGGTTATATGAACATCCACTCCTGAGTATTGTGTGTAAACAAAAGGCTTCAGGACTTCAACTTCACCTCCTTTCGTGAATTCGGGTCTTTTCACCGCTTCGGGACTTCAGCTTCGTCTTTTCGGCACTTCCGCATTCGGTAATATGTGCAATGGCCGCACGGCTTGGGCGCTCTTAAAGGGGACCCGGCTCTTTGAAAAATGCAGCACTTATGGGCCCCCCTTCAGGCCTGGAACACTTGTCCCCCCCTGCTGGCGGCCCTGGACATGCATGTGACATGGGCGCAGTTGTGCTCTCTGCTCTAGTGTTGTGCCCCCCTTGACCCACTCTGATGTGAAAGGGTTAAGCACTGGGCAGGTAAGGGGACGGCATCATTAGAGTCTTTTGTTATAAATAAATATAAAGCATTGTATAGCTTCTTGCTTCTATATAAATAGATTATGATCCCCTAAAATTGCCCCTGCCTAAATGACCCCCTTTTGTTTACACACAGTACTCAGGAGTGGCTGCTCATATAACCTACACATCATACTATACAGAATGCGTGGTCATACCTCCCAACATTTTGGTAATAAGTAAAAGAGGGACAAAAAAATTTTTGTCATGTAGCGCGGCAATTTGTTTGACCACACCCATTTTTGTGGCCACACCCCATAATTACCATGTTCATTTTACAAAGTTTGGCAGGTTATAAAAGTTTGAAAATATTTCTCCTTATCTAAACTGTTAAAATTACTTATTTTTTTATCTCAAAATTGTTACAAAGTATCTTAGTTGCACCTGTTAGCTCTACTGGCCTCTCTGCCAAAAGCCAATTAAGTTAGAAATTTTGGGCACAATAAAGATCTTTACAATTTGAATTGGTGCCTGCTGGAAGTCTGCATACATTGAGTGCCTGCTCCTTTTACATTTCGGTTTGTCCGCCCCCTATGCTGAGGGCTCAGGGCAGTGCACCTGGGCCACTTCCCTTACGTGGTGAGTAATTTGTTTACCACATTGAAATACAATACAGATGACTTCTTGTAAGTTAGAAATTTTGTTTCTTTTTCTGGCTGTTCAGTGCAGAGAAAAGAGGGACTTTCCAGTACAAATGAGGGACCTCAGGTTGAGCTGTCAAAAGAGGGACTGTCCCTCTGAAAAAGGGACAGTTGGGAGGTATGTGTGCACATGATCAGTCCCAAGTCTCTGGCTAAAGCTATTATGTAGTAGTTAAACTATAGGTAAGCACATTATTAAGAGACTACTACAAGCTAATTGGTGCAAGATTACAGCTAGGAGGAGACATTGGAGTCTAACTATCATACACAAAACTTATAACTGACTCTGAGAGTCAGGCAAAGCAGCCAGACAAGCACAGTAACTTCTGGTACATTTAATAGAAGATGGCAGGTGGGTGTGGCCTGTCCCATTATTGGTCTCAGTTTAGACAGGAAGAGGAACAGGAGTGAGTCATAAGATAATGGCAAAACAGCAGGAATGCCCTTAACCAAAATGGCCACACAAGCAGGTTACTACAATAAGAATAGCCATATCACCTAAAATGATCATATTTATGTTTTGCATACTTTTATTTTCTACAATCATTATAAGTACAGCATTATATTTCTCAGCCGTTTGTAAAAACTCCCATTTATGAACCTGTAGTGTTTAACAGCAGCTCTTTTAGGAAAGGTTTGTTCATGTTTATTACTATGCAGCAGAGGGGACATTAGAGGGCACACTCTATAGCAGGTCAGATACTTTGCCTTAGCCATGTGGAGCAGAGCTGGCCACTTCTCATCTTGTTTGTATATGGCAATAAGCTTTGTTCTTATTGGTTCAGGAATGTGACTGACAGTGTTGCTTCACAGAATGGTTATTTTATCTGTTTTGTGAACAAAACTGTCATTTTGTGGAAAGAATGAATCCTGTGCTATAAAATCTTGCTTTCTGTCACAGATATCTATTTTGTCATTCAAATCTAGCTTGACAAGCACTAGTTAGTTACACTATTATATATTATGTCCAACTTTGCTTTTACATAATTCATTCTGTAAGTAACTTTGCACATAAGTGTGTCCGTTACATGGAGGTTATACATTTGTGAGACAGATTGCTTGTTAAACTGTACAGAATGGTGTTTGTGATATAATGACATCCTTTTGTGCACTAACCAGATTTTGTTTTCATTCTTTAATAGAAATAGGTCTTTTGTATATTTTTTTTCTCTGTGTATGGTCACAAATTCTTATATAACATGAGATACATTCATTGTGTGTATTAGGGATAGTTTTGTATACAGAATGTATTTGGGACAAACGGCACCCCATATGTTGATCAAGAAAAGGAAATGCCAACGGGAGCAAAAATCCTTGAAGCAATGTAGAAACCAACTTGTACAACATGAGGTAACGTTCTAGACCTTATTACCTATGAAACATATAGAAGAAAACCGATATCCATTGGTACGTAGTGAGTGTTATTGTACTGGTGAAACTTGGCCTGCCGAATACAACAAGGGAAAACAGGTACCAACTGCAGGAGGATGTACACCATCGACAGGCCTGGCGCAGCACAGAGAGAGAAAAAAAAAAACACCCTTCTTGTGAATTCCAGGAGTATGCTGTTCCAGAAAATAAAATGACATCAGGAGCAAATATCATGTAGGCAGGATAGAAAGCCGAAGGTAAATTCTTACTGCTGCCGTTGTGGCCGATCCTGGCCCTCCTCGTCTCCTTGACTGGGCCTACGGTCCAGCCAGTCTCCCAAATCTTTGGGCGAAGTAAAGAAGTGAGTTGAGCCTTCTGATATCACTCTCATCCTGGCGGGATATAGCATTGCGTACTGTATATTCTTCTGTCGCATGCGTTTCTTGCAGTCGATGAACTGGGCCCTTTGCTTTTGTACTTCGGCCGAGAAGTCGGCATATATAGAAATTGTACTGTCCTGGAAGGTAATCGAACCCTTCTGCCTAGCCATCTTTAGCAAACCATCACGGTCACAGGCATTCAAGAGCCGGGCAATGAGTGGCCTAGCAGGAGTTCCAGGGGGACCACGTCTAGTGGGAACTCTGTGAGCTCTTTCGATCATGAAGGCCTGAGAGAGGGATTGTGGCCCAAAGGTAACACGCAGCCATTCTTCCAGGAAAAGTTCAGGAGCATCACCCTCGGCATTCTCAGGAAAGCCTACAAATTGTAGGTTATTCCTGCGGATCCTATTTTCCAAATCATCCGCTTTTTGTTGGGCCATTTGCAGGGATTTCTGTAGATCTTGTACATTACCCTGTAGGGGAAGACAGGAGTCCTCTAGGTTGCTTATCCGCTGCTCAGCCGCCATTGCCCGCTCACGCATTTTCTGCATGTCGTGCCTTATAATGGAGAGGTCGACTTTAATTTCCTCTGTTTTAGCACTGATGAGTGAGGCACAGGTGTCTCTAGTTGAGCGAATCTCCTCCAGAACATCCCTCAACGATGGTTCAGCCAGCTCCTGGGAATTCGGATCTGATGCGGCAGTCGGAGAGCTAGACCCTGAGGTGGAGGCGCCATTTTGCTGGTCACGACCTTCCCGGGCATACTTCCCCAGCTTTGCGGCTGCTTCCGACACCCTTTTTTGTGCCCGATTTTGCCCCATTAAGTGGCGTGGTGGAAGGGGATCCCAAATGTGATCCACGTTGCAGGGTAATAAAGGGTCTACCGACCTGTATCAGGATGATTACGCAGTCAAGGGACGGAGCTCGCCAGATATGCGACTGCTCATATCAGGTAGGTAACCACGCCCCCATACAGGTATATTATTACCAAATCTCACGAAGAGATTCTGAGAAGTGTCAAATTTCTACAGACAAACAATAAAGGATTAAGGAAAATGTCCCTGTTAAATGGGCAGATAATACAATCAGATACTTAGGCACAAATATCCCTCATAATCTAACAAATATATATAAGCACAATTTCATTCCCCTCCTGGAAGAAGTTAATAGACAAATGGAATAAAAAGCAATTGTCTTGATTCAGCCGAATCCAAATAATTAAAATGATGATATCACCAAAGATATTATATCTTTTTCAAATGCTACCCAACAAAATTCCAAAAATATTCTTTTGTAAAATCAAAACAATTATAAATAGATTACTGTGGAATGGTAAGAAGCCACGGTTGAAGTACAGTAAGCTGATACTAACTAAACAACAAGGTGGACTGGCAGTTCCAGATACTTACCTGTACTATATTTCAATCCCTCTCAACGAATCCTACAATGGAACCTGGGGAGAAAAAAACAAAACATTTTAGGTAGAAAAGGTACAACATTTTTCGAGAGTACCCATATACAATATGATTTGGGCAAAAACACAAAATCGCCCCAAACAGCTGATGAGACACCCACTTATAGGCGCCACACTGAAGGTTTGGCAAGAAAATATGAATATGTGGAACCTATCAACAAGAACATCACCTATAATACCCATTTCAGGAAATCTAGATTTTCCCCCTAGAAAAGAGCATTTGCCCATTTGGCTCACACGGATCTTCTATATTGGCAGACTTTATACAGGGACAGAAGATCCTGGACCTACAACAAATTAAAAAAAAACTGGCATATGCACCCACGAGATATCTTCACTTGATACTGAGGGGCAAATTCACTAACCACTGAAAATTCATCAGCGATGGCATCGCTCACAGCGCAAAATTTCTACAGGCATAGATTCACCAGGACAAAGCTAATTCAATAAAATCAAAAGTTGCGTCCAGGTGCCAAATGCCAAAAGCGAAGTTGTGCTAGCGTTGCCTAATTTGCATACGGCGGGAAGTTAAAGTTCAATGGACGTATATGTTGCAGCAAATAAATTAAACTACACAAGCCCGGGAAACCTTAATAAAAGAAAATAGAGTTGTTATATTGCCCTAAACATGAGCCTAGTGTATAGTTTATGTGCCATATGTTAGGAAATGTAGAGGGGATGCAGGTTACCCCAAAAAAATGTTACGCTCTTTTGCAGCCTATCACCCTGAAAAAAGGAAAATACACTAGCATTTTTTGAGACTTAGAAAAATTTTCAACTATTTTTTTAGGAACTCCTATCTACTCTATTGCACTTTGCCTAGTCTGATGTGGTGAAGGCAAGTCTGGCGCAAGAGGTAACGTTCAGTAAAATTCACATCTTACTGAATTTGCATAGTTACGTCCATTAGCCAGAGCGTAAATTCACCTGGCATTAGGGAGCAAAGTACCGCTAGAGTCTATCTCATTCGCTAGCCAAGTTACGCCAGTCCTTAAATAGGACATTGACTTGGTGGGAAAAAGTAATGTTAAAAACCGATAAGATTGGGGCGTGGCCTGCATGGCGTTCGGGTAGGCAGCAAAAAGAGAGAGCTCCGTGCGGGGCCGCAAAAAATCCTGCATTATCCTGCTAAGGGCACAACCTGACATTGCTGCCGGACCTGGAGGACACTTTGAGAGACCGCTGTTGAAGTCGGATGGTGCGGAGAGGCAGAGCTAAGCGAGCCGCGATGGTTAGAACTCAGCAACAGCAGGCCGGGCAGTCCCAAGATGGCGCCGGCATGAGCGCGCCACGCGCTGCGCAGCCAGAGCCAGAGGGGAGAAGTGAAGGGGCTGCTCAGAAATTAGCACAATTTGCCCGGACTCCCTCACCTGCTACCAACCCTTCAGGTATGTCATCTGGGGTGCGAGACCAAACTCTACAGGCTGGGGATGAGGGAGATGGGACCCCGTCACCTGTGACAGAACCCCCCACACTTCCCACTGAACCAACGCTGGCAGAAGTCCTCCAGACTATTACTAAAAACCATACTGCATTGGTGGGCAAGATGGATGAACTTAAAACTGACTTTGCCATACTTAAGCACGATGTGCAAAAGATCAGGGAAAGAACAGGGGAGGTGGAAAGGCGGGTTGGAGACCTGGAGGACATTACTGCGCCCCTCCCGGCCCGCATCACTGCGACCGAGACTCAAATTGCACAGCTGGAACAAAAGGCGGATGATCTTGAAAATCGCCTGCGGCGCAATAATATTCGCATTCTGGGCCTGCCAGAGAGAGTGGAGGGTGCCAACACTGAGAAATTTGTGGAACAATGGCTGACAACCAAGTTTGGGCAGGCGGCTTTCTCCATGGCATTCACCGTGGAAAGGGCGCACAGGATCCCAGGGAAGCCACCACCTCCCGGAGCACCTCCCAGACCCTTAATTGCACGCCTCCTTAATTACCGGGACAGGGACGCAGCACTGTCTGAAGCGAGGAAAGCGGGCGAAATTATGCACGAAAATCACAGAATCTCCATATATCCTGATTTTTCTACGGAGGTGAGGAAGCAAAGAGCCAAATTTACGGAGGTCAAGGCACAACTGCGGCAAAGGAATATCCCTTATGCCATGATCTTCCCTGCTCGCTTGAGGATCACAGATGACGGCAGATCACACTTTTTTTTTCACCAACTGATGCTTTCTCCTGGATAGAGGCAAAGTCACATCGAGCGCGGCAGCGCGACTGACCTGAAGGGACTTACAGTTATGCTAAATTTCTACCGGGACTTTGCTGCAATTCTTCCTATCTCTGACTGTCTTGAGAATGTCGGGCTAGGCGATGTCGATACGGCGAGGTCATTTACATGGGACTGCCTTACCGACCTCATTGCTATGATTCTCTGGACAGGTAACGTTAATGGCGTGCAGGGCCGCATCTTGAAGGGGACGGCACCTTGATAATCCTTTTGCCCTAAGAGCTACTTGTCACTAGGCTCTCACGGATTAGCTACTCTGACCCTTACAGTCACTAACCCCTACATCAGTTTATACCAAGTTGTATTTTTTGGGTATACAAACTCACCCTACTGAAAGTATGGAGTGGGTGGGGAGGGGGGTCATTAGGTTATGGGCGTTTGAATGTTTTTGTTATGGTGTCTTTGCTCACGAACTCTCCGGGTATCTACCGGGCTGCCCAAGGTTTAGGATTCTGCTGTACCACTGTTGCATACTAATTTTGCTTCCTAGGTATGGCTACGGTTAAATGTTTATCATGGAATGTCAGAGGTCTTGGGGATGCAATTAAACGGAGACTGGTTCTCGACTTTGCTCGCAGAAACAAACCCCACTTTATTTTACTGCAAGAAACACATCTGGTCCATCAGCAGAATATTGGCACTCAAAAAACCATGGATAGGGTCACAATATCACTCTCTATACTCCAATTACTCGAGGGGGGTAACTATACTGGTCTGCAAGTCGTGTCCTTTTGTGCTAGAGAAGGTGATTACAGATAGGTACGGTAAATATGTGATTATTCATGGTACTTTAATGGGAAAGAACTTTACATTGGCGAACGTATATATCCCGCCACCTTTTGCAGATGATGTATTATATGAGGTAATGGATAAAATTCTTACTTTCCCCCCCTCCCCATTGCTCCTGATGGGAGACTTTAATGCCATGACGAACCCAGACTTAGATAAGCTACATCCTCCCAAGGTTGGTACTCCGGCGTTTACCAAGTGGTGTTCGCTGTTTAAAATAGTGGATTTGTGGAGAGTCCGCAACCCGCATGTGAAACAATATACCTGTTACTCGTCTAGCCACAATAACTCTTCTAGAATAGACCTAGCTTTAGGGTGTGCAGAGACCAACAAAATGGTACAGTCTGTAGAAATCCTCAGTAGAGGAATCTCGGATCATTCCCCCCTGCTCCTCAAGTTGCAAATCACTATGGAACCTGTGGACAGGTTGTGGAGACTGAGTCCCTTTTGGGTACACCATGAGAAGTTGACTGAAACCATCCACAATAGTATTGAGTCATTCCTGGCAATAAATGGGGAGGAGGTTCCCTTAGATATAACTTGGGATGCATTTAAAGCTTTCATACGGGGGGAGTACATTAGCAATATAAAGGCGTTGACCCACAGCTTTGCAGCCGATATTGAGGCAAAAACTCGGGTGGTGGTTGCAGCGGAGGCTGAGTATGTACTACAGCCTACGGATGCAAAACATAGGGTCTGGCAGGACAGCCAAAGGTCTCTGTCATTAGCTCAAATGGAACTCGTCAAAAAACAAGTCCTGTACCAGAGAGCCAATATCTTTGAGCACGGGGATAAAAATGGGAAACTCTTGGCGATGTTGGCCAAGGAGGACAATGTGTCCATTGCCATCCCGGCAGTGACGCTGACTACTGGGGAAACTGTCTCCTTGCCAAGGGAAATAAATGATAGGTTCATGCAATATTATAAGGATTTATATGCTACCAAATTGACTACCTCACCAGCAGAGATTAGGGAGTATCTGGAGGGGCTTAATCTACCCAGACTGGACGAACCGATTTCTGTTTCGCTAGCGCAGGCGATAACTCAGACAGAGGTGGAAAATGCTATTTCGGCCTCTCCCACTGGAAAAACCCCGGGGTTGGATGGTATACCCATGGAGTGGTACAAGAAACACGTTAAACAGATTGCTCCACTTTTGGTACAAATGTTTAATGGGGTGCTTTCAGGGACTCATTTACCAGCCTCTATGAGAGAAACACTAGTAATTTTACTTCCAAAACCGGGGAAAAATCCTATAGAATGCTCGTCATACAGGCCTATATCCCTAATTAACGCTGATGCAAAAATTCTGGCGAAAGTTTTGTCCCTTAGACTTGTAGACCATCTCTCCGTTGTCATTTCAGCAGATCAAGCGGGTTTTATGCCAGGTAGAACCACAGATACTAATATTAGGCGTTTGTACACAAATTTAGCCATAGACCATGATAATCCAGGGCATAGGTTGGTAGCCTCTTTGGATAATGAAAAGGCCTTCGACTCAGTAGAGTGGGAATACCTTTGGGCTACTATGCTTCAAATGGGAATCCACCCCAATTTTGTAAAATGGGTGAAGGAATTGTATTATTTTCCAGTGGCGAGAGTACGGACCAACTCTAAAGTTTCGAACTCTTTTTCCATTACTAGAGGTACGCGCCAGGGGTGCCCTTTGTCCCCACTCCTCTTCGCCATTGCCATGGAGCCTATGGCTTGCCACATTAAACAACATGTAGCTATTGAGGGATTGCAGGTAGGCCCGCTAAGAGAGGTGATATCCATGTATGCGGATGACACACTGCTGTACTTAGCTAACCCAGATCGAGCCTTACCGCTAGCCCTAGAAATAATTAATCGGCATACTATGTATTCGGGCCTAAAAATAAACTGGGCAAAGTCAGTACTCTTTGCAATTGACCCTCTCCTGCCAAACGCTCCTACACATTCACATGGCTTACAGTGGGTGGAATCATTCAAATATTTAGGTATCCGGATCCATCTGGATTTAACAAAATTTGTGGAACTTAATATATCCCCGATTCTCAGATATATAGAACAAAAGATAGAGGCATGGTCCCGCCTACCTTTGACCCTTATGGGACGAATCAATCTGTTTAAAATGGTACTTTTACCTAAACTGACTTATGTATTCAGACAGGCCCCACTTGGAATACCAAAAACTGTCTTTGCGAAATTAAGGAGTTACATGGTTTCGATGTTTTGGAATAGTACCCCCTCGAGAATTGCCTTGCGCACGCTGCAATTGCCACCACATAGAGGCGGCCTAGCGGCACCGAACCTGTTTCTTTATTATCTTGCCACTCAGTTGGCAGTGGCCCGGCAATGGGCAACCCCAAATTTAACGAATGCAGTAACCCTCCTAGAAGCCCAAATATTGGGTTCACTGGAAGCACTAAAAAATCTATTATACCGGGGTACGAAACATACAAAGAACTGCTCCACATTAATGAGAGCAACGGTTAGGGCTTGGAAAACGGCTTCTCAATTTTTCCCAAAAACACATCAGGGCTGCTCGATTTATACCCCTCTGTGGTGCAACCCACAATTGCAACATCTCCGCAGTATACCGGACCCGCAAGTGTGGGCTAAATTTAATATCAAGTACATAGCAGATATTGTGGAAGACAGCAATTTATTAACATTTCAGTCACTTAAACAAAATTTTTCACTTCCCAATCATATGTTTTTCCATTACCTCCAACTAAGGCACGCTATGGTATGGCAGGTAGCACCCCTCTTAATCAGCTATGTGCGAAATGGCAAAGGGATGTTCCGCAGATTACTGATGAGGTATGGGAGTCGGTACTTGACGCGACATTTGAAGGGGTCATTAGTAGTAGGGATAAAATGACTCAGCTGAATTACTTGCATAGGACATATGTTACCCCGCAGAGGCTTACTAAATTTAAACCTGATCTAATACCCGAATGCCCCAGATGTAAACATGACCCGGCAGGCTTTATGCATATGGTGTGGGAATGTCCAAATATACATGTTTATTGGAAGGAGGTACTGCAGGTCATTCGCATAAGAACGGATATCTCACTACCACTGGACCCTATTGTTTTACTACTGAACCGGACAGAGGAGTTACCCCTTGGCAGGGCGCATCGCACCCTCATATCAATTCTTTGCATGTATGCTAAAAAGTTAATTGCTATGCACTGGAAATCGGATAGAGGGCCTACTTCACAGTTGTGGGAACGATATGTTGAGAATGCTATTCCTTTGTACAAATTGACATATATAAAAAGAGGGTGCCCGGAGAAATTTACTAAAGTTTGGGATCCCTGGTTGGATGACGACCCTGAGGTTGAGACGCCTTGATCGAGATATAGTGGGTACTATTGAGGAACAATTTGAATATCATTGGTCCAGTATGGGGGGGTCTTTTCTATCTGTATTTACCGCTGGCGCCCAACTTAGGAACCTGGGGGGAAAATGTGGGTAAGAATGACACCAGATCTTTTGTTTTGATTTATGTTTCTTTATTATTTACAGTTTAATTTTGTTTGACATAATTACCTATAGAACATGTATAAGCATCCTTCAGCATAATGTACTACTGTTCTGCGAATATCTGTATAACCATGCTTTTGTGTGCTCAATAAAAGAATTGTTAAAAAAAAAAAACCGATAAGATTACAAAACCTATCTCAGTGTACTATAAGATATTTATACAAAATTCATTAACCTTAAACAGAAAAACAGAAAAAGGAGGAGGAGGCTAAGCTCCTAATGCAAATAGAAAATACTGCTAGTTTGGGTAAAATAGTGATAATGGGGGATTTTAATTACCCAGATATTGACTGGAGCAACAGTATAGCACTTAAGCACTTTAAATATAATTATTTGTATTAACACAATCGATTGAAATACCATTAATTGTATGTTGGTGCTAAATTGATTGAGAACTAAGCATATGTTTATAATAGCACTAAGCACTTATATAATTAGATCTCAATTAATTTTAGTAAGGTAGTGTGGGGTTTTACTGCTTTCTCTTGTTTTTAGTGGAGCAACAGTATTGCCACACCAGTTAATGGGAATGCCAGGCAGATGTACCTTGAAGTGGTCTGGATCCCACCCAGAGGAGTGGTCAGGGAGAAGGAGTCTAAGCCTGAAGCCTTATCACTGTGTCCCTTTACTAAAGGCATCTAGGAGCCTTGGGAATCTACTCCCTGCTACAGATCCTGGATGGAGCACAAAGATGCTCTTGCTATCTGTACTCTCTATCTGACTCTCCTAGAGAGTCTATGACAGATATAACCCTGTTTTAGCTAACCTCATTCATGGGGTTTCCTGCTCACTGACTCAGACACTAGAGGTACTCGTCCATCTAGGGCTAAAGGCTTTACTGGGTCTTGGTGTACCCAGGCTCAATGGACACATCCAGCTGATCAGGACACCAGAAGCCAAAGAAAAAAATCCACCACTTGCCAAGCATTGTATTGAAGTGTTAGGAAGTGGTCATTACACCTCTTGGCTAATAACTAAGGATATGTAAATTACAGTAGATACATGAGCTTTTGCCCAGCAACTAGGGAAAGGGAGGAAGGTTAGGGAATTAAAGCCATAGGGACACATTAACCCTATGGGTCCCTACAGTATCTTTACAGTACAAGTCTCATAACACTTAGGGGCCGATTCACTAAGGGTCGAATTTCGAAGTTAAAAATACTTCGAAATTCGACCCTCGGATTGAAATCCTTCGACTTCGAATATCGAAGTCGAAGGATTTAGCGCTAATCCTGCGATCGATCGATCGAAGGATTTTCCGTTCGATCGAACGATTAAATCCTTCGAATCGTTCGATTCGAAGGATTTTAATCCAACGATCGAAGGAAAATCCTTCGATCAAAAAATCACAGGCAAGCCTATGGGGACCTTCCCCATAGGCTAACATTGACTTCGGTAGCTTTTAGCTGCCGAAGTAGGGGGTCAAAGTTTTTTTTAAAGGGGAAGTACTTCGACTATCGAATGGTCGAATAGTCGAACGATTTTTCGTTCGATTCGTTCGATTTCGTTCGAATTCGAACGAATTTAACCAATTCGATGGTCGAAGTACCCAAAAAATACTTCGAAATTCGAAGTATTTTTCATTCGAATCCTTCACTCGAGCTTAGTGAATCAGCCCCTATGTGTCTGTGATATGGATGTTCACCTCATCTCTTACCTCCTCCCCTTTTCTGTACCCTCTTCCAAATTACTAAATAAATAAAGAAAGAATTGTGAAAAAAATGTTTCTGTTCTTGTATACCAAACCTCATACGTCAAGCTTTACTTGGATACATCTACTACAGTTCATTTTGTTCACGCTCTATAGGAATTTTCATGGTCATAGTACCATTTATTTTGTTCCATGAAACTCATACAAATCCTAATGATATGTTTCATTCAAAAATTAGATGTTTGTTTTTTCCATGTTTATTATAAAACTTTTATCTCAAAGTGATGTTTTTATTTCTCCTATAATTAGCTTTGAATTTTGTTTCTATGCCTCTTGGGAACATACAGTAGTTCTGCAAGCTACAAGCATTCAAGAATGCAGAGAATAATCTTAATTATGCAGAGAATCATGTGCCCTGCAAACAAATAACTACTTATTTATCTCTCCACTGCATATCTAATTTCACATTAACATCTCTTAATATTTCCCCCAAATGGAGCAATAGAAAAAAGAAAACACTAATCTTTATGGAACAAAACACTGTGTGTCTAGAGTAAGAAAGGAGGAAAGAATACAGCTTTTATAAACTGATCAGATGAATCTGATAATTTTTCCAAAAGGTCGAATTATACATTTATTCTGTGTTACAGTTTGGTTAATGTTTCTAAATCCTTGCTAGAAGAAATGAAAGCAGTAGAAATTTACAAGACTGGAATTTTAAGATTTGAGTCAGTGCAAGCGGTAGGATTAATAGTGATATGGACAATGGGTGAAGGTTAGCAAATTACTTAATCCATTCACCCTGAAAACTACTTAAATAAAGTCCAAAAATATATTTATTTCCTTATTGGTCCACTATAACAGCGGTGTACTTGTTCCCCCGTGTGCACAAAGTATATTGTAGTTGAAGGCCTTATAGCCCTGTAAAAGTAGCTCTAACATATTTCCACTTCTCTCATTTTCATAATCCCAGGTATGGTACCTATGGATTGGACTAAATCTGTTGTAATTCCAATATTTAAAAAGGTCTCAACCTGCCAATTATAGGCCTACATGTTTGACATTTGTTATGGGCTAGTTATTTGCAGATCATATTCAAAAGTATGTTCTGTATTATGACATTATAATTAGTAATCAGCATAGCTTTATGAAGGACAGATCATGGCAGACATAATTAATTGCTTTTTATGATGAGATCAGGAGGAGCATGAACAGTAGAGTTGCACTGAACTACTTGGATTTTGCCAAAGCTTTGTAAACAGTGCTGTATAAACTTTTGTTTTTGTTTATTCCCTGTGGGTCCAGCGGTTCTGGTTTGTTTTTTTTTCCTTGGTTGTGACCCATGGTTCCGGTGATACCCTTTGCTACTGTTTGAGATATGATACCCAGGTATAAATATATATTGTATAAAGGGGACCATAAATTCTCTGATGCTTTATTCACCAATAGATCCTAGCAGCAGATGGGAAGGATTCAGAGTAGAAAATAGGTTACATCTTAAATAGTGTTTATTACTGTGATAGCTGTAAACATGTGTTGATAAAGGAAATCATGTTCATGCCTTCTTGGGGTCAGGAAAAAAATCAGCCCCTGCCAGGAAGTAAATTGGAGAAATCTTAGCACTTTAAATACAAATTTTCTATTTGGGATTACCCTATGGAACATACTGCTATAAAAGTATCTTTTTATGAAAATAGTTTATTTAGAGCAGGGTTTCAAATATGAGCTGTGTTGTGCAATATATTGTTTATAGCAACCTACATTGTTTAGGGCTATAGTTTTCCTTTAATTACAAGTGAAGGCATGAATCATATATCTATACTACTGTATATGCTCTTTAGATGATGTAAATGTTCAATTCTTTGTTGCATATTTTAGCCTCATTTTAAAAGCAGCTCATTTTATGGAGCAAATTCAGTAACCCCCGAAAATTTGCCAGCGACGGCTTTGCATCCAGAGCGCCAAACGCTGGCGAAGATGCGATTGCGTTACTGTGCCAAGTGAAGCGAAGTTGTGCTATCGTTGCCTAATTTGCATACAGCAGGAAGTTAAAGTTCAATGGACGTATATGTTGCATATATATGTATACATTACACTACACACACTGAGCCCAGTGTATAGTTTATGTGCCATATGTTACGAAATGTAGGGGGGAAGCCTGTTACCCCCCCAAAAAATACGCTCTTTTTCAGCCTATCACCCTGAAAAAGGAAAAGACACTAGTGTTTTTTAGGAAGTCCTATCTACTCTACTGCACTTCGCCTGGTCTGAGGAGGCGAAGGCAAGTCTGGCGCAAGAGGTAACGTTCAGTAAAATCCACATTAGTTAGGGAGCGAAGTACCACTAGAGTCTTTCTCCTTCGATAGCAAAAGTTACAAAAGTACCGAAATGACGTCTCGCTGGTGAATTTTCGCCCGTGTTGATCACTTCGCCTTTAGTAAATTTGCCCCTATGTGAGATAAGTCATTTGTGTCTGAAATCAAGACTCATTTCTGTTTCTCTTCAGTGACCCACACTTTCTAAATCTGAACTCATTTAAAGTAAAAAAAAAAAAGACTA
Organism: Xenopus laevis; assembly: GCF_017654675.1. Taxonomy (NCBI): domain Eukaryota; kingdom Metazoa; phylum Chordata; class Amphibia; order Anura; family Pipidae; genus Xenopus; species Xenopus laevis. Next base: position 26,944,485 of record NC_054388.1, on the reverse strand, counting down.
CAAATGTGAATTATTCAAAAGCATATACAGGTATGGGATCCATTATCCGGAAATTATCCACGGCAAGTGAGCAACGTTTAGGGGTCACGCCCCCCGCAATAAACGTGCAAGGGGTTCCTTGCTTGCAGCAGCCTGTGTGCCGTGGATAATTTTCTAATTGAATGAATTGTGAGGTGGCCGAACCTCTACCATTGAGCACCAGACATCGCATCTTACATTGGGTGTGCGAGAGCCAGCTTTTGTTTTACATGTTATCCATTATCCGGAAACACATTATCCAGAAAGCTCTGAATTATGCGATGACAATCTCCCATAGACTCCATTTTATCAGAATAATTCAAATTTTAAAAAAATGCTTCCCCTTTTCTCTGTAATAATAAAACAGTAGTTTGTACTTGATCCAAGCTAAGATACAATTAATCCTTATTGGAAAGAAAACCAGTCTATTGGGTTTATTTAATGTTTAAATGATTTTCTAGTAGACTTAAGGAATGAAGATCTAAATTACTAAAAAGATTCATTATCCAGAATTATCCAGGTCTCGAGCATTCTGGATAACAGGTCTGTACAGCATTCTATTGATTCAGTGACTATATAAATGTACAGGTAATTTTATTAATATTGAGTTTGTCTATGAATTCAATGAGTTTGGTCTCTGGTCCCTTCCATATGAATAGGCAATCATCAATATATCTTTTCCACGCAACTAAGCCTGAATTGTTTGTTAAAAACGGTGCGATTGTACATATTTTCCAATAGCCCATGAAGAGATTTGCATAGCTTGGTGCGAATATTGTTCCCATTGCCGTCCCTTTGGTTTGCAAAAAAGAATAAATCGACAGTAATGGGTTTATTCTAACCAAAAGCTGTCATCATTATAAAATGGTTAAATAATATCCCTTTTTGCCAATTTAACAGAGTAAAAAGAAATTGTAGCAGACCAATGGATTATGAAAAAGAATGCCAAATTCTAACAGACCAATTCAAGGACAAATGATATAAAGAAGAAATAATAAAAAAGCAAATGAAAAATGTGATATGAAAGACCAAAACAAATTATTAAAAGAAAATAAACAGAGGAAGAAAAAATGGCTTCGAGCTGATGGAAACAATTTCTTCATCACCACATTTAATGTGTCAAATAAAAAATTTGAGAATATTATAAAAATACATTGGTATATACTAAGGTAAGACAAAGACCAGAATATATTCATATCTGAAAATCCACGCATGACATATAAAAAAACCAAAAACAATAAAATAGATTTTAGTACCAAGTTGTCTTCAGAAAACAACACAAGAGACCATTATCACTAAAACATGTCTTAATAATAAAAAATATAAATGCTTTTATCCATGCAACTCTTGCAAAGCCTGTAAAAACATGCAAAAACCAGAAGAAAAAAAAAGATATTACAATTTCAATCAAATATAACCAATGAAGGATTTGCAATAAAAAATATGATAACCTGTAACAGCAAAAATTTTATTTATTTGCTACGTCTCTGTAACCTACAATACATAGGAAGAATGAACAGATGTCTAAAAACCAGACTAAGAGAACATTTAAACAATATTAGAAAAGGATTAATGACCCATAGTGTTTCAGCCCATTTAAAAATGAAACACAACTCGGATCCTTCCCTATTAACCTTTGTAGGAATTGTGCAAAAAAAAAACACAGTGGTGAGGGGAGGATATAATACAATAAATTTCTAGAGAAGAAACGTTTTGGATCCACAAATTAAAAACAATGAAAAAAGTCCAAATGAAAAAGTATCCCATCCCAAACCTGCCGAGATCATGTAGAAGTCAATGGTAGATGTCCCATTTGCAACTGGAAGATATCCTGAACTGCGCTGGGTTTTGTACAATTTCAGGTGAAAATCAGGTGAAAATCCATAAAGTGAGAGCTCATGATTTGGATTTATTTACAATTTTATCAAGTCTTTTCCTGCACCAAATTTTTTATGAAAATTTATAGATAAAAAAAAGTCTGTGGGAATATGTCCGGAGTGGTTTTAACAAAATAGTGAGACATTTTCGAAGTTTGATAAATAACCCCTTAAATGTCTGTGTATGCTGTTCTTATCTGACATTAATTGGACCACTCCTGGACAGTCTGTCCCATGTTGGGTTGAGGGCTGATCAGTCTGATTTGGCTCACTGTATGAGGCTGAGTTGGGTAAAGGTCAGTTCATTTGTTGATCTTGTCAAATGAATAGGCATGTATGGCCATCTTTAGGAAGGTACTTCCTGCATGAATAACCTGACCCCCCCCCCTCCTAAATTAGGAATGTAAAAGTAAATTTTCAGTAGTATGTTTTCCATGACATCAGTTTGAAGAATTTAAGCACTGAGCATGGTGACACTTGAAAAATCAATGCAAAATGTATTTTTAAATTCGGCAGAAATACAATAGGAATAATGAAAGGTAGTAATGAAAAATTATAACGTGCTTATGGAAATGGCATGCTGTGAGGCTTAAGACTTCACTGTTTCTTCTGAAATCATTTCTGTAACACAGTTTTTGCACTCTGGAAAGCATTTGATCATCATCTTGTTTGAAGTCTGGGTATTTGGTCTTTGTTTACTCATTGAGAGAAAACCGTATTAACAAGTTCTGTTCTTCTCTTCCCACTTGAGGGATTGTTCAGTAAGTTGGTTTACCAGACTGAGAAAACAATTATTAAGAAATACTATCAAAACAATAATTTGAACAGTAATCTGAGCAAACGTTATTTGGATAGCAAAACAAAGTGTGTTTTTAAACAAAGTGTGTTTTTAAACAAAGTCTGGTTTCCATATGCCCAGGGTGAATGTAATATTTTTTTTCTTTCCCTGCATATTGTTTATTTTTTTGGTTCCATGAAAAAATGCTCAGCTCAGTCTTTAAAAGAAGAATATAATTTATAATTTGGCTTTCATTTAAATTTGTGTGTGTATTTTCAGTAAGGCATTTTTCCATAGTTTGTTGAAGAAGAAGATTGGCATCTGGTGGCCTGATTTTCATGACAAATGATAGATTGTTTGCTTGGATATACAAAGCAATAGTTGATAAAGTAATGAACACACAGACACAAAATGAACCATTTTTTTATACTTGAGAAAGGGCATCAGTTTGGGCCCGAAACATGTCGTGTCAGCTAGTCTGAAATAAATTACACTTTAGCAGTCAATCTGCTTGTTCGAGTGCTCTCCTTACCACTTTAAGAGAATACAAAATGAACCTTGTTTGAAGTATAGCTGTACCAAGCATTTTATAATTGCATTCACATTTATTTTTAAAGGGGGCATGCCACCCAGACATAAAATGCTTTGTAATAAAGGTCCCCTTTAAGTGATATAAACAAAAAAGCTGCTGATTGGAGGGCCCAGCCTGAGAGCTAGTTTAGTTGATGGTTAGCACATATTTAGGGGCACATTTACATAGGGTCGAATATCGAGGGTTAATTAACCCTCGATATTCGAGCGTCGAAGTAAAATCCTTCGACTTCGAATATCGAAATCGAAGGATTTTACCGCTATTACTACGATCGAACGATCTAAGGAATAATCGTTCGAACGATTAAATCCTTCGAATCGAACGATTCATAGGATTTTAATCCATCGATCGAAGGATATTCCTTCGATCAGAAAATTGTTAGAACATTGGCCTCGGTAGGTTTTAGGTGGCGAACTAGGGGGTCGAAGAATTTTTTAAAGAGACAGTACAGAATAGTCAAACGATTTTTAGTTCGAATCGTTCGATTCGAAGTCGAAGGTCGTAGTCGAAGGTCAAAGTAGCCCATTCGATGGTCGAAGTAGCCATCAGGGGTGCTTCGCAAATGAGGCGAGTTGAGGCTGTCGCCTCAGGCAGCAGCGCCCCACTAGGTACCAGGGGCAGCAAAAATGCTGCTCCTGGTACTTTAAGAGCGAATTTCGGGGGAGGGGGGGCAGCAGCAATTGCTGCTGCCTCAGGCGGCGGAGGGGCCAGGATCGCCCCTGGTAGCCATATTCGACCATTCAAAATTCAAACTATTTTTCCTCTATTCCTTCACTAGAACTAAGTACAGATGAAGCCACTTGGATTTGTGAGATAAATGCGTCATGACTCATGGTTAATTGAAGAAACTGCGTTATCTAAAGTCATCTTAACTCATTTAATGCATTTAACCTTTCCATTAGCATACCAAAGCACCATTGTGAACAATGGTGAATGCTTTAATTAGATGGGATGTTGTGACGCAGTTTTCTGTGTTAAATGAGATAAATGGGATATCTGTGTTTAGTTATTCTGTGTCAAACAGACAAACCAAAATGGCTGCATCTGTATATGGGCCCCTTACAGTTACAGACACTTGTACGTTGAGAGCAGGATGACTGTAAAACAAGGATTTTACATGTATACAGTTTTTTTTAAAACCCACGAGTTGAAATAGACAAAAGAAGATAAAATAAGCTCACACATAAAAGTTCAATGTAACAATCTCAAATATTCATAGATAGTGATGGGCGAATTTTTGCCGCAAATTTTCGCGGGCGTTTCGCGAATTTATTCGCTGGCGTCCAATCGCGCAAATTCGCCGCAAATTCGCCCATCACTATTCATAGAAAGTCGCTTTGCTTTAAAAAGGCAGTGTAGAAAAACTCACCAGTTGAAGACTGCATTGGTCCGTATTATAATCAGATCATTAGCCCTGAAACGAAGCCATTAGTTCAGACCATGGGGCAAATTCACTAAAGGTCGAATTTTCACCTGCAAAGGCTTTGCCAGACTTTGCATTACCAGGCGCAGATTTGCTACCACTGCGCTAATTCACTAAAATGTAGGGATGCACCGCATATGCAAATTAGGATTTGGATTCGGGTTCGGTTTTTGCCCAAATATTTGCAGAAGGATTCGGGGGTTCGGCTAGATGTCCCTGTGGATGGGATTTCTGGCAAATTTTCACCAGCGATGGCCAATTAGCCCTTTAGTAAATCTGTCCCCTTGTCTTACCACCATGTGGGTACTGACCTCATAAAATTAGTTTATTATCTTATGTTGGTTCATCTTTAGATACTACTCAGAGCTCTGTCTGCAATTACAGGTATGGGATCCATTATCTGGAAACCCGTTATCCAGAAAGTTCTGAATTACAGAAAGGCCATCTCTCATAGACTTCATTTTATCCAAATAATCAACATTTTAAAAAAAATGATTTCCTTTTTCTCTGTAATAATAAAACAGTACCATGTACTTGATCCAAAATAAGATATAATAATCGTCACAAGCATTCTGAATAACAGGTCCCATACCTGTACAGATAATAAATAGGTAGTACTAAAGTAATATAGGCTTGTAGAAAATAGCTGGAATATGAAGATGTATTTTGTTAGATGGATCAATTTCTAACAGATTTACATATTTACATGAATGAAATAATGAAGTATTAAAAAATGTAAGTCATGCTTGCTGACTATTGTTACGAATATATAGTATATGCATTTGTATTTAGACAGGAACAGTTTGAGTTAACTGGGTCAGAGCAATACATACAAAGAAAATATGGAAAGCTCATTTATGAACACTAGTGCAAAGCAGCAGCGTCACCAGATTACATTGGTAATAAAGTCTTACAGATATAGCAAGATTTTAGAATGACAATTTCTAATGGTAAAGTATATGCAGGGGTTGCCACCTCACTGCTCTGATATCAGCCAAATACTGAATTCACATTAGATGCATGCTGCATGGCTGCAAATAAATCAGTTTGGTCTGCAGCATGCATTTAAATGAATGGAGTGAATGTGAATTCAAGATGTGGCCTGTATTAAAGGGGTTCAGTTGGCAACCCTAACTGTAATAAACAAATGATGTACTATATTGTCTCAACTCAGTTTTGGGGCTTTTCTTAAAGATAATCATCTACTGTAACTACTTTTCTTTTCAGCCAGCTGCAAGCAGAACAATGAGATTCAACACTTGTTTGGTTGCCATGGATTACGGCCCAGGTGCAAATGTGCCCAGTGATGATGAGTCCAAAACTGTGATCTTGCAATCCAAACTGAGTTACTACTATTCTATCTATCATTTCTGTCTCTTTATATTCACCCATCCATAAATTCACCTTTGTTGTTAAAGAAGTACTGGTACATATATGCTGCTATTGAAAAACAATAATTCCAGCAGCACTCCGATGCTAATTTATGCCATTAGCAGAGCGACGTTTCGGGCTATTCCAGCCCTTTATCAAGCTCGGGGCTTGATAAAGGGCTGGAATAGCCCGAAACGTCGCTCTGCTAATGGCATAAATAAATAACCTTTGATTCACACATCGGAGTGCTGCTGGAATTATTGTTTTTCGTTGGAATTTCTCCTCGGGCAGAGAGGAATACAGCTGTGCACCCGACGCTGCAAAAGGCGATCCTGTGTGAGTGTGGCACCTTACTGAATTGATTTGAATATATGCTGCTATTGAGCCATCTAGCTATGGGACCTGTAATGCTCAGGGCCTGGGGTTTTCCAGATAAATAATCCATAAGTGAATTAGTGAGAGAATTTGTGATGTTTTGGTTTGCCGAAAAATTTGCAAAACTGCGAAAAAGTGAAAAGTTTGTGAAACACTTTTTTTAAATGAGCTTCAATTTTTAATCATGCGCATTTTTTTTACATGATTTTCTGGGTGCTCAAAACTAAACGGATGGTGGATTTTTGCCACAGTTTTTTGCTGCAGTGAAACATGGAAATTCACAGCAAAACTGACCATGCCGAAATGTTTCGCTCATCACCAATTATAATTATTTAGGTTTCAAGATAACAGATCCTGTGCCGTGTACTGCTGGAGAACCAAGCAGGCTGCAGCATCGAATCGAAGTCGAAGTAAATTCATCTCATAACATTAGGGGCAGATTTATCAAGGGTCAAATTTCAAAGTAGAAAATACTTCGAAATTCAATCATCGAATTGAAATACTTTGACTTCGAATATCGAAGTTAAAATAATTTTCAGCAATATTGGCCATCCTGTGATCGAAGGAAAAATGATTAAATTGTTAGAATCTAACAATTCAAACTATTTTAGCGTACGATGGAACGATTTTACTTTGATGTGCAAAGACTTAGAAAATTGCTGTAGAAGGTCCCCATAGGCTCACATAGCACTTCGGCAGGTTTCATTTGGCGAAGTATTGAATATTTTTCAGCAATATTGGCCATCCTGTGATCGAAGAAAAAACGATTAAATTGTTAGAATCTAACAATTCAAACTATTTTAGCGTATGATCGAACGATTTGACTTCGATGTGCAAAGACTTAGAAAATTGTTGTAGAAGGCCCCCATAGGCTAACATAGCACTTCGGCAGGTTTAATTTGGCGAAGTATTGAATTCAACGTTTTTTTAAAGAGACAGTACTTTGATTATCAAATGGTCGAATATTCAAACGATTTTTACTTCGAATCGAAGTCGAAGTAAATTCAAAGTTGTAGTATCCTATTCGATGGTCGAAGTATCCAAAAAATTTTTTTACTTCGAAAATTCCCTCAAATTCACTTTGACCCTTGATAAATCTGCCCCTAATATACAGAGGCTGAGTTATGAAAGCTAACCAACACGGTTGGTAAAAAATGGTCAATAACATGAAAATGAGTAAAGGAAACTGACACCATTTAAACATATGATGTGATAACTGAATAAATGAACTATGAAAACGATATCCATTTAAGCTCTATGTAAAACTAGCCCTATGTGAATAGTTTAAGAGCAAACATAAGTAAATAGCTCTGAAATAGATATGGGACGTGTCCTCTAATGAAAGGATTTCATGCCGATGCCGTGTGATACTAAAATTAAAGTGAACGCTGGAATAAGATGATCCAGTTCCAATTTCAGTTCATTACTTAAGGTAAGGTTCTTTTGCAATGCATAACTAGAGCATTAGATGATGTGGTACTTTGAAAAGCATAGCATATCTAAAGATGACTCCTTTTTTATAAAGGAGAAAGAAAAAGGGTTAATTTCTGGAACTAATTTATTAGATAAACTCTGCCAATTCTAAGCAACTTTTTAATTAGTCTATTTATTGTTTATTTTTTGTAGTAATAATTTGCCTTCTTCTGATTCCAATTTTTAAAAGGGGGTCACTGACCCCAGCACACAAAAAACCCTCTGTGAGTCTTCAATTGTATTGTTACCAGGGCCGCCATCAGGGGGGGACTGGGGGGACACTTGTCCCGGACCCAGTGCTTTTTGGGTTTGGGGGGGGCCCCGGTGGCTGCACTTACTCTGGCACGGCCCCTGCTGCTGTCAGAGAGCGTGCACAATCTGGTATGAAGGGCGTTGCTGTACTGCCTGCACGTCGCTTTCCCCACCCCTCCTTGGCTTCCCTCCAAGCTATCCAATCCCTGTCCGGTTCTATGAATGGTGTAGAAGCAGGGGAGGGGAAAGAAACATGCAGACACAATGGCTGCGGCTCCGTCCTCGCCACCTGATTGTGTCAGCCTGCAGCGTGTGGCTCCAGTACGGGAGCTGAGAGGGAGAGGTATGTCACATTTGTGTATGTGTGAAAGAGTGTGTGCAGGAGGGTCTCCCCCAGCCACTGCTTGTGCCCCCAGTCGGGGCTGTTATGAGTCAGTATCTTGGGCTTTGTTGCACTGATGACGCTATTGAAGCATGATTTACAGTACCCCGTTTTGTACGGGTCAAGAAAGTCTTTCCAGCCTTACTGTGTACATTTAGACAGTGCCTTGTGTTAAAAAGTGTATATTGTGAATGGGTTCACACACAGTATGGAACAATGGGCACATTGAAGAGACATGTACAGGGCACATTGAGAGACAGCAGTGACACTGTGACTAATCTGCCCCAATAAAGCAGAAATCATTATTCTAAGCCCCTATCTGCAGAAAAAAATCATTCAGGAATTCAAACTTCTTGTTTTCTTTTTTTTATAAAATCTTTTCTGCATTCCGATGGAGATCTGGGGTCAGGTGCAGAGCACTCTTACTATCCATAGAAGCAATATTCAATCACATTGGGAGACATATCGTATCATGGGTCATAGTGTAGCGCGATACGTGCTCATCGGCCTCAGTTGTGATCAGATCAGGGATCGCTTGTAAAGTCTCACTGACAGCAACTTCCACTGATACACACAGACTGCCTGCACCTTCCCCTCCTGTTTTTCTTGCACTGCATGGCACTAGAATTCAGCTACAGATCAGATGGGGGGGGGGGGTTCAGCTAATGCCCAACTGTAACCCCTTCACTACTGGGAGATTTTGTCAAAGCTAATAATATAACAAAATAAAAAATTATTTTTATATCTTGAAGCAATACTTTATAGGCTTCTGCCACCAATGTTTTTTTTAATAGAATTCTCTTTTCCTGGCCATTCCCCGTAGTAGCATCTCCAAACCTCTGGGTATTCCCTCTTAGCGATGATAAAGACAGAAGGAAGAAATTACCGACACTATAAATGCCTCCTCCCACTATGCTCCATGTCTAAGTACAAAGCTTCTGGAATACATAGATAATATCATTAATGGGTGGGGAGATGCTACTACGGGGAATGGCCAGGAAAAGAAAATTATGGTAAGTATTTTCGTTGTAGATGTGTCAGGGAGCCGGGAGCCCCCTCTGGGGAGAAGTCCGGATCTAGGAGGAAGCCCCTCACGAGGAATCAGGGTCGTGGTATCCAGGGGTAAGGCAAGAGAATAATCAAAGTCCAGGCACAGGTCAAAAGACAGGCAGAATACAAACAAAGTCCAAGGCCAGGCAGGGGGTCAATGGCAGGCAGAGAATCAGCGAAGTCCAGGTCCAGGCAAGGGGTCACAACAAGGAATCAGGCAGATAAGCAGAGGAAACAGCAAGAGAACCCAGGAATACTCAGGGAACAGAATCCTATTTTCGGGCGCCATCTTGGCGCCTCAGGCGTCCTTTTATATTCGAATTTGGCGCCCTTGCGCCAGCGTCAGCGCGCCCGCGACCGTCGCGCCGCGCTGACGTCACGGCGCCGGCGTCGGAACCCACGTGGGTTGCCTGGGCGCCGCCATTTTGGATTCTTCGCCGCCGGGAGCGGACGCGACTCCTCGCGCTCCCGGCGGTCTTGACAAGATGGCATAAAAGGCGTAGAACTGTCTCTCTGAGCCCAATCCTGAAAACAATCCCAAATCTTGTAATATTGTGAGGAAGTAGTGTTCTTCCTGGCTCTGAGAAGAGTAGAAACAACTTTGTGAGATATTCCAAAACCCCTCCCCCCTCAACCTCCAGGCCTTGAGGTTTAGATATTGAGGAAAGGGGTGATACACTTGCCCCTGAACTAGAATGTCGGGTCTCTTGGGAAACTGTATTGGTTTCTCGATGCTCAACCTCCTCAAAAGAGGGTACCATGGCCGACACGGCCAATCTGGCAGGATTGCTATTACATTTGATCTGGATCTCATTATCTTTCAGGGAGAACCAGGAAGAAGAGGGGTAGCGGGGGAAACCTGTAGACAAGATCCTGACCCCAATCCTGGGCTAGGGCATCCACTGCTTCTGCTTTGAGACAGGGCCTTCTTGAAAAGAACCGTGTCACTTTTGCATTCTGGGAGGTCGCCATGAGATCTAGAGTGGGCGTTCCCCACCTGCGAGTTACTTGAATGAACATCTCTTGATTTAGTTCCCATTCGGTACAATGTTCTTCGGGAAAGAAGATCTGCTGTTAGATTTTCCTTTCCTGGTATGTAAACTGCAGTAAAATCTGACAAATGCATTTCTGTCAAGCATATAACTGGTTCCACCTCCTGAAACAGGGAAAAACTTCTGGTGCCCCCTTGTTTTCTTATATATGCAACTGTGGATACATTGTCGGATCTTCTCTTTACACAAGTTCCTCTTAAAAGATCTGCGAAGACCTTTAATGATTTGGTGACTGCTCTTATCTCTAAGATATTTGAAGGAACATTTCTCCAATTTCCAGGCCAGAGGCCCTGTGCTGAATGGCCTGAACAGGGAGCTCCCCAACCTTCTGCTGAGGCGTTGGTTCATAGCTCGATCCAGGATGGATCCTTTAGAGGAAAACCTCTTAACAGATTTCCGTCTTTCAACCACCACTGCAGACTTAGTTTGATAGAGGGTAGTATTGGAATGGGTTGAGTCCAGTCCTTGCGATATCTGTTCCAAAGAGAAAAAGATGTTGAAGAGGCCTCATTCTCCACTTGGCCCACTTTACTAGACACAAAGCCATGAGACCTAAGATCTTCATTATCCTTCTCGCTGAAGCTTGAGTCTCCCGACAAAGTTAGGAAATTTCCCACTGAATCTTTGCTATCCTTTCCTGAGTCAACCTGATTATATTGTTTGTTGTGTTTATTTCTGCTCCCAGAAATATAAGGGATTGAGCTGGTGACAACTGACTCTTGTGCTCGTTCACCAACCAGCCCATCTTCTTGAGCTTGGTCAGAGCTAGATCTCTGTTCTTCAGAGCTTGCTCTCTGGATCTTGAAACTAGCAACAGGTTGTCTAGATAATGGAAAATCTCCAAGCCTGCTTGTCTTAGCCATGCAATAACCACTACGAGCACCTTCGAGAAGGTCCTGGGAGAAGTAGATAGACCGAAGGGAAGACAAGTAAACTGTAGATGAAGATCCCTCCAAGCAAATCTCAGATACTGCTGATGCTCTACTGCTACTGGCACATGAAGATATGCATCCTCATGAAGATCGATCGTTATTAACCAGTCGCCACAATTGATTATTGGCCTGATGGTAGCCAAGGTTTCCATCTTGAAGGATTGGATCTTTATCAGCTTGTTTAACCTTCTTAAATCCAGAATAGGCCTGAGGTCCCCCGAACTTTTCATGACAAGAAATAGAGGAGAGTAGAAGCCTCTTGTTCTTTGATGCTGTGGAACAAGTACCACCGCTCCTTTCAGCATTAACTGTTGTACATACTCTTCTATTGCTAGAATGGCTTTTGGGTTTCTTGACACTTGAGTTTGACAGAAAAAATCTTGCTATGGTTTTGAAAGAAATTCTATTCTGTATCCTCTGTAAATAATTTCTAGTACCCAGGAATCCTGAGTTATTCCTGCCCAGGCCTCCCTGAATTGTAGGGGTCTTGCCCCCACTCTTAGAGTCTGGGCAGGCCTCATCTCATGCTGACTTATTCTGCAGTTTAGGAGAGCCACTGATTCTTGGCTTACGGATCTGAAAAAAGCCAGAGTTATTTGAACGCCAGGAATGGCCACGAAAGGAATCTCTTCTTGATCTATAAGATCTAGACTCCTCCTTGCGTCGACTGAAAAATCTCTCAGATTGAGATCTCCTAAAGGTTTCCCTGATGCATTTATTCTGTGGCAAAAAAGAGGACTTTCCACCGGAAGACTTGGAAATAATCTCATCCAGGGATTTACCAAAGAGGCGCCCTGCTTCATACGAGAGCTTACATAACGTATTCTTGGACACCGTGTCTGCCTGCCAATTCCTCAGCCAAAGGGCCCTTCTGGTTGAGATAGACAAGGCTGTAGTACGGGCAACCAACTTTTTTGCATCTATAGCTGCCTCTAAAGAGAAACTAGCAGCCATCTTCAGTTCAGCTAAACTCTCTCTAAATGAGTCTCTAGAAGCTCTAGACTCCAGTGCATCTTCCAGATTCTCTATCCAAATAGTCATGGCTTTAGCAACAGAAATATGTGCTACTGCAGGTCTGTAAAGAGCTCCAGTGGCAAGAAAAAGCCTTCTAAAATCCGTTTCCATCTGACAATCCATCAGATGCTTAAGAGAGGACACATTGTCAATGGGAAGTGCAGTTCATTTGGAAAGACGTGCCACTGGGGCATCCACCACTGGTAAAGCATCCCAATCTTTAACCACTTCCTCTGGGAAGGGATAGATCTTAGAAAATTTAGATTCAGTAGGAACCTTTTTAGCTGTCTTAAGACACTCAGCTTCTTGATCTCCTGATGTAACGGAAAGGCAGCCTCTTCCTCTTTAATCAAAGGAGATATTAACTTATGATCAAACCCATAAGAATCGCCATCCTCATCATCATCGGAAGATGAATAAATCTCCCCTTCATCTGCAATTGAGGAAGTAGAGCTATAGTTATCTCCATCTCTACTGGTAGAAGGCTTGGCCCTTTTAGAACCTGTCGCTTGCTTAACACCCTCTGTCACTGCATGCTTAATCCATGCTAAAATGTCCTTAGAACATGATTCCTCTCTGGAATCACAACAGGAAAAGGAGGTGCATCCCCTTTCGGATAGGGTGTCTCTGTAAAAGTAGGAGCAAGGAATTGCACAATACAGCTTTTACAAAACTTTTTCTCTTTAAGAGCAGGCTCATAGCAAGTGAGACAAGATCTCTGAGATGGGAGGGGATCAGAATCTTCAGGAGTCTGCGACATACTGTGGAATAAGAACGAGCATAATACACATAAGTACACACCACAAGACTCGATGCCTGTTAAACTGCTCTCTTTTCTTTATTAATTTTTTTTTTTTTTTACCTTGCAGAGGATGGCCGTGAACACAACTGGCGCAGGCAGGCCAGACAGAAGACTCGCCAGCAAAGCAACGTTTGAATTTAAAAACAAACGCAGACGCATGAGTGACATCACAAAATGTACCCGTTGCATAGCCTAGAAACCAATCGGGCCAAAAAGGCAGGGAAATTCCCTCAGGCAGACTGATATCATATAAAAAATTTCCACCAAGGGACGTACACCGAGACACTCCTCTGGAGGCTGAGCGGTGTGGCATCGGGTGAGGAGAGAAAGAGAGCGAAGAACTCCCCAGAGTTTAAGTAAGAAGTAAGTAAGTAAGAACACTTGCTTCACGCTCACAGAAGGGAAAAGACATGGAGCATAGTGGGAGGAGGCATTTATAGTGTCAGTAATTTCTTCCTTCTGCCTTTATCATCACTGAGAGGGAATACCCAGAGGTTTTGAGAGGGAATGGCCAGGAAAAGTATTTTTCTCAATATGCATAACCCTTTTGTCTCTCCTCATGTTCATGAAATGTTATCTACATATACAGATACACATCTGTGATCTTCCAGGCGACACACGGTGAGACAAATTAGTATAAATTGCAACAATCTCATTAGATAAAATGTATACCAAATGATGAGATAAAAGGGTGGGGGCAATGTTATGTGATTGTCTACAGTTCACAAAGGGATGCAGTCAACAATGCACTGCAATATCAAAGATGACTGACCAATCAGTCCTTGATTTAGACCATCTGGTCCATATGTTCACAGTCAACACATTTTTATTGATTTAAAACCAATGGCTTGGTTGAAAATTAAAAAAAAAAACAGATTGATCCATGGTGGGCTGGCTGAAGTCCTGGGAAATCATATAATATTTGGAAAAGTTTTTCTAAGCATACCTTGTATCTTCATTATTCTTCTTTTTCTTGCATTTGTATCAATATATATATATATATATATATATATATATATATATATATATATATATATATATATATATATATATATATATATATATATATATATATATATATATATATATATATATATATATATATATGTAAATAAATGACCAGCAACACCGAGATTTTTCGTGAATAGTTCAAGTGTATTCAAAAAACATGCAAAGCCGACGTGACGTTTCGGTCCACTCAGGGACCTTTCTCAAGGCAACCATGTCAAACATCCAAATCAGTTTATATACCCACAATCCCATTAAACCTATCAACAGGAAGTGACAAAACATCAGGTGTAGCAAATCCCTCAATATTAAAAAGGGGGCTGTGACAATCATAAAATAGTTTGGGTGCTAATATATATAAATGGTAGCTTAAAAGTATAAAAGTGATAAAAGTGTTAAGAATCGCTCATTAGTGTTACTAGCTGAAATGTTGTGAACATTAAAACTTACAAGAAGTAAAAAGTTGTACAAAGTGATAAGAACTAGTAAGATTTCAGTAAAACACTGATACATCACTATATTAAGATTGTAACATTTTTAACATATTGTATTGGTTACTTAAACAACCCCCTGGTGTTAAAAATCTATAGAATTATATCATAAACATTGTAACTATAGTACACACAAGGTTAAGGCTGAACCAATTCTAATATGTTATCTACAACATGTATTACACAACAAGATATATATAAGGCCGTCTATATATTATATATTTACTTCTGTGTTAGGCCAAGAATATATTCATAGAACCTGTATCCAATACTAAATGATCTCATAGAAAACAATTCAAGGTGAGAGAGCTATTTAGACCCTTCGGAGCTACACAATTAAGTTCATATGTCCAAAAAGCTTCCCTCTGAAGCAGCCTACGATCCGTGTCTCCGCCTCTTAATGAATCCTGTATGCAGTCAATGGGCATGCACTTAAAGGCAGATGCCGGGTGTTTAGCCGACAACCAATGTTGAGCCACCGGTTGTTTTGAGATATCCTGCTTGGTTTCCCTTCTTGGTTTAGGATCAAGCGCTGCTCTAATGGTGGAACGGTGCATGCTAATGCGTTCCCGTAGTTGTCTGCAGGTTTTACCACAGTATAAAAGCCCGCAAGGGCACTTTATAATGTATACCACGTTCTGAGATGTACACGTGAGCCTCTGCTTGATGGTATATGCTTTGCCAGTGTGCGGATGGAAGAATTTGTCGCCTACAATTAAAGAATTGCACATTGTGCAATTACCACATTTGAATACACCCACTTTGTTCAATCGTGTGGGTATTTCATATTTGCTTCCCGGGTCGGTGGGGGAAAGAAGTTCCTTCAGATTTCTGTTCCTTCTGTGTCCAAAACATACTCTCTTGCGGTTAAGTGCTGTCAGATCGTGGTCTGATTTCACAATCGGCCAATGCTGTAAGATTGAACTTTTTATTAAAGGAGTACGGGCATCAAACGTTGTCATATAATAAATGTCATTTGATCTATCCTCGACCTTCCTTGGGGGGCCTCTCAAGACCTCCTCCCGATCAAGTGTACCCGCCCATTCCTTAATGTCCTTGATTAGTTTACTCGGATATCCCCTTTCCAAAAATCTACAGGCCATGTTTTCCAGGGCCAACCCCCTCTCCTCTACATCACTAGTGATTCTTACCACCCGCATCATCTGTGACCTGGGTAGGGAATTAAGTAGGTGTCGTGGGTGACTGCTTGAGTAGTGTAATAGGGAGTTCCTATCCGTGGGTTTTTGGTAGATTTTGGTATGTAGCTGCTGGTGTTCCTCATCCTTATATACAGTTACATCCAGAAACTGGATGCTGCTTGCATCGGAATGAACTGTGAACCTGATGGGCGAAGGTAAACTGTTAAGATCATTGACAAATATATCCAACTCTTCCTTTGTGCCGTACCACAGAAAAAACAGGTCGTCAATGTAGCGTCTAAAATAGCCACCATACTTGCGAAAAAGAGCATGCCCATAAATATTATTGGTTTCATATTTGTGCATAAAGATATTAGCATAAGTTGGCGCTACATTCGAACCCATCGCGGTCCCGGTTAATTGTAGAAAGAAATCACTCTCAAATTTAAAGTAATTATTGTACAATATAAACTCCAAGAGGGAAATCAGGAATTCCGATGGTGGACCAGAGTAGGTTTGGTTAGAGCTCATGAACTCCCTCACAGCCTGGATGCCTGCCTCATGAGGGATGCAGGTATATAGAGACTGAACGTCCATGGTTACAAATAAAAAATTCATGTTGCCCATGTTTATACTTCTAATCATTTTTAGGAAATCTGTGGTATCCAATAGAAAAGATCCCAGTTCCCTTATAGAGGGTTGTAGTAGCATGTCCACATATTTGGCTATATTTTCAGTTAATGACCCTCTAGCCGATATAATGGGCCTTCCAGGGGGATTTATCAAGTAAATAAATGACCAGCAACACCGAGATTTTTCGTGAATAGTTCAAGTGTATTCAAAAAAACATGCAAAGCCGACGTGACGTTTCGGTCCACTCAGGGACCTTTCTCAAGGCAACCATGTCAAACATCCAAATCAGTTTATATACCCACAATCCCATTAAACCTATCAACAGGAAGTGACAAAACATCAGGTGTAGCAAATCCCTCAATATTAAAAAGGGGGCTGTGACAATCATAAAATAGTTTGGGTGCTAATATATATAAATGGTAGCTTAAAAGTATAAAAGTGATAAAAGTGTTAAGAATCGCTCATTAGTGTTACTAGCTGAAATGTTGTGAACATTAAAACTTACAAGAAGTAAAAAGTTGTACAAAGTGATAAGAACTAGTAAGATTTCAGTAAAACACTGATACATCACTATATTAAGATTGTAACATTTTTAACATATTGTATTGGTTACTTAAACAACCCCCTGGTGTTAAAAATCTATAGAATTATATCATAAACATTGTAACTATAGTACACACAAGGTTAAGGCTGAACCAATTCTAATATGTTATCTACAACATGTATTACACAACAAGATATATATAAGGCCGTCTATATATTATATATTTACTTCTGTGTTAGGCCAAGAATATATTCATAGAACCTGTATCCAATACTAAATGATCTCATAGAAAACAATTCAAGGTGAGAGAGCTATTTAGACCCTTCGGAGCTACACAATTAAGTTCATATGTCCAAAAAGCTTCCCTCTGAAGCAGCCTACGATCCGTGTCTCCGCCTCTTAATGAATCCTGTATGCAGTCAATGGGCATGCACTTAAAGGCAGATGCCGGGTGTTTAGCCGACAACCAATGTTGAGCCACCGGTTGTTTTGAGATATCCTGCTTGGTTTCCCTTCTTGGTTTAGGATCAAGCGCTGCTCTAATGGTGGAACGGTGCATGCTAATGCGTTCCCGTAGTTGTCTGCAGGTTTTACCACAGTATAAAAGCCCGCAAGGGCACTTTATAATGTATACCACGTTCTGAGATGTACACGTGAGCCTCTGCTTGATGGTATATGCTTTGCCAGTGTGCGGATGGAAGAATTTGTCGCCTACAATTAAAGAATTGCACATTGTGCAATTACCACATTTGAATACACCCACTTTGTTCAATCGTGTGGGTATTTCATATTTGCTTCCCGGGTCGGTGGGGGAAAGAAGTTCCTTCAGATTTCTGTTCCTTCTGTGTCCAAAACATACTCTCTTGCGGTTAAGTGCTGTCAGATCGTGGTCTGATTTCACAATCGGCCAATGCTGTAAGATTGAACTTTTTATTAAAGGAGTACGGGCATCAAACGTTGTCATATAATAAATGTCATTTGATCTATCCTCGACCTTCCTTGGGGGGCCTCTCAAGACCTCCTCCCGATCAAGTGTACCCGCCCATTCCTTAATGTCCTTGATTAGTTTACTCGGATATCCCCTTTCCAAAAATCTACAGGCCATGTTTTCCAGGGCCAACCCCCTCTCCTCTACATCACTAGTGATTCTTACCACCCGCATCATCTGTGACCTGGGTAGGGAATTAAGTAGGTGTCGTGGGTGACTGCTTGAGTAGTGTAATAGGGAGTTCCTATCCGTGGGTTTTTGGTAGATTTTGGTATGTAGCTGCTGGTGTTCCTCATCCTTATATACAGTTACATCCAGAAACTGGATGCTGCTTGCATCGGAATGAACTGTGAACCTGATGGGCGAAGGTAAACTGTTAAGATCATTGACAAATATATCCAACTCTTCCTTTGTGCCGTACCACAGAAAAAACAGGTCGTCAATGTAGCGTCTAAAATAGCCACCATACTTGCGAAAAAGAGCATGCCCATAAATATTATTGGTTTCATATTTGTGCATAAAGATATTAGCATAAGTTGGCGCTACATTCGAACCCATCGCGGTCCCGGTTAATTGTAGAAAGAAATCACTCTCAAATTTAAAGTAATTATTGTACAATATAAACTCCAAGAGGGAAATCAGGAATTCCGATGGTGGACCAGAGTAGGTTTGGTTAGAGCTCATGAACTCCCTCACAGCCTGGATGCCTGCCTCATGAGGGATGCAGGTATATAGAGACTGAACGTCCATGGTTACAAATAAAAAATTCATGTTGCCCATGTTTATACTTCTAATCATTTTTAGGAAATCTGTGGTATCCAATAGAAAAGATCCCAGTTCCCTTATAGAGGGTTGTAGTAGCATGTCCACATATTTGGCTATATTTTCAGTTAATGACCCTCTAGCCGATATAATGGGCCTTCCAGGGGGATTTATCAAGGACTTGTGAATTTTTGGTAAGGAATAAATAACTGGTCTTACCGGATGTTTGACGTACAGCCCTTCTCGTTGAGTGTCCGTAATCCAGCCATGTGTGCATGCGATATCCAACAGGTTTTTGAGGCGTAGCTGAAATTTAGAAGTAGGGTCAAAACTCAGTTTGCGATAACCCTTGTTGTCAGATAATTGTGCCAACAGTTCAGACCTATAATACACGTAATCCAAGATAACGACTGCCCCACCTTTGTCAGCAGGCTTAATAATGATATTTTTATTATCACATAATGCCTTTAGCGCCACGCGCTCTTCCTTGGGTAAATTGCCCCTCTGGTTTAGATGTTGTGGGAAGTCAGATACAGCTGCATCAATCATACGTGTAAAGGTCCGCAATGATGTATTAGTAGTGATAGGGTCAAATTCGCTCCTGGCTTTGGGGGTTAAATTTCCATCCCTGATACCCGCCATGTTATCACCACTATTTTTAAAATATTCCTTCAGTCTCAAGTTACGTGTGAATTTGTAATTATCCACGATAGCATTAAAGTTATGCACCAGTGCGGAGGGGACATATGTCAAACCCTTAGATAAAACGCTTACCTCCACTGCTGTTGGTTGGTACTGGGAGAGGTTAATTATTGCTTGTTCGGTGGGGTCCTTCCTCCCCGCCGAACAAGTCCTTGATAAATCCCCCTGGAAGGCCCATTATATCGGCTAGAGGGTCATTAACTGAAAATATAGCCAAATATGTGGACATGCTACTACAACCCTCTATACGGGAACTGGGATCTTTTCTATTGGATACCACAGATTTCCTAAAAATGATTAGAAGTATAAACATGGGCAACATGAATTTTTTATTTGTAACCATGGACGTTCAGTCTCTATATACCTGCATCCCTCATGAGGCAGGCATCCAGGCTGTGAGGGAGTTCATGAGCTCTAACCAAACCTACTCTGGTCCACCATCGGAATTCCTGATTTCCCTCTTGGAGTTTATATTGTACAATAATTACTTTAAATTTGAGAGTGATTTCTTTCTACAATTAACCGGGACCGCGATGGGTTCGAATGTAGCGCCAACTTATGCTAATATCTTTATGCACAAATATGAAACCAATAATATTTATGGGCATGCTCTTTTTCGCAAGTATGGTGGCTATTTTAGACGCTACATTGACGACCTGTTTTTTCTGTGGTACGGCACAAAGGAAGAGTTGGATATATTTGTCAATGATCTTAACAGTTTACCTTCGCCCATCAGGTTCACAGTTCATTCCGATGCAAGCAGCATCCAGTTTCTGGATGTAACTGTATATAAGGATGAGGAACACCAGCAGCTACATACCAAAATCTACCAAAAACCCACGGATAGGAACTCCCTATTACACTACTCAAGCAGTCACCCACGACACCTACTTAATTCCCTACCCAGGTCACAGATGATGCGGGTGGTAAGAATCACTAGTGATGTAGAGGAGAGGGGGTTGGCCCTGGAAAACATGGCCTGTAGATTTTTGGAAAGGGGATATCCGAGTAAACTAATCAAGGACATTAAGGAATGGGCGGGTACACTTGATCGGGAGGAGGTCTTGAGAGGCCCACCAAGGAAGGTCGAGGATAGATCAAATGACATTTATTATATGACAACGTTTGATGCCCGTACTCCTTTAATAAAAAGTTCAATCTTACAGCATTGGCCGATTGTGAAATCAGACCACGATCTGACAGCACTTAACCGCAAGAGAGTATGTTTTGGACACAGAAGGAACAGAAATCTGAAGGAACTTCTTTCCCCCACCGACCCGGTAAGCAAATATGAAATACCCACACGATTGAACAAAGTGGGTGTATTCAAATGTGGTAATTGCACAATGTGCAATTCTTTAATTGTAGGCGACAAATTCTTCCATCCGCACACTGGCAAAGCATATACCATCAAGCCGAGGCTCACGTGTACATCTCAGAACGTGGTATACATTATAAAGTGCCCTTGCGGGCTTTTATACTGTGGTAAAACCTGCAGACAACTACGGGAACGCATTAGCATGCACCGTTCCACCATTAGAGCAGCGCTTGATCCTAAACCAAGAAGGGAAACCAAGCAGGATATCTCAAAACAACCGGTGGCTCAACATTGGTTGTCGGCTAAACACCCGGCATCTGCCTTTAAGTGCATGCCCATTGACTGCATACAGGATTCATTAAGAGGCGGAGACACGGATCGTAGGCTGCTTCAGAGGGAAGCTTTTTGGACATATGAACTTAATTGTGTAGCTCCGAAGGGTCTAAATAGCTCTCTCACCTTGAATTGTTTTCTATGAGATCATTTAGTATTGGATACAGGTTCTATGAATATATTCTTGGCCTAACACAGAAGTAAATATATAATATATAGACGGCCTTATATATATCTTGTTGTGTAATACATGTTGTAGATAACATATTAGAATTGGTTCAGCCTTAACCTTGTGTGTACTATAGTTACAATGTTTATGATATAATTCTATAGATTTTTAACACCAGGGGGTTGTTTAAGTAACCAATACAATATGTTAAAAATGTTACAATCTTAATATAGTGATGTATCAGTGTTTTACTGAAATCTTACTAGTTCTTATCACTTTGTACAACTTTTTACTTCTTGTAAGTTTTAATGTTCACAACATTTCAGCTAGTAACACTAATGAGCGATTCTTAACACTTTTATCACTTTTATACTTTTAAGCTACCATTTATATATATTAGCACCCAAACTATTTTATGATTGTCACAGCCCCCTTTTTAATATTGAGGGATTTGCTACACCTGATGTTTTGTCACTTCCTGTTGATAGGTTTAATGGGATTGTGGGTATATAAACTGATTTGGATGTTTGACATGGTTGCCTTGAGAAAGGTCCCTGAGTGGACCGAAACGTCACGTCGGCTTTGCATGTTTTTTGAATACACTTGAACTATTCACGAAAAATCTCGGTGTTGCTGGTCATTTATTTACATAATTGATTTCTTTACCTTGCACCTGAGTCTCAACATCAAGAGCGGAGTGCTGCCCATATGGACCTATATATATATATATATATATATATATATATATATATATATATATATAGAAAAAGTACTGGATCAAGCACTCCCACGCTCTAGTTCATCAACTCACCCAGGTGCTATCCATTTGTCTGGTATGTAGAAATATTCATCAATTCCGGATGCACACAAGGATTTTTGGAAATAAAAAACGTAACTTTTATTTAATATATCATTAAAAGAAAACAGGCCAACGTTTCGGTCCCCATCTTGGACCTTTATCAAGACATTGTTTTCAGGTTAAAATCACAATAAATAGGTAAAAGCAAATTGGTGAACCAATCAGTATACAACTGCGTCAAATGACACCACTGGACCTTGTCCATTCAAATTCTTAGAAAATACTATTAGATTTAATGGGTGTGTCATTGTTACAATGTGGCAAAAAAAGTTGTTAATAGTGATTCGCAAATAGTTACAAAAAACAAGTTACTTCGATAAAGAGACATATATTATCTTTGATTAAGAAAACATGAAAGAGGGCAATTCTCATTTAATCCAGCAGGTGACAGAGTATTCAATTTCTTAATCCAAAAAACCTCGCGTTGTAATAAGATTTTTGACCTGTCACCTCCTCTCCTCAGTGGGGGGATATGATCTATCGCTATATATTTAAAAGTAGGAAGTCTGTGTTCACTTTCTAGAAAGTGCTTCGCCACTGGTTTTTGAGTTTTACCATCTCTAAATGCAGTGCTAATGGCGGACCGATGTCCGTCCATTCTCAATCGTAGAGTTAAATCAGTTTTCCCTACATACGATAAACCGCATGGACAGGTAATGAGGTAAATGACATGCGTCGTGGTACAGGTAATGTAATGTTTAATAATTAACCTCTCCCCTGTATGTGGGTGTCTAAAACTGGTACCTGGGCACATGTATCTGCAAGATGTACAATTTGGACACCGGAAACAGCCTTTTTTGTTGTTTTTTAACCAATTATTGGAAGTATTTTGGTAGCAGTATAGAGGATCGTTTTTAACCAGAATATCCCTCAGGTTAGTCCCTCTCTTAAATCCCACCATAGGGGGTATTGGAGTTTTCAGAGCAAGGCTACTGTCTGCCGTGACAATATTCCAATTGCGCCTAATGCTGTTGCATATTTTCTTAGAGGCGTCGTTGTACTGAGTAGAAAAAAATATGTTTGATGTATCCCTCAGGGGTCTGGTCTCCCCACTGATCCTCTTTTTAGCTATAGTTAAGGCTTGGCCAAGAATTTTACTGGGATAGCCTTTTTGTCTAAACCGGCTCCATATATCCTTAATCTGTTTCTGTGCGCCCAGATCCTCTGAGTTATTCCTAAATACTCTACAAAACTGTGAGATCGGAAGTGAACGTTTAGTAGCCCAAGGATGATAGCTATTATATTGTAATAAAACGTTTTTATCAGTTGTAATTGTAACAATGACACACCCATTAAATCTAATAGTATTTTCTAAGAATCTGAATGGACAAGGTCCAGTGGTGTCATTTGACGCAGTTGTATACTGATTGGTTCACCAATTTGCTTTTACCTATTTATTTTAACCTGAAAACAATGTCTTGATAAAGGTCCAAGATGGGGACCGAAACGTTGGCCTGTTTTCTTTTAATGATATATTAAATAAAAGTTACGTTTTTTATTTCCAAAAATCCTTGTGTGCATCCGGAATTGATGAATATTTCTACATACCAGACAAATGGATAGCACCTGGGTGAGTTGATGAACTAGAGCGTGGGAGTGCTTGATCCAGTACTTTTTCTATACAATTGATATTTTGGTCAAATATCGATCTAAAGCACCCGCAACTTTGCCTATATTGCTGGATTAACAGGTACCGACAGTATACAACATATACAATGGAGGACTTTGTGGATCGCTGTTGCATACCAAATGACTATGGGGAAACTTGGCATATAAGTGAGGCTGACGCAGACCGGGTCTTATGGCAACAAACCCAGAAAGATCTCCCATTTAAAAACACTAATGAGGAAACAATCCGTGAATGGGAGAGGCTGAAAAAGAAAGAAGTCGATCTAGATTTACATGGACTATTTCTCTCTGACTATTATTGAGCCAAAAAAATTCCTCGAGGATTTCGTATAAGAAATATTCCTACCATTGGGAGATCTAACCCTGACTTTTGCAAAAAGTGGATAGGTGTATTAAATCGGTGCTCCTTCGACTTAATGATCCTCGTTATTGAGGAGGTCTCAGGTGAAATAACACGCACACGCAAGTTGATTGCTGCACAGGAGTTAGAACAAGTGCACCTATTCAATGCTGATCAGTCAGATACCCTGCTAACGCACACGAAAGCACAAATTGAGAAGTATAAACAAGAATTATTACAATTTAAACGGGAAAAGTTCCGTAGAGTATCTGATGACTATGTGAACTTCTGGGTTTACAGGTGGCTTACCGGTGAAAGAGATTATCTCCCTGCACAACGTATGCGGAGGTTTCCCAGACGTAAGTTGAATAAACCGCTTAACTCCATTGACATCAGCTCCGGTGACTCGGAAGGGGATGACAATCGCGATGAACAGGCGAATCAATCGCGCACCAATGCGCCTTTCATAGAGGATCCGGCACCGGCTTTTTTAGAGGCGGCTCCGGACGATCGCCCACCCTCAGGAAGAATCGCCGCAAAAGGTATCCAACGAGGCGCGGCAAAAAGAGGTCGAGCTCGCAAGACATAGAAACACCGATATTTAATTTATCTACACACACTTTGACATCAGCCGAGACTGCCTTATTAGGTAAGGGTTTAAGCTTTATTCCCATGTTTCGCCCGAAGTTACTGGACTGTGAAATTGAGACTTTTAAGCTTTGCAGAACTTTGAACTTTAGGGATCAATTTACATCTGTGGACGTTCCCTCTGATGAACATTCTGCACTTAGGTTAAAAAGTTTATATGTACCTCCTGTTACAAATCAGGCTATTAAGTTGTACAAACAATCTATCGATCGTGAAATTGGGGATATAGTCCATAAACATAAATTTCGTGATAACTTAACCGGTGAAGAACGTAATGCTATTAAAACTCTCACTAATGACACATCTATAGTGATCCGTCCTGCGGACAAGGGAGGAGGGATAGTGCTGTTGAACTACACAAGGATATATGGAGCCGGTTTAGACAAAAAGGCTATCCCAGTAAAATTCTTGGCCAAGCCTTAACTATAGCTAAAAAGAGGATCAGTGGGGAGACCAGACCCCTGAGGGATACATCAAACATATTTTTTTCTACTCAGTACAACGACGCCTCTAAGAAAATATGCAACAGCATTAGGCGCAATTGGAATATTGTCACGGCAGACAGTAGCCTTGCTCTGAAAACTCCAATACCCCCTATGGTGGGATTTAAGAGAGGGACTAACCTGAGGGATATTCTGGTTAAAAACGATCCTCTATACTGCTACCAAAATACTTCCAATAATTGGTTAAAAAACAACAAAAAAGGCTGTTTCCGGTGTCCAAATTGTACATCTTGCAGATACATGTGCCCAGGTACCAGTTTTAGACACCCACATACAGGGGAGAGGTTAATTATTAAACATTACATTACCTGTACCACGACGCATGTCATTTACCTCATTACCTGTCCATGCGGTTTATCGTATGTAGGGAAAACTGATTTAACTCTACGATTGAGAATGGACGGACATCGGTCCGCCATTAGCACTGCATTTAGA
This sequence comes from Xenopus laevis, assembly GCF_017654675.1. Lineage (NCBI taxonomy): Eukaryota > Metazoa > Chordata > Amphibia > Anura > Pipidae > Xenopus > Xenopus laevis. Next base: position 26,918,593 of record NC_054388.1, on the reverse strand, counting down.
GATGGTAAAACTCAAAAACCAGTGGCGAAGCACTTTCTAGAAAGTGGACACAGACTTCCTACTTTTAAATATATAGCGATAGATCATATCCCCCCACTGAGGAGAGGAGGTGACAGGTCAAAAATCTTATTACAACGCGAGGTTTTTTGGATTAAGAAATTGAATACTCTGTCACCTGCTGGATTAAATGAGAATTGCCCTCTTTCATGTTTTCTTAATCAAAGATAATATATGTCTCTTTATCGAAGTAACTTGTTTTTTGTAACTATTTGCGAATCACTATTAACAACTTTTTTTGCCACATTGTAACAATGACACACCCATTAAATCTAATAGTATTTTCTAAGAATTTGAATGGACAAGGTCCAGTGGTGTCATTTGACGCAGTTGTATACTGATTGGTTCACCAATTTGCTTTTACCTATTTATTGTGATTTTAACCTGAAAACAATGTCTTGATAAAGGTCCAAGATGGGGACCGAAACGTTGGCCTGTTTTCTTTTAATGATATATTAAATAAAAGTTACGTTTTTTATTTCCAAAAATCCTTGTGTGCATCCGGAATTGATGAATATTTTTATATATATATATATATACACACAGATTAGTTACACAGATTTGTGTTTATTCACCAGTCAGTATCTCTTTTCTCTCCAAGTTTGTTGCAGTGTTTAACAAATGAGATACCAATAGAATCTTTCCTTTCACTGTACAATATGACCGTCAAATTAATTTTCTGTAGATATATGCTGAAAACATGCTATACACTTGTCAAGATAATGATTATTTCATACAGAATAGGTCACAAAAATGCATTATTGTATATTTATTGTATATTTATCTTATCTTTCTGTAGATGCTACATCAAAGGGATACGTTACAAAAGGGTTGTTAAAATAATATACAGTATGAGCCAACAATGAGTAAACATTAAATTGCAAAGGAAAAAGCATTTTATTTTATAAAAGCACTTAGCGATGCAGTCATCTTAGGAAAATAGCTAAAACCTGTATATATAAAATACATTGAAACTGGCTTTGTCCCAATGGCTTTAGATGGAGGAGACTGACTTACCCCATAGTCCCTAAAGTCTTTAGTTGTGTTAGAGCTGGGTTTGTGCAGAGTCGGGCATACTAACTCTGGGTAATGAGAACCACCTGAGAAGATGGTTTTTGTTTTTTTAGAGGATTTGATGTTAGAATTTTGCACCTTTAAAATCAATTCCTTCCTGAAAAAATGAATGCTAATGTAAAGCAGTGCGAGTTTAATGCTGACACCTGTTCAATTCTACATTGTACCTGCTTTATTAGTGGAAATTCTGTCATCTTTTAAGTGCCTCACACTTATTTATTTATGACATCTTTGCTGCTGGCTGAATCATGGCGAGAACATAAAATATACCTGATCATGCAAAATTTCTAGCTTACGCTAACTGTTTGTGTGTTCTGTTAACACATTTAGACTAAAAGGGAAAGCATTCCCCAAAATAGGTGGGATTTAGTGAGTTTATTAATGGAGCAACTTTATTTATCTGTACAGTGGGGCTTTTTCACTTTGAATGCCATCACACAGATGCAGTTAAGCTGTTAAAAGGAAAACTCTATCCCCAGAATGAATACTTAATCAACAGATCTTGCCAAACTGGAATATAGATATCAATAAATATTGCCCTTTTTACATCTCTCTTACCTTGAGCCACCATTTCACAACCTCAGCTGTTTTATGCTATATATTTTTTTAGAGACCTATATTGTTCGGAGTTATAGTTTTCCTTTAGTTATTTGTAGAGGCTCCCTCTTGACATATAGTGCCCTTGTATACAAGAAAGAACCTTCCTGCAGAAGACAAGCTCCCCTGGGTATGAAGTCCTGTAAACATTCATATTACAGAAACAGTCCCTGTCCTAGAGAGTTTATAAAGAAAAGCCTCTTTCCCCTTCATCTTCCTTGAGGTTTAAGGGATGAACCTCATGGAAGAAGGATAAATATCCCTTTGGGTTAATCAGTAAAGGCCTATTTATGAATGTAATTTGCTCCAGATGCAATTTTATTTTAGTGTTAGGGAACTAAAAACTCTTAAAGGAACAGTAACACCATCAATGAATTATAATATAATGTAGTTGTTCCCGGCACTGGTAAAACGGGTGTGTGTTTGCTTTAGAAAAACTACTATAGTTAGTTATATATAAATAAGCTGCTGTGTAGCCATGGAGCAGACATTCAAGAAGAAAAGGCTCAGGTTACATAGCAGATACATTTTGTGAAATATAATGCTGTTCTACAAAGCTTATCCATTATCTGCTATTTGATGTGTGCCTTTTAGCCCTATTTCAATTACTGCTATTGCTAAACAGCAATATACATAGCAGAACTTCTGAAAATGGGAATGGTGCATAGTCTACTTACCAGACACCCCACCATCACAGGATTTATACAAAAAAAGTTATTTGTCTCTTTTTTATACTATTTCTCCTGCATGTGTATTTCTTAGTCATCTTAATTGCATTTATGATAGTTTCTTTCTGTTATACTTCATTTAATAGAGCTCTAATTCTGCTTTCCATATAGTTTACCTATGACATGAAACTGTGGTAACTTGTTAAACATAAAAAACCCACTGGTTCTAGTTCAGGTTGATTTTAAGTTTAAATTCAACCCATCCAAATATACCCCAGTGCACATTATACACATAGGGGCACATTTACTAAGCTCGAGTGAAGGATTCTAAGTAAAAAAACTTTGAATTTCGAAGTATTTTTTGGGTACTTCAACCATCGAATAGGCTACTACGACCTTCGACTACGACTTCGATTCAAACGATTCAAACTAAAAATCGTTCGACTATTCGACCATTCGATAGTCAAAGTACTGTCTCTTTAAAAAAAACTTTGACTACATACTTCAGCAGTTTAAACCTACCGAGGTACAATGTTAGCCTATGGGGACCTTCCCCATCAGTTTTCTAAGGTTTTTTTGATCGAAGAAAAATCCTTCGATATATATATATAATCTTTATTAACTAAATTAGTATCACAAAAGACTTTGATATTATTGTTGTTCCAGAAATCATCCAAGCCCCTCAGAATCGGAAATCACAACATCACCTGGTACGGCATTCCAAAACCTCACGCTCCTCACATTGAAGAACCACCTACGTTGCTTCAAATGAGAGTTCTGTTCCACTAGTCTAAAGGGGGGGGAAAGAACCCCGCTATCTGTCTCTGTTCCCTCTAATGCCTGTAGCGCTGCATAGTGCAAAGTGCAAAAAATCGGGCGCCATTACCCATCATTAAAAAAGAAGCCAAATGTCTCTTGCCAAGCATTAATCAGCATGGAGACCCTGCTGTAAATCTCAATTTAAATGCATTTCATTCTTTTTAGCTGTGTTCAGTTAATGCTAAATTATTGACTTGGACAATGGCAGATATTTACAGTATCACCATAATGCAGTTCTCTTGTAAATGTACAAGGTGAATAAATATGTTCTACAATAATTACATGCTTCAGTAATAATGTAATTTAAACAATAGGTGGTTTGAAACAGATACCTTGAGGGAAAACAAGTAAGCCATGGAGATTCATAAAAAAACCTTTATAGCTTCCAAAAAAAGTCGATATTTAGTTATTTTCGTGGCAAAAGATTAGTTTGGGTCAGGTCATTTGCAATGAATTATCTTGGCAATCTCATAACCACTGTATAGTTAACAGCTTTGGATTCTCATCTTAGCAATTAACTACAGGCAATTGACTTTATAGGCAATGGGGGATTTCGATCGGTTTTACTTAGTACACATTCTAGCAATTCAATAAATCAGATAAATGGACAGGTAGATTAGTTTGCTCAACTTTGCATAAATCTGATAAAGGTCAAACATGGTTCAATAAGATTGAAATTAAAACATCTATCCGTGCCATTATACTGTATATAGAAACCTTATGAGAATAGTGATGTTAAAAAAAATATATACCCTGTTATTGCAGAAAAAAAGAGATATACTCCCACATTTATGGGCTCTTCCTTGAATGTGAGATGGAGAGCCACAGGGCCAAGGTTCCGGTGTGTGCAGGAAGCCAAGGAAACTGGGAGTACCGAGGCTAACTTCAAAAGCCCAGGTACCCCCCCCCTCCCCTAGCTCACCTCTTAAGTTTTTACCTCACTTTTCTCCTATGAATAGTGAGAGGGGATAGTCCAGATGGGGAGAAGGAACATCCAGGCACAGTATCAAGCATGGGCGGTGAAGTGGGCCTGGGTCACTGCCTGAAAGGGACCTCTCAGCATAGGAGTTAGTGTAGAAAGGGTATTGCTGAACTATAAGTCTCAAGAGAATAAACCTTTTGGGTGCCAGTGATTCTAAAAACAAATTATTTGTTTAAAATAAATTAACTCTTTGTTTGCAGGGATGTAACAATCTCTTAGATGATAGTCAGATAGGCAGACTATGGATTAGTCACCCTGAATACAGGCCCTCCAAGTGGACTCTCTGTGGAAATACCTCTATTGCTAGGTCTGTACATTTGAGAACATTTGCAGGTGGCACACCCAGGATCACTAATTCTATATTCTTCATTAGGACATCATGCTACTCACTAGCTACCTGGATTGTAAGGGCTCTTGATGTGTGTTTTTGCCCTGTACTCCCTGTGTTCCATTACAATCCATTCAGCCACAGGGGAGCGCAGGACTGAACACAGTCCATTCTTCAAGCTCTAAATTCCATCCAACTCCTCTAACAGTTGGGATCCAAAGAAGCCGAGCATATGTTGGCATCCCCATTTAAAGACAAGGACTATGATAACAACTGTTAATTACCGAACTATGGAAAAACCCAGGATAAGGAAACTACTACCCCTAAATTAGGACTACACTCGTCTGTCTCAAACTTTAGGGGACTGACTATAATAAATGGTAACTGAACCCTGAGTCTCTTACTAAGGTAAAGAAGATTTCTTAAACAGTATAAAATCCTTTTTGAATTGTAATGACTTAACGGGGTAGTTCAGCTTTAAGTTAACTTACATTATAGTTACAGAATGCAGTGTCAGACTGGGATGCCAAGGGCCCACAAGAAAACCTTAGACTGAGGGCCCACTTTCCAAACTTTCATACCTCCTCTCCTCCATCAACCTCTTTATTCTCCTAGTCTCTTTTGTCTACATACTATAATCTATTCTTCAATTATTAAGCATTATTTCCCATAAAGAAATAGGGAATGACCATGAAATAGGCCAAATTGATTGAAGCAAGAGGCCCACTGACACCTGGGCCCACCGGGAGTTTTCCTGGTATGTAGTAGCTGCTGTAGTTCTCAAGAGGAGAGCTGCTAAACAAGCTAAACAACAAAACCAACTGCTAATTATCTCAGAATATCTCTATCTGCTATTAATTTAAAGATCAAATGCCTTTTTAATGTCAAGATTAACTTTAAAATGTACCCTATAAAAGTGTTTACTGTCAGACCCAGGAACATCTAGTTGTGCCACTATAATTCAATAGTCATGTGGATGACCCACTAAATTTTAACAAGCTCCAATTTGCCATTGCATTTATGTTTTTTTCTCTGCATTTGTAGGAACAGGCATTTTGGTTTAAGCCTTGGCAGGCTTGTAAAATATATTCAAAGTTAAAATAGATATTCTTTTTTCAGCATAATACTTCCAAAGCATATTTATTTAATAATAGATATAGTCTGGGACATTGTCACTAAAATGACATATGGAAATTCACAAGTGTTATTAAGATAATTCAGGACGCCAGTCTAAAAGAACTTTCAGGACCTTTTCATTCTGTCAATTGCACTACAAATAATCTGTTTCAATAATGGCTGTCACTGAGCCTGCTTTGTGACATTGCACATCACTCTACACGCAAGGCACAAGAGTTATACCTGCAAATTAATTGAAGGTATTATATTAGAACCAAAAAATGGCATTTGGCAAGGTCCAAATCTTGGATAAAGAAGACCGCTGGTTTGAACGAGGCGTGAAAGAGGCGATTCATGTCAAGGTGGAGAGACCATCTCTGAACAGAGGTGGGGGCCATCGACACCACCTGTCTGCTACATACAATGCTGTTCTAACATCTGTACCCCGGCGGATTCAGAACACTTCACACATCCATTCATGCAACTCTCACAAGTAACACCTGTATCTAGGAGTTGCATGACACATTGGATAATCCTATCACAACTACACAGAATCAACACCTCTGTGAGTTTCTTCAGATGTCACCTCTTTGAAGAGTTACAATGTGCCATTGTAAATGGATTAGTGGAAGAGTTTATATGCCGAGAACTTCCCACACCAGTCAGTTGAACTGAAGAAGCTGCTCGGATGAGTAGTGAAACGTCTTCATTGATTACTCAGCAAGTCCAGTTGTTTTTAGATTGACCTATACTAGATACTATCTAGTTAATGCCCTTTTTTATACAAGACAGTATTTTATTTGTTTTCATAGCCACTCGCTGATACTGCCTAAAGTCACACAGTGTGTTTTCCACAAAATTCCCAAAATTAAGGAGGGACCCAGGACACTAGTATTGAATGCATAAGTAGCATTTATATTATTTCTATTGAATAACCTTGCATTTATTAGCATTGCCAATTCCCATTATCTGTTGTTGTGGAATTGAATGTTTCTGGTAGCATTTAATGGTCACCTGTTTGAAACACACATCTTATTTGTTGCTATAAATAACTGCCCCTAGGCAAACATAGTGCCATATTTTACATATTGGTGTATATTTCTGCATATAAAATTATTTGCTCTGCCACTAAATGGTCTTGCTGACAGGTGAAACAGCACTTTTAAAATATGTGCTAAACCTGCCATTTTTTCTAACTAACTTTGGTACACCTGCCAAGGTTGCAGAGACAAAAAGGAGTTAATCATTGAAATTGTGAGTGGCTGAATGTCAAGTTTCAGTAGAATAATGACTCTCCAAGTAAAGTTAAGTTAAGACTGATAAAATCTGTTCAATATAGAATACATGATTGTGCATCCTGCAGCCAACATTGTATTTTGCAAGAAAAGCCTATCTGTACAAAAATAAAAAAAACAAAATTCATTTACTTGCTTGATGAGGAAACTTCTGCTTGAAAAGGCAGTAAATAATAGACATTCCAAAGAATGGCAATAGACATTCAAATATTATATATTGATGTATAAATATTTTATGTAGGAACAACAATTTGTGTATGGATTATTGCATATGGATGAGAGAAAGCCCAGATATTATGTGTGCATTGCTTGTTTGGCTATTTCAGGTACGTTTTGTACTTTGTTCATTAGAGATTGAGTCTATACTTTAACTTTTTATTTTATACTGTCATATAAAAGAGGCTGGAATCATTTTCTCTGATTTTATTAAGGCTTCATGTTAAAGGGGAAAGGAACTGTTGGGGGTTATACAGTTACATATAATTTACAGGTTAATGGTTACTGCACCTATGTTCTGGTGTATGATTATTGTTGGTTTTTTTCACATGTTCATATTGGATTGCTTGAGCTACTTATATGGCACATATATCTATATCTTCCAATTATTCAGTTGCTTAATATCCCCAGTACCTCTCTGACTGTATACCCTGTGATCTGGTTTATGCAGATAAGTAGGCTATATGACAATGCCTAGCTGGCTAATACTATGGAGTACCAATGGTTAAGTTGTTGACATTAAAAGTTAATGGGTTGAATAGTGTGCTAAAGAGGTATCTAGCAATCAGAGAACTGCATAGACTCAGGCCGGATATTGCTCTAATACAAGAGACACATTTCAAATAGTCGGACAACTGTACATTGAAATCTAATATGTATCCCAAAGTAATTCAGGCACATGCTGAAACTAAGAGGGCTGGCGTATTGATTATGGTTCACAGAGAATCAAGTGACTAAGGTTTTAGCTGATCCAAGAGGTCATTACTTGATCTTAGAGGGATCCTTAGGAGGTAAGCCATTAACAATAATGAACATGTATGCTCCCAATAAGCGGCAACTTAGATTTTTGTCTACAAGGTTGACTAAGGCCAGAGGGGATTACCAGACTCCTATTATAATAGGAGGAGACTTTAATCTTGTGATCTCAGAACTCAGAGACCGCTCCTCACCCCCCACTAATCAAGCGGTTTCATTGCAGTCTAAAAAATTCAGCCAATTGATCCCTAGATTGGATCTCAGGTATATTTGGCGGATACACCACCCCAATGAGAAAGCCTACACTTTTTATTCCAATAGGCACAATCTCTATACAAGGTTAGACTATTTTTTGATATCTAGAGGTTTGTTAAAGTTTAAGTCTACCTCCAGTATTTTACCTATCTCGTGGACTGACCACTCTGCAGCATCAATAGAGATAGATACCTTAAGTCAGCCCAGACGACAGGCACAGTGGCGTTTAAATGAGATGCTCTTAAATGACCCGGTGATTAACAAACAGATATTTGATACTATCATAGCCTATTTTATTGAAAATAAAGGTACTGTAGATAATACAGCCATAATATGGGAGGCACATAAGGCAGTGTTAAGGGGACACCTTATTGCCATAGCTTCCAAGAAGAAAAAATTAAGGGCCAAAGGTATATTGCAATTGGAGAAAAGACTCCTAACTCTGGAAAAATTATACCATCATACACCCACTAGGGCAATACAGTTGGAAATATCCCAAACACGCAGAGAGCTCAAAACTATTTTACTTAATGATACAGAGAAAGCTTTACGGTGGCTGAAACAAAAATATTATGAATGGGGAGATAAGCCGCAGAGATTGTTGGCCAGGAGGTTAAGAGAACAGATAGCGCAAACCACTATAACATTTGTTGATGTGGGAAATGGTCAAATGGTTTATTCACAGGAAGAAATAGCTGAGGCTTTTAGAGCTTATTATTGTGGACTTTATAATTTAAAGACCCAACATCACATTGAACAGTCTCCAAAGTTGCAACAATGGCTGAATGAATTCCTTAAGGATAATATCCACACTACGCTCACTCAAAGCGAAGTAGAGAGTTTAAATGCTTCTATAACAGCAGAGGAAATAGAAATGACAATAAGATAAGATCTTTTCCCTCCATGAAATCACCAAGACCTGATGGTTTCCCATACGCCTATTATAAAACATTCTCCAAAGCCTTGACCCCACATTTGAAATCACTCTTTAATACCTTCCTTAATGGATCTGAGATCCCATCTACCATGCTGACATCATATATTACTTTAATACATAAAGAGAGCAAGGATCCTCAACAATGTGGAAGCTACCGACCCATATCACTTTTGAATTCGGATCTAAAACTCTTTACAAAAATCCTGGCAAACAGCTTAGCTCCAATAATGCCCCGACTCATCGACCCAGATCAGGTTGGCTTCATCCAAGGCAGGCAGGCGGGGGATAATACTCGCAAGGTGATAGATTTGATAGACATTATAAATTAAACCAAAACCCCAGCCATTATTCTTAGTTTGGATGCAGAAAAGGCCTTCGATCACCTAGATATAGATGGAAATATATGCTTGATCTATTAGAACAGATGGGCTTTCGAGGGTCTTTTCTGACTGCTATAAAGGCTATGTATTCCACTCCAACAGCGACTCTTAAATTACCTGGGACCTCTAACCTCCCTATCAAAATTGCAAATGGCACTAGACAATGATGTCCGCTCTCCCCCCTGTTGTATGCCTTAAGCATAGAACCCTTGACGACAGCAATTAGGACACATAGGGATATAACAGGCCCAAAATTGGGAGCACATGAATTTTTAGTTTCCCTCCTCGCTGATGATGTACTCCTGGCTATTACCAATCCAATGATATCTCTGCCAAATTTACATAGACTCCTCAACCAGTATAGTGAAATATCTGGGTATAAGCTGAACATTCAAAAAACAGAGGCTCTTGCGTTGAATGTCCCATATGCTACACGGGAAACACTGACGTGGAAATTTTTCATATTTCGCCATATGGCCGCCACCGATGCGGGATAAGCGTCTTTACAACCAACCTTTGCACAGTCGCCCGATCATTCCGATTCCCATCCGATTTGTGTTCATCAGGCATGACTGCAGCATGCCGGGTGTGGCGCCGGTTGGGATTGAGGAATACGGACCACTGAACAAAGGTGTACTTTTACAAGATCAGTACAAGCCATGCTAAGATCACTGTGTCTGTGTGTATGTATATTACCGGGGGAAGTACCTTTTGTGCTGTTGTCTTTTGTTTGCCTAGAGAAGTCTACCTTTCCCCCCCCCCTCTTCTATGGACATGTGTCTGTGTGCTGGTTCCACCAATTGATTCATAGAATAACATGCTCATTGATTGGATATATTGTAAGACCACCTTTTGTCTTGGTGTATAATAAACCACTGGCCATTGTAGAGGGAGGCAGAATACTGGACCCCAGCTGAGAACGACTGCTGTGACGTTATTTCCGGGGGATTGCGCAACATCACCACCCGATAAATCAAGGTTTCCGGATCGATTGTCCATTAAGACGAAAGATCATTTTTCTTACGATAACAGATGGTGAGCCTAGGGCAGGAGGTTCAATTTTTCCCTTAATTTCAGCAGAATTAAAAGGGGCCATATCTTATTTCGGGGCAGCAAAAAAAGACCGGCATTGAGGTAAGACCTTTTTGTTTTGATAATCTCATATTTGAGAAAGTTTTTGCTGTCTGCAAATTGATTTGTGGTCTCTAGGCTGCTGGAATCAGGTAAAAATCTACCAAAAGAACCTTTTGGGTGTATGTGTGGTGTTTTTCAGTATTAACTGCCCAGGTACTGGTTGGGGCATATCTGAATAACTGCTGTGGGGTTTTATTCATTTATTTATTTTTTTAACCATAAGGGACTGTTATTGCACCCTGCTGGAGGATCTGTGAGTGATTCAGACCAGTGGAGGGAGTTTCTGTGTCTGCTGGGTGGTTGTAGGATAATCTTGTAGTAGGCAGATATGGCCAACAGTATCTAGGGGATTTAGAATCATTGTTTTTTTTTCATTTGTGTTCGTTTTCTGTCTACTAAGGTGTTTGTTTTAAAATTGCGACTCTATAGGTTTTATCCTTGAGAAAATCTTTTGTTTGGGAGGATTGTATTGCTTTTATTATTACAAGTTTCAATTTGGAGGTTGGGTAACAATCCGACCAATATGAATTACAAACCAAGTTTCTAGCCCTTGCTGAGCGCTGAACAGGGGGAGCCTACGCCATTTTGAAATAGCACATGTGCCAGTGGTCATTTTGTCTTTGTCTTTAAGCACATGTGCCAGCGGCCATTTTGTCTTTGTTTTTGAAAAGGTATATTGGGCTATTGGTGGGAGACACATCCCCATGCATATAACCTTAACAGTTGTTCTATTGTTTATAATAGATTTTCATCTTTACATTTCATAACAGCAAAGTTCTCTTTGAACTTTTTGGAACATTTTTAACATTTTTGTTATACCTCTCTGCTGTTCCCTGCAGTCTATTGACTGCTACTTCCTCCGGGATAGGGGGTTTTCCTAAGGAAGAGACCATCACACGGTGTTGTAATTGTAATTGTCCTTTTGTGTGAGTGAAGAAAGAGTGTTGCATGGTTTACAACATAAGGCTATTTGTTAACTAGCTGTTTCTCTTTTTATACTCCTTGTTTTCCTGCTCTTTCTCTCTTTATTTTACTCTCTTTATCCTTCCTTCCGTCCTTATTCTCCCCATCTTTCTCACTTTTCTCCTTTCTCTCTTTTAAAACACTTTTGCTTACCCACTCTCTCTCTCTGTCTTTAACTACCACACTAACTCCTTACCTTGCTCTTGGCTAGCCCTCTTTTCTGTTTTAATCCATTCTCAAACCAACACATTCTCTGTAGGTTCGGTTGGAAGACATCTTTTCAGTCATTGGAAGTCTGGTAGTGTAAGATAGCTGCTGTCTGCTTATGAAAGTTGCTGTTAGGAAGGAAATAGCTGTTAGTTTCGACCATAAAGGCTGTGCTGCGAAGTCGGGCTGTATAGGGTGAAAAAACAATGAACTGGTTAGCTTTTTGTGAGGCGAAAAAGTGGGCCAAGCCTACTCGGGTTCATCAATTGTCGTGTGAGCTTTGTTCTCTTTTCTCTTCCCCCCGAGGTCCATCTTAAGGGTGGAAGGTGTCCGTGGTTCGTACCAAAGCCCGGGGGTGGAGTTTGTGGGGAAATTATTGAGGACTGTTCCCTTTCTTGTTCGCTTTCTTGACTTGACCAGGTGTCCGCGGTTCGTACCGGAAGCTTGGGGGACGGAACTTGGGGAGGTGAACTGGGGAGGGGTTTCTCTCTTTCTATCTGTTTTTCTAGCCACTTACTCTCAAAACCTATTGGCCTGACTGGGGTGACCAGGTGTCCGTGGTTCGTACTGGAATCCCTAGGAAGGTTCAACTATATCTCCCTTGTTCTTGCTGTCAACAAAAGAACAAGGCATTGGGGACTCTTATCCTGCAGTCAGGGCGCTGTTTTGAGCCAATTTAGCACGAGGGATAAGGAAGGTGTCCGTGGTTCGTACCTGTCCGGATCCCTCAGCCGCTGATCCTTCTCTCTGAGTGGGCTACGGTGGATAATGTTTGTGGTTCGTATTTGAAGCCCTAGAGCTACTCAGAGGACGAACAGGTAAGGATCAACGGCGGTCTGCGTGGTGAACGTAGACACTGTAGGTGGATGCATCTACTTGGAAAAAGCTCGAGACTCGAGTATGGTTGTAGGGAAATCTAGGGAACAGAAGGGTACCACTTCTGAGTTCAGGACAGCTCAGTAGCACATGAAATCCACATATGGAGGAGGGACTGTTAAGCCCCTCAAAGATTGGCACAAATGGTCTTCAGGTTTAGAATTATCCATCCCTAAGGAGGGGACGTTTGAGGTCTGGATCTGGGAAAAGTTCGTCCGTGAGTTCCACTCCAGACTACAGGAATCTACCAAGCTTCAGCAGCAGGGCATTCAAAAGTCTCAGACGGTAAGGTCGAACATAATCATGTACTCCCGTCTGGCCAGAACTGCAGAAAGCAATAATGATAAGGACGAGACAGAGCTGCAAACAGGTTTAAATTTGATAGCAACACAGGTCATCTCAAAAGCCTCAGCTCATCTGTCTCCATCACCATCCCCACATCCGGAATCCGCAAAAGATGCCTCTTACAAAACGGATTACTGCCGCCTTGGAAAATCCGATTTGGTCACCTTATGTGAAGCCAGAGGTATCTCTATAATAGACAAATCCAAATTAGAATGCATAGAGGCCTTGGAAAGGGATGACTTCCAACAGGGCCCTGAGGGGGATTACAGGCGCTATGGGGGGGCAGCTGAGGGATAGACTCCAGGACATCTACGGGGTTGGGTTTAATGGAAGCCGGAGTCAGCTCATTACCAAACTTTGGCAATTAGACGCTAGTTTGAAAGGGCAGGCTCCATCTATGGAACCGGCACCTGTGGCCTCGGGGTCTAGGCCTGCGGCCAGCCCTCAGAGGGTGGAGCCCCTATATCTGTCCTGGGCCACCCTGGAGGAAATTTTGACAGTGGCAGGTCCTCTCCAATCCCCTATGAGCCCTAACACTAATTTACCACCATCCCAGAGGCCCCCCGCCGAGGCTGGTCCACCCTCCGGGGTGTTTCCAGTCCGAGTACAGGAATGTGAGGGACCCCCTGGCACGTGCCTTTTACTGCGGGGGAGATCAGGGAGATTTTAAATGACCTCCTGGATCACAGGACTAACCCGATTGATGAGCGGAGCAGATTGTGCACGCATCCTCAGAGCCGCAGTAGGCGAAGATGTGGCTGATGACATCATTTCCAGGTGTGCAATAACTACACATGAGCAGCTCACAATGGGGGGCAAGGAATTCTGTAAGCAACTGACAGACAAAATGCCCACTATGTATAGTGTTGTGTCTCCATTCCAGTTTATGACAGCGATCCAGGGCCCAGATGAGGACGCCTCGGTCTATTGGCGGAGGTTAAAACAAGGGGTAATAGATGCAGGGTTTGAGACAGGTCCAGATACCCCAGAGAACACCCAGCCAGTATCGCCCATCCATCTAATGTTAAAGGCTAAATTTCTGGCAGGATTGGTGCCTAATCTAAGAGATAGGCTAATGGTTGCACAACCAGAGGCCCATTCTATGAGTTTCCACTCCCTTATGGCAACAATCCAGGCCATAGAACTGGACCTGCATGCCAGGAAAGAGGCCAAGTCGGCCAAAATCATGGCAGCTCTTGAGCTAATAGCCCAGGACCACCATCCCTATCCTAACAAAAAGAAACTCACCAAACTTACTAATATAACTTGTTTTAATTGCGATCAAAAAGGACATTTAGCGCGCCACTGTCCAGAAAATGAGGACAAAAAAGAACAAAATTCTCCTAGTCCTTATAAAGTTGTTCTTGACAGGCCTCCTGCACATAACCCAAACCCGGGGAAATCTTACTGTAGTACGGAGGGCCCCCCGGGAACCTACCATTTCATACCAGACCCTAAAACCGTTAAAACCATCGGAGCTGTTACACAGTCCCATAGCTTCGCCCACTAGGGGAAAGGCAAACCGGTGTCGGCCCATGTCAATCTATTTCTTGAGGAATTGCCATATCCTCTGTCCTGCCTCATTGACACCGGCGCAGCCAGGACTGTTCTAAAAACACAAGATCTAAAAGGCAGGATTCCACTCACTGGCAACACAACCCCCACCATTGGGCTTACAGGTCATCCAGTGACTCTTAGGGAGACGAAACCATTGTACTGCAGGTTAGGTCAACACACCGAAGCAGTCAGATCTCTATTAGTTTCAGATGATGTCCCTATCAACCTATTGGAAGCAGACATTCTGTCGGAGATTCAGGCCAACATCACTTATACCCCAGAGGGTGTTGTGGTAACTAGTGCACTCACAGATGAGTTGCTGTGTGCAGTGGTGGCAGTCCCGTATACTGGAGAACCTGGTACATATTTGTCCCTGGATGTACTAGCTGAGGTAGACCCTAAGGTTTGGGCGGTTGACAAATATGATGTCGGCTTGCTGCCAGTACCTCCAGCCACTATACGGATTGCCCCCGGTTGCGTTCTACCAAAATTGCCACAGTATCCTCTGAGTATAGCGCAGATGGACAGTCTCAAGATCCAGATTGATAGATATCTCCAAATCGGGGTCTTAACCCCAACACAATCACCCTGTAATACACCTTTATTTCCAGTGGCAAAAAAATCAGCCAAGGGTCAGGAAGTCACTTACCGACTGGTGCATGATCTCAGAGCCATTAACAAAATCCTAGTCAGTGATGCCCCGTTAGTGCCTAATCCTCACACATTAATTGCGTCCATCCCTCCTAAAGATTCGTACTTTAGTGTTATCGACTTGTCTAATGCCTTCTTTTCTGTTCCACTAGATCCCCAGTGTCAATACCTCTTTGTTTTTCCATTCCAGGGTAGACAGCTGACTTGGACCCGGTTACCACAGGGGTCCATGACTAGCCCATCGGAATATAGTTGCAAGCTGTGGTATTAGACCAGTGGGTGCCAGAGGATCCGGAGGCCGCACTGTTACAATATGTGGACGATCTATTAGTTTGTTGCCCGGACAAGGATTCATGCTACAGACACACTATCTCGCTACTGAACCATCTGGCATCCACTGGGAATAAGGCTAGCAAGGAAAAATTGCAGTTTTGTAAGGAGAAGGTTATTTTTCTAGGCCACTGTATCTCAAAAGGGACCTGACAACACAACGGATACAGACTCTCAAAGACTTCACCCGACCTCGTAATGCCCGACAGTTGAGAGCCCTTCTAGGTCTGATCAATTACAGCAGAGATTGGATCCCTAATATTTCATTCAAAATGGGTCCTCTCTATACTTTACCCTGTCAGACACCATTTCAACTAACTGACGAACACTGGTCAACCCTCCAAGATCTGATCCAGGAACTCTCCAGGGCCCCGGCACTAGGTCTTCCCAGCTATGACCTACCCGTTTATCTCTTTTGTCACGAAAGCAAAGGGCATGCCACTGGGGTACTGACCCAATTACATGGATCCAGGTATAGACCCATCATGTGCATATCCACTGAATTGGATCCAGTCATCAAAGGTTTACCTGGGTGCGTCCGAGCTACCGCCGCCTGTGCTGTGTTATTACAGAAAGTTGGTGACATAGTTTTAGATTCCCCTCTAACCCTTCTCACCCCACACTCTGTCCAAGAGATTCTCAACCAGGTCCAGACCAAACATCTTTCAGCAGCTCGTCTGACCAAATATGAAGTGGCTCTCCTCACCCCTACTAACCTCACACTGAGGCGATGTACAATCCTCAATCCTGCATCTCTTCTCCCGACCCATTCTGACTCGGAAGAAGAGGGGGGGGGGACGAAGGGATTGGGACTGACTCTAACCCAACCATGACAGAACCAACAGACAATCACAACTGGCTTGAACTCATGGAACTCAAGACAGAAGCAGTTAGCCCTGTCAAGAAAGCTCCCCTTCCGGAAGCAATAGACCTTTTTGTAGACGGTTCCAGGTATTACACATCAGATGGTAAACCTCACACAGGATACGCTGTAACAACAGTTGACAAAGTAGTAGAAAGAGGCTCTCTTAGCAGCCACATGTCGGCCCAGGAGGCTGAATTACACGCATTGGCCAGAGCCTGTGAAAAACATGAAGACAGGTTTAAGGATCAATGTACACACGGACTCGAGGTACGCTTTTGGTATAGCTCACGATTTTGGCCCAATCTGGAAAGCTAGAGGATTCCTCACTAGCTCGGGGAAACCTGTAAAATATACCGAAATGATCAAAAGATTGTTCATAGCATTCACTCTTCCTTTAGAAGTGGCTATCTTAAAGGTCAAAGCTCACACCACAGAGACCACCATGGAAGCCAAGGGCAATGCAATGGCAGATCTGGCTGCTAAAGAAGGAGCCCTTGATCTCCCTCCCCTGTCTCTAATGCTAGCTAAACCCACTGGTGTGTCTCTCGAGGAATTTGAGAAGTTGCAGGCTCAAGCGGAGAGTACAGAGAAGCGGAAATGGGCAACGTTGGGGGCAACAGAGGGGGCTGATAAGATCTGGAGTCTCGATGGTAAGTGGTGCTTGCCTAAAGCATTATATCCGATGATGGCCCATGTAACCCACTACCCTAGTCACCAGTCCAAAACCATCATGTGTGCCCAAGTAGAGGAGTATTGGATAGCTCCAGGATTCTCCACCACAGCCACAAAGCTCACTAGTGCTTACCTGGTCTGTGCCGTACACAACCCTGGACGACCGGCTATAGCCCCAAGGAAACATTCTCCAAAACCTGAATACCCCTTCCAGAGAATCCAAATAGATTATATCAAAATGCCTAAGAGTGGGCCCCACGAGTATGCTTTGGTCTGTGTGGACATGTTTTCTAGTTGGCCGGAGGCTTGACCTGTTAAAAATGCTAATGCCGTAACAACGGCTAAAAAGATCCTTTCCGAGGTTGTCTGTTGATGGGGAGTACCTGAAGCCATCGGATCTGACCAGGGGACTCATTTTACCGAACAGGTTTTTAAGGAAATTTGTGAGGCCCTTCACATCAACCAGGGTCTCCACACTCCATACCACCCCCAGAGCAGCGGCAAGGTAGAGAGACTAAATGGTACTCTTAAGAACAAGATCTCTAAGATATCCGCTGACACGGGCAAACCTTGGCCTGAGTGTTTGTCTATTGCCCTGTACTCTGTGCGTAATGCCCCAAGACGGCCTCACGGGCTGCCCCGTTATGAGATTCTGTTCGGGAGTAGGCCCAAGACAGGATTGTACTTTCCCCAGCAGCTGTCGTCTTTACATTCTCAGTTGACGGGGTATGTGCAGTCTCTTCAGCGGGAACTCCAAAAGATACATCATAGAGTTCATGAATCTATTCCTGATCCAGAGTCTATAACCGGTTTGCATTCTATCCAACCAGGTGACTGGGTAGTCATAAAGAAACATCAGTGCCAGGGACTAGAGGCGAGATACACCGGGCCGTTCCAGGTTCTTTTGACAACATCCACCTCCCTTAAGGTCGAGGAACGTGACACGGGTGGATCCACGCCAGCCACTGCAAGAAGCTGCTGGACGATCAAGTGCAATGATCAGGAGCATTGTTTCTATATACACTTGTTGTTTACCGATTTGTGTTCATCAGGCATGACTGCAGCATGCCGGGTGTGGCGCCGGTTGGGATTGAGGAATACGGACCACTGAACAAAGGTGTACTTTTACAAGATCAGTAAAAGCCATGCTTTTGTTTGCCTAGGGAAGTCTACCTTTCCCCCTCCCCCTCTTCTATGGACATGTGTCTGTGTGCTGGTTCCACCAATTGATTCATAGCATAACATGCTCATTGATTGGATATATTTTAAGACCACCTTGGTCTTGGTGTATAATAAACCACTGGCCTTTGTAGAGGGAGGCAGAATACTGGACCCCAGCTGAGAACGACTGCTGTGACGTTATTTCCAGGGGATTGCGCAACATTACCACATGATACATCAAGGTTTCCGGATCGATTGTCCAATAAGACGAAAGATCATTTTTCCTACGATAACAACACTAAAATCGAGTTTTAAATATAAATGGAAGGATTACTCACATAAATATTTAGACATACATCTCACTAAATCATATTTGGACCTTTACAGGCATAACTTTCCTCTGCTCATCCAAATCATCAAGAAATTGTTAGATAAATGGAGCACCTACTCCCTGTCTTGGTTAGGTAAAATTGCTACCTTAAAAATGGCAATTTTACCAGAAATTGCTCTACTTATTTGAGACTATTCCGGTTCAGGTTCCAAGTACCATTTTACAGGATCTGCAAAAAACTTTCTTTAAATTCATCTGGGCTAAATCGAGGCATCGGGTTCCAAAGTCTGTGATGACTGCTAGCAAATCACAAGATGGATTAGCGACCCCAAATATTAGGAGATATTATGAGGCAGCGAATCTGCATCAGGTGTTAGGGTGGACCACCTTCAATCCTATGTCTAAGTGGGCACAAATAGAAATGCTTAATCTACTACCAATTCACCCAAACTCATTACTTTGGGAGTCTAAGAAACCTATTAAACAGCTACTTCACTCCATGTGATTAAGTTTACCCTGCAGATCTGGAATCACTGCTGTAAGAAAACACCTTTAGTAGGCACAACGCCAGTATTACAGTCAGTGTTGGCAAATCCCTGTTTCCCACCCGGATTAACTTCCACCTTTAAGGGGCATTGGGGTTCAAAAAACCTATTTTGCATAAAGGACTTTTGATTCAGTGGGAAACAGACCTGGAGACCAACCTCACCCACCGGCAGTGGGAGGATATCTGGGAGAATGTTAGAAAGAGTGTCACTTGTGTAAGGCAAAAGGAAAATATTTATAAACTTTATTTCATTGGTATTATACGCCAGTGAGGCTCAATAGGATCTTCCCGGATTCATCTACCCATTGTTGGAGGGGGTGTGGTCAGCCAGGCACACTTATGCATATTTTATGGTCCTGCAGTAAGCTCAGAGATTTTTGGAATGATATTACAGGTATGATAGCAAAAATAATGTTTATGGACGTACCAATAGAGCCTTTATATGCACTTCTAGGTGCACCTTATCCACATCTCTCTCCACAGGAACAAAAACTGATAAATTTTATTTATACGGCTGCTAGATTAGCTATTACCTCTAAATGGAAGGCCCCCGGAAACCCAAATATTAGGGGAGGTAATTGTCCGCTTGCGCGACATGAAAATGATGGAGGAAATGACTTCCAAACATAAAGGGAAGACACCCCTACATGAAAAAAATCTGGTCTAAGTGGGATTATTTTATTTCTCAGGGATAGAATTCTCATTCTCCTTTTTGGGTAGCTACAAGGATGCAAGTGAGAATTGCTGCTGCCCTTCTGGTTAGTGAATAGAATTGACTATGTGTCGTTTGATTCACAGAAATGGGAAATAGTGGAAGGTATGAGGTCTATAGAGATAGGATGATTTAATTACATGATTTAATTACATGTATCTAAGCGCACAAATGTATTGAATACATAGTGACTGTAATATGAAGACATATTGTGTCAATTTACCTGCTATATTGATGTATGATTTTACTATTTTCTTTATATACCTTCAGCTTGTCTATTATTGTGTAACTTGATGCTTTGCTATCATAAGTTTCTGTAAATGTAAACAGTTATGATTTGTGATAAAAAACTGTCAAAATCCAATAAAATATAAGTTACAAAAAAAAAGGGGGAAAGGAAACAAATGCAAGGAGAGTGAAAGAAATTAAAAAAACAAGAGATTTCCATTTCTCAAAGCTTTAGTCATTCTGATATGTCAACATTTTCACAAATAGTCAGAACTAAAAACACTATACAGTTTTCACAGGGGGAAATTACACAGTTGTTTTTTTTTCTCCTCAAGACCAATCGTGGAGGCTTATGTATTAAAGGTTGGATTTTAGTGTTTTTAGAGGTTTTTGAAACCATAACTTAACTTACAACTACGATTCTCATTGAATTTATTAAACGGCCGACAATAAAAAGTATGAATGAAAAAATGTGCTGAACAATGTGCTAAAAAAGGAAAATTGAAAACCTCGAAAAAGTTTGAGTTTTTCAGACAATTTCGATCACAAAAAAATTAGAAAAACTCTAAAATTCAAAATTGATTTAAAGCGGTCCACTAGGATCAGCGCAGCTCCTATTGACTTCTATAGGACCATGACAACTTTTGCTTGGCAAAGTTTTACACTTAATAAAGCTCAAGTTTTTTATCTCTGAAATAATAAAACAGTAAAATGTGTGAGGAGTGTTCGATGGAGCTCCTCTTCTGCAGCACATCCAAGATGGTGGTGCCTATAGCTCTTGCGCATGTTGCAGTGCCAGCGTAGTGATGTTATCATGCAGGCATGCCATTGCACCTCAGTTTGGCGTCACATTAAAAATAAAGGGATGCCAAGAAAATATAAGTAGCCTTACAATAAACAACATAAAACATAACTATGTTTAGTTTTAATAATGGATACCCAGTCCTGCCATAAGAGCACATGAAATATGCATCTTGGGTATCAGCAGTCATTCTGCTAAACCATTCCTATCAACAACAAAATAATGCCATGCTGTTTCTAAGATGATTTTTATCAAGCAAAGGTCAGTTAGACCCCTGCTATGCTGCCAGTTCCATTGCTATCCCACCTTCTGGTCTGTGGCTGCCACTTGTCCAATTATGTCTGATACCAAGAGTCCTCTGGACACATGGTGTGATTGGCCTACACATTTAGTCGACTGTTTCACTTAGGAAAGTTTTGAAATGTAACATGGAATATAATCAAGCAACCTTCTAGTTGTATACTCATCTCGAAATACTTGAACAAAATGGAAATCCTTATTATTTCTACTTGTAGTAATTACTTGATTAAAGAAAGATTTATTTCTATGTTTAGGTTTCAAGCAGTAGTTTAAAAAGTTGCAAGAAAAACAGTTGCAAGATTTGCATTGGTGTGCAGCCAATGAGAATTTTCCTTCTCCCCCTTTTTGGGGGGCAAATTTTTGCCGGAGAATTCTCTCTACAGTTTTGCGAATTTATTCACCCATCACTAACAGTAACACCAGAAACTTTAAGTGTTTAAAAGTAATGAAAATATCATGTAGTGTTGCCCTGCACTGGTAAAACTGATCTGTTTGCTTCAGAAACAAAATATCAATTTTCTAGTCAGCACTTTCCACCTCTTGTTTTCAGGCGGTGCACGTGTCCATTGTACCATTCTCCAACCGTATTAATCATGCTCCAATATTTGACACAGCTCCATTCAAGGATTTTTAATTTAAAAAGCCTTTATTTAGCACATGGCTTTTATGATCTGCAACAATTATTGCCCCCACGATGAAATATGGGAACCTGATTAATTATTTGAAATTTCAATTGGTGAACCCCATGAACTTTATCCGTGAAATGTGATGCAACTGCCTGATCTGTTTGTTTTTTTTCATTTTATAGCTGACTTGTGTTCCCTTATTCTCTCTTTCACCATCCTAGTGGTCTGTCCCATATATAGGAGACCACACGGACATTTAATCATGTAAACTACAGATGTAGACATACAGGTGTAATATCCTTTAATTTTTATGGGGTTACCTTTTCTTGGATGGTAAATAATGTCCCCTTTGAGGCAATTAGAACAACAATTGCAAGATAGCCATGGAAATAATCAATTTTTCCTTAGCCGTAGCAATTGTTGCTTTTTATCTTGGCCTCCTATATCTGATCTTACTAGTTTAGATCCTATTGTTTTGTTCCTTTTATAGTACATTGCCGGGGGTTGTTTAAAACACTGAATTTCAGGGAGTCCATCCTTTAATAGTCCCCAATGTCTCCTTATAATTTTTGCTACCTCTCGGCTAGCAGTAGTATATTTTGAGGGATTCGTTTCACTTTTTCTTTCGATGAGATTTGTGTGTCCCTCTCCTGTGATTCAACTAAAGTCTGTTGTTTTTTTAACAAAGACCTCGGGTAGCCTCTCTCTAAGAATTTATCCTCCATGTTGTCTAGCTGATAATCTTTGATCGTAGGACACGAAATAGTGATTTCGGTAAGGATCTATGGGGTATATTTATCAAAGAGTGAAGTTAATGGTGACGTACCGCCACTAGAGTGGAATTCTGCCACTTCCCATTAATTTCTATAGGGTTTTTAAAGGCATATTTATCAAAGGGTGAAATTTCATTTTCACCCATTGATAAATAAGCCTTTCAAAATCCCATGGAAATGAATGGAGAGCTGCGGAATTTCACTCTAGTGGCGGAACTTCACTCTTTGATAAATTTACCCCTATGTGTCTGTACTGGATGGAAAAAGTCATAATGTAGTATGGTGTTTTTTTACTGATACACAGAGTACTGATACACAGAGTACTGAAGTTGCTATATATATAGCAACTTCACAGCCTTAGAAGTTGCTATAGAATCTAATAATAAGAAGACAAAGATTCATAGATCAAATACAGTATTTGCAGAAAGAAATATACCTCCCAACTGTCCTGTTTTCAGAGGCACAGTCCCTCTTTTGACAGCTCAAACCTTGTTTGCACTGGAAAGTCCCATTTTTCTCTGCACTGAATAGCCAGAAAAAGAAACAAAGTTTATAACTTAATTGGCTTAATTGGCTACAACACACAGTATACAGTATATAAGTTAGACTTGCAGCTTAAAGGGCAATTCACCTTTATTAGCAAAACTGTAATAACTGAAAAACACAGAAATAAGTTTAAACCTTCATAACCTGCCAAATTTTGTATAATGAACATGATGTGGTCAAAAAATGTTTTGCCTCGCTACGCGCATCAACTTTTTTGTCCCTCTTTTTATTTCCAAAATGTTAGGCGGTATGAGAAAACCCATTCATCCATTATTCAAGTAATTCAACACACAACACACTGGTTAAATGAATATATCCCTGCAGTGTAGCATGACTCCTTGGCAAATGTTTCTTTATCTGTAGTAGTACTACAGATAAAGAAACATTTGGCAAGGCCTCATGCTACACTGCAGGGATATATTCATTTAACCAGTACATTGGGATTTGACTTGCAAACAAAGAACATTTCAAACAATGGAACATGGTGACATTGAAAAAATAATGTACAGCCACATTATAGTACTATCTGCTTCTAAGTATTTGTTACCTAAAGCATAAAGGGACACTGCCTAATTGTATTAGAGACCTGCACGCGTCTTTTTTTGCAAAACCATGTACAAGCTATACCTGCATACTCCCCACCCGCTTACCCACATTCTTATTTCTATCCTGGTACACCTGCCCCTGGCGTTAGCATCAAGTAACATAGTAACAGAGTAAGTTAGGTTGAAAAAAAGACACGTCCATTAAGTTCAACCTATTAACTCAATTTTAACCGGCCTAACTGCTAGTTAATCCAGAGGAAGGCCAAAAAAAAAAACATTGAAAGTCTCTTCAATTTACCTCAGAGGGGGAAAAATTCCTTCCTGACTCCAAAATGGCCTTTCAGACTAGTCCCTGGATCAACTTGTACTATGAGCTATATTCCATAACCCAGTATTCCATCTCTTGCTTAAAAAAAGCCATCCAATCCCTTCTTAAAATGTCACGGTCGGCACCCAACACCAGAACATACACCAGGCACCCTGGTCTCGGCTCGTGCTTCACCAGTAGTGTGACCGCCTTTGGGCCTCGGGAGGAGCCCTCAGCTTACTTGGATGCCACCTGGACTTAAACGAGAGGTGCAAGATGAGAGTTCTGGATAGACAGAGGGGCACGACTGCAAAGCAAAGTCTTTGGACAGAAGATCGTAGTACAAGGCGTTAAGCAAAAGAGTAGTCAAATCAGGCCGGGTCGAGGCAGGCAGAGAATAAACGTTATCCGGCAGGCAAGGGTCAAACCAGGAAGTAAATCAGAAGGGATTCAGCAGAAGGGGTAGTTGGTATACAGGCGAGGGTCAGGATCCAGAGGTCAGAATAGTCAAAAGCCAGGCTAGGGTCACAACAGGAATCAAACAAGTTCAGGATACAAGATAGCAAAAGCTCAAAAGCACCAGGTATAAACCTATCACGGGCAAGGTCCCACAGCCCTAATGGGCTTTAAATAGCGTTTGAATTACGCGCCATTGCGCGCTGACGTCACTACGTCATCGCGCCTGCGCCTTTAAATTACACAAGAGCGCGCCGCGTGCGCCTAAAAGAAGCTGCTCGTTGCGGCGGGCGTCCCCGCCGAGGGGGCGGCAGGCGTCCCTGCCGTCCCCCCACTAGACCACCAGGTACGTTCCTTACATAAAGTTATATGTATCAGCCTGTACTTTCAGGGAAAGAATTCCAAATCTTCACAGCTCTCATTGTAAAAAAAAACCGTCTGAATATTTAGATGGAACCTCCTTTCTTCTAATCAGAATGGGTGACCTTGTGATAGCTGTTAAGACCTACTGGTAAATAAAGCATTAGAAAGATTATTATATGATCCCCTTATATATTTATATATAATTAAAACATCACCCTTTAAATGCCCCTTCTCCAGCGTGAACAACCCCGATTTGGTCAGTCTATCCTCATAGCTAAGTTTATCCAAACCTTTTACCAGCTTAGTTGCCCTTCTCTGTACCCTCTCTAATTCAATGTCCTTTTTGAGCACTGGAGACCAAAATTGTACGGCATATTTGAGATGGGCCCTTACCAGTGCTTTATACAGTGAAAGAATGACCCCTTCCTGCCTTGAATAAATACCCCTCTTAATACAACTCAAGACTTATTTGCCCTTGATTTTGCTGACTGGTATTGCTTGCTACAGCCAAGTTTATTATCTACAAGTACTCCAAGGTCCTTTTCCATTATGGATTTGTCTGACATGACCAATCTTTCATAAAGCCATGCTGATTGCTGCTCATAATGCCATTCACTAGGACAAAATTTTGAATGTGATCCCCTAACAAACCTTCAAATAATTTGCCCACCATTTACTGGCCTATAATTACTAGGCAGAGATTGCAATCACTTTTTAAATATTGGAATCTTTTCTCCAATCCATAAGTACCATACCAGATGAAAGCAAATCTGAGAAAATCAGAAATAAGGGCTGGTCTAAAACTGAACTAAGCTTTCTTAGAACCCGGGGTGTATGCCATCTGGCCCTGGCACCTTGTTTGCATTAATTATTATCAAAGCTTTATGAATAATATCCTGAGTTAGCCACTAACTAGATTGAGCTGAGCCATCAGTGCAGCTTTGAAGTGAGCCTGGGAACTCTGACTCCTCTATATATACAATGAAGAAAATAACTGATTTAGCACATTTGCCTTTTCTGTATCCATTACAACCATAATGGAACCATTATTTAAAGGAGCAAGACACTCACACTTAATATACTTAAAAGTTTTGGGGTTAGATTTAGCCTCCGCCACAATGCACTCCTCATTTCCTTTCTTTGCCTCCTGGATTGCTGTTTTACAACATTTATTATAGTGTTTATATTAATTAAATGCAGCTTCTGTCCCTACAGACGTGAAGTTTTTAAAAGCCTTTCTCTTCTTTCTTATTAACTTCTTTACTTCTATATTGAGCCACATAGGGTGATTCTTAATGCTTCTAACATTTACTCCTTAAGGGAATAAATTGAGAACAGTAACAATTTAATATCATTTTAAATTACATCCATTTCTATTCTGTGTTTTTAGCTGTACTTTTTAGTGCCCTCAAGGCACTAAAATTAGCTTTTCTGAAATTCATTGTTTTTGTTGCCCCAGTGTACATTTGCTTTTTGCACCAGCCATTAAGGGGCAGATTTATCAGGAGGCTTTAAGTTGACCAGATAAGGGTGGACCCATTACATCCCCATTTTCTGCAGAATTGTGCTTGGCACTGGGAAGTACAGTATCTATGGTACAGAGGGACAGTGTTTAGCATTGCTAGTTTGCAGCTTGGGGGTTCCAGTTTTGATGCTGACAAAGGGACTATGTGTAAGGAGCTAATCCAGAGAAACTAACATTGCTCTGTGACCCAAGTAATGGACAATGAGTGTAGTGTATTTGTCTCTGACTTTACCACTGGAGTAATATAGAGGGTGCTGTGCTGCACCTGCAGCAGTTTCTCTCCAGTGCATGTTCTGCTATGGAGGCGGCTTGAAGGTGGTGTGAAGTCATCGAAGCACAAGTATATGACACCTGAACTTATGGTATTTAAAGTTAAAAGTACATCATCATCCCTATGGAGGATTAGTCCAACAGTTGGGGAGAGTGGAGGTAGAGGAGTGTGTGTTATCTAATTAGTTGACTAAATATTATGGTTAAGCATGCCACAGAGGATATGTAATCTGTTGTACTTCAGGGTGCATAAGGGAACAACACTTTCTTTATTATATGAAGTGAAGTTTAGGGAGAGAGAGTTGTGCTTGAGTGGATGATAATAAGAACTTTAATCACACTGTGAGATGTGAAGTTTGTGCCAAGCACTGTAATATCTGCACAATTAAATTTTAATTTTCTCTCTGGAACCAAACTGAATGAGTGTGCTTTCTGCTTAACCAATAACTATCAATGTTCCTAAATGGAATAAAAGTTATGGGGGGAATTTTTCAAATCGCCACACCGTTAACACATTTTTTAACTATAACTTGTAATTATGTTTGTGAAGCAGGAATTTTACACTACATATAGGCATGGAAGAGGCTTATTTCAATGCTTGCTGTTGAATTATAACTCACAAAGCATAGAGGAGGACTCATTAGAAAGCCTGAGAAGATCTGAGAGAACATTCTTGGCGTCATTGTGCTATAGCTTACAGTTTATAAGAGAATTAATGAGTTCTGTGACATAGGGTAAAATTAACGTATAAAGGTTACATGGATGGTACATTTTAATTAGGGAGACACCCCTTGTAACAGAGGATATTTTAAACTTTGAGATTTTAAATAGATTATAAATATTGAGATTATGTTTGCACATTTTGTATTTTTGACTGTCATCTCCAAACCAAGTGGTAGCTCCTTCCAACTTTCAGTACAACTTCCTCCCAATATCATTTCATTTAAACTACCTCTTAAAACACATTACTTAAAGAAGCTTCCCCTCATCTACCCTAGCATCACCATCTTCTGCTAAAAGCGGTACTCAGTGCCACATCTCTCACTGCGCTTAGAGTGTCTCTGTGGCATACAGTAAGAAGAAAGGATGACCAGAAAGTTAGGCATTCGATTACCAGAACATATGGGGCATTAGAAAAGACCAGCAGTGGTAGAACACTTTTCTTAGCCTCACATTTGTTATATAAGTTGACTGAAATTCACCAGTTAAAGTCAACGGGAGTTCAAATAATGTTGATGGGCAACGGGTTTGATGCAATCGACTTTTAACTTTTTCTTACTAACACAATGCCTCCACCTAGTGGGATCCGGGAATGCACCTACGTGTGGCCCCACTAGGAATACAGTAATAAAACACACATTATTTGTTAAACTGAATAACGGTTTAGCGAAAATTAACTGGCCAACTGCAGTAGAACACCCATTTTACATTTTTTCAGGGGAAAAAATGGTTTAAAATCCAGCAAAATGTAAAATCAGAGAAATGTATTATGCATAATATGTTGGCGGGACCACAAAACAACAATGTAAAATGAGGGGAAACTTAAAATCAAGGAATGTAAAATGGGGGTTTACTGCAGTACAAATAGCACTTTTAACCAGGTGGGAGTAAGGGCCTCACTATCTACTTTGCTATCTACCTAACTAAAGAAGGCAAAGTCCTTTTATGTCCTTCCAGTCTGGATCAGTAGCTTCAAGCGCTTCTTTAGGGTACTGTCACTTTAAACTTCCCTGTGTCAGACTGATCCAAATGTCTGCTTTTGGTGAAGCCTCTCAGCTCTCTGGGCCTACCGGCAGCTCTCTGGTCTCTCTCTCTGTCTCTCTCTCTGTCCATCTTTCTGCGATGCTTTTCTCTTCTGCCAGAATCTTTGTCTTCCTCTTCCTGCCAGACACTCACTAGATGCTGTGTCACTTCCTGCTGCACTGAGATCACAGAACAGCTGGTTGCTAGGTAACAGCTCACAGCACACAGACACAGGATCTATGCCTGTGCCATAGCAAGAGCAAGGGTTTTGCACTACTTCCCTACACAAATATTTATGATTGAATGTTCTTTCCTCTAATCAGAATGGATGCCCACATATCTGCGTAAACAAAGCATCAGACAGATAATTTTATATGTAGGGGATCAGACAAATCCTTCCCCTGTTTTTCTGTCTGTGACATCATCCAGCCCAGTTACAGGCTGGAGAGCCATCCAATTGGCTGGGTGCCCCAGTGCATCCTTGGTGAGGGGAAGTGCCTAACTTTGGAGCCAAATGTACAGGGTTTCCAACAGAGCTTATAAAGGGATACCTGCTGCAGCAGCCAGAGAGATCCAGATCTGTGGCGAGTGACAGTGCTGCTGGACAGGATTTTCCAGAGAGAAGGAGTTCTTGGGGAAGGGGCATTGAACTGAATTTATCCACCCGGTGTGTAGTGTGGTACTGTAGCACTAAGAGACTGTGCCAGGGGGTGGTAGTCCACACATGTTCCCCAGAGCAAAGTGAAATTGTGTTATTTACAGTTACAGTTATTGCATTCAGGTTTATATTTGTTGTTTACTGGGGGCGTGGCTTGCGGGCGCATGTGACCGCACGTACTTTAGCTCAGCTCCGGTCCCGGTGCTGATAAACTGAAGCTTTTTGCAGTCCCAGGGCACCCAAACGAGCGCTACTCACATGCAGAGGTCCCTGCAGCCATGCCGGAGAAGAAGGATAAGCAGCAGCCCTTAAGACTTACCGCTTTCTACGGCTCTCAGCCTAAGACGCCGAACCAGGATGACAGCCAAGATGGCGCACAGTCCTCGTCCTGCAGATCCTCTGCAGAGCGCCACGCGGCTGAAATGGAATGGCAGCCAGCTAAGTACACTGATAGCACACAGAGCATTACTGAGGCGCACTTAAAGGTGCTGCTTGCGCAGTTAAGAGAGGATATTTGTACAGATACAAAGCAGGCAGTGCGAGACATTAAAACTGAGCTCCAAACTATAGCTGCCCGCACTGACCGTATTGAGATCAAAATGGAGGAGTTGGTGGAAGAGCATAACACTATGGCTGACACGGTTGAAACACAAGAGTCAGTAATTACTATGCTACAAAATAAATTGGCTGATGTGGAAGACCGTTCTAGAAGGAACAACGTAAGGTTGAGGGGTATCTCTGAGGATATTCTGCAGCCACAACTCTGCCAGTATGCTCAGGATCTTATCCTTACAATACTCCCAGAAACCCCTGCAGACCACCTCCTTATTGATAGAATACATAGGATCCCCAAGCCCAAAAATGCGCCAAGCGGGGCACCCAGAGACACCATCCTTCGGATTCATTTCTTCCACATAAAGGAAGATCTGATGCGCTACGCAAGACAGTATAAAGTGCTTCCGCAGCCGCATGAGAAAATACAAGTTTTTGCCGATTTTTCTGTGGCCACTATGGCGAAGCGCCGAGAATTGGCCGGAATAACACAAGCTTTGTGCCAACATGATATACCATATAAGTGGGGATACCCAACAAAGTTATTGGTCCATTGGCAGAACTCCACAAAAATAATCCTAAATGTGGAAGATGGGAAGCAAGCTCTAGCGAAGTGGAATGTTCCACTTACAGCACCACTGAAGCCACGGCAACAACAACAACTTGGAAGGATGCATGTGGATACTGAGAAAGAAAAGGAGGATGATATGGCTATTACCTGACTACCTGCAAAAAGCAACAGGCAGATATCATATGGGTCCAAGAAACGCATTTCAGGTTGAAAGACCAAATGTCTATTGCTAATAAACATTACAAAATGATAGCAGCAGCACCCTCCCTAACAAAAAAAAGAGGTGAAGCAATTATAGCTAGAAGGTCCCTGAACATTTCAAGTGTGCAGCATTTAGCTGATCCCAATGGCAGATGTTTAATTGTTATATGCACTATCAACCAACAGCATTATACGTTGATGAATCTCTACTCCCCTAACACCAACCAAAACCTGTTCCTGAGGCAGACATTTGAACAACTACAAAACTGTAAACAAGGCACTGTTATCATTGGTGGGGACTTTAACAATGTTATAGACCCAGATATGGACAGATTACCACGAGTAAATGCGCTACCCACACAATACCGTAAAGCGGTGACCAAGAAATCCCAAACCTTTTCCAAATTATTAGCACAATACAACCTGTACGATGTATGGAGAGTGCAAAACCCTAACACACAAGATTTCTCATACTACTCCCCTCACCATAAAACGTATACTAGAATTGACCTTTTTTTAACCCACCCCCAAACATTGACCGTAATCTCGCAGTGCTCGATTAGGAATACAACGTGCACGGATCATTCACTAGTTGCATTTACTCTGCAAGAACGATATCAGTTCACTACACGTCCCCCCTGGAGGCTTAACAATTCTTTGGTAAACGACAAAAATATTTGCGATCACATAGATACTACCCTAACCGAATTTTTCTCCCAAAATGATAGCACAGACATAGCTGATCTAACACTTTGGTGTACTCATAAGGCAGTGCTCCGAGGACATCTAATGAGTTTAGCCACACATAAAGCAAAGGCAGCGAAAGCTAAGCAGGAACAGTTACTTAAAAGAATAAATGACTTAGAGCAGGAAAAAAGGATGTCTCTTGAATAGACTCAAAGAGGAAGTGAATTTACTCATTCTTAGCAAATGCCATAACCAATTATTAAAACTTAAAAGTATTCAATATGCTATGGGGAATAGGGTGACCGCCGTTCTTAAAAGGCAACTTATCCACCAACAGACGCATTTCAGAATAGGGAAGATACAGACGCCCGCTCAAGAAACTAAAATAAATCCTACTGATATAGCAGATGCGTTTGCTCAATTCTATAGTGATCTATACAATTTGAAGGATGACCCCTCTATAGCAAAACCCCTAGAGGCTGATATTAAATCTTTCTTACAATGACTACATCTACCTTGCCTACAAGCCTCTACTATTTCAACTTTAACGGGACCTCTCAGATTAGAGGAAGTTCTACAAGAGATAAAAGATTTACCACAAAACAAAGCTCCGGGCCCAGATGGCTTCACTAACCGATATTATAAGTCCTTTGCTACAGCACTAGCTCCATATCTTACTAGGGCCCTTAACGTCGCAGCCATTACAGGACAGTTTCCCCAGGAAATGTTAAAGTCGTATATATCCACTATACCTAAACCGGATAAAGATAGCACCAAATGTGCAAACTACCGCCCTATATCATTACTGAATAGTGACCTTAAGATATACGCATCCATAATAGCAAAACGCCTGCAGACGGCTTTGCCTCATATGATTAATACTGATCAAACGGGCTTCGTTAAGGGACGTCAGCTGCACGATTGGAAGTATTTGAAGCTAGTATTAGAATGTTTTGGTATTCCTTATTCATTTTCCAAAGCTATCATGGCCCTTTATTCTGACCCAACGGCCCAGGTGAATGTAAATGTTTTTTATCTCAAGCCTTCCCCCTGACGAATGGTACTAGACAGGGATGCCCGCTGTCGCCCCTCATTTATATTTTAAGTATTGAACCACTGGCCCAAGCCATAAGAAATTCCCAAAGCATCCGGGGAGTAAAGATGGGCCCTCAAGACCATAAGGTCCTACTGTTTGCGGATGATATTGCATTATTGATTACTAACCCTGATATTGCATTGCAGGAATTGTTTGATTTGATTGGACATTTTGGCAGGTTAACATACTATAAACTTAATGTTATTAAGACCCAGGCATTACCTATTCTTATGCCCGAGCTGGAAGTCGACAAATTGAAGCGGGAGTATGAATTAGATTGGTGTCCCACTGCGATTCACTACTTGGGTGTGGAAATATCGGCAGACCCAGCGCAGCTCTACAAACATAACTTCGCTTCCATTCTAAAAGACACACTAATGACCCTGAATACATGGAAGACGACTTACGTCTCTTGGTTGGGACGGGTAAACGCGATTAAAATTCTAATAATTCCCAAAATCCTATACAAATTTAGAGTTTTGCCCATCCCATTGTATAACGCATTTTTTCAACAAATGCAGAGACTGCTAATGTCCTTTATTTGGAACCATCGGAAGCCAAGGATCCCACGATCAGCGATGTATACAAGCAAAAGAAAAGCAGGATTAGCCTGCCCAAACCTGCATGCCTATTACAAGGCCACTATTTTGGACCAGCTGGCGGACTGGCATTTACCTCAAGGGTCCAAGAAGTGGGTGGACATGGAAAACTGGCTCTATAAATCTCACTTTGGCCATACTGGCCTATCCCATATTTGGACATTGGGAAAGCACCATTACACTACTTTGGAACATTTATCTCTACCACTTAGAGCCACACTGACAACTTGGTATACGGTTAAGGCTAACCGGCACCTAAGCAACCCATTATCGATACTGGCGCCCATTTCTATTCTCGGTGAGGCGATACCGGATCTGTACTTACAGTCGTGGCAACAACAAGGCATCACAAAGATTGGAGACCTCTATGATCACAATGGAATGAAACTCTTTTCCAACCTGAAAACGCAATATGGACTACCGGACGCCCAACTGTATACATTCCTTTGGATACAACACTACTTACAAACAAACAAATGGCTGAGCGCACATCAACCAACCAGATTTGAAGTAAAGTGCTGGAATCCCATGAGAACCAAGAAGGGTACCACCTACCATCTATAACATTCTGGTACAAAGCATTACAGGCCAACCACTGTCAGCTAAAGAAGCATGGGAAAGAGACCTGAACATGTCAATAGATGTGGAGACATGGGACTATCTGTTCAGGCAAACCTCCAAATTCTGTAGGGCGCTAAATCACCATGAACAAACTGCAAAAATAATGTACCGATGGTACATGACCCCGGAGAGAATACACAAAGCCTTCCCCATGGTACCGAATAACTGCTGGAGATGCCAAACTGGAGTCGGAACCCTGTTCCACATGTGGTGGGCTTGTCCCATTGCACAAACTTACTGGACCACAGTCAACCATCTTATTACAGAAATCACAGGAATATCCCATATACTATTACCAGAAATGGTCTTATTGGGTCTCTTTATGCAGAGAATGGACAAAAACGAAAAAAGGGCAACCACTCAAATACTATTGGCCAGCAGAAGTTTACTAGCAAAAAACTGGAAGAGGCCCACATTACCAACAGTTAAGGAAGTAAAACAAGAAGTGGATCGTATACAGCTATATGAAAGGACTGTCCTGTGGACCATTTGACTAAAGCTGACAACGGCTTGGGTTCAGGTCAAAGAGAACGTTTGCTCACCTTTTTTTTCATGCAGTTGATTTGTATGCCAGTACTCCCTCCACGTTCCCTCCCTCTTCCCTACTTTCTTTTCTTTCGTTCTTTTCCCTTTTCTAATCTGTGACAGAAATGTTGTTACAAATACCTGAAAATTGTTAATCAAAAAAAAAAATTTGTTGTTTACTGCACACTGCTTGTTTTATTTTTCATAGGGGAAACCCCCGAGGTGTGCTCCCTAGGTGAAGGCACTGCACTGTAAATTCCAGTTCCCAATACTTCATTCATACGCAAAAGGGCCTCAGGGCCCTGGATTACCAAGAGTTAATTGATATTTAAAGAGACAGTAACCAAATTAGGGTTATATATGGTTGCCTTATATGTTTATACATACAGTGTAGCATATGATCATATGTCCCTTTAAGTGCTTCTTTTCCAGTTTAAATATTTCAAACTTGGCCAGTCTTTCTTGATAACTAAGACGTTCCATATTCTTTTCATATCCTTCACCAGCTTTGATGCCCCCTTTGGTGCAAAACCTTAACTAGTGTAAATTAAACTATATTAAATATTTTAGGTATTTTATTCTACTAATGGATTTGAGCATATATCAGAATTACAGTGAGTGCATGAAACACATTATGCAGGAAGACTGTAGCTCTAATGTGAGTGTAGATTTAGTGACTAAAATTATTACATAATATTCTGGTACCTGTTGGTCAAGTGGGGAGGTGAGACATCTGACTGGTATTGGCCCCAACAGAGCCTGAAAGAAGTCCAAAGATATTTTTTATGAGCATCACACTCTTAGCATCATCAAAACTATGGACATTTCTTAGGTATATTGTGGTAAGCTTAGGAGCACACTATTTGAATGACCCATCATTAGACCAGCCATCATCTCTTCTCATCCTTTCTATGTCAACTGGTGGTATGGTCAGCTCCAGCTTTGGTTGAGCCATAAGGGCATTTGCAGTTGTATTGCACTTTAATTGAATCTTTCTAACAAACAGTTTTGGAATACTTAAATATATATATATTCTAGAATTCCCCCCCTTTATTTTCTAAAGCTGGATGCCTCTGCTGGCTACCCTTAGTTCTAGCTATGGACTGACTGAACTGTAATCTAGATTGATACATGATGCATATCAAAAGGATCAGCTGGGTGCAGTGTCCAACAGACTGTGGTTTTAGGAAGTGTTCCTGAGCCCATGACATGATTTCCAGTGCAGAATCATGTTTGTTTTAATGCAGGGTCACCCGTAGGTCCAAAGATCACACCATCCAATATTGGCTTTTGGTCTCATCCCTTCCATACAGAGATTTTTTTGGATTTGCTAAATCCATCTTTTTAGAATCTTTTTAAATCATCTTTTTAGATGATTGAATCCCCAAATTCTTTGCAATTTTATGTTGAGGAACATTATTCTTATATTGTTGCAATATTTTTGACTAAATGAGTGCAATAGTTCCTTTCCTACAAAGATGTCTTATACAAGATATTTAGTTACAAAGCTGTCATATACAAGATATTGGGTTCAACATTCTTTACTACAAAGCTGTCTTATACAAGACTTTTCTATCAATTAAGTATTATGCTGAGTGTTAAGGGGGTGTGTTCGTTATCGCTGTTTATGCAGATGTTTGATACTTAGTATTCATAAATAGGCGATGACATTGGTTGATAACTCCGTCTATTTATTCCTTTAAGAACTACTCTTAATTGACCTCTCACTATGTACGCTATATACTGTACTGTACTAACTATCTGCGTGCGCTTACTATTCTAATTACCATAATAACAAACACAACACAGTAGTTACAAATAACACAATATATTTAATACAACACTCAACATTAAAAACAGCAACTACCCCTAACGCAGATATACCAATTACACAAGATAAAACAACTAAATAAAACAATCCTAATTTACACTAACAATCCCCAAAATTCACCCACAATCTAACTACACATACACAATCACACACGTTATAATAGCCGCCCTTCCTGGTGCTAACCTTTCCCTAAACCAACAAAAGGGTGAAACAAGATGGGGTATTGGGGATAGGGAATTGGTGGTATAGTGGGGTTTGAGCGTTGGTGGGATAGTAGGGGTTTGAATAGGGGTTTGAGCAGTAGGGGTTAGTGGGAGTGGGATTTGTTGGTGGGATAGTAGGGGTTTGAACAGGGGTTAGGGGGATTCGTTGGTGGGATGATAATAGGGGTTTGATTCGTTGGTGGGATAGTAGGGGTTTGAGTAGGGGTTTGAACAGGGGTTAGTGGGATTCGTTGGTGGGATGATAATAGGGGTTTGATTCGTTGGTGGGATAGTAGGGGTTGATATACTCAGCCAATTTTAAATGCTCGTTGTCCAGGGGGATGATGTCCTCCGGGCGGGCGCTCCACAGAAGAAGAAGAAAAAGAGGCCGAGCGCAGCGGCGCTGGCCCTTTTAAATCTAGCGCCCCTGGGCGGCCCGCCCAGCGGCGTGTGAGCGCGCCCCTCCTCCAGCGCACGCCGCTCTTCTGACCACGTGGGCAGGCGCGGTGATATGACATCACCGCGCACGCCCGCGCGCCTGTCCGTCGGTTCGGCGCCGCCGGCTCGGAGGATCACAGCAGATCCTCCGGCCGGACCGCACTTGCATACCCTGAGGCAGTAATTACTGCCTCACAGGTATGCTAAATGGATTGCCCTTCCTGTTGGGAGGCAGGGAGGGGTTGGGAGGACAGATGCCACATGAATATATACATATATATATTCATGTCAGCATCCATCCTTCCCTTACAATCCCCCTGTTGTCGGGAATACGTGGATATGTATTTGCCCCTTTCCCCCCCCCACTCTTGGTGACAGTTCAGGAAGGACTGAAGTATACTATGGTCCTTAGGTACCTAGACATCACCCATTACGACCGATATCTCTGACTTGCCGTTCACCGTAACCCTAGTCTCCATCCTCAGAGTATCTCGTCTTCTTCTCTCTGCATCCTGGTCTTTCTTTCACAGTATTTAGGTCAATTTCCGTGGACTGGTCTTTCTTTCTGTAACCAGCTACAGTCTATGGTGGTCTTTGAAGTTCCAGCTGCTCACGCTGTCGTCTTTTAGGGGACATACTTTCTGGAATGGCTTAACGATCTTCAGGAGTCGGCCACCCCCAATGAATCTGGAATGGCCTCGTTCTCACAGTCTCTAAGTAGCCGTTCCTCAGGTGTCAGCCACCCCTCAATGAACCTGGAGTAGTCTCGACTTTACTGTCAAGGCAAGACTTCCATCAGACATGTTTCTTTTCATCTTGATTGAAGAAGGGGTTCTCCCATGGACGGATAGATAGGTCTTTACAAGGCAGATCAGACTTTGAGTCAGAGGTGATGCCAGGGTACCTAAATTCTAACTGCGGGAAAGAACACCGCACTTATCTGACATTCAGTTCAAACCTGACTGCTCCTGGGGTGAGAGTGGCAAATAAACTTGGTTTAGGAGGGGACCTGTCCCTAATAAACCCTATTCTAGTCCCCATTCACACTCACAATCCCATAATTACACACCCGACACCCACCCCTCTCAAAAACAAAAAAACAAACAGACCATATATAAACACCATGCCATGGGGCTTCAGGATAACAAAAGATCTGCATCCCGAAACCTCATAGAGAAATATATACATTTCCAGGAATTGGGAATTTAGGGTAGCTTTGCCTGGAGTCTCTCGATAAATCAGGAACTTTATGGACTTGTTAATTTAAGGACTCTGTCAAGGCTGCGCCCTGAGTCTCCTACGGGTGGCTTCGTGAAATTCTGTCTGGTTCCGATTTAATTGTTCCGCGAGTCTCTTGACTCTCTGATAGATCAGCCACAGTCCCATGTACATAATGAAAACCAGAAGGACTATCACCGGATGGATCAGTAGATTGAAGAAGGAGGTCGCCTTTGGGCTGTAACCAAACAAACTTTCACACCAGGAAACCTTGGCGTCTTCATCTAAGGAAGTGGCAATTGCTTTTATCTTGTTCTGGTCGTGGACAAGTTGGATGGTGGCCTGCTTCTCGGACTCATGGAGTTTCTGAAGTATTTCTTCCTCTCGATTAAAATTCAGAAGGAGATTTTTAAGTTCTTTGCCGAAACCCAGAGGAATCTTTTGGAGTCTCACAAGAACATCCGGGCGGATGTCAAGCCTCTTTTTGGGGGTGATCGGTGTTCTTCTTTGTTGCTCTACGACATCTAATCCTAAAATGGGACTACGAGTACAATACACAGCGGGAGGAAGTTCCCCCTCGCAGTACAGTTAGTTCCATAAATGATAAAGGTTGCATTGTTCCCTTGGTACCAACACCAATATCCCTGCCCTAAGTATACCAAATGAGAGGAAGGCATTGGGTTAGTCTTCATCTCACAGGACCCCTCGGAGTTCCAACACTGGTGTCAAAGCACCCGATCCTGACTACCCTGATAGAGGATCGCATCCTCTTTCCTCCAGCATCCCTCCACATTAACTAGATAGGGATGGCCTCTCTCATAAGTGAGGACTTCCGAGGGGAGCTGAGGATGAAACACTGTTTTATTACCTACAACCACACCTAGGTTGACGGCACTGTATCCCTGTAATAACTGACCAGATACAGGTGCCAATGACGAGGTGGTACAAGTGAGGTTCCGACACCCGCCAATCAATTGGATCACCCACCAATTCCTGTGATTGAGTGCAAATTGGGAAATAAATGGACTTACCCGTTGGCGGAGGTTGAATGGGAAGTGGCCTCCGTGCAAAGATGATACAATATGTTTAAGGTTGTCCGAGAGCTCACTTTGGACCTGCGTACATGCCAGAGCCAGCTGTACTCTATCCTGTACCTCCAAAAGACCCATGACCAGCCGTCTAAACTTCTCTCGCAGAGCAGAAGATAGAGAGGTAGTGGCATCTATATGTGAGTGCTGCAAACCTTCAAGGACCTGGTTTACATCCAGCTGAGTATTGAATCCTTCTCCGGCGTGCCGCGCAACATTCCCAAGCTTACTCCTCAGGACTTACATATCCATAGTGTTCAGGACTCCCAGGGCACCCCCACCAAGTCCCATGGATACCAAATCTCTCTTCCTCCTGAATTTCCTGCGTCGAGGGTCGTCTTTCCTAACCTCTTGCCCCGCCTCTATCCATCCTTTCATCATATCAATTTGGTTCTGAATAAACTCCCCACATCTGTGATCCCAATGATCCACTCTGAAATTCTCCATGGAAATCCTCCAGGTGAAAAGAATGAACTTTGCCCCTGTGATGATTTTCCATGGGGATGACAGTTGAGGGGCTACTGGATTGGCCAATCGATGGATAGGTGCGTTGCAAGAGTCTGAATGCGGTTTAACTGGTTGAAGACCTTCTGTTTCCTTCGAATGGATACCGCTTTCTCCAGCCTGCAACACTAGTTTTCCTATAGGTTTGGCTTTGGACAGATAGGCCCACTGTGTAAAAGTCCAGCACCCTTCATCTACAGTCTCACAAAAAGGCCATTTGAACGGACCATCTATATTGATGTCAAAGTTAATATCCCTGCCACTGGGGTCTTTCCAATCGGAAGACACATACCTATTCCGGTATTCCTCAGTCATAGGGGTACCATCCATCCATATATTTACTGTAGGGGTATCTACCCCGTTACACACCAGATCCCAACGCCAGGGATTGGTGTCTGACATTACCATTTGTGTATCCTGATCCCAATGAGCATAGGTGACAAAATAGTACCCTGCCACCACTTGCACACAGTTTTCCCTCATGATTGTAATCATGAAGGACCGTATGGATGGGGCTCCCTATAACTGAGTATACCTT
The DNA here is from genome assembly GCF_017654675.1 of Xenopus laevis. Classification (NCBI taxonomy): domain Eukaryota; kingdom Metazoa; phylum Chordata; class Amphibia; order Anura; family Pipidae; genus Xenopus; species Xenopus laevis. The sequence continues at coordinate 26,878,948 of NC_054388.1, read as the reverse complement.
GTGTCCTTGGCATCGGTCCGTACCTGTAAAACTGTCGCCCTGTATAAACCTTCCATCTCTACCGGACTGGTCTGGTCATTCCATAGGACCTGACCAGAGTTGCTGCAGTTTAACTTTAACATCATTACACTGGTTCGCAAATAGTCTGTGGACACATGACCATGAACATAACTGGATTCCCTAGTGATAATCATCTGGGAATCCCTCAACATGCAATAAGCTTTAAGGGTACCTTTTACTGGAATCGGTCTATCAAATATGTCTTTACCCTTAACCCATCATGGCTATCCCTCTTTGTAAAAGTAGCCTGAAGGATAAACCAACCACTATATTCTGCCCCAGTGACATCTTCAGGACTCAGAACTCTTTCTTTGGTACACAACAATGTAGTATTATTGACTTCCACCTTCTTATAAGGGTGTAAGTGAGGGTCTCTAGATACCCATCTAAAAGATTTAATAGGTATTGGTTCTGAATCCTGAAAATGCCTAAACTCCTTGAGTCAGAGGGCATGTAAGTCATGTTGACACATTCTCCACAGGGGTATAATGTTGGATTACACCTCTGACAAAACCCTCTCTCTGGAAACCATACAGATACCACTGCCCTGGTGTAAAAGTAAAGTTCTCGTATGGTTTCAGGATCTTGCCACCCAAACACTCCACCATTAAAAGACTGGGTTCATTAAGTGGTATGTTAGCCATACCATGAATTGCCCCCAGACCCTCCCCAGAATAGGCAGAGCCTGCCACCAACATGCTTACCACAAGCTGGAGACGTATTCCGTTCAGAAGATCCCTATCCTGGCAATTGTGTCCCATGGAGAGTCTCCCTTGTCTGTTCTGTAGAGTATTAGAAACAAGGTATTAAGTATTATGGATCCACATCGACCCCCCCCCAACCCTCCCCCTTTTCACCCAACTCTCAGCGCATCTATGTTATTGAGTTGGGGAGGCTCGGGTGGCCTTGGCCTGGTTGATGTGGATCCACAAAACCTCCTGACTTCTACGCGACTTTTTCTTATTAGTCATTGGCCTTTGTGGTATTGCCCATTACTTCTAGGACCCGATAGGGACCTTCCCAGTTTGCGTCCCACGGACCAACATGCCGGAAGACCGTTACCATTACCATTTCTCCTACAGAGGGCATTGGCGTTTCCCCCTGTAGATACGGTTTGTGCAACCGTATTGCTGCGTAAGGCAGTAACTCCTTCAGGTTCTGCTGAACCTGTTGGAGAAACAGGTCTCTGGCGATGGCATTTTTTATGGGTTCAGAAACCAAGGGCTCATTAGGTAGGCATAAGGGCATTTTACATCCAGTCATTATTTCAAACGGGGTTATACCGGTACTGGTGGCTTCAGTGGCTCGGATGCCCATTAGTACTGCTGGAAGAGAGGTTACCCAAGAGGAACCTTTCTCCAGTAGTGCTTTAGCCAGCCGTGTCTTTATGGTCCGATTCATCCGTTCCACAATTCCCGCTGACTGAGGATGGTAAGGCACATCAAATCTCTGTTTTATGTCTAAAAGACCACAGAGCGCCTTCATGACCTTACCCGTGAAATGGGTTCCTCTGTCTGATTCTATCACTCTGTGGATACCCCATCGTGATAGAACCTGCTCCCAAAGGACCCGGGCAGTGGTTGCAGCCGAATCATTGGTCGTGGGAATGGCTTCTACCCATTTGGAGAAGACATCCACTACCACCAGTGCGTAGCGACAATTGCGACTACCGGCTGGTAAAGGTCCAATAAAATCTATTTGGATTGCGGACCATGGACCATCTGCAGACGGGACCCGCTGCAACACCGGCTTCAGGGCTGGGGCCCTGGGGTTAACCTGAGCACACACCAGACACTGCTGAGTAACTTCCTCTACCATATTGGACATCCCCGGCCAGTATAATTTATCTTTCAAGAAAGACAGGAGCTTATTCCGGCCGAGGTGTCCAAAGAGTTGGTGGTTCAATCTGGTCAGTTCTGCTTGTAGATGTTGTGGAACCACTGGAAGAGGAAGCTGTTGGGTACCGGTATCATAACACAAAATACCCTGTTGCAATGACCAAGGATGTTGAGGTGTTTTGAGGTGTGTCATTAGAAGAGGATCTTTGTCTTGTTCCTTTTCAAATGACACTGGACCGTCCTTCAGATGAGATCTTATTGCAATCCGTTGTGTGGGTAACTGTTCAGTGTCTGGTTCCCGAAGGGTACCAGACACTGCCGCTAATTTCGCCATCTCATCTACCTTGTTATTCCCCACTATCAACGGTTCATCCCCTTTTTGATGCGCCGGGATTTTTATGATTGCTGCTTCTGCCATGTGTGTCGTACCCCAATTCCACAGTTCCTTCAGGACCGATACATGAGCCAGAGGTTTGTTTTGACTGTCTACAAACCCTCGCCTCTTCCATATGTCCAGGTGCAGGGTGAGGGAGCGAACTACATATGAACTGTCACTATATATAGTTCGCTTCCCTGAGGGTTGAAGAAGTAAAGCTTCCTTGACAGCCTCCAGTTCTGCTCTTTGTGCTGACATGTGACCGGGTAACTTGACAAGACTCTGAGTACCTGTGGTCTCATCTAGCACAGCAAAACCTGTGACATAGGTCCCCTCTAGGTAGAAACGAGAGCCATCAACAAAGATGACCCTATCTTCTGGATGTCGATCGGTCCTGAACATCTGTGGTACACTGGTTTGCATTGGTTGGCCACAGTCATGTTCGGTTCCAGTGGTGTTCAGTAACTGAGACAGAACATATTTAGCTTTGTGGTTCACCTGCAGATTCCGGCCACTAAGATCCATAATCCACCTACCGAATCTCTGTTGAGAGACTCCAGGCAGTGTATCACGGAGCAAAAGAGCCAATGGAGAATGTGGAGTGGCCTTAAACCTAAAATATGCTCAGTGGTCTTAACAGCATAATGTATGGCTGCCAGTTGTTTGGCACACTCATCGAACCCGCGATCGACAGGTGAAAGCAACCTGGAGAAGTATCCCAGCGGTCTGGTTTCATACCCTACCTTCTGTAGAAGGACCACTGCGATAGACTCTGTCCCCGCATATGCCTGTACGGCCATTTCCCCATCGGGATGTGGAGTAGCCAGTACAGGTGCCGAGGAGAGATCTCTTTTCACCACAGAAAAAGCCTCTTCCTGCGCATCGGACCAACCTTCGATTGAGGGTTCTTCTCCTCGTAAGAGTTCATAGAAAGGTCTTGCTTTAGCAGCGAAATCCTCTATGAACTCCCTCATGAAATTGGCTACCCCCAGAAATTTTCTCAAATCCTGAAGAGTGCCTGGCCTAGGTAACTTTACCATGGCTTCCACACGGGCTGCCATGATTCCTTTGGCTCCAAAAGAAATTTGGACCCCTAAGAAAGTCACCTCTGCTCTAGCCAAATTTGCCTTGTGGGGGCTCAACTTGAGTCCTGATTTGGCCAGAATAGCCAAAATAGCTCCCTCAGCAGAACCAAGTGTTCCTCCATGGTTTCCGTATGCAGGAGCAAGTCGTCCACATATTGTAACAGACATTCGGGCCGTGAAAACAAACTCAGCACCGCTGCCAATGCCTGGTGAAAATATGTGGGACTGCTATGAAACCCCTGAGGAAGTACAGCAAACATGTACTGTTTGTCTCCCACCGTGAAGGCAAATTTGTATCTGCAATTCTCGGTTAATTCGATGGAGAAGAACCCATTGGCAACATCTAAGGCCGAGAACACACGGCTTTTGCCACTTATTCTGGCCATGATATCGGGAGTCTGTGCCACTACAGGGGCTGACATAGGGGTGTACTTATTAAGGACCCGGAGGTCTATGGTAAGCCTCCATGTATTTGTGTCCTTCTTCTTAACTGGCCAGAGGGGATTATTGCATTTTGAATTTCCCTCAATGACCACACCCCTAATCTTCAGTTCCTGAACTGTGTCCATGATCGGATGAGTGGCTTCTGATGGAAATCTGTATTGGCGTTGAGGTGGAGGGTCTGGACCTTGTATGTCCACCTGAACGCCAACCAGTCTACCACAGTCATTTTTGCTCTGGGCACACAGATCGGGATACTCGTATACAATAGGCTCCAGGTCTGCGTTATGTGAGACATCCAGCCATTTGTGTTCGAGTATATCAGTACCATTATCTACTGCTGGCAAGGGTGGTCCCAAACACTGGCGTTGTATCACAAACACCTTGGATCGTTTGGGGCCCTTCCATACCATACAGTTTACCAGATCCTGGATCCACCCATTCTGTGTCATCACGTCCGTTCCGATGATGTTATCAGAGCCGGGGTAGTACCACATTGGGATCTTAAGAGTCATGTATCTGGCAATCTGAATGGTTACTTCATCAATTCTGTGGGCCCTCACCCCCCCTTGTTGGTGATCAAATCCGATCACCACACACTGAGGTCTATTGGGGTGTAAATCATGTTTGACATTGGTAATGGAAATTTCCGCACCAGTGTCCAGCGTGATTTTTGTGTCCTGATCTTTTATGGTGGCTTTAATGTGGGGTCTCCCTGAAGAATCCAGTATAATAGGACATACTGGAGCCAGCTCTTTAGGGATCCCTAACCTTCAATTGATGACTACCATACTCCCAGTAAGTACCTGTGAGGTACATACTGCCACTTGTGAGTTCTTGCTCTGATCCTTCGGTATGGATTTGTTTGATTCCATTACCTCTGGGGTATTCACAATAGCCACACGTTTTGGTGATTGGCTATGTAAATATCCCAGGTCTGTATCCACATGTTCCCCCACTGAGTTATAATAATTAGGTTTCAGCTTGAAACCATTATTATTGCCCGTCTTCTCAGCGATAGTCCGACTCCTTAGCCATTGCGGACAATTCCTTTTCATGTGTCCGGTTTGTAGACAGAAAAAGCAACGAATGCTCCCTGTCCGCTCAAATGGCGGGGCCGTGGGGCGAACATTTGAGGTGAATTTGTTGTGCGGTACCCGTTCATCCTGTGATTTAACGTGTACTGGCAAACGCTCCCTAACTTTAACAAAATTCTTATTGTGCAGTATATCCTGTCTGTACTGCTCAATAATCTTGGCCGCATCCGCAAGGGAAGGTTCCCTGGCTGCGCTTAACCGGATTGCAGTATCAAGATATGGGAACTTGTCCACAAACATGCAGACCATGCCTTGTGGGATTCCCATACCCTGATCTTTAGTAACCCTCCTGTACATCGCTTCAAACCAACTACACAGAGACAAAGGTTCGTCCTGTATAGTGGGCTTGAATTTTGACAGAATATCTGGAGTGACGTCCCAATGCCCTGTTGCCAGTTTCATGAGAATGGAGAGTCTTTCCTCCATATCATAATACTGTCCATTCATTGGTTGTGTCCTCCCTGTTACCTCATACCTTTGGTTAAAGTGTGTAGGTAACCAAAGTTTAAACAACTCCATGCGATATTCAGGAGCCACTGAATACTTGTTACAATGACCCTCAAAAAGATCACATGAAGTAAACGGATCCACATTAGGATCATATTTCGGGATCTCCTTGCAGATCCACAACAGGAAATGTATCCTTTCCATACTGGAATGGTTAGGATATACCTCTTCCTGTCTATCTGGACGAGTTGGCGGATTGGAAGTGGAAAATCGCCATCCACTCTCCTGTCCCCAACTGTTGTCCTGTTCCTGGAAGCGGCCGCTCCATCTGTTCTCCCCGGATGTCGGAGTGAACTGTAGCGACCGTTCCACCTGGTGCTATCGCCGCTGTCTCCCCCTGTGCCGTTCCCGAAACACAAACCTGTTTTGTGGGCACCATGCTATTAGCACCAGGCCGTGACAGATTGACAATTATCTGCTGCAAATCCGCAATGATTTGTGTGTTTGCAGCCAGATCCTCTCGCAACTGAACAATCACAGCATCCGTAGATACTGCATTGTTCCTCAACTGATTGACCTCAGTGTACAGTCCGAGTAATTCTTTGTCCATGTCAGAGTAGAGGCTCTCTTTGTCCGAGAGCCTAGACTCCAACACACAAATCTCCCTGCCCCTCTCCACTGTACACTGGACTTTCTCTTGCACCTGCGTCTCTAGCGCGTGTATTTTTTTCTATATTTTCTACACAACAATTGCAGTGAAAGTTTAGCGCATTGGAAACCTCCCCTGCCTTTCTTGTGCTAGCTAGTGCCTCCATGTGTTCTGGCTTCCATATGATATCCTCAAAGGTGTAAACCAATTTGGCTAAAATTTGGAGCCGTTTGTTAGTTTTATTAAAGACACCCCTACTGATACAACTCTTATCATGAGCATATGCCTGGTCCAACAAAGCGGACCATAGCAGCTCAGTAGATTTGTATGCGTTGGGTATTATGGGATTAAAAGTGCTGTGTTTACTCAAGTGTTGAGGTGTGGAGAAAGTCATACTCACTTTTGGTTGAGATGCCATCATTCAATCGGTGCTAACCTTTGTCCTTGCTGCTTGTATAAGGTCCTTTAACTTCCGGAACGCCTTTCTCCCTACCAGAATGGACTTTTATTCCGCTCCGATAACGATGGATCTCTTCCCGTGACGTGATTTTTCTTTTCAGCAATGCGTACGTGTCATGACCGTGAAAGGTAACTAAAAATAAAAAAAATAAAAAATCTTAGTAACAGATTATAGATTCTCTGCTTAAGCGTGATTTACGTTTGGTACTATACTGTAACTCGCGTTACCTGTCCAAATTATCAGGTCGGACATTCAACCTTGTCTCTACCGCCTGATAATCACAGTATAACCGATCCCTAGCCTCAAAACCGAACTCAGAAATAACGCTATACGCAGGGGCCGCTGGCTCGCCAATGTTAAGGGTGTGTGTTCGTTAACGCTGTTTATGCAGATGTTTGATACTTAGTATTCACAAATAGGCGATGACATTGGTTGATAACTCCGCCTATTTATTCCTTTAAGAACTACTCTTAATTGACCTCTCACTATGTACGCTATATACTGTACTGTACTAACTATCTGCGTGCGCTTACTATTCTAATTACCATAATAACAAACACAACACAGTAGTTACAAATAACACAATATATTTAATACAACACTCAACATTAAAAACAGCAACTACCCCTAACGCAGATATACCAGTTACACAAGATAAAACAACTAAATAAAACAATCCTAATTTACACTAACAATCCCCAAAATTCACCCACAATCTAACTACACATACACAATCACACACGTTATAATAGCCGCCCTTCCTGGTGCTAACCTTTCCCTAAACCAACAAAAGGGTGAAACAAGATGGGGTATTGGGGATAGGGAATTGGTGGTATAGTGGGGTTTGAGCATTGGTGGGATAGTAGGGGTTTGAATAGGGGTTTGAGCAGTAAGGGTTAGTGGGAGTGGGATTTGTTGGTGGGATAGTAGGGGTTTGAACAGGGGTTAGGGGGATTCGTTGGTGGGATGATAATAGGGGTTTGATTCGTTGGTGGGATAGTAGGGGTTTGAGTAGGGGTTTGAACAGGGGTTAGTGGGATTCGTTGGTGGAATGATAATAGGGGTTTGATTCGTTGGTGGGATAGTAGGGGTTGATATACTCAGCCAATTTTAAATGCTCGTTGTCCAGGGGGATGATGTCCTCCGGGCGGGCGCTCTACAGAAGAAGAAGAAAAAGAGGCCGAGCGCAGCGGCGCTGGCCCTTTTAAATCTAGCACCCCTGGGCGGCCCGCCCAGCGGTGTGCGTGCGCGCCCCTCCTCCGGCGCATGCCGCTCTTCTGACCACGTGGGCCGGCGCGGTGATATGATGCCACCGCGCTCGTGCGCGCCTGTCCGTCGGTTCGGCGCCGCCGGCTCAGAGGATCACAGCAGATCCTCCGGCCGGACCGCACTTGCATACCGTGAGGCAGTAATTACTGCCTCACAGGTATGCTAAATAGATTGCCCTTCCTGCTGGGAGGCAGGGAGGGGTTGGGAGGACTGATGCCACATGAATATATACATATATATTCATGTCAGCATCCATCCTTCCCTTACACTGAGCCACCATTGATAAAACTTCTCTCGTTACAAAAGATAACATATCAGATGTTTTTCTGAAAAACTGGAATAGTTGTGTAATGCTAAAAAAAAAACACCTGGTTGAACATCTCACCAATTCGCAACAAGTCAATAACATGACTGGGTGTAAAAAAGAATACATCACAAAAAAGTAAAGATGGGGAGTGGGTCACCATTCTGTGAAACACTGCACACTAAAAGGATTGTTTAGTTTTTTTATGCAAGTCCTGCAAGTCAGTAACATAACTAGACGGGGGCCCTCCTCCGTACGTTGTTTTTTGTGTGTGCAGTGTCGCTCGAGCTGCCGGGATCCCATGAGGGGGTGCGGGCCCTGGCCCAATCGCACCCCCTGCTCCCCCGGCAGTTAGGCCACTACTGCGAGTGCTGAGCCATTGCTGTGTAAATATAAATAAAACAACAACAATGATCTGATCTGTTTAATGTGAATTTAAAGTACAGGAACAAAATGCTGGCAAAATCACAAGGTGTCAAATAAAGGACCCATCAGTGAATTAGAGCCTTGGAAGTTAATATCATGGTTCCATAAGTGTGTTGCACATACACTCACAATTTACTTGCACCCAATGAATCACACACTAGCACTGTTATTGCAAGCATTTTAAAGGGATACTGTCATGGGAAAAAAATTAATCAGTTAATAGTACTGCTCCTGCAGAATTCTGCACTGAAATCCATTTCTCAAAAGAGCAAACATATTTTTTTATATTCAATTTTGAAATTTTACATGGGGCTAGACATATTGTCAATTTCCCAGTTGCCCCAAGTCATGTGACTTGTGCTCTGATAAACTTCAATCACTCTTTACTGCTGTACTGCAAGTTGGAGTGATATCACCCCCTCCCTCCCCCCCCAGCAGCCAAACAAAAGAACAATGGGAAGGTAACCAGATAACAGCTCCCTAACACAAGATAACAGCTGCCTGGTAGATCTAAGAACAACACTCAATAGTAAAAACCCATGTCTCACTGAGACACATTCAGTTACATTGAGAAGGAAAAACAGCAGCCTGCCAGAAAGCATTTCTCTCCTAAAGTGCAGGCACAAGTCACATGACCAGGGGCAGCTGAGAAATTGACAAAATGTCTAGCCCCATGTCAGATTTCAAAATTGAATATAAAAAAATCAGTTTGCTCTTTTGAGAAATGGATTTCAGTGCAGAATTCTGCTGGAGTAGCACTATTAACTGATTCATTTTGAAAACAATTTTTTTAGATTCTAGGAAAACGGTTTTTAACATTTGCTGTGGGGCCCAGTAAAATCTAATTCTATCACTGGCTACATTACTGAACTGTTTTTGATTAGAAACAATTGCAGAACTCTCCCCCATTCCAAAGCACAATGCCATTGAAGCAGTGGGGCTAATTTTGCAGATTTGCACATGGGCAATAACCCATGACGACCAGACAATTGCTTTCAGTGTCCACGCCACAGCTGCCTGGTTAGTTAGGGGTTACTGCACAGGTGCAAATTTGCCTACAGCCAGCTCCAAGCTGTGTAATAGTTTTGCGCCCTTTGAGGCCAGACCTCTAGCTTTTGCATAATAGACTGTTGAGGCCCGAAGGCACAATTTGGAGTGCGGACCAAGGAGGAAGCAATTAGGCAAACACAGTTCGTGGTACAATGGATTAGGCAGAAGAATTGTCAGTTCAGGCAAAGGTCGGTCCAGGCAGCAAGATATCGTGGTCGAGGTTGCAGGCAAAGGTCGGTCCAGGCAGTGAAGTATCAAGGTCGAGGTTTCAGGCAAGGTCGAGAATCAAGAATCAATATTAGAAGACACCCAGGAACTCTAGATAGAAGAACCTATACTAGGGCGCTGAGAGAACCTTCTGGCGTCCTTAAATAGGTGGGTTTTCGCGCCAAAACGTGCTAGGTGATGTCACAGGACGTGTGCCAGAATGTGTGTCAGCGTCAGCACGTTTTGGACACCAGCGTTAATGCGCCAGCGTAATTACTCTGTGCAAAAACGCCGGCGTCACGCTGACATCTGATGGCCACATGGCCTCTTCTGGGCGCCGCCATCTTGGCACAAGGAGGACGGCCAGGATGCCTTACAGTAGCCCCTCCTCCACGAGGGGCCTCCGGACCACCAAGGCTGGGTTTCAGAGGAAATCTTCCATGAAATCTCTGAATTAGAAGAGGAGCATGAATGTCTGAATGTTTGACCCAGGAACATTCTTCAGGACCAAACCCCCTCCATTCCACCAAATATTGAAGAGAGCCCCTGGATACCCGAGAATCCAAAATTTTCTCCACTTCAAACTCCTGATGACCATCAACGAATACAGGAACTGGCGGAGTAGAAACATGACCAACAGCAGCCGGCTTGAGAAGAGAAACATGAAAGACATTTGGAATCTTCATCTCTGGTGTCAACTGGAGACGAACGGCCACAGGGTTTATGAGTTCAACAATGGGAAAAGGGCCAATGAATTTGGGACCTAATTTAGCAGAAGAAATTTTAAGACGAATGTTTTTAGTAGAGAGCCACACCTTATCACCAAGAGCATATTGTGGAGGAGGAGAACGCTTCTTATCGGCAAAAAACTTTTGACAGGAAGAACTCTTCTCAAGGTTGACCTTCGTGGCTTGCCAAATGGCAGACATATGGGAAAATTGGTCGTTGGCAGCTGGTACATTGGAGAGGAGTACATCTTGAGGAAAAGCAAAAGGGTGTTGCCCATAAACCCAAAAAAAAAGGAGATTTGTCTGAAGAGGCATGAAGAGAATTATTGTGAGCAAATTCGGCCCAGGGAAGTAAATCAGCCCAATCATCTTGGCACAAGGAAATATGGCATCTTAGGAATTGTTCAAGAGTTTGGTTGACACGTTCAGAAGCTCCGTTGGACTGAGGATGATAGGCAGAGGAAAAATGTAATGAAATATTGAGAGATTTGCATAAAGACCTCCAAAACTTGGAAATGAACTGTGAACATCTGTCAGACACAATTTTCAAAGGAAAACCATGAAGATGAAAAATGCGTTGAATGAAAAAATTAGAAAGTTCCAAAGCAGAGGGATGAAGTGAGCCATTTTGCTGAACCTGTCAATTACCACCCAAATGACTGTACAACCACGGGAGGGAGGAAGGTCCACAATAAAGTCCATGGCCAAATGTGTCCAAGGCCGGGAAGGAATGGGTAGTGGTAAAAGTAATCCCTTGGGGGAGGTGTGACAGGTTTTAGATGCGGCACAAATGGAACAGGAAGAAACAAATTCTTTAACGTCTTTCCGAAGGGATGGCCACCAAACAAGACGGGATAATAACTCAGTAGTCTTCTTGATTCCAGGATGGCCAGCCTGCTTGGAACTGTGTGATTGATGAAGAATAGATTGACGAAGATCCGGGGGAACAAATTCCACACCAGGAGGTATATCAGCAGGGGCAGAAGTTTGAGCAGACAAGATTTGAGACCCAATAGAAGGAAACAAGGCAGCCAAGATCTTTGCCGACTGAATAATCGGTTCTTCGTCCTTCAAAGAAGAGTCCACAGGAGAAAAACTCCTGTATAAGGCATCCGCTTTTTTTTTTCTAGAACCAGGTCGGAAAGTAATGACAAAATTAAAACGTGAAAAGAACAAGGACCAACGAGCCTGTCTGGGGTTCAGACATTTAAGGGTTTGAATGTATTCCAAGTTCTTGTGGTCTGTAAAAATGGTCACAGGCACTGCGGAACCTTCAGGAAGATGCCTCCATTCTTCTAATGCTACAGATGAAGCCACTTGGTTTTGTGAGTTAAATGCGTCATGACTCAGGGATAATTGAAGAAACTGTGTTATCTAAAGTCATCTTAACTCATTTAATGCATTTAACCTTTTCATTAGCATATCAAAGCACCATTGTGAACAATGGTGAATGCTTTAATTAGATGGGATGTTGAAATGCAGTTTTCTGTGTTAAATGAGATAAATGGGATATCTGTGTTTAGTTATTCTGTGTCAAACAGACAAACCAAAGTGGCTGCATCTGTAACTTGACTGCCAGAAGTTCACGATTGCCAACGTCATAATTGCGTTCTGGAGGAGAAAACTTTTTAGAAAAGAAAGCACACGGATGAAGTTTCCCATCACAGAGTTGTCTTTGAGAGAGTACGGCTCCAGCACCTATGTCAGAGGCATCAACTTCTATGAAGAAAGGTAGAAGGGGGTCTGGATGTCTTAGGACAGAGGCCGAGGAGAAGGAACTTTTCAGGGATTCAAAAGCTTCTTTGGCTTGAGAAGTCCATACATCAGGTCTTCCACCTTTACGGATGAGAGCCAAAATTGGAGAGATCCTAGATGAAAATCCTTTAATGAATTGCCTATAATAATTGGCAAAGCCAATGAATCTCTGTATAGCCTTGATACTAGTGGGTAAAGGCCAATCTTGAATAGCAGAAATCTTGGCTGGATCCATCTCAAATCCTTCAGAAGAAATTATATAGCCCAAAAATGGAATTTTAGTAGTCTCAAAAGAACATTTTTCCAGCTTGGCAAACAAGGCATTCTTCCTTAGGCGAGAAAGAACCTCCCGGACATGAATTCTATGCTCATCAAGATGTTTAGAGAAAATAAGAATATTGTCCAGGTAAACGACCACATACAGCCCCAGCAGATCCCTGAAAATATCATTGACGAACTCCTGGAAGACTGCGGGCGCGTTGCAGAGTCCAAAAGGCATGACCAGGTACTCGTAATGACCATCTCGAGTATTAAACGCAGTCTTCCATTCGTCGCCATCCCGGATTCGGATCAAATTGTATGCCCCTCTGAGATCCAACTTGGTAAAAATACAAGCTCCTTTGAGTTGGTCAAAAAGTTCTGATATCAGGGGTAAAGGGTATCAATTCTTGGCGGTAATCTTGTTAAGGCCCCAGTAGTCGATACAAGGTCGAAGGCTACCATCTTTTTTCTCTACGAAGAAAAACCCCGCCCCAGCCGGAGAAGAAGAAGGGCGTATAAATCCACGCTGGAGATTTTCTTGTACGTATTCCTTCATGGCCTTAGTCTCCGAAGGGGAAAGAGGGTGAGTTCTACTTCGAGGAGGCATGGTGTCGAGAAGAAGATCAATGGGGCAGTCGTAGGATCGGTGTGGGGGAAGGATTTCTGCCGACTTTTTACAAAAGACATCACCAAAGTCCTGATATGCCTGAGGTAAAGAATGAAGATTTATTGAAGAACAAGACAATTTCGAGACTGCATTATAGGGCAAACACTTTAGTCGACAATATGGACTCCACTGGGAGATCTGATTTGCAGACCAATCAATGAGTGGATTGTGGAGTTGGAGCCAGAGTAAGCCCAGGACTACAGGTGTAGAAGGGCAATTTATAATAAGAAAAGAAAGTCTCTCCACATGCAGTGCCCCAATCATAATGGAAAGTTCTGGTGTGGTATGTGAAATGAAGGCTGTAGATAATGGTCTGTCATCAATCGCCAGGACTCGAAGAGGAGCCATCAAAGGAAGTAGAGGAATGTTGTGCCGAGCAGCAAACGCCTTGTCCAGGAAGTTTCCTGCAGCCCCAGAATCCAGAAATGCTTGCGTCGAAATTTGCTTAGCCGAAACTTGAAGCTGCAGTGGAAGCAAAAAGCGACGAGAAGGTTGATGAGGGAAAGGATCAATTCCACCCAGGTGAGTCTCCCCAAACTTACCTAGGCGCGAAAGTTTCCCTGCTTCATAGGACAATTAAAGGCAAAGTGAGCCTTGCCACCGCAATAGAGACATAAGCCGGCAGTACGTCTGCGTAACTTTTCCTCTTCGGATAAGCGAGCTCCCCCGATCTGCATGGGTTCCTCAGAAGAAGCAGGTGTTGGAGCAGTAACAGGGGTAGTAGGAAGGAACGGTCTCTGGAATCGGGGAGCCAGGGGAGGAAGAAATCTCTTGCTTCTCTCTCTGTCGGACAGATGTTCACGCATCCTGGTATCAACTTTGATGGCAAGAGCGATGAGGTCTTCCAATTGCTCCGGAAAAAAACGGGATACCGCATGGTAGGAATCATTATTCCAATTTGTCTCTGCTGCTAAAGTGCGAAAGTCTATGGCATACTAGCTGACGCTGCGACTCCCTTGGTGAGTCTGCAGCAAACGGGAAGCAGCGGTGGACAACCGGCCAGGTGCATCAAAGTCCTTGCTAAAAGACTGGAGAAACAACTCGACATCGTGAGTAAGGGGAAAGTTCTTCTCCCACAAGGGGGACGCCCACTCCAAAGCCTTCCCTTGGAGACGAGTAATCACGAACCCCACTTTAGCCCTCTCGGAAGGATATTGCGAAGGCTGGAGCTCAAACTGGATTTGGCATTGGTTGACAAACCCACGACAGGACTGTGGGTCTCCATGGTAGAGTGGAGGAGCTGGAACCTTAGGCTCGGAAGCATGAGAAGAAGAGATGCCGACCACCGGAAGAGGAGCTGCTGCGGCAGCTGGAGGATTAATAGATAATTTCTCTAGGATGGCCTCCAGCGCTTGACCAAAATGGACCTGCTGAGCTTCGTAGGATTCCATACGCGTAGCCAGTCCACGGAATGCTCTTCCGAAATCTGGAGGAGGCGGAGCTTCCTCAGAAGGATCCATGGCCCGAGTATACTGTCAAGGCCCGAAGGCACAATTTGGAGTGCGGCCCAAGGAGGAAGCAATTCGTGGTACAATGGATTAGGCAGAAGAATTGTCAGTTCAGGCAAAGGTCGGTCCAGGCAGCAAGATATCGTGGTCGAGATTTCAGGCAAAGGTCGGTCCAGGCAGTGAAGTATCAAGGTCGAGGTTTCAGGCAAGTTCGAGAATCAAGAATCAATATTAGAAGACACCCAGGAACTCTAGATAGAAGAACCTATACTCAGGCGCTGAGAGAACCTTCTGGCGTCCTTAAATAGGTGGGTTTTCACTTCAAAACGTGCTAGGTGGCGTCACAGGACGTGTGCCAGAATGTGTGTCAGCGCCAGCACGTTTTGGACGCCAGCGTTAATGGGCCAGCGTAATTATGCTACGCGAAAACGCCAGCGTCACGCTGGCGTCTGATGGCCACATGGCCTCTTCTGGGCACCGCCATCTTTGACACGCGGAGGACGGCCAGGACGCCTTACATAGACTGTCTTCCACTTTTGCCCTCCACCCAACAGCAAATGGCTGTAGCTCCCTGGCATGCCCCAAGATATTAAGTTCTCAGCAGGAGAAAACTAATGGAGAGGAGTGATGAGCGAAGTTTTGCCTAAAATTTGCAAAACAGCGATCATTCGCCAAAATACATTGCATGCCATGGGCGCCCTGGTATTTTCAAAAAGACTGAATCTGCAAAATGTATTTATTAATATATTCAACCAGTCAAATCATGTGACACTTTGAACAACAACATGATAGGTAAGTGTAGACAGAAGGATTCAGTGGGAATCATTTATCAAGGGACTCAATTCCCAGTGTTTTCTTTCCATAGTTCCTGTATTTCGCAGCATGTCATTCCTATTTGTTTTTAAGTACTGGCTTCATTTTCTGCATTTCTTGATTGGTTTAAAGCATGCATTTAAAGGGCTTGTACTCTCGTGCTTCTGACAGATGGTAATGTATATGCTCACCCAGGATTTTAATTACAGAGGAAGCAGACCCTGTATCTTCAGGGGGGCCCAGAAGGTTCAGGGGAACGCACGAGGCCCCGATTAATGAGCAATTTCAACATATATTGATAAAACAGGTCAACCTCTGGATTTGCTGTGGGACCCAGTATCATCTGCTTCTGCCACTGTGCTCACCTGTGACTTAGGGGTAGATGTATGGGTAATTTTTTTAATGAAATATGAATGAGAATCCTTTGAAAAAAACAACTTTGCATTAATTTTGGAAGGGTTAAAATCATTACATATATGTTTCTCAGGCAGCTGGGAATTTTGCGGTAAATTTGCAAATTTTTCAGCGAAACGGGACACTAATACTGAACACAGAACTGTGCACCTGGAGTCTGTACACTATTGCCTTCCAATGATTGTGTAAGTTTCCTTCCTCAATATTCATTGGCATTGTGATGCTAATAATTATTATACAGGCAAGAGAGAAGTTGGTGGAGGGCACAACACACATGATTTCTTACATGATTTAAACAAAAGTAGCAACAGTGTGCTTGCAATATACCGGACAATGTTACATGTCTTTTACAATATGACTTACTTGTTTTAAACCTTAATGTACCTTAAAGGGATACTGTCATGGGAAAAAACATTTTTTTCAAAATAAATCAGTTAATAGTGCTGCTCCTGCAGAATTCTGCACTAACATCCATTTCTCAAAAGAGCAAACAGATTTTTTTATGTTCAATTTTGAAATCTGACATGGGGCTAGACATATTGTCAATTTCCCAGCTGCCCCAAGTCATGTGACATGTGCTCTGATAAACTTCAATCACTCTTTACTGCTGTACTGCAAGTTGGAGCAGCCAAACAAAAGAACAATTGGAAGGTAACCAGATAGCAGCTCCTTAACACAAGATAACAGCTGCCTGGAAGATCTAAGAACAGCACTCAATAGTAAAAACCCATGTCCCACTGAGACACATTCAGTTACATTGAGAAGGAAAAACAGCAGCCTGCCAGAAAGCATTTCTCTCCTAAAGTGCAGGCACAAGTCACATGACCAGGGGCAGCTGGGAAATTGACAAAATGTCTAGCCCCATGTCAGATTTCAAAATTGAATATAAAAAAATCTGTTTGCTCTTTTGAGAAATGGATTTCAGTGCAAAATTCTGCTGGAGCAGCACTATTAACTGATTCATTTTGAAAAAAATGTTTTTCCCATGACAGTATCCCTTTAAATAATTTTTCTAATCATAAAGTAACTCCCAGTTGTTGGAAATAAAGTAATCAATTACCTTGGTTACAGTCCAAATGCTGCTGTACACATCACCAAAGAAACTGTTCAACATAGGCAATTGTTAGTCATTATAAAGCACCTCATTTTGTTCTTTTTGTAGTGGATTTAGATTTTTCTTTTGAAGGCTCAGCCTGGAGATGTTTTACAATAATTTCCCATTACAGTTCTGTTGGCTTCTTTTATTCAGGTATGGTAGTGATTAGTGGGCTAATAAATTTGTCAGACATGAATTTGTGGTCAATTTCCACGTTTCGCAGCAAACAAATTAATTCAAAACTGCGAGGACAATTCACCAGTGATAAAATCTGCCGCAAAAAAAAATATTGGCCCTCGTCAAAATTGACTTTAATGCATTTGGACCAAAAATAACACGCGTCATAATTATTTTGACGCCCATTTACTTCAATGCGGTTTGGTACAGATTCGCCCATCACTAGTAGTGATGCAATTTGCAGACTACAAGCTGAATTTACATATGTTACTTATATTTATTTTTAGCTAAAGATTGTATTGTCCTATGTTGTTGGTTATATGTTGCTAAAGTATTTATCATATTACACACGAAACAAAAAAGAATATCTAAAACTCCCTAGCAATAAGCTCTTGCTCTTGCAGGTGAGATGAGTGAGACATTGATTTTAAAATCAAGCTACATCTAGTGGCAGAACAAGAGTTAGGAGATCATCAAAATGGAAAAAACAAAAAGTAGTGTATGAATTGTGTTTCACATAAAGGTATAAACTTGTATTCAATATTCTCAGCACACTTTTCCTGTTCTATGTTCAAACTAAATTGTTACTACAACAAAGGATTATTGGATCAAAACCTGAAAAAAGTCATGCAAGCAAGCCTGAAGAGCAGGAAGGCATTCATTTGTGTAACTGAAATGGCTTGGTATATGTTAAGTGTTGTATAATTAAGCATATTTTAAATTTTTACAGGTATACGAAAGGAGGAACCAAGCACTTAACAGCTTCACAAGGAACATAAAGGGCTCTGGGTGGTTCAGTATGGGCACAGAGGCATAAAAGAGGTAAAAAACAGGTGACCACATCTAAATCTAGAAGCTTACTGGAAATGATAGCAGACAAGAGACTGAAATCTGATAAGAGCATCTAAATAGGAGCAACTAAATTAGACAAACATTTATGACATTCTGTATTGAACCACTGGCTTAGGGGCAGATTTACAAAATTCGAGTGAAGAATTCAAATGTAAAAAACTTCGAATTTCGAAGTATTTTTTGGGTACTTCGACCATCGAATTGGTTATATTCGATCGAATTCGAACGATTCGAATGATTCGAAGTAAAAATCGTTCGACTATTCGACCATTCGATAATCGAAGTACTGTCTCTTTAAAAAATACTTCGACCACCTACTTCGGTAGATAAAACCTACCGAAGTCAATGTTAGCCTATGGGGAAGGTCCCCATAGGCTTGCCTGTGATTTTTTGATCGAAGGATTTTCCTTCGATCGTTGGATTAAAATCCTTCGAATCGTTCGATTCGAAGGATTTAACCTTCGATCGATCGCAGGATTTGCGCAAAATCGTTCGACTTCGATATTCGAAGTCGAACGATTTTAGTTCCCAGTCGAATATCGAGGGTTAATTAACCCTCGATATTCGACTCTTGATGAATCGGCCCCTTAGTGTATTTTTTTCTATTCTAATCAAAAATCCTAGTATTGTTCTATTGTAAAGATGCAATGGTCTTAAAAAAGACTAAGTCCCATAAAACTCCAGATTATCCAGCCAAAAAAGCGCAGGGATAAATTGATCCTCTTTTTTCTTTCTACTTTTTTTCCCTCTTTCTACTAGTTTTCCCACTGTATGACCCCACTGGTTACCCTAACATAAACACATTACCCTAGCCTCAGATTGTCTACTTCAGATGGTGTGCAACTACAACTCTCTTGACTTTATCAACTCACTATTGCTCTTTACTTGGCAGCTGATATGATCATGATATGTACCCAATAATAGGCGAATCTGTCCCTCATTTAAAGTCCTTATCTCTCTGTGAAACAGTTGCTTTTTTATTATATACTCTACTAATGTGTCGGGGCATTGCTGCCCGTCTGAGCCATGAGTATACCACTCAATGTGGACATTACATTTCTACCCATGCTGTGATTGTTAGTTGTTGATTGTCATGGTCCCCAGTTTGTGGAACTCCAGTCATGCAACTTGTGCTAATTTTGTGGAAGCCCTGTCATGCAAAGCAATTTGTGCTCTGTGGTGCCCCTACTGCCCAGCATGGGTATTCATGAAAAACACTAAATATAGTGCCACTCTTTGCCCTTGTGGCTTTTATTTTTTAAGGAGGCTATTCAAATACCCAGGATACCAACAAGAAACTGTGGTGGTACATATGGTGCCACTCCGCTAACCTATGGTGGTGCTGAAGGCTCTATATGTGGTGGTCATCCATCACCTCCTCTTATTTCTCTTTATGTTTATTTATTTGACTAAATTTTACTCTGTTTCCTTTTCCATGGCCTTGTGTTTTATGATTTTTTTATATCACTTGGACATTTTACTTTGCTGTACTTTAAATGTGCTCCTTTGTATACACACTTTACCAACTCAAGCTTCCCTTTGATTATCAGATTAACAACCTACACACAGTAATGTAAACTACAGTGTATACCTTACACCAGTGATGTCATGGGGTGGGATTTAGGAGATACAGTTATTTTCACTCACTACTGCCTATTTCAGTTGGTTTGGTTTGAGGAACTGTTTGTAATGTCTTGATAAACGTTGTATTTATGAGTGCATATACATATATGGCTATATATGCACTCTTAAATACAATGTATTATTATTTCACTAAAATCCCAGTGTTGCTGGTCTTGTTGAATGCTATGTTATTTTACTGTGCACCTGCTCTGCAATCAAGAACCAAGCCACGCGCACAGCAGCTTAGGGTCAAACATGAAAGCCTGTATTGCCCCATACGTTGCATGCATATAAGTTATTTCATGAGATATTTCATTTATACTTATGAGACTCATTGTACACTTTCTCCTCCTCAATAGATATTCATCATAATCTCAACAATTTAGCAATTATGAACTCTTTTACCATATAGAGGAATAATTTAAACAGTTTGATTTATAGTATGTTCTTCCTTTCCCAGGACTCTACAAAGACTCTCTACAAAAATATAGTGCTATTATAGTATTATGCCACATAAAGAGGTACAACTTATCAATACATAATACAAATATCTGACTTTCTCAGTATTATTTTTTTAAAACTTCAGTTTTATTTGCAATATTTGAAAAGAGAAATGGTCATGCAATGACATATATGATATCATAGTGATACAATTGCAGATAAAACCAACATCAAACAGTTAAACATGTCAGCTATCAGTACAAGTACAGAAAATAAATGGGAAAGGAAAAAAAACACAATGTGTTAGCAAAACCTCGAGATTCTATCAAAGTTGGGCATATGTGTCCATAAAAGTGTACCATTCACCCCAAATTTCATAATGTAACTCCAAAGAATTATCTCTCTCTGCCACCCCTCTCTCCATGTTACCTCTAATATTGATTTGGGCTATGCATTCTTGCAATGTTGGAGTTGTAGCAGTCTTCCAGTATTTGGCTATGAGGGTGGTAGCGGAATTGAAAATATGAAACATCACTTTCCTAGTGCTTTTGGCTATGCGTATAGGATAAATTTGTAGCAGGGCTACTTCCAGAACCATAGGAAGATGTTGTTTGAGCAGTTGGGAAAGCACCTGAAAGATGTGTTGCCAAAAGGTGGAGATTATGCGGCAGTCCCACCACATGTGTAGTAAAGTACCCTCTTGTCCGCACCCTCTCCTCTTCGTTTGCTTTCTCTCAGCTCTCTTGTTAATTGACTTCAATTCTTAGGGTATGTCGGTACAATTCTTGCCAGCCTATCTGGGGTTAGATGCCACCTATAAATCAGCTTGATGTGCGCCTCTCTGTGATTGGTGCATTTGGTTGCTCCTTGCGGGGCAGTGAGTACTTTCCGCTATTGCTGTATAGTATATGATTTTTGGAGGTCCTGCTCACATCTAATCATATATGGCAACTTACTATCTAGGTCTTGGGCCAACACTTGTTTATAACACTCTGAGATAAGTCGTCTCCCATTCCATGCTTTTTGGCATAAGTATTCCATAGTAGTTTTGAGTCGACTCTTTTTATAGTCCCTAGATTGGGAAAGGAGCCAGTGTGTAATCTGAAGGTAAGTGTAGTTGTCTCGCGGATTGAAAGAATATCTTTCAGAAAGTCTCTGATACGTTTCCAGGGAATTCGCAAAATATATGTCTTGGAGTTGTTCGATGCCTGCTTCAATCCAAGATGCTATCCGAATCTGTGGAATAACTTTAGGCAGAGCTGAAATTGGAAACAGCGGAGAGGGAAATGACCCAAAATTAAGTTTTTTAGCCATACGGTGCCATATTTGCAAAGTATAACTGGTGGTAGGCAGGAGTAAGGTGATGGAGGGCCTGGAAGGTTTGTTGAGCCAGAAATACTGCGTAAGCTGGTGGTCGGCGGCATATCCTAGCTCTAGATCCACCCATTTTCTGTGACCTGATGGGGCATGCATTCGGATGGCCGATTCCAGTATCATAGCTGTGTGATAAGCTTTAATGTTAGGAATACCAAGACCTCCCGAGGTTCTAGGGTATTGGGTGATTTGGAATTTGATCCTGGGCTGTTTGTCATGCCATATAAACTTATTAATCATTCGTTGCAAGGTTTGGAGGTAAGTGGGGGGCAGAGAGATTTGTAGAGTCCTGAATAGGTATAAAATTTGGGGGAGAAGATCCATTTTGGTTGCCACTATGCGGCCCAGCCATGAGATATGTTCATTTCGCCACTTGGCACAGTCTTGGATCACCTTGTGCAACAATGGCTGCTAGTTCAACCTGTAAATAGCATCAGGATTTTTCTGCAACTTAACCCCTAAATAGCTAACATAAGAATCTCGCCATTCAAAGTTAAGGGATTGTCTGAGAGCATCTAGGGCTGGTTGTGGTATGTTTATGGGTAGTGCCTGTGTCTTAGAAGTATTTATTTTGTACCAGGAGACCTGTTGGAACATTTGAAGGCAGTGCAAAACATTTGAAATGGTTACTGTTGGGTTGGTTAATGCCAATAAAATATCATCCGCAAAGAGTCCTATTTTCTGGACTCCTGCTTGAGAACAAATATAAGAGGCGAAAGTGGGCACCCCTGGCGAGTGCCATTAGTGATGTGGAAGGCGTCCCAGAGGGTCCCTGAAATATTAACTCTGGCAGATGGTGTAGCATAGAGGGGTTGAATTGCCTGGATGAATTCTGGGCTTAAAGCAAAGTGGTTCAGAGTCTCCCTCATATATAACCAGTGGACCCTGTCGAACGCCTTCTCGGCATCTAAAGAAAGAAGGACTGTGGGTTGTTTGGTCTGTTTAATTATATGCAACAAAGTATGAAAACGTCTCGTGTTGTCTGAGCCCTGCCTCCCCAGAATAAAACCCACCTGGTCGTTATCAATTAAGGATGGAAGCACATGCATAAGTCTGGAGATTTGCCTGGTTTCGGGATCGTCACTATGGGGCCGATTCATCAAGGGTCGAATATCGAGGGTTAATTAACCTTCGATATTCGACTAGGAATTGAAATCCTTCGACTTCGAATATCGAAGTCGAAGGGTTTTTGTGCTATTTCCGATCGAAGTAAAATCGTACGATCGAACGATTTATCCTGCGATCGCAGGAATAGTGCCTTCGATTCGAAGTATTCGGTCGTAGCGTACTGTCGAATAAGATCGAAGTAAGATCGAAGTGACCCTTGCCCCACTTGTATTCGAATCGATCGATTCGAAGTTTTTATGCCCCACTTCCTTTTTGCCATTTTTTTCAAACAGGAAGCCCTCTAGAGGCCATTTTAGGTGCATTTTCGGCCCAATTGCGCACTTGCTATTTAGACTGCACAGGTGGAGGAGGTGTCTGAGGCAGGTTGCTTTTTTTTTTGAAAATGGCTGGTAGGAGGAGGCTTGAGGAGGAGGAGGAGGAGGGGGAACGTCTCTCCAGCCCTGGGGAAGTGCCAACGGCGGCTGGATCCCACACTATGTGGGATCTTAGTCGTCACAGGAGGGGGAGAGAGGGGGGCACAGGCTGGGGAGTCACTGGGAGGGGTTCCTGGGGGGAGGAGGAGGAGGAGGAGGAGGAAGAGAGTGGGGGGTCCCGTAGGGGAGGGGAAGAGAGTAGGTCAGGTGGGGGGTCCCGTAGTGGGGGTGAGAGTAGGGCAGGGGGGTCCCGTAGAGGGAGGGAGGAGCGTAGGGCAGGGGGGTCCCGTAGAGGGGAGGAGAGTAGGGCAGGGGGGTCCCGTAGTGGGGGTGAGAGTAGGGCAGGGGGGTCCCGTAGAGGGGAGGAGAGTAGGGCAGGGGGGTCCCGTAGAGGGAGGGAGGAGCGTAGGGCAGGGGGGTCCCGTAGAGGGGAGGAGAGTAGGGCAGGGGGGTCCTGTAGAGGGAGGGAGGAGCGTAGGGCAGGGGGGTCCCGTAGAGGGGAGGAGAGTAGGGCAGGGGGGTCCCGTAGAGGGAGGGAGGAGAGTAGGGCAGGGGGGCAGGAGCATAGTGTAGGGAGGGTGTCCCCCAGCCAACGCAGGGAGTCCCCCAGGGCACGCTGCGTGTCTCGCCCGCCATCTGGGGCACGCAGCGTGTCACGCACCCCACCCAGGGCTCGGAGAGGCTCCCCCAGGAGGAGGACACAGAGGCTGCCCAGCAGCGAGGAGGAGATGGAGGCACGACCAACTGCCTCAGAGAGGAGACAGGAGGAGGAGGGTGATGATAACGGAGGAGAGGAGGGCCCCACCAACAAAATGGCCCGAAGGTTTACCAGTGATGAGAATGGAGCACTGGTGGATGAGGTGTTAGCGCGATGGGATGTGCTGTTTGGGAGTCGGTCCCATCGTATCAGTGCTGCCAGACGTCAACACCACTGGCAGCAGGTAACGGACAAGGTGAACACTGTGGGCGCTTTACACAGGGATCGCCCCACAGTGTACAAGCGCTTCAGTGACCTGAAGCGTTGGCTAAGGGCAAAGCTGGTTACCAGGAGAGCTAAAGCCCAGAAGACCGGCGGAGGGCGAGTCCCTCCACTCAGACTGAAGCCCTACGAGCGCCGGCTTCTGGACATTTTGAGCAAAGAGGGCAGTGAAGGAGTGGACACAGACTGGAGAAGTAAGTTGAATTTTATAGAAACAAACATCTGACTCCTTTTTTCCACATTCACATCATTTAGATAAATGTCTAATTTCCCCTTTAGTATTTCACTTCTTTGCTAAAATATTGCTCCTGTTTTGCATTAGAGGAGTTTCTTGTGCTTTTCTTTACAACTTTGCTGTTTGTTCATTACTAGTTATTAAGTGCAGCTGTAACATAGACAAAATGGCAGCCATTTCTTTATTAACCATTTCCCCACTATAGTACAAATGTTTAGAAACTGCATTAAAGGGGTGGTTCACCTTTAAGTTAACTTTTAAGTATGTTCTAGAATGGCCAAGTCTAAGCAACTTTTCAGTTGTCCTTCATTATTTATTTTTAAAATTAAAGGACTCTTTCCAGCTTTAAAATGTGGGTCTAGAAATGCTCTGTAAGACTACACATGTGATGTTATTGTGAGTTTTTATTACTCATATTACTAATTAGACCATCCACTAATTATATTCCAGTCTCTTCTTCAGATGAATGCATGGTTGCTATGCTAATTTGGACCCTAGCAACCAGATTGCTGAGACTGCAAAGTTTAGATCTGCTGATTAAAAACCTAAATAACTTTAAAATCACAAGTATTGTCATATATTACATTCTCTTCTGCTCGCACCATTGCAAATGTATTTAAAGGAACAGTAACACCAAAAAATATAAGTGTTTTAAAGTAATGAAAATGTCATGTACTGTTGCCCTGCACGGGTAATACTGGTGTGTTTGCTTCAGAAACACTACTATAGTTCATATAAACAAGCTGCTGTGGAACAGGAATTGAAAAAAGTCTATATGGCACAGGTTAAATAGTGGATAATAGATAACTCCATTATGTTCTACAGAGTTTATCTGCTGTATAACCTGAGCCTTTTCTCATTTGAATGGCTGCCCCCATTGCTACACAGCAGCTTATTTATATAAACAATAGTAGTGTTTCTGAAGCAAACACAGCAGTTTTACCAGTGCAGGGCAACACTATTTTCATTACTTTAAAACACTTATTTTTTGATGTTACTGTTCCTTTAAGTTTTAACCATTCCATCTCACTTGCTGTACCATTCCATTGGAGTTAGTATTTGGAATGAGAAATAAAATAGATTTGTAGCATGTGGGAGGTCTCTTGCAATTCCATATGATTTTGTTTTTTTAATACTTTTTTTGTTTTCTTTATTCACAATTGCAGTACCGCCGCAAACATCGCGGCCTGACTCGGGCAGTGACCAGGACCAGGACGACGCCGCTCAGCAACCCCAGGAAGAGGGTGAGGCTGAAGATCGTGATAGAGCCCCGGAAGCTCAAGGTACAGACATGTTCAATGTTGTGGCCAATGTAGTTGCTTCCTCGACTTGTTTACAGCATTACTAATGTCCTATCTCACATTACAGAACACCGAGCTGAAAGCCGCGCCCAGTCACCAGCTGTGATACCTGTGGTGCCCCCCAGACGTAAGAGTAATTTTATAACTAATAACCCCTTACTTTATTTGTCTGTGTGTCACCAAAGATGCCATGTATTGGTTAAGCTGAGCTCAGGAGAGGTGGTTAGGAGAATAAAATAGGATCAGACAGCTAGAGCAGAGTTTCTATGGGAACCAGTAATGATGTCTGCTCAGTGGCTGTTAGACTGGAGGGTGTGTTTAGTAATCTGAGCTGAGAAGAACTGAGCATGCTCATTAGCCAACAGCCAAAGGGAATTCCTGAGGGAGGGCCAGAGTGAGTTAGAAGAGGAGACGGAATTCTAAGTGATTAAGGGGATACTGCAGACTTTACTGTTAACCTTTTAAAAACCAGTGGCAGGTATCTGAAGCTCCTCCTCACTGGGAGGGAGGGTTTACATGTCCTTTCAAACTTTTTTTTTGTCAAAAAAAAAAAAAAAACTTGTTTTCCAAGCTACAGACTGGTGTGAAATTTTCACTCTAATGTTTTGTTTATGCCAGCCCGCCCAAAAGAAAACACCACCTCCAATCTAAATGTGGCCAAACACGGGCCAATAAAAGCTGCCGACAGACCGACAGCTTACTGGCCCGTGTATGGGGGGCCCCCGACGGGCTTCCCCGATCGAGATCTGGCCATAAGTCGGCCAGATCTCGATTGGATGGGACTAAAATCCCGTCGGATCACGAAGGCATCTGTTCGTTGATGCGGTCCTGCGATCCGACCGCCCGTTCCTATTCGTTATGATCCGATCGTTGGTCCCTAGGGCCCACAATCGGATCAGTGCGATATTGCCCACCTCAAGGTGGGCATATCGGAGAGAGATCCGCTCGTTTGTTGTGGGTTATGCACATTCCAATATATATACTTAGATTTGATTTTTCTTGTAGGTCGTGCTGCTGCCACTGCTGCTGCTGCAGCAATTGGGGGACCACCACAGGAGGAAGGACGGCGACTGGGTGAGCAACCTGCGGCACAACCGGGGCTCGTTGACGCCATGATGGCTGCCATGCAGCCTATGCTCCACCAGCCGCGCCGCCAGGAACTCTGGATGAGGCGGTGGATGGCCCTAATCCATAGGGATATTCAGGAGACCCAGGTGACCATCCATCGTGGAATCCAGGACCTGGTGGCAGCTATGGCAGCCCAGCCTCATCAACCAGGGGGCTCTGCTGAGGATGAAGTCCCTGGTCCACCTGCTGCTCCCCCTCCACCCCCTTAAGCTCCTCAACATCGGAGGGAAAGGGGGCATAGAAGGGGAGACGGTCCTGTCCGAGGGGACAAACGTCCCTAGCTCCAGTCTGTGTCATTTTCCATCTGACACTGGCCTCTTTGCCTGTTTTTCTCCTGGTAACAAACTTTGCCCTATTGACGCTTCAGGTATCACTTTGTCCGTTACCCAGCAATGGGATTGACTCCCAAACAACACATCCCATTGTTTACACTGCTCCATTCTCATCACTGAGGGGTGCCATTTTAACATCTATTGGCACCCTTTCCAATAACACCTGGAAAAGCACTTCAAAACATCTAAGTGCATTTGCTCTAACATATGTATATATGTATGGTGTTATCAGCACCAAGGAGTGCCATATCTAACACCCATTGGCGCCCTTTCCAATAACATCTGGAAAAGCACTTACAAACATCGAAGTGCATTTGCTCTAACATATTTCTATGGTGATGCTGCAGTGTTGCCGAACACATTCACTTGGCCAAAAAATGTTACATGTAAGGGTCAATGAATTGTATTGCAAGCATATGACTACACTTTTTTATGGTGTATTTATCACTAGTGCAGTGTTGCTTCAAAGGTTCCATATGCTAATCAAGCTCTGTATTTATGTGGTTTACATGTTATGTGCATTCATGTAACAATGGCCTATATTCTGCAACTGTCAAAGTGAAAACAGTGTACCTTGTGCTTTGCACTATGAAGTTATGTTGGCTACCTCTAGCCTACTTTGGCTACCCAGCACTCATAATAGGTGCTAACGCCTACCTCCTCCTCCTCCTCCACCTGTGCTCATTAAATAGCAAGTCCAAGGTGTATGATATGCCTTAAAGGCACAAAGCATTGTTACTTTGCACGAGAAGTTATGTTGGCTACCTCTGGCCTACTTTGGCTACCCAGCACTCATAATAGGTGCTAACGCCTACCTCCTCCTCCTCCTCCACCTGTGCTCATTAAATAGCAAGTCCAAGGTGTATGATATGCCTTAAAGGCACAAAGCATTGTTACTTTGCACGAGAAGTTATGTTGGCTACCTCTGGCCTACTTTGGCTACCCAGCACTCATAATAGGTGCTAACGCCTACCTCCTCCTCCTCCTCCACCTGTGCTCATTAAATAGCAAGTCCAAGGTGTATGATATGCCTTAAAGGCACAAAGCATTGTTACTTTGCACGAGAAGTTATGTTGGCTACCTCTGGCCTACTTTGGCTACTCAGCACTCATAATAGGTGCTAACGCCTACCTCCTCCTCCTCCTCCACCTGTGCTCATTAAATAGCAAGTCCAAGGTGTATGATATGCCTTAAAGGCACAAAGCATTGTTACTTTGCACGAGAAGTTATGTTGGCTACCTCTGGCCTACTTTGGCTACCCAGCACTCATAATAGGTGCTAACGCCTACCTCCTCCTCCTCCTCCACCTGTGCTCATTAAATAGCAAGTCCAAGGTGTATGATATGCCTTAAAGGCACAAAGCATTGTTACTTTGCACGAGAAGTTATGTTGGCTACCTCTGGCCTACTTTGGCTACCAAGCACTCATAATAGGTGCTAACGCCTACCTCCTCCTCCTCCTCCACCTGTGCTCATTAAATAGCAAGTCCAAGGTGTATGATATGCCTTAAAGGCACAAAGCCTTGGTTGTTACTTTGCACTATCAAGCATTGTTGGGTGTCCAACACTCTATCTGGCCAGCACTAATCTCATATTGTTGATACTTTTAAACTGGCCAAATTGTCATATAGTGACAAGTGTCATTTGTAGATCATATTGATTGTTATATTATTGTTTTGGACACAAGCTTATCAAGGGCCAAATTTTTGGATACTGTTTAATGTAAAGTTGGCCATGATGAATCCTGGGGTGCATTAGCAATGTCATGCAACAAATGATTTGTAAAATGTTTGTAAAGCTTTTGCCCTTTAGTGGTCTATAGGGGCTGCTATATTTTGAAATATATGTTGAGACCAAATTCCTCCTGTGGCTTCCAGCTAAAGTACATATTTAATGGTTTAAAATAAATATTGTGTGTTCCAAAAACAAACAAACTTTATACAGATATAGATTGTCTTTTTATTGTTGTTCAACTGTTTTGGATTTTGACAAAGATTGTGTCAGTAAAGCCACTAAAACATTACTGGGTGTGTTTGTTTTTCTTTTTTGCCAAGGCGCTTGTCCAAAATAGTAACATGGGTAATGTCATTTCAAACAAGAAAACAGAAGAAGCCATACGTGTAGATCAAACAAGAAAAATTCATTAACACAAATCAAAATAAATTTAAGTAGCCACACAAAAGCCGGTCATTGCTAAACAAACACTGCCACTTACCGATATGTTTTCTAAAGGTGACTCCACCCAGGTTCAAATGAGCATTGGTCGCACAATAAAAGAGTTAATCCCCCCCCCAAATGCAAATAATTGTGTGTGTGCAGATCCATTAAGAAATCATCCCCTTAACACATCACACCTGTAAACTGAATCAGGTGGCAAGAATTAAAAGCCCTAACAAAGTGTGCTGATTGAACTAAACTACAGGTCCCAAGATGCATAGTGCATCTATTGTAGCCAGACTGCAAAAGGGAAACAATTCTTGAAAATACATACATATCACCTTTAAAATAATATTTGAAGTGTCTTTGTATGAAATTGAAAATAGAACTTACCCACAAGCCTGCCGTCCGGCATTTCTCCTCGGGTGAAGAGGCCATGGAGAGCTGACTGACGCAGGATAGTGGCATCAAGGACACTTCCAGGAAAGCCAGATCTCACACTCATGATGCGCATGTTGGAATCACACACCACCTGCACATTGATGGAATGGGAGCGCTTACGATTTCGGTAGCGCTCCTGGTGATGGCGAGGTGGTGTGAGCGCAACATGAGTGCAATCAATGGCTCCTAGGCAATTTGGAAATTGGCCAATTAGGAAAAAATCCTGTTTCAGTCTTATCCACTCTGCCTGAGTTGAGGGGAAGGAAATGAGCCTTCGCGAGTGCTGCAGTAGTGCCCTGAGCACTTGTGTTAGTCTCCTGCTAAAGGTGGACTGGCTCATGCCAATGAGGCATGAAGAAACCTGCTGGAAACTGCCAGTGCCCGGGAAATGCAAAACTGCAAGCAGCTTGTACATCCCAGGCACTGCCTGAGACCGTGCCGTCACAGGTTCAATGGCCTCACTGATGAGACCATAAACCTGCACTATGGCACGACTCAGACGGAACATCCTCACAACCTCATCATCAGACAGCTCGTCCAAACAAAGTACAGATCTCCTGAAGTGACGATGCTGCCTGATCCTAGCAGGGACAAGGTGTTCCTGCTCCTCAGCCTGCTCTTGGGCCTCAAAAATGGCAGCTGGCAAAATGTCCATTCTGAAAAAAATCTAAGCTAAATGGCATCTGGTGGGGGTTTTTATAAGTAAGCCAGTGTTTCCCAGCATTCCATGCAGCTTTAAAACATTTAACCATTTAGTGAAGCGTAAGGATAGATAGGGCCAATTAATATTTGAAGTGATATTTAAAAAAAATAGAACTAAAAAATAATGTTTTAAGCCATTGATACTTGAAAATCTTAGGTTAGATTCTGATAGATGCAAAAACAAACATGTTTCTGGTGTCAGTATTTATTTTAATGTAATTCACCAAACCTCTAGTGCAGCCAGAACTAAAAAAACAGTTTATAAAGTGATCCCTAGGTGTCACTATACACCCACAACAGTGGAGAGCAGCAGCAAAGAAAATAGAAGGAAATCGAATAGTCAAACGATTTTTTACTTCGACCATTCGATTATTTTTCCTCGACTATTTGATCATCTTCGAATGTCGAAGTACAAAATCAACTTCGGTAGGTCAAAGATGGGGTACAAATAAAACTTCGGGTGAAGATTTGATAAATAAGGTATCCTTCGAGTCTAGTCGCATAGTCGAATAGGCGAACTAATACATCCTTCGATAGTCGAATAGGCGAACTAATACATCCTTCGATAATCGTACTTGTTCACTTCGATTATCGAATTTGACTATTCACCTGATCGGAGGATTGCTCGACCGTTCGAATCGATGGTCGAATTCGAAGTAAAAAAACAGTCGAGGCTTAGTGAATCGGCCCCTATGTGTGCCAAGAGAAACTCAGGTTTAATGTAACCAGTGTCCTTGATATTATTGAACAACTTGGCTAAGTGGGGTATCAAAACCTGCTTATAATATAAGTTGGAGTATCCATCTTCCCCCGGGGATTTAGCAGTTTAAAGGCCTAGAATGGTTTGCTCAATTTCCTCTTGGGTAATATCTTTATTCAGGGATTCCAATTGTAGGGGAGTGGGACGTGGAAGTTGGATGTCTTTGAGATATTGGCGGATCGTCTCTTGCGTGGGTTGGGATTCTGAGGGGTCGTTTTGCAAATGATATAATTTAGAATTATAGGATGCAAATTGGTCAGCTATATTCTTAGGGTCTGTTAATTTGGCCTGGGGGGTCGAAATAGAAGCTATCCGTGCCTTAGCTTGTCTATGCTTTAATTGGAGACTAGAAGTTTATTGGCCTTATTGCCTGTAGTGTAGTAGTACCGTTTCAGTAATTTCAATCTATGTTGTCTTTTGGCAAATGAAAGATCATTAAGCTTAGTTCTGGTCTCAGATAGCTGTTGTTGGATTTCAGGGATAGGTTGAGTCAGAAATTGATGTTCCAATTGCCGAAGCTGCTGCTCTAAATGGAGTTGCTGATTAGTTCCCTGGGATTTATAAGTTTTGGCTAACAAGATTATTTCACCCCGATAACCGCTTTATGTGCCAGCCATAGGTTTTGGGGGTTTCTCAGTATTATTTTAACCTGTTATGGCATGATCTACCTGGTAAAACAGGTGTATTTGCTTCAGAAACATTGCTATAGTTTATATAAGCAAGCTGCTGTGTAGCTGCTATGCGGGGGCAGCCATTCAAGCTGGGGAAAAGGAGAAAAGGCGCAGGATACACAGAAGAAAGCAGATAATCGCTGTAGAACATAATTGTGTTATCTGTTATCCACTTTTTAACCTGTGCCATATAGCTTTTTTTCAATGCCCTCTATTGCTACAAAACAGCTTCTTTATATGAACTATAGTAGTGTTACTGGAACACATCAGTTTTACCAGTACAGTGCAACATTACATGATAATTTATTTACTTTACAACACTTTAATTTTTTTGGTGTTACTGTTCCTTTAATACTTCATTAACACTCCACCATTGCAGTTCTAATGATGATACAATAAAACAGTTGTTCAACATGTTAAAAAGTGCATTCATTTATTCTGCAGTACTACATTAATTCTGCAATCGTAATTGTAATTTTAAAACATGTTGGAAAGACCGAAGCACAACTCTCTACCTCTTCAATAATATGGAGGAATGCTGCTAATATAAGAAAGTGAGCCCCAAAGTCTTAACCTGGAAGGGATATTGTCATGGGAAAAAAAAGCATCAGTTAATAGTGCTGCTCCAGCAGAATTCTACACTGAAATCTGTTTTTTAAAAGAGCAAACAGATTTTTTTATTATTTAATTTTGAAATCTGACATGGGGCTAGACATATTGTCAGTTTTTCAGCTCCCCTAGTCATGTGACTTGTGCTCTGATAAATTTCAGTCACTCTTTACTGCTGTACTGCAAGTTGAAGTGATATCACCCCCAGCAGCCTAACAATAAAACAATGGGAAGTTAAACAGATAACAGCTCCCTTACACAAGATAACAGCTGCCTGGTACAATCTAACACTTACTAGTAAAATCCAGGTTCCAGTGCAACATATTCAGTTACATTTAGGGGCAGATTTATCAAGGGTTGAATTTTGAGTTCATGGGAATTATTTAAAACTCCCATAAATTCCCATAAACTCCCATGAACTCAAAATTTGCCCAATTGCAATTTATTAGTTTAATTTTACAAATTGGGTCAATAGGATCGACCCGCAAATTTGAATTGAATTTGATTCTAATTTGATTAGAATTTTTAAAATGAAGGCTGCAAACAACTCTAAATTGATCCCAGGACGTCTTACATAGGCCAAAAGAGCAATTTGAGAGGTTTAAGGTGGCAAATAGTCAAAATCAATTTTTTAACGGTACAGAGTATAATAAATTTCAAAAATCTAATTCGAATGTAAAAAAAAAAAAACTCAAATCAAATTTTAACAGTTCCCTAGTCGAATTTTGACAGTTGTGGCCATAAAAAAAAACTATAATTTGCCAAGGGAATTTTACCTCATTGGGTGCAACTCAAAGAGTTATTACATCTACCTGCATCAGAACTCTTCCGCTACCAACAGTTGGCGAGTTTTATTCGCCCTAAGCTCCCACAGCCCTTGGGCACTTCTATTTATACAACATTTGAATCCCTGTGTTGTCAAGCAGCTCCGGTCAGACATAACATCTCATCTATTTACCGGATACTTCTGACAGGTACTGATGAGCGACTGCCTCCACAACCGCATCTTGCTAAATGGGGCCACGACCTTAACCATCCGTTCTCTGAGCAGGAACAAGAAGAGATGATTCTCAAATCCTGTATTGGTCCTAGGAGTTGCCGCATCTTGGAAAGCAATTACAAGATCCTGACGAGATGGTACAATACCCCTACTAAATTGAATAAAATCTTCCCGGGGGTCTCGGACATTTGCTGGCGGTGTGGACTTGGTCGGGGCACATTGCTCCATATTTTATGGGACTGTACAGAAATTCAGAAATATTGGACGCTGCTTCTGTCTGTATGCAAGGATCAGCTACATCTAGAGATCGATATGACGGCGGCAGCAGTATTGCTACACCACAATGACATTTCAACATCCCTTTACAATAAATCCTTGGTTCAATATGCATTGAATGCTGCAAAAATTCTGATTCCACGTAAATGGAAATCCACTTTGGTGCCTACTATCTCTGAATGGTGGACGGAAATGGAGGAGATTCGAAAGTTTGAAGAGATCCATGCAGTAACCCAAACAGCTATTCGGAAACACTGGGCCACTTGGCTGCCGTGGACTCACTATTTGGAAGGGGCTAGACCCGGTCGCCTAGTTGGCTGCTCTCTGCCAGACCATGACGAGGCCACCTCTTAGTTCAATTCATGTCTGCTATTATTTGCATTTGTTTGCCTTATTTGGTGCTTAGTTTTGCCTAAACTGTATTTATATTGTCACACTGCTTCCTTTCTATTGTGATTCATTGCTTTTTCAGAGTGTATTAGTAAGCCTGGACTGTTCTCCCCCCTTTCTCCCCTTTTCTTACCCCCCTTTATATGTTCTCTGATCAGATTCCACTATACTAGGATTGTATACTTCTGGCAGCGTACTGAAGATAGATCTGTTTGTTTTATGAAAAGATACATTGCTTAGCCTACTTTTAGGATTTTTTGTTTTTATGCAAGTCTTGATAACTTTAGTAGCAACGAAAGTAATGTGTTTTTGAAATGTTGACTTTTTGGCTATGTCTTTAATGGCTATGTGCAATTGCTGTAATGTTTCTTTTTTGCTTGACAAAAAATAAAGATTTTAAAAAAAAAACAAAAAAACTATAATTTGACATTCAAAATTCAAATTCTAAAATTCAAATTTTCACTTCGACCCTTGATAAATCTGCCCCTAAGTAAAAGAAACAACAGCCTGACAGAAAGCAGTTTCATCCTAAAGTATTCTGAAAGCACATGCCCAGGCAAAATGACCTGAGATGGCTGCCTAAACACTAATATTACAACTAAATCCTGACAGAAACCCTTTTAGGCTATAACACATGTACTGTATGTGTTATACTGAATTTTCAGAAATGTATAATAAGGCAAATGTATAATTATTTGCTTTGTTTTACCTTCTTTTGCAGTTTTACTTTTGTCTGCTGTGAGGTCTAAATTTGTAAGGGATAGTAAACAATTTATATGGAGAGGAATGTTTGAGTTCTTCAGGTGAGGACTGATATTGTGTAGAAAAGGCATGGTGACTGAAGGTTAGGAACAAGAATAGGCTCAAGAATGGAACAAGAACAGGAACAAGACTAGGTGCAGGGACAGAGGTGAGAACAAGACCAGTAACAAGAGCCAAAGCAAGGAACAGGGAGACAGAGAAGTGCTATAGTACTCAAGTGCATTGGCCAATGCTCAGGCACAGGAATTGAGGAGGATTTGTCTTAAATTAGAAAGGGTCAGTCCAGATTGGCTGTCCTTATCCAACCAATAAGGTTGTTGGGACCATATAAGAGGCCAGATTATATCTAACAAGCACACTTACTAGTTGCTGCTCACAGGCCTAGGGTACAGAGCCAAAAGTCCAGAGGTCTCTAGCTGAAATCCCAACAGAGCCTGCAACATTTCTTCATTCTCCGTTTACTTGTAACATTTTAATCCTCATACAAGAACCCAATCGTGTATACAATGGCTTAGTATTTGTGGAGGCTAGTGATGGGCGAATTTGTGCCGTTTCGCTTCGCCGAAAAATTCGCGAATTTCGCGCGAAATTCACGAAACGGCGAAAAGTTCGCGAAACGGCACCGGCGTCTCGTTTTTGACGCCGGTGCCTGTTCTTGACGCCGGCGGCCGCTTTTGGCGCCGGCGTCCATTTTTTCGGAAAATTTTTTTTTGATGCCGGCGAATAAATTCGCCCATCACTAGTGGAGGCCAACATGTTCTGTAAAAACCCAGACAGTAACAATGTGCTACAAACCTTCAACTTCTGGAAAAAGAAGAGAAAATCTTCCATGACCATAACGATACCTCATAAACAGAAGCTAATAGCCAACCCCATCTTTCCATAAAATGGAACATATAGTAGATGCCCCCTAGTCCTCCCTGTGGATTAATTGTATGTTTGTAAATTTGGCCCTTGTGTGGTTCTAGCTTCCATACCTTTAATGTCTGCAGAGCCACCCCCAAAGTATGATTCATAAGGACTCACAAAATAGCATCTGGTGGTGATAGGAGACCAACTTTACACTATATATGGAATATAATGCACCAGAGATGAGACAGCTAGAGAGAAAGCAGCTGTTGCTATACAAATACAATATTGGAATTTAATTAAATACATCCAGTTAAGATCATAGTAAAAATACTACTAATACAGTTCCTCATCTACTATTGCAAATGCAACTGATGTGGGCAAACATGAGTTTGTCATACATAATGAGGGTGCACCCAATTTCCAACCAATGCACCAGTTACACCTATTAATACAAGCAATATAAGGCGCAAGGGTTCTTAAGTCCTGCTACTGAACTACTAAAAAGTTAAAGAATTTAATTTACAGACAGGGAAATGAAAAGTAGAGGTACCGAATAGTTCAACTACACTAAGGGGCATATTTATCAAGGGTCGAATTACGAATTGAAATAACTTTGAAATTCAAAAAGACCAACCGAAAATTAAGTCAAAGGGTTTTTTTTTGGTCGAATAGGTCCTTTTTCGATCTAATAGGTCCGTATTCACCTGAATTCGAATCGTACAAATTCGAAGGAATAGAGCATTCCATCGAATTAGATCCGTAGTTTTTCCCAAAAAACTTAGATTTTTCAAAGTCCACCAATTGACTCCAAATAGGTTCTAGGAGGTCCCCCATAGGCTAAAACAGCAATTCGGCAGGTTTTAGATGGAGAATGGTCGACAGTACATGATACATTTCGATATTCGAATTTTCAAATTTGAATCAAATTTGAATCAATTTTGGACTATTCCCTAGTCGAAGTACACAAAAAATAACCTCGACCTTTGAAATATCTGCCCCTAAAAATGCTGCTTGAATTTTTAACCACAGATGCTTAAATGCATCTCTCAATGTTTGCAATTAATATTGTTTGAATTACATTTATAGATGCTCTTTGCAGTGTCTAGTATTTCTCTTTGTTACTAAACACAATTTTCTTTTCCCTTTTAAATACTGACTGTTTTCAGTCCCCAAACAAACTTTTGGCTGCTGATGACCAACAGGCATCCTATAATTTCTATTTCCAGTGAGAAAGGATGAGATCAATACATTACAACCCAGTGGTGTAAATAGACAATGCCTGGCTTGGGTCCAGAGTGCGCATCCGTGTTCGCCTGTACTTAATGTGTGCTGACATTCGCAGCAAAAATCTCCCCTTGCCCTGCAACCTGGGATACAACGTATTGTGGCTCCACCAAGCACCCCCACACCACTAGTGATGGGCGAATTTGCGCAATTCGCGAAACGGCGCCTCGTTTTTGACGCCGGCGCCCGTTTTTCCGACGCCGGCGCCCGTTTTTGACGCCGGCGCCCGTTTTTCCGACGCCGGCGCCGGTTTTTTTACGCCGGCGTCCGTTTTTCGAAAAAAAAATTTTGACGCCGGCGAATTTTTTCAGCGAATTTTCGCGGGAGTTTCGCGAATTTATTCGCTGGCGGCGAATCGCGCAAATTCGCCGCGAATTCGCGCCTCGCGAATAAATTCGCCCATCACTGCACACCACCAGTAGTTCCGCCACTGTTACAACCTGCTATAACGCCACCTAGCAGTTCCTATGGGAAGAGAGGGGAAATTCTCAGAACAGATTCAGAATAGTGATTAGTGATTCTGCCCCACTTGCATTTGCTTAAAATTTTTTGAAACTGATGGGATGGGAATGGGACATCATATTATCTACAAAAACCCCTAGACCCTTCTATTTATCAAAGTCCAAATTTATCGGTGTATTTAAATAAAAAAAGTTCAACCAAAATAGAATCCATGATTGAACCTTATTTATTATTTAAAATATCTAACATTTTATCATATAGAGGACAAATACGAAAGAATCAAGCAAAAATCTGAAAAAGTCATAAATAGACTGATTTTTGGGCTAATTCCAGACCACAGAACCTTTCAAATAGGGTAGGGACCTCTCCCATTGACTTATATACAGTACAACCTTTATGCAGCCTAGGGGTTCCTAAAAATTCAAGGTTTTTTTTCCACTAAAAATTCAGATTTTATAGTAAAAAAAAACTTTTTCGAGTTTTTGGCATTCAGACTTTGACTTAGACTTTTTGCATTTATATTTTTTTTGCCAAAGTGCATAACCTTTCATTTATCAACATTGAACCTCATTTTACAGTTTGCTGCCCAGTTTTCCAATTCAGTCCAAATCACTCTGCAAAATGGCAGCATCTGCACAATTTAGTATCATCAGCAAAAGTAGAAACACTACTTTCAATGCCCACCTCCAAGTCATTAATAAACAAGTTTAAAAGCAATAGACCAAGTACAGAGCCCTGTGGTACTCCACTAACAATACTAGTCCAATTAGAATTTTTTCCTTTTACCACCACTCTTTGTAATCTGTTTTAGCCAGTTCTATATCCAAGTACAAAACCTGTGTGTTTCAACTAAAAAAAGGGAACAGTCACCAAGAAAATTAAGGTAAATATTTGTATTGTAACAACATCATCAGAGATGACCTTCCAGTAATTTGGAGCTTTCTGGAAAATGGGTTTTTGGATAATCAATCTCATACCTGTACCAGCAAGGACAATGTTAGTGAGTGTCAGGAGTAGTTACACAATCAAAGCCACATCAAAGTTGGCGCTGGCCCATTTGATTATTGGCAAAATAGTGTGCATCTGGGCAGAATACCTGAAGCTCTACCTTCATTTCTGCCATTACCCTTAGACAAATGATAACTGTTTAAGTTTAATAAAATAATTTTGTAAGGACTGTGCTCCTTTTTGTCAAACATCAGTGCTGTCATCAACCAGAGGACTATCAAGGGTTTGAGCTTGTATTGTTGCTGCATTTTGCTGCTTGTATCATTATACTCACTACAGCCCTTGGTGCATTTATGTTATTCACTGTACCAGTGCAGGTGTCTCATGGGAAAATTAGCTAGGTTGTCCAGGCCTCTCCAGTGCCTGTTACCTTTTTCTGACTGACTATTTCTGCTACTACCAATACAGACTTCTGATTACTGTTTCTGATTTAGTGCTGCCTGTCCTGACCTGCTTGTACTGACTGCACATTTGCCTCACCCATTGGTACTACATAGTAACATAGTAACATAGTAAGTAAGGTTGAAAAAAAACACACGTCCATCAAGTTCCTCTGGATCAACTGCCAGTTGATCCAGAGGAAGGCAAAACACCCATCTGAAGCCTCACCAATTTGCCTCAGAGGGGGAAAAAATTCCTTCCTGACTCCAAAATGGCGGACTAGTCCCTGGATCAACTTGTACTATGAGCTATCTCACATAACCCTGTATTCCCTCACTTGCTAAAAAGCCATCCAACCCCTTCTTAAAGCTATCTAATGTATCACCCTGTACAACTGATTCAAGGAGAGAATTCCACATCTTCACAGCTCTCACTGTAAAAAACCCCTTCCGAATATTTAGGTGGAACCTCTTTTCTTCTAAGCTGGAAAGACCTACTGGTAAATAAAGCATTAGAGAGATTATTATATTATCCCCTTATATATTTATGCATAGTTATCACATCACCCCTTAAGCGCCTCATCTCCAGCATGAACATTGCCAATTTGGCCAGTCTTTCATCATAGCTAAGATTTTCCATACCTTTCACCAGCTTAGTTGCCCTTCTCTGTACCCTCTCTAATACAATAATGTCCTGTTTCAGTGATGGAGACCAAAACTGAACGGCATATTCTAGATGGGGGCCTTACAAGTGCTCTATACAGTGGAAGAATGACTCCCTCCTCCCGTGACTCTATGCTCCTTTTAATACAGCTCAATACCTTATTTGCACTTGATGCTGCTGACTGGCATTGCTTGCTACAGCCAAGTTTATCATCTACAAGGACTCCAAGATCCTTTTCCATAATGGATTTGCCTAGTGCAGTCCCATTAAGGGTATAAGTGGCTTGGATATTTTTACATCCCAGGTGCATGACTTTACATTTATCAACATTGAATCTCATTTGCCACTAAGCTGCCCAGATTTCCAGTTTGTCAAGATTGTGTTGCAAGGATACCACATCCTGGATGGAATTTATTGGGCTGGATAGTTTTGTGTCATCTGCAAACACTGATACATTACTTACAACACCCTCCCCTAAGTCATTAATGAACAAGTTAAATAAAATTGGACCTAATACCGAGCCCTGGGGGACCCCACTAAGAACCTTACTCCAAGTAGAGAATGTACCATTAACAACCACCCTCTGTACCCGATCCTGTAGCTAGTTTCCTATCCATGTGCAAACGACTTCATTAAGCCCAACAGACCTTAGTTTAGAAAGCAGTCATTTGTGGGGCACACTATCAAACGCTTTGGCAAAATCCAAATAGATCACATCTACTGCCCCCCCTCTGTCCAGCATCTTACTTACCTCATCATAAAAAGCAATCAAATTTGTCTGACATGACCTATCCTTCATAAAGCCATGCTGATTGCTGCTCATAATGCCATTCACTAGGACAAAATTTTGAATGTCATCCCTTAACAAACATTCAAATTTGCCCACCAAATGGCAATTGGAGTAGTCCCTGGATCAACTTGTACTATGACCTACCTTCCATAACCCTGTATTCCTTCACCTGCTAAAAAACCATCCAACCCCTTCTTAAAGCTATCTAATGTATCAGCCAGTACAACTGATTCCACATCTTCCAAATTCCAAACCCCTTCCGAATATTTAGGTGGAACCTCTTTTCTTCTGAACAGAATGGGTCACCTAGTGTTAGCTGGAAAGACCTACTGGTAAATAAAGCATTACAGAGGTTATTATATGATCCCCTTATATATTTATACATAGTTATCATATCACCCCTTAAACGCCGCTTCTCCAGCGTGAACATCCCCAATTTGGCAAGTCTATACCTTTTACCAGCTTAGTTGCCCTTCTCTGTACACTCTCTAATACAATAATGTCGTGTTTGAGTAATGGAGACCAAAACTGTATGGCATATTCTAGATGGGGCCCTACCAGTGCTCTATAAAGGGAAAGAATGTCCTCTTCCTGCCCTGAATCAATGCCCTTTTTAATACAGCTCAATGCCTTATTTGACCTTGATGCTGCCAACTGGCAATGCTTGCAACAATCAAGTTTATCATCTACAAGGACTCCAAGGTCCTTTTCCATAATGGATTTGCCTAAGGGTATAAGTGGCTTGGATATTTTTACATCCCAGGTGCATGACTTTACATTTCACATCAACATTGAATCTCATTTGCTACAGAAAACCAGTTTGTCAAGATCCTGTTGCAAGGATGCCACATCCTGGATGGAATTTATTGGGCTGGATAGTTTTGTGTCATCTGCAAACACTGATACATTACTTAGAATACCCTCCCCTAAGTCATTAATAAACAAGTTAATAAAAGTGGACCCAATACCGAGCCCTGAGGGACCCCTCTAAGAACTTTACTCCAAGTAGAGAATGTACCATTAAAAACCACCTTATGTACCTGATCCTGTAGTCAGTTTCCTATCCATGTGGAAACGACTCCATTAAACCTAACAGACCTTAGTTTAGAAAGCAGTTGTTTGTTGGGCACGGTATAAAATGCTTTGGCAAAATCCAAATAGATCACATCTACTGCCCCCCCCCCACTGTCCAGCATCTTACTTACCTCATCATAAAAAGCAATAAAATTTGTCTGACATGACCTATCCTTCATAAAGCCATGCTGATTGTTGCTCATAATGCCATTCACTAGGACAAAATTTTGAATGTGATCCCTTAACAAGCCTTCAAATAATTTGCCCACCACAGATGTCAAACATACTGGCCTATAATTGCCAGACTGAGATCGTAATCCCTTTTTAAATATTGGATCACATCTCAGCTTTTCTCCAATCCATAGATACCATACCAGATGAAAGCAAATCTGAGAAAATCAGAAATAGGGACTGCTCTAAAACTGAACTAAAAAACTTTTTGGGGTTAGTCTTAGCCTTTGCCGCAATGCACTCTTCATTTCCTTTCTTTGCCTCCTGGATTGCTGATTTACAACATTTATTATAGTGTTTATATTCATTAAATGTAGCTTCTGTCCCAACAGACTTGTAGTTTTTAAATGCCTTTCTCTTCTTTCCTATTAACTTATTTACTTCTATATTAAGCCACATAGGGTAATTCTTAGAGCTTCTACATTTACTCCATAAGGGAATAAATTAGTAAACAGTAATGATTTAATATCATTTTAGATGACAACCATTTCTGTTTTGTGTTTTTAGCTGAAAACTTAATGCCCCAATCAATGCTCTGAAGTGCAGCCCTCAAGACACTTAAATTATCTTTTCTGAAATTCAAGGTTTTTGTTGCCCCAGTGTATATTTGTTTTTTGCACCAGAAAGTAAATGATATAACATTATGGTCACTATTACCCAGGGGTACAATGACTTGCACACTTGCTATAAGTTCTGGGTCATTTGAGATTACTAGATCCAGAATAGATTCTGGTTGGCTCCTCAACAACCTGTGCCATAAAATTGTCATGCAATAAGTTTATAAACTTGTTCCCATTAACTGATGTGGCAGTACTGTTGCTCCAGTCAATATCTGGATAATTAAAATCCCTGATTATCAATACTTTAACCAAACTAGCAGTCTTTTCTATTTGCATCAGGAGCTTAGCCTCCTACTCCTCACTTACATTAGGGGGTCTATAGCATACCCCTACAATTAATTTGCTGGACTGTTTACAGTTGGTGAAGTACTCTACCCATACTACTTCTGCCCCATCATTTTCTAACATAACCTACTACTTTATATAAGCTTTTAAATCCTGCCTAACAAACAGACATACCCCTCCTCCATTTCTATTGCCTCTGTCCCTCCGGAAAAAAAGTATAGCCGCTGATATTAACTGCTCAGTCATGCGACTCATTCAGCCATGTTTCGGCCACACCAATGACATCATATTTTCCCTACAGTGTCAGAACCTCCAGCTCTCCCATTTTACCAGGCAGACTCCTTGCATTTGCAAACATACATTTAATGCTGGTACCATATTGAATAAATGACATGTGGTCCTCCCTACCAAATCCCAACAAAATCTCCTCCCCCATTTTTCCTTCCTTTACCCACTAACTCATCTAACCTGTCTTCCACTGAATCTTTTACTGAACCCTCCCCCCCATGCCTAGTTTAAAATCTCATCCAACCTTCTAGCCATCTTCTCCCCCAAAACTGCTGTTCCATCATCATTGTTCCTGAAAAGGTACTGGAACTATAAATTTCTGAGCAAACTGCCAATTGAGGAAGACATTCTTGAAACTCCTTTTCTTGTGATATCTGTGGATTTTTCAAAGGTGGCCAGAAAAAGATGTAATCTTCTTCCTGCTTGTAACCCCTGGGGACCCCTACTTTCAGAAGGATTTCCTGGCAGAGGAAGCTGAGGTAGTTCTTGAAATAAGCTGTTGAAATTAATGTGCCCCTTGCCAGCTATCAGACGTGAAGGATTCCTTCCTGTTCCTGAAACCGATGGACTCTGAGTTCCCAAAAGGTCTGGATTTAAATGGAAAACTTTTTTGAGTGTTTCCATTTCCTTTCCTTTGTGACAGAAACTGGCTCTTGCCTCCCAAAGCTTTGGAAATTAACTCTTCCAGTTTTTTTTCCGAAAAGAGGTTGTCCCTGGAAGGACAGAGAGCAAAGAGCCGACTTGGAGTGGAGACCGAGTGAGCTAATCGAGTAGTATCGATAGAAGCATTCAAGAGGAAAGATGTCCTAATTCTAAATAATCAATCCTTCCAGGATGTCACTTTTGTCTTGTCTCTCCTTGAAGGCAGTTTCTAAATTCTCTAACCAGATTTCCATGGCTTTGGTCACTGAAATACTACAGCAGGCTTAAATGTTTTATCTGCTAATATGAAGGATCAGATGCTAAAATTAAGGATATTTTCAATTCAGAATCAACTCTCCTATCCATGGGATCTTTCAGAGTTGCTGTATCTTCCATAAGGTACTTTTTGCAAGGTTGATAACTGGGGAATCTACAGATGGTATTGCATACCTCCCAACATTTTGGAAATGAAAAGAGGTACAAAAAGTTGTGCCGCGCGTAGCGCAGCAAAAATTTTTGTGGCCACAACCCATTTTTGTGGCCACACTCCCTAATTACCATGTTCATTTTACAAATTGTAAATAAGCCGTATCACTTTAAATGGGCAGGGGGAGCTGTATGGCAGTCCCTACTAAGGTGATGGATAAAGTTGTAGTGCAACTGGCTTCCCTCCACTGGTTATTGAACTACAACTCCCAGCACCAACACCTATAGACTGCAGATACCTAAAGAAAAACAAATTCAGACTGAACTCTGGCAATAAATGGTACAGAAGTCTTCAAATCAGTCAACTTCAAACATCGCAACGATGGAAGCTGTGAATTTGTCCCCTCCCATTCTATCCCTCGCTATAAAAAGCGAGCCTATCCGCATATTCCTCTAACCTCGCCTTGTTAGGCGTCCGCAAATGTGAGCGCATATTATTGATCACGTGTCCGAAGCCATGCAACCTCTTGATAGGGTGGATTTGCTTTAGCGCCCGTCCATCCGACGGCTACGTCTCAGGTTTAATCGTCCTATTACGCGTGACGTAATATCGCTGCGCTGACAGATTACGCCTTACTGGTGCGACTTTACGGACGGAGAGCCGGGGAAGGAGACAGTGCTCTCCTCATGCCCAGTAGCGGGACATTAAGGTCACATTTCGGGACAGCGGGACAGGCGGATAAAAGTGGGACTGTCCCGTGAAAAACGGGACAGTTGGGGGGTATGGACAGG
Organism: Xenopus laevis; assembly: GCF_017654675.1. Taxonomy (NCBI): domain Eukaryota; kingdom Metazoa; phylum Chordata; class Amphibia; order Anura; family Pipidae; genus Xenopus; species Xenopus laevis. The sequence continues at coordinate 26,834,509 of NC_054388.1, read as the reverse complement.
TAACGATCAGCATGAAGAAAAGTTAAAGTGAGGCTAGGATTCACCTGGAATCTGTGGCGGTGAATAATTATTTAATATTCTAGATATTGTTAAACTCTGTTCAGCTAAAGGGGACATTGGCTTCTATGAGGGCTTAAGTTGAAAATGACCAACAACTGTGACATTAGGATGATATTGATCCAGTCGTGGGTTTTCTTTTACTAAATGGTTACATGACATAAGTTGTGGAAGTGCACTAGCATGGCTAACATGGCATTAGATGACAAGTGGCAATCCTACCAATTTCCAGCAGCAGCAGAGAAGCAATTGGTGACCCATGCAATGTATTAAAATAATAGCAAACACTCTGCATGGAATAGCACAGGGCCAGGCACATTCGAGCACCTCATCCAGAAGTCAGGAGCACAATAAACAGGAGCGTGACTACATAAGGGCCGGATGTACAAATATTCCATTTCTACAGAGACTGTCATTATGCTTCACGTCACGATCAGAACTATTCCTCCCCTCCCCCGGGAACTATCTATTTTCGCTTGATCTCACCCTCTGCAGGTTCCCGGTGTCCAGTTGAATAATATAAACAACGTCTCCTGGAACCGTCTTCTCTCAGTACACAAATCAACCCGGTGTGTATAGAGAACACACCTACCAGGGAGGAATTCAATCAGGAAGCGCACACACAATAAAGTCACAGCGCCACCTGCTGGTCATGACATAAAATGGCGGCTTTAGATAAGGAAGGAATCTAAATATCCCTGCGCTGACAGATTACGCCTTACTACGGGTGCGACTGTAGCGGAACATTAAGGCCACATTCCCGGGACAGCGGGACAGGTGGATAAAAGCGGGACTGTCCCGCGAAAAACGGGACAGTTGGGGGGTATGGTATTGTCCATAAATCCTTCAAGGTTTCTTGCTTAAAAGGATATAGCATGTTGGATCTTGTCTGAGCTTTAAGCTTCCTGGAGATTACCTCCAATTAACTTTTGATGAGCTCACAAACTTCCTGATGTAAGGGGAAAGTTTGGCTTTTTGTTCCTGGAAGAAAGGAAGTTGAAGGTGCCTGGTGGTCCTCCACCAAATCAAGAGACCTACTGAGAGCTTTAATTAATGTCAGGACCATAGAGTAGTCAAAGGAAGGATTATCCCTTTCTTCCAACTCCACTTCAGAAGAAGAATCATGAGGTTGCCCTGCTTCTTCTCCCTCCATTTCAAGATCAGACTGGATACACCTAGATGCTGCTGAAGACATCTTCTGGGAGACCACCTGCTTAATCCACAATATTACTTCCAATTGTGAGAAGGAAGTTCCTGCCGAATTCAAACAGGCTTGACATACAGTAATCTCTTATTAGGAAGAGGGAGCTCCCCACATGCCATGCAAGAACCTGACACTTCAGTAGATGCACTGGGTTTTGGCAATGAGTGGGGTATATTTATCAAAGAGTGCAGTTAGAGATCGCCACAGTCCTCTAGAGTGAAATTCCGCCACTCTTCATTCATTTCTATGGGATTTTTAAAAGAGTATTTATCAATAGGTGAAAGTGAAACTTCATCCTTTTATAAATATGCCTTTAGAGATTGCCACAGTTCTCTATAGTGAAATTCCACCATTCTTCATTCATTTCTATGGGATTTTTAAAAGAGTATTTATCAATAGGTGAAAGTGAAACTTCATCCTTTTATAAATATGCCTTTGAAAATCCTATAGAAATGAATGGAGAGTGGTGGAATTTCACTCTAGAGGACTGTGGCGATCTCTAACTTCACTTTATGATAAATATATTGTCTATCGAACTTGGGCTTGGAGGAGTAGACTGAGAGTAGACTTTTGAGGGTGGCAGCTGGTGACCCAGGAAAAAGGAGCCCAAAAAAATAATCACAAATTAGATATATAGCTCCCTGCCTAAGTCACATAACCCCAGATCACTCTGGAGACCGCAGGAACAGCAGAGGGACAGTCCCTTTTCCTGGCCATCCCCCGTCAACATGAAAATTCACTAATGGGTTAATCTCCTGCTACTCCCAGCCTGGACAGAAGATAGTTAATTTTAAGAACCCATAAAGCCCACCCACTCCTGGCTCACATCAGTCTTTTTCTACTGTCCCAGCCTGGGCATAGTGTGAGAGGGTTAACAGTTTAAACTAACTCTCTTTTCTTTATTTTACAGGACAAGAAAGTACTCGCTTATTTGCCAAGTTGTAGATTACCGGGTGCAGTTTTGTTTGGAGGTTCTTTCTCCACCCGATGCCCCTGTTCCGTATTGACAACTGCGTTGTCAGGAAGGGGACCCTGTGCGGCCGGGGTATTATTGCAGCTGCTTTGCAGTGCCTGCTGGTGCTTTGCACACCCTGTATGGATGTTGGTGCCAATCTGAATTTTCCTTGCTGCTGCTGCTACATGTGCACTATGAGGATCTGGCTGCATCTAAAAGAGCCGCTCCAAATGCTGCCGAGTGAGTACCATGCTTTGCACTTTGAAAAAATAAGAACCTCCAGAGTGTTATGCTTATTATGCATTCTCTTACTGTTTTAAGTGCCTCTGCTCCTTCTGAAGAGCCCAGTAAAAGCGGTTAAGTGAGATTCAGAAGCATTTAACAAGTCTGCAATAAATGGCATAGAATTTGTAATACATGTTCATTGAATATCTTTCTAAGAAGGTTAATTGTTTCACATTATGCAGCCATTCCTCCTGGCCAGATTAGGAGTCTTTAATTAAGAGAGAGCAGTATCCCAAACTCTTAAAGAGACAGTGCTTCTGCTTAGGATCTCTCTGTGCCTATCAAGGTTTTCTCTATCTAGGAAATTTCCTTTAATATAGTGTGATACAAATGTGACATGGCAGGCCATGTATGAATGTGAGTGTGATCAAGTGCATTCAATATGGCTCCTTAGTTGTAAAATGGATGTACTGATATTAGCAGGAGACCAGGGAACAACTGGAGTTGAGTTATTCAGTCATTAGCAGGAGAACAGGGAATAGTAGGAGTTAAGGTAATAGACTCATAAACATATAGGTATGTTTATTAAGGAGGAAGCTCATATCTTATTCACATAGTTATAATCAAAATACACAGCAATTATACACAGCAATTATTTTCATTCACATGGTTATTTCCATTTTCATGGTCATTCTCATGGCCATGTCCTGGGCATGTAGCCATTATTATTATTTTATATGTCTATGTGTAATGATCTATTACTTTGTTATTGTACCAATATAAAAAGGAGCTCAGCTGGGGGGGCTTCGGGACTTCATCTACAAGCAGACGTGTTGTGTAGAATAATTGGTCTTGTAAGGACCATTGGCCGATTGATGTGCTCTGGGAGTCGCTGTATTTGATTTGGGCCCGGGGTCCCCCAGCTGATGTTCCTCTCAGAAGTCTGCCAAGGGAAGCTCGGCTAGACGTTGCGTTGTCTTCAATCGGTATTGTATTACTTTTCTTACAATATATTATTCTGGTTTAATGATGATCAATGTGTGTGTGTTTTATTTCCACCCCTATATTTGATAAGTCTACTAGGGGAAGTGCTCAGTTAGACATTTAGTTTGTGATAAGTCTGCCAAGGGAACTTGTAGCAAGACATTTTGGTACCAGGAGTGGGGTTCGAGAATAAGATAAAATGTTTGAGAGAAAGAATAATAGCATTTTGGGGAAAGCTGTAAATATTGTAGATATCCCTGGTTGGGATGATACTTCATGTAAAATTATTGCCACTGAGTGGTCTAAAGGTGCAGGATTGTGTGAGGATTGGGTGCATCAATTGAAAGATGTTAGTCCAATTAACGTAGTTACATGTTTAGAGAAAGTACCCTTTGAAAAAGGACAGGAGTTGTGTGCTTTAGGAAGACGGGGGTGGATTTTGCTGTCTGCGTATCGCAAGCAGCATAGTGATTGTTCAGAGTTAACAGCACGTATTTCTCAGTTTGAAAAAGAAATACTTGACTTACAGAGTCGGGTTACAATGTTGCAGTGCCAAAATAGATTATTAATGGATAAAGCTGACACGTATCAGCAAGTTGCCGAAACGGCCGCTGTGCGATGTGCAAAGTATAAATATCGAAAGCGTAAAGGAAAAATTTATATGAAGAAAGTATCCAAATCAATTGCTAAGGCAGGAGTTGATTGGGATCCAGATGAGTGGGATGGCAATATTTGGGATACTAGTGATGAATCAGAGGATGATAGGGAAACCCTGTGTGAAAACCAACAACAGTACTCAAATGAGTTTCATGCTGTAGCTAGGGATGTAGCGAACAGTTCGCCTGCGAACTTGTTCGCGCGAACTTCGACCGTTCGCGTCCGCCTAATGTTCGCGAACGTTTGGGAACGTTCGCAATTTGAGTTCGCGACCATTCGACCGCTAAAATCGAACGATTTCCATTCGTTCGACCGATTTCCATTCGTTCGAACAATTAAAATCCCTCGACCGTTCAATTCGAATGAAAATCCTTCGATCGAACGATGAAAATCCTTCAAACGTTCGAATCGAACGAAAAATCCTTCGAACGTTCGAATCGAACGATTTAGCGGGTGTTCGAAGTTCGCGAACTGTTCGAGAACCGTTCGCATTTTTTGCCGGTGTTCGCGAACGGCGTTCGCGAACACCAAAACGGCAGTTCGCTACATCCCTAGCTGTAGCCAAACCAATTGAGCGGAGAAAAGCAGTAAATGCGCCAGGTGGGGTTGTAAATACTACCACCTTAGAAGATTTTTCACAGCAAGAAGTAACAGATTTACATGATAGGTTTAAACAAAGATCATCAGAGCCCCTTATATCCTGGCTAGTGCGGTTATATGAGGGAAGGGCTGCTGGAGTTAATTTGGATAATGGAGACTCGCGTAAGTTCTGTTTATTGTCTAATGAGGCAACTGTGCAGGATGAGTTTCGTAATTTTCAGGATGCAAATATGTCCTCGATGTTAGCATTGGCTGCTCGTGGTGCATCCAGGCGTTATCAGATGGAGTCAGACTGGCCGGCTAATGATAAATCTTGGTATACCTTGAGGGATTGTGTACAGCGAATAAAAGAGGAAGGTATGAAAACTGCAGTATTTGTTGGGCAAGCAGATCAAGTACTGGATACTCCCTTAACTGTACAAATTAGAAACAAAATGATAAAGCTTGCTCCGCCAGCATATAAAAATGTTATGACGCTGCTCGTTAATGAGACAGGGCAGCCGTTACAGCATGTTATTGAGTCCATTCGAGAGCTTGGAGATCTAGGAGATTGGGGTCCCAAGGATAAGTACAAGGACAGGGATAATAAAAAGGATAACAGTCAGAAGGGAAATTTTGGTGATAGAGTCCCCAGAAGGGACATGTTTAATGCCCTAATGAGAGATGGAGTCCCAATAGATGAGATAGATGGAATAGATACTTTGGAAATGTGGAGATTGTACAAAAAACGGGGCTTGCATAAAAATCAAAATAAAAGTGTGGGAAAACAAAATAAAGAGGATGTTACAACCTCTACTGGATTAAAAGCACAAGAGTTGAGTGAAGAGTCAAAAGGGATATATCCCTGGGCTGATCTGTCTCAGGCTCAGCGATTTAAATCAGATTAGGGATCAGGTCAAGCTCCAGGAATAGGGCGTATACAGCATGTAGATGACCGCCCGTTAGTTAATTTAGATATATATTGTAAAAATGGAAATATACAAAAAGTACAAGCCCTAGTTGATACGGGAGCGGAGGCCACTATAATTTCTGGGAATCCAAAATATTATAAAGGGCAACAAGTCACTATTACTGGATTGGGGGGAAAACAGACCCTTGGTGTACAGGCTATGGTTGAATTAAAAATTGTTGATTGTACCTATTAAAGAACACATAATAGATATAGATATTTTAAAAGGAATGCAATTAGATTTGCCTGATTGCCGATACCAGTTTGGTGTTCGTAATTGTAAATATGTAGATACTGTTATAGTTGGTCGGTTAAAAATGCCTCCCGTGGAATTACCTCCAGCTGTTAAGACTGTGAGAATGAAACAATACTGAATTCCGGGAGGGCATAAAGAGATAACTGATACAATACAAGAGTTAGTCAAAGCAGTCAGTATGCAGAATTATATGCTGTTTTTCAAACTTTAAAGCAAGAAAATTTAGGAGAGTGTTATCTATACACAGACTCGTGGTCGGTAGCTAATGGGTTAACTACCTTGTTGCCTACTTGGCAAAAACATCAATGGAAAGTTCATGCAAAAGAAATCTGGGGTAAGGAATTATGGCAGGAGATATGGGATATTGTATTAAAAACAAATGTTACTGTATTTCATGTTGATGCGCATTGTCCTATTGATTCATTAGAACGTTTATTCAACTCTATTACAGATGAAAAAGCAAAAGTTGCTGAAGCAGAGACCCAGCCTATTGATGATATAGACCTTAAAGGTTTGGCTTCCTGGGCACATCAGAAAAGTGGACACTTAGGAGAAAAAGCCACGTATAGATGGGCGCGATCACAGGGAATAGGTATCCCATATGATATCATTAGAACAGTGATTTCAGAATGTCCCATATGCCAACATACACAGCATAGACCAATACCACATACTATGAAAGGACAGATTGCAAGGGGTAAATTATCTGGTCAAATATGGCAAATAGATTAGCATAGCCCCTTACAGAGCAACGCCAGATGCTGCAGGTTTAGATTTGCATGCTTATGCAGCAAATACAGTTGCTCCACAACAAGTGGGAAGGAATAGGAATTCAAATTCCTCAAAAACATTCAAGTATTCAAGTATTAGGAGGAGTTATTGATGCAGATTATCAAGGAGAAATCAAAGTTATTTTACTGAATTCAAGTGATGCTGATTTACTAATACAAGCAAAAGACTGTATTGCTCAAAAAATCATCATGCCAGTCTATCATGGGCCAATATATAAAGGAAATCCTCCAACTGTGTTAACAATAAGAGGTGATAGAGGTTTTGGAGCTACGGGAGTTCAAAGTGGTGCAAAAATTTGCATACAGCACCCAAATAAACAACCAGAACCTGCTGAAGTAATTGCAGCAGGAAAAGATAATGTTGTATTAGTAATCAGACCAGGTCAAGAGAAATAGGATTATGTCCCAATAGAAAAATGTTATTTACGAGAATAATAAACTGTATCTCTTTATAGATCAACATTAAAGGAAAAAGAAAGTCTTACCTATGAGGACTGAAAAACTCTTTCCCAAAATGGTGGTTGGATTTCCAGGACGATCAACTATCTTGTGGCCCTACGCAATCTTTGCTCCAGGAAATGAAGGTTGGGTTTGTCAAATTCTTATTTTGGCAGGACTTGAGTTCCTGATTGTCATGCTGACTACTACCTGTGTGTATCAACCGCAGGATTTGCCATGGTGTGAACAATCATCAGATCAAATCAATGGGAGCAGAGAGAGATCTAAAAGGGCACTGTCTTTGCAAGGGGACAATTTGTGGGAGTATATGGCTAAAGATGTATTGAACACTAGCTACATGTGCTTAAAGGATGTCCTAAGTGCTGGTGAACTAATTGAGACTTGTTTTATTGCCATCCCCACACCCACAACAGTTTTGATAGCAACATTTCAAAGAAAATATAATGACTCAAATGTTGAGGACTCAGATACTGAAACTTATATACCTGTTTATGCATATGTTGCAGATCAGAATACTACAAGAAAAATGAAAAAAAAAGATTTCTTTCTTTGATCACTCACCATATAACTGCAGCAGATGTGTATTATAATATGACATGTGATAGTGAAAAGATTCCTGCTTGTATTCAGGCAAAGATTGATACTAAAAGACCCAAACCACCAGTATGTTCTAGAACTATGAAGGAATGTAATAATATTACTACTAATATGTTGTGTAATCATACCATCCTCTCTCCCAGTCTAGATAGGTATGTCCCATTGCCAAAAGGATGGTTCTTTTCTTGTGGAAACATTTCCTTTACTTATATTCCAGCCAATATTTCTGGAGGGCCTTGTGCACTTACCAGACTTAGTTTAACTATCCCTACAAGCCATATATTACAAGATCATACATCGCTATAAAAGAAAGGCATCGTATGAGCAACTCCCATCTGATTGTGAATCAGACTTACATTTGTTTGATAAATCAGAAATGATAGCTTTAGGTGCTTCACTGGTTGCAATACCTGGGTTGACCATATATCAAGGCCATCAAATTAATAAGATTGCTTGTATTATGGTCAAGAGTATAAATGCTACCAGTAAAGATATTGCTAGTCTCTTAGCAGATTTTGGAGATATTAGAAATGCAGTACTACAAAATAGGGCTGCCATTGATTATTTGCTTTTTAAGCATAACCATGGTTGTCAATATTTTAAGGGTATGTGTTGTTTTAACCTTTCTGACCATTCTCATGCCATTAACCAGCAATTAGGTATTCTACATAGTTTAGTCACTAACATTACTGAACATAAGGATGAAGGTTGGTGGGACTGGCTTACTAGTTGGATCCCTGATGTGGGAGGTTGGGTTCAAACAATTATAGAAGTAGTTTTGGTTGTGATATTTTGTCTGATCATAATTCAATGCTTACCCTCACTAATATCTATGTGTACCCCAAAGCAACAAAAAAGTATAACTTTTTAAGTATATACTTATAGGTATACTATATAACCCAATTATTTAGTGGTATAGTTAAAGTTACCATAATCTTCGATGATAGGAAAGTAGGAAATATAATTTAGTAGTACATCCAATATTGATATCATTGATTTTCATATGTTGTGAAGTATCTCGCTTGTATTGCAAACAACCGAGGGTCGTGTGAGATTCTATTGAATGCAATTGATCAAGGGTCGAATGTGATACAAATGTGACATGGCAGGCCATGTATGAATGTGAGTGTGATCAAGTGCATTCAATATGGCTCCTTAGTTGTAAAATGGATGTATTGATATTAGCAGGAGACCAGGGAACAACTGGAGTTGAGTTATTCAGTCATTAGCAGGAGAACAGGGAATAGTAGGAGTTGAGGTAATAGACTCATAAACATATAGGTATGTTTATTAAGGAGGAAGCTCATATCTTATTCACATAGTTATAATCAAAATACACAGCAATTATACACAGCAATTATTTTCATTCACATGGTTATTTCCATTTTCATGGTCATTCTCATGGCCATGTCCTGGGCATGTAGCCATTATTATTATTTTATATGTCTATGTGTAATGATCTATTACTTTGTTATTGTACCAATATAAAAAGGAGCTCAGCTGGGGGGGCTTCGGGACTTCATCTACAAGCAGACGTGTTGTGTAGAATAATTGGTCTTGTTAGGACCATTGGCCGATTGATGTGCTCTGGGACGTTGTGTTGTCTTCAATCGGTATTGTATTACTTTTCTTACAATATATTATTCTGGTTTAATGATGATCAATGTGTGTGTGTTTTATTTCCACCCCTATATTTGATAAGTCTACTGGGGGAAGTGCTCAGTTAGACATTTAGTTTGTGATAAGTCTGCCAAGGGAACTTGTAGCAAAACATATAGGGCCAGCAGCTAAGCTCAGTGACATGGTCAGCTATTAAAGAAAGCCTACAGCTGTACTCATTTGCCTTGTAGAAAAATCAAAGATGTACCTTTTATACAGCTTAAGAAGGGGGGCTGAGAGAGAGATCTTGCTATTTGACAAAAAGCGTTTAATCCCCTTATTAAGACTGTTAAATGTACCCTCAACCTGGAGGAGTTTGACCAACTAACCACTTCTCTTCTTTTTCCAAGGGCTCAGACCTTGTGGCACAGCGCCTGGTTTACAGCTGTGGAGCTTTGAGTTTGAATACCGGCTGTGGTCCTTTGATGAATACTTAAGTGCCAGATTTTATTCAGGCAGAGTAGTTTAAAATATCCAAAAGAGTTCTGTTTGAGAGATAAGTGTAAGAGCTGTATAATTTTTTTTTTCAGGTGAGACAAGTGGATCTGATGGCAGACTCCAATGGCTAGATTAGCTAAGAAGGCGGCTTTGCCAATAGATGAACCCCATAGACTTCAATGGGAAGGTGAATTTTAAAAGCTAGAAAAGACATTTCTGGCCAGAAAAATGATTTTAAAGTTGTTTAAAGGGTGCAACGACCTGGACAGTGGCATGCCAGAGGGGGATCAAGGGCAAAAATGTATCTGAAAAATACATTGTTGACACAGCGCTGCGTTTTGTGCTGTAAAGGGCAGAAATCACACTACGTCACTCAGGTGATGTTTCTGGACACGGAATGTGAAAAAGCTCACACAGCTAGGTGGCACTTGGTTAAAGACTGGGCAAACAATGCCTGCAAGGGCAACGTATACAGTAGTGGATACGGAATATATTATTGCTGCTGTAAAAACATCACTCAGGTGATGTTTACGGACACGGAATTATTATTGTTATTTAGACAGAATGTGAAAAAGCTCACACAGCTAGGTGGCACTTGCATACCTCCCAACTGTCCCTCTTTTGACCACTCAACCCCCTGTCCCTCTTTTGTACTGAAAAGTCCCTCTTTTCTCTGCACTGAACAGCCAGAAAAAAAACAGTTTCTAACTTAATTGGCTTTTGGCAGAGAGCTCAGAACAGCTAACAGGTGCAAATAAGATACTTTGTAACAATTTTAACTCTGGTTGGTGCTGGTAGTGGTGAACTACTAGGAGGAGCAGCACACCAGTCCCTCTTTTCTCTGAACTGAACAGCCAGAAAAAAAACAGTTTCTAACTTAATTAGCTTATGGCAGAGAGCTCAGAACAGCTAACAGGTGCAAATAAGATACTTTGTAACAATTTTGACTCTGGTTGGTGCTGGTAGTGGTGAACTACTAGGAGGAGCAGCACACCAGTCCCTCTTTTCTCTGCACTGAACAGCCAGAAAAAAAACAGTTTCTAACTTAATTAGCTTTTGGCAGAGAGCTCAGAACAGCTAACAGGTGCAAATAAGATACTTTGTAACAATTTTGACTCTGGTTGGTGCTGGTAGTGGTGAACTACTAGGAGGAGCAGCACACCAGTCCCACTCCCCAACACAGCTAGACTAATACCACTGGGCTCTTACAGTAGCAAAGTAAAAAAACAAAAAAGAAAATAAAAGCAGTCCTTACAAGGACTATTGGGTTACAGGCAGCAGTCAGCAGATGAGAGATCAGCAGCAGGACAGCTGCCCACAGCAGCTACATACAGAGCACTGCAGTAGAAGGTAGATTACTAGCCAGCAAAGCTACCTAACCTAAAATGTCCATCAAACTTGCAGAGTTCTGTAAAGGGCAGAAATCACACTACATTTCTAAACTTGTGTAATAAACTGCTTTAAAGTGATACTGACACCAAAAAACTACTTTTTAAAATATGAATGTACATTAAAAATTACCTACAGGTCATGTTGATCGTTTTTTGCAGAGAGGTTTGTTTTCGTAAGCAATTGTTAGTTGAAGTTTCTAAACCTGACTGTTTTGCCAACCTGACTGTCCCATCTCAGCCTGTCAGTTAAAGTTTCTAATGCTAACAGAATCCTGCTGCACAAATATGGCAGCCCCCTCATACAGGAACATGGGGCATCAGACAGGTAATGTAAAAGCATTGTGCAAATACTTTATGGCAAAGTTATAAGTTGCTTTCAAAGGCAATATTATGATAGATGTAAAGAAAAGTTTAATTTCTAGGGTCAATATCTCTTTAAAACGTCCGGCGTCTACATGCCAATCAAGTCGTGTAAAGGTTACAGCCTGTTCACACGCAAAGACAAAACGCGGCGCTTACTGCAACGCAAAAAAATGCAAAGAGCTTTAATGAATGATACCGTCAAGTGAGCAAATAATAGTTTTTAATTACTAGTTGCTTGTCACCTCCAGGATGTTCGTCCTGTTGGTGGCAATATTTCTGTAGTGGTGTGTTTAGCAGTGTGCTTGTGCGCACGTGCACGGTCAGGCAGAGGTAATTCAATGTACAGTGAAGTGAACCAAAAAACACTGATTCTGCAGTGTGGGCCCAGTTTTGGTCTACTTTATTGATCACCTGCGGTGACCATAAAAGATGCGATTTTGACACTGTTGCAGAACCCTGAAAAATTAGGCATGTGTAATTTCCTGAAAAATTATGTTTTTTTTGTCGCAGCCACTGAAGCACAGAGGCCAGAAAAAATATGCCATATAAATGCTAAAAATATAAAAAAAAATTTGTCGCAGCCACTGAAGCACAGAGGCCAGAAAAAATATGCCATATAAATGCTGAAAATATATATATTTTTGGTTGCAGCCACTGAAGCACAGAGGCCAGAAAAACTCAGGATTTACCTGTCCAAAAAGTTTTGCTTAAAATGAAACCAGTAGGGTTTGCACCCTAGTTTGTAACGGTGGCGGAGGGAGGAGGACGCTAAAGGACAGCTGTGTGTGGAGTCATGCGGCGTGCAGAGAAGGACAGCTGCATGGGGAGTCAGAACAAGTCTTCCGGCGTGCAGTAACCCTCCGAGATCCATGCCTCATTCATTTTAATAAAGGTCAGGTAATCCACACTTTTGTGACCTAGGCGAGTTCTCTTCTCAGTTACAATCCCTCCTGCTGCACTGAAGGTCCTTTCTGAGAGGACACTTGAGGCGGGGCAAGACAAGAGGTTCATGGCAAATTGTGACAGCTCTGGCCACAGATCAAGCCTGCGCACCCAGTAGTCCAGGGGTTCATCGCTCCTCAGAGTGTCGATATCTGCAGTTAATGCCAGGTAGTCCGCTACCTGCCGGTCGAGGCGTTCTCTGAGGGTGGATCCAGAAGGGTTCTGGCGCTGCCTTGGACTGAAAAACCTTTGCATGTCTGACGTTACAGAGTGGCCAAAGTTCATTGTCCTTGCAGGTGCGCTCGTGGCAGGATTACTGGCACCTCTGCCCCTGCAATGTTGATGAGTTCCTGAAGTGACATCACCCTTAAAAGCATTGTACAACATGTTTTGCAGGCTGGTTTGTAAATGCAGCATCCTTTCGGACTTGTGGTACGTTGGTAACATTTCTGCCACTTTATGCTTGTACCGAGGGTCTAGTAGCGTTGCGACCCAGTACAGGTCCTTCTCCTTAAGCCTCTTGATACGGGGGTCCTTCAACAGGCATGACAGCATGAAAGACCCCATTCTCACAAGGTTGGATGCAGAGGTATCCATCTCCGCTTCCTCGTTATCAAGGACTACATCATCCACGGTCTCCTCCCCCCCAGCCACGTACAAGACCAGGGGTCCCCAAAAGGTCACCACAAGCCCCCTGGGAAGCCTGCTCCTGTTGGTCCTCCTCCTCCACAAAGCCACCTTCCTCCTCTGACTCCACTTCTGACACCTCTCCCTGCGTTGCAGCAGGTGCCTGGGCTCGTTCTGGTGATTCCGACCAGAAATCGTGCGCTTCCTGCTCCTCGTCACGCTGGTCTACAGCCTCATCTGTCACTCGTCGCACGGCACGCTCCAGGAAGAAAGCAAAGGGTATTAGGTCGCTGATGGTGCCTTCGGTGCGACTGACCATGTTTGTAACCTCTTCAAAAGGGCGCATGAGCCTGCAGGCATCGCGCATAAGCACCCAGTAACGGTGGAAAAAAATCCCCAGCTCTGCAGATCCAGTCCTACCACCCAGTTCAAACAGGTATTCATTGACGGCTCTTTGTTGTTGCAGCAGACGTTCAAACATGAGGAGCGTTGAATTCCAGCGAGTCTGGCTGTCGCAAATTAAACGCCTGACTGGCATGTTGTACCGCTGCTGAATGTCAGCAAGGCGTGCCATGGCTGTGTAGGAACGTCTGAAATGGGCCGACACCTTCCTGGACTGCCTGAGAATGTCCTGGAAAAAACGTTGGACTATTAAATTCAGAACATGTGCCATGCAGGGCACATGTGTTAAATTGCCCAGTCTCAGTGCTGCCAACAGATTGCTTCCGTTGTCACACACCACTTTTCCGATCTTCAGTTGGTGTGGGGTCAGCCACCGATCGGCCTGTGACTGCAGAGATGACAGGAGTACAGATCCGGTATGGTTTCTGCTTTCCAGGCACGTCATCCCCAAGACAGCATGACAACGGCGTACCTGGCACGTCGAATAGCCTAGGGGGAGCTGGGGGTGCACAGGTGTGGAGGAGGAGGACCCAGCAGCAGAGGAGGAGGAAGCAGAGGAAGAAGACGAGGTAGAGAGCGAAGGAGGAGTAGAGGTGGTGGCAGAACCGCGTGCAATCCGTGCCGGTGACACCAACTCCACTGTTGTTGTTGAGCCACGCATTCCCTGCTTCCCAGCCATAACCAAGTTCACCCAGTGGGCAGTGTAGATGACATACCTGCCCTGACCATGCTTGGAGGACCATGCGTCAGTAGTCATATGGACCTTTGCCCCAACACTAAGTGACAGAGATGCGGTGACTTGGCTCTGCACATGGTGGTACAGGTGTGGTATTCCCTTCTTTGAAAAAAAATTGCGGCTGGGTACCTTCCACTGCGGTGTCCCAATTGCTACAAATTTGCGGAAGGCCTCAGAGTCCACCAGCTGGTATGGTAAAAGCTGGCGGGCTAAGAGTGCAGACAAGCCAGCTGTCAGACGCCGGGCAAGGGGGTGACTCGCAGACATTAGCTTCTTACGCTCAAACATGGCCCTCACAGAAACTTGGCTGGGGGCAGATGACTGGGAACTGGTGGTCAAGGTGGAAGGCGGAGTGGAGGGTGGTTCAGACGGGTTAAGGACAGCAGAGGTAGAGCAGTAAGATGCTGCACCAGAAGGAGGGTGGCTTTTAGTTTGTCTGCTGCCTTTGAGGTGTTGCTCCCATAGTGCTTTGTGCTTTGCCGTTCATGTGCCTTCGCATAGAAGTTGTACCTATGTGGGTGTTGGGCTTCCCAAGACTCAGTTTCTGACTGCACTCATTGCAAATTACAACGCTTTTGTCAGAGGCACACACATTAAAAAAATCCCACACTGCTGACCTTTTTGAAGCTGGCAATCTGGCGGTAACAGTAGAAGTTGGCGGCAATGGCGGGTGCGTTGGCCGGCTGACCACAGGTGGCGATACATGTTGTTGCCCTACTGTTCCCTGCGAGCTGTCCTCCCTGCTTCTTCTAAGTCTTATTCTCCTCCTGCCTCTCTGACTCTCCGTCTCTCCATCTGAACTATCCTCCTCTTGCTCTCTTCTACTGGGCACCCACAAAACATCAATCTCCTCATCATCATTCTCCTCAGATGCATCAATTTCTTCTAACAGCTCACAGAAGGAAGCAGCAGCGGGGACCTCCTCAACACTCATTATGTCCATCTCTGTTGTGTTGTCTGCCAGAATTATATCTGGTGTAACGTCCTCATCTCCTTCATCTTCTTCTGCCAATAATGGTTGCGCATCACTCAGTTCAAGAAACTCATGTGTAAATAACTCCTCTGACTCCAGTGAAGAAGGGGCACCGGTGGTGGAGGAAGTGTTACGTGGGGTGCCCATAGCAGAGGAGGATGAGGATGTTGTGGCAAAGTTAGAAACGGTAGAGGATGGGGTGTGCTGTGTAAGCCAGTCAACTACCTCTTCAGCATTTTGGGAGTTCAGGGTAATTGCCTTTGTAAAACTGGGCAATTTCCTAGGGCCACAGGATAGCATAGCAGCACGGCCCCTAGTGCCTCTGCGTGGCGGCCTGCCTTTGCCTGGCATTTTTTTTAAAACAACAACAACAACTCAGGTGATGTTTCTGGAGACTGTATTATTATTGATATTTAGACAGAATGTGAAAAAGCTCACACAGCTAGGTGGCAGTTGTTTGAAGAACACACTGGGCAAACAATGCCTGCAAGGTCAACGTATACACTACAGCAGTGGATACGGAATATATTATTGCTGCTTGGAAAACGTCACACAGGTGGTGTTTCTGGAGACGGTATTATTATTGATATTTAGACAGAATGTGAAAAAGCTCACACAGCTAGGTGGCAGTTGTTTGAAGAACACACTGGGCAAACAATGCCTGCAAGGTCAACGTATACACTACAGCAGTGGATACGGAATATATTATTGCTGCTTGAAAAACTTCACTCAGGTGGTGTTTCTGGAGACGGTATTATTATTGATATTTAGACAGAATGTGAAAAAGCTCACACAGCTAGGTGGCAGTTGTTTGAAGAACACACTGGGCAAACAATGCCTGCAAGGTCAACGTATACACTACAGCAGTGGATACGGAATATATTATTGCTGCTTGAAAAACGTCACTCAGGTGGTGTTTCTGGAGACGGTATTATTATTGATATTTAGACAGAATGTGAAAAAGCTCACACAGCTAGGTGGCAGTTGTTTGAAGAACACACTGGGCAAGCAATGCCTGCAAGGTCAACGTATACACTACAGCAGTGGATACGGAATATATTATTGCTGCTTGGAAAACGTCACTCAGGTGGTGTTTCTGGAGACGGTATTATTATTGATATTTAGACAGAATGTGAAAAAGCTCACACAGCTAGGTGGCAGTTGTTTGAAGAACACACTGGGCAAACAATGCCTGCAAGGTCAACGTATACACTACAGCAGTGGATACGGAATATATTATTGCTGCTTGAAAAACGTCACTCAGGTGGTGTTTCTGGAGACGGTATTATTATTGATATTTAGACAGAATGTGAAAAAGCTCACACAGCTAGGTGGCAGTTGTTTGAAGAACACACTGGGCAAACAATGCCTGCAAGTGCACTACTATTGGTGCACTACTATGAAGAACAGCAAACAGCACTGGACACGTTGAAGAACAGTAAGATAAGTAAAATAAAAAAATATATATATATTAAAAAAAAAATTACTCTGGTTGGTGCTGAACTACTAGGAGCAGCACACCAGTCCCACTCCCCAACACAGCTAGACTAATAGCACTGGGCTCTTATAGTAGCAAAGTAAAAAAACAAAAAAGAAAATAAAAGCAGTCCTTACAAGGACTATTGGGTTATTACAGCAATCAGCAGATGAGATCAGAAGCAGTGCCCACAGCAGCTACATACAGAGCACTGCAGTAGAAGGTAGATTACTAGTCAGCAAAGCTAACTAACCTAAACTCACTGTCCCTCAAATCCCTGCAGAGTTCTGTCCCTACAATACAGAGCAGTATCAAGTAGATTACTAGCCAGCAAAGTTACTATCAACTGTCCCTCAAATCACTAAACAGCTCTCTCCCTACACTAGCTCTTCCAAGCACACACAGGCAGAATGAAAAAACGCTGCAGGGCTTCAGTTTATATATGGAAGGGGAGTGGTCCAGGGGGTGTGGGGGTGGTCCAGGAGGGAGAGCTTCCTGATTGGCTGCCATGTATCTGCTGGTCTGGGATGAGAGGTCAAAAATAAGCGCCAGCTAAGGCGAACCCAAATTGGCGAACGTCGCGCGACGTTCGCGAACATTCGGCGGACGCGAACAGCCGATGTTCGCGCGAATTAGTTTGCGGGCGAACAGTCCGCGACATCCCTAGTTACAAAGGCCCTTTCTATGTGGGCAAAGAATCTGGAATAAGTCATTGAGGATTACGTTCCCAGAAAAATAAATAAATAAATATTTAATAAAACTTAAAAGGTCTGGATGACTTCAGAATAAGTCTCTCTAGAGCTTGTCCAGCTGTCCGCTTGCTCTTTGTCATTGAAGTTGCAGCGCAGCGCCCTTTGGGTTAAAACATGGTTTGTTGATACTGGCTCCAGGAATTTCTTTGCAAGATGCCTTTTGAAGGGAAAGGATTATTTGGGAAAGCCTTAGGTGACATGGTCTCCAAGTATTCAGGGGGAAGAGTACTTTTCTTTCCAAAGCAAGACAGTTCCATGACAATTCCAGGAACATTTGTAGGTCTTCTCCAGAAGAAGTCAGGACTCCACAAATTTTGGAGAATAATTTAGATTTTCATCTTGGCGATCAGGACAAGGTTCTTTCAGGTCCAGAGTTGGAGTCCCAAGATCTCCCAAACCTTCCTCAAAAGCTCATTTACAGTCACTCCGTCCAGCCTACCCCAGGTTGCTCACCTTTCAGGAAGTCTCGGCTAGAAAGGTTCAAGATTCAGGGGTGAAAACTTATGTATCTTTCAATTATTTGTTCCTACTGCAATTCCTCAAGACGTAGGGGAAAAGGACATTTCTTGCCAGTGTTTCCAGGGCTGTTGTTAAGAGAGCAATTTCAGTGGTTCCATCTCCGAAAGAAGGGTTTTCAATTCTCTGCTATTTGCTACTGGAGACTTATGTCCCATATTAGACCTTGAGGAATGACAGATTCCCGAAGTGCCAAACTTTAACTGAGACCCTTGCTACTATAAAGTTTGTAGTTTGTCCAAGAGATTGGCTAGCCTCTTTAGATTAAAGATGTTTATTTGCATGTGTCCATTGCTTTAGAACATCACAGATTTCTATAATTTTGTCTCTAAGACCAACATTACCAATTTTACGGTCTTCGCATTGACCTTGCTACTTCTCCCAGAACTTTTACCTTCGTTCTTGTTGTGATAATAGCCAAGCTAAAGGGCAGGAGAACACAGAGATCTACCATTACCTGGATGATTTACTTAAGGGGTGTGTGATCCAGCCACATCACCATCCATCTGATAGAAAGGAAATTTTAGAGAAGTTTGGCTGGATCATAAGGGTAGCCAAAAGTCAGATGATACCATGCCAGAAAATGGCATACCTTGGAGCTCAAATTGACACCTGTCCTTCAGGTAACGCAATTTTGTGATTGGTCATTCATATCTGTGAAGTAATTCGTGATCATTCTAGGCCTTCTGATTTCAACTGTAAACTTGGTGAAATGGACCAAATGGAGGATGAAGTTTATTCAGTTATTTTCTCAGGCAGTATGATCCTATAGTTTGAAACTGGCAATTCAGATCAACACAAGAGTGCAAGAGACACCTAGCCTGGTGGAAAATACCCAGCAATCCCTGCAAGGAGTTTCCCCTCGGGAAACCAGCTTGAATAGAGGCGTTCACAGATGCCTCAGGGTTAGGTAGAAGACCTTTTTCCTAGATACTGACCAATATCCTGGAGCTCAGTATGGTTCTCCTAGGGTCTGCAGTGAAGATCAGTCAAGGCAGTGGCTGCAGCTTATTTTAGAAATCAAGGGGAACAAGGAGCAAGTTCTTGCTCAAAGTGACTGTCCCAATCATGGAATGGCTTTAGACCCACCTTCAAGATTTAACTGTTCTGTACATTCCAGGAGTGCAATATCTTGAGGCAGATTATCTCAGCCAGCATCTATTGGGACTGTCCGGAGCTGAATATGATGGTGATAGATCTGAACTCCAAGCTTCAGATCTTCCTCTTCAGAGTCCCTTGTGTGGGACTGTGGCAGTGGATGCCTTCTCCCAGAGTTGGGAGGGTCTGTTTGCTTACATCTTTCCTCCAGTACGGATAATATTGAGAGTCCTGCAAAGGATCTTATTGTCAAGGATGGACATGATGACCATTCTTCCGCTTGGCCCAGAAGACCTTGGTATCTACTCCTGAGAAGACTGTCAATTGTGTTTGTTACTACTTCCACAAACCAGAGGTCTCCTTCTCCAGGGCAGTTGGAAGCATCCAAACCCAATCACCAACTGATGTTGTGGAGGTTAAAAGGAGAATCCTAAGAATATGAATAGGAGTATGAATGTTGTGATCAGGTCAAACCCTTATCAATGTCAGTAAATTCAATACAAATTGTAAATATTATAAAACATGGCATATATTCTCTTACTGGGCTGTTGAGCTGCATCTCAATCCATAACACCATCTGCGATGGATATCCTGAAGTTTCTTAACACAGGGCTACAAAAGGGTCTGATTCTCAGCACTCTAAAAGACCAAGTCTCTGCATTGTTGGCGATTTGGAGAAGAGGTGGTCAAGAGATCCATTAGTAGATACGTTTTTCCAATCAAAACTCAAAATACGTCCACCGTTGAACTGGTCTATTTGTCCAACCATGGGTCTTCCTCTTGATCAGAGATCCCTCTCTACTGCACGACTGAGCATTTAGATCAAGTTCTTTGTGGTTGCTTACTCCTAGTTAGCTGTGAAGTCAAACTTTTGACGTCAGCCCGGGCCCAGGCCCTTCGATAGATGCTCCTTACAGGATGTTCCATGAGGAGAAAATATTTCTCAGACTGTAATCAGTATCCTGCCTTAAGTTGTTTCTAAGTTCCACATTAATTAACCAATTGTATTGCTGTCCTTGGAGCCTCCAGCATCCTCTCGGGATGAGGATTCAAATATAGATATAGTCTTACAATGTTTTGAGATTTATTAAGAAGAAGAGAAGACTTCAGAAAGTCTAGAATACTGTTTGCTGTGCCAGCAGGAAGGAAAAAAGGGGAACTTCAAGTCTACTCTTCCTGGATAGTCAAGACCATATCAAGGGCTTGTAAATTGCAGGGCAACTATTTGCCTAGGGGAGTAAGGTACATTAGACACTTGGTGTGGCCGCCTCTTCAGAGGCATCAGAGGCAGGAGTGTCTTCCGAAATGATCTGCAGTTACCCCTACTACGTTTCTTTTTAGACTCTACAGATTCGAGGTTTTTTCTTCATCTCAGGTCCTGTTTGGACAGTTAGTTCTCTTATTTTTTAGCCTGTTGGGCCATATAAATTGAAGTATAATTATTTTCCCTCCCTTGTGGTTTAATTGCTTGGGTATGACCCATTAGTGAATTTTCATGTTGACGGGGGATGGCAAGGAAAATAGAAAATTCATATCATACTTAACGGAATTTTCTTTTCCTGGCCATCCTCCCCGTCAACATGCCCTCCCTATGGTGGCTTTATAAACAGACTGATGTGAGCCAGGGGTGAGTGGGCTTTATGGGTTCTTAAAATTAACTATCTTCTGTCCAGGCTGGGAGTTGCAGGAGATTAACCCATTAGTGAATTTTCATGTTGACGGGGAGGATGGCCAGGAAAAGAAAATTCCGGTAAGTATGATATGAATTTTCTATTTTTGACAGCTCAACCCACAGTCCCTCATTTGTTCTGGAAAGTCCAGATTTTCTCTGCACTGAACAGTCAGAAAAAGAAACGTAGTTTCTAACTTAATTGGCTTTTGCCAGAGAGCCCAAAACAGCCACAGAGAAGCATATAAGTAATTGTGGTGAGGTCACTACTAGGGTACCTGGGAAAGTCCTGGACGGTTCCTAACACAGTGGTTCCGGGACTGCTAGTCCAGCCCGGGTGTTTTGAGTTGTCCTGAGGTATCTCAGGTGGTTAATTAAAAAGGCAGCTCAAGCCAGAGTGGAGAGTTCCTGGCTGGGGAAAAGACACAGGAAAGCTGCCTGTGTGAGAGGGATTGAAATCATAAAAAGGCTTGGGATTTTGTATATTCCTGTATGTTCTCTGTTTTGGGGAGACAGGCGGTAGGCCTTCTTCTGATTAGTTAGGAAAACTGACTTGTATTAGTTAGAAGCCCATTAAGTGGCAAGGATTTTATTTTGAATTGTTTGTTTTGTTTGAGATAATAAACTGCCAAAAAGAGACTACACTCTCATGAGTGGTGCTTGTGCCGTGGGCTGTGTTACCGCCGGAAAACTGATTCCAGCTACCCAAACCCTTACACAATATAATATAACAGGTCCCTTGGGAAAAGTTAGACTCACAGCTTAAAGTGCAATACACCTTCATTAGCAAAACAAATAACTGAAAAAAAAAACACAGAAAAATGTTCAAACTTTCATAACCTGACAAATTTTGTAAAATGAACATGGTAATTGGGGGTTGTGGCCACAAAAATGGCCACAACCCCTACGGCACAGCAACTTTTTTGTCCCTCATTTTATTTCCAAAATGTTGGGAGGTGTAGAGAGGCGCGGCTGGGCAGTCGAATCAAAAGAAGCTGTAAGCAAGCATCAGTTCCTAGAGTGCGACTCCACCTGTCCCCTTCTACCACCCTCCCGAGCTGGCAAAAATAGAATGCACTACACATGGCGCAAGCCAGAAGTGACAGCTTGCAGCGCTTGGCTGCCAGTAGCATTACCGCTCACTGAAAAATCCCTACCAGAAATGACAAATGAGGAAAAAAGGATCAGCCAACATGCTACCCTCAGGCAAAAATAACAAAGACTCCTTACCAAAGGAGTGAGGTGAAGAAAGAACCAGAAAGGTAGGTGCCTTTGATGAATATTTAGCTACTTTGTGGGAGAGTTTGTTCAATGAGATAAAGGAGTGGCTAACCCGATAAGTGCTGATATGGAGAGGGCCAGGGAAAGAACATGTTTGCTCAATTAAGAAGTGATGGGGCTGGGACTATAAGAAGCCTCCTCTCAAAGCTGTAGTTACAAAAAAAGGCAAATCTTGAAAGCAAATTTAAGTCTAATCAGAAAAATTGTCAGTCTTAAGTGTTCTATAATAGTTCTATAATTAACTGAGATTTTTTTTAAGGGAACCGCCCCCCCCCAGAAAGGGATCCCTTATGCAGAAACCTGTTAAAAAATTATTTATTTTAGTTCTGTATTAATAATAAAACAGTACCCTGTATTTTATGCCAACTAAGACTATCCTATTAGGTTTATTTCATGTTCAAGGGATTATTTTTGTAGATTTAAAGTGTGCTAAATCTTGTTCTCGATAACAGGTCCCACTCCTGTACCGCTTTATTGCTATCTAAAATAAATAATCAAACCCTTTTGAGTATCACATAAGGAATCAGGGCCGCATCAGGGGAAGACAGAAGGGACAAGTGTACTGGGCCCGGGCATGAAGGGGGGCCCGGCAGTGCTGCAGTTTTTAAAGAGCCCTTGTCAGCACCGAAGATTTGCGGCCAGCCAAACAGCCGAACTCCCAAAGCGGCGAAAAGACCCGAAGTCACGAAAATAGTCGAAGCCGAAGTCCCGAAGCAGCGAAAATACCTGAAGTCACGAAAATAGCCGAAGTCCCGAAGTGGCGAAAAGACTCGAAGTCACAAAACACCTGAAATTGAAGTCCTGAAGCAGCGAAAATCCCCAAAGTCACAAAAACAGCCGTAATTGAAGTCCTGAAGCGCCGAAAAGACCCAAAGTCACGAAAGGAGGCAAAGTTGAAGTCCTGAAGCCATGAGTTCAATTCTACTGAACACCAATGTGTTTTTTTTTTTTTAATCAACCAGCACAGTGCAACCAGGAATCCCATAGAAGTAATAATAAGGCACATTAGTGAAATGATCTGCCACTTGGTCTATACTGCTGCCTGTGTGCTGAAGGTGTTAGCAATAGACAAGTACTGGCACATAGAGACGCGCTGTTTTCGCATACTTCTTTAGGGCTGAAAGTGTCAATAGATGTACTGACGTGCCCGTACAGTAAACTAAAGAAGTATGGCGTCACTACGTTCCAGTACGTGTCCACCTTCAGCACACAGGCAGCAGTATAGACCAATTGGTAGATCATTTCACTAATGTGCCCAAATATTACTGCTACGATTTCTCGATTCCTGTAATTTAATGTTAATGGTTCAAAGAATGTCAGACTGAATGGTCGGCCCCCACACATTTTCACCTCACTAAATCTGTTTGGGCACCCCTGTCCTAAAGGAACCTCTGCAATGCAATAGAGATATATGGGGGAATCACTGCTTGCATGTCCACAGAGCCTATTACAAGGACAACAAAAGTGACACACACAGCCAAGGTGTTGCTAATGAGACACTTGAATTGGCTATGGATGGATTTTGTTAACTCATCATTGATTTCGAAAAGCATTCCATCCTTATTAATTGCCAGATCTCCATATAACTATGTTCAGTGTAGGGATTTTGAATTAACATTTAAATATAATGATTTGTGTGTTTAATGGATTCCATTGCCATCCTATTAGTGGACATTGGAATAACATTAAGCAATCTAATCTTAAACAAGATATCGGGTTAGACAAGTTTTAATTAAGAAAGGATAAATAATAGCTCTAATTCACTGCTAAAACTGTTCATGGAAATGCTTGCACATAAAATCTTTCCTCGATTATAGCCCAAAACTGATACGCTCTGAACACTGAAGTTACTATATCAGTTATCTTCATGATACAATGTTATTATTATTCTTGATGTGTTTTTATAGCACAAACATATTCCACAGTGCCTTACAGATATTATACATCATTCATACAAGTATGGGATCTATTATCTATTATATTAGAATGCTCGGGCCTGATGTTTTCTGGATGAGGGGTCTTTCCATAATTTAGATCACTATGCCTTAAGTCTTCTTGAAACCTGCAGCAATGTCTGTCAATACTACACAATGGGGGTCATCAATAAAGTTGCAGCCACAACACAACCTGGCCTGCAATCCCTGTCTCTAGATGAACTCTCATACTTGATATCTGCCTTCCTGTACGTGAGTGACAGAGCACATAGCTGACTTCCTCCATTTTAAATTTCTTATGGCCTGCCTTGGTACTGCCCTATCCCAGGCTAAACAACAGTACTATAGTACACTCATAAAGAATAATATATCCAACCAATATCACTATGTTACTTACTATGTTACTATGCAACCCACAAAGCTTGTTTTCAATATTCAACTCACTGCTTCATCCCTAATGAAACATTAACATCTGTACATACCCCCAAGATTTTGCTGACTTATTATTATTAATTATATCCACAAACATGTTTCCCATCCTTCAGATACCAATATTCTCACTCTTCCTTAATCTGCTCTTTTGGTTTTCAACTCTTTTAATCTTATAACGGAGTCTGAAGTTTCAAAACTTCATATTTCCTCTCCATCAACAATTTGCTCACTTGATTCCATGCCATCACCTCTACTAAACAGTCTGCTCCCATCCTTACTCCAGTACTTACTCATATATTCAATTCCTCTGTAACTTCTGCTACTTTCACCTCATTATTTAAACTGGCCTGTGTCAAGCCCATTCTGAAAAAGGCCACACTGGACCCATCCTGATGGTCTAACTGACTGCCTGTCTCTCTCTTACTGCTAGCCTCTAAACTGGAATGACTTGTCTTTTCCCGTATTACCAACTTTCTCTGCACTAATAATCTGCTTGACAGCCTGGCATTTGACCTGCACACTCCACTGAGGCTGGCTTATGTAGAGTTGCAAACAATCTCCAGACTGCTAAGGCCAAAGAACTTTACTCTGTTTTTTATTCTCCTTGATTTATCTTCTGTTTGGGGATCATACAAAAAGCTCTCTAATACTTTATTTACCAGTAGGTCTTTCCACATGGTGCAAGGTCACCCATTCTGATTGGAAGAAAAGAGGTACCGCCTAAATATTTGGAAGGGATTTTTTACAGTGAGAGCTGTGAAGATGTGGAACTATCTCCCTTAATCAGTTGTAAGGTCTGATACATTAGATAGCTTTAAAAAGGTGTTGAATGGCTTTTTAGCAAGTGAGGGAATACAGAGTTATGGAAGATAGCACCTACAGTAGTACTAGTTGATCCAGGGACCAGTCTGATTGCCATTCTGCAGTCAGGAAGGAATTTTTCCCCCTCTGAGGCAAATTGGAGAGGCTTCAGATGGTTTTTTTTTGCCTTCCTCTGGAACAACTAGCAGTTAGGCAAGTTAAAAAAAGAGTTAATGGGTTGAACTTGATGGACGTCTTTTTTCAACCTAACTTACTACAGTATGTTAACTATAACTCACTGCACTGTCAAGAAGGGTTTGGACATTTTTTTAAAAGAACACATTTTTATTCATATTAATAACCATAGTACTTGGCTGGTATAATGCCTGGTATATTTGCACATAACATAGCTTTGCAAAGAAATAGATCCGTAAATAAAACAAAGGGACACATTAATGAGTTAATCAAACTCAGTAAACAGTTGAACAAAAAATAATCTTTATTCTTTACATAACCAGAGGGAAGATCAGGCATAATAATCCTAAGCATTATAAAATGTATTATAAATCTAGAAAGGGCTATTAGTTTAGCTACAGTACATTAGCAATATCAGAGAAGTCTTCCAGCTCTTCCTCCTAGTGCTGCTGTGATCTGGAATGAACCAGAACGAGCAGGGAGTGGCACATGAGGAGAAAAAAAAGCTGTTCCTGCACATACTGACCCTTCCTTCCTCCCTGCTATGTCACAGCATGCAAATGACCTCTCTGACTAGTCAGAGAGATAAGGAGAGCTCAGTAAGCTGATGGAAGAAGGGGAAACAAGCTGCTGATAACACAGGAACCAGAGCAGACTGGCAGCAGGGACTAAGGTACATTTATCTGGGGGACTGCTTAGAGTAAATTTATAGATAGAAAAAAAAAAACCTTTTACTTCTCCATTAACTCAGTACACTTTTAGGGTGTCAATTCTTCCTCCTCAGTATAGCCAAGATATGCCCCTTTCTTTCAAACAGCCAAAACACTAGTCCATGCCCTTATCCTGTTTAGACTACTGCAATCTCCTACTAACCGTTCTTCCTGACTCCCATCTCTCTCTGCCCTCCAATCAATCTTAAACTCTGCTAATAGGATCCTCCTGCTCTCTCCCAAGAGGGAACCCATTCAACTCCAATTAGAATCCTTAGCATGGCTGCCTGTTAAGCAAAGGATAGCATATAAAATACTTCAGTTAACATTCAAAGCCCTTCACTCATCTGCTCATCACTACATTTCTTCACTCGTTTCACTAAACGTCACTTGCCGTCTTCTCCGCTCCTCTCGGAGCCACCTTCTTTTCACACCATCCACATCAACCTCTCATCTCAAGCCTTTCTACTTTGCTGCACCTTACTTCTGGAATTCCACCCCTGAATTCCTCAGTAAAGAGTGCTCTCTCAATATCTTCAATGCCCATTGACTTTAATTTGGCTTTTGCTAATTTTTCACTGTTTTGCGAATTTTGCAAATTATGCCTCTTTATAGGTCCCTAGTAAGGCCTCATCTGGAGTATGCAGTGCAGTTTTGGACTTCAGTCCTTAAGAGGGATATAAATGAGCTAGAGAGAGTGCAACTAAACTGGTAAGAGGGATGGAAGACTTAAATTATGAGGGTAGACTGTCACGGTTGTGGTTGTTTTCTCTGGAAAAAAGGCACTTGTGAGGGGACATGATTACACTTTACAAGTACATTAGAGGACATTATAGACAAAGAGCAGGGGACCTTTTTACCTATGTAGCGCTATAGTAAACTGCTTTACATGAGGGCAGTTTTAGCTACTTTCCTTTGTGGGCTGATACCACAGATGAGCTCTCTTTCTCAGGGGCAAGCCCTCGCAAATCGGTGGAGGCAGGGTGTAGTGTAACTGTAACTAGGTGCGATAGCACAATGAACAATAGCACATAGATCATTCAACACATTGATCCACAATGGAGCATAGAACATACACAGCAGCATAAAGGAAGCATATACTCACAGCACGTATAGGCTGAATCCCCACAGGCTAGGGAATATACAGCAGAGAGTAAGTTGACAGCATGTGATTGGTATTGCCCAGTTTTCAGGATATATTTTCAGGACTAGGGGAACTCCTATCATCCCTATCTCAACACTTTAGTCCTTACTCCGGGTCAGTAATACCCTGGGATCTTAATCCCTCTAATCTCCTCGGTGGAGCCTTGAGCTGCTCAACTATTTAACCTCTCTATCACTCCTAGAGTGATCTATAATTGAGTATAGCTGTCTTATTACTAGGGCCAAGGCGCCTAGGGTCAACACTATCCTTTCCCTTCCAGCCTGCTTGGTTGGGCTAAAGCAATGGACCCAGACCTCATGGTTCCTAAACCTTTTATACTCTGGCACAGTGCCATCTGGTGTACACTGTGTGAACTGAAGAAGGGAGGCTGTGTCCCCCCGAAACGTTGATTATTGATTGTTGGTGGCATTAATAAAAGGGGCACAATCCCCGACTGCAATATTGGTGTGTGCGGACCGTTTTTCGAAATTACAAAGCAGTAAGGTGACCTGGCAAGGTCAACGGGAGACCAGCACCACTACGCAGAATAAGTGGAAGGAGGTGTGCGGTAATATAAAGTTTCATTGAACTACAGGTGTCACATAAGCACAAGGTCCCCATAAGGACCTTTTAGGCATCCATATAACTAGGGATGTGCCTGTCTGTAATGTGTAAGGGCGTCTAAGATTTTCACCTCCCTACACCTATAAAGAGGATCACCGCACCAGAGGCCACCCCTTTAGCCTAGAAGAAAATAACTTTCTTCACAGTGAGGACAATGAGGTTGTGGAATGCACTGCCGGGTGATGTTGCTGATATTGTTAATGCCTTTAAGAGTGGCTTGGATGATTTCTTGGACAGACATAATATCAAAGGCTATTGTGATACTAAACTCTATAGTACTGTAGAATTAACACTTGCGATATGTCTATTAGCGCATACAAAAATACTGATGAACCGTTCCTTAAATAGCACGCAAAACTGTGTGTTAAGGAATAACAACCTTTTGTGAATCGGCTCCTAAGAGTCTACCTTTTGGAGCACTAGAATATTAGTCTAGTCCTAATACCTTTTGGACAATTCCTGCCTTTTTTTCCCCTTCAATTTGTCCCTGTATGTTAACCACAAACCCACTTAGACTGTAAGCTCTATGTGGCAGGGAACACCTTCTCATTGTGTCTCTTATCACATATCACTTAAGCTTTGCATCCTTTATGAGCTCTGTGTATATTTATTGTATTTATGGTGTGACTTGTCCTCCCTGTGTGTACTTTTATATAGTTTAAGTGTACTTTTATTTACTGTATATTGTACTTTTATGAGGCTCCTTACAAAAAAAGTTATACATATATACATTTTCCCCCTAAATGTTAACTATTGCACTGCTATGCCCATCTTTGCTTTTCTTGCAAATTGCGCTCAAATATTCGCAAATGAGATGCATGTTTGCAAGTGCGTACCCACTGTCTATGTGTGTGTGAATATAGTAACACAAATGCAGAATGTGTGCATAAATATTTGCAATTATGCCCATATTTCTTTTACTTAAAGCAATCACAGCGCAATCAGTGGCGTAACTAGTTGTTACCGGGCCCCATAGCAAATTCAATTTAGGGCCCCAAAATATTTATAAGTTGGCCTATTTTACCAAGATATATTAAAATTGCTTATTAATTAGGGTCTCACTGGGCCCCCTACACTCCTGGGCCCCCCTGCAACCGCAGGGTCTGCTTCCTCTATAGTTACGCCCCTGAGCGCAATCATTTGCTTTGCACAAAGTTTATAAATGCCCCAATGCTGGCAACTAAAGATTCCTCTTATGCAGGAAACAAAGGGCAAGTGAAATCATTAGACCTTAATTATAACTAATGACATTAATAAGCATTGTTTGTATAGAAAATAATGTACCCCTATTTAAAATATAAGGATATTAAACGTCATTGTCGAGTTTCATGACCATGTAAGAGCAAATGCTTTTATACACATCATGGAACACCGAGGTGACTCTAATATACTTACATTTTGTGACCGGGGGTACAATATTTATTATAATACACATTAAGTACACATTATTACTAATGATATCACTAAACATTAGTGATGTGCGGGTCAAGACAACTCGACCACCACTGGTGGAACTAGGGCTCTAGCTTTACTTGATACTGCAAAGGTTTTTGATGCTGTGTAATAGCTGTATCTGTGGAAGGCTTTAAATATAATTAGTTTTGGGTTCAAAGGGAACCAACTACTTCACATAAGAATGTGTAGTGCCATGGTATACCTACAGTATATATTGATTGGACTAGCTGATTTGATCCATTGGAATGAGAAGTCTGTCTCTCATTATGCTCTTCAGTGGGGTCCATGCTTAAATTGATGGAAGGAAGGAGGGCATTATCCAGACTGCTTATATTTGTACATATACAGTATGGCTATTTTAAGGTATTATAACCCACACCTACTGTAGGAGATGCAGTAAGTAGTCGATAATGTTTTTAATCATTCTATACAGAAAAACATATTATGTTCATTTTAGTATGCTTTAAGACAAAATAATACATAAACTGTAGATGTACGCTCTACCCTTTTACATAACCACATTTAGCCACAAGCATTATCTTAAACACTTAATTGTTGATTTATAATAAACTTGTATTTATTAAACAAAAATGAAAATGTATTTTTAACTGCTCAGCCAGCACATAGGCATCCATTCAATGTAATTGTATTTGTAACCTTTGTATAACAGCTTGCAGGTCTTCAGCACTTTCATGTGAATCATTTAACTCAACCTGGAAGAATCAGATTAGGTTATCGGTACAAAATGTTACAATTTTGTCTTCTGTTCTTGGGTCTTTTAAATTATAAGCAATCCAAATGATAACATTGAATGCATTGGAGGTAGTATTTAACCCTTTGCCTGCAAGCACATATGCCATACGCTCTGGCAGGCAAGGGCTTTAACTGCTAAGAACGTACCTAGTACATTCTGGCAGAAATTAGTGCTGATCTCTGCATCAGCGGCTTTAGCTGTCTCTGCAGAGACTTAGCAGTGCTGACAGCCCCCTGGGCAACGAGGCTGGATGGCTGTCATGTCGGTCCTGAACACGATTGTCACAGGGCCGACCTAAAATCGCAAAAAGAAGCATCTGCTGAACTTACCAGTTTCCTCCAGCTTGTTTCTTCTTTACTGACGACGCCCATGCACTTCAGTGCCTGCAGTGACTCTGCATACACGCTGCTCAAGGACTTATACAACAATCAGATTGTCCCTCCTGCTCCAAGAATGGTAAGTGGTCTTCATTTACACACTACACACATACATCTATACACACTTACACATTCTCATTTAAGTAAAGTTTTTTTTTTTGTAAAGTTATGTACACTTATTTGCACTTCATTTCACACTTATATACTTATATATTTTGTTATTTCATTGATTTACAAAATTTTTGTGGTTTGCTATTTTATCCCTGCATTATTGTTCCTTATGTATCGTTAGTATAGTTTTGCTGTTTGGTGCTTTGTTATAGAAAGGTATATTTTACTTTTGATCCGTCAGAATATGTACTTTCCATAAATATATGGTGTTCTGGGCTTCTTTTTCAGTTTGGGGGCCTTACAACACATAACGCACAGTTGGGTACTGTTTTCAGCAGCTGAGTTGGCTTTGGGTTCCGTACACACCACATACTTTGGTAAATCTATGCATATTGGGCATCAAACTCTTTGTACGTAAAACATTGTGTGAGATAAATGCGGCAAACTGCAACATTTTTAGGCGATTTTCAGAAATGTTGTAAAAACCTCTATGTTTAGAAAAGCTTTGCAGTTTGGTAGTTTGGTGTAGAAAGACGTCTTTATCTTTGTTGGATTTGTCAGAATGTGTACTTTCCAAAAATATATGGTTTTGGAGGGTCTTGAGGCACATAATATGAAGTCAAGGGTCTATGTTCACAGAAGGCGAATCGGCAGCGGTGAAAACTCATATGCACTATTTTCATTTGGGGTCCGCACATGCCAGCTACCTTGGTATATCAATGCATATTGGGCATCAAACTGTTCATTAGACCCTTGGCATCAATATTTATGGTGTTTTACAATTGTATGTAGGAAATTGGGTGAGATAAATGTGGCCAATTGCAATATATTTAGGGGATTTTCAGAGATGTAAAAACCGTTGCTTTTATCACCAAATTTAGGAAGGGTTTGTGGCTTGATGCTTTGGAGTAGAAAGATATGCATGGTTTCAGGGAAATGTATACTAGTTTTCTGTGTTGAACGTACTTTTTTCTACCTCCCCCCCAAAACTATGGAAAATGTGTTGATTTTGCAGTATCTGAAATGACAGACCATATGGGGGTCTACATTTTGGGGCCCCTATATGCCACGTGTTTGGGTACACCTATATATATATATATATATATATATATATATATATATATATATATATATATATATATATATATATAGACATATTGGGCATCAAACTGTTCAGAGGATCCCAGGCTTTAATATTTGGGGTGATTTGTCTTGATACCTAAAAGTATGTGGGAAATATGATGCTGCAGGGTGGAAATTTTGAGGTGATTTTTGGAAATGTAGCCAAAATCACCAAATTTAGGAAAGGTTTGCGGCTTGGTGCTTTGGAGTAGAAAGACATGCATACCCAATTTGGATTTGGGTGAATCTGTGCTTTCCAAAAATATATGGTTTTCTGGGGTGAATGTACTTTTTCTACCTTTGACCCCCCTAAAACTATGTAAATGTGTTGATTTTGCAGTACCTAAAATGACAGACCATATGGGTTGGATTCAGGGGCAATGTGTACTTTCCAAAAAATATATGGTTTTCTGGATGAACGTACTTTTTTCTACCTTTGTCCCCAAAACGATGTAAATGTGTTGATTTTGCTGTACCTGAAATGACAGACCATATGGGGGAGGTCTTCATTTTGGGGCCCCTATATATATATAGATATATATATATATATATCTAACCTGAATCAGACGCTTGCACTCTAAACCAGTCTTCCATGAACGTGGGTGCTGGGTCAAAGTATTTATGTAGAGTTCAAGAGGACCCGCACACCTTGGTTAGTGAACCAAAAATTTCTTTATTTTTCAAACTTGTGCATCCAACGTTTCGACCCACATTAGGGCCTTTATCAAGGACAAAATACAAGTGTGCCGGTGAGAATTTAAACCTGTGTAGCTCCTCCCAGTGTTACAAAGGCACCAATCATAAGGACATATAAATCCACATTACATATAATCAGTCCATAGGTGAAGTAATTGTGCAATATCTTAGCTCACCATGTGATGTCGCTGTTGAGTGAAAAAAAGTGGTTTTTCTTTTTCAGAATAAGTCCATTCAATAAAAAAACATCCATCTCTGTGCAACCTGTGAATTTACATACGTTACTTTGTTACTCTGTTATCTTGAAGCGACAGATACACTTTGTTACAATGTTAGCATCAATTATCTGTTTCAATAAAAGTTATACAAACTTACTATACATTGTGCTGTCATTTCTAAACTACCTTCGTTCATTGAATTATAAAAAGCAATTCAGGACCAACTGCCCGTTTAACCCATTTGGTGCTACACAATTCAATTCGTGTATCCAGTAAGCCTCCCGTTGGAGTAGTACTCTGTCAAAGTCCCCTCCTCTGGCCCTCACAGGGACATGCTCGATTGGCATGCATCTAAAGGCAGCCGGGCTATGTTTGGCCTCAGCCCAATGTTTAGCCACCAGCTGCTGTGTGATATCTTGTTTTCTGCCTTTTTTATCCTTGTCTTCCCTGTCTGGGTTTAATGCCGCCCGTATGCTGGACCTATGCATCCCAATCCGCTCCTTGAGCTGCCTTATTGTTTTTCCACAATAAATGAGGCTACAGGGACACTTTATGATGTACACCACCATTGTGGTGGTGCACGTCATCCGGTGTTTGATGGCATATTTTTTAACCTGTGTGCGGGTGGTGTGAAACTGGTGCCTAGAATTAAGCTGCTGCACATGGACACAACCGCTGCATTTGAACACACCAGGGCGCTTGTGTAAGGAAGTGCTGTTTCTGGGGCTTCACATACTTATCAATAGGATCTGAGGGACTCAATGTTTCTTTGAGATTTCTACCTCTCCTATTGCTGAATTTAGGATTTTTGGGCAATTTTTTATGTAAGCTCTCATCACTATGTACTAGTGGCCAATGCTTTTTCACACACTGCTGTACATGGCTTGTCGACGCCCCATACTGGCTCACATAATACATATCATTACCACCATCCTTGTTGTTTCTTGTGCCCATATTCTCAGATAACACTTCCTCCCGATTCAATGCTAGGGCCCATTCCTTTGTCTCCTGTATCAATTTGGGGGGATACCCTCTTTGCAGGAATTTTCGAGACATAATGACCAAATCATTTTCTCTTTTGCATGGGTCACTATCAATTCTGATCACTCTGAGCATCTGTGATTTGGGCAACGAATTCAGCAAGTGCTTAGGGTGATTACTATGATAGTGCACTATAGTGTTTCTATCGGTTGGTTTCACATAGATACAAGTATGTAACTTATCATTTTCCTTATAGACTTTCACATCAAGGAAGTCTATACAGTCCAAACCATATTTTAAGGTGAATTTCACTGGACTAGACAATGCATTAAGTTGATCGACAAACTCTTCCAGCTCAACAACCGGGCCCAACCATATGAAGAACACATCATCGATATAGCGCCTATAAAAGGCGCCATATCGTCTGAAAAGCGGATGTGACAAAATCTTATCATTTTCATATATGTGCATGTATGCGTTTGCATACGCTGGAGCCACCCTCGAGCCCATAGCGGTCCCTGTCCGCTGTATGTAAAATTGGTCCTCGAATTTAAAGTAATTATTGTACAGAATGAATCTCAATAATGAAATCGTAAATTCAATCGGTGGTCCGTTATACAGTGCATTATTAATCAACAGATCACGTGTGGCCCCTATACCTGCCTCATGGGGGATGCAGGTATAGAGGCTCTGCACATCCATTGTCACCAGCACTACATCAGATAGGGGTAAATCTATGCTCTGTATGAGTTTCAAAAATTCGGTGGTATCCCTGAGATAGCTACCCATTTGTTGTATACAGGGTTGAAGCAATGAATCCACATATTCAGCTATGCCCTCATTAAGGGACCCATTAGATGATATTATGGGTCTCCCTGGTGGTCTAGACAAACTTTTATGAATTTTGGGCAGCGTATAAATCACTGGCCTGACGGGGTATTTGGGTAAAAAATATTCAAACATACTTGTTGTAATCCAACCATTTTTAACAGCATTGTCCAGCATGTTTCCCAACTCCCCCCGGAATTTATCTGTAGGATCAAAAGTCAATTTGGCATAGCAACTTTCATTATTCAATTGCGATAGCACTTCATCCTTATAGTAGCTATAATCAAGCAATACAACAGCCCCTCCCTTATCGGCTTTCCGGATAATTATATCCCTTTACACTTTAGGGAGTGCATGGCCTCTCTCTCCGCTGTAGAAAGATTGCCTCGCCACTTACGTTTAGCCGATACCAAGCAGTCATGTCCAGATTAAGCATGCGGTTGAAAGTTTTAATGGATGGGTTTATTACAGACAGGGTCATACATGCTTTTGGTTTTAAATCTATTGGGGACGCGTTCCATGCTGCTCACAGCACCTTCTGCTCCTGCTCCCAGTTCTTGTACTACATCCCCCATTTTATGCCCAAATTGATCCTTAAGGCACAACTGTCTCGAAAATTTATAGTTATCAATAGTATGTAGAAAGGGGGTGCCACTCACCATTGGAACAAATCCTAGGCCTCTCTGCAACAAAGATTCCT
Source organism: Xenopus laevis (assembly GCF_017654675.1). Lineage (NCBI taxonomy): Eukaryota > Metazoa > Chordata > Amphibia > Anura > Pipidae > Xenopus > Xenopus laevis. Next base: position 26,799,369 of record NC_054388.1, on the reverse strand, counting down.
CAGCAGCTGTCAGTTGATGGGATGACAGGTTTAAAGATTAGGCTTTCTTCTTCGCCTTGTCCTGCTGTCCTTGCGATCGCGTTTTCACAGGCCCTCCTCCCCTTGCCACGGCGGGTGGCCTTCCGGGATCCCTGCTTGCGTGTCTGCGATCTCCTAAAAAACGATCCGGCTGCGCTGTCTGCGTTGACTCCGGTGCGCTGACGTCTGCCTCACTGTCTGAAGTGCCGCTCGCTGTTCGGCGTCCTGGCGATCTCCTCGTGCGCCACTCAGATTTCCTCCTTCTCTGGTTCGTCGCTCCCCCTTGCTGCCACAGGTAGACGGAGCCTTCCTTATAATCCTGGCAGACCTTTAGACGCTTGGAACTCTTAAACGCCAGCAGTTCTGCCTTGTATCTGCTGGTCTGCTCCTCCAGTCGTACTACCCAATCGGTGTCACGGTCTGCTTCAAGGATCCCTCTATTTGCCGATTCGAAGCTGGACAAATCTCCTCTCACTGACCTCAGCTCTCGGCCGACTTCTTCCACCACCAGTAATATGAGGTCCAGGGAGCAGCGGTCCAGGATCTGAGTCCACTTCTTGCAGAACTCCGGATTGGCTTTCCCCAAGGTAGGCCACGTTTTTAATTCTGAAGCCTCTGGGAATTCTTTTTTCTCTATAGTAGTCGGATAATGATACACCATGGAGGTGCAACTCTATCTCCTTTTTCTTTAAGCGCAGCAACTCGTGGTATGCCTCTTTAGCGCCCAATTTTCCAAAGGTATCTTCATATGTTTCTGGGAACAGAATTTTCTCCACATCCTCATCAGTAAAATTCTCTCGAGGTAGAACTGCAGAGTTCTGACTGCTGCCATCCATATCTTAGGAACAATCAATACAATCAATCTTGATAGCTGGGGTGCATTTAGCGTAAAACAAGGGAATTTCTTCTCTCAGTATACAACCTGAATCAGACGCTTGCACTCTAAACCAGTCTTCCATGAACGTGGGTGCTGGGTCAAAGTATTTATGTAGAGTTCAAGAGGACCCGCACACCTTGGTTAGTGAACCAAAAATTTCTTTATTTTTCAAACTTGTGCATCCAACGTTTCGACCCACATTAGGGCCTTTATCAAAGGACAAAATACAAGTGTGCCGGTGAGAATTTAAACCTGTGTAGCTCCTCCCAGTGTTACAAAGGCACCAATCATAAGGACATATAAATCCACATTACATATAATCAGTCCATAGGTGAAGTAATTGTGCAATATCTTAGCTCACCATGTGATGTCGCTGTTGAGTGAAAAAAGTGGTTTTTCTTTTTCAGAATAAGTCCATTCAATAAAAAAACATCCATCTCTGTGCAACCTGTGAATTTACATACGTTACTTTGTTACTCTGTTATCTTGAAGCGACAGATACACTTTGTTACAATGTTAGCATCAATTATCTGTTTCAATAAAAGTTATACAAACTTACTATACATTGTGCTGTCATTTCTAAACTACCTTCGTTCATTGAATTATAAAAAGCAATTCAGGACCAACTGCCCGTTTAACCCATTTGGTGCTACACAATTCAATTCGTGTATCCAGTAAGCCTCCCGTTGGAGTAGTACTCTGTCAAAGTCCCCTCCTCTGGCCCTCACAGGGACATGCTCGATTGGCATGCATCTAAAGGCAGCCGGGCTATGTTTGGCCTCAGCCCAATGTTTAGCCACCAGCTGCTGTGTGATATCTTGTTTTCTGCCTTTTTTATCCTTGTCTTCCCTGTCTGGGTTTAATGCCGCCCGTATGCTGGACCTATGCATCCCAATCCGCTCCTTGAGCTGCCTTATTGTTTTTCCACAATAAATGAGGCTACAGGGACACTTTATGATGTACACCACCATTGTGGTGGTGCACGTCATCCGGTGTTTGATGGCATATTTTTTACCTGTGTGCGGGTGTGTGAAACTGGTGCCTAGAATTAAGCTGCTGCACATGACACAACCGCTGCATTTGAACACACCAGGGCGCTGTGTAAGGAAGTGCTGTTTTTTAGGAGATCGCAGACACGCAAGCAGGGATCCCGGAAGGCCACCCGCCGTGGCAAGGGGAGGAGGGCCTGTGAAAACGCGATCGCAAGGACAGCAGGACAAGGCGAAGAAGAAAGCCTAATCTTTAACCTGTCATCCCATCAACTGACAGCTGCTGAGGAATCTTTGTTGCAGAGAGGCCTAGGATTTGTTCCAATGGTGAGTGGCACCCCCTTTCTACATACTATTGATAACTATAAATTTTCGAGACAGTTGTGCCTTAAGGATCAATTTGGGCATAAAATGGGGGATGTAGTACAAGAACTGGGAGCAGGAGCAGAAGGTGCTGTGAGCAGCATGGAACGCGTCCCCAATAGATTTAAAACCAAAAGCATGTATGACCCTGTCTGTAATAACCCATCCATTAAAACTTTCAACCGCATGCTTAATCTGGACATGACTGCTTGGTATCGGGCTAAACGTAAGTGGCGAGGCAATCTTTCTACAGCGGAGAGAGAGGCCATGCACTCCCTAAAGTGTAAAAGGGATATAATTATCCGGAAAGCCGATAAGGGAGGGGCTGTTGTATTGCTTGATTATAGCTACTATAAGGATGAAGTGCTATCGCAATTGAATAATGAAAGTTGCTATGCCAAATTGACTTTTGATCCTACAGATAAATTCCGGGGGGAGTTGGGAAACATGCTGGACAATGCTGTTAAAAATGGTTGGATTACAACAAGTATGTTTGAATATTTTTTACCCAAATACCCCGTCAGGCCAGTGATTTATACGCTGCCCAAAATTCATAAAAGTTTGTCTAGACCACCAGGGAGACCCATAATATCATCTAATGGGTCCCTTAATGAGGGCATAGCTGAATATGTGGATTCATTGCTTCAACCCTGTATACAACAAATGGGTAGCTATCTCAGGGATACCACCGAATTTTTGAAACTCATACAGAGCATAGATTTACCCCTATCTGATGTAGTGCTGGTGACAATGGATGTGCAGAGCCTCTATACCTGCATCCCCCATGAGGCAGGTATAGGGGCCACACGTGATCTGTTGATTAATAATGCACTGTATAACGGGACCACCGATTGAATTTACGATTTCATTATTGAGATTCATTCTGTACAATAATTACTTTAAATTCGAGGACCAATTTTACATACAGCGGACAGGGACCGCTATGGGCTCGAGGGTGGCTCCAGCGTATGCAAACGCATACATGCACATATATGAAAATGATAAGATTTTGTCACATCCGCTTTTCAGACGATATGGCGCCTTTTATAGGCGCTATATCGATGATGTGTTCTTCATATGGTTGGGCCCGGTTGTTGAGCTGGAAGAGTTTGTCGATCAACTTAATGCATTGTCTAGTCCAGTGAAATTCACCTTAAAATATGGTTTGGACTGTATAGACTTCCTTGATGTGAAAGTCTATAAGGAAAATGATAAGTTACATACTTGTATCTATGTGAAACCAACCGATAGAAACACTATAGTGCACTATCATAGTAATCACCCTAAGCACTTGCTGAATTCGTTGCCCAAATCACAGATGCTCAGAGTGATCAGAATTGATAGTGACCCATGCAAAAGAGAAAATGATTTGGTCATTATGTCTCGAAAATTCCTGCAAAGAGGGTATCCCCCCAAATTGATACAGGAGACAAAGGAATGGGCCCTAGCATTGAATCGGGAGGAAGTGTTATCTGAGAATATGGGCACAAGAAACAACAAGGATGGTGGTAATGATATGTATTATGTGAGCCAGTATGGGGCGTCGACAAGCCATGTACAGCAGTGTGTGAAAAAGCATTGGCCACTAGTACATAGTGATGAGAGCTTACATAAAAAATTGCCCAAAAATCCTAAATTCAGCAATAGGAGAGGTAGAAATCTCAAAGAAACATTGAGTCCCTCAGATCCTATTGATAAGTATGTGAAGCCCCAGAAACAGCACTTCCTTACACAGCGCCCTGGTGTGTTCAAATGCAGCGGTTGTGTCATGTGCAGCAGCTTAATTCTAGGCACCAGTTTCACACACCCGCACACAGGTAAAAAATATGCCATCAAACACCGGATGACGTGCACCACCACAATGGTGGTGTACATCATAAAGTGTCCCTGTAGCCTCATTTATTGTGGAAAAACAATAAGGCAGCTCAAGGAGCGGATTGGGATGCATAGGTCCAGCATACGGGCGGCATTAAACCCAGACAGGGAAGACAAGGATAAAAAGGCAGAAAACAAGATATCACACAGCAGCTGGTGGCTAAACATTGGGCTGAGGCCAAACATAGCCCGGCTGCCTTTAGATGCATGCCAATCGAGCATGTCCCTGTGAGGGCCAGAGGAGGGGACTTTGACAGAGTACTACTCCAACGGGAGGCTTACTGGATACACGAATTGAATTGTGTAGCACCAAATGGGTTAAACGGGCAGTTGGTCCTGAATTGCTTTTTATAATTCAATGAACGAAGGTAGTTTAGAAATGACAGCACAATGTATAGTAAGTTTGTATAACTTTTATTGAAACAGATAATTGATGCTAACATTGTAACAAAGTGTATCTGTCGCTTCAAGATAACAGAGTAACAAAGTAACGTATGTAAATTCACAGGTTGCACAGAGATGGATGTTTTTTTATTGAATGGACTTATTCTGAAAAAGAAAAACCACTTTTTTCACTCAACAGCGACATCACATGGTGAGCTAAGATATTGCACAATTACTTCACCTATGGACTGATTATATGTAATGTGGATTTATATGTCCTTATGATTGGTGCCTTTGTAACACTGGGAGGAGCTACACAGGTTTAAATTCTCACCGGCACACTTGTATTTTGTCCTTGATAAAGGCCCTAATGTGGGTCGAAACGTTGGATGCACAAGTTTTGAAAAATAAAGAAATTTTTGGTTCACTAACCAAGGTGTGCGGGTCCTCTTGAACTCTATATATATATCTATATATATATCTATATATCTATATATCTATAGAGAGAGAGAGAGAGAGAGAGAGAGAGAGAGAGAGAGAGAGAGAGAGAGAGAGAGAGAGAGATATAAAATCTTTGATTTGGCAGTTTATATGGAATTGCATGGGAATACATGGAATCTTTAAATCCAGTTGTGACAGCCATGGTGGTTTTGTCTATGCAGTATTATGGGGAAATTACTGCATTGTGTATATAGAGGGACCCTGTGCCCTGGTACAAAAACTGAACTGAGGGCCACAGCAAGAAAATACATTGCATGCTGGTTTTGCTTCCAATAAGGATTAATTATGTATTACTTTGGATTGAGCACAAGATACTGTTTTATTATTACAGAGAAAAAAGGAATTATTTTTTAAAATGGATAAGATGGAGTCAATGGGAGATGGCCTTTCCATAATTCGGAGCATTCTGGATAATGGGTTCCCATACCTGTACTTTAATCTGCAGCAATCACTATTTTTTCGTATTGTGTTCACTAAAGCTGTGGCCAGTACTTACCCAATGACATTGGTAAAGACGAGAAAGGCTGGTGCAAGAGCTGAAACGTTAGTGATGATTCTTAATAAGTTATTTGCTTGTTCAGGCCTTGAGAAAGGTCCCTGAGTGGACCGAAACGTCACGTCGGCTTTACATGAATACACTTTGATTTTGTTCACCAAAGAACTCGGTGTTGCTGGTCATTTCTACTTTATTATCTATTTAATTTACCTTGCACCCGAGGTAAGCTACAAAGGCGGGGTGCTGCCCATTTGGAAATTATTACAAATATATATATATATTTTGGCAGACAGCACCCTAGCCCCTCTGGGGGTTCCTAACTATGGTCCTAATCAAAAACATTTAAGCACAAAACATGACCAATCTTTTAGAATGACCACAATAAACCCAGGTGCTCCTGCCCCAGGCCCTCAGCTCAGGGGAGCGGACAATCCGTATGCAAACAAACAAGTGTTGGTGCAAGGCACTCCGGTAGACCACATATAGATCAGACCAAAAATTGATAGATAAAAATGGATAACCTTTATTTATACAAACATCTCTCGCCCAATGTGTTTCATGTCAGTGGGACACTTAGTCATAAGCTTGGACAAATACATAAAAGGGTCACTATTTAAAGGCCTAAACACTAATCAGAAAAAGGGGGAGGGAATAACATACAGTACAAGGTCTTTACAAGGACAATTTAAAGGGGTTAAATACCCTATTACAAAATAATACATATCATAGACAAACATCAATGCATGAATATAAAAAATAGTAAACATCTTAATGCATCATAAAACCACAGAATAATTCTAAGAGAGATTGTACAAAAATGTTGTAGAAAAATCTTTTCAATGTAATGTAAATATGTAAATAGAAAATGTAATAAAATATATGTACATGTGTACCCATATATATATATATATATATATATATATATATAGAATTACAATTCAACAAAGAAGGTCCGCACTCTCAGGTCTTAAAAATAAAATATGGTTTATTTTAAAAAAGATTAATGTTTCGGCCTCTCCGAGGCCTTTCTCAAAGTACAGACAGGTATACAATGAAGGCCTTAAGTACCCTAGATGGCGGGAAAGGCTAATTGGCTGACAGCATCATCATCATCATCATCACTATGCGTCAAGTTGTTAAGATTCACATATATAACACATTAAAATTCAAAACACTTATATGTTAAAACCCCAATTAAACTGAATAAGGAAATAAAAACATACTATGAGGCCGAAACGTTAGTCTTTTTTAAAATAAACCATATTTGATTTTTAAGACCTGAGAGTGCGGACCTTCTTTGTTGAATTGTAATTCTAAATATTTTGGACACTGCACCCAGGCACGTTTATACCATGTTACGTGAGTGCTGACTTCCCCATGGATCGATACTTGATATTTATTAAGTCTGACACCCGTGTTTATTTTTCATTTTTTGACATTTTTGAAAGCTGTTACCAGGATTGGCGCTGCAAGGCCAGCATTGGGACTGACGTTTTTACCCCTTCTCTTTGAGGTCTGTAATGGTCTGTATGCGGGGGAAATAGTCAAGGCCGATAATGATGGCCGACTTTTTGGACGCTATGATGATAAACCCCCCCCTACATGACTCCCTCTGCATGTAAAGATTATAATCAGCGACCGCAGATGATACATACAGCATGAATATCTGTTACTGCAGACACGATGATTTAAGCCACATGAATTGATCCTTGGATACAGATCTGCATGATCCGCTATATGGATGGTGTTACAACAAGATTTACCGCACACATGGCGTTTGAAACCATGAAAATTGCTTCACAGTTATGGATCGACACAACCCGCCACAGCACTGTGTCCATACAATGGCGCATGAGTATGTGAAAATCTGAAGTCGGCGATCGTTGGTGAGTTCGGTTGTTATATATATCTGGTCCCGACTCACTCTGTGCGGGTGGCTACATCTAACCGCTGCTTCCCGGCGGTCGGGCTCTGTGATGCGGGTTGATCGGGGCAGAACTGTCCTTGCACTGCGGGAGGTCCGCTCTTAGCTCCATGAGACACGAACTGATGCTTGCTTTCTGTTCGATCTGCTAAATGGCAACGAGCCTATGAGTTAAAGCCTGCCCTTGTAATTACTACAGCCTCGGCGCCCATAAGAGTAAGCCACAAACTTCAACTACCCAGTTGACTTTATCCATGTCTACCAGATGGGCTTTTAATTATATGGATATTTTGACTGAATAATATGTCTCACAAACCTTGGGGGATTTCTTCATTTTGGGATTTTTTATTTTTTCCCTTTTTAATTTTTCTTGTATCTTTTCAATCTTTTAGATAAAGTTCTTTTCATTTTTTATGTATTTATTGCTTTTGAATATTTAATTAGATATACTTCTGGATGAGAAGCATGATATATAAATTATTAGCACTTATTTTCCAGTATATATGTTCACTTATAAGATTTATTGAGATAGATTAAGAATGGGAGCAGTTGTTACACTAAGGGTTAATACTCCCAACACAAGGGGTTATATAATAAGTATTTGAGTCACTTTAGGGTTATATATACACTATCACCGGTGTGAAGATGGGTGTTCCTATAAGTACCTACACAATAATGACATATTACTAATGGGTTAATTTGTAGTATACAGACAAGGGGAGGGTCTGTGCACCATTAGTTAAGATATAGCACTGACATCTGAGTTGTCTGAGGGATCATGACCATCGACATGTTTTAGGCTTTATGTTTCATGTTTTATGTTTTTCTATGTATCCTTATATATTGCATTTGGGGCATTTTGATATTCAGACCTTTCATCTACACTCGAATATTTTACTATGTAACCTTAACAAAACAGCCAGGTTGACTGTGCGTTGCAAAACAAAAAGCTACAAATAATACTGTTACATAGTATGTTTTTATTTCCTTATTCAGTTTAATTGGGGTTTTAACATATAAGTGTTTTGAATTTTAATGTGTTATATATGTGAATCTTAACAACTATAGTACTTGACGCATAGTGATGATGATGATGATGATGCTGTCAGCCAATTAGCCTTTCCCGCCATCTAGGGTACTTAAGGCCTTCATTGTATACCTGTCTGTACTTTGAGAAAGGCCTCGGAGAGGCTGAAACGTTAGTCTTTTTTAAAATAAACCATATTTGATTTTTAAGACCTGAGAGTGCGGACCTTCTTTGTTGAATTGTAATTCTAAATATTTTGGACACTGCACCCAGGCACGTTTATACCATGTTACGTGAGTGCTGACTTTCCCATGGATCCGCACTCGCAGGATTTGCATGAAGAATCAAACGTTTTGATATGGTGAAAATAAAAAATTAGGTTTATTAAATTTGACGTTTCGGTTCCACACAGGAACCTTTCTCAAGGACAAACAGTGCTCAACAGGAAGTGACAGTTTAAATTCAAAAAAATGGCGCCAAACAAGTTGCTAGGCAACTCCACCCCACCTCATTAGTTATAGAACCATAGTGTGACGGTTCTATGTGAACCAAAGGCAGTGTATAAATGCAGAAAAATAAGATATAGAAAGTGGGATAAAAACATGCACACAAGTCATAACAACGGGCCTCTAGGTATATATATATATATATATATATATATATATATATATATATATATATATATATATATATATATATATATGTAGCGCTATAGTAAACTGCTTTGTATTTAACAGTTATAGCTACTTTCCTTTGTGGGCGAATACCACAGATGAGCTCTCTTTCTCAGGGGCAAGCCCTCGCAGCGGGGTGGAGGTAGGGTGTAGTATAACTGTAACTGTGTGTGACGCACAAGAGATTGGGCGCCAGTAGTTTTATTTGCTTAAACAATAAACTGAGTTTATTAACCAAAACCCGAATTCACAATGGAGCATGGAACATAGAGTAACACATAGATCAATCAATGTAACAAGGTATACTAATATATTATTAAACATAGAATGACTCTCTGCAGAGTCAAGAGTACACGTAGAGAGCTAGGCAACTTGTTAGAAGGTATTTCCCCAATCTTCAGGATTACCTTAGGTGGAACTCAGAAAACTACCTACTTCCCTGAGCCTAACACTTAGGCCCTACTTTGGGGTCAGTAATACCCGGGATCTTAATCCCTCTAATATCCTCGTCGGAGCTGCTCAACTACATACCCTATCTATCACTCCTAGAGTGATCTATTAAAGAGTATAACTATCACTTCCTATACTCAGGCTGAGTTCCACCACCTCTAACCTCTGTGGCCTAACAGAGGAAAGGTTCAGCAGCAATGGCCCTGACCTCATGGCTTTCAAGCCTTTTATATTATGCCACAGTGCCATCTAGCATCCACTGTGAGAACTGCAGGGATTATATAAGAACAAGGCCCCCATAAGGACCACTTAGGCGTCAATATCACTAAGAATGTGCCTGTCAACAAAGAGTAAGGGTGTCTAAATTTTCACATCTCTCGCTCTCTCTCGGTGTGTGTGTGTGTGTGTGTGTGTGTGTGTGTGTGTGTGTGTGTGTGTGTGTGTGTGTGTGTGTGTGTGTGTGTGTGTGTGTGTGTGTGTGTGTGTGTGTGTGTGTGTGTGTGTGTGTGTGTGTGTGTGTGTGTGTGTAAATACAATGTATTGATATGAATATAAATATATACAAAAGTAAAAAAAATTAAAACTAGTTTTTCATTATTGTATATATTTATAGATAAAATAATCGTTCAACAGAGGAACGATTTTGTTTTTGTTTTTTCAGAGAGATATATATGATGCAGAATCAAGGTATGTAAGGGAATATTAGTGGTGGAATATTAGTGGTTGCGTAAAACAGCATATAAATAAATAAATTAGAATGTAGATGTAAGAGTGTATGCACTGGGAAGTATAACTACCGATAGTAGCAAGACACATCAAAATCCGAATTCATACCCTTGGGTAGCCTAGTGTCGAGAGTGAATATCCAAAGCACTTCACGTTTAAGTATTTTTTGCAACTTGTCTCCACCCCTATATGGTACTGTGACACACACAATTCCTTGTATGCTGAAGTGATCAAGGTTTCCCTTAGTGCAAGACAAAAAGTTTTTGATACATTTGTGGACTTTTCATTCTGAATATCAGAGATGTGTTCAGGCCCGGATTTGTGGAGATGGCATGCTGCCCAACCACACCCACATTGGTTCAGAAACACTGTGGATACACAGGAGATAAAATAGTTTTTTAAATTTCCTGTGTGCCAATCCCCAGTGCTCTGGTCCAGACAATGGAAATTTGTGAATAAAAGGGAGGGGGCAGCGAATGTCAGAGGGCCTAGGGGTGCCTGGTATGTAAATCCGGCCCTGGATGTGTTCCTTGGTGAGTTCCCTCAAACTTGGTGAGGTCTGTCCAACATATTGCATGCCACATTTAATGCATGCTATTTAATACCTTCCTGTTCTGTGCCCTGCTCTGAGAAACCTTCCTATTAGTCATTCTATTTAAATACTTTTTCTCAGGATAGCCTTCATGTGAAAAATGAGCTCCAATACTCACCCAATCCAGTTGGACTACTGGATTGGAGTACCTGGCGTGCCTGTTCCTTCCAGAATACTTCTAGGACCGAGCCACCAACATCTTTAAACAGAAAAACCCATCTCTGTTTATTAAGACCCATACTGGTGACTACTTCTCCTACTGGGTAGAAATTAAAGGGAAACATGAGTTTTTAACCATTCCCTTGGTCACTCTACCACAATATATTTTGAGATTGCAAAAGCTGATTTAAATGCTACAAAGTACAGACAGCAACACACTGTCAACACGTCACAACAGAATAGACAGCTTTGATTGACAGCACATTAAGAAATGCTAGATTCCATTACCTTAATACCATTATCTTTTTTCAGCTTCTAAGGAATGACAGTTTTTCTTTTACATTTTACTCAGTAGATAAAACGTATAGGGGAAGATTTATTATGTGGTGTAAATAATGGGACAAAACTTACCAGTTTTAAATAAATAGTGAATTTATCAATGTGTCTTTTATTTTATGCCACAGATGCCGTTATTTTACAGACTTTTGTAAGTAAGTTCTAAGAAAAAAAAAATTTTCCCCCTGAATTCCAACATCATTTCAGGTATCCAATTTGGCCAAAATGGATTCAAGTACACATGCACTTTGTCACAAATCAAGCACAGTTGCACCAAATATTTTCGTTATTTGCTGACAGAATTCCGGGGTTTGGTGTGCAAGTATCTTTGTTCTATTTGTTTGGCATGTGTGCATTGTGTGTTAATGTTTAAATACAACAATGTGTGAATGCAATGGTGTAAGTCTTCAATCCCTGTGAAAGAAGCCTTTCCAATCATGTATAGAGTCCCTTCAATCTTTACTACTGTGACATCACTTTGGTTGGGTCTCAAAGTTGCAGCTCTGTCATCTGACATGCTACACTGGTAACAAGGCCATGTCAAAGATCTGTTAGGTACGTGATACTCTCAGTAATTTACATCAAGAATAGGTGTTTTTTTATCTGGGTTATTTAAAAATAACCCATTAACAAAATTATCAGTGCTCAGTTGAGTTTCTGCAGGTTTAGCTAGTTGTTTTTGGTCCCCTTTTTCACACAAATGTTTTGATTCAGACAATTTATTACAATTATTCAAGAATAGAATTAGTTGTAAAACAATCATGTATAATGTATAGGCAGCTGCTGCACCATTCTGAAGCTGCTGGAAACTGTCTGCAGAGCCACATAAGAGAGAAATGAACTGCAACATAATTTAATCAAACTTCAAGTGCCATTAACAGCTTCCCCTTAAGTAATTCTCTCACTGTGAACTTTGTTTGTTGCTTCTAACTAGGAAAGGCAGAGGATTTTTTTAAAATGTCTGATGATTTCTGAATCCAGATGGTGCTCTGGGAGCCTGATGAGAGAGAGGACCAGGCTCAAAGAGCTAGTGTCAGAGGGCTTACCCAGGGTATCCGTCTCCATGAATGAAATGAAAGCAGATGTTTTCCATTATTTCTCCCACTGCTGAGGTGCGCACTTGTACATTATTCCTGCACTAACCACATGCACAAAGATATAATCATGCATCACACCTTCACTCCTTCTTGAAATGGCCACTCAGACATGTAGCACATTGAATTCAGTCTGTTGACAACTCTTGTTTAAATTCCTGGCATGATGAAGCTTTAAAGAATGACATGAAAATGAAACAAATGTCTCTTTTAGGATACATTTTTATAGCATTTTGGGCTAAGTAATTCACAAAAATAATTATATTTAGGTACGTCCCCCTAAGCTTGAGAACTGTGCATGGGTGTGACGTCACATCCATTTGCACATTACATCACTTCTGCCCCAAGGCTCTATGAAGGGCCAAGTACCCTTAACTCCCCTTCCAGCTCCAGAGTTTTCTTTTCTGAAAAAAAATTTAATTTACAATATATAGGCACCACAGGAGGCCTCCCAAAGCTGATGCCCTAGGCACGGGCCCTTAGGTTGGACAAATGGTGCAAATAATGTCTTATGCAGCATCCCCAACTGATTACCTATGAGCCACTCTCAAATGTATAAAGATTTTGGGAGCAACAAAAGCATGAAAAAAAATTCTGGAGGTGCCAAATAAGGCCTATGATTGGCTATTTGGTAGCCCCAATGAGGACTGTCAGCTCACAGGAGACTCTTTTTAGCCGTACACTTTTTTTTTGCAACCAAAACTTGCCTTTAAGCCAGGAATTCAAAAATAAGCACCTGCTTTCAGGTCACTGGGAGCAACATCCTTGGGGTTGGGAAGCAACATGTTGCTTGCGAGCCATTGGTTGAGGAATAATAAAAACATTTTAAAGATCTAAAACCACAAACAAAAACATTAACAATGGCTCGCAAATGAAAAGTTTGCATTAGTGTGGCCACTGTGCATGAATGTATCATTGATGGCAATTTTGTATGTATGAATTCTAAATTTTGGACAGCTATTTATTTATTTTTCCACCACTAAAGTTGTGGTATTTACTAAGCAAACTAATCCTTAAAAACTTGAATGTAAAATTTTGGATATTCAAGTTTTTTTCACAATTATATTGAATCAAGTTTTTTTATATTTGTATTTTAGCAATATTCGAGTTTTTTTTAAATTGGCAGTTTATTTGTAGTAAAAAACTAGGGAGGCCCATTTATCTCATTATTTTCTGAAAACGACTCCCATCAAATACGCTCAGTTAATTTCCCCTTATTTATCAATACATTGAGATGCCGGATTTTCAGATTCTGACTTTTTGCAGCCTCGGGGTTTTTCACTAAAAATTCCAATTTTATAGTAAGAAAAACTCACATTAATCGGGTTTTTGGAATTCAGACTTTAATAAATAACCTCCTAAGCCTCACAAATTCGAATTTTGATAAATAGGCCTCACCGTATACGTACCAATCTTGTCTAGCTTTCTAAGGGGCCGATTCACTAACTTCGAGTGAAGGTTTCGATATTCGAAGTCGAAGGATTTTAATTCCTAGTCGAATATCGAGGGTTAATTAACCCTCGATATTCGACCCATAGTGAATCGGCCCCTAAATGTAAACAAGGCCAATATGTTCACTCTACAGATGATTCTGCACTGCACAAAGTTTATAAATGAGCCACCAGGAGTTCACTATCAATCTTCTTCTTTGGGTCTGATGAGCATCTTAGATGGACTTAATATACCTGGAGTTTTATTATTCACTAAAGAAATAGGGAAAAACTTTTTGCCGATAGCAATACTCAGAAATTTGCTGCGAAACAATACATGTTGAAAAAATTTGCTCATCACTAATCACCATATCTCGTTATTCATGATTCTTTACAATTTAGGGGTGAACTTTATAAACCTTTGAAGGAAAACTATACCCCTTGAACAATGTAGGTCTCTATAAAAATATATTGCATAAAACAGCTCATATCTAAAACCTTGCTCCATATGACTAAACCATTTTCATAATATACTTTTTTGGCAGTATGTGCCATTGGGCAATTATAAATAGAAAATTGCCATTTTAAAAAATAAGAGCCACCACCCTGGGATACACGGTGCACACAAACAAACAAACAAAACAAACCATAAACGTTAGGTCACATGATACAATTAACAGTCACAGTTCTGTCTTTTGCTTCCACACTTCTTCCTGCTACAGCAAGAGTTGTAGTATTTCTGGTCAGGTGATCTCTGAGGCAGCACACAGACCACCACGAAATGGTGGTTCAAGGCAAGAGATGGACAACAGTTACTTAAATATATATTCCAGTTTGGTAAGATTTTTTTAATATGCTACTTAATTTGATATAAACTGAAAATATTTTGCTTAAAGGGAAACTAAAGTCTAAAATAGAATAATGCTAGAAATGCTGAATTTTGTATACTAAACATAAACATGAACTTAATGCACCAGAAGCCTAATTAAACAAATGATTTATGTTTCAAAGTTGGCTACAGGGGTCACCATCTTGTAACTTTGTTATACATCTTTGCAAGACCAAGACCATGTGGTTGCTCAGTGGGGTCTGGGCTGCTGTTGGAAGGCTTAGGGATCATCATAAATTATTTAAAAAAAGCACAAGTCGAATAATATCTTCCAGAAGCTGATACAGCAAGATTGATTAATATTCAGAATATGCAGACTGGGATTTTATAGTTTTTTTATTGTTTAATACACACTTTCTCCAACTCCCCAGAATCAGTTGCTGCAGCAAAATAATCCTTCAATCAGAATCCCAGTTTATCAGCCGTCGACCGTGAAGAGCAAGTAAGAGCAGCAGTCAAAGCAAGTAAATGAAGGGAGAATTTCATGGAATGCAGTCAGGTTTCTTATAAAAACGGTACAGATTTATTATTGGGGATAGGTTACTTTTTCAATTAATAAAGTGAAAATGGGATTTTATATTTTCGAATTGTGTAAAATTAGAATAAACTCATTTTAAATTATTCTCATATGTATCATTATGGTCAAATTATGGAAATTCGATCTAATAGCTTTTATTTGAGTAACTTCAAATCGAATTCAAATAAAAAATTTTGCCACATCGCATACTTGAATATGTTCGAGTTTGCGGTTTGCCCCACTTAAACTCAAAACGATGAATTCGAGTTTTTTAAAACAGGAAGTCATCCAGTGGCCATTTTAGGTGCATTTCCACACTGATTCCTCACTTGCTATTTGGACAAGCGAGCAGGCCCGGATTTGTGGCGAGGCTACAAAGGCCGGGCCTAGGGCGGCATGCTGCCCAGCCGCTCTATAGGGAGCATGGGGATGTGCAGATCCAGTGCTCCAGTGTGCCTGCGCTCACCAGAGTGCTGCAGACTGTGGATGCTAGAACCGCGAGGCCCGGCGCTCGGCCAAAAACCGTCTAGGGGCGCCCGCCAATGAAATTCGGCCATGCAAGCAAGGTGCAAAATATGTCAGGACGAAGGAGGAATGAGGGGGAGGAGGAGAATACATCTCCAGCCCAGAGGAGGTGGCACTTGGCGCTGGATTCCACAGTATGTGGATCTCAGGAGGGGGAGAGAGTTGGAGAGAGAGGCAGGCTGGGGAGTGAAAGGAAGTGGTTCCTCAGGGGAGAAAATGAGGAAGCCACAGGTAGAGGGTACAGGAAAGTAGGGGAGACGGGGGGAGACAGGGGGTTCTGGGAGTCCCAGGGGAGGGGAGATAGGGGGTCCAGTGGTAGAGGGGAGGAGAGTAGGGGAGGTGGGGGTACCAGGGGTCCCATGGTAGGGGAGATAGGGTGTCCTGGGGCAGGAAGTAGGGGAGATGGGGGGTCCAAGTGTAGGGAAGATAGTGGGTCCAGAAGCAGGGAGGAGAAGAGATGGGGAGAAGGGTGTCCGGAAGCAGGGGAGAAGAGAGTAGAGGCGATGGGGCAGAGAGTCCCACAGGGCAGGGAGGGTGGGAAGCAGTGAGGAAGAGGAGGAGCATGCCACAGCAAGGGGGAGGCCCAAAGACCATGGACAGCAAGGAGGAGCCAGCCATGGCAAGGAGGGGGCCCAAAGAAGATGGAGGGTGGCCCGGGACAGCGAGGAGTAGGAGGAGCAGGCCACGGCATGGGGTTCCCAAAGACCACAGAGGGGGGGCCCAAAGAAGGCAGAGGGTAGCCCAGGACAGTGAGGAGGAGGAGCTGACCATGGCAAAGAGGGGGCCCACAGGAGGTAAGAAGAGGAGCCAATAACATCTGGAAAAGCACTTAAAACATCTAAACATACATTTGCTATAACATATTTCTATGGTGATGCTGAAGTGTTGGCCAACACATTTTAATTCCATCTAGAATGCAGTATTCTTGCAACAGGATCTTGGCAAACTGGCAATCTGGGCAGCTAAGTGGTAAATGAGATTCAATTTTGATAAATGTAAAGTCATGCACCTGGGATGTAAAAATATCCAGGCCACTTATGAGACTTCACTAAGCATGGAAAAGGACCTTGGAGTCCTTGTAGATGATAAACTTGGCTGTAGCAAGCAATGCCAGTCAGCAGATTCAGGGGCAAATAAGATCTTGAGCTGTATTAAAAGGGGCATATATTCAAGGGAGGAGGGAGTTATTTTTCTACTGTATAGAGCACTGGTAAGGCCTCATCTAGAATATGCAGTACAGTGTTGGTCTCCAGTGCTCAAACAGGACATTAGTTAATTAGAGAGGGTACAGAGAAGGGCAACTAAGCTGGTAAAATGTATGGAAAGTCTTAGCTATGAGAAAAGACTGGCCAAATTGGGGATGTTCACTCTGGAGACGAGGCGCTTAAGGGGTGATATGATAACTATGTAAAAATATATAAGGGGATCATATAATAATCTCTCTAATGCTTTATTAACCAGTAGGTCTTTCCAGCTGACACAAGGTCACCCATTCCGAAGAAATGAGGCTCTGCCTAAATATTTGGAATATTTACAGTGAGAGCTGTGAATATGTGGAATTCTGTCCCTGAATCAGTTGTACAGGCTGATACATTGAGCTTTAAAAGGGGGTTGGTGGCTTTTTAGCAAGTGAGGAAATATAGGGTTATGAAAGATAGCTTATAGTATAAAGTTGATCCAGGGACTGAATCAGTTGTACAGGCTGATACATTAGATTGAGGTTTAAAAGGGGGTTGGATGGCTCTTTAACAAGTGAGGTCATACAGGGTTATGAAAGATAGCTCATAGTACAAGTTGATCCAGTGACTAATCCGATTGCCATTTTGGAGTCAGGAAGGATTTTTTTCCCCTCTGAGGCAAACTGGAGAGGCTTCAGAGAGGTTTTTTGCTTTCCTCTGGATCAACTAGCAGTTAGGCAGGTTAAATTCACTAGGCCAAAAAATGTTACATCAAGGGTCAATGAATTTCAATTATTGCAAGCAAAAGACTACACTTTTCATTGTTTATTTATCACTAGTGCAGTGTTGCACAGGGTATCTTATGCTAACCAAGCTCTGTATGTATGTGTTTTACATGTTATGTGCAATCATGTAATAATAGCTCATGCTCATGCAACTGTCAATACTTTTAAGTGAAAAAAGTATACCTAGTGCTTTGCACTGTGCGCCTGGGAGACACTCTATTTTAAATAAAACTAGTACCGTATATACTCGCGTATTAGCCGACCCGAGTATAAGCCAAGGTACCTAATTTTACCACGAAAACTGGAAAAACGTATTGACTCGAGTATAAGCCTAGACACAACTACAGCCCTGTCTCCCACCAAAGCGACCCCCGCCCTAGCGATCAACCAGAATTAATTATGGAACTTCCTAATGAATTGATGTAGTTATACATTGATCAACAGTTGGGATTTAATATTTAATAATGTAATTATTCAATATTCAGTAGTACCGTATATACTCGAGTATAAGCCGACCCGAGTATAAGCCGAGGTACCTAATTTTACCTACGAAAACTGGGAAAACTTATTGACTCTAGTATAAGCCTAGACACAACTACAGCCCTGTCTCCCAGCAGCACACATTTTGCCAAAGCGACCCCCCCAGCGATCAACCGGACTTCTTTGCAAAGTTGATGGTGACAGAGAATTGCCAAACTGATTACTGTGTGCATTGTCCCACTGTCCCACTACCATGTGCAGAGGGTGCTGTGTGATATTGCCATCACTGTTAATCTTTCGTATAACCAACAGAGGGTGCTGTGTGATATTGCCATCACTGTTAATCCTTCATATAACCAACAGAGGGCACTGTGTGATATTGTAGTCACTGTTATTCTTTCATATAACCAACAGAGGGCGCTGTGTGATATTGCAGTCACTGTTAATCTTTCATATAACCAACAGATGGCGCTGTGTGATATTGCAGTCACTGGGGGTCATTTATCAACACTGGGCAAATTTGCCCATGGGCAGTAACCCATGGCAACCAATCAGATTGCTGCATTCATTGTTCTACTTGCAATTGGCTTCAAAAGCTAATCACTGATTGGTTTGCTATAGGTAACTGCCCATGGGCAAATTTGCCCAGTGTTGCTAAATGAGCCCCACTGTTATTCTTTCATATAACCATATAACCAACATGCATGATTTCCCAGCCTGCAGTATCTTCATGGTACTGACTGACCTCGATGGTATTCAGCACGGATAACCCAGGAAGTAAACTGGAAGATGCTGTAGCTGTGGAACACGAGGCAACCATTTGAACCACAAGCGGGACTATAAGGAGCACAGAGGCCGTGTATGCAGCGGAGACTGCCAGTTACATTGTAGTATGGAAACATTCTAACTTGCGATCCGATCCAGGAGATCCTGTACAGTTCAATCTAAGCAGGGATCTTGTGCTATAGTTACAATAATGCACATTGGTGTGCCTTTCTTTCTTTCTCTTTCAAGTTAAGAGACGGCCGCTGGACTAAAGGACTGTAGACCTAGTGTACAGATACTTGGATTCCCACTTATCTTAGAGACAATCTTGCCGTTTTAGGAGTAAACGGGAAACGCAAAGTTGGTACAATTTATTTTAAAAAGGAAGCGCATACAAGTCCGATTTTTATTGTAAATAGAATATTCGAATTTGAAAAATATGAATATTCAAATTTTTGAAGTGGGAACTCAGCAGGTCAAATGAGTGGAAAAATATTTGAGTGAATATTGATAAATTTAGAATTGTTCGATTTCGATTTTGAATAGAATAATCAGACCATCGAATTGAAAAATTTAGATTTTTGAATTTTTTAAACTCAGTCATTGAATTCTACAACTCCCACTGTCGAATTCTCAATAATAAATTTAAAAAATTCTAAACAAAATTTGAATTTGAATTAAAAAAATCACACAACCTTTGATAAATCCGCCCCTTAGTGTTTGGTAACCAAGAAGGAGGTTCACTTGGAAAAAGGCAGACTATAATGACAAAAGTAACTTTTACTCAGCAGAAAAAACACAAAGCAGGAACAGGCATATAAAGGGTTAACTGAAGGTAGAAATTGGTACATCCAGGTAAACAGGATGAAAGTCCAAAGCACAACACTGGAAGGGGATCTAAATTCCCCAAAAATAATAAACTTACTTGGAGTGTTTTTTTCTAAGCAATTCTGCTATTTACATTAAATTTCTATTTTCAATGACGTGTTTGGGATATTTGCATTTTTAATACCAGGCATTTGGCTAAGCTGAAATTAAGCAACCCTAAGGTTAAGAAGTGCATAGACAGATTCTCTGACACTTTTGGACTTGTAAGAGAGCTGGCAAGTTAAAATCTTAAAAAAAAAGCTTAAACCAGAAAATGAATGTGAATTGTAAAAGTTCTCAGATGACCACTCTGCATATGTTTAGACCAATTCGAATTTTGAGGTTTAGTTTTCCTGTAATGAAGACAAAGTCAAGGAGCAATAGTTGGGCAGAGCTGGCAGAGTTCAATCAATGTAAGGCAGAAAAGGGTAATATTCGGAAAAATGCAGGGGGGGCACATGGTTCATAACTGTTGCTTCTGAATCTGAGCTGAATGCTAAGGATCAATTGCAAACTCCCTGAACAGTTATGCTCCATGTGGCCCCCTTAAAGTCACTGACTAACTCAAAGTTAGAGTGCAGCAAAGCAGGAAGTTGGGCTATGTTATGTTATGTTAGACATCCAGTCAATCCAGCCTTTATAGATTGCATTTTTGGCTAACTAACTATATTAGAAACATTTTTTATTTTGCACAGCCTATCTATTTACCCACTTTTTATATATACACTGAACTGTTCCTTTAAGGATTTAAATGTCATGCTGTGGGGATTCCTTGGGAATACCTGGCGTCGAGTGACAAGCTTTTCTCTCTATGTTTTCTCTCCATGTTGGTGCTGGAGTCACAAAACCGTGCTGGCTCAGTGACATCATTGTCAAGTGCCAGACCAATGCATTCAGGACAGTACAGAATAGTACAACATTTTACTGTGTTATCTTTGCTCCTATGGTTGGAACAAATCATCTCTTCAAATAAAATCTTTCATATACAAAAAGATAGCGACCACTTGAATTCAAGTTCATGATAAAAATGTGTGTTAATAAGTATGCCTATCTAATAAGCCTATCTCTCTAACAACTTTATGTTTTAGTTGTTCCTTATACCTTTAGGCTGTAAGCTCTTCTGAACAGGGGCTTTTAGTCAACATTCTACAATCCTTGATTATTATATTATGTGCTTTGAAAAATGTATTTAGTTTACTTTACATTATATTATTTATTATATTATTAAAGTCCAAATGCCAAAAACCCGAAAAATTCTAGTTTTTTTTTATTATAATATCCAAATTTTTAGTGGAAAAAAACCCTCAAATTTTTTGAGATTTATTATACCCTGTGGAAGCAAAAAGTCTGAATCCGAAAATCCGACATCTCAGACCTGCCGAGGTTGTATATAAGTGAATGGGAGAAGTCAGAAGATATCCTGATCTTCTCTGGGTTGTGTGTAAAAATCCAAAGATTTTGTTTTTTCTGGCAAAAATGCGAAAAAATCTAATTTTTCAGACGGAAAATCCGAAAATTTTCACGATTTTTATTTATTGATAAATAAGGGGACAAAAACTTGTGTGGATTTGGTCAGAGTCATTTTCAGAAAATAATGAGATAAATTCGGACTTTGATAAATGGACCTCCCCGTTTCAACAACACAATCTAGCTGTTGTAGAGAACATTAAAAAGATATAAGACGTAAAGCAAAACAGGATTTTAAAAAAGCATTATTATATGACATTTTTCCTGGGTGAGAAGCAGATTATAAAAAATATATTCAAAGGAGAAGGAAAGTCATTTATACTTGGGGTGCCAAAAGTTAGGCCCCAATTAATTTACTTACCTGACACCACAGGCCGTGCTCCTATCAGCAGAAACCTGCACCTGCCCGGGGTTCTGCTAGTGAGCACCAAGGAGCAATCGTCGTCTTCACTTCTTCTCTTTTCAAATATCCCAGGGCAGATGCATGCAGAGTAGAACAAAATAGCCGGCTTTTTGTAAAGTTCTGTGGTGCTCTATGGAAGAACTCCCAGACGGAGCAGGTTTCTGCTGATAGGAACACTCCACCCTGGGTGTCAGGTAAGTAAATACAGTCACTTAGGGGTGCCTAACTTTTGGCACCCCCTCCTTTAAATTTACTTAAGCCCACTTATCCACATTCTACTTTTATAAACCAGAGAAAACATATTTTCTCTAAAACCATGAATGAAAGGTAATTTATTAAAGTAGCCTAATAAAAATGCACAAATGAATAAAAGTGCAGAACTAATATAAAAATAAGAAAACATTGAAATCCTCAAAATAAAAAATAGACAAACAATGCAAAATCCTCTAAAAGCTCGAATTAAAGAAATACTTCACAATTGGAAGAGGAAAAATCCCCACTGATTTCTACATGATCTCAATAGCTTTTAGATGGCAAAGTTTTGAATCAGTGTTTTTCATGTTTTGCTTTTTTTCATTAATTATCTATACATTTTTTGTGGTTTGGAGTGATTAGTATAATTTACAATTTTAAAGGCTAAAAATATGGTTAGTGAACATGAACAAAATATATGAACATTTTTAAAGGGATCCTGTCATGGGAAAACATGTTTTTTTTCAAAACGCATCAGTTAATAGTGCTACTCCAGCAGAATTCTGCACTGAAATCCATTTCTCAAAAGAGCAAACTGATTTTTTTATATTCAATTTTGAAATCTGACATGGGGCTAGACATTTTGTCAATTTCTCAGCTGCCCCTGGTCATGTGACTTGTGCCTGCACTTTAGGAGAGAAATGCTTTCTGGCAGGCTGCTGTTTTTCCTTCTCAATGTAACTGAATGTGTCTCAGTGAGACGTGGGTTTTTACTATTGAGTGCTGTTCTTAGATCTACCAGGCAGCTGTTATCTTGTGTTAGGGAGCTGTTATCTGGTTACCTTCCCATTGTTCTTTTGAGTAAGTATCACACTTTACCTTTCAGATTATTGATAGCCCTAATTGAATAAACGAAGAGGCGACACAGATAAAACACTCCCCAAGATGGAATCATATTGGATATATCAATTAAAAACTATAGAAACATATAGAGGGTTAAAAGAGAATGGGAGTTGACATGTTTCTTATGATGTGTTTTTGGAAGGAACTCGTTTTTTGCAACAGATGTTTTTTTGTAACAAACTAATTTTGGTTCCTACTAACGTTTGCTCCTATTAATCTTTACTTTTATGTACTCAATGTCCTGTCTGCTGTCTTATTTAAATTTTCATTGAATCTTTCCTTTAATTAATTATGGAACTTCCTAATGAATTGATGTAGTTATACATTGATCAACAGTTGGGATTTAATATTTAATAATGTAATTATTCAATATTCAGTAGTACCGTATATACTCGAGTATAAGCCGACCCGAGTATAAGCCGAGGTACCTAATTTTACCTACGAAAACCTACGAAAACTGGGAAAACTTATTGACTCTAGTATAAGCCTAGACACAACTACAGCCCTGTCTCCCAGCACCACACATTCTGCCAAAGCGACCCCCCCAGCGATCAACCGGACTTCTTTGCAAAGTTGATGGTGACAGAGAATTGCCAAACGTATTACTGTGTGCATTGTCCCACTGTCCCACTACCATGTGCAGAGGGTGCTGTTTGATATTGCCATCATTGTTAATCTTTCGTATAACCAACAGAGGGCACTGTGTGATATTGCAGTCACTGTTAATCTTTCATATAACCAACAGAGGGCACTGTGTGATATTGCAGTCACTGTTATTCTTCCATATAACCAACAGATGGCGCTGTGTTATATTGCAGTCACGGTTATTCTTTCATATAACCAACAGAGGGCACTGTGTGATATTGCAGTCACTGTTATTCTTCCATATAACCAACAGATGGCGCTGTGTGATATTGCAGTCACGGTTATTCTTTCATATAACCAACAGAGGGTGCTGTGTGATATTGCAGTCACTGTTATTCTTTCATATAACCAACAGAGGGCGCACTGTTATTCTTTAATATAACCAACAGAGGGCGCTGTGTGATATTGCAGTCACTGTTAATCTTTCATATAACCAACAGAGGGTGCACTGTTATTCTTTCAATCAACCAACAGATGGCGCTGTGTGATTTTGCAGTCACTGTTATTCTTTCATATAACCAACAGAGGGCGCACTGTTATTCTTTCAGAGAAGGTTATCCGAAGGAGTCAGACAACGGACCACAGATTGTCTCATCTGAGTTTGAATTCTTTCTGAGAAAAAGGAATATTGTGCATCGAAAACCTGCTGCTATAGGTCTTCCTGGTGGTTTAACCAGACTTTTGTGAATTTTTGGACCGTATTGAAAACTGGAGTGATGGGGTCTGAACCCATTGACATGGAAGTGAAAGTGAAACTAACTAGATACTTTAACCTTAAGAGGAATACACAGTATGAAATCTACATATTCAGACAAGCAACACAGCAGTCAGGTGAAACTCTGGATGCCTATCACACCAAATTACGTTTGCTGGTCAAATATTGTAATTTCTCTAATACCGATGAGCAAATAAAAGCACAGATAATACAAAACTGCACCTTCTCCAGACTCAGGAGATATGCTTTGAGTGAATCTGAGTTGTCTTTAAAAACCTTACTAGACTATGGCAGATCTTTAGAGATCTCTGATAAAAAAAGCTGCAGGCATAGAAAACAAATCCACTACTGATCAGTTTGCTGTAAATATGACAAATGAAGCATGTACTACTGCACACTATACCAAACATAATCAGAAGCCACATACTATAGTTGTAACTGTGGTGGCTCTTACCCACATACAGGAATGTGTCCAGCAAAAGAAATACAGAGCCTATGGCAAAATTAATAGTTTTGCAAAACAGTGCAGGACAAAACTGTTTAAAAAAAAAGTGAATCACATTTTTCACTAAAGTGCAGCAAAAGAAAGTGAATCAATTCACACCACACACAGGGATGAAACCTGAGACTTTTAGTGATGAAAATGACAATACATGTGTGGCCACCACCCAGTGCAACATCAAGCAACCATACCTCCCAACTGTCCCTTTTTCGGAGGGACAGTCCCACTTTTGAAAGCTCAACCCGCAGTCCCTCGTTTGTACTGGAAAGTCCCTCTTTTCTCTGCACTGAACAGCCAGAAAAAGAATCAAAGTTTCTCACTTAATTGGCTTTTAGCAGAGAGCCCAGAACAGCTAACAGGTGCAAATAAGATACTTTGTAACAATTTTGAGACACAAAAACACAGTTTAGATAAGGAGAAATATTATCAAACTTTCATAACCTGCCAAATTTTATAAAACGAACATGGTAATTAGGGGGTGTGGCCACAGAAAGGGGTGTGGTCAAAAAATTGCTGCGCTACGTGGGGAAAAAATTTTTTGTCCCTCTTTTTACTTCCAAAATGTTGGGAGGTATGAGCAACCACAAGTAGATATACTTAGTGTAATATATTGTGCTGTCACCTTAAGCTAGGAACAGCAGCTGGTCACATGTTCTGTTCTTCCTGTTCCTGTGCTGAGAGTGTTGGAAAAGACTAAGCCACCATTTTACAGTGTGCTGTTATATGTTGCTGTGTTAACTCTTAGTAAAAGTTATTCTCTACAAGATCAGTTTCTGTGTGTGCCTGTGCTCTGGTTCACTGTCTTACCCACATGCTTCAGAGTTCCTGCAAAGCCAGTGTAAGGTACCTGAATAGAGTTAATAAGGTACAAGACATGGTGTCAGAAGTTGGAGTGTAACCAGAAATCTGCAAGCAAATATCCACAGTGGAACTGTGAGTAGTTAAAGAAGAATATACTGTCTACTAAAGGGGACATTAATACAGATAGAAGATTGTGTGCCTACCTAAAAATGGAGCAGTTAAAACCTCCAAATCCTTTAATATTTTCTGGCAACCTCAGTGAAAACTGGAGGAGGTGGGAACAGAAATTACAGCTGTATCTGACTGCAACTGGTGCTTCCAAATATCCAGAGGCACAGAAAATAGCCATTCTGTTATACACAATAGGGGAAGAAGGCTTGGAGCTGTATAATACTATGAATGTGGTATATGAGACTCCTGAAGCACCCACTATGAATGAGCTGCTGGCACATTTCAGAAAGCACTGCAATCCTAGAAAAAACAGTGTGTTTGAGAGATATCAATTCTGGACACACCCCATGCCAGATACTGGGGGTATAGACAAGTTTCTGACAGAGCTGAAACTGAAAGCAAAAGATTGTGAATTTAAAGACGCAGAATATCTCATGCTCAGAGATAAAATTGTGTTCAGCATTACCAATCCTGCACTGAAAGAGAAACTGTTAGCTGATTCTGATTTAACATTAGAGAAAGCTGTTTCAATCTGCAGAATTAAAGAGACAACAAAAGCCCAAGTTGAAGCTATGGGTGCATATGCAACTGAAAGACACATGCAAGCACTGTCACAAAGAACAGTAAGCAAAGAATATGCACAGGACAAAAAGTCAGGACACATAAAGCAAGGCATGCAGAAATCACCTGACACAGACTTATAGCTGCAAACAGTGTGGCCAAAAGCACAAACCAAGACAGTGTTCAGCTTATGGGGCAACATGTCACAAATGCAGTGTAAAGAATCATTTTGCTAAGTGCTGCAGAACAAAAAATCCTGTTTTAAAAAAGAATAAAGAGAAGTCAAAGGAAATAGACTCTCTGTTTATTGGTGTCTTGCAGACAGCAAATAAATATACACAGGCCCAGAAACTAGATGATGCCTGGCATACAGATATAACCATTGGAGAAAATACAGTTACATTTAAGCTAGATACTGGAGCAGAAGCTAATGTATTACCAATTGCAATGGTTAATACCCTGTCCACTTTTGTGAAAATTGAACCAACAACAACTGTTTTAGTTTCCTATGCGGGTACAAAACTGATTCCTAGAGGCTGTACAACTTTGGAAGTGACGGCAAAAGGGCAACAAAGAAAACTCCTATTCTTCATCACAAATGTAAATACAACACCTATTTTAGGAAGGAAAGCAG
Source organism: Xenopus laevis (assembly GCF_017654675.1). NCBI lineage: Eukaryota > Metazoa > Chordata > Amphibia > Anura > Pipidae > Xenopus > Xenopus laevis. Next base: position 26,772,454 of record NC_054388.1, on the reverse strand, counting down.
GAGAGACTTTGTTAAAAACGGGGGATGTAATATATTGTGTTGTCACCTTAAGCTAGGAACAGCAGCTGGTCACATGTTCTGTTCTTCCTGTTCCTGTGCTGAGAGTGTTGGAAAACACTAAGCCACCATTTTACAGTGTGCTGTTATATGTTGCTGTGTTAACTCTTAGTAAAAGTTATTCTCTACAAGATCAGTTCCTGTGTGTGCCTGTGCTCTGGTTCACTGTCTTACCCACATGCTTCAGAGTTCCTGCAAAGCCAGTGTAAGGTGCCTGAATAGAGTTAATAAGGTACAAGACACTTAGGGGCTGATTCACTAAGCTCGAGTGAAGGATTCGAATGAAAAATACTTCGAATTTCGAAGTATTTTTTGGGTACTTCGACCATCGAATTGGTTAAATTCGTTCGAATTCGAACGAAATCGAACGAATCGAACGAAAAATCGTTCGACTATTCGACCATTCGATAGTCGAAGTACTTCCCCTTTAAAAAAAACTTCGACCCCCTACTTCGGCAGCTAAAAGCTACCGAAGTCAATGTTAGCCTATGGGGAAGGTCCCCATAGGCTTGCCTGTGATTTTTTGATCGAAGGATTTTCCTTCGATCGTTGGATTCAAATCCTTCGAATCGTTCGATTCGAAGGATTTAATCGTTCGATCGAACGGAAAATCCTTCGATCGATCGATCGCAGGATTAGCGCTAAATCCTTCGACTTCGATATTCGAAGTCGAAGGATTTCAATCCGAGGGTCGAATTTCGAAGTATTTTTAACTTCGAAATTCGACCCTTAGTGAATCGGCCCCCTAGTGATGGGCAAATTTCCCACGAAATTTGCGAAACAAGCAAAAATTATGTGAATTTTGGTGCCAGCATCAATTCACAGGGCATCAAAATTGATGCCAGTGACATTTGACGCTCATTAAAGTCAATGAGGGTCTGTTTAATTGACGCCGGTGTTGCAATTTTCCCTGGCATCAAAATTATCACCCACAATAAATTTCGTGAATTTATTTGCCAGCGGCGAAACACACAAATTTGCCATGAATAAATTCGCCCATAACTAGATATACTCCTTGACAATACTACAATTACTGCTATGATAGATTCTGCTGTGAATCTCATTGGAAAAGCAACATTATAACTGTTACAACCACAGCTAGAACAAAATAGCATTAAAATATACTGTATGCATATGATGCAAAAAGTCCACTAGATATATGTGGTAAATTCATGACGACATGCAAATTCAGAGATAGGAAAATAACAATGTGGTTTTATGTGACCATACTTCATTTTTAAGCTTTGAAACCTCATCTTGCCTGGGTCTGATCAAACTCATGAATGTGGTGTCAACTACTTCACAGTCTGTTGCAGATAGCTTAGTGTTGCAATATGCTCATTTATTTGAGGGAATCGGGAAATTAAAAGACTTTCAGGTGCAACTTCACATGAATACTACTGTGAAACCTACAATATGACCACACAGGAGAATTCCCTTCCACTTACGGCAAAAAGTTAGCACAGAACTAGAAAACCTTGAAAAACAGGGTATTATTGAACGCTTATATGGGCCCACACCTTTGGTCTCCCCAATAGTAACAGCACCAAAACTCAAAGACTCTGATCATGTCCAAATCTGCATAGACATACAACAAGCTAACACTGAAATTATAAGAAAGCTTCACATCACTCCAACCATAGATGATATTATTCATATATGATATTAAACAGGCTAAAATATTTTCAAAATTGGACCTAAAAGCAGGCTATCATAAACTCGAACTGCATCCAGATAGCAGATATACAGTCATATGGAAAAAGTGTGGGAACCCCTCTTAATTCTTTCAAAGTAGCAACTTCCTTTTAATATATAGCATGCCTTATGGAAACAGTAGTATTTCAGCAGTGACAAAGTTTATTGGATTAACAGAACAGGTGCATACATTTGGCCACCCCAACATCTTACATCAAATACTGAGCCTCCTTTTGCAAATGTAACAGCCTCTAGATGCCTCCTATTGCCTTTGATGCGTGTCTGGATTCTGGATGTGGGTATTTTTGACCATTCGTCCATACAAAATCTCTCTCCAGTTCAGTTAAATTTGATGGCTGCCAAGCATGGACAGCCTGCTTCCAATCATCCCATAGATTTTCAAAGATATTTTAGTCGGGGGACTGAGACGCCATTCCAGAATATTGTACTTCTCCCTCTGCATAAATGCCTTTGTTGATTTTGAAGTGTGTTTAGGGTCATTGTCTTGTTGGAATATCCAACCCCTGCATAACTTTAACTTTGTAAATGGTGCTTAAACAATATCCTGAATAATTTGTTGATATTGGGTTGAATTCATCCGACCCTCCACTTAACAAGGGCCCCAGTCCCTGAACTAGCCACACAGCCCCACAACATGATGGAACCTCCACCAAATTTGACAGTAGGTAGCAGGTGTTTTTCTTGGAATGCGTGCGTTCTTCTTCCGCCATGCAAAGTGCTTTTTGTTATGCCCAAATAACTAAATTTTTGTCTGATCAGTCCAAAGCACTTTGTTCCAAAATGACTGTGGCTTGTCTAAATGAGCTTTTGCATACAACATACATGTTTGTTGCATGAGTGTAGAAAGCGCTTCTTTCTCATCACCCTGCCATACAGATGTTCTTTGTGTAAATTGCGCTGAATTGTAGAATGATGGACAGGATAAACCATCTGCAGCAAGATGGTCTTGCATGTCTTTGAAGGTGATCTTTGGGTTGTCTGTAACCATTCTCACAATGCTGCATATGCAGCTTTTTTTTTTTTTGGCCTGCCAGACCTCGGTTTTACAACAACTGCGCCTGTGGCCTTCCATTTCCTGATTACATTTCTTACAGTTGAAACTGACAGTTTAAACCTCTGAGCTAGCTTTTTGTAGCCTTCCCCCTAAATTGTGATACTGAACAATCTTTGTTTTCAGATCTTTTGAGAGTTGCATAACTGGCAATCACTGGAATAAGTTCAAATGTAGAATATGTGAATCAAAGGCAAGGAGCAGAGTACCTGCTAATTACTGTGTATTGTGCATCCATACGACATGTTTTGGGCAGCAAGAGCCCTTTTTCAAGTATGTACAAATCACAGGAAGAAAATGCTTTCATTCCTTACAGTTGAAACTGACAGTTTAAACCTCTGAGATAGCTTTTTGTAGCCTTCCCCTAAACCATGATACTGAAGAGTTGCTTTGAGGATCCCATGCCATCACTCTTCATAGGAGAGTCAAACAGATGCACAACTTGCAATTGGACACCTTAAATACCTTTTCTCATTATTGGACACACCTGCCTATGAAGTTCAAGGCTTAACAAACTAATCCAACCAATTTGGTGTTGCCAGTAATCCCTATTGAGCAATTACATGCATTCAAATTAGCAAAATTACAAGGGTACCCAAACTGAATACTGCTTCACTAAAAATCTTTTTTCAGAAAACTCCCTAGTACTCAGATGTTCCTGGGAAATGAAAGACACCACTGTCAATCTTTTTTGTTGAAAGATGAGTAAATTATTATGCATGCAGAAAAGGGGTTCCCAAATGTTTTCATATGACTGTATAACAACATTTTCTACACACACGCTGGGCTGCGGAGATACAAGTTTTGGTGTATCTTCTACTACTGGGGTATTCCAGAATACAATACAGCAATCTTTGTCTGGACTTTCAGGTCTTAAAAACTTCAGTGATGACATCTTAGTGTATGGGGCAACCCAGAAGGAACATGATGATAATCTATCTGCAGTATTTAAAAGACTCCATGCTAATGATTTAATATGCAACCGCAACAAATGTGAGTTTAACAAAACTCATCATGAATTTTATGGCTTTATTTTCTTGGCAAACGGTGTATCTGCAGACCCCAGAACGGTTGCAGCCATTCAGGAGCCAAGTGCTTCCAAAGATGCCAGTGAGATATGCAGTTTCCTTGGCATGGCTAACTATTGCTCTCATTTTTTCCACATTTTCTACCCTTACAGCTCCACTGAGAGAACTTACAAAGAAATGTGAACCATGACACTGGGGAGAAAATGAGGAAAATGCCTTCCAGACAAAGCCTAACAAGCAAACACATTATGTCATACTTCAATCCTTACAGAGAAACTAAACTGATAGCAGATGCCAATCCAGTTGGCCTTGGCGCTATTTTCACACAGAAACACAAAGGTAAACAATATGTCATTGCATATGGCAGCCATTAACTCGGTGATGTTGAAAATTCATACTCTCTAACAAAGCATGAAGCTTTAGCAGTAGTGTGAAGCTGTGAATATTTTTACCTATATTTGTATGGGAATCTAGTGACATATCTCAAGCCACTACAGCTGATCTGGAATAATCCAAAATCTAAACCACCAGCTAATTGACTTTAATGTGTTTTCCTGATTTTTTTTAAGTCAAATAAGGCAGATTTGCTCATCACTAGTCAGCACCTTTTCATTTATACAAAACACTCCAAAGATGTAATAGGCACAAATGTCAAATGCACAATTAAGTTGTTAATGAACAACTACAGAATGTTATAATTGTGTGTCCACAAAAGAGAATTATTTAGCAAACCTATATTTCAAGTTTTGACCAATCAATTTAAATACATTAACAGAAAGCAATGGGTTGTCTCAACCCCTTCTCTTGTATCGACAGTCCTTTCAGTAGTGTTGTAATTTTACTGCAAAATATAATTATTTTATTAAACTAAAACACTAGCTCTGTTAGAATGTTGATAAACCAAATGAGAATCACCTTGTGATTTCTTAATTATTACTTGTATTTTACACAGCAGCAGGATGAATCCTAACTGCATTAAATCAACAAGTTTCATGTGGAGATTAAACACCCCTGTCTACATATTTCTAAGTTCTGCCCAAATAAACATTCTCTAAGCTGGGCTGGATAAAAAGTATAAAACGGGTTTAAGTGAAGTATTCAATCATTTTAAATTATTTGTTGGCTAGGTCTCTTGCTAATACTTTCAGATTAATTAAATAAAGGACTTCTAGTAACACAGCCAGAACAAGCTCTTTGATATTCTCTGGGTCATCATTACAATAATATTAGTCTTGATTTGCAGTATGCATGAGTAATCACACCAAAATCATCTAATAATGAAAGAAATTACATGAATTTCATCAAAAAGAACCACGCTTTTATCTGTTAACTGAAACCCATCCAATTGATTTTTCCTTGGGATAAAAGGACAATAATATCTCCACTGTATTCTAACATGCAAATGAAGTCAAGTAAAACTTGCAGATGTTTTCCCCTGGTGCTGTCTAGTCAACCAATGACAAAAAACCCAAATTGTTTTAAATGCACATTATGCTAAACAGTGTATTTTTACAAAAATGGTGTATTTCCCAGTGTCTAAAGGATGATAACAAGAAAACTGATGTGTTATTATGTAATTATTAAGTATGTAATTATGTACACCTTGAGCTATATGGTCTGTGTAGTATCTATACAGGTATGGCACCTGTTATCCAGAATGTACCAGGGTGTTTCCAAATAATGGATCTTTCCATAATTTGGATCTTCATACCTTAATTCGACTAGAAAATCATTTAATCATTGACTAAACAGAATAGGCTGGTTTTGCTTCCAATAAGAATTAAAGTGGACCTGTCATCCAGACACAAAAATCTGTATAATAAAAGTCCTTTTCAAATTAAACATGAAATCCAATTTCTATTTTTTATTAAAGCATTCATAGCTGCTGTAAGCTCATTTAAAAATCTCAGATGTCAATCAAATATTGTCTGCCCCTCCTCTATGCCATGGGCATAGAGGCGGGGCAGACAATTACTTTCACTTTCCATTCAGCTCTTCCTAGATGTCACTGCTCTCCACACATTCCCCCAGTTCTCTTAACCATTTAATTGTGTAGCCAGGGCATGGGAATGGACATCGGGAACCCCATTCTGGTGCACAAACAAGATTCTGAGATAATGCAAGGCTTTCCTTAAAAACAGTGTCCACAAAATGGCTGCTGCATGCTTGATATCATTTAGAATTCCCAGACTGAAGGAAACAAGATTCAAATCATTTAAACAGTGTAATTAAAGTTCATTTTGCTTAACTAATGTGATAAAATAGGATTCTGAATAATTTTTTTGGGTGATGGGTCCCCTTTAATTAAATCTTAGTTTAAGCACAAGTTACTGTTTTATTATTGTAAAGAAAAAGGAAATCATTTTTTAAAAAATTGGATTATGTGGATTAAATGGAGTCTAATCGAAATGGGAGAAAGGCTTCCCATAATTTGGAGCTTTCTGTATAACAGGTTTCCAGATAATGGTTCCCATACCTGTACACTACAGTTATAAGGATTAATTATATCATAGTTAGGATCATTTATTTTTAAAAAGAAAAAAGGAAATATTTTTAAAATTTTTAAATTATCTCATTTAGTCTATGGGAGATGGATTTCCCATAATTCAGAGCTTTACTTCACATTGCCATCTTCGGCATTAGACTCCTTAGAAAAAGTGAGATGGCATAGGATATAAAAATCAAAAGAGAAAAGGAAATAAAAAGAGAAAAGGAAGAAAATCAAAGTATAAAAGGAAATAAAAAGAGAAAAAAGAGGAAAAAAGAAAAATGATAAGAAAAAGTAAAAGAAAGAATTATAAGGTCATACCAAAAAAAAACAACAAAACATTTATGAAAATTCAGACAAAATAAAAATATCTAAACAAATAAAAAAAGAAAGACATGGGGGCCAGACCATAAATAAATACAGATGGAGTAGAATCATTGTATGCATGAAAGCCCACACTGCATCAGCGAAAACTGTCAACAATATATAACTGCATGCATTTATATTTTCTTTTTATTTGAGTGGGAACATGTATTTCTATTGAAAGAGCAAAAAAAACCACAAGTAAAATAGGAGACGGCAGATGAGCTGTTTGGTAGAGAGCCATTTTATGCATGCAGCAGACACTTCTTTACAGCAAACTGACAAAAACCCTGGGAAAAATAACTGTTCTGCAAATAACATATGGGATTTATCAGTAGCAGCTAAACAAGCTAGAGTCAAGTCAGTAGTTATTGACAATGAGGTATTGGTAGGTGATATCACACTCTCTACAACGTTTGTATTGCTTGAAGCTCAGTTAAAGTAATCTGCAGTATAATTGTATGAGATGTCGGTTTCCTGCTGTATGACCATATTTTTCATGATATCACAGAGTCTTAGAATGTGGTGACAGCAATAATTTAAAATACCTAGGGGGTTATTTAATAAACTCTGAATGCAAAAATCACGAAAAATTCATGATTTTTTTAAAAGTCCTATTTTTATATATATATATATATATATATATATATATATATATATATATATATATATATATATAAAATCATTAACTTTTCGTGATTTTTGAATTCGGAGTTTAGTAAATAACCCCCCTAATGTATCACATAACATACATGACACATATTAACTTGGCAATAGTAAAAGCTGATTGAAATATAGACATATGATATTTAAGATGCTTGGCATTACAATGCATGTATATATTCTACACTTATTTTTAGAGACAAAGGGTATCTTAGTAAGCAAAACATGTACAGTATACTCATCCCCTTTGTATAACGGAATGCACACATTTTGGATATGATGTAAATATTAATTGAACCCAATAGAATTGTTCTACCTGTAGTAAGGATTAAGTATATATTAGTTGGGATCTAGTACAGGTTAAATGTTTTATAATTACAGAAAACTGTCATCTTTTTTTAAAAATGTGAATGATTTTACTAAAATAGAGCCTATAGAGGGGGTTATGGCAGTCATATACTGTAATGCCATTATATGCATGAGATCCTATACCTGTAATTTATTTTTTTAAGTATTTGGAAAAACACACCTTTTGATTACCTTATCCATATTAGTGTCAATAGAACCAGCAAGGCTTGCTATTGTTTCTCAGAATTTTGACATACTGTAACCTCCCTCACCAAAGGTTGCTGGAAACAGTTGCAAAAGAAAATTAGAAGTATACAAATAAACAAAAGTATACAAATAAAGCAAAAATTAAAATATAACATCTATGAAGCCTTTCATTATACATTTTGTATGATTATTCTATTGGTCAATACATAATGAGTTTTAGCATACATCTCAGATTATATATAAATATATATCTGTTACCGATTGATCAAAACAGTAAAAAGTATGGCTATCTAAGGAAAATATATGTAGTAGAAGGAGGGTATTGATAGTGTTACAGCTTATTCATCATAGGCTACTACCCTTTTATAAAAAAAAAGATAAGCAGTCAACATTAACTGTAACTTTACCCTTTGCTGGATAGGTGAGTCTGTCTGTGTCACCAACATTTAAATTGCAGTCCATGCGGAGTCGGATGGGCGCTCTGGAGGTTTATAGGGCTCGTGCCAGTCCAACTGAAGTCTTTGTATCATGTACTGCGGGTTCTATTGGACCATCTGTTGTTAGTTTTGTTCTCATCTATATGAATATGCACTTTTTTCCCCCTTTCCTTTCTCTCCCATCCTTGGAACTGCATTGAGAGATTTATTTCCCTACTTAGAGAGGTTTATTTGAGTCTGTTCTGTTTTCAGTTATGGATCTGTGATCTATTTTTTATAGTTATCTGTTTCTTTTTTTTTTTTTTAAATTTGAATTTTTTATTGATTTTCAGAAAAATATTAAAACGGTCCAGCGAAGACTGGGGAAAAGGAAAAGAGAGAGAGAAGAGCGATGAAGACAGAGAGGTAAGTAACAGTGGGAGGGGGGAGGGGGGAAGGGGATTTTGGGAGGGGGGGGGTTTGATGTGCACCCTGCAGTGAGGGGTTCAGAAGTAGTCCAGCACTAATGACCAAGCTGTGCTCTGGCCTTTAGAGGTTGGGAAGTCCATATCATCAGGGGTATTCTGGTATAAGACAATGCTGTTTCCATTTTGTCCACAGCTCGTGTGCCTTCAGATTTTTGGCGATTTGCACAGGGGTTGTAGCAGCGTACTTTTCATATAAGAGATTGGTGTCTATTAGGCGGATTGTAGTGTCTCTATCGGGTATTTCCGTAGATTTCCAGTGCCTTGGTATCAAGAGGCGAGCTGCAGTGAGTACATGGAAGGTCAGTTTCCTTGTTTCAGGAACAAGATCTTGTAGTCCCAGGTTTAAGAGTGCTAAGGCTGGTGATAGGCGTATCGGTACCTTGAGTATGTCTGAGAGCAAGTCATTAATCATTTGCCAGAAGGGCACTATTTTGTGGCACGACCACCAAATATGTAGCATGGTGCCTTTCGCAGTATTGCATCTCCAACATTGGTCTGACACAGTGGGGAACATTTGATGTAGTGTTGAGGGTGTCCTGTACCACCTGAAGAGTATTTTTTTTTGATTTTCGATATGATTGGTGCACTTGGTATATTTAGCGGCAATATTGGCTAATTGGGACCATTTGGGTAGCGGAAGCATTATGTCTAGGTCTTGTTCCCATTTTTGGATATGTATCGGTTTTGTGGGCCCAATATCCGGCATGATGGCCCGATAAACGTTAGATAGTCCTTTCTTTTTTCCAACACTATTGAAGCATATGCGCTCAAAGGGTGTTTGAGGTCTGGATAGGCGATTTATATGTGGCCCTAGGAAGTGTCGGATACGTAAGTATTTATAGAAATCCTGTTTAGGGAGGTTAAACTCAGTTTGAAGTGTCTCATAGAGTTTTAAGTCATTATTGGAAAATAGCTGTGCTATGTTTGTGAGTCCTAGTGCTTCCCAATTAGCTAGGGAGAGGTCAGGAATTTCCATCTCTAATATCTTGATAGTAGAGTTTTTTGAGGGGAATATATGAATGTATTCGTGTTTCTTCAACAAATTCCAGATTTTCAAAGCTGTCAGTGTAGTGTGGAATAAAGAGGCTTGGTCAATCTTGAGCGAGGGAGACTTGGACCACATTAGTTGCTGTAGCGTGAGTGGATGAGCCTGGTCTTGTTCTATCTCCAGCCATTGCTTGTTGTCGCTTGGTAGGTTCCATAGGGTAAGTTGCTCTAGTATTGTAGCTTTGTAGTAATAGTCAATACTGGGTACCCAAACCCTCCTGATTTTTGGTGGAGTTGCATTATACTGCGTTTGAGTCTGGGCTTCTTGCCACCCCAGATGAACAAGTCTATAATTTTTTGCGATTGTATAAGAAAAGTTCGTGGTACAGTGATTGGGAGGGTCCGGAATAGGTATAGGAATTTGGGCAATAACATCATCTTGATTGCTGCTATTCGTCCCAGCCAAGAGATATAAGAGGAACTCCATTTTTCCAGTTGGGTTTGGGAATCTCTCAATAGTTTTGGAAAGTTGCTGCTGTAGGTCTTCGCTACTGTATTACCTAGTTCTATACCTAGATACGAAATAGTGTCTTTTCTCCATTGAAACGGGTAAAGATGTTGTAGTTCAGTCTTAATATCTGTTGTGGTATTTAGTAGGAGGGCTTGTGTTTTACTGACGTTGAGCTTGTAGTAGGACACCTGGCTGTAAGATTTTAGCACCTGGGTAAGTTTTGATAGGGATAAAGTCGGGTTCGTAAGGGTTAGCATAATATCGTCCGCAAAAAGCGCTACTTTATGTTCTGACTGAGAAGAGGATATACCCGTGATGTCGGTCTCGTCCCTTATCGTTTTCGCCAATGGCTCCAGAATTAGGTTAAAAATGAGTGGGGAGAGTGGGCAACCTTGTCTCGTGCCGTTAGTGATGTGGAAGGGTTGAGAGAGAAATCCCATGTTAGTGACTTGTGCTGTCGGTGTGGAGTACAATGCTAGAATTGATTGTAGGATCTGACCACGAAAACCAAAGGCCTGCAGGGTATTTTCCATATATCTCCAGTGGACTCTATCAAACGCCTTTTCGGCATCCAGGGCTAGTAAAAGTGCCGGAGTTTTTTGGCGTGTAGTTTTTTCAACTAAGGAAACAAGTTTTAGTTATCTGTTTCTTTAAACCTTGTCCAGTAAAACCATCTTTGAATGTAATTTTGAGTTTTGTGTGATGTGTATAATTTTAGCTCTTCGAATCTCTGTATTTCATTTACTTTGTTTAACCAGTCTCTAAGGGGCAGATTTACTAAGCTCGAGTGAATAATTTGAATGAAAAAATATTTGAATTTCGAAGTAATTTTTTGGGTACTACGACCATCAAATTGGTCAAATTTGATCGAATTTGATCGAATCTAATGATTCGAACGATTCGAAGTAAAAATCATTCGACCATTTGACCATTCGATAATCAAAGTACTGTCTCTTAAAAAAAAACTTCGACTTCATACTTCACCACTTTAAACCTAACGAAGTCCAATGTTAGCCTATGGGGACCTTCCCCAGCACTTTTCTAAGTTTTTTTGGGTCGAATAAAAATCCTTAGATCAATCGCTTAAAATCGTTCGATTCGAACGATTTTAGCGTTCGATCCGAACGATTTTTATTCGATCATTCAATCACAGCTTTTGCGCTAAAATCCTTCAATTTGATGTTCGAATTCGAAGGATTTTACTTCAATGGTCGAATTTGAGGGTTTTTTCTACATCCACAGTTGTCTATATCCTCCATTTGTTTACGTAGGAGATAAATCTACCTGTGATGCTCGTTGACCTGCCTGTAAGTTTATTGTTGGAGGCCTCTGTTGAGATTGGTTTGAGCCTCTCCAATTACCTGTTAATTTTCAGGTCGGCTTTATGGGCTTCTTCTGACGACTGTTTAAACCCTTTTTAGTCAGCAGACTGGCCAGTATATTGCGGATGTCTGGTGAGGCAGATCTGGAGCTTCGTTCTGACACTGTGGAGCCTGCCGGACTGAGACTCCTTTGTGGTTGCTCCGCCATCTTGGAACTGCACAGGTTCTCTGGTTGACGAGTCTTTCTGTCCAGATATATAGTTTTGGCACCCTGGTTGTGGTCATGTCTTTTGTTAGTTTTACCCATCTTTATGTGCAGAATTGATGTGATTTAGGGTAAATCAAGATGCATGGGTCCTGAGCTCTGAGTTAGTGCATCGTCTCAACACAGCATCACGCCACGCCCCCAATAAAAGTAATTTTTAACTGTATAAAATTATACTCACTCACAACAAAATAAAAGTTGAAAACATCCAAAATGTAATTGAAAAAGTTTTTTTTTTCATTTTATGTAGAGCAAGATAAGGAAAGGGAGATACATAAAATAAACCAGAAGTATGACAGCCTTGAAAATACCCATTAATTACACAGCCGAGAATATACAGTAGAAGAAAATACACTGAAGAAAAGAACTGATTTAACACATTTGCCTTATCTGTATCTGTTACAACCATACTGGTAGCATTATTTAATGGAGCAACACTCTCAACCTGCATCTTTTTACTATTAATATATTTAAAAAACTTTTTAGGGTTAGTTTTCATTTCTTTTCTTAGCCTTCCGGATTGCTGATTTACAACATTTATTACAGTGTTTATATTCATTAAATGCAGCTTCTGTCCCTACAGATTTGTAGTTTTTAAATGCCTTTCTCTTCTTTCCCATTAACTTCTTTACTTCTGTATTAAGCCACACAGGATGATTCTTAGAGCTTCTACGTTTAGTCCTTAAGGGAATAAATTGAGAACAGTAATGATTTAATATCATTTTAAAGGACAACCATTTCTGTTCTGTGTTTTTAGCTGAAAACCTAATGCCCCAATCAATGCTCTGTAGGGCAGCCCTCAAGGCACTAAAATTAGCTTTTGCAAAATTCATGGTTTTTGTTGCCCCAGTATATTTTGTTTTTTGCACCAGACATTAAAAGATATAACCTTATGGTCACTATCACCCAGGGGTTCAATGACTTGCACATTTGCTATAAGTTCTGGGTCATTTGAGATCACTAAATCAAGAATAGCATTTTTTCTGGTAGGCTCCTCAACAACCTGTGCTAAAAAATTGTCGTGCAATAAGTTTATAAACTTGTTCCCATTAACTGATCTAGCAGTACCGTTGCTCCAGTCAATATCTGGGTAATTTAAATCCCCCATTATCATTACTTTATCTAAACTAGCAGCCTTTTTTATTTGCATTAGGAGCTTTGTCTCTTCCTCCTCACTTACATTAGGGGGTCTATAGCATACGCCTACAATTAATTTGCTGGATTCTTTACAATTGGTGAAGAACTCCACCCATACGACTTCTGCCCCCTCATTTTCTAAGATAACCTCCTCCTTTATATGAGCTTTTAAATCCTGCCTAACATACAGACATACCCCTCCTCCTTTTCTATTGCCTCTGTCCCTCCGAAACAAAGTATAGCCACTGATATTTACTGCCCAGTCATGCGACTCATTCAGCCATGTTTCGGCCACACCAATCACATCATATTTTCCTTCCATCACCAGCAGCTCCAGCTCTCCCATTTTACCAGTCAGACTTCTTGCATTTGTAAACATACATTTAATACTGGCACCATATTGAACATATGACATGTGGTCCTCCCTATCCTTAACAGTATCCCCAGCCAAATCTCCTCCCCCATTTTCCCTTTCTTTGCCCACTATCTCATCTAACCTGTCTATTACTGAATCTTTTACTGAACCCTCCCCCCCACACCTTGTTTAAAATCTCCTCCAACCCTCTAGCCATCTTCTCTCCCAAAACAGCTGCCCCATCATCATTGAGGTGCAGCCCATCCCTAGCAAAGAGCCTGTAGCCGACTGAAAAATCAGCCCAGTTCTCCAAAAACCCAAAACCCTCCTCCCTACACCAATCTTTCAGTCACGCATTAATCTCCCTACGCTCCCGCTGTCTCCTTAGCATTGCTCGTGGCTCAGGTAATATCTCTGAGAAAATTACCTTGGAAGTCCTCGCCCTCAGCTTTGAACCTAGTTTTTTAAAATCATTTTTGAGGACTTCACCACCTCCTCTAACTTTGTCATTGGTACCTATGTGTACCAAGACCGCTGGGTCTTCCCCAGCCCCTCCCAATAATCTGTCCACTCGTTCCACCACATGCCGAACCCTAGCACCAGGCAAGCAGCAGACTGTTCTGCATGTAGGGGCCTTGCGACAGATTACCCTATCAACCTTTCTAATAATTGAATCCCCTATAACTAGAACCTGCCTTTCCTTCCTTGCACTCCCCCCACCACCCGTATTAGAGCCACTGCCTCCCGGGGTGCTCTGAAAGTCAGCCTGCTCCATACACGCCAGTTCGGAGTTTTCCTCCCCAGCATCTTCAGCCAAAACGGCGAATTTGCTGTTTCGGACAAACTGTGGACCAGCCCCCCCCTACTCTTCTGTCCCCTACTTCCCCTCTTGACTGTCACAAACCTTCCTCCCTCATTAGCCTCCACTGCCCCTTCTCCTCCCCCCCACTCCACTAGCCCCTGCCAGTGGTTGCTCTGCGAGCCTCCTGTCATTCCCCTCGTTTGCCGATGCTCTCAGTGCTGCAAGTTCACCCCTTAGAGTCTGCAGCTCAGATTCCAAAATGAAAACCCACCGACATCTCTCACATGTAAATACTGCATGGAACTGCTGCTCCAACACCACATACATGTGACAAGACACACACTGAGTAATACCAGCAAACCCACTCATATTTACACTGGGTACTTAAAGTCTCCCAAATGTAATTCCTCACCAACACCTTTTCAGTTTTAAACGCCTTAAGGTTTTTAACGCTGCTTAACACTTAATTCACATGCAACACTTCGATCACATGCAACACTCGCTAAGCAGCTCCTACACTCGCTTTGCCTTCACAAGTGTAAGGTTTCAACCCAATATACTACCCAGTTCTAAATACAATTTCAGTTAATATGTTACCCAAGACTCAAGTGTTCTCAATACTAGAATATTTATGAGCTCTATTTTTTTAAGATTGGTTACTACAGAGAGAAAATAGCACAGGCTAAGTGTACAAAATGCATTTTTACTGTTATTATCAAGAGATGTCGATCTGATGTTTCCATTTTACTGACAACTGTAAACATAGTTTTTGTTAAACAACCACACTGTGGAATCATACGGTACATACCTAATTAGGCAAGCAAATCATCTACAGTTTAGATTCCTTTCTACCATGTAGAAATATATGAATATATATTAATATATGAATATAGCAATATATATTTATGGCAACAATGTGTAGATCAATTAGGATAGGATTCCTGTGACATGGAAAGGCCTTGACCATCAAGGTGGATGGTGGAGTGTAGAGTTAAGAACTAGATTTATAGCAGGAAGAGCTTAGGAGCAAGAGACATATCATGGTATTACAGGTAAGGAAGATCTGTGCCCATTAATGACCTGCTGCAATGAGAAGAAACAGTGGTAAGTAAAATTGGTGGGAGTGAGAGAAATCATATCTAGCTGGCTCAAAACAGGAGGTGATATAAGTTATAAAGTTTCCACCAGCTAACCCCCAGACTGGTTGCTATGCACTACTAGACCTGGTGTAAGTTTGTATAACATTTTAAATACATTACTATAAGTACACTACACAAGTACTACAAGTATGTCTGTGATGCTGAGGACAAAGGGAGCTACAGAGATAGGTAAGCCAGTTATATTAGATGGTCTGATGGTGTCATGTCTGAACGCTAATGAATGTCCAGCAGGTAGGAGTCTATATGCTGGGTAAGCCAGATAATACCCATTAACTGCAGGATTAACAGCAGAAGTCATGGTGAAGTAAAGAAAGATTTGAAGTAAAGAAAGATTTAATGATCAGAATTAAAGCAAACAAACCAACAGAAGTGCTAAACTGAAAAACCCGAGTCCGTAGACAGAAGACTAAGCAGAGTCCAGTAACAGGCTGAAAAGGTCAAGGCCGGCAGAAAACTAGCAAAGTCTCAAAGGCAAGTCAAGGTCAGTGGCAGGTTGTCGGATAGATGTCGTATTCAAATGTATGTATAATATAATATATATTATATATTCTTGTATATATTGTCGCTCGTCTATCGATATGATTCTCCACTAGGGATATATGATTCTCACCCACAATGAGTAATTCTCTCTTTGAATTAAATAAATACTTACTCAAATAGCCTGGCCACGAAGTTCCCTCTGGGCATGACTTGAACCATTCAGATTCACTCTGGATATTAACCAGACAGCTTTATTTGATGTATACATTAATACAGATTAGTAATTTATTCGCCAGGCGCGAATTCACGGCGAATTTGCGCGATTCGCCGCCAGTGACTAAATTTGCGAATCGCCCGAAAAAATTCGCCGACATCAAAAAAAAAAATATGCCGGCGTAGAAAAAAACGGACGCCAGCGTCAAAAATGGGCGCCGACATCAAAAACGAGACGCCGGAGCCATTTCGCAAATTTTTCGCCGTTTCGCGATTTTCACGCGAAATTTGCGAATTTTCCGGCGGAGCTAAACGGCGCAAATTCACCCATCACTAATACAGAGTAATATAATACAGAGTATTAAATAATAGCTCATACGTCCTGAAAGCTTGTGAGGACTGGGAGGGAACAATAAGCAATACAACAGATGACTATTTAACAATTTCTTCTTCTATGGGGCTGATCCAGAGGCATCCAATCATCATTCTTGTTTTAGCATAACTGTGTCACTATTTCCATCTTAGGGACAGACTCACAGTCTCACTACATTAGCCAAATAAGGTACATCTACTGTGTCAGCACAGTGTCCAGAATGGTATCTATGCTGTAGTTTCTGAAACTATATGTGTCTTTCTTGGCCTTGCACTATCAATACTTGTGACATGAGACAACAGATGTATTCCTTGTTCTGTGCAAATATTCTACATTCTAATAACAGAATGGCCTTTAACCTTGAGCTTCTTCTACAACACAGCAATTCTGTATTAGTGTCATGTGATATAAACTTTGTTCTTTGATAACAACCACTTATACCTTAAATCTAAAACCCTGATATCTACACAGGTAACAGTCAAGCAGGGTCGAGTAACAGGCCGCAATCCAAACCAGGAGATCCACAGAAAATGGGTATCAGATGGGAATGGGAGAGCAGGGGAGCAGTAGTCCAGAACCAGGAAGGAATGACAGGAATGAAGGCAAGGAACACATGGGTGAAGGCAGGGACCACAGGAACCATGAATCAAGGGTAGATCAGGCTAGGAGCTCAGAGGATCAAGCACTATGTGCTGCAAGTAGCCAGCTTATAAAGGCTCTAAATTGTTTAATCACAAGCACATAATGTTAACCAGGTAGAGGGAGGCAGATGTTCAGGAGCAACATCTAATGCATAATAGTACCCGCCAGTGGCTCAGAAGGAAAGCACACAGCCCAGATACCAAGCCGGCCAGAGTTCAAATCCCAGAGAGTCCTAACAGATGGATGGAGAACAAGCAAAGAAAGTTAAAGAATCAGGTTGACCCACAATAATGGGTGTGGGTTTTTAAAGACTAGGAAATAAAAAAAGCATCCCAAAGAATTGATCAAAATAATGTTTAAGCAACACACACAAATAATTTCTGGCATACAGAAAACTAAAACAGCTCCTGCCCTTCGTCAATGGCACCAAGAAAATCCACTAGACAAGACAAGAAACCAAAAAGGACTCCTCCTGTGCTTACTCCTGAACAAAAAAAGAAAAGAGCCTTTTAGGTCTGAAGTGCTAGGATTGCCGTGAATAATTCCTACGGAGCCACAGTGAAGACGTCATTAAACGCCATCTCACTGACTCATAGTGGGGCTGCTCCTGGACTTCCGCTTGGTCGGTAATATCTTTATTTTCTAATTGAGCGGGTCACGTTGGGAGACATTGATTCCCTCAAACATGTTATTCACGTGACGGCCTGTTGGCCTCTTTGGCAAATCCAAATGACCGCGTTTACCCGTGAGGGCTCTGGCTAATATCGCAGGTGTATCCCTCTTAACATTTTAATGGTGTAGCACACCGACATCTCAAGGAGACTTGTGCTAGAGGGGCCTGTTACACACATCTGGCAACTTTTGGCATATTTCAGACCTGGGGATATATTAATATTGTGTCTTGGCTACTACTAACTGAACATTATTACCGGATTGTCTGGAACTGTTTATCCTCTTACAAATTGAGATTTTGGTTCATTATTGGAGCGCTTCGGCTTGGTTCCAGACACGCTACTTATACATGCAGCGCTGCTTAGTTTTATTTTAATTGGTTTTAACTGTACATTGGCATAGTGTTGTATAATAAATATTGCCTTTTACTTCATACTGTGGATTCATTTAGATTGAGTATTTGGGGTCACATGGGTAGGGGGTTAAGTCCCATTTGTATATATGCAAAATAATGTTTAGGTATCAGCAGCCCTTCATATGAACTATTTATTAAAGGCCTTGTCCATATGTGGTATAGGATTCATTATTTGGAAACCCATTATCCAGAAAGTTCTAAATTACGGGAAGGCTCCCATATACTTCATTTGTAGCAAACATTCACATTTTTAAAAAATGATTTTCATTTTCTCTGTAATAATAAAACAGAACCCTGTACTTGATCCAAACTAAGATTTAATTAATCCTTATTGGAGACAAAACCAGCCTGTTTAAATGATTTTTTTTTTAGTAGAAGTAAGGTATGGAGATCCAAATTACAGTAAGACCCCTTAACCGGAAAGCCCCAGGTCCCAAGAATTCTGTATAACAGGTTCTATATTTGTATGTGTTAGTGGAGGTGATATACACTTAATGAGCTGAACTACTTGCTACAGTGCCTGCCCATTAACCCATCATTAAAGTTCAATATGACTTCTGATTCCTGACATAAGAAGCAACTCACATAAATGACTCCATATAAGCTACAGCTAATCTACCAATTACTCATTTTAAATATGTCAAATGAAAAAGCTGAATAGATGCCACAGCTAGACATGGATAATACCTCATAAAAAGCTACTTGAATATAATACCAAAGTTAATGTTCTGGAAACATAAATTTATACATAATTTTATAGTATTTGTAACCCAATTTTCCCACTATATCATGGCCTAGTATGCCTTGTCGATGTCCTAGCCTGCAACGTTTCATTTCATTTTTGAATCACACAGGGCACTACATTGTGTAATGTAATATTTCCAGGGTCTTTTTGCTTTACTGCTTTTCTCTGTGTTGAATATTACGTTGTATGTAGTTTATATGATCAGGATTTTATAATTTACAATAAACACTTAATTAATTTGCTCGTTGTTCCAATTTACCCTACCATATTTCTTCCATTAGCGATAACATCAAGCTTTAATTCCCCCCTCCCAAACATTTACTGAACATTAGAGGTAAATGCACAAGGACAGCAGTAATTGATTCCTATAATGGAGATTGCCCTGTAACAAATAGACTTTTGAAATCTGTTGATTGACTGTGATCATGTTGCTCCTTATCAAATGTAGAGCTGATGTTCTGGAACACATTATACAGTGTATATACTGTAACTTTCTTTCTGCTTCTGCCAATGTTTCACCTTTCTAAGACCTTCAGTGCATAGTGCCAGAGATCTATGGATGTCTCATTGCAATTTCTCATCTCTTTCTCATGCACCTAGTTAGCTTGATGCAAACACTTGGCAGCCAGAGCCTGGTCAGACGTCTCTTTTCCCAAATTAGGGAATATTTCTTGTCCTAAAGTGTGTACCATGAAAGGACAACTCTAAAAAGTATCATTTTTTTTTTTGGCCTTTTAATAAAAAATGCACTCTGCTGTATATTCTCAGAAGACATTCTTAATTGGAGTTATAGCTTATTGATGTAGCCATATGGGCCTTCATATTATTATTAACATGTATTTATATAGCGCCAACATATTGCGTAGCACTGTCAGATCCCTTGCTTTATTGTCCTAACAGAATGCTAAGTCCAGTCTCAGGATCCATCCAGTCTAAAGTAATATGCCAGTAAGCTCTATTAGAAAGTGAGGTTTTTGCAGAGGTTTGGAACATCAGAAATGTTGTTATTCTATAAATTTAAACAAGTACAATAAAAATCAGTTAGAGTCTTTCAAATCTTTTGTTATCCCCAAGATGCAGGAAAATTAAATGGAGAACACTTGTCATTTGAGTATTCCTTTACTGTGATTTTGTTTTCTTCTCCTGTATGGAAGATTTTTATTATTGGAGGTGAAGAAATTATATTCAACCACATTTTAAACATACTAAAATGATACAGTGTATGTAGCCAGTCAAGTGAAAGTTATTGAAGAGGATTGTTGACACTTTCTATACTGCATTTCTTTTCCCTGGTTCATTATCATTATCAGTGCCACTTTAAGGGTCACTTTTTTTTAATCATGATTTTTAATATTATTATAACTATTTTTGCTAACTAAACCCTAAGAGGATGGTCAGACCGGCTGGGTCGAGGCAGGCGGATATCAGAATCGTCAGGCAGGCAAGGGTCAAAACCGGGTAGTCAATCAAGGGTTTAAGCTAGAAGAGTTGTAGTAGGCAGGCAAGGGTCAGGATACAGATTGGAGAGTAATCAGGAACAGGCAGGGTCAAACACGAAGAATCAGGATCAGAATACCTGGAAATGGCACAAGGCACAGGAACCACAGAACAAAGTTATATCACGGGCAAAGGGCTGTACAATGAATGGCCCTTAAATAGCGTTCAAAATTCGCGCCAAAACGTGCTGGCACAAACACGCCAGTGCCTTTAATAGGCGTGCAGGCGCGACGCGAGTTCCCTAGAGCAAACATGGCGCTGGTGCTTAAGGACCATGTGGCGGGCGACCCCGCCGCACAGGTACTTTTATTACAAAGAACTAGCAAAAGAGAAAACTCTCTGCTAAATTCCTTAAAAAAAAATAATATTGCTACAGGCTTCAGAGATCATTCAATCCACTATACAAAATTCTGGGGGGTTGTGGAAGCACTCTAAAGGCTAAAATAAAATATGTTTAAGTATAAAGAAAGTGCCACTTACAATGCACTTCCCTGGTCCCTTATCTCATAAGTAATTCAGGATAAATGCAAGTGCATGTGCTTACAAAACAGGGGTTTTTAGTTACAAAGTTATGATCATAAAGTTGAAAAGCCACCATACCACGTCAAGGTAAACCCCAACCCCATATGGCGGTCCCTGATTTAAAGCTAGAATGTAAAGCTTTGTCATTTAAAAGCTGCAAAGTTCATGTAGAAACTTGGAATTTTGTTCAGAAAAAAATATATGAGTATTTATTAAATTATAAAAACATTAAAACTTTTTTAAAATTAGAGCTTATTCAAAGTAGAAAATACCTCTTAAGATTACACAGACAAAGTTTGATAAATAGGGCCGAGTTTTTCAGCATCCAAAATGTGCTGAAAAAGTCTACCTCGGCTTATACTCGGGTCAGCGGGCAGTAGCTGAGATTGCAGTCACTTTTAATCATTCCTATAGCAACAGTTCACTTGGGGAGAGACTGCAATATCACACAGCACCCTCTGTTGGTTATATGAAAGAATAACAGTGACTGCAATAGCACACAGCACCCTCTGTTGGTTATATGAAAGAATAACAGTGACTGCAATATCACACAGCACCCTCTGTTGGTTATATGAAAGAATAACAGTGCGCCCTCTGTTGGTTATATGAAAGAATAACAGTGACTGCAATATCACACAGCGCCATCTGTTGGTTATATGAAAGAATACCAGTGACTGCAATATTACACAGCGCCCTCTGTTGGTTATATGAAAGAATAACAGTGACTGCAATATCACACAGCACCCTCTGTTGGTTATATGAAAGAATAACAGTGACTGCAATATCACACAGCGCCCTCTGTTGGTTATATGAAAGAATAACAGTGACTGCAATATCACACAGCACCCTCTGTTGGTTATATCAAAGAACAACAGTGACTGCAATATCACACAGCGCCCTCTGTTGGTTATATGAAGGATTAACAGTGATGGCAATATCACACAGCGCCCTCTGTTGGTTATACGAAAGATTAACAGTGATGGCAATATCACACAGCACTCTCTGCACATGGTAGTGGGACAGTGGGACAATGCACACAGTAATCCGTTTGGCAATTCTCTGTCACCATCAACTTTGCAAAGAAGTCCGGTTGATCGCGGGGGGGGGGGTAACTATGGCGGAAAGTGCGCTGCTGGGAGACAGGGCTGTAGTTGTGTCTAGGCTTATACTAGAGTCAATAAGTTTTCCCAGTTTTCGTAGGTAAAATTAGGTACCTCGGATTATACTCCGGTCGGTTTATACTCGAGTATATATGGTACTTTACTTTTATTGTATTAAATAGTAACCCCATTTTTGACAATTTATGCAAAATATGAATTTACATTTCAATTACTCTAACAGTAAGAACGGAAAGCCAGACTAAATTCTGTTCTATTAAGATATGGGTTATTCTTCTGTAAATATGTCAGTCATTAGAATTTCACTTTAGATGGACCAATTTTAAGATGATAATCCTAAAGCTATTGTCTGCACCCCTCCTTTCTTTTTTTAATGTTCAAGTTCTGAGGTACAAAAGATACTGGCAAAACTCGCACACCCAGGCCTTAAAAGCTCCGCCAGGTGCTCAGTTGCTTGGAAGGATCGGCACCCTCCTCAATCAACAAAAGAAGAAAGCAATGGCACTCACAGCATATTCAAGCAGGATAAACCTTGCGTATGTTTATTTGCACACGATGCAACGTTTCGGGGTGGTCCCCTTTGTCAAGCATATTACAATTGTTCAGTGAAAAACTTTTAACACCACACATTCACAGTGATTGGTCGATTACAAAATTGATTAATTAGACGTGTGACATCACATTAAAGAGAAAGCAGCACAATTTAAAAAGGTAGCCAAAATTCGAATAAATATCATGCATTAATACAAATTGAAACGCAACAACAATTTACGTGAACGTGAAAAAGTGAAGTAAAAATGTTATAGTACATAAAAACTTTTCTACAATCTCATAAAAAATCCAGGGTAATAACAACAGTATCCATTCTATTAACTCATCAAGCGATCTTGCAGATACAAAATTGTTACAAGACAGTAGCGGAATATTCAGCTACAATGTCAGCAATTATAACTGACTATACTTTGTTGCTTTTTCAATTATTCTCTTACCCTACAGGAAGGGGATGCAAAAGGAAAATCTGACCCTGCAGAGGATTGATGGGGCAGCTTGTCTTGATTATCTGAAAAATAATAAAACATACAAATAAACTCACAGGTAACAGGACATACTGAAGTCCTCATTTAACCCTTTAGGATGCCTTGTCTGCAATAGCCAGATCCAATAACATTCACGTTGTAATAAACTTTTTTTAATGTCAAAACCTGGTTTCCGTGCCACTTTCTCCAGTATCTGCCAACGTACCTGTGAGGTCCTATGGCCGTGACTAAAAAAATGTTTCGCTAGCAAAGTTTCTTTCTTAAATTTATCACCTGGTCTATTCCTTTGTTGAGCATCTGTTTGGACATCAAGCGGTAAGGGCTGATAAGTGCGTATATTGGACTTATGTTCATTAAGCCGTACCTTGATCTACTCGTTTGACCTATGTACACTAGCCCACATGGGCATTTGATAGAATAGACCACTTCCTTTGTGTCACATGAGAATGTACCTTTAATAGAATGTTTTGTTCCATTAAGGGGATGTAAAACAGATGGTCCGGGGATTATCCCATTACAATGGCCACAATTTCTACAGGGATAAGTACCTATATTGGATGTAACTATCGTACCTGTCCTGGCAGAATTGACTTTTGGTTTTATTAGCTCTTGGACAGTTCTCCCTTTTCTATATGAAAAAACAGGGGTTTGTTTAAATAAATGCCCAATTTTCGCATCAGACTGTAATATCCCCCAATATCTCAGGATAGTGCGTCTAATAGCCTTGCTGTTGGTGTCAAAAGTGGATACAAAAGGGATACGATTACTTGTAATTAAGTTCCTAGATTTTTTCACAAGGGTATCATCCCTTCTATAGGTTTTGATTTCCTCACTAATGGCAGTGAGTTCAGTCTCATTGTATCCCTTTTCTACAAACCTTTGCACCATCTTAGTGGCTTCTTGTTCATAAATGGCATCAGTGGAAGCGATACGTTTCGCACGCAACAGCTGACTTTTTGGCAACCCTTTTAGCAAGCCTTGTGGGTGAAAACTTGAAGCCAATAATAAATTGTTGCGGTCAGTTGGTTTCTTGTATATAGAAGTTACAATGGTAGACCCACTGACACACAAATTCACATCAAGAAAATGCAAATCCGATTTGCTTTTTTCGAGAGTGAATTTAATGGTAGGGTGAGCAGTATTTAAGTACAGAAAAAAGGCCTGAAGTTCAATATCACTCCCATTCCAGATAAAGAAGGTGTCGTCCACATACCTCATGTACGAGTGTATATATGGACTGTATATTGAATTAGAAAAAATATGGGTCGTTTCGAAATGATCCATATAGATGTTCGCATATGCAGGAGCCATGTTCGCCCCCATTGCGCAGCCTTGAAGCTGAAGAAAAAATTCATCCAAAAAAGAGAGTTTTGAGTTCTGAGGTACATCACAGCAATTATATCTATCTGAGCTAATAGATACTGTATATTCTCTTAAAAGGTTTTACGCAAAAGAAAGAAAAGTGAGAAAGTTTGTGTGTAAAGGTTGGTTGGAGTAAAGGAGTGCTGTGCAGTTTTTTTAGAGAATGTTTTCTGTAAAGTACCACAGATAATTCCAGAGAAGAAAATACTATCCTTCCTCGGGTGCATGTTACCTTTGCGGTCCGAAACATGTGGTGCTTCAATAAAGAAATACTGTACTAACTACATTGGAAGGCTCTCCAGTTCCTACTTTTTTGGCTATGATACTACATGGAGGTGGCTACTCCAGCAACTGTTGACGAGCCTTAAAATTTTTTTAAATAATTTAAATTAGTGTATTAACAAGGAATACATTGTTTTTTTTTTTCAATCTAAGCAATATTAGAGAAAGAGAGAGCAAGGAAAGAATGATTACATCTAATGACAATAATTTTAGTTATTTCCATGTTCTTAGATAAGTAATTAGTCTGTATTGAAAAGATAATTCCAGTGTGTTTGAGAGATTAATAAAAAAAAAACCAATGTGTCAAAGACTGGATCTGGAATGTATAAACCCCTGATCCAATGTGTCATCTGGATCAGGAGTGTATAATTATCTTATTTTGAAGATTAATATTTCGATGAGGAATACAAGTGTAACCACAGAAAACAGAATTGTTTTAACAGAATATATTTCTTTTTGTTTTCATTGCATATCTCAGAACAGATATTTTGGGTGCAAATTTTACTGATCACTAGAGCTGATCCATTTAAAGGTTTAACCTTGGTATGTCTTTGCTTGTTTATAAGGGTATTGTTTGATTTGTATTGCATAATGGAGCACTAGCCCTATCTGTCTGCTGGTTTCTGTGAAAGTGTCTGATTTATAGTTGGGGGTGATTTATCAACATTAGAATTCAAATTTGTGCCGTAATCCTAATTTTTTTTGCACAAAAACTCATGAATTTCAATTTTGCAAAACTTGAAAGTAGTATTAAGTGCCAAAAAATTCTAAATATTCACATTTAAAACTCACGCATCTAAAAGCTACCGGGCTTATGTTAAAGTCAATCGGAACTGTCTTCTCAAAATGTAAGCGTTTTTAAAGGCAAGTTTTTAAAATTTTCAACCCATTGGAAATAACTCAAGTACAAAGTCAAGGTTTTTGAGTTATTTTTCATGATTTTAGTCCAACTTTTTATATTCGGAATTTTTTAAGATTTATTTATTTTTTCAAAATGTGTTCAACCTAGATAAAATCCCTCTAAATGTAAACAATTTTGATAAGTAGGCCTCCCCATGTCTGGGTTAATGCCTGGATCAGTTAATCATTTGATCTTCTATGTATGACCACAGCATTAGTGAATTATTTATAAAAAGATGGTGTTTTGTGGATTTAATATATAGGTGGGGATATTTTTTTACATTATGTATAACTATAATGATAAATTGGCCTGTGGATTAGATATAGATATGAATGGAGCTATTATGGATCATTTAATAATGCTAATCTATTATTAACTATTAGCTATTAACTTATTTACTTATTTGTCAATATGTATTTTCAATATTAATGTAAAATTTTTGTATTGAATATTTATTATAAATGTTGTACTAGTTATAAAAATAAATGTAGATGTGGAACTGAGATGTGGATGAATTGTAATGTGTTAAAGCTGAATAGTAAATGTGGATCTGTGGATGTGACTGCTCAGCTTTTCCCCTTTAAAGCCAGAACAGTGAGGTTGTGGAATGCTCTGCCAGATAATGTTTGATGGCTGATTCTGTTAATGCCTTTAAGAGGGGCTTGTATGATTTCTTTGACAAGCATAATATCCAAGGCTATAGTAATAGTAAAATCTACAAGCAATACAGATATTGGGATATATAGTTTCAGTGGGTGTGTGTAACTTTGTGCGCTCGGTTTCATTTGAAGGGGTTGAACTTGAAGGACTGTGGTCTTTTTTCAACCCAACTGAGCTACGTAACTAGATAACGATGTAAGAAGTAATGGTTTTATGCTTATGATAAGTGCAACTCATGAAACAAATCAAGCATGTTTTAATAAAAACATGCTCCTGGTGAGTGTATCAGCGATTTCAAAATTTCAGAATTTGTTTTCAAAACTTCAATAAGATGGCAAATTAGATGTGATTTCAAGCGATGGGCTTGGGGTTTTGGGCTTGAGCACCAGGGCCAAATATCTAATCTGGGGTATAATGCTAAACCGTTTATCACGTACAGTAGCAATTCCCATAATAAGAGGTTTATTTATGGAGGCCAGAAAATGGAATATGCCAGTAAAAATTTAGATCTGTTGGAAAAATCATAGCTGTTAGAATGATACAGTGGGGTTACTGAAGCATCTGGCACTGCAGTTGCATTCATTTTGGCACATCTGGAACAATTGTGCTGGACGTAGTGCAATTGCATCATGTTCAACCCCTTTTGCATGAAATTTGTACCAAAAAGAAAGGAACTGCAAAGAAGAGCTAAAGAGGTCGCACAGCCTTGTAAAAATAATTAGATATAAAATATAATTAGATTGTGTGTGTAACTTGGAAACCATAAAAGGTTGTAGTTCAATAGTGCAAGGAGTGCTAATTACCTAAGACACAGTTCGCATTCCACTTGTGTGTAGAAAAAGGAATCAACCAATAAAACATAACATTTAAAAGTTCATTTCAAATTCATTTCAAATCAAAAGAGGGAATTGATGAAATATAAAAACACAAAATTATGATGTATCCCGATCTAGTTTCACTGTTGTAAGGATTGCAGTATATCTGAGTGATGAAAATACTGGTCCCACCTAGATCATTACATCAGCCTATATGCCCTCTAATAGTAATATGAGTTGGGGTGGGGATCAGGAGGGTGTCTATAGTAAAAGAAATTGGGTGGCTAGCATTGTGGGAAAAACAACGGACAAACAAACACCTTGTATGCTGGACCTTAAAGTATCGCACAAGTGTTAATTCCAAAATGGTATGCAAGGAGAGTAAACTGACACTTTGTCCTCTCAGAGGCACCAAAGTAGATATGACCTATTCCCTATGTCTTGTGTTAAAGCAACACCAAAAGTCTGGACATGAACACAATGGGTTAAATAACCAAAGGTAGTGCATACAAACGGAGGACAGACCCAATGTGTTGCACCTTGCAGTATTATACAGACATATATGTTTCCAATACGGTGTGCATAGAGTACCTGGCGCTTTGTCCTCTCAGAGGAAGAAAGTGTGTTAGGTATGTAGATGAACTTTGCGCTTTGTAATAAGTGAAGTCTCGGGACCCACTAGTCCCGCGTTTGAAGAGTTAATATAGAAAAAGCCATGCGCTTTCTTAATTTCGATAGAGTATTACTTTTTTACAAGACCCTTTTAGGTACTTTAGAACTACTCCCATATGAATATACAGTCATCAATGTAGTGCTTCCATGATACTAAACCGCAATTATTTTTTAATATGGGGGTGATTGCGAGTTGTTCCCAATATCCCATGAACAAGTTTGC
Source organism: Xenopus laevis (assembly GCF_017654675.1). Lineage (NCBI taxonomy): Eukaryota > Metazoa > Chordata > Amphibia > Anura > Pipidae > Xenopus > Xenopus laevis. The sequence goes on along the minus strand of NC_054388.1, from coordinate 26,744,461 downwards.
ATAGCTTGGAGCAAATCACGTTCCCATATCTGTCCCTTTGGTTTGCAGGTAATAATTTCTCTCAAACCAAAAATAATTTTTTGTCAATATGAATTCTATCCCTTTTAGTAAAAAATCTTTCTGATCATTTCCCAGTGTATTTTCCTGATCTAGAAAGTGTTTGACAGCTTGAGTATGTTTCCCTGATTCCTTGAGTATGTTCAATAATGGTTTATAGGGATGTCACGTCACAAGTACCCAGGATATATCCTGGTTAGAGATGGCGCGAACTGTTCGCCGGCGAACTTGTTCGCGCGAACATCGGGTGTTCGCGCTCGCCGGAAGTTCGCGAACGTCGCGCGACGTTCGCCATTTTGGGTTCGCCATTGTTGGCGCTTTTTTTTGCCCTCTCACCCCAGACCAGCAGGTACATGGCAGCCAATCAGGAAGCTCTCCCCTGGACCACTCCCCTTCCCTATAAAAACCGAAGCCCTGCAGCGTTTTTTCACTCTGCCTGTGTGTGCTGAAGAGATAGTGTAGGGAGAGAGCTGCTGCCTGTTAGTGATTTCAGGGACAGTTGAAAGTTTGCTGGCTAGTAATCGTTTTGATACTGCTCTGTTATTGGAGGGACAGAAGTCTGCAGGGGTTTGAGGGACATTTAAGCTTAGGTAGCTTTGCTGGCTAGTAATCTACCTTCTACTGCAGTGCTCTGTATGTAGCTGCAGTGGGCAGCTGTCCTGCTTCTGATCTCATCTGCTGACTGCTGCAATAACAGTAGTCCTTGTAAGGACTGCTTTTATTTATTTTTTTGTTGTTTTACTACTACTACTACTACTACTATAAGAGCCCAGTGCTATTAGTCTAGCAGTGTTGGGGAGTGGGACTGGTGTGCTAATCTGCTGCTCCTAGTAGTTCAGCAGCACCAACTTTAATTTTTTTTTTTTAATATTCATTTTTTTTTTATTTTACTTTTTTTTATTTTACTACCGCTGTAGTAGTGTATAAGTTGACCTTTTAGGCATTATTTGCCCTGTAGGCATTTTTTGCCCAGTGTGTTATTCAACCAACTGCCATCTAGCTGTGTGACCTTGTTCACATTCTGTCTAAATATCCATAATATTACCGTCTCCAGAAAAAACACCGGAGTGACTTTTTTCAAGCAGCCATAATATATTTTACGTAATCCGTATCCATCGCTGTATTAGTGTATAAATTGACCTTTTAGGCATTATTTGCCCTGTAGGCATTTTTTGCCCAGTGTGTTATTCAACCAACTGCCATCTAGCTGTGTGACCTTGTTCACATTCTGTCTAAATATCCATAATATTACCGTCTCCAGAAAAAACACCGGAGTGACTTTTTTCAAGCAGCCATAATATATTTTACGTAATCCGTATCCATCGCTGTAGTAGTGTATAAGTTGACCTTTTAGGCATTATTTGCCCTGTAGGCATTTTTTGCCCAGTGTGTTATTCAACCAACTGCCATCTAGCTGTGTGACCTTGTTCACATTCTGTCTAAATATCCATAATATTACCGTCTCCAGAAAAAACACCGGAGTGACTTTTTTCAAGCAGCCATAATAAATTTTACGAGATCCGTATCCACCGCTGTAGTAGTGTATACGTTGATCTTGTGGGCAGTATTTGCACAGTGTTTTCTTCAAACCGCCATCTAGCTGTGTGAGCTTGTTCACATTTTGTCTAAATATTGATAATATTATCGTCTCTAGAAAAACCACTTGAGTTACTTTTTTTCAAGCAGCATTCATATATTTTACGTAATCCGTATCCACCGCTGTGTATACGTTGACCTTGTAGGCATTGTTTGCCCAGTTTTTTTGGCCGCAGCCACTGAAGCACAGAGGCCAGAAAAAATATGCCATATAAATGCTGAAAATAGTCATTTTTTGCCATACGTTGACTCAACGTATATGGCAAAAAATTACTATTTTCAGCATTTATATGGCATATTTTTTCTGGCAACTGTGCTTCAGTGGCTGCGACCAAAAAAACTGGGCAAACAATGCCTACAAGGTCAACGTATGGCAAAAAATGACTATTTTCAGCATTTATATGGCATATTTTTTCTGGCAACTGTGCTTCAGTGGCTGCAACCAAAAAAACTGGGCAAACAATGTCTACAAGGTCAACGTATGGCGAAAAATTACTATTTTCAGCATTTATATGGCATATTTTTTCTGGCAACTGTGCTTCAGTGGCTGCGTCCAAAAAAACTGGGCAAACAATGCCTACAAGGTCAACGTATGGCAGTTGTTTAAAGAGAACAGTAGATTACTAGCCAGCAAAGCTACCTAAGCTAAAATGTCCCTCAAATCCCTGCAGACTTCTGTCCCTCCAATACAGAGCAGTATCAAGCAGATTACTAGCCAGCAAACTTACTATCATCTGTCCCTGAAATCACTAACAGCTCTCCCCCTACACTATCTCTTCCAAGCACACACAGGCAGATTTTTCAGATACATTTTTGCCCTTGATCCCCCTCTGGCATGCCACTGTCCAGGTCGTTGCACCCTTTAAACAACTTTAAAATCATTTTTCTGGCCAGAAATGTCTTTTTTAGATATTAAAGTTCGCCTTCCCATTGAAGTCTATGGGGTTCGCGAACCGTTCGCGAACCGCTCGCATTTTTGCGCAAGTTCGCGAATATGTTCACGAACTTTTTTTCCGACGTTCGCTACATCCCTAATCCTGGTTTCCATATAGAGTCATTAATAAATTCTATTGTATATATGGTATCCTTTAAATATGACGGAAGTTTTTTAACTAGTGGCTGTAGAAAAAAATCTATGTATTCTGAGAGATTTGAAGTCAGTGAGCCACATCCAGAGATGATAGGGCGTCCTGGGGGATTATTTTTGTCTTTATGGATTTTAGGTAATGTGTATATCACTGGGATTCTGGGGAAGTTTTTATTCAACTACGTAAATTCGTTCTTGGTTAAAATGTCTTTTCTTTTTGACTCATTTAAAATGGTGAGAAGTTCTTTTTTATAGATGGGAGTGGGATTTTGTTTTAATTTTTTATATGTGGTCTCTTCTGATAGTTGTTTGTTAATTTCTCCAGTGTAATCTTCCCTATTCATAATAACTATGCCTCCTCCCTTATCTGCTTGTTTTATTACTATGGTTTTATTTTCTTGTAGTTCTTTCAAGACATTTTTCTCTGCTGTTGTTAGATTGTATGTTTTTTGTTTTGTTATTTCCATTTTATCTAAGTCTTCCAGTACTAGATCTTTAAATGTGTTAATGAAATGACTATTGGCGTATATAGGGTTAAATGTTGATTTGGGCTTTAGATTGGTGTGTTGAAATTTATTGGGGAGGTTGCTTTGGTTTATACTTCTATTTAGGAAGTACTTTTTTAAACTCAATTTTCTAATAAATTTGTGGGTATCTACAGTATGTAGGTTTGGAATTTATTCAATTGGTTGCTGGGGGCATATTTCAGTCCCTTTTTTAGTACACTTATTTAATTGGAGTTAAGGCTTTTTTCTGTAAGGTTATGAATGCCTAAAATGGGATCCACATTTTCCTTCTGTCTGTTGTCTCTCCATTTCTTAGATTTTCTTTTGTTTCTTCATCGCTCTTTTGGTTTTGCCTAGGTAACGTAGTTTACAAGGACATGTGATTATATAGATCACCCCTAACCTGTTTAGGTTTGAGTTCAATTGGGTCTAATTAGACATTTACGCGTATGTCGTTGAAAGAAAATCCGCGTTTATTGCATCAACTCTATCAATTGCACCAACTTGGTGATTTATACGCATGTTCATCCACATAATCGGATTTAACGCGTAAATTACAGCATACGCACTGCGTATTAAAACTAAGTTAAATTCCGCAAGAGAAATAAAAGAATCAAGAAATTTATATATGAGAATGGAGCATATGATAAATACGCATTACGCATCAACAACATACGTGTAAAAATAAAATGTTTCGCATAATTAACATGTAACGCGTAAGTTACTTCAACTCACACTCTTTGATTCAACTTAGTATTACGCGTAAGAATACGCAAAGTACGCAAAAGATAAGTTTAAGAAACTACAATAGATAATTAAACATAGATTGCTCTCAACAGAAGACAACTTTATATTTTTATCTATGTATCTTTATATGTTAGCAAATGATATTTGTTAAGGTCTCATTGATTAAAACAGTCAAGTTTATATGTTGATGTAAAAATCTTACTAATATTGATGATATGTCATTATGATGATTGTTATTTTCCTGGAAACATTTTTCAATAAAAATTATTGAAACCTATATAGATCACCCCTGCTGTGCTACAATTGCTCCAATGTCTAAGATGGTATACTTTTCCATACCTACAGATGAAGCCACTTGGATTTGTGAGTTAAATGTGTCATGATTCAGGGTTAATTGAAGAAACTGTGTTATCTAAAGTCATCATAACTTAATTTAACCTTTTGTATACCAAAACACCATTGTTCACAATGGTGAATGCTTTAATTAGATGGGATGTTGTGACGCAGTTTTCTGTGTTAAATGAGATAAATGGGATGGCTGTGTTTAGTTATTCTGTGTCAAACAGACAAACCAAAGTGGCTGCATCTGTATCTACAAAGAAATGTAATAAGTCTGAAAGAAAGGTTCTGAAGTCTATGCCAAAATCGCTTTCACTTTCGAGAAAATCATTAACTGCTTTGATACCTATTTTGTGGTCGATACATGTGTATAGCGATGTAACATCGCAAGTTGCCAATATAGTTTCTTTGCCTACTCTGATGTCTTTTAGTTTTTGCAGGACATTTCCTGTGTCTTTGACATAGGAGGGCAGTGATAAAACAAAGGGACGTAATTTCAAGGCTAATTCTGACCATTCAATTGATTCCAAATCTACCAAGGTTAAGAAACAGAGACAGATGGGGTTATCCCACTTGGAAAACACTTCTATTTACATCATAATGGAAAATTGGAGGGAATAGAAGTAACTGTCTTAGAAAAGGTATCTTTGGGCATCAGAAAGGGTGATTTGGATCGGAAACTTTTATCTAATGAGTGCAGATGGATATATAAACTTAACACCTTGATCCCTCGTGGATTGAATGAAAGCCTGTCACTACACACTTTCATTGGTCAATAATATTTGATTTAAAATCAAAATACAACATATCAAAGTGTGGACACAATGAACTTATTTTGAATGAATTTATTCTCATTAAAAAAACTTTTAAGGCATTAATTATTCCTTTTATGGTTTCCAAGTTACACACACAATCTAATTATATTTATTAACAAGGCTGTGCGACCTCATTAGCTCTTCTTTGCAGTTCCTTTCTTTTTGGTACAAATTTCATGTTAATGTTTAAGAGCTGTCATCATGTCTAAGATTAAAGGACTTCTGAACAGTGGTGATGGGTGGTTAGAAGGTGTGGAAAAACCAAGAAACACTTCTATTTACATTGTAATGGAAAATTGGAGGGAATAGAAGTAACTGTCTTAGAAAAGGTATCTTTGGGAATCAGAAAGGGTGATTTTAATCGGAAACTTTTATCTAATGAGTGCAGATAGATATATAAACTTAACACCTTGATCCCTCGTGGATTGAATGAAAGCCTGTCACTACACACTTTCATTGGTCAATAATATTTGATCTAAAATCATAATACAATATCTGCTTATATATAATCTGTTAGAATTGTTATCCCCCCATCTGTGTGAACTAACACATCTCTATAAATGCTAAATATATTATAATACATCGACCAGTTTAGTATAATGCTTTGAATAACTTTTCTGGTACTGCAAGACATTGTAAAATAAATACACAAAAGAATATAATTTTGGATTGGTAATATTGTTATTTTTTTGTACATGATACTCTGATTCAGTGGATGCACAGTGGAATTGCAGTTATTGTGCATTCCTTACCATTTAAACTACAGCAGAATTCGGCACTAGGACGCTAAAGAAACCAGAGGATTAACTAATGATCACGTGACTAATGACAACCAATGGGCACAACCGAGAGGATATAAATATCGCGAGATTTGGGCGCCATTTTGGCTTTGAGAAAGCCTATACAGGCAAAAACGTATGACAGGCGTTTGCTCTTTTGAGCGTTCTAAGGGTGGGGAGGAGGCACTCCGGAGGTTGGGCTGAATGGTGGCAGCAGTTTCCTTCTAATAACAGAGGTAGCGTTGGACAGACAGGTGATGTTGTTACCAGCACTCGCACAGACTTTGCCCGCTTCCAGTTTTTGGTGTTGCATTTGCACTAGCGATAGGGAATAGGCCACAATTACTTAGGTACCTCTTAGAGGGCATATAGGCTGATGTAATGATCTAGTTGGGACCAGTATTTTCATCATTCATATACACTGCAATCCTTACAACGGTGAAACTAGATCGGGATACATCATCATTTTAAGTGTTTTTATATTTCATCAATTCCCTCTTTCGATTTTAAATGAACTATTAAATGTTATGTTTTATTGGTTTATTCCTTCTTCTACAGACTAGTGGAATGCGAACTGTGGCTTATGTATTTAGCACTCCTTGCACTATTGCACTTTATTAATTTATTACTCTTAATTGTTTATCACAAGATACAATATTGACAACATATTAAAGTGTGGACACAATGAACATATTTTGAAGAATTTATTTGCACTCATTAAAAAACTTTTTGTTAAGGCATTAATTATTCTTTTTATGGTTTCCAAGTTACACACAAAATTTAATTATATTTATTAACAATGCTGTGCGACCTCGTTAGCTCTTCTATACAGTTCCTTTCTTTTTGGTACAAATTTCATGTTAATGTTTAAGAGCTGTCGGCACGTCTAAGATTAAAGGATTTCTAAACAGTGGTGATGGGTGGTTAGAAGGTGCGGAAAAACCAAGAAACCCTATTTGCAATAAACCCCTTTTGCACCTGTAATGACACTGAAGTTCTGGGGAAAAAACACGGAATTGTGGGGGAAAAACATGGTGAGATGGCTCTCCGAATTGTACTTTTTTCACTGCACTTGGGGAAGTATATGAGTGTTAGAAATAGCTGATGATTAAACTGACAAGAGCCAATGTGCTTAGTAACCATACAGTTGTCCTTGAAGTCCTTGAGACAGGTTGAAGGTTAAGGGAGGGCAGCAGGCAAACCTAATTCAATTACAGGCCAAAATGTCAAGGGCAGCAGCAGACAAACATAATCCAAAAAACAGGCCAATGGTCAAACCGTGGAGTCATACCCAGATAACGGGCAACAATGAAAGGGAAGGAACAGGATTTATTGGAACTCAGGATCAAGACCAGAACAAGATGAGGATCCCAAGAGCAGGAACGAGATTACAGAAACTCAAGGCTTGAAATAGGCAGGTTGGACAATGATCCAACACCAGGGTGTTGAGGATGTGGGCTTACATAGCCCTTTAATGAACAGTGGAAGTGGATCAGGGAATATTGACAAGAGTCAGATTGATGCCAGAGCAGCAGCAGCCTAATATATAGGTCCCTAGTCAAGACCAGGGTGTTCTGACAATATGCCCTCATGAGTCTTCTACTTCAGTCCAAAAAGTCTTTCTGTTTCAGCAACTAACAAAATTTTGCCTAGAAAACCAGTCTTTTTAATTTACAATGCCCAAATAAAGCGAGGTATCTTCAGTCTTCAGGATCTGCAGTCAATTGAATGTGCCATTCTCAAAACCGTTCACAATCTCTGAAAAACAGTAATCTGTACAATACTAAAGAATCCTTTTGCTCATCTCTAACAATGCCATAGCGAGAATATAGTGTATTGTGTGGAATTATAGGTATGTATGCTCAGGACTATAACCAAATCTCAGGGAGATGATTATTTATGCATACGTTTGATTTCCAATAATGGTGCTTTGTGCTAATGTATCTGCTAATGGAAACTTAAAGTTTTTTAAAAAATCATGTTCATAGCAATATAGTTCAGAGACACTTCCTACGTTGTCTGGGCTCACATCGTCTTGGGAGAGATTACTGGAACATTACAATTTCATTCCTAAGGAAATACTTTATTGAAATAGGTTAATTATTGCTATAATTAAACCTCAATTTCTGAAACCCAAAGAGGGGAAGTCATATGTACATTCATACTGAGTGTGTTTAGTCAGCACAGTACATATTAAACTCTGCATAGTTTATTTGGAGCCTTTGATAATTAGTTGCCTAAACTTTTCTCATATATTCTGGTTGTTTCATGCAAACACTGATATTTTTCCATTTCCTAAAAAATAATATACAGATGTGGGATCCGTTATCCAGAAATCTGTTATCCAGGAAGATCTGAATTATGAAACCTCAATTTAAAAACAAAACTCCTGTTTCTCTTTAATAATAAAACAGTACATTGTACTTAATCCCAATCAAGATATAATGAATCCTTATTGGAGGCAAAACAATACTACAAGGTTTAGCTAAAATTATTTTTTAGCAGACATATGGTATGGAGATCCAAATTACAAAAATAATCCTTATCCTTATATATATACACACACACACACTTTGGAAATACCTTTTATTAGTCTATTTGTCTGTTTATGACCTTTGATGAAGATGTAACACTGCCCAACTACAGTGCAGAAAAAGTTAGAGATAACCCAGACTGGGTGCCATACCCCTAGGAACGCACCCTCTCCAATATAACTGTACTTTGGTTACAACTGGTTTTGTATTTGGTTGTAGCTCTAAACTTTTCAGTTCTGACACGTGTGATAAATTAATATTGTTTTCATATCCTTTCAACCAACTAACAATGTGCATGTAGTCTAGGCATTTTCATTCCAGCTCATGCAGCACTGTGACTGTAGAACACTTCACAATATTAAAGGCAATTTAGATTTTGATTGCTTTGCCATTTCTGCTCAAGCACAGCCATTACCCAAATATCAAAGAGCAGAGTCTTAAAAATATTATATGTTTTGCACTAATCAACTGAAATTTCTACTTGTCTTGCAAATAATCTGCTTTAATAGATATATTATAGACTGTATGTCAACTTAGTTTATGAATAGATGAAAAAAATTGTTCAAGGAACAATAATGTATGTGCCCCTCTTAAATGTACAGGTATGGGATATGTTATCCAGAACACCTTTATCCAGAAAGCTCCGAATTATCCTGACAATCCTAGGTCTGGAGCATTCTGGATAACAGGTCCCATACCTGCACTAACTTTTTCTGAGTCTATGTCACAGTATATAGTAAAAGGCATGCAGTGTAAAGCCTTCTGATCAGAAGGTATTTATTGTACATGCCTCATGCTACACACATACAGTAGCAATGCCTAAATACCAAAATTAGACTTTAACTCTTATCTAAGGCAATATGTGCTATAAAACCAGCGGTTCGGGATGCATAATTGGCCATAGGGACATAAAGGAGTGATTTGCATGTCTCTGCCCATAATGCCTTATGTGAGAGTTAAAGTCTAATTTTGGTATTTAGCTAGTGCTATGTATTTGGCATGAGACATGTAAATACCTTATGTTTTCCAGAAAGTTTTACACAGTATAGAGTGAAAAAACATACATTGTGATGATGCAATGTTTGCTGCAGTTTTAATAACCTTTAGCAATACTGTATATTGATTTAGAAATGGCACTTGGTGATTGGTTACTATGGGCTTCAAAACTATAAAAAGATTTAGATTTCTGATTGCATTGCTGATTGTATTTTTTAGAATATGGCTATATTAGATGCTTTGTAAAACATTCTGTAAAACTGGTGATGTTGCCCATAGCAACCAATTAAATCTTTGCTTTTGTTTTCTACCTTGTAGGTAACAATTGAAATCTAATTTCTGATGGGTTGCTATGGGCAACATCACCGGTAATTTTTTACACAATGTTTTACACAGCATCATAAATAGGCCCCCTAGGAGACTTATTTTGTAAAATAAAAAATATCCTTGTGCATTATACTTTTTTAAATATAGAAGGAATGTACTTAAAAAAAGTAACATTTAGGCTTGATCTATTGAAAATTTCTGCAAAAAAACCTACTAGTCCCTCTGCCTCCTTTTCCCGGGCTGTGCAGGAAGCCAGAGCCACTCAGCACTGTAAAAGAAAAGAAGCCGTATATGTAAAAACGGAAAAACTAAGTCTGAATAGAGGCGGGGGTGCAACAGCTTTTGTCTGCCACATACAATGCTGTTTTGGCACCTCTCCCTGGAAGGTTTAATAAACAGATCAAAGATCCAGTTTACAATCAACACACCTAATTTAATGACATTATTGTGGATTATGATAATTGGAGCAACATTCCAGAGGATATATATTCTTGAAGGAAGATTTACAAGTTATTCTGAATTGAGAAAGCCAGTTAGAAGACTGTTGAAACGTCTTCAAGGAAAAAATACACAGCAAGTCCAGTTGATTTGATTTATTTCTATAGATATATCAAAGAATGTCCAAATCTAGGTAAGTAGTGGGAGCACTCACCGATCACTGGCTCAGCTTGTGCTGCACATCCGACCGAGGTCCCATCGGTAAAAGTACAAAGTCCAATTCATGCATAGATGGAGCACCAAGACGGCCGAAAATCGATTTAAAAACTTTGATTTTTATTTCGTCATGTTAAAACAATCAACAAACAGCATGCCCTTGTAATCCCCTGGGTCATGTGCTCAACGCGTTTCGTGACAGCCCGTCACTTCCTCAGGATGAGATGATATATCAGATGAGACAGCATTGTATCAGATAAAAAAGCATTATATTGTGTTAAAGGAAAAGTAACACTAAAAAATTTCAAGTTAAAAAAAGCAGTTCTACCCTGCATGAATACTAGTTTTATCCTGTGCAAATCTTATAATTTTAAATACGTTATTAATATACCATGCTAAAACTCTTCTTCCAGTTTACTTATATAGGCTGAACGATCGGATTTTACGGTCTACTCAGAAAGGCCGAACGATCGGATTACGGTATAGAGAAGGTCATAGGACCACAGGAAAGAATGAAACGATGAAAAGCTGAAAAGAATGAAAAGATGTTTTTTGTTTTGATAACGATCAGGGGGACCCGTCGGCAGCCCCCACACACAGGCAGATAAAATGTGAAATCACCAGCTTTAACCAGCTTTAACTCTTTAACCGCCAAGCACGTACGGCGTACGTGCTGGCGGTTCAGGGCTCAGGCTGCCAAGAACGTACCTTGTACGTTCTCCTGCAGCTGAGCCATACTCTCTGCATTGGCGGCTTTTGCCGCTTCCGCAGAGAGTCAGAAGGGATGACAGCCCCCTGAGCAACAAGGCTGGGGGGCTGTTGAGTCGGATCTGCGACACGATTGTCGCAGATCCGACTTCAAAGTCGCAAATGCGCTGGAAATAGCGCTGCTGCTGCTGCATACTCACCTCTTCCTTCCTGCACAGCAGCCCACACACTTCCTGCTGCGCAGTAACTCTGCAGACAAGCTGCCTCCATCTGTTCCAGCGATTCTCCTGCTACAAAAACTGTAAGTGCACATTTTTTTACACACTTACCTGCACTTACACATACCTACAGTACATTTATACACTTACACAAACATTTTAGTAAAAATTTGTATTTTGTATTTTTTATTTTAGCACACTTGGTCGATTTTGTACACTTATTTACACTTAATTACATGTATTTGCACACTCAGACAACTTTTATTAGTGCACAAATATGTATACACAAAAACTCACAAACAGGTGTTTTTTGTTTTTTTTTTACTTATTCATTGTACCATTTGTTTTGCCTAAAAACATGTTATTTTGACAGCGTGACTATTGGATAATCGATTTCGGCCACTAATTACGCTGTTGGATCAATTATTTTGTTATTTCATTGATTTACGCTATTTTTGTGGTTTTATTGCAATTTTATCCCTGCATTATTGTTCTTTATGAATCTTTAGTATTGTTTTGCTGTTTGGTGCTTTGGTATAGAAAGATTTATTTTACTTAGTTTGATTCGCCAGAATATATGCTTTCCAAAAATATATAGTTTTCTGGGGGTCTTTTTACATTTTGTGGGTCTTACGGCACATAACGAACAGTTGGGGCTCTCTTTTCTGCAGCTTAGTTGGCCAGCGTGAAAAGTCATATGCATGTTTTTCATTTGGGGTCCGTACACGCCACATACTTTGGTAAATCTATGCATATTGGGCATCAAACTATTCAGTAGACTTTTGACGTCCATATTTAGGGTGATTTTTCTTCATATGTAAAACATTGTGTGCGATAAATGCGGCAAACTGCAACAATTTTAGGCGATTTTCAGAAATGTTGTAAAAACCTCTACGTTTAGAAAATCTTTGCAGTTTGGTAGTTTGGTGTAGAAAGACATCTTTATCTTTGCTGGATTTGTCAGAATATGTACTTTCCAAAAATATATGGTTTTGGGGGGGTCTTTGCTGTTAGAAGGGTCTTGAGGCACATAATATGAAGTCAAGGGTCTATGTTCACAGAAGGCGAATCGGCAGCGGAGAAAAATCATATGCACTATTTTCATTTTGGGTCCGCACATGCCAGCTGCCTTGGGATATCAATGCATATTGGGCATCAAACAGTTCAGTAGACCCTTGGCATCAGTATTTATAGTGTTTTACAATTGTATGTAAGAAATTGGGTGAGATAAATGCGGCCAATTGCAATATTTTTAGGCAATTTTCAGAAATGTAAAAACTGTTGCTTTTATCGCCAAATTTAGGAAAGGCTTGCGACTTGGTACTTTGGAGTACAAAGACATGCATATCCAATTTGGATTTGCAGGAATGTGTACTTTCCGAAAATATATGGTTTTCTGGGGTGAATGTACTTTTTTTCTACCTTTGCTCCCCCCCAAAACTATGTATATGTGTTGATTTTGCAGTACCTGAAATGACAGACCACGGGGGGTCTTCCTTTTGGGGCTCCTATATGTCACGTGCTTGGGTACACCTATACATATTGGGCATCAAACTGTTCAGAGGACCCTAGGCTTTCATATTTGGGGTGATTTCTCTTGATACCTAAAAGTATGTGGGTAATATGATGCTGCAGGTTAGAAATTTTGAAGTGATTTTTGGAAATGTCCCCAAAATCGCCAAATTTAGAAATGGTTTGCGGCTTGGTACTTTGGAGTACAAAGACATGCATACCCAATTTAGATTCGTGGGCATGTGTACTCTCCGAAAATATATGGTTTTCTGGGATGAACGTACTTTTTTCTACCTTTGCCGCCCCCCAAAACTATGTAAATGTGTTGATTTTGCAGGATCTGGAATGACAGACCAAATAGGGGTCTTCTTTTTTGGGCCCCTATATGCCACGTGGTTGGGTACACCTATACATATTTGGCATAAAACTGTTCAGAGGACCCCAGGCTTTCATATTTGGGGTGAATTGTCTTGATACCTAAAAGTATGTGGGTAATATGATGCTGCAGGGAAGAAATTTTGAGGTGATTTTTGGAAATGTCACCAAAATCACCAAATTAAGTAATGGTTTGAGGCTTGGTACTTTGGAGTAGAAAGACATGCATACCCAATTTAGATTCGTGGGAATGTGTGCTTTCCGAAAATATATGGTTTTCTGGGGTGAACTTACTTTTTTCTACTTTTGCCCCCTCCCCCAAACGATGTAAATGTGTTGATTTTGCAGTACCTGAAATGACAGACCATATGGGGGTCTTCCTTTTGGGCCCCCTATATGCCACGTGCTTGGGTACACCTATACATATTGGGCATCAAACTGTTCAGAGGACCCTAGGCTTTCATATTTGGGGTGATTTGTTTTGATACCTAAAAGTATGTGGGTAATACGATGCTGCAGGGTAGAACTTTTTAGGTGATTTTTGGAAATGTCACCAAAATCACCAAATTTAGGAATGGGTTGTGGCTTGGTACTTTGGAGTAAAAAGACATGCATACCCAATTTAGATTCGTGGGAATGTGTACTTTCCGAAAATATATGGTTTTCTGGGGTGAACATACTTTTTTCTACTTTTGCCCCCCCAAATCTATGTAAATGTGTTGATTTTGCAGTACTTGAACTGACAGACCATATGGGGGTCTTCCTTTTGGGGCCCCTATATGCCATGTGCTTGGGTACACCTATACATATTGGGTATCAAACTGTTCAAAGGACCCTAGGCTTTCATATTTGGGGTGATTTGTTTTGATACCATTGTATCAGATGAAAAAGCATTATATTGTATTAAAAGAAAAGTAACACTAAAACATTTTAAGTTAAAAAAAAGCAGTTTTATCCTGCACAAAGCTTAAGATTTTAAACTTTATTAAATATACCATGCAAAAACTCTGCTTCTGGTCTACTCAGAAAGGTGAAAGGGCAACATTTGACCGCGCAAGTTCCACGGTGCTCAACTTCTCCTTCTAGCTTGATCAAGTAGAGAAAAATCAGAAGTCAACTGTTGCGGCTGTACAGAGTATTTTTCATCCCCTCAAACTGATTTATCTCTGTAAGAGCTGTGAGCAGTAAATGCAGAATCACAAATCAAGATGGGCAGCTCTCCAGAATAAAGTTAAAAATGCCTTTATTCACAATCAGCAGGGCATCTTTTGCAACGTTTCTAGCCTAGCGCTGCTCTTTTTCAAGCCTAGCAGTGCTAGGCTCGAAACGTTGCAAATGCTGCCCTGCTGATTGTGAATAAAGGTGTTTTTAACTTTATTCTGGAGTGCTGCCCATCTTGATTCGTGATAGGTGTGTTCCAGTGGGGAAGGACACTGTGGGAGGTGCACCCACACAAATAAGAAAATTGAACCAAGTGTGTGCCCCTCAGTAAAGGCAGCACACATGTCAGCTATACATTTAAGGACTACAAAAAAACTCTGTAAAGTCAGCGCACTCTTCACAGCTTGCAGCTATGACACAGCCGCAATAGCTGACTTCAGTTATTTATCTACTTGGTTGCGCTTGAGTTCCGCATATTGTATCCTGCACAGTGAATGTCACCCCTTTTGCGTTTCTGAGTAGACCAGAAGCAGAGTTTTAGCAAGGTATTAAATAATGAAGTATTTAAAATAATACACATTGTGCAGGATAGAGCTAGTATTACTGCAGGGTAGAACTGATTTTTTACTTAAAATCTTTTTAGTGTTACTTTTCCTTTAAGCTTTGACCTTTTGGGCAATGGTTAATACCTTTAAAGCTTTGATGTTTTTTTGAACCTCAATTCAAACGAGGTATATTATTTTATATCCATAAGGGAGCTTTCTTCTGTGCTCATTTTGCAGGTATAGGTATAGGATTTGTTATCTGGAAAGCTCTGAATTTATGGGACAGCCATCTCCCATAGACTTCATTTTAATCAAATAATTTAGAACTGTTAAATTGCTTTCTTTTTTGTCTTGGCGACTTTTTGTCTTAGCATCATTTTTGTCCAAGAGCATTAAAGTCAATAGCCGATTCTTATGGCGACTGTTTTGTCTCTGTGACAATTGTGTCTCGGTGACTATTTTGACGCAGCAATTTTTTCGGGGCTTGGCAATTTGATCATCACCAAGCCAATTGGAGAGGCAATTATTAAAATTAATAAAGCATTAATAAGGCATTAATAAAATTACAAGGGCTTGCCCTGCTAACTGAACTCCTGTGTGCCGGTGATTTTTCAACATAATTTGCTCATCACTACCAGTGGATAATGCAGATTTGTGCCATTCCTTTGCATGCTCTTGTAGCCCCCCAAGAACATGCAAAGGAACCTCTTTAAAGCAGATGAAGAGATGAAAGCTTTAGATATGAAAAGAGGTTTTTGAAAGGTGAAGTTGTAAAATTCTTTTCCTAAACTGCCAAAAATATTGATAATTTCAGGAAAGGCTTGTATGACCTTTTTTAACAAGTAAGAGTATTTGAGATTACCGAAATTAAACATAAGTACAAAATATATACAGTGTGTACATTTTATGCCCATTAAGCAAATTGGTGATGGCGTGAGATGGCGTGAGATCACCTTTCTCTGGATCAACTACTTGGACAGGTTTCCCTTGATTAGTCTGTTGAATGTGATACACATATGCCTTATTAAATTCTCATCTACCTTGTAACATAAGCCTAGTGATTCCTATGATAGTCTGTAGAACACCGATAAACAAGCTTTGGTGACATAGCTCACCAAACATTTCAAGGGAAAAAAAATATGAGGCCATTTGTCCCATATGCACCAAGAATAGCCTGTTTTATCTGTACATTATACTTTTCAAATGGAAGTTATCTAGCAATCTCCCCATAAACTGTAAATGCATATTAAAATTGACTTTTTAAATAACAGACAGGGAAATTAAAATCACTGATTGTTTTTTCTGACATTAAAAAGTGACAGCCCCTGCTGGTCTTTAGCATTGTGATGTATCAAATAAAGCGGACATTCAGTTCTGCTTTGTGAAACCTTCCTCAGATATTATTATAATCCCCCATAAGACGTACATTGTCAATGGCTTTTCAGCCCGCCTACTCACTAGACTTTTTATCTACAATAGTTATGTCGACATTCCTTTAGATACTGCATATTAAATTAGATGTTTTTTCCATGGTTAAAACTGCTCTAGGACATAGTTATTAACAGACCATTGCCCCCTTGTCATTATGTTACTTAGCTCATATTATTCCAAAATAACAACAATCATCATTTGTAAAATATATACGGGGTGTAATAAATGTCAAACTAAAACTAAAAACTTACAATTGCATTTAACAAAGGTATATTATTAGACAGTCAAAAGGAGATCTAATAAAAGATGCAAAGTTTGCTACTGCCATCTATAGCAACCAAACACTTGGAAAGATTTACATCCACCTGATTAAAAGCAATCATCTCATTAGTTTCTATGGAATACTGCAACATTTCAAACTTAGCAGGGAGTCACTTACCTACACACAGCAGTCAAATACACGCAAAAATCTCATTGTGTCACTTGCGTCAACATGCACTACTTGCACTTCCATATATAATAAATGCGAAAAACAACAATTTTTTTTTGAAAGATTTTATTTATTGATTTTTAAACTGAGTGGTGCAAGATAGAAAGATTGCGGAAAGAAAGAGAAAGATAGAAGACAGCTGGATGGGCTGCTCATGTATAATTACATATACAGTTTAGATTCATACAGAAATAAGGGTCAACACACCAGAATGTCACCTATACTGTGAGGTTGTCGAAACTGCTTGCTGGTCAATCAACCAGCAGTTCCACACTTTTTCAAACTTAGCTGGACAGCCCCTCACTATATAGTTAAGTTTTTGTTTAGGAAGCATGTAATTTATTAATTTAGTCCTGTAGCCATGTCAGATGGATGGCTTAATTTGTGAATTGAAGAAGTTGTTGAAGGCATAATCTGTCACCAGGTGAAAGATTTAGCCCTTCTGTGTGCCCCAGAAGACAGAACTCCGGATGTTCGGCAGTCCCAGTGTATTGCCAATATTGCAAACCAAAATCTCTGTATTTTTAGGCATTCCCAGAACACATGCATGTAATTTCCTTGTTCACTGTTACACTTTACTCAAATGTCTGGATATCCCTGGTATATATGTTCCAGCCTGTGTGGCGTTAAATACACTCTGTTAATAAATTTAGCATTAATAAACCCTGTCTCTGCTTGATATGGTATTTTCAGGAATCTGTTGGAGTAAATCTTTCCAGGTTCCCTCATCTAGATGAGGGAAATCCTGAGCCAATTTATCACAAAGTTTTCCTGTAACAGGATAGTATATAACCAGCCAAGGGGTTTGGGGAGAAGCGGCCTATGTAAATAGCATTCTAGGGTGGATTCAGTAGCAGTCAGGGTTCCTTCTGGGAATTGGGCAAAAAAAGCATGTCTCAATTGTATAAACCTAGACAGCATATGGTTGGTTAGATTGAATTCCTGTGTTAACTGATCGAACTGTTTAAGTCCATCAGGCCATACTATATCATTTAAGTGTTTGACCCCTGCAGCTGCCCACTCACTTATGTTAGGAATAGTCCTAAAGTGTGCAAGGGCTTTATTTCACCATAGTGGAGTCCATTTGTACCAGCTATTTGCCTTTTCGTATGCTATAATTACTGTTTTTTTGAACACCTGGGTTACAGTCTTCATGGGGGGTGTCAACTTATATATTGATGGGAGCCCCCTGTGCAGCTGGTTGGCCAGAGCTAGCCCCCCTTTATTAACCGGGGATTGCAGGATCTGGATAGCTATACATGGACGGTCTCCTGCCCATATAAAGTTTCTTACGCACGCTTCCAGCTCCTTAAACATTTCATGGTAGGTATGATTGGTGAATTATGAAACGCATAAAGGAATTTGGGGAGAAAAAACATCTTAAGGATGTTAATATGTCCGGGTAAGGACAATGGGAGGTTTGACCGGTGTTGTACTTTCGTTCTCAGTGACCAGTGACAATTGGGTCTAAGTTGATTTCCGTAAAACCTTTGTGGGTCTCTCTATGTATTTCTACGCCCAGATATGTAAAGAAGGATACCCACTGTAGTTGAGGGTGTGGATTTCTGAGTTCGCTATTGTCTATGGGGAATATGATAGATTTTGCCCAGTTGACTTTTAGGCTGGAGTAATCCCCAAAATGTATGCCTTCCCTCAGTAGTTCTGTAAGAGCCTCCCTGGGATTTTCCAGATACACTAGCATATCATCCGCATATAGCAAAATTTTCTCCTCAAGCCTCTGTATCTTAAACCCCTCAATTCCTACATTTTTGCGGATTAGGACCGCCAGAGATTGTATTGCTAAGGCAAAAAGGAGGGGTGACAATGGGCACCCTTGCCTAGTGCCCCTTGCCAGTGGAAATGTTTGAGAGAGTTCTAAATTCACCTGTACTCTGTCCTTTGGGGCATCATATAGGGCTTCTACCCATTTTACAAATGGGTTGCCTAATCCGTATTGTTCCAACAATGCCCATAAATATGGCCATTCCACCATGTCGAAGGCTTTTCCAGTGTCCAGTGAGACTACCACTCTCTCCCCTGTGACATCATGGGTAGTCCAGATGTTGTTATATAATCTCCTAAATTAATATCTGTGGCCTCATTCGGCATAAAGCCTTTCTGGTCAGGATGTATTAGATGTTCTATTACCCATTTTAGCCTGTTAGCAAGGATTTTGGCTAGCACCTTAACATCAGAATTTAGAAATAAAATCAGTCTGTATGACTCACATTTCTCTGGGGGGTTTTCAGGTTTAGGAATTAGTATGATAGTGGCTGCCTTTGATCTTTCTGGTATCTTAGCCCCACATAGCATTGAGTTAAAGAGTGAACAAAGTTTAGGTGCCACTATATCTTTGTGGGCCTTGTACCATTCTATGAGTAGTCCATCTGGACCCGGGGATTTCCCATTATTGAAATCTTTAATGGCTTCCATAATTTCTTCTATTGAGATTTGCTGGTTAAGTGATTCTGAATCTTCCCTATTTAGTCTAGGTAGTGAAATGCTGTCCAGGTATTGATTAAGGGATTCTGGGGGGCACTGGGCTTTGGAGCAATAGAGTTAGTGTAGAAATCAACAAACTGAGAGAGAATCTGCTTCTGCTCTCTAATTTCTTGATCCCCTTTAGTGGTCAATCTTTGAATGGTAGTTAGTTGCATTGGTTCCCTATATAGGATTGCTAGGAGTTTACCACATTTGTCCCCTTTATCATACCGGAGGCTACTCTGCGGAGTTCCCATTGGGAGTACTTGTGAACATAAGCTAGGTTAAGGTATCTTTTGGCTAACTCTGGGCCCTCTCTTAGCTGTTCAGATGGGTCCTGCACATAGTCTTTTTCAGTTACACTCAGCTTGTCACGTAGGGCTTTTAGTTCTGTGTGTTGCTTTATTCTGGCTGCCTTAATTAGAGAAATGTATTGTCCCCTTGCAAATGCTTTACTAGCATCCCAGGCTATTTTGTTAATTGTGGTACCCTCATTCCCAGAACTCCCTATAATGTGTTTTAAATGGCTCGCTGACTCAATCATGGAGAATCCATTTTGGGGGAGTTTCCACTGCCGTGGCCCATCTACCCCTCCTATTTTTGTGTCAAGGTTTACTGGCACATGATCAGAGCATATTCTAGAGGTGAAGGAGATAGAATCCACCTGTTGCAATGCCAAGGGGGAGGCCAGGGCCAAATCTATAAGGGAGAGAGCAGAAGTGGACGCCGTGTAACATGTGTACTGGCGTTCTAGGGGGTGGGATCATCGCCAAATGTCTGTTAAGATAGCAGACTGAATCCAGACTCCCAAAACTCCTGTGTCGTTTTTAAGTGGTCTCAACCTATCCGCTGCAGGGTTTGGGACTGCATTAAAGTCCCCACACCAAAAGGTAGGAAGGTCCCCAATCTCAGCAACCTTACCGAATATTGTTTGTAGCAGCTTTATGTCACCTGGGAGAGGAGAGTACACATTGACCAATATCATAACATATGTGCCTATTATCACCTTGAGTACCCGTACCCGAAACAAAATAACTACCCCCCGGGAATAAGGAGTATTCTGTGCTCTGGGTGCTATTTCTGCCTGGCTCTGATGTTCTGCGGGAGGAGGAGAGTTGCAGCCGCCAGCTGGTGTAGCGCTATGCACATATTGCTCAAGCCTCGTGGCTGCCTCCACTCGCACCCGCTGCGTGTTTTTCCCCATTGCCGGTTACTATAGGATGTCTGAATGTCCGCCATCCTATTTGGAGAAGGTAAGACCGGTTACAGGATCGGTTATGGGCTGTGCAGTATGATGTTGTATGGAGCTTCCTGTTCATGCTGCTTACTGGCTCAGCATGCGGCTCCCTCTGAAAAACAACAATTTGCTGTGCCTTTTACTTTTCTCTAGAGGCATCATCAGGACATTTTAATACATAGTACCGAACTGTGTACTGTAACAACTGTGAAATTTGTAAGTGTGATTTATATGTTAGGAATGAGTGAATCTGTTCCCTTTCTCTTCACTGGAAAATTTGCAAAACAGTGCCTTCATGAAGCACATTTTAGTCAATGGGCATTTTTTTTGCTGCATTTATTTTGGTGCAAAATGCATTTAAGTAAGTAAGTATTTTTGCAGCTTTTGCTAAACTGTGAACATTTTAGCAACAAAATTTTGCAAAAAAAATAACAAAAAGTGAAAATTTGCTGCAAATCCCTTTCTCACAAAAGATTTCGCTTATCATTAGTTAGGAATACAGATTTTTAACAGTCTTGGATTAAGACCATAGCACAATAATACTACACAGGACCTATATACTAACATAATCATATTAACCCAAGACACACATTTTTGTCTTTAAATATCAGTTGTAACCTTAAAAGTTATACTTTAATCCTATCAAAATTACTATTAAGGAATAAACTAATCATGCAGAAAGGATGCATTGGTCAGCTGAAAATGTATATTCCTAACGGCAAGTGGTGGATGCGTAATAAGTCCTAAAGGTCTGCACAACAAGATTGTCAGGATTTCACAACCCCTAAAAAAATTTGAATCCCCTTGTATATGGTTGTATATGGTTTGGCTGCTAGTTCCTAGTTGTTCTGGATCACTTTGACAATATGCCAGGTTTCTAGGGAACACTGCACCACCATAATAAACATTGAATCAATGGCTGGAAGTACAGGTAAGCATAAGAGGCCAGTGGAGGGGTGCTAGGCAGTTACCTCTTCTGTCACCTACCCCTAGTCCAATTTTTTGCAAGGAAAATGATGACCATAGACTCTAATGGTCGGATAAAAATGTTGCGCTCTTAAAAAAATTGTTGCACCATGCATTTGGTGAATTTTCACTGTTTTTCAAATTTTGGGTGGATCTAAATGGGTCAGTTTTGCCCATCACTACTGCTCACAGGTACGTCTTGCACCTCTATCCACTGCTCCTCCTGAACATGAGTGTGTGCTTTTGTTCGCATGGATGCAAAGTTGTTCACACATGCAGGTGATAAACAAGATTGAGGTCAAAGACATGGCTCTTCATGATGGCCTTTACACAGTTTATATAAATAGGAGATTTGCTATTTATCTTGCCAACTTTATTAACATTAGTAGATTCTTTAGAGCATTTGGTCAAAATAAAGAAAATCTCTACGTTATTTTCAGCCATGTACAAAGCAATAATTCAATGGAGAAAAATGGGTTTAAAATGAGTTTAGGTATTCTAAAGTGTAACATTGTATTGATAATACGACTACAGAATGACAAGATTTTTCAATGAAAAGATTTAAAAATGTCAAATATTTTCTCTAAATAATGCATGGGACTATGCATGTCAATGATCATAAGAAAATATCTAAGTTAAGTAAGATACTTTTCTAATTATTAATATGGAATAGTATGAAATAATTATCAACAAAATGGTAAGTTCACTTACAACATAAAAATAGAAGAATTCATTATTCATTGTATATTCACAGTACCCACTTTTTATTTACTGTATGCGCAAGAGGGACGTTTAGAATGCTGACTTTGAAGACCAGTTTGTACTGTTCATTTTGCAGTATGGAAGTGTAGTTACTGAAGATGAATGTCTATTTTCCCCAGCAGGCGCTCTAGACTGGCTTTCTGAGTTTGATTGAGCTAAGCTTTTTGTTCACCATTGTGTATGAGACTGGTTTCCATTTTAAAGGAATAGTTCAGTGTGAAAATAAAAACTGGGTAAATAGATAGTCTGTGCAAAATAAAAAATGTTTCTAATATAGTTAGTTAGCCAAAAATGTAATATATAAAGGCTGGAGTGACTGGATGTCTAATAAAACAGCCAGAATCCAACTTCCTGCTTTTCAGCTCTATAACTCTGAGTTAGTCAGTGACTTGAAGGGGGGCCACATGGGACATTTCTGTTCAGGGAGTTTGCAATTGATCCTCAGCATTCAGCTCAGATTCAAAAGCAACAGATATGACCCATGTGGCACCCCCTCAAGTCTCTGATTGGTTACTGCCTGGTAGCCAGGGTAACCAGTCAGTGTAAACCAAGAGAGCTGAAAAGCAGGAAGTAGTGTCCTGACTGACTTGTTATACATCAAATCACTCCAGCCTTTATACGTTACATTTTTGTCTAACTAACTATATTAGAAACATGTTTTATTTTGCACAGACTATCTATTTACCCAGTTTTTATTTTTACACTGAACAATTCCTTTAAGCATCTGCAGTTCGGTAGGTAAAAAGCTGCTGTCTAGCTGTGACAGACTGGCATGCATTAATCATTTATTCTTGTTTTATCCAATAACATGATAATATTGCAAAACTTTTTTTGAAATGTTAAAAGATCAGGGGCAATCGAGTAAAAAAAAAACCACAGGTAAATTGTTTTCAAACATATTGTTGTAGCTATTGTTTGTGACAAGATGCATCAAAGCAAACAAAATAAACAAACAAATGACCATGTGGCACCATATCATTAATTTGGGGTTGTGAAGAATAAATAAAGATTTCACTAAAGAGCATTAGGAAAACATGTATTATTGCTGTCAGAGCCCAGATTGTGTATCTAATATATAGTGAATAAAGTACCCCCTCTTGTAAAATATAAGGATATTATAAGTTACCAAGGAGTTTCATGACCATATAAAAACACGAGGCCGAAGGAACTGGGGGAACTGGGGGTACTTTATTTATTATAATACACAAATTTTAGTGAGTCATGTGACAGAAATGACATCACTACTCACCGTTTATAACGGATGACATCACTACTCACCGTTTATAAGGATATAATTTACAGGATATTCATGGCTTTTGTGTATTATAATATAAATATTGTTCCTCTTATTCAGTCTCATTATTGGCTTCCATTACTGCAGCAAGTTAAGTTTTACCAGGATCTAGACCAGGTTAGTGGGCAGTTTAGTTCTGTTTGCTGTTCTCCATGGATAGCGGATCCATTCTGCCTAACATCTTAAAAACAGGGAAATAATAAATATTTAAAAAATTTGGGTAATGCCGTGGCCCCATCAAATGTTTTTAAAAAGGTGGACCCAATGGCACAGGATAAGGGTTGAATGGCACTTTTAAATGCCATAGTAAAAATGGCAAAGCTCGCCCCATATTTTGGTCTAGAGAAGGGTAATGGAACTCACAGGCTCCCTGTAATTGTAGATTGGAGTGCTCCTCCATTTGGACTATATACTGTATGTATATATACAGAAGCGTAATTCGAGGGGGGCGGGCCCTGGCGCAGGACGCGCAGCCGGGCCCCCGCCCCCCTCCGTACACCCGGAAACTGGCCGGGAATATGCGCTGCACAGCGGCACGCGGACTGCCAGGGGGGCCCTGCGGAGGTGCGGGCCCTGGCCCGCTTGCACCCCCTGCTCCCTCGGTAGTTCCGCCACTGTATATATATATATATATACACACCAAACATGTATGCAGGGATTTGGTGCAGAACTATAAATAGGAAACAAAATGGCAGGAAGCGAAACATTATGAAGATTTGTAGAGTGTAAGTTCTATGCCACTGTAATTTTCTTCTATTTCAATTGTAAATCCCCCACCTGTACCTCACCCTGATTTCCCAGGAGCATTTATCAGAGCGAGATATTATGTTATAATCTATGTGTGGTTCAGCTTGCACTTTACACAAACTAGCAAAACTTGTGCGGAAACCTTGAAGCTGTTTTGGTGCTTGAAACTGTTATTTATGGATACCTTAATAAGAAAGTCCAGTTGGAGTTTCTGTTTTCTGTTTCTGTTTTCTAGTTTCAGCAAACTGCAAAATGTTCTGCTTTACTCTGGGTCCTTGAAGTTTTATGGTTACTATCACACCCACACAGAGCACTCTATATTGAGTTACAAGATTGATTTATGTCACACTGTAAAAGAGAAAAAAGATAAGTACTGAACTATGGAATTGTTGTTTTTTAATAAAGCATTTGCCACATAGTAAATGTGTTTACTTAAAGTAACAGTAACAGCAAACAAGTGTTTTAAATGAATGACAATATAATGTAATGTTGCCCCGCACTGGTACTACTACACTTTATATGACCACGCTGCTGTGTGGTCATGGGGGCAGCCATTCAAGCACAGGATACACAGTAGATAACATATACATTCTGAAGAATCCCACTGTATACTACAGAGCTTATCTGTTATCTACTGTGTATCCTGTGCATTTTCTCCTTTTTCAGCTCAAATGGCTGCCCCCATGGCTACACAGCAGCTTGTTTATATAAACTGTAGTAGTGTGTGTGAAGCAAACACACCCATTTTACCAATGCAATGCATCAATACATTACATGTCATTCATTTAAAATACTTTCCTTTTTTGGAGTTATTGTTTCTTTAAATATCTTGGAAAAGTCGTTGTACATGGATAAAAACACTACACATATAATTACACACATTTGATGTACAAAAAGACAAAACAGATTTGATCATTTTTTTTCTTAGAACACAAAGTACTTCATTTTTTATTTATTTTTTCTTTCACATGAAAGAAAATATGAACTTCATATGCTGCAATAAAGATGAAAGGAAACAGAAACTTAAAAGATATTTAAACAAACAATTCTTTACTTTTTTGATTGATTTGTTTTTTCTTTGTAATAAGAAGATGATGTTTTGTACTTGTTAATAATTAAGCTAGCTACATGCTTATAGCAAAACAAGCATATTATAGTTTTAATGCTTTAATAGCCTTAAGGCATTGCTTAGCCAGGAAACCCAAGGCCCCAAGCATTAAAGACATCAGACATCATATAAAAGAATAAATGACAGTGAACAAACATTTACATCATATGCTTTTCCGTGTTGATGTGTATTTGAGAAAATTGTCAGGGAGCCGGGAGCTCCCTCCAGGGAGGTTGTCAGGATCAAGGAGGAAGCCCTCTTGAGGGAACAAGGTCGCGGTGTCCAAAGGGTTAAACGAAGAATAGTCAGGATCAGGCAAGAGTTCACAGGCAGGCAGAATACAAACAAAGTCCAAAGTCCAGGCAAAGGGTCAAGAAACAGATCAGGAACAAGATTTGGCAATAAGGCACACAGGAAACCCAGGATACACTTTAGGGAAAGTATTCCTATTCTTGGGCGCCATTCTGGCGTCTAGTTGGCGCTTTTATTTTCAAATTTGGCGCCATTCTGACGTCATTGACGCTCTTGCGCCGACGTCGACGCGCTGACGTCATCGCGCCGGCGCCGCTACCCACGTGGCGGCCATGGGCGCCGCCATTTTGGGCGCTTTTATTTTCAAATTTGGCGCCATTCTGACGTCATTGACGCTCTTGCGCCGACGTCGACGCGCTGACGTCATCGCGCCGGCGCCGCTACCCACGTGGCGGCCATGGGCGCCGCCATTTTGGGAGCGACGCCGGCAAGGAGGGACGCGCCGCCCGGAGCTCCGGGCGGCGATCGTGACAGTACCCCCCCCTCACGGGGGGCCTCCGGACCACCAGGACTTGGCTTCTGGGGAAATTTGGAGTGGAACTCCCTCACCAGACGAGGAGCGTGAACATCACGGTGTCCTTCCCAGGAGCATTCTTCAGGGCCAAAGCCCCTCCACTGAATGAGGTACTGAAGGGACCCTCTGGAGATCCTGGAGTCTAGGATTTTCTCCACCTCGTACTCGAGTTGACCCTCCACAGAGATGGCAGGAGGAGGAGATTGACCGCCAGAGAACCGGTTGGTGATGGCGGGTTTCACCAGAGACACGTGGAACACGTTGGGGATTCTCATCTCTGGTGGAAGCTGGAGTCTGACAGCCACAGGGTTGATTATCTCCAAGATGGGAAATGGACCCACGAATTTTGGACCCAACTTGGGAGATGGTATCTTCAACCGGATATTTCTGGAAGAGAGCCAGACATTATCACCCACCTTGTAGGGAGGAGAGGATCTTCGACGACGATCCGCGAAAGTCTTATGAACAAGAGCGCTCTTCTCTAGGTTCAACTTGGTGACCTGACCATACACCGACATGAACGGAGACCTCCCTGTAGAGGAATGACAAGCATTATTATGAGTGAATTCCGCCCATGGGAGGAGATCAGACCAGTCATCCTGGCAGAGGGATACGTGGTTCCTCAGGAACTGTTCCAGGGCTTGGTTCACACGTTCAGCTGCCCCATTCGTCTGCGGGTGGTAGGCAGACGAAAATTGAAGTGTTATTCCCAAGTCTTTACATAGGGAACGCCAGAACTTGGCGGTAAACTGGGTGCCTCTGTCGGAGACGATCTCCACCGGGAAACCATGCAGGCGGAAGATGTACTTAATAAAGAGTTGGGATAATTCCACCGCAGAGGGTAACTTCTTCAAAGGGATGAAATGGGCCATTTTGCTGAAGCGGTCTATGACAACCCAGATCACAGTATTCCCACCGGAGGGAGGAAGTTCGACAATAAAGTCCATAGAGAGGTGCGTCCACGGACGAGAGGGAACCGGCAAAGGCTGTAACAACCCGCTGGGGCGGGAATGGCTAGGCTTAGAAGTGGCACAGACATTACAAGCAGCCACAAAGTCCTTTACATCCTTGCGGATATCAGGCCACCAGACTAGGCGCCTCAAGAGTTCAAGGGTCTTGGCCGGACCAGGATGTCCAGCTTGCCTGGAGCAGTGGGTCTGTTGCAGGATGGCCAGGCGAAGTTCTGGAGGGACGAAGGCCATGCCAATCGGAGTATCTTGAGGAGCCGAGGACTGCCCAGCCAAGATCTGGTCGGCAAATTGGGGATACAGAGAGGCAATGATCTTGACTGGTGGAATGATTGGTTCCTGCCTCTCAGGGTCACGGTCCACCGGAGTGAAGCTACGAGACAAGGCGTCGGCCTTCAGATTCTTGGAACCTGGGCGATAAGTCAAAACAAAGTTAAATCGAGAAAAGAAAAGGGCCCACCTGGCTTGTCTGGGATTTAGCCTCTTGAGGGTCTGTATAAACTCCAGATTCTTGTGATCTGTGTAAATATGGACAGGAATTTCAGAGCCCTCCAGGAGGTGACGCCATTCTTCAAGGGCAAGCTTGACTGCCAAGAGTTCTCGATTTCCGACATCATAGTTCTGCTCTGCGGATGAGAACTTCTTGGAGAAATACGCACAGGGGTGCAATTTTCCATCAGTGGAGTGTCTCTGAGAAAGGATAGCTCCGGCTCCGACTTCTGAAGCATCAACCTCGATGCAGAAGGGTAGTGCGGGATTGGGATGTCGGAGAACAGGAGCGGACGTGAAGGCCTCTTTCAAGGACTGAAAGGCTTCTAAGGCAGATGGAGGCCACAGGCTTGGTTTACCCCCTTTCCGGATGAGGGCCAGGATAGGTGCAATGCGGGAAGAGAACCCCCGGATGAACTGTCGATAATAATTAGCAAATCCGATGAATCTCTGGATTGCCTTGGTACTCAGTGGGAGAGGCCACTCCTGGATGGCCGACACTTTCACGGGGTCCATCTCAAATCCCTCTGGAGAGATAATGTACCCTAGGAAGGGGATCTTGGATACCTCGAAGACACACTTCTCCAACTTGGCGAAGAGAGAGTTCTTCCTCAGACGAGAGAGTACCTCCTTCACCTGGGAGCGATGACTTTCAAGGTCCTTGGAGAAGATCAGGATGTCGTCCAAGTATACGACTACGAACCTTCCTAGGAGATCTCGGAACACATCATTAACAAACTCCTGGAAGACGGCAGGAGCATTGCATAGGCCGAAGGGCATGACAAGATATTCATAGTGCCCATCCCGAGTGTTGAATGCCGTCTTCCATTCGTCACCCTCCCGGATGCGAATGAGGTTGTAGGCCCCCCGGAGATCCAACTTGGAGAAAATCTTTGCTCCTTTCAGCTGGTCAAAGAGCTCGGCAATCAGGGGCAGGGGGTACCTGTTTTTCACGGTGATCTTATTCAGGCCCCGATAGTCTATACAAGGCCGAAGGCCTCCGTCCTTCTTCTCCACGAAGAAGAACCCAGCCCCTGCAGGAGAGGTAGAAGGGCGGATAAACCCTCGCTGGAGATTTTCTTGGATGTACTCCTTCATAGCGGTAGTCTCAGCAGGAGAGAGAGGGTAAGTGCGCCCTCTGGGGGGCATGGCTCCTGGCA
Organism: Xenopus laevis; assembly: GCF_017654675.1. Taxonomy (NCBI): domain Eukaryota; kingdom Metazoa; phylum Chordata; class Amphibia; order Anura; family Pipidae; genus Xenopus; species Xenopus laevis. The sequence continues at coordinate 26,715,546 of NC_054388.1, read as the reverse complement.
GGAGTTCAACCGGACAGTCATAGGAGCGATGTGGGGGAAGGAACTCTGCAGACTTTTTACAAAACACATCGGAAAATCCCTTGTAAGTGGAGGGCAAAGTCTTTAGTTCCGCAGTGGAGACATTCACCTTCTCGAGGGTTTTTGGCGGAAGGCAATGTTGCAGGCAAAATAAACTCCAACGAGAGATCTGCCCAGTGGACCAGTCTATGGTGGGGTTATGCAGACGTAACCATGGAAGACCCAATATTACTGGAGTAGAAGGACAGGGAATGATGAAGAATGAAAGTTTTTCTTGATGCAGCGCCCCAACTTGTACAGATAGTTCCGCCGTGAACATTGTGACGAATTCAAACTCCAGGGGTTTGTCATCTATGGCGGTAATTCGCAGGGGTGAAGACAATGGAAGCAGGGGAATCTTCATGCGTTCGGCAAAGAAGGCGTCCATGAAATTGCCATCCGCACCGGAGTCGAGGAAGGCCCTTTCGAAGATAGACTTACTTGCCAGATGAATCTGCAAAGGAAGGAGAAGTCTGCGTGAATTTTCTTGATACTTCTCCTGAGGACCTCGAGTGATGCCCCCTACATGAGAAACCTGAGACATACCTCGGGGTACAAAACTCTTGGCTTTGGCAGGACAGGCGTTGGCAAAATGGGAATGCCCACCACAGTACAAACAGAGCCCTGCTATACGTCTTCGGAGTCTTTCCTGCTCGGAGAGGCGAGCTTTTCCTACTTGCATAGGTTCCTCCAGGGGAGACGTGGACACATGAGTCACAGGGACAGCGGGTGCTTGCAGAATCGGCCTTTGAAAGCGAGGGGCCAACATGGGAGAAAATCGTCTGCTGCGCTCTCTCTCCACCTGGTGTTCTCTGAGGCGGGTGTCCACCTTAATAGATAGAGCGATCAGTCCTTCCAGGGTGTCAGGAGTCTCTCTGGAGACGAGATCATCTTTGATGCGGATGGATAGGCCTTGGTAGTATACGGCCTTGTAAGCGTCATCACACCAGGAAGTCTCCGCCATCAGTGTTCGGAAGTCTATAGCGTACTCATTGACACTGCGGCTTCCCTGCCGGAGCTGCAAGAGACGGGCAGGGGCGTTCGTGACCCGACCTGGAGCATCAAAGACTATGCGAAAAGCTTGGAGAAAGTCTTTAACATCATAAGTCACCGGGGAATTCTTCTCCCAAAGAGACGTTGCCCACTCCAGTGGCTTGCCTTCCAATCGAGACATCACATACCCCACCTTGGAACGTTCACTTGGAAACTGTGTGGGTTGGAACTCAAATTGAATTTGGCACTGTGTGGCAAATCCCCTGCAGGCTTGTGGATCCCCACTAAAGCGAAGGGGAGGTGGAATGCGAGGCTCACCTGTCGGGTAGCTTGCGTTCATAGAGGCTGCCGCCATGGGGGGATCTCCAGTAGGTGGAGCAGCGGAGGGCGCAGAAGGCACTCGAGCAAGCAGGACATCGAGTGCTTGCCCAATGCGAACCTGCTGGTTTTCGTAGTCCTCCATGCGGGATGCCAGTCCGCGGAGTGCTCGTCTGACATCAGGTGTGGCTTCCTCAGAAGGATCCATGGCCCAAGAATAATGTCAGGGAGCCGGGAGCTCCCTCCAGGGAGGTTGTCAGGATCAAGGAGGAAGCCCTCTTGAGGGAACAAGGTCGCGGTGTCCAAAGGGTTAAACGAAGAATAGTCAGGATCAGGCAAGAGTTCACAGGCAGGCAGAATACAAACAAAGTCCAAAGTCCAGGCAAAGGGTCAAGAAACAGATCAGGAACAAGATTTGGCAATAAGGCACACAGGAAACCCAGGATACACTTTAGGGAAAGTATTCCTATTCTTGGGCGCCATTCTGGCGTCTAGTTGGCGCTTTTATTTTCAAATTTGGCGCCATTCTGACGTCATTGACGCTCTTGCGCCGACGTCGACGCGCTGACGTCATCGCGCCGGCGCCGCTACCCACGTGGCGGCCATGGGCGCCGCCATTTTGGGAGCGACGCCGGCAAGGAGGGACGCGCCGCCCGGAGCTCCGGGCGGCGATCGTGACAAAAATCATGCAAATTCCTAGGTGTTGTATGGTAAATGTCAATTTTAATAAGGCTTGCGTTGCCTATAAGACTATTTATTTCTGGGCTTAATATTTTAGAATCTAGTCTATACATACCACCAATACATATGTAAAACTATTTTGCAGATGGTCTACTTTCTGGTACTTAGTACCTTCCTTATTCCTAACCAACTTGGACTTGGTCAGTTGCAACTCCCATTAGAGCATGTGTTACAAGAGATCATATTTTGTAGTTGAGTTAACACACATACACACACAGAGAACTTGATATCACGGATATCTTGGGTGCCAGTGGTTTTAGCAACAAAATTATAACTGTCTATTTGCTGGATATTACACAATCTTTGGTAGTGCTATTGAGATGGTACAATCATTAATCACTTCACAGATCCTTCAGACAATTTTGTCCACTTGTGATATTACACAGGCATAGCAGTTGCAAACACCCAGAGGTAGTTCATAACTTACACAAACTAATCCCCAGTACTAGCAGATGATGACAGAGGTGCCTTACTCCAGGAAATTTCCTATTAATGAGCCTAAGGTACCCAAAGCTACTCATCCTTCTGACATCCTTGGTGGAGCCTCTGGCTGCTTATCTACTACCCTAATCCAGCCTTTCACTCCTAGAGTGAGCTTTTACAAATCTTTCATAGCACCAAATTGTTCATTTCTAATACTTGGTTGAAAACCCTTTGCAGGCAATGACAGCCTGAAGTCTTGAACTAATGGACATCACCAGATTCTGGGTTTCCTCCTTTTTAATGCTCTGCCAGGCCTTTACTGCAGTGGCTTTCAGTTGCTGTTTGTTTGTGGGCCTTACTGTCTGAAGTTTTGGCTGTATGTTTTGGGTCATTGTCCATCTGTATTACACCTCCCAATCAATTTTACTGCATTTAGCTGGATTTGAGCAGACGGTATGTCTCTGAACACCTCAGAATTCATTTGGCTGCTTCTCTCCTGTGTCACATCATTGATAAACACTAGTGTCCCAGTGCCTCTGACAGCCATGCACGCCGAAGCCTTCACACTGCCTCCACCATGTTTTATAGAGATGTGGTATGCTTTGGATCATGAGCTGTTCTCTATACTTTTTTCTTACCATCATTCTGGTAGAGGTTGATCTTAGTTTAATTTGTCAAAAGAATGTTTTTCCAGAACTGTGCTGGCTTTTTTAGATGTTTTTAAGCAAAGTCCAATATAGCCTTTCTATTCTTGATGCTTATGAGTGGCTTGCACCTTGCAGTGAACCCTCTGTATTTACATTTATGCAGTCTTCTTTTAATCGTAGACTTGGATTTTAATATGCCTACCTCCTGGAGAGTGTTGTTCACTTGTTTGGCTGTTGTGAAGGGGTTTTTCTTCACCATGGAAATGATTCTGCGATCATCCACCACTGTTGTCTTCCGTGGACGTCCAGGTCTTTTTGTGTTGCTGAGTTCACCAGTGCTTTCTTTCTTTCTGATGATGTATCAAACTGAAGATTTTGCCACTCCTAATATTGTAGCAATTTCTCAGATGTTTTTTTTTTTTTCTGTTTTGCAGCTTAAGGATGGCTTATTTCACCTGCATGGAGAGCTCCTTTGACCGCATGTTGTTTCACAGCAAAATCTTCCACATACAAGCACCCCCCCCAAATCAACTCCATGGCTTCTATCTGCTTCATTGATAATGGAATAAGGAATTGCCCACACCTGCCCATAAAAATAGCCTTTGAGTCAATTGTCCAATTGCTTTTGAGCCTCTGAAATTAAGCGATTGTGTTAAAATAAGGCTTTAGTTCCTCACATTTGTATGCAATCTTTTTGATCAAACTACTGAATTAAAGCTGAAAGTCTGCAGTTCAACTGCATCTGAGTTGTTTGATTTAAAATTCATTGTGTACAGAACCAAAAACAAAAAACTTGTCTCTGTCCAAAGAATTATGGGCCTGACATGTGAAGCACGTGTTCTTGGCCACCTTTGATTTCCCAACTTGCTGGAGCGGGTGTGGTGTGCTATATAGCATCTGGAAGAGGGATAGGTTCCAGTAGTATAAGCAAGTGCCAGGCTAGATTTGTAATAGTTCACTTTGTAATATTGTAGTTTGTGTAATATCCATCAAGAAAGAGAATTAATCTTTTATTAAAGAACCACTAGTGCCCAAGTTACATAGTTAAATTGGGTTGAAAGAAGACCAAAGCTCATAAAGTTCAACCCCTCAAAATAAAACCCAATGCACATACAAACACACTCACAACAACAATATATACCAATATTTATACTAATTGTAGATCTTAGTATCACTATAGCCTTGGATAATTGCTTTAGAATTAGCCAACACAACATCATCCAACAGGGCATTCCACAACCTCACTGTCCTCACTGTGAAGAACCACCTATGCTGCTTCAAATGAAAGTTCTTTCCCTCTAGTCTAAAAGTTATTGAAAGATCAAGTTCTTTGCACAAAATCATTGTGGTTAACCCTTCTTCCAACAGATAGGTGAGGGCATACCTGAGACAGAAGAGTCCTATATAACACGTACCTACTGGTGTTGTAGGGAATTTCTACTGTCCTAACTCCAGCCAGGGTAATACCTGTTACAGTACACGGTATTGGTAAGCACCATGTTACCCCAAAAGCCTGTTACATTTAGAAACCTCCATTCCCTTGAATAGGGGTAGTTGTCAGGTACAGTTTGTATTCATTTGCAATATATTATCAGTAGTAACAGGCGATTTTGACCCATTTTGCTTTGCCAAAAATTTGTGATATGGCAAAAATTTGCTGAAATGCATTGGTCTATTTTTGAAACGCAACAATTTTTTTTCACCCTTCAGAGTCTATGGCCATCATTTCCCTAGTGAAACTTGCAACTTGAAGATTTCACTCATCATTAATTGTAGGCTCTTTCAAAACAAAGCTCCTGAGGCTCCGGTTGGTAAAATATTCCTTATTTTATTAGGTGTATAATGTATGATGGTTGGTTTATTCTAACATCAAAATCAAAGTTTGGGTTGGTATTTTATACATATATTGTTTACATATATGTTTACATAATTTACCAAAACAAGCTTTTTAAAAATTAGAAGTATATTATGGCTTTTGATGTGTTGAACTATGTTAATAGTTGAAAACAAAATTTCCTAGATTTATTTTTGCACCGGTCTTTGTTATGTTCCATTGAATATAGGGAAAAGGTGTTAATTATAATAGTTTGGAATTATTGAAAAATCAAAGACAAAGCTGTTAAGATGATTACTTCTTGTTATTATTATTATTATTATTATTATTAGTGCTTAGCTTATTAATTATTAACCTTGTCTACAAGACAGGGCTCATTTGACATCTAATTGACAGATATTCTTCCAAGTTTGGTCACAATTAGTTAATTAATAAAAGAAGATAAACATAATAAATAATATATGCTTAATCTGGTTAAAAAATATTTTTTTTTGTTGAGCATACCACAACAGGAAATTATAAAACAGAAATATTTTATGAGACAAAATGGCAGAAACAATATATTAGGATCAGGTTATGTTCATCCGAGACATCTAATTAAAGATAGAACATATTTGCATTCTGTTGAAAAAGTCATTTTAACAATTCATATTTTACAAATCAAGAAAAAATGTAAGAGGGGGTTTGTCTTCATTTTTATATCTATCTCATATTAATGATTTCTGTAAAGAGCTGCTAAACTTCTCATATATTTAAGGGGGGGTGTTTACTGATTTCATATTTGAAATTTATATATCACTCTTCTGTTTTCCAGTATATAACATCCAACCAGGTCGCACTCCTGCTTAAAGCATAGCATTTATTGACTTGTATAAAACTTGTGTAGATCAGTAGAAACAGTTCCACATAAAACAAAGTTGATAACTTATCTGCACAGCGTCCAATAGTTTTGTGACGTTTCAGGAATAACGCCTTCCCTTTTTCAAGTGTATCACTTGTGCAGCAGCACCAAAGACTCAAAGAATTAACTTCAGATCACCCACGAACAAGGGGGCAAATTTACTTACCTCCGAAATTGCGCCAGCGACTGCTTTACTTACATAGCCACACTTCGCCAGGTGAAAATTCGCCAGGACAACGCTAATTCACTAAAATGCAAAGTTGCGTCCAGGGCGCTGAACGATGTCGAAGTTTCGCTAGTGTTAATTCGGCAAGCAAAGTGAAATTGCGCTAGCGTTGGCTAATTTGCATACTGCGGGAAGTTAAATTTTTAATGAATGTATATGTTGAAACAAATACATTACAATACACAAGACCAGGGAACCTTAATAAAATAAAATAGAGTTGTTATAATGCCCTACACATGTGCCCAGTGTATAGTTTATGTGCCATATGTAAGCCGGGTACCCCCCAAAAAATTTACGATCTTTTGCAGCCTATCACCCTAAAAAACTGAAAAGTCGCCAGCCTTTTTTGGGACTTAGAAAAATGTTAATTTTTTTTTTGAGGAACTCCTATCTACTCTATTGCACTTCGCCTGGTCTGAGTTGATGAAGGCAAGTCTGGTGCAAGAGGCAACATTCATTAAAAGCCACATCTTAATGAATTTGCGTAGTTGCGTCCATTCGGCAGAGTGAAAGGATAATGTAATTGTGGTTCATGTGAAGTTCTATACATGTATATTCTCTGTAGTGAAAGAAGTTTGATATATGACTCATGTAGTGCATTGCTATGGGCTGCTAGATAGTAACTAGAGGGTGGAAGGATGTGTCCGCTTACATGCAGACCCATCTAAGACAAGAGGACGCGTCATCACAGTGATCGGACACATCGTGTACGTGGGTGATCTGAAGTCAATTATGGAGTCTTTGGCGCTGCTGTACAAGTGATACGCTTGAAAAAGGGAAGGAGTTATTCCCGAAACTGTTCAACTCTTCTTCTTTCCAAATGCTCCTTAAAGACCCACCTGTTGAAAGAAGCTTATTCAATGAACCTTAGTTAATCATTGCTGTATCTTACATCACAAAATTGATTCTAAAATACAAATGTCTCAATTTACAAATGTCTCTAATTTGTAGGATCCTCTAATCCTATTGTACTCTGTAAACCGTTGTCTGTTAGCCACTATTTAATCCCTGTTTGTTATAACTAATTGTGTATCTTGTCAGTGCTATATAAATAAATGATGATATATATATATATATATATATATATATATATATATATATATATATATATATATATATATATATATAATACACAAGAGCCATGAATATCCTGTAAATATTTCCTTATAAATGGTGCTTAGTGATGTCATCTGCTATTATCGGAGCTTAGTGATGTTATTTGTCACATGACTCGCTGAAACTTGTGTATTATAATAAATAAAGTAGGGATGCACTGAAACCAGGATTCGGTTCGGGATTCGGCCTTTTTCAGCAGGATTCGGCCGAATCCTTCTACCCGGCCGTACTGAATCTGAATTTGCATATGCAAATTAGGAGCGGAAAGGAAAACTGCGTGAATTCTTTTTAAAAATCAGGAACTAAAAAAGGTTTTCCCCTTCCCACCCCTAATTTGCATATGCAAATTAGGATTCAGATTCAGTTCAGTATTCGGCCGAATCTTTCACGAAGGATTCGGGGGTTTGGATGAATCCAAAATAGTGGATTCAGTGCATCCCTAAAATAAAGTATCCCCTGTTGCAAAATATGAGGATATTAGAAGTGACCTCTGAGTTCCAGGACCATGACATATCTTAAATCACTCTGCCTCCGGTTACTTATAATATCCTTATATTTTACAAGAGGGGGTACTTTATTCACTATATAATACACAAAAGCCATGAATACCTTGTAAATTATATCCTTATAAACAGTGAGTTCTGATGTCATTTCTGTCAGATGACTCACTGAAACTTGTGTATTACAATGAATAAAGTACCCCCAGTTGCAAAATATGAGGATATTAGAAGTTACCTCGGAGTTCCATGTCCCGTATAAAAACACTCGCCTTAAGCCTCTTGTTTTTATATGGTCATGAAACTCCTCAGAGACTTATAATATCCTTATATTTTACAAGAGGGGGTACTTTATTCACTATATATTGCTGTAGCAAAGCCAAATTCCTTCAGTCCTTCCCATATTTACAGTATATGCACTCTCCACTTCCTTCCATTCCCCCTTCCTTTCTAAGACCTATAAACATTGTGTACATTTTCACAATAACAGTTACCTTAGGCTAATGGTTGGGCACTCCAGTGCTACAGTGCCACTAGGATTTAGGATAATGTAAGTTGCTTGTCCAAGGGTTAGACCCACTTACAGATACCCACCCAGTTTATTGAGGACAAGGAGAATATCTTGGATCAAATAATAAAGTGTGGTCTGGAACAGGATAGGTTTAAGGTTTGCAGAAAACATCTAGAGAAACATCTAGTGGTCAAGCAAGGTCTGGAAACAGGTTGAAACCAGACAAGGATCTCCCCTGGGGAGAGACAAATGGTTAAAGATACAGGCACATAACTATATGGGAAAACAAGGCATTTAGGTGATTATGTGATTTGTATTTTACAGGTCTGTTGTGTAGTTGGCTGGGCAAAAGAGGGTTTTTAACAAAGGAGAAAGCATGGGTTAAACAGCCATTATGCAATTATATGTAGGCTGAACAGAATAATCTCTTATTTTAAGATCAATAATCACTCTGGGTGGTTAATAATGTGTATGTTTACAGTTGCCTTCCACCCAAATTATTTGGTGTTAGTAAGTATTATTGGGTAGGGAGTCACAGGGCAGATGGGGCCTGAATACCAATACCAAATCCAAGAGATTTGGATTCAGTCATGGGAAATATGTAGTGTAAAGAATACACAGTATATACAGCCAGCCCATAATACTGACTATTAATACTATAATACTGAAAATTAAAGTGAATAGGGCAATTAATGGAGCAATTAAGGCAAATTTATTAATTGTAGAAAAGTGCAGGTATGCAGGCGGCACATAAAGTTTTACTCGCTGCTCATGAGAAAAGGTTTGGCTATAACTGCCTGACAGGGAAATAGGTTTACTTCGTCTTGATCAAAATCTCTCATTCAGTAATAAAAAGATGAAATCTTAAAGAAATGCTCCTCTGTTAAAATAATTTCCTGTTCCAGAAAATATGGGGAACAATGTTTCAATTAATAGATAAGATACATTTACATTTATAGAGAGAGAAGTGTATAAAAGTTATATATTATCTCTAGTTTCAAGATAATTGATATGCAGCTACAATCGAGAGTGAATGGCTGAGATTTCAATACGACTTGCCTTTGACTGGAAACATGTGAACAAAGAAATGTTTCCTGTTTTCCAAAAAAGCTTCACCATGTGCACCCCTCAATAAAGACATTTCCATCCTTATAGAAAGTAGAGATTGCTAACTAGCAGCCTTAATTTCCAAGAATGACAGGGTTATGCATTTATGAATATAAAACTATGATTGGTTGCAATGGCAGTTTATAAGCCATGAACAAAATTTAATGCAGGACAATTTTCTAAACTAAAACAATACTTAATACTTCAGTTGCTATGTAAAACCTTTTGCAGTTGCAGGCTATTGACATACTGTTTGTAGTGATGGTCGAATCTGCTACATTTCACTTTGCTGAATAATTAGCAGATTTCTGAAGAAATCTGCGAAATGGAGGAAAATTTGCTAAACTGGTTTGCCGATTTGTTTTTTTGGCGCACGTCTGGTATTTTTGCCGTGCGCATTGGTTTTTAACGTGTGTCCTTTTTTTTGACGCACAGCGAAACAACGGAAATTCAACAATGGCAACTTTTTTTGCCCATCACTAATGGTTTGCTTTTAAGAGAGTAACTAATGACCTGGGAAAATAGTTATCAATCAAAGCTCTCAATTTTCTCTTCTGCAGCCAACCCCCCTCCAAAAGCCCCTAAAAAGAAATAATACCAGTCCAACTAACATTGCTATTGAAAATTGAAAACAATCTGGAACTTTACAGCTCCTTTGGACAACTGAAACAAAGCACTACTGTGACCCACTAGGAAACCTGGTAAACATCTCTGTGATTGGCTGTCTGTTTAAATTACAGTCAATGACAGAAGATAATCATCTCTATGACTGGTGACATAGTAATTAGTAGCTCTCAGAGTTTCTAAGATACGGCAAAAAGTCCAAAGGCTGAGTCCCAAGGAATAAAGGAAACCTTTGGATATACACACGCAGGTGCAGTTTCACTAATAGCAAGGTTACCACAAACTGGACAACAGCTAAGGAAGCAATGACCCCATTCAGCTGCATTTCATAAATCTCAAATCCTGAGTTTAACTAATTCCTGCCCACTATTATGTTGCTATGGGGCTGATTTTGGAAGTAAAGTGCTAAATTGCACAAAAGAAGTTTCAGCAGCAACCAATTAATGAAAGCTTGATCAGGTGCTATTGGCAAATAAATGTATGTTAGCACAAAAGTTGCCTTTTAACTTTTCCACATGTCCATCCTTCCTTTTAAAGGCCAAGGAAACAGCAATATACTGGGGATGCCAATATGTTAGACTATCTTTTCAGAATTTCCAAAGTCTCCCTTGCAGCTTTCTAGACTTGTACATGAACAGTATAAATGTTTACTATTGTGCACATGTGCAAGTCTCTGAACACGCTAAGCCCTCCCACCCTCCACCTGCCTGCCAGTCTTTGTTACCTCTTGCTCACAGACTGGTGTCCCCCACTCAGACACACACTCAAGGCTAACAAGCTACACACATTTGTCATCACCTTTATCAGAACTTAACCCATTCTCTAACAAACAGACACTTTCTGTCAGCACACTGCAACACTCTTTCCACAGCATGTAAGAGGTTTATTGGTCACTTCCTTCCGCTGTAGAAGCGGCCATTACTCAGTGCATATTTGGTAGGTTAGAGAGAGAGCAGGAGATAGAGAGAATGTGAGTTTTATTAGCTAGAGGAGTTTGTGAAGTTAACTTTTTTTTTTCTGAATCAGTATAAATGGATGTTGTGGATTTCAGTTTACTGTTTTCCCTCTTATGCTTGCCTGCTCACTACCCAATAGCCCTTGTTAGAGCTAACTGTCTTTTGTCTTTGGTTTTATTTTTGTTCTCCAATCCTTCCCCCAAATATCCAACCCCCCCTTATTTTTTTTTAGTTTAGGTGTGCCCAGTATGATGGGCTGTGGGAGAGGTAGGAAGGGTGGGGAAGTCTGGGTGGTGGGAGGAAGGGTGGGCTAGGAAGAGGAAGCACAGTGCCAGGGGTACTCAGGGGGCAGATTTGGGGTATTTCAGTGCAGAGCAGTGGCAGCAGATGAGACAGCTCTGCCAAGTACTTGCCCCTTTTGAGCAGGCCGCACTCTTTGTTAGCAGGGACAATGTGTGTGTGAGTGATGCAATAGCCTTGGTTTTCCTCCTCAAGCGCACATTGGACAGCCTGCTAGAGGAGAGCTATGTGCCTGAGGAGGAGGAGAGTAGGCCCCGTAGGCAGGCAGAAGGGGCTGGGAGGCAGGAGGAGGATGAATTTTTGCCCAATGAGGATGAGGGAGAGGAGGACTGGGTGCCTGCACAGCATGGGGCGCAGGGCACACACCACCCGACCACCCCAGCTATTGTCCACGGCTGGGAGGGCACAGAGCAGGTGGAGGAGGAAGATGGCCTACTGCATTTGGAGAGCAGTGAAGAAGAGGTTGGTCGGGCGCACCTCTTCTACTATGGTGGCTAACTACATGGGGTCATTCAGTGTGAAGGATGCCATGGGCACTGATGATGACCCCAAGCATTTTTGGGTGTCGAGGCCATTGATCGAGGCTCGATCAGTGGCCAGATCTGGCACAGTACTGGCACTTGCAGCGTGGATATGCTGACATTCATCAAAATGAATGATGCATGGATAATCAGGGATATCCAAGTGCCCATTGCAGACATCAGATACTAGCCTCCTCTCCTCCTCCTCATAGCTGTACCCTCCTCACTCCATTGCTGCCTATATTCTTCTGTCATAGACTCCTCCTCCATAGTTTTGCCTATTCCCCATCTGGCTGATATGTCTGCTCCTGCTGCTGCAGCCTGGTACACCTAGTACTACTGCTGCATTGTCGGCAAATTTTTTTGTGGTGGAGGCCTATCAATGCTCCTACTGTTGTTCTGCTGCATTGTCGGCAAATTTTTTTGTGTTGGGGGCCTACCATGGCTTCTAAAAATGTTTCTTCAAGTATTGCCGCTTAGTCGGCTAATTTGTTCTGGTTGAGGCCTACCATGGCTTCTAAAAATGTTTCTTCAAATATTGCTGCTTAGTCGGCTAATTTGTTCTGGTTAAGGCCTACCATGGCTTCTAAAAATGTTTATTCGAATATTGCCCCTTAGTGGGCTAATGTCTTCTGTTTGAGGCCTACCTCATTTAATTCTTCTGGTTTTAATAAAGTTCATTCCAATACTACTGCTGCTGCTGTTGCTGGTTGCTACTACTGCCTCATTATTTGGCAAATGTCTTCTGTTTGAGGCCTACCTCGTTTAATTCTTCTGATTCAAACAAAGTTCATTCCAATACTACTGCTGTTGCTAGTTGCGACTACTGCCTTATTATTTGGCAAATGTCTTCAATTTGAGGCCTACCTCATTTAATTCTTCTGGTTCTAATAAAGTTGATTCCAATGCTGCTGTGTGGTTGGCAAATGTAGTCACAATATTATTACCCAAAGTCCTGCTTTTAAGTAAGATTGTCTGCAAGTACTCAAATGAGGTTTCTGAAACGACTGCTGCCAAAATTCCTGCTGCTTCATTCATCATAGAAATAAGGAATTAACAATCTCTTCAAACTCTACAACTAATGCTAGTGTTGTGTTGTATTATACTTGTATTGAAAGTTTGCATTATGTGAAACGTGCAATCAAAAAAAATATATAGTGGATTTTAGGGACACTCAATTCAATAGCAGATTTATCAAATTAGGTGCCAGCATAGTTGTCTACGTTTTTCTGGTTGTCAAAGCTTCTAAAAATAATTTGGCTTCCATTAATGCTGCATTTTCTGGTTAATTTTTCATAGTTAAGGCCTACCTCTTCTAATTCTAATTTTAATTGGATGTTGATGCTACTACTGCCATAAGGTTGTCTAATTCTTCTGGTTGGGGTTCTGTCAAGGCTCCTAAATTGATGTGGCTTCCAATAATGCCGCATTTTCTGGTTAATTTTTCAAGGTTGAGGACTACCTCTATTAATTCTAATTTTAATTCTATGTTCATGCTACTACTTGAGTCTGTCAAGCCTCCTAAAAATGATTTCACTTCTAATATTGCTTCATTGTAGTCTAATTTCTTCTTGTTGGGGGTCTGTCAAGGCTCCAAGAAATAATTTCACTTCCAGTACTGCCGCATTGTAGTCTTATTTCTTCTGGTTGCGGCCTACCTCTTTTATTTCTAATTCTAATAATGATCCCTCTAATACTGCAGCATGGATGGCTAATGTAGTCACACTATTACTAAAATAAGAAAATCATAATGTATTTGAGTAGTTCTCAATTCTATAGCTAATTCGTCAAATTCGGAACCCTATCGTCATGCTCAACGTGTGAGCATCATGGTCGATCCAAGCCGCATCCTCAACGTGCGAACGTCAAAATAGACGTTCGTGTGTCACGTGACACGTCGTACTCACGTCGAAAATGGGCGTCAACAGTATAAATACCCAATACCCTGCCCTTACACTTGCAGGAGTGGAATACTTTTTTCCTAAAGAGATGGCAGGTCCAGGTCTTATGAATGATGACCAGATAAGATTTTTCATCAGCTACTGTACCTACACAGGGAGGGCTACGATAATATCCCCCCTGGGACCATTGGGATATAGTCGGTAAGCTGGGCCATAATGGAGAGGATGAAGCGCAGGCTCCGGAGCCAGTTCCAAATCCATCTTTGGAACTGCCTCCTGTAGTTACAGCATGACACACCTCATCTTGCATAATTCATACTGTACAAATGCAATAGCTGTATTACTCAAACTGAAATTCATTCATTGCCAGCTGAGTGGATTCAGGATGATGATGCTGATGATGCAGCACCACCACCTGACCAGCCAACACCACCACCTAACCAGACAGCACCACCACCTGACCAGGCAGCACCACCACCTAACAAGGCACTCAGACTGCCTTTTATGACCACACTGAGCTCCTGATCACACTGGTCCTCCAGGTGAATGTCATGAGGCAGGAGCTTCAGGAGGTCAGAGACATTGTGCAGTCTCTGCGGAGGGACAATACTCCTCCTCCACTTTAATTTATCTGGTAGCCTAGAACCGTTTTTATACCACTATATTTGGAGTTTATTTTTCATTTAACTAATACTCAGATGGTACTTGAAATTGTTTGGATTCTAATAACACAAAAATGACTATACTTAATTGGAGTCATTAACATTACATTACATAGTATTTCAGAATCATTACAATTACATGATGTAAATATAAGGTTCATTAACATAAATATATGGTTTATTCATTTGTATCTGAGATACAAAGCACCCAGATACTATCTGCTCAGATTTATTAGTTGTAATTGTGTTAGTAATCTACTTAGTAGATAATTAAGTACAGATGATACTTTTTAGTTAAACAGCAATATAGAAAAGTAGTACATACCATTACCAGTCAACCAGAGGTAAGGTAAAATAAATCACAAAATTTTTTAAGAAACTGGCAAAATGGGAGCCTTTTTTTTTCTTTTGAAAAGAGTCCTCTAACAATGTAGGGCATGTGTGTAGCAGTATACTAAGTGAAACATGCGTGTGAATTGGTCTTCTCATTGACTCAGTCTCAAGTGACACAGTCCAAAAAATAATGGGTGACGCGAACTAAATCGCCGCGTGTGTCTTGTTTCGCAAATTTTTCACCGTTTTGCAAATTTCGCGCCATTTTGCCATTTGCCCATTTGCCCATCACTACACACATCTCCATCATTTGGGCAAATGCCGCCGCAGCCTGTTTAAAGGGGCAATTGTCATCAGTATGACCTGGGGCAAAACAACTTGTGCACTTTACATTTTATGATTTGCACAGAAGGTCATACATGGTGCAGGGCTTAGGTTTCCCCTAACCTTTAGGACATTCCTACTTGGAATTGCAAAATTGCAACAGCAATTTTTTTCCCTTTTATCTGCCCCTTCAGGGAGCAAAGTATGAATGCAGTTTGCACTCAAAACATTTTCTTGCAGACACTCCTGCTCTACTTTCAGGTGTCCCCTGCTGTGAATTACCTCGTTCACACAACTTAGTGACACATTTAAACTAGGGGTCACCCCTACACTTTTTACTATATGTGTTACCTCACACCCCACAGACACATTCTTATTAGTCACACCTGGACATTTTTCAATAAAATTACAAATAACATTTTGCATACAACAGACATTTTTAACCATCTGGCTTGATTGCCCCACTTTCAAAATATTGCTGTTTCCCCACAACTCCCAGAATAGAGACACTCATTAGTGTCAATTGCAACCAGGCCCGGACTGACAATTTGTCATCTTGGGCATTTGCCCGAAGGGCCGCTCCACTGGGCCAGGCATTACAGCACGCAGGATCTTCTCTTTTCACAAACACTGAACTGCCTCCTCCTCCGTTCCCCCCTCCTCCTGTGATTGGCTAGCAATCTGGAAAAGGCAACATCCCTCTCATTGGCCAGCAGACGAGTTGGGAGGCGGCTATCTGTCAGGGAAAGGCAGCGTCCCTCTGATTGGTCAGCAGACAGGTTGGGAGGCGTCAGAGAGTTCCAGTCTTGATACACGAAGCTACAGGGCAGGCCCGGACTGGCAATCTGTGGGTTCTGGCAAATGCCAGAGGGGCTGCTATAAGGTGCCATAGAATGTCAGTATTTAAAGGGATACTGTCATGGGAAAAATATTTTTTTTTCAAAATGAACCAGTTAACAGTGCTGCTCCAGCAGAATTCTGCACTGAAATCCATTTCTCAAAAGAGCAAACAGATTTTTTTATATTCGATTTTGAAATCTGACATGGGGCTAGACATTTTGTCAATTTCCCAGCTGCCCCAAGTCATGTGTGTGTTTGTGTGTGTGCCTCTATGTGTTTGTGTGTCTCTATGTGTTTGTGTGTCTCTGTGTGTTTGTGTGTGTGTTTGTGTCTGTGTGTGTGTATGTCTCCATGTGTTGTGTGTCTCTGTGTTTGTTTGTGTGTGTGTGTGTCTCTGTGTGTGTGTCTCTATGTGTGTGTGTCTCTATGTGTTTGTGTGTTTGTTTGTGAGTGTGTGTGGGGGGGCTGCTTTGATTTTATTCGCCCGGGCTGCTTTTTACCCCCACTCCGGCTCTGCTTGCAACCACCAGTGAGTGGACAACTGTCCTTTCTGTGGTTTCAAAAGTCACACATACAGTTGGCATAGGGTCCTCTTGCATATCCGGGACCTCCTGCAGTGGTAGAACACATAGCAGTAGTTCATGCCACACCACAGACTCAGTAAACTTAGTGTCCAGTGTGGCACACAATGAAATCCCATGGACTTTGACTTCCACTGATTTTTCAACAGTCCCTTTAAGTGCACTTAACTCTTTAGGTCACAGGACCTTCTCTTTGCTAACATGGTCCCAGTCTTTTACCCCACCAACATGCCGTTCCCTTTCAACCACCCCTTTAAGAACAGTCCATTCCTGTAGGACATCAGACTCTCTGGAACAGCTGGGGGCCAAGCTTTCCAGACAGGACTTTGAATCCAGCATAGCTTTTCTCCTTGCCATGCTGTGCTTGTGCCGACCGCTGGCGGTCCAACCTTTGGGCACCACCTCTTTGGGACTCTTTTCCTTGCTTGAATCAAGATGTAGCAGTCTCCTTTGGCACACATTAAGTTTCTCTCACTTCCTATGCCATCTGTTGCAAATCCTTAGGTCGCTGTACCTTTAACAAAGCCTGCTGGTAGAACCCACTCTGTGGTACACAGAAAAATTTAGACTTTTCCTACAGACTTTACAAGAGCGGCCACTGCTTCTTGAAACTCACATTTCACTTGAAGGGCTTTTATCATGCTCTTCCCAAACGGCATCTTTACCACACAAGGGGGGAATGTAATTAAAGTCGCAAAGAGCAAAACAATTCGCACCGATAAGAATAAAAATCCACATCTCGCAATGTGATATTGTTCCCTAAACTGTTAATGCATTGCGAATAGGGATGGGCGAATTTTTCACCTTGTTTTGCCGCAAAAATGACGCCCATAGACATTAATGGGCGTCTGCGACATTTCGCTGGCAGCGAATTTTTGTCTAAACGAAACAGGTCAAATTCGCCATAATTGCGAATTTTAATTGCGCATTGCGAATTTTAATTGTGCACTCTTAAGAAGTGCTTGAAGATGTCGTAATCTTTTGGAACATAACGACTTTTCAGTAAGAAGTTTTATTACATTTACTGCGCATTGGTGCAAACTATAAAATTTGCAAATGGTGGTCGGAAGTGGTCGCTAAACAGTTTCCAGGTTTGCAAAAGCTATATTAAATTCGTGCAAAGCAAAAGTTGTTCGCTCAAAGGCATAACTTTTCGCATTGTGAATAGTTTTCCGTTACCGACTTTTATTGCATTCCCCCGTTGGTGCGCAGTCTTTGTGGAACTGCCTCCACCCATCGCCATATTTCTGCTCCTTTTGCTTTCCAACAGCACTCACAACCTCCTGCTGCTGAAGCACAGGGATTTATAGCACCAGTTGTCATATTAGCACAGTCTCTTAAGGGTAATGCTTACCAGGCTTTTAAGCAGGCTTTGGCTGCATCCGAGCACCAATTGTGACATAATTCCAATTGCCGGCACATGCACTTTTTGGGGTAATTGGTAGGCAGGTAAGCCTAGGATTTTGAGCTTAAAGACAGGACACAAAGGGGCAAATTTACCTAGGGTCGAATATCGAGGGTTAATTAACCCTCGATATTCGACTGCCGAATTAAAATCGTTCGACTTCGAATATTGAAGTCGAAGGATTTAGCGCAATTCGAATGATTCGAAGGATTTTGATCCATCGATCGAAGGATTATCCTTTGATCAAAAAATTTATAGGAAGCCTATGGGGACCTTCCCCATAGGCTAACATTGGCCTCGGTAAGTTTTAGGTGGCGAACTAGGGGGTCGAAGAAATTTTTAAAGAGACAGTACTTCGACTATCGAATGGTCGAATTTTAGTTCGAAGTCGAAGGTCGTAGTCGAAGGTCGAAGTAGCCCATTTGATGGTCGAAATAGCCATATTCGACCATTCGAAATTCGAACTTTTTTTCCTTTATTCCTTCACTCGAACTAAGTAAATGGGCCCCCAAGGCTTCCGACAAAACACAGGATTATTAGGGACTGGGCGTTTCCAACAAGGCAACAAGAACACAGCTCAGCAACTTCAATGCAAAACATTCAGGGTACAGTTCAGCAACTTCAATGCAAAACATTCAGGGGTTTCCTCTGGGCTCTCATCATCCAGCACAACTCTCATCCTCTGGACTGTCAGAGAATTCAGGCTTCTTACTCAGACCTGCTGGCTTTCCCTCATGGGATTCACTAGACTCTGCCAGTCCATTCTCCCTCCAGGGATTTAGGCTCACCAGCCTCTGCAACACTCATGCTGGCAGTAAGACCCCTTCTGCCAGGCACTGTCTTCCCAAGCAGCACCACACTTCCCTCCACTCTAGGAGGTGTCCAGAGAGCCCTTAGCTGTGGTTTACAGCCCTTTTACCTTTCTAACTAGCTGAGAGGGAATATTAACCCTACCTGAGCTGCGTATCCCTCTGCAACACATAGATAAATGCACACTTTTCAATGGACTTTCCTCCAAGACAGTGGTGTTTCCTAAACACCCTGTCACAGTTTCCATACAGTACATGATATGTTATGGGCTGGTTTCAATAGACCTGTCCTGAGATCCTGTTGGATCACATCTGATCTGTCTATCAGTAAATCAAATCTGTCGATGCAGCATGTTGGTGAGTGAAAAAAAACATGTTTTAATAAAAAGAAATTAATGTTTTATTGCTGGGTGAAATTTTTTTTTATTAAAATTAAATGAATGTTATTGCTGTAATAAGAAACCCCAAATGTTGTGTGTTTCATGTTATTGTACACAAATAGTCTTTATTGTTTTTTTCTAGTTCTTAACAGAGTTTTATATACTGAATCTACTGCACCAGATAAAGGTTCAGAAGCACTACAAGAGTAATGATCCAGGGGGCCACCATGTTGGATTCTGTCAGATGTGTCAGTGACACTGAACATGCTCAGTGTGTTCTGGCCAGCTGAGAAGTTAAGATCAGGGGCCATCTCAGATCATCAAGCAGAAAATGAGGTTTGTGTGATGGGAAAAGAAGATGAGGAACTTTTGGAGGAATATAAACATATTCACAGATCTTCTCTGGTAAAGAGCTGTGTATGCCTTGGGCTGGTAAAGAACCCAAGTACAAAATATAAGATGTACCATTTCTATCAATTTTACACTAACTTCAACTAACATTTTATTACTTGTAAAAACCCCACATTTAATACAATTTACATAGTTTCTTAGTTAAATGGGTTGAAAAAAGACAAAGTACATAAAGTTCAACCCCTCCAAATGAAAACCCAACATCCATACGTACACCCCTCCATACTTTCACATAAATTATATATACCCATATCTATACTAACTATAGAGTTTAGTATCACAATAGCCTTTGATATTGTCTGTCAAAGAAATTATCCAAGCCACTCTTAAAGGCATTAACAGAAATAGCAATCACAACATCATCCGGCAGTGCATTCCACAACCTCACTGTCCTCACTGTGAAGAACCACCTACGTTGCTTCAAATGAAAGTTCTTTTTTTCTAGTCTGAAGGGGTGGCCTCTGGTACGGTGATCCTCTTTATGGGTAAAAAGGTCCCCTGCTATTTGTCTATAATGTCCTCTAATGTACTTGTAAACTGTCTTTTTTCCAGAGAAAACAACCTCAATCTTGACAATCTACCCTCATAATTTAAGTCTTCCATCCCTCTAACCAGTTTAGTTATACATCTCTGCACTCCCTCCAGCTCATTTATATCCCTCTTAATGACTGGAGTCCAAAACTGCACTGCATACTCCAGATGAGGCCTTACCAGGGATATATAATGAGTAGGGATGTAGCGAACTGTTCTGCTGCGAACTAGTTTGCGCGAACTTCGACCGTTCGCGTCTGGCGAATGTTCGCGAACGTTTGGGAACGTTCGCATTTTGAGTTTGCGTTTGATCGTTCGACCATTCGACCATTCGAATTCCTTCGACCGCTAAAAATCGAACGATTTCCATTCGTTCGAACGATTGTAAGCATTCGATCGAATGAAAAGCATTCGATCGAATGGCTTCGATCGTTCGATTCGAATGAAATGATTAAAATCCTTCGATCGTTCGAATCGAACGATTTTAGCGGGTGTTCGAAGTTCGCGAACTGTCCGCGAACGTTCGCATTTTTTGCCGGTGTTCGCGAACGGCGTTCGCGAACACCAAATCGGCAGTTCGCTACATCCCTGATAATGAGGCATAATTATGTTTTCACCCTTTTTGTTTTATGCAAGACGGAACTTTATTTGCTTTAGTAGCCACAGAATGACACTGCCCAGAATTAGACAACTTGTTAGCTACAAAACCCCCTAAATCCTTCTCATTTAAGGAAACTCCCAACACACTGCCATTTAGTGTATAACTCACATTTATATTATTTTTGCACATCGCTATACACCATCATTGATCATAATTTGGAAATTTCAGCAGTAAAAAATTATTTGGAAGAGGACACCGCACTTGGAGAAATCCAAAAGGAATTCTTATTATAAAGTATAGACTTCATACTTACTAAAAACTACTTCTGGTTCGAAAATAACTATTACTTGCAAGTTAAAGGGATAACGATGGGAACTCGATTTGCACCAAGTTATGCAAATCTTTTCATGGGAAATTGGGAACAAATAAACATTTTACCTCTACTAACTAAAAATTAAAATATTATTGAAAATAAAGGCCTTATTGTCTGGAAATGCTACATAGACGACTGTCTTTTTATATGGGATGGACCAGGAAATGAATTTTCTGCAATCTGCCTTCTAAAACTGAAACAAAACTTGCAATTTGCCTTTTAAAACTGAAACATCACTTAATCAGCAAATTGTTTGACATTTTATTAAGTTAAATTACAGCAGCGAGAGTATGACACAGAGTAGGAATATTGAAAACATTCTTATTTTGATGTCCTTATATTTTTAAGAATATTTTTAACTAGCTATTTAAATGATAAAGAACAACAGATTTTCACATATTTTTATTAAAGGGGATGTTCCCCTTTGAGTTCCTTTTTATGCAGAGAGTGATATTCTAAGACAATTTGCAATTGGTTTTAATTTTTTCATACTACTACCTTTAATTTTTTCATACTACTACTACTATGGGACCGGTTATCCAGAATGCTCGGGACCTGGGGTTTTCCGGACAATCTTTCTGTAATTTGGGTCTTCATGCCTTAAGTCTACTAGAAATTAATTTAAGCATTGAATAAACCAAATAGGCTGGTTTTGCCTCCAATAAGGATTAATTATATCTTAGTTGGGATCAAGTACTAGCTACTGTTTTATTATTACAGAAAGGAAAAAAAGTTGGATTATTTAGATAAAATGGAGTCTATGGGAGACATTCCGTAATTCGGAGCTTTCTGGATGTCGGGTTTCCGGATAAACCCGACACCCGACACCACAACTGAAGTTACACAGGATTTATTGCATACAGATCATGCAAAACCAATGACCTTCTAGCTTCAGATCAAGGAACTTTTAACTTTTAATTATAATTATTAAAAATAGCAATGGCTATTCAGTATTCACTGCTATGCGTGGCAGCTTAGTATAGCTACAAATTATTTATATTATAGTCCATACATCTGATTTCCGTATATCTTTAGACATAGCCAGAGGGACATGCCCCGGTTCGCACAAAAAATTGTATATCAAAGGATATATTTCCCAAGGCTTAATTTCAGTACAAATTAATTATTTATTAGTATTCACATTTTAAAAAGTTTTTGATACATACTGACCCCACATGGCCCACCTTACGCGTTTCGTACCCTCCGGCACTTGTGAAGTGCCGGAGGGTATGAAACGCGTAAGGTGGGCCCACATCCATATATCACACTGGTCTTGCCACTAGCCTCCAGAAATGCACTGCTTAAGGAACTATGCAATGCCCTATTCTGCTATGTGGACTTGGCACTTAGGTGATGCAGCACAGATAAAAAGCCTTGTAAGCCCTAAGCACATGCTGTCCGGGTCCAAAGGGCAACCCAGGGTTAATATGGGTTCATTGCCAGCTTTAATTAGTTGCCAATGTCCCCTAGATGACCCGCAGCACCCCAATCCCAAGAGCTTCTTAACAATTATATGGCACAGTGAATAGCCCATCACGAAGGGCTTGCAAATTGCTGGAACACGGACTTTGCATATATGTTGCTAGGCAACGCGCTTCTGCTTCTACTCACTGAACTGCCCGGCGCTTATGGAAGTTCCAGTCCTCCGCTAGCAGAGTGAAGGTCAGGTAATTCAGCTGGTACTTCTGCTACTCCTCAAAGACTGGCATGACTTGATATACTGGATGATGTCTTCGTGCAGCCTTAGCCCTTACCACATTGTGGTAATATTTACTCTTACTGTACTTTCTTTACCCCAATGTTGTCACTGTTTCTGACTGCATGTGTTGCTAGGCACCCTAGCAATCACTTTTGGTGCCATTTTCACACCATTTAAAAACCCTGCACTTTACGGTTGTGTTCATTTTCTTTCCCTGACGAAGGTTCCAATAAGGAACCGAAACGTAGGATTACAATAAGTCTTACTTTTTTTCACTCTATTGCTTTGTTGAAATTTTCCTGTGAGTGCCGTCAACTTAGTAAATATTCTATTGTGTATATATATATATATATAGATTTATACTGTATATATATATACTGTATATATATATATATACAAATATACATATATATATATATATATATATATATATATATATATATATATATATATATATATATATATATATATATATAGACAAATACATACATACATACCCTTTAAACAAAACAGGGATTGTTTGTCCAAATATTGCAATATATTTAAGATGGCCAACTACGTCAAAGTCATCCCATATCTGGCCAGTCCTATGCTTAATTTTCATCTGATTCATTAAGCATTCTATTGCTTCATTATACATTTTACAAAGGGTCTAATTTTACTTGCAACTTACTAGCTGCTTTCAAAGTGAAATCCTAAACTTGGCTGCCCTTTTATTAGACACCGGTGGGATCACCTGACTATAGTTGGGAAGGTTGGGAGCTACAACATGGAGCTGGTCACTGCTCCTGTAGAACTATAACAAACAAGGGAAAGTTGTGCTCACCACTAATTTTTAAAAACATTAGGCGGGGGTGCAATGAGGCTGTGACCACAAAATACATATAGACAAATACAAGAGTCCTCTGCACTCAACCCATTATCAATATATTTAAGACAGAGACATTTTGTGCATACTGCTACTGAAAAAATAAAAAAATCTACATTTTGTGGGGGGGTCGGAGTCGAAATTCTGGTCGCCGACATCAAATTCTGGTCGCTGACGTCTGACTCGCCGGCGTCCATTTCAGACGTCAGAACGCTCCTTTCTGATATATATATCTATGCAGTTGTGAAGAGTCCATAGGTTTTTTGTATCTATGTGCACCGGCAACAGGTAGTTCAGGGAACTGCCGAAGGGGGAGCTTAACCTACTGTTGACGACCAGTCGCTGGTTCCCGTTGGCTGGTGTCGTTAGGGCAATGTGTGGTTAGAACTTCGAGCAAGCCAGTCGATGTATAAGGAGTGTAATAGATAAGACTGGTATGCGTGTAGCTGAAGGGAAGTAAATCTATGGGTCAGGGTGGGGAAAGAACATATGAAAAGATATGAAGCAGGTACACAATAAGAGAAGCAGAGGAGAGGGATAGAGCCAATAAGAAAGAGAAAAGCAGAGTTAGCTCCGTTTTGCCAGTGTCCCAAGAATGCAACGGTGGTCGAGCACAGATGATATCGGGCATAGGTCATGGGAATACAAAAAACCTTTGAGACTCTGGACCAAGTGAAATAAATATGGTGCTTAAGATCCATGTACCAAGTACCAAGTCTATTAAGACTGACACGCTGGATGCTGGGTTAAGTGAACCACCTACAGGAATAGGGGTATGCCACATTAAACCTGTCTAAATATGCGTGTCACTATGTACACTGTAACAAAAGTTGTATTAAATCTCAATTGCTGTGGTTACACTATTAATATATTTGATATAGTGCAGGACTCATCAGTATATTGATTATGTGCACTGGAAACTGGGCATGGTCAGCCACCAAGATGTAGTACGGGGTATAAGGACACATGGCCACTCCAAATTAGGTGCACTATATCAGGAATTCCACCTTATTGGCCGTGTTAGTTACTCTCTAGAGCAGTGCTGTCCAACTTCTATGGTACCGAGGGCCGGAATTTTTCCAGTCTACATGGTGGAGGGCCGATAACGGAAGCCAGTGTTAGCCACTCCCTGTTTTTAGACCACACCCCTTTAAACCACACCCATGTTACCCAGAGTCTAGAGTATTGAGAATGGAGGGAGAGTTCTCCATATTGCCCGCAATTAAAATGTCAGTAATACTCATAACTATATGGGTCTGTGCACTGGTGATAGTGGTAGAGCAGATAAGTAGGGATGTCGCGGACTGTTCGCCGGCGAACTTGTTCGCGCGAACATCGGCTGTTCGCGTCCGCCGCAAGTTCGCGAACGTCGCGCGACGTTCGCCATTTTGGGTTCGCCTTACCTGGCGCTTTTTTTTGACCTCTCACCCCAGACCAGCAGATACATGGCAGCCAATCAGGAAGCTCTCCCTCCTGGACCACCCCCACACCCCCTGGACCACTCCCCTTCCATATATAAACTGAAGCCCTGCAGCGTTTTTTCATTCTGCCTGTGTGTGCTTGGAAGAGCTAGTGTAGGGAGAGAGCTGCTAGTGATTTCACTGATTTGAGGGACAGTTGATAGTAAGTTTGCTGGCTAGTAATCTACTTGATACTGCTCTGTATTGGAGGGACAGAAGTCTGCAGGGATTTGAGGGACATTTTAGGGTAGCTTTGCTGGCTAGTAATCTACCTTCTACTGCAGTGCTCTGTATGTAGCTGCCTGCTGTGGGCACTGATCTCTTCTGATCTCATCTGCTGACTGCTGTAATAACCCAATAGTCCTTGTAAGGACTGCTTTTATTTTCTTTTTTGTTGTTTTACTTTGCTACTTTAACAGCCAAGTGCTATTAGTCTAGCAGTGTTGGGGAGTGGGACTGGTGTGCTACTGTGCTGCTCCTAGTAGTTCAGCAGCACCAACCCGAGAATATTTTTTTTTTTAATATACATATAATTTTTTTTTTATTTTACTTATCTTACTGTTCTTTAAGGTGTCCAGTGCTGTTTGCTGTTCTTCATAGTAGTGCACCAATAGTAGTGCACTTGCAGGCATTATTTGCCCAGTGGCTATCTAGCTGTGTGAGCTTGTTCACATTCTGTCTAAATATCAATAATAAGTGAAAATTGTTACATACTAACAGTAATTTTCCTTTCCTAGCCACTTTATATGTCAACATAAACACTGGTAGGCTCCCTGCCCCCACTCCGAACCAGAAAGTCCCTCCCCTATCAATCTATAAAAACACCCCCCCCTCCTAGGGCCAGCAGTCTAATAATTTAGTCCAAGAAGGGAGGGTATGTTGACATATAAAGTGGCTAGGAAAGGAAAATTACTGTTAGTATGTAACAATTTTCACTTTTCCTAGCCACTATATGTCAACATAAACACTGGGATGTACCCAGCAATATAAAAAGAACAGGGTGGGAAATAAATAACAACTCAAACCATGCTTATAAGGTTTAATTCGAGATAAATGACTGAAAAACTCCAGAAGCAAAATCCACCGCTGTCTGCCTCACATTGAGACGATAATGGTTCATGAAGGTTCTAGCCGAACTCCAAGAGGCCGTCTGACAGATTTGATCTACCGGAACTTTTGCCACCGCTGCCCAGGATGTGGCCACCGCCCTTGTAGAGTGAGCTTTAATCCCTGCGGGAGCTAACTTGCCTTGTAATTGGTATGCTTTTGAGATCAGGATAACCAGCCATCTGGAAATAGTAGAAGAAGAGGCGGCCAAACCCTTCCTTGTTCCTGCCGGGATGACAAATAGTCTATTTGATTTTCTAAAGGGTTCTGTAGAATTCAAATAATGCTTAAGAGCCCTAACTGGATCCAAATTCAAGAACATAGGATCTTCCGTGGTAGCAGAGCTAGCCAAAAGAACTGGAAGGATAATCTCTGATTCCAAATGAAAAGTAGAGACAACTTTTGGTAAGAAGGAAACATCCGGTCTTAGAATGACTTTGTCTGGTAGAACAGATATATTTTTGTGGTCCATGGAAAGGGCTTGCAAAAAACTGACTCTGGCTGCTGAGGCTATCGCCACTAAAAATAGAGTCTTTAAGGTTAGATTCCAGACAGAAATTTTATCCATAGGCTCAAAAGGGGAAGACACTAAGGATTTTAGAACAAGAGGTAAATCCCATGTTGAAGAGAAAGACCGCCTTGGAGGTCGCAATTTTAGTGTTGCCATAAAAAATCTCTTAATGACTGGGTTTTCTGCCCATCGTACTCCCGTCATAGCCGATAATGCTGACACATGAACTTTTAAAGTTCTATATTGGCAAACCCTTGTCCAAACCTTTTGTAAAAAATCCAAAATCTGTGGTAAATCTGGAACGGATTCCTCCAAACCATTCTGATTTTGCTCCACCAAAAACCTCTCCCATATTCTATAATACGTTTTTGAGGTTGAAGACTTTCTAGCTTGAAGAAGAGTCGTTACCACTGCTTTCGAAAGACCTAAGTCTTCCAATCTTTTCCGCTCAACCTCCATGCCATCAGAGAAAGCGCGGCTGGATCTGGATGTACCAGAGGCCCCTGAAGAAGAAGGTCCCTTCTCAATGGCAGACGCCAAGGTGTTTCCTTCTGCATTCTCAGGAGAAGAGGAAACCATGGCCTCCGAGGCCAAAACGGTGCAACCAGAACAGCTTCCACCCCTTCGTTCTGGATCTTCAAAATAACTGCCAACATTAGTGGAACAGGTGGAAAGAGGTAAACAAGGGGAAAGTCCCATCTCTGGAGAAGTGCATCCACTGCTGCTGCCTGAGGGTGATACTTCCTTGAGAAGAATTGGGGTAATTGAAAATTGCTTGATGAGGCCATCAGATCGATACTTGGCTCGCCCCATCTTTTCACAAGCTGCTGGAATATCACTGGATTGAGACTCCACTCGTGCTTGCTCAGAATACTCCTGCTCAAGAAATCTGCTTGCTGATTCTGAGATCCCGGAACATATACTGCTGTCAGAGCTTCCAGATTCTCCTCTGCCCAAACAAGGATCGGAGATACTTCCTGAAGGAGTTGAGCACTTCTTGTTCCCCCCTGTCTTCTTATGTAAGCCACAGCAGTGGTGTTGTCTATCCTGACTTTTACAGATTTTCCCTTCAAAAGATGAGCAAAGGCTAGCATGGCACACTTGACTGCCCTGATTTCGATAACATTGGAGGGCAGATTTCCCGAGGGGTTTTTCCAAACTCCTTGTGTCATGTGAGGCCCCAGGAGAGCGCCCCACCCTAGGGAGGACGCATCTGTTGTCACCACTTCCCATGAATTCTGGTGAAGAGGAAATCCCCTCAGAAGATTTGACATGCGCAACCACCACTGGAGATCTTTCTTCAGTGACTGTGGCAAGGAGATCTTCTGCGCCCAATCCTCTCGAAATCTGTCCCACTGGTAAAGAAAAACTTGCTGAGCTGACCTCATGTGCCATTGAGCCCATTTGGTCACCGGGATTGTAGAGGCCATGAGACCTAGGATGGACATATAATCCTTGGCTGACACCCAGTCTTTGCTGATTAGAACAGAAATCTTCTGAATAATTTTGTGAGCCTTCTCCCGTGGAAGAGAAACTTGGCCCAATGAGGTGTTGAAAAGGGCACCTAAGTAAATCAGGGATTGGGAAGGATGCAGAGAACTCTTTTCCATGTTCATCAGCCAACCGTGGCCTGACAGGAAAGACATAACCCGATCCCGGTGCCTCAACAGGACCGCTGGGTCCTTGTTCAACAGGAGTAGATCGTCCAGATAATGCCAAATCAAAATGCCTTCTTTGCGGAGCTCTGCAATTAATGGAACTAGAAGCTTTGTAAAAGTCCTGGGAGCTGATGTGAGACCGAACGGTAGGCAACGAAACTGAAAATGCCTTTTGCCTACTGCAAATCGAAGAAAAAGGCTGATGACATGCTGCCACTGGAACATGAAGGTACGCATCTCTCAAGTCGATGGAGATTAACCAGTCCCCTTCCTGAACCACCTGAATGATAGTATGTATGGATTCCATCTTGAATTTCTTTGGAACTATGAAGGCGTTTAATCTTTTTAGATCTAAGACTGGCCTCCAACCCCCTGAAGATTTCTTTACCAGAAATAGAATGGAGTAAAACCCCCGACCTCTTTGCTCCTCTGGAACAGGAATGATGGCTTCGTTGACCTGTAATAGTTGCAGATATTTTTCCAAAACTTCTCTTTTTCCTGAGACTTTGGAACTGAAGAGACTATAAAAATCTCTTGACTTGGGAAAATTACAAACTCTATACGATATCCCCGCTTGATCACTGAACGAACCCAGAGGTCTGATACTGTCGTCTCCCACTCGTCTGAAAAACTCGCAAGTCTGGCCCCTACCTTGGAGTTTTCCATCCATAAATAGTCAGGATGATTTCTTAGGAGGTTGAGCGGGCTTACCCCGCCCCCGACTTGCTGAAGCGCTTGCTCCAGCCCAAGAAAAGGATCTTGTTGTCTCCTTCTGGTTTTGTCTGCCGAAACCGGAAAATCCTCTACCCCTTCCAGTTCCTCGAAAAGGAAAGGATTTAAAGGCTTGAGTCTTCTGCTTTTTCTTATCTTGTGGAAGAAAAAGACTCTTTCCACCCGATGATTTAGAGATGATATCATCTAATTTACTCCCAAAGAGTCTCTCACCTTCAAATGGTAAGGAACACAGGCTCAATTTGGACGGAGTATCTGCCGACCACTGACGCAGCCAAAGGGCCCTCCTGGCTGAAACTGATAGAGCCATATTACGAGCCGTGAGGCGTGTCATATCTATAGCTGCCTCTGAAACAAAGGCTGCCGCTTGCTTCAGTTCCGATAAGCCAGCAGAAATATCTTGCAATTCAGCTCCCTCTTTTATAGCTGAATCTAGACTGTCAATCCAGAGAGAAATGGCTTTAGCAACCGAAATCAAGGCAACTGCAGGCCTACAAGCAGCCCCAGATACCTGAAAGGCTTTCTTCAACTCAGACTCTGCCTTTCTGTCCATGGCATCCTTTAGGACTGACGAATCGTCTATAGGAAGGGTAGTTTTTTTGGCAAGGTGAATGACTGCCGAATCAACCGCTGGAGGAGAATCCCAAGACTTTGTCTCCTCTCCTAAAAAAGGGTACAATCTAGAAAATCTAGATGACAGAGCTGTAATAGACACTCTCTTGGATCCTTTAGCCCATTCTGACTTAATCAGTTCCGCAACTTCCGGAAATAACGGAAAGTGCTCTCTCGACTTGATCGTGGATGGCAACACCTTAGGTTTTGAAATGGCCTCTGTGGGAGATTCAACTCCCAACACAAATTTTACAGCCTTGATCAAAGGGTTAACCAAGCTTAGATCAAAGAAGGAGGGATCCAAATCTTCCTCTTCCTCTTCTGAAAAAACCTCTGATGGAAATGAAGTATCAGGTCTACCCAAATTATAGACTGTTTCTTCATCAGACGAGTAATCCATAGAGGAATTAGTTCTGGATCCCAATGCTGAAGCTTTAGAGATCCCCTGGGCAACTGCTTCAGAAATACATGCCAGCAAATTGGATGAAACAGATCCTGAAGCTGCAGATGAAGACAGGGGGGAAGGGCTTTCCGACAACAGAGAAAAACAGTCTGCACAGAATTTCTTATTTGGCAGGCTAGGGTTCGAACATCCCCGACACTCTGTAGTCTCCTTCCTCTTTACTGTCTTCCTCTTAGGCAAGCTAAAAAAATAAAATAAAAATAATAATAATAAAAAAAAAAAATAAAAATAAAAATAAAAATGAAAAATAAAATCGAGGGACATACCTAGCTCTAGGGACAGTTTTACTTGAGGCAGCGGAATCCATATCCTGGTGTGCTGTCTACAAAAAATAAAAGTCGAAAATGACTTAAACATAAACAGCCTTAAAAAAAAAAATCAAAGACTAATAGGTAACCAAATACCTGAATTCCAAAAGAATCGATTTTGTTCTTCTCCTCAAAGGGCCTTCCTGCAGGCAAGCAAACAGAAGAGCCTGTACTGAAATCGTTGCTATTTAACAGAAAACGCTCCCGCGAAAAAACGCTGGCGAAAATACAAAATTGACAAAACGCGCCTGCGAAAAAACGCCGGCGCCATGTTGCTGAAGGGCATAACCTGTACTGTGCGCCTTTGAATGACGTCACTTCCGGTTGTGCTACCCAGAATCGGCTCCATGATGAAGGTGGCAAAACGGAGAAGAAAAAATAGGAGAAAAAGGGACCCCACTGCACCATTAACCCCCTTCAAGGAGATTAACATAGTGCGCCTCAGGCTCCAAAGAGAACCCAGAAGGTACCAAACGTTTGAGGACGAATGGGAACACCTTCTTTACAATCCAACAGTCCTTCAGGAGTGCTTAAGGATAAAACCTGACTGCCCGAAACAGGAGGATCTCTGCCTAATAAGCAGCTACAGGTATAAAATCAACCATTTAAGAGCTAGATAGAAAAAAATCTGGTCCGAAAAAAGGACAGAAAAAAAAAAGACTGCTGGCCCTAGGAGGGGGGGGTGTTTTTATAGATTGATAGGGGAGGGACTTTCTGGTTCGGAGTGGGGGCAGGGAGCCTACCAGTGTTTATGTTGACATATAGTGGCTAGGAAAATACCGTCTCCAGAAACACCACCTGAGTGACGTTTTTCAAGCAGCAATAATATATTCCGTATCCACCACTGCTGTAGTGTATACGTTGACCTTGTAGGCATTATTTGCCCAGTGTGTTCTTCATTTTCAAACCACTGCCACTTAGCTGTGTGAGCTTGTTCACATTCTGTCTAAATATCAATAATAATACCGTCTCCAGAAACACCACCTGAGTGACGTTTTTCAAGCAGCAATAATATATTCCGTATCCACCGCTGCTGTAGTGTATACGTTGACCTTGTAGGCATTATTTGCCCAGTGTGTTCTTCATTTTCAAACCACTGCCACTTAGCTGTGTGAGCTTGTTCACATTCTGTCTAAATATCAATAATAATACCGTCTCCAGAAACACCACCTGAGTGACGTTTTTCAAGCAGCAATAATATATTCCGTATCCACCGCTGCTGTAGTGTATACGTTGACCTTGTAGGCATTATTTGCCCAGTGTGTTCTTCATTTTCAAACCACTGCCACTTAGCTGTGTGAGCTTGTTCACATTCTGTCTAAATATCAATAATAATACCGTCTCCAGAAACACCACCTGAGTGACGTTTTTCAAGCAGCAATAATATATTCCGTATCCACCGCTGCTGTAGTGTATACGTTGACCTTGTAGGCATTATTTGCCCAGTGTGTTCTTCATTTTCAAACCACTGCCACTTAGCTGTGTGAGCTTGTTCACATTCTGTCTAAATATCAATAATAATACCGTCTCCAGAAACACCACCTGAGTGACGTTTTTCAAGCAGCAATAATATATTCCGTATCCACCGCTGCTGTAGTGTATACGTTGACCTTGTAGGCATTATTTGCCCAGTGTGTTCTTCATTTTCAAACCACTGCCACTTAGCTGTGTGAGCTTGTTCACATTCTGTCTAAATATCAATAATAATACCGTCTCCAGAAACACCACCTGAGTGACGTTTTTCAAGCAGCAATAATATATTCCGTATCCACCACTGCTGTAGTGTATACGTTGACCTTGTAGGCATTATTTGCCCAGTGTGTTCTTCATTTTCAAACCACTGCCACTTAGCTGTGTGAGCTTGTTCACATTCTGTCTAAATATCAATAATAATACCGTCTCCAGAAACACCACCTGAGTGACGTTTTTCAAGCAGCAATAATATATTCCGTATCCACCACTGCTGTAGTGTATACGTTGACCTTGTAGGCATTATTTGCCCAGTGTGTTCTTCATTTTCAAACCACTGCCACTTAGCTGTGTGAGCTTGTTCACATTCTGTCTAAATATCAATAATAATACCGTCTCTAGAAACACCACCCGAGTGACGTTTTTCAGGCAGCAATAATATATTCCGTATCCACTGCTGTAGTAGTGTATACATTGACCTTGTAGGCCTTGTTTGCCCAGTGTGTTCTTCTTCTTCTTCATTTTCAAACAACTCCCATCTAGCTCTGTGAGCTTGTTCACATTCTGTCTAAATATCAATAATAATACCGTCTCCAGAAACACCACCTGAGTGACGTTTTTCAAGCAGCAATAATATATTCCGTATCCACCGCTGCTGTAGTGTATACGTTGACCTTGTAGGCATTATTTGCCCAGTGTGTTCTTCATTTTCAAACCACTGCCACTTAGCTGTGTGAGCTTGTTCACATTCTGTCTAAATATCAATAATAATACCGTCTCCAGAAACACCACCTGAGTGACGTTTTTCAAGCAGCAATAATATATTCCGTATCCACCACTGCTGTAGTGTATACGTTGACCTTGTAGGCATTATTTGCCCAGTGTGTTCTTCATTTTCAAACCACTGCCACTTAGCTGTGTGAGCTTGTTCACATTCTGTCTAAATATCAATAATAATACCGTCTCTAGAAACACCACCCGAGTGACGTTTTTCAGGCAGCAATAATATATTCCATAGCCACTGCTGTAGTAGTGTATACATTGACCTTGTAGGCCTTGTTTGCCCAGTGTGTTCTTCTTCTTCTTCATTTTCAAACAACTCCCATCTAGCTCTGTGAGCTTGTTCACATTCTGTCTAAATATCAATAATAATACCGTCTCCAGAAACACCACCTGAGTGACGTTTTTCAAGCAGCAATAATATATTCCGTATCCACCACTGCTGTAGTGTATACGTTGACCTTGTAGGCATTATTTGCCCAGTGTGTTCT
Source organism: Xenopus laevis (assembly GCF_017654675.1). Taxonomy (NCBI): domain Eukaryota; kingdom Metazoa; phylum Chordata; class Amphibia; order Anura; family Pipidae; genus Xenopus; species Xenopus laevis. The sequence goes on along the minus strand of NC_054388.1, from coordinate 26,682,245 downwards.
TCATTTTCAAACCACTGCCACTTAGCTGTGTGAGCTTGTTCACATTCTGTCTAAATATCAATAATAATACCGTCTCCAGAAACACCACCTGAGTGACGTTTTTCAAGCAGCAATAATATATTCCGTATCCACCACTGCTGTAGTGTATACGTTGACCTTGTAGGCATTATTTGCCCAGTGTGTTCTTCATTTTCAAACCACTGCCACTTAGCTGTGTGAGCTTGTTCACATTCTGTCTAAATATCAATAATAATACCGTCTCTAGAAACACCACCCGAGTGACGTTTTTCAGGCAGCAATAATATATTCCGTATCCACTGCTGTAGTAGTGTATACATTGACCTTGTAGGCCTTGTTTGCCCAGTGTGTTCTTCTTCTTCTTCATTTTCAAACAACTCCCATCTAGCTCTGTGAGCTTGTTCACATTCTGTCTAAATATCAATAATAATACCGTCTCTAGAAACACCACCCGAGTGACGTTTTTCAGGCAGCAATAATATATTCCGTATCCACTGCTGTAGTAGTGTATACATTGACCTTGTAGGCCTTGTTTGCCCAGTGTGTTCTTCTTCATTTTCAAACAACTCCCATCTAGCTCTGTGAGCTTGTTCACATTCTGTCTAAATATCAATAATAATACCGTCTCCAGAAACACCACCTGAGTTGTTGTTGTTTTTGTTTTAAAAATAATGCCAGGCAAAGGCAGGCCGCCACGCAGAGGCACTAGGGGCCGTGCTGCTATGCTATCCTGTGGCCCTAGGAAATTGCCCAGTTTTAAAAAGGCAATGACCCTGAACTCCCAAAATGCTGAAGAGGTAGTTGACTGGCTTACACAGCACACCCCATCCTCAACCGTTTCTAACTTTACCACAACATCCTCCTCATCCTCCACTGCTATGGGCACCCCACGTAACACTTCCTCCACCACCGGCGCCCCTTCTTCACTGGAGTCAGAGGAGTTATTTTCACATGAGTTTCTTGAACTGAGTGATGCGCAACCATTATTGGCAGAAGAAGATGAAGGAGATGAGGACGTTACACCAGATTTAATTCTGGCAGAGAACACAACAGAGATGGACATAATGAGTGATGACGAGGAGGTCCCCGCTGCTGCTTCCTTCTGTGAGCTGTTAGAAGAAATTGATGCATCTGAGGAGAATGATGATGAGGAGATTGATGTTTTGTGGGTGCCCAGTAGAAGAGAGCAAGAGGAGGATAGTTCAGATGGAGAGACGGAGAGTCAGAGAGGCAGGAGGAGAATAAGACTTAGAAGAAGCAGGGAGGACAGCTCGCAGGGAACAGTAGGGCAACAACATGTATCGGCACCTGTGGTCAGCCGGCCAACGCACCCGCCATTGCCGCCAACGCCGCCGACTTCTACTTTTACCGCCAGATTGCCAGCCTCAAAAAGGTCAGCAGTGTGGGATTTTTTTAATGTGTGTGCCTCTGACAAAAGCGTTGTAATTTGCAATGAGTGCAGTCAGAAACTGAGTCTTGGGAAGCCCAACAGCCACATAGGTACAACTTCTATGCGAAGGCACATGAACGGCAAGCACAAAGCACTTTGGGAGCAACACCTCAAAGGCAACAGGCAAACTAAAAGCCACCTTCCTTCTGGTCCAGCATCTTACTGCTCTACCTCTGCTGTCCTTGACCCGTCTGAACCACCCTCCACTCCGCCTTCCACCTTGACCACCAGTTCCCATTCCCAGTCATCTGCCCCCAGCCAAGTTTCTGTGAGGGCCATGTTTGAGCGTAAGAAGCCAATGTCTGTGAGTCACCCCCTTGCCCGGCGTCTGACAGCTGGCTTGTCCGCACTCTTAGCCCGCCAGCTTTTACCATACCAGCTGGTGGACTCTGAGGCCTTCCGCAAATTTGTAGCAATTGGGACACCGCAGTGGAAGGTACCCAGCCGCAATTTTTTTTCAAAAAAGGGAATACCACACCTGTACCACCATGTGCAGAGCCAAGTCACCGCATCTCTGTCACTTAGTGTTGGGCCAAAGGTCCATATGACTACTGACGCATGGTCCTCCAAGCATGGTCAGGGCAGGTATGTCACCTACACTGCCCACTGGGTGAACTTGGTCATGGCTGGGAAGCAGGAAATGTGTGGCTCAACAACGACAGTGGAGTTGGTGTCACCGCCACGGATTGCACGCGGTTCTGCCACCACCTCTACTCCTCCTTCGCTCTCTACCTCGTCTTCTTCCTCTTCTTCGTCCTCTGCTGCTGGGTCCTCCTCCTCCTCCACACCTGTGCACCCCCAGCTCCCCCTAGGCTATTCGACGTGCCAGGTACGCCGTTGTCATGCTGTCTTGGGGATGACGTGCCTGGAAAGCAAAAACCATACCGGATCTGTACTCCTGTCATCTCTGCAGTCACAGGCCGATCGGTGGCTGACCCCACACCAACTGAAGATCGGAAAAGTGGTGTGTGACAATGGAAGCAATCTGTTGGCAGCACTGAGACTGGGCAATTTAACACATGTGCCCTGCATGGCACATGTTCTGAATTTAATAGTACAACGTTTTGTCTCAAAGTACCCAGGATTCCAGGACGTTCTCAGGCAGTCCAGGAAGGTGTCGGCCCATTTCAGACGTTCCTATACAGCCATGGCACGCCTTGCTGACATTCAGCAGCGGTACAACATGCCAGTCAGGCATTTGATTTGCGACAGCCAGACTCGCTGGAATTCAACTCATGTTGGAACGTCTGCTGCAACAACAAAGAGCCGTCAACGAATACCTGTTTGAACTGGGTGGTAGGACTGGATCTGCAGAGCTGGGGATTTTTTTCCCCCGTTACTGGGTGCTTATGCGCGATGCCTGCAGGCTCATGCGCCCTTTTGAAGAGGTTACAAATATGGTCAGTCGCACCGAAGGCACCATCAGCGACCTAATACCCTTTGCTTTCTTCCTGGAGCGTGCCGTGTGACGAGTGAAAGATGAGGCTGTAGACCAGCGTGACGAGGAGCAGGAAGCGCACGATTTCTGGTCGGAATCACCAGAACGAACCCAGGCACCTGCTGCAACGCAGGGAGAGGTGTCAGAAGTGGAGTCAGAGGAGGAAGGTGGCTTTGTGGAGGAGGAGGACCAACAGGAGCAGGCTTCCCAGGGGGCTGGTGGTGACCTTATGGGGACCCCTGGTCTTGTACGTGGCTGGGGGGAGGAGACCGTGGATGATGCAGTCCTTGATAACGAGGAAGCGGAGATGGATACCTCTGCATCCAACCTTGTGAGAATGGGGTCTTTCATGCTGTCATGCCTGTTGAAGGACCCCCGTATCAAGAGGCTTAAGGAGAAGGACCTGTACTGGGTCGCGACTCTACTAGACCTTCGGTACAAGCATAAAGTGGCAGAAATGTTACCAACATACCACAAGTCTGAAAGGATGGTGCATTTACAAACCAGCCTGCAAAACATGTTGTACAATGCTTTTAAGGGTGATGTCACTTCAGGAACTCATCAACATTCCAGGGGCAGAGGTGCCAGTAATCCTGCCACGAGCGCACCTGCAAGGACAAAGCACTTTGGCCACTCTGTAACGTCAGACATGCAAATGTTTTTTTGTCCAAGGCAGCGGCAGAACCCTTCTGGATCCACCCTCAAAGAACGCCTCGACCGGCAGGTAGCGGACTACCTGGCATTAACTGCAGATATCGACACTCTGAGGAGCGATGAACCCCTGGACTACTGGGTGCGCAGGCTTGATCTGTGGCCAGAGCTGTCACAATTTGCCATGAACCTCTTGTCTTGCCCCGCCTCAAGTGTCCTCTCAGAAAGGACCTTCAGTGCAGCAGGAGGGATTGTAACTGAGAAGAGAACTCGCCTAGGTCACAAAAGTGTGGATTACCTGACCTTTATTAAAATGAATGAGGGGTGGATCTCGGAGGGTTACTGCACGCCGGAAGACTTGTTCTGAGTTTCTGATTCTGACTCCCCATGCAGCTGTCCTTCTCTGCACGCCTCATGACTCCACATACAGCTGTCCTTTAGCGTCCTCCTCCCTCCACCACCGTTACAAACTAGGGTGCAAACCCTACTGGTTTAATTTGAATCCAGGTAAATCCTGAGTTTTTCTGGCCTCTGTGCTTCAGTGGCTGCGACCAAAAAAAACAGAATATTTTCAGCATTTATATGGCATATTTTTTCTGGCCTCTGTGCTTCAGTGGCTGTGACAAAAAAATGAATATTTTCAGCATTTATATGGCATATTTTTTCTGGCCTCTGTGCTTCAGTGGCTGTGACAAAAAAATGAATATTTTCAGCATTTATATGGCATATTTTTTCTGGCCTCTGTGCTTCAGTGGCTGCGACAAAAAAAACAGAATATTTTCAGCATTTATATGGCATATTTTTCCTGGCCTCTGTGCTTCAGTGGCTGCGACCAAAAAAATTGAATATTTTCAGCATTTATATGGCATATTTTTTCTGGCCTCTGTGCTTCAGTGGCTGCGACTAAAAAAAACAGAATATTTTCAGCATTTATATGGCATATTTTTCCTGGCCTCTGTGCTTCAGTGGCTGCGACCAAAAAAATTGAATATTTTCAGCATTTATATGGCATATTTTTTCTGGCCTCTGTGCTTCAGTGGCTGCGACAAAAATAAATGAATATTTTCAGCATTTATATGGCATATTTTTTCTGGCCTCTGTGCTTCAGTGGCTGCGACCAAAAAAAATTAATATTGTTTGCATTTATATGGCATATTTTTTCTGGCCTCTGTGCTGCAGTGGCTGCGACAAAAAAAAATTAATATTTTCAGCATTTATATGGCATATTGTTTCTGGACTTCTGGTTCAGTGGCTGCGACAAAAAAAACATAATTTTTAAGGAATGTACACATGCCTAATTTTTCAGGGTTCTGCAACAGTGGCAAAATCGCATCTTTTATGGTCACCGCAGGTGATCAATAAAGTAGACCAAAACTGGGCCCACACTGCAGAATCAGTGTTTTTTGGTTCACTTCACTGTACATTGAATTACCTCTGCCTGACCGTGCACGTGCGACAAGCACGGTGACTGCTAAACACACCACTACAGAAATATTGCCACCAACAGGACGAACATCCTGGAGGTGACAAGCAACTAGTAATTAAAAACTATTATTTGCTCACTTGACGGTATCATTCATTAAAGCTCTTTGCGTCTTTTTGCGTTGCAGTAAGCACCGCGTTCGTCTTTGCGTGTGAACAGGCTGTAACTTTTACACGACTTGATTGGCATGTAGACGCCGGACGTTTTAAAGCATTTTATTACACAGGTTTAGAAATGTAGTGTGATTTCTGCCCTTTACAGCACAAAACGCAGCGCTGTGTCAACAATGGATTTTTTAGAAACATTTTTGCCCTTGATCCCCCTCTGGCATGGCACTGTCCAGGTCGTTGCACCCTTTAAACAACTTTAAAATCATTTTTCTGGCCAGAAATGTCTTTTCTAGCTTTTAAAATTCGCCTTCCCATTGAAGTCTATGGGGTTCGCGACGTTCGCGAACCGTTCGCATTTTTGACGCAAGTTCGCGAACTTTTTTTCCGACGTTCGCTACATCCCTACAGATAAGTAAAGAGTAGAGAAAGAAAGAGAGTAGGAGAATAGACAGGAGAGCAAAGAGGAATTCGAAGCAGACTCTAATGGTACTGCAGACAGGTATGGTAATCTGAGCTATAATGGAAACAACAACACGGGATATGTATTTAGGTTAAAGAAAACACTCTATCAGGCTTAGTAAAAAGGGGCGTATGGGTCAGTTCTTTTAATCCTCTGAGTATCCAGACGGTGAATCCACTTTAGTTGAGTATGTAATAATTGTCGTTCATGGTCGCCTCCCTGCGGTGGTATTGGAATGAAATCAATGATCATGCTTTGTAATGAACCTAGTGAATGCCTGTGTTTAACAAAGTGTTGTGAGACCAGTGTGTCCCCTGTGACCTTGCCAAAGGCTACACGGATCGCCAATCTGTGGTTGGTCATCCTGTGATGGTGATGGTGATGGTCTTGCCAACGTATACAAGGCCACAGGGACACTTTATGATGTAAATGAGGAATTTGGAACTTCAGGTCACTCTATGTTTAATGGTAATCAGTTTGTCCCGCTGTGGATGGGCAAATGAAGGACCTATCAAAAGCTGCCTACAGGTGGTACAATCCGTGCACCGATAACAACCTGTCTTTGTGATGGGAAGTCAGGTGGATGTTGTGGAGCTTTGGTAGCAATGTTGAGAGCCAGTCTTTACCAGTTGATCTCAGAGGTTGCGGCCCCTTTTGTAAGCAATACGGGGGGGAGACTTGAATGGAGGTGGAAGAGACCTATCTTTCTGGACTATGGTCCAGTGATCATAGATGGCCCACGTGAAGGATCTGGCTCCCAGGACCTTCCTTACTACAACATACTCTCCCAGTACCAGATCCTTCACACGGGCCATCTATGTGTATATATATATATATATATATATATATATATATATATATATATATATATATATATATATATATATATATACATACACAGTATCACACTGTTCTTGTTTGTGCTGCAACTCTCAAGTTTTTATCAGCTGAAAAAAAACTATACAGACTATAAAAAAAGAAAGAAGGAAGACTGACACATTTCTTAGAATATATTTTAACATAATATCCACAACATAATAAAAGCTAAAGATAGTTTTGTGCATAATCACTATCCCCCCCTCCCCCACATTGCATTAGTTTTTCCTGTAATTCAAGAGTAGTTGTACTTGATGGGGGAGTAGCATAGAAGATTAGTGCAACTGCATCCACAATTGGATGTATGTAACTGCAAGTAAGCATGACTTGTTTCACATCTTGCCAATCTGGCCAAAGGTCCCTTGCCTGTTTGACGACTCTTCTGGATCCTGACTTTGTACCATGTTACCGATTGATTTTGACCCCAGCCTTTTCATCCTGACTATGCTTCTGGTTCCTGATTCTGTACTGCACTGCCTCACTGGTACTGTTCCAGCCTGTTTATTCTGACTACGCTCCTGATTCTGTACTGTCTTGTTGGTACTGTCAAAGCCTGTTCAGCGACTTTACTCTCTGTTCCCCATTCATCCTGTATACTTTGCAGTTTCCTTGCCTGCCCACTTCTCACTTTAAGACCTGGTGACATCTGAGTAGCTGAGGGCTCCCCCCTGAAGCCAAAGACAGCTGTTATAGGCATGTGCTGAGACTGGGACCTTGAGGTTTGTTCTGGGTTTTGGGATATCATACTTATAGATGTAATAGAAAATACAAATACCTCTAAAACCTCTAAACATTTGAGTTTTTCAGACGATTGCTAGAGAAAAAAACCCTGAAAACCTCTAAAAGTCCAAATTGATTAAAAACGGTCCAATAATATCAGTGCAGCCGATACCAATGACTTCAATAGCACCTTGACAACTTTTACTTGGAAGTACAGTAAGATTTTTAATAAATATAGAAAACCTTAGAAAACCTAGAGATTTGTGAAAAAAATAGAAATTTGATTGTTAGTTTATATCCCCCTAATTGTTTTGCTTATATCGAAAGCAAACGTGTTTTTTTGTTCAAATAACACATCCCTTTTAAGTGCTTTTGCACTATATTTAATTTTTACCATGCTAGCTCAAGAGTAGCCTGTTAGCCTAGAAATGGCTAATTCTAAAACTTCCACTTGTTAGTGTCTATTTTGTTAGAAAGAAAAATGGTTTAATTAGGACCAGTACAAAAAAACAAATATAAATGAGCAACAAATGGAAAAGGAATAAAGGTCAACAAAGATATTGAAATAAATTCCTTTGAACCATTAAACTAAATAATTAATTGTACAATGCATTCAACAAGCTCTGGTAATTTAAAACTACAAAGGAAAACCATTATTAAAGGTTATGCCTTTTTTTCTACTTACCTGAATAGATTATTTCACAGCTGTTGATGTAAGCTGTATAACATTGAGCATTGGAAATATGAAAGCATCAGTTCAGGACTAATAGAGGATACTGAATTTGGGACTGGGTGGAACTACATAATTTGTTGAATTATTTCAAACTATGCAGTTATTTTTGGGAGATGCAACATAAAGCATCATCATAAAATGGAAGGTACAATCTGATCTGATACCTAAGTTTATGACAATATTTGTAACATACTGTATTAAGAAAGAGGGAAATGTAAAGAACAGAGAAAGGCACAGCATATGCCCTACAAACAATCTTATAAGTCAGCAATGCTAAGGACCAGAGGGTGTAGATATACCGCATAGAGTACATTTTAAGCAAATATTTACTTTTTTTAAATTATATCCTGTTCCTATATACAGGTATAGGACCTGTTATCCAGAATGGATGTAGTTTGGATGGCCATAACTTAAGTCTTTTTAAAAATCATTTAAACATTAATTCAACAGGATTTTATTATTACAGAGAAAAAGGAAATCGTTTTTAAAAATTTGAATTATTCATTTAAAATGGAGTCTATGGGAGATGGCTGCAGACTTTCATCTTAAGGGTAGGACTCCACAAACGATTTTGGCGCAATCCGACACACTGACAAAACGCATGCGATAAGGTAAGAGATAAAATTGTCGCATGGTGTCGCATCGTTGGTCCAACGTGATCCAACACGACTGTTGGATGCAGTCATGTTGCGTCGGATCGTGGGACTATTCTATCTCCTACCTTATTTTTGTCGCATTCGTTTTGTCGCGTGCGTTTTGTAGCAGCACGTTGGATCACGCCAAAATCTTTCGAGTCCTACCCTTAATATAGTGGGTTGAACAAAAAGATTGCATAAAAATGTGAGGAACTAAAGCCTTTTTTAACATAATCACTTCAATTCAGGGGTTCAAAAGAAAATGGACAATTGACTCAAAGGCTATTTCATGAGCAGGTGTGAACATTTCCTTCCTTATGTCATTATCAAAAAAAAACCCATCAATATTAGGAGTGGCAAAATCTACAGTTTGGTACATCCTGAGAAAGAAAGCACTAGTGAACTCAACAACGCAAAAAGACCTGGACGTCCACGGAAGACACAGAGCAGTGGTGGATGATCATAGAATCATTTCCATGGTGAATAAAAACTCCTTCACAACAGCCACACAAGTGAATAACACTCTCCAGGAGGTAAGCATATCAATATCCTAGCCTACCACAAATAGAAGACTGCATGAAATAAATACAGAGGGTGCACTGCGAGATGCAACTCAAGATGCCACTTATAAGCAAGAATAGAAAGGCTAGATTGGACTTTGCTAAAAATCTAAAAAAAAGGCCAGCACAGTTTTGGAAAACTATTCTTTGGACAGATGAAACCAAGATCAACTTCTACCAGAATGATGGCAAGAAAAATGCATGGAGAAGGTATGGAACAGCTCATGATCCAAAGCATACCACATCTCTATAAAACATGGCAGAGGTAGTGTGATGGCTTGATGTGCATGGCTGCCAGTGGAACTGGGACACTAGTGTTTGATGTGACACAGGACAGAAGCAGGCAAATTAATTCTGAGGTGTTCAGAGACATACATACATATATTAAAGCAAATAAGTGTAGAGACCCTGAGATTTGGGTGTATTTATCTCACGCATTTCCCCTTGGTAAAAGGACACCTAAGGGCCCTTTAGTAACTCAGGCAGCTATGTCCCTTGCTGGGTCCACATTAGTTCATGGAGTTTGTCCACTAGATGGCACTGTTTGTCAATATAAAAGGGTTTAGCACCATGCGGTCTGGGTCTGTCCTGGGACTTTGCATCACTGAGAGGTACTACAGGTCTAGGTCTGCCGGTAAAGTTAGTGAAGCGTGAGATAGGGATAGTAGTACAGTAATAGTCGGTCTAGGAGTGAAAGTTAGCCCAGGGTAGCTAGAGAGCAGACGTGGCTCCACCGAGGAGGAATAGTGGGGTTAGGACCCCGTGGTATTTGAACCACTAGAGCAGGGACTACAGTGGGTGAGTTGAGGACCAGATAGGATACCAAGACCCAAGACCCCAGGCTGAATACAGTGGGTGAGGTGAGGATCAAATCCGGCGCAAGATACAAGACCTCAGGCTGAGAAACCCATGCCTTAGTGCTTCACCAGAGGGATAGTGCCCAGTGAGAGTGGTAACTATTTCCAAGCCTATTGTTGCTGATTGATATTGTATTCTACTCCGTCTGTTGCATCTTCTACCCCCTGGAGGGAATATTGTTTTCGGAGGCTACGCTATAACTGCTGTGAACATCAAAGTGCTGTAACTTATGATCTTGCCGGTGCTCTGTTAATAAACCAGTTATAATTTACTGCAAAGGACTTGTCTGGCTGAATCTACTGCTGCATTTATCTACACCAGGTACCGGGAGTTGCAGGGAGTTGCCCGGGTACACTGGGGGTCGGGGGCACACTAATAGCAGTGTTAGCCTGGTCATACACAGCCTCAATACACAGCAAAAGTACACTCAAGGGTGTGCTACATAAGTAAAATATTCTTGAATAGCCAGACAGTTAGACTGTCATTGCCAGCAAAGGATTTTAAACCAAGTATTAGAAATGAACATTTTATTTTCAGTTTTTTAATTTGTCCAATTGCTTTTGAGCCCCTGAAATGATGTGATTGTGATTGTGGTAATGTACAGAACCAAAATTAGAAGTTGTCTCAGTCCAAAGATTTATGGGTCTAACTGTATATAGCACTTTACTCACAGGGTACTCAAAGCACATTACAACAATGCTGGGACATCAGGAGGTAAAGTTATCTTATCCACAAAACAAATCAAACCAGGGTTTCTATCATGAAATTCCACATCAAAAAGGCTGATCATTCAACCTCTAGGCCAACTTCTCCTACTCATATCAGACAGTGAATATAGTTCTTAGCAAATGTCCACATGGCATTGGCCTGAGGTCCAACAGATCAAATTAGCCCATTTTGGCGCCCCAGGTACAAAATGTCAAAACTTTTCTCTGCTAAAACTTTTACAATTTTTGTAAATCGATAAGAGGTGCTCAATGTTAGCTCTGCTGCAAAAAAGAGAGCTTTCATCCAGTATTCACAAAAATAGAAACAAAAGGCACACTCACTTCAATGCTTCTGCATAAATTCAAACTGTTTTCATTTTTATTTTGGTGATATCCCAGCAATTTTGCCCCCCCAGATCTCCAAAGACTCTCTTGACTGATCACATAAATTGGTCTTACAAGGAATAATCAGCTTTAGTCACACTCATATTTTAAAAATTTTCTTGGGAGGGCAAGAAAATTAAAAAAATACATATAATAAATAAAAGGAAACACTAAACTGATATTTTATAGGATAATGCAGTCAATGAGATATAAACATATAAAATCTTAGATTCAGGTCACCTATAAACTTCTATGTAGCTGACTACAGTCTTTTCTGACTTGTTGCTATTTAACTTATTAAACTGGAGCCACCCACACATATTAAGGCCTCTCTCACAATGTGATTCTACTGTATATCTGGTGATATGACAGTTCTTGGATGTTAATACCTGCAGGACTTTAGTAGTCGGTAGATTGAAATAAAGGTGAAGGCGATTGATATAGGCAGAAGTGTATGCTTATTGTTGATTCCAATTACTCACTCCCCAGGGGTTTGGGGGTCAAATTAAGTGATACAGATCTAAAGAACCATTTTCCACTGCAATTCATGTTGGAATATGCTTATGTGTTCCCTCTCAAATTAAGTGTTAAAGCTTTTGCAATGATGATACCATTCTAGTACAGAAATAAGAATTACATTTGCTTTAACAACAAGAAAAAATGCTTACACCCCCAGTCTAAATGGAAAAATATGCTCCTGATTCTTGTGTAATTATTATCCTGTTCCCTTGTGCTTGGCTTTTCTCTCCTTTCCATTTCACATATGCAGCAGATAGATAAACAGATTTATGGAAACAACATATTTAACTGTCAGTATATTTTTATAACTCAGGGATTACCATTAAATGGATGTCACAGTTACTGTATATGACTACCAATACTCCATATTATACTGCTTTTATATGCAAAGAAGAAAATATTCTATCTGCCACCTGGCATTTTACACTATAACCAAGCAGTGGCCAGGGCCATGAGAAAATGAAAGTGCCATAAAAGCATCATCAAACTAAAAAGACTAAAGATAGCTGAGCATGGCATGGACAAGTACAAGGAACATTACAACAGAAATGTAGACAGAAATTAATTTTATGCCAAATTAAATTCATAAGTTTATTTTTTTGTATTTTTGGTCCTGTAATACACACTGCAATTGTATAAATAGCTTGTCAAGAATAACAATGAGCTAGGTAAACCAAACTGTATAGTTACATACAGTAGTTTAAAATACAACCAAGGTCCATCAAGTTAAACCCATCCAAATGGACCCCAGTGCATGTTTATAACACATATAAGCAGACCTATACACATATATAAAGTATATATACAGATTCCTGCACAGGTATTGGATTTCTTATCTAAAACCCTTTGTCCAGAAAGCTGTGAATTTCATCAAGGCCATCTCCCCCTTTGTGCACTAAGCCTGTGCTTGCTCTGCCCACCCCTAGTTCCGGCTCTGAGTGCGCTCATAGTAAAATTCCACCTGAACCTGCCCAGAACACATGAAAGTTGTATTGCTGTCAGTCCTGCATTTTGGGCCAGCCCGCACATCACAAGAAAGATATAAGGAAAGAAGGAAAGAAAAAAAAATTAGAAATCAGGATAATGAAACATGAAGGGGTTATAAAGTTAAATTTGGCTATTGTATCAATTCACCTAGTTCCAGTCTTGGTTCTGTTTAACTATACCTATAAGGAGAATGTCTCATTACATATGTAGTCATGCAGAGTTATTCTAAAAAAGCATATTACCTTGTAAACATGATCTTCACATTAATGAATGACAATGATGGAATTAAACACATTATTTACTCTAAATTGAAAAAATAAGGCATATTAATTAACCACTTTGCTTAAATGTTTTTTTTTTTTTTTTTGCTGTCCTGCACGTTTTTAGGTTGCCAAAACAAATCTTAAACACTATAATTATACAGTTGGTCATTGGCTATAAATACTGTTTTGCATGGTGATTTATTGTTTATAGAAGACTGTCTGACAGTTGTATCCATAGCTTCCTTTTCCATATATGTTTCTTTCCTTACAACAATCATCTTGTATCTTTAGCAAAACATCACTATTTTTGTTAAGTAAGTATATAGTATATTTTTGCTTTAAAAAAAGTTGCAAATATTAATTCAAGGTATTTTTCTCTGTTTGTTTCATCTAGTTCAATCTTTTATATATGACATGCCTAACTGCTAATTGATTCAGAAAAAAACCATGAAGACTCTCCAATTTGCCCCAGAGGGGGAAAATTGATTTCTGACTCCAAGAATTTCCTCACTTTGCTAAAAATCCATCCAACACCTTCTTGAAGCCATATATTGTAGCAGTCAATCAGCATTCACTTTAAAACAAAAACGCTTTCCTACTATTTAGCTGGAACCTCCTTTCATCAGGATGGGTGCCCATATATATAGCATTATCGATTTAGCTAATAGAGTTAACAAACTCAGAGAAAATTTATGTCAATAGGGAAAGGGTCATCACTGAGTGTGCCAATGCTGAGCCTAATTTTTTATGGGTATTGTGAAAAAAGTGCAACATGATGCTACAATTGCAATGAGAATGCCCAACGATCACTACAACCGGGAGGAATGGTAAGTACCAGGAGCAGATTTTCCACTTACCTGATGAAGGCTGGGGCTCCTTAGGCCATGTCAGACATAGGGGTAAATTTATCAAAGAGTGAAGTTCCGCCACTAGAGTGAAATTCCGCAGCTCTCCATTAATTTCTATGGGATTTTGAAAGGCGTATTTATCAATGGGTGAAAGAGATAAATACGCCTTTAAAAAACCCATAGAAATGAATGGGAAGTGGCGGAACTTCACTATTAACTTCACTCTTTGATAAACTTCCACTTCCTTTTGCCCTAAATTTTGGCATGGGAGCGTCAAAGTAAGCAGTGCCTCTCAGTGCACAGATATTTTCTGGCAGAAGGAAGCAAATAGCTATTTTCTCCTCTGGTTCCAACAGAGAAAATGCCTTATCTGACATGGCCCTATCTGACATAGTAGGAGCTTTTGGGAGAAGGACAACTAACAAAACAGCAACAATTCCTATAGGGAAGTAAATAGCTGTGTCAAGAGTTAAGAATTTAACATCTCTTGTGTATTGGGGGAAACCAATTGTCCCAGGGATCACACAGTGTGCTCCAATATAAATAGGGGGGGGGGGGCGGTGTTGGAAATGTTCAGCTTTAGGGCCTTATTGACTAAATTGTGGAAGTTACCATTTAGTGTATTTTTACTATAAAAAAGAAAACTCACCTTTTCACCATCAAATTTCCAAAATGAGAGCCTGACAACTTTGGCACATTGGGGAACATGTTCTTCACACTGTTGTACATTCACCAGGTGAAATGTTTCCAATGTTTATTCACCAATTCACCAAGAGCAGAAAAATGAATGTCCCCAATAAAAATTTCTTCAGGTTTAAACTGGTGAGCTACGTTATAAAGTTAAAGATAGAGCAGCACCTTTGACATTATCTACACCACCCGCTCCATGCTAATATTCCACATACATAATTTCTTTGTGGTATTTATTCACTGTACAATTTTCCTCACTACAATTGCATGGTAAATCATTTCACAGTAACTTTATGCTGAGAAAATGAATTCCCTTTTATCTTACAATTGTGTCATAGTAATGTATATGTTCTAATAAGTTTCCATGAGAGTGGCCATGTTTTATAAATGTGGAATTATATGCACACAGTAAATGTTTTGGTTATATATTCAGCATATTATTTTCTTCAGAGACATAATTTCATAAGATAACATTCTGTCACAAGTTTGCAAGTTCTGCTTTCCCCTGCTGATGTACTCATTATTGCCTTTAAAATATATCACCCTCTCTTTTTTTCATCACCATTGCTTCATTTATATTTGCAGTTGAAATATTTGGCCAAATCTACTGCTTTGTTCTGTTGTATATATATATATATATATATTGTGGGGGTTCACTCGCTGGTAGGCTGCAAATGAGGCGACTTCACACACCAGGATCGGTTTAAGGGCTTCCTGCCCGCGTTTATTTTCCAGCGGCTGCAGAAATTTCCCCTCGCAGGGGGAAGGTAACCAAAAAATAGCAGTTCAACAGAAATATCCAGCCTCCTGGCTAACACAAAATAAATGCTGTACTTTCTCTCCTGAAGCTGAGCATTCCAGCAGTTTGTCTCACACACATTCAGCACTGCTGCTCAGCATCAGGTGTACTAAATAGGCCTAGGGCCTCTTGAAAACCTGGCCTATTGATTTAGGAATCCGCCCCACCCTACTCCCGGATCACCCTATTCCCGGATCATCAATGACAAAAACCTTGCAGAGAGATAAAGTGTTTCTCTGCTAACAGCACTACTGGTCTCACCTCAGTAACAATATCTGAGAATCCAAATCACACTGCTGTACATAAATTAAAGGATTACGTGTATTTAACTTCTGCCACATTTTCTTTTTTATGAAAAAATTATTTTGCCAATATGTTAATAAGGCTCCCATTATAGAACTGTATTCATAATTACCTGTTGCAAATAACTGTGCCTTTATTATCGTCTATTTTAGATGGAAATCTCACTGCATTAAAGATAATGAGGAAAGACACAAGTAATCGAATGACCTTAATTTAGAACTGCCTGTAGTATAAAGCAAGAGAACATGTTAATTATCCTTTAAATGATCTGGCAATTTTTTTGCAAGTAAAAAAAAATATTTTGAGCAAGTACCTGATTGATCCAAATATCTGAAGAATGAGTGGGAACATATATTCTGCATGAGCTAATTCTTTATCCCCGGCAATAACAATATCATTACTTGTCTATGTAAGTGCACTGTGCTAAGTTTTGATTTCAAACTCAGTGTTTTTTCCGCAGATGCAGAGTTTCCCCCATAATTCCTGCATCATTGCTGCTGTGGTGTTTATACAAATGGCCTGTAGGTGTTACTGTGCACACAGTATTTTCTATACTCCTCAAGGCACTATATTTGAAGCTACTGTTGATGTGTAATGGCTGCATGAACTTGTTAATAAAGCATGTTTATACTCTACTCATCCTAGGCTACCAAAACATAACATATTGGCGATGAGATGTCTCTTCTACCTCTGCAGCAGCCTTCACCTTTTCTCCCAAACCCTGGTGAGCCTACCATACCTTTAACTGCTTGGATCCGTATGATTGAAAATTACATTATTGCTGCTGACCAAGGGGAGATTTCTGCTGCTAGAAAACGTGCTTTATTATTCACTGCCTGGGAGCAGAGGGAAATTACCATTACCTGATGATACTTATGAAACTGCTCTTACTGCTATAAAGAACTTTTTCGTGCCAAGAGTAAATGTGGTGGCTGAAAGATATAAATTCCGCCAACGTAATGGTGAATTCACAGAACAATTTGTTACCTGTGAGTTTGGGAATCTAACAGATGAAATGCTAAGAGACCAAATTGTGGAAAAAACATTCTCACCTTGCATTAGAGAGAGAGACTACTGTTCCTAGAACAGGATTTAACCCTTGCAAAGGCTATTACAGTTGCTAGCCTAAAACTGAGGCTAAACCTCTCAGTCAGGGAACTGCTGGGAATGTACTGACTGTGAATTCAGCACTGTGGCCTAATAATGCACAGTCACAGGCAACATACAGTGCTAAGGAAAGGGATTCACTGCAAAACCGTGCAGCAAATACAAATAAAAAATACTGCTGTAACTGTAGTTTAACAGAGCTCATTGCCAATTATGCTACATGTCCTGCAAAAGCTGTAAATGCAAAAAAGTAGAACATTTTGCTAAGATCTGCCGTAGTTCTGCTAAAGATGTTCATGAAGTCACTACTACAAATATCATGGTATTAAGTGTGGATAAAGCTGATACATTTATTCCAGACAAGTCAGTGTCAATACTGCTTCTGCTGACAAGGGACACTCCATTAACCTGATGCTTGATACAGGTTCAGCTGTTTCTATACTACCAAAGGATATATTCTTGAAATACTTTGCAAAAGATCCACTTGTTGCACTTGCCCAGACTGGTTAGTTACTTAAAGGATCCAATTCTGTGTGCTTGGTTACAGTGACTGTACAATTTGAAATGCTGCAAAATGTGACTTTTAAATAACATCAGCTACAGTAATAACATTTCTGACTACAGTCTTCAGCAGAGAAGGTAATCCGAAGGAGTTAATATCAGACAACGGACCATAGTTTATCTCATCTGAGTTTGAATACTTTCTGAGGAAGAAAATCTTCAGTGTATTACCCACAAGCAAATGGAGAAATCAAGTGATTCAACAGTAGTTGTAGTGAAAGAAGCACTACAGACAGCAAATCTTACTGGGAAATCTTGGGAAGTATTTACAACAGAGTTCTTACATAACTACAGAGCAAAGTGCCATGCAACAACCCAATCATCTCCAGCTGAATTATTGACAGATGCGCACTAAGTTACATGTTGCAGACGTCAAACTTCCACAAAATACTGTGCCCACAAAATTGTCTACTGCTGACATTGTCAAACATCAACAAGCCAAATGCAAGACTTATATGGACAGAAAACGTGGTGCAAGAGAAGTGCACTTTCAGCCTGGATCTTTAGTCAGAATTAAGAAACCAGGACTACGGAAACAAGGACAATCTAAATTCACTACACCACTTAAAGTGAGATGCTAGTGAGGACCATACACATATGAACTGTCTGATGAAAGCATATGGAATGCAAGTCACCTTGCTCCTGCTAGATATAACTTTGGAGAAGCTCCATTTGATGAAGGTAATTTTCCTACTCCTGATGCCAACTGCAATAGGCCTGAAGAAAGTGAACCTATAAGGCGTACTGAGAGAATCAGAAAACTACCTGCATGGACCAAAGGCTATGTGATGTGACAAATGTATATTATTGCTTTAAGATGCATTGTTGTTGTTTATTATATTTGCCCAAATGCTTTCCTATTATAGGGGGAATATGTGATGTTTATACAAATGGCCTGTAGGTGTCACTGTGCACATGAGTTATACTGTGCACACACAGTACTTTCTATACTCCTCACATCACTAGAGTTGAAACTACTGTTGATGTGTAATGGCTGCATGAACCTGCTAATAAAGCACTGTTATACTCTATTCATCCTTGGCTACCAAAACATAACAGCTGCCACAAGTAGGAGTTGCATGAAACACAATTTTCACATGAACTGGCCACAATGGACTGGACTGACAATTCAGGATGCAATCATATCTCATGTTTGGCATCAAAATGATGTCTGTCTTGATTCTGTCGGTGTAAGCCCACTATGCTTTTTGATGTAGCCCACAATTGGAATCTTGGAATTACCACAGCTTGAAAGTGGTAACATAGTAACATAGTAACATAGTAAGTAAGGTTGAAAAAAGACACATGTCCATCGAGTTCAACCTTTTTTTTTTTTTTTTTTTATTAACTACCTATCTGCCAGTTGATCCAGAGGAAGGCAAAAAACCCATCTGAAGCCTCTCCAATTTGCCTTAGAGGGGGAAAAATTCCTTCCTGACTCCAAAATGGCAATCGGACTAGTCCCTGGATCAACTTGGACTATGAGCTATTTCCCATAACCCTGTATTCCCTTACTTGCTAAAAAGCCATCCAACCCCTTCTTAAAGCTATCTAATGTATCAGCCTGTACAACTGATTCAGGGAGAGAATTCCACATCTTCACAGCTCTCACTGTAAAAAACCCCTTCCGAATATTTAGGCGGAACCTCTTTTCTTCTAATCGGAATGGGTGACCTCGTGTCAGCTGGAAGGACCTACTGGTAAATAAAGCATTAGAGAGATTATTATATGATCCCCTTATATATTTATACATAGTCATCATATCACCCCTTAAGCGCCTCTTCTCCAGCGTGAACATCTCCAATTTGGCCAGTCTTTCCTCATAGCTAAGATTTTCAATACCTTTTACCAGCTTAGTTGCCCTTCTCTGTACCCTCGCTAATACAATAATGTCCTGTTTGAGTGATGGAGACCAAAACTGTACAGCATATTCTAGATGGGGCCTTACAAGTGCTCTATACAGTGGAAGAATGACCCCCTCCTCCCTTGACTCTATGCCCCTTTTAATACAGCTCAAGACCTTATTTGCCCTTGATGCTGCTGACTGGCATTGCTTGCTACAGCCAAGTTTATCATCTACAAGGACTCCAAGGTCCTTTTCCATAATGGATTTGCCTAGTGCAGTCCCATTAAGGGTATAAGTGGCTTGGATATTTTTACATCCCAGGTGCATGACTTTACATTTATCAACATTGAATCTCATTTGCCACTTAGCTGCCGAGATTGCCAGTTTGTCAAGATCATGTTGCAAGGATGCCACATCCTGGATGGAATTAATTGGGCGGGATAATTTTGTGTCATCTGCAAACACTGATACATTACTTACAACACCCTCCCCTAAGTCATTAATGAACAAGTTAAATAAAAGTGGACCCAATACTGAGCCCTGGGGGACCCCACTAAGAACCTTACTCCAAGTAGAGAATGTCCCATTAACAACCACCCTCTGTACCCGGTCCTGTAGCCAGTTTCCTATCCACGTGCAAACGACTTCATTAAGCCCAACAGACCTTAGTTTAGAAAGCAGTCGTTTGTGGGGCACAGTATCAAACGCTTTGGCAAAATCCAAATAGATCACATCTACTGCCCCCCCACTATCCAGAATCTTACTTACCACATCATAAAATGCAATCAAATTCGTCTGACATGACCTATCCTTCATAAAGCCATGCTGATTGTTGCTCATAATGCCATTCATTAGGACAAAATTTTGAATGTGATCCCTTAACAAGCCTTCAAATAATTTGCCCACCACAGATGTCAATCTTACTGGCCTATAATTGCCAGGCTGAGATCGTAATCCCTTTTTAAATATTGGAATAACATCAGCTTTTCTCCAATCCATAGGCACCATACCAGATGACAGTGAATCTGAGAAAATCAGAAATAAGGGCTGGTCTAAAACTGAACTAAGCTCTCTTAGAACCCGGGGGTGTATGCCATCAGGCCCTGGAGCCTTGTTTACATTAATTTGTATTAAAGCTTTTTGAATCATATCCTGAGTCAGCCACTGACTAGATTGAGCGGAACCATTCGTGCAGTTATTAAGTGAGCCTGTGAACCCAGACTCCTCTATTGTATACACTGATGAAAAGAACTGATTTAACACATTTGCCTTATCTGTATCTGTTACAACCATACTGGTACCATTATTTAATGGAGCAACACTCTCAACCTGCATCTTTTTACTATTAATATATTTAAAAAACTTTTTAGGGTTAGTTTTCACCTCCACCGCAATTAACTCTTCATTTATTTTCTTAGCCTTCCGGATTGCTGATTTACAACATTTAGAGGGTCAATATGCACACTTGCAAGCAAACTGGAAGAGGATCAATGATAGAAGCACTGGCACATGTTTGAATGTTCCTTTTGAAACAAGGTATACACCTTGATATTTACTTCTCATCCAAAATCACTCCCAGCTTTCCCATTTTACCATCCAATAATATATTTTATATAAATATATTCTGACTTATCTTCCTCCCTTCCATCTCCCCATCCAGATCCTCATGTAACAGTTTCAACACAACATCTAGCTGCACCCTACCTTCTTGCCAAGTTTTAAAATCCTCCATCCTTCTAACAATCCTCTTGCCCAAAGCTGCGGTACCATCATCATTGAGGTGCAGCACATTAATGGTAAAGAGCCCATGGAAAAATCAGCTCAGATTTCCAAAAAACCCAAAGCTTTCCCCTACAACTCAACATAATCCCTCCCTTACATACAGAAGCATGTGACCCAGGTATTATCTCTGAGATAAGTACGTACACTGGAAGTAGTGATGAGCAAATTTGTACCATCTTGCATGGCCAAAAAAATTGTGAACAAATAATTCCACCGGCACACAGGTCTTTAGTTGCAAGCAGGGATAACCCTTGCTAAATTTTTATTTGCGTGATGCAACGTTTCGGGGTGATCCCCTTTGTGAAGCATACAAACCGATTGTGAACCAAACTATTTAACACCACCTCAAGTGTAGTTAATTAACATAATTAATTGGAGGCGTGTACCAATCATTAACACCATCGTAACAACTATCAAATATAGTAGGATAAAAGTATTTAAAAATTCATTTGTTACAATAAATATGTTATCACAGTAATAAGTGAAACCAACATCCACCATAAAAAGTTAAAATCATGTGGAAAAAGTGTAGAATTTTTTTTTTTTTAATATTTTTTAAAAAAAATATCAAAATAAATGTTCAAAATTCAGGTCCCATATTGTCCAGAGAACATCCTCCTAGTGTCCAACATTTACTGAATGTCCCAAATCCGGAGGAAAAAAGGAAAAAGGACAAAGAGACTTCTTGTACCTAATAAATATTAATACTGGATACATAATGACCAAAACATAGTAACAAATGTTGCAATATATTAAACAAACTTGTTACGTAGAAAAACTATCTTACCCTACGCAGGGAAAATGAAGTGAGTAGCTGTAACTGACCCTGTGGCAAATTCGAATTTCTGAATTATTCTGTAAGAGAAGTATAAAATGATTAATGCAAGAAGCACGACCTATTGAACTCTTCATTTAACCCTCTAGGGTGTCTGGACTGAAGCTCCCAGATCCAGAAACATTCCCTTTGTAGTAACACTTTTTTTCTATCCATACCTTGTTTTGCTATTACTTTCTCCAGAATTTGCCACCGAACCTGAGAAACCTGATGCCCATGGTTGGAAAAATGGGCTGCCAATAAAGTTTCCTTTTTATATTTTGTCCTATCTTTTTCTTTGTCAATATTTTTCTTGTGCTGCACTCTAGCGGTTGGAGGGCAATAGTTCCTTATAACTGACTTATGCTCATTAAGCCGCACTTTGATAGGTCTACTGGTTTGGCCCACATACAACAATTCACATGGACACTTTATACAGTAGATAACGTCCTTACTGTCACTGGTAAAAAATCCCTTCAAGTTAACTTTACAGCTACTCACTTCCTTTTCCCTGCGTAGGGTAAGATAGTTTTTCTACGTAACAAGTTTGTTTAATATATTGCAACATTTGTTACTATGTTTTGGTCATTATGTATCCAGTATTAATATTTATTAGGCACAAGAAGTCTCTTTGTTCTTTTTCCTTTTTTCCTCCGGATTTGGGACATTCAGTAAATGTTGGACACTATGAGGATGTTCTTTGGACAATATGGGACCTGGATTTTGAACATTTATTTCGATATTTTTTTTAAAAAATATTTTTTTTTTTTCCACATGATTTTAACTTTTTATGGTGGATGTTGGTTTCACTTATTACTGTGATAACATATTTATTGTAACAAATGAATTTTTAAATACTTTTATCCTACTATATTTGATAGTTGTTACGATGGTGTTAATGATTGGTACACGGCTCCAATTAATTATGTTAATTAACTACACTTGAGGTGGTGTTAAATAGTTTGGTTCACAATCGATTTGTATGCTTGACAAAGGGGATCACCCCGAAAAGTTGCATCACACAAATAAAAATTTAGCAAGGGTTATCCCTGCTTGCAACTAAAGACCTGTGTGCCGGTGGAATTATTCGTTCTGGAAGTTTGTGGGTTTCCGAAGCCTTCTCGGCCGGGCACCGGGCAATACACGTTTTGGAGAGCCAGGGTGTGCAAGCTGGTAACTATATTTGTGTCTATAACGCTTTTTCAAAAAATTGTGAAACCACTGGAAAATTTGTGAAGTGGTGAAAATTATGTCAAAGGGTGCTTTTTCACAGTGACTTTTTGTTGCTAAAAACACATTAAAGTCAGTGGACATTGTTAAAGTCAGTTGTCATTGCTACCAATGTGTATCACAACCATTGGGGTTTCCCCAGCCCTTCCCAATAATTTCCATTTGCTTCATCACATGCCAAACTCTAGCAAACAGACCTAAAAATGGTTATGCTTCAGAACAAGATCTTGTTGCTTTTAGATACTCAAAGAAAAAGAAAAGAAGTGTCAAAACACTGGCAAATTAAGTGGAAATGTTTTGCAATCAAATTCTCAATAAAAGTACTGAACAAAGCTTATGAAGAACTTTCACATTTGCACTGTAGGAAAACATAAATGATTAGGGAAGGTAGTTTGTAGGGACCATATGTAAAAAAAGACAGAAAAAGAACTGACCCAAAAGGCTGCACCACCCCATCCCACAATCAAATCACTCCATAAATCAATTTAAAATGTAACTTTTAATAATATATATATATATATATATATATATAAACCACCCCTTCACCCACAGCACACCCCTCCCGTTTGAGTGAAGGGAATCCGGTCTCCAAATGCTTCAAGCATCAGGGCTCAACCCGCTGATTAAGCTAGCATGTTGGCGAATCTTGCCAATTAAATACCCAGCCATTTCCAACCCCTTCACCCACTTAGCAACCCTCCCAGTGCCGTAGACCGAGGTCAGCCTATGAAAGGTTTGTTTGCAACCCCCTGCCTCAACCCCCTGCCTGCCCAATTCTAAAAAGTGCCTGACGGGTAGGGATGGGTGAATTTTTTCACCTTGTTTTTAGCGCAAAAATGATGACCATAGACTTGTATTGTATTGTGCGTCCAAAAAAAAAAAGACGCGAGACAAAACAATTTCACCGTGCGTCAATTTTTTTTTGATGCCCATAGACTTTAATGGGCATCTGCGACATTTCACCTGCGGCAAATTTTTGGCGAAAAGAAACGGATCAAATTCAGCCATCCCTACAGACGGGCGTTTCGCCCGTAGTCATCAGCCTAAAGCCTGACGACTACGGGAAATAGACAAATAACTACCTTCAAAACCAGTTTAAACAAGCAGCGTTTATGCATCCTTAAAATATCCGTAAATTTTTCCATTGCCATCTGGATAATTATGATACTTGTTGCTTAAATATATTGTCTGACAGTCTGTAGATATTCACAGAAGCCTAAGAGAGGACCAATGAGCCTGAGACACAGAGAGTGTCTGACAAAGAGAGACCTAGTGCCTGAGCTTGAGAAAGAAAGTGAGTGCAAGGGGGTCTGTGAGTGTGTCTGGAGACAAACTGAGTCTTTTGGAGAAAGTGCAGCAGTGAAGATGACTTAGAAGTAGGCTGTGTGGCCTGCCTGATGGAGAGGCATTATATCTGAACTGTGAGTAACAGGGTGCTAACCTTATGGTGATCAGAGTCTGATCACAATGCCATGTGTGAGAAACTGTTATATATATTTAATGCCATATTGCCAGTATAATATGGCATTAAATATATATATATATATATTTAATGCCATATTGCCAGTATTTTGTTGTCAATTGTGCGACGCTTGATTTCTCCTCCCTGCCTTCTATAGGAGATAGCCAGGGAGGAGAAATTGAATGCCGCATGATGGATTGTTGCCCTGAAGCCTTTTCTGAAGAGGAGCACAAGCAGAGTTTCGGTAAATTATTTCTTAATAAAGACTTTGTGAATTTAAAGTTAAATGTGTCTTGGTGTTTTTTTTCGATATGTACAAACAAATTTTTTACAAGAAAATTTTTATGTTATTGGTCCTTTGATGGGTGTTTTTTATGCTTGGAAGTCAGTTGACATTTTTATTTCTGGTTCTTTCTCATGCCAAATGCATTGGATTCAATGGGCATTTTTTACTTTGCGTTCTTTCTCATGCCAAATGCTTTGTAGTCAATGGGCTTTTTTATTGAGCCATGAAAAAAATATTTTGAGCACTCAAAGCAGGAAATCAAGTCAGATTAACAATTTAAAACACCCAGGAACTCTTAACAATGACCTATATTCAAGCATTGAACCCGGGTCCCTGGCGTCTTTTTGTTTTGAATATTGGATGACAAATATGTCATTTCGTGCCACTGTATCACAACGCAGCGGACATGGGCGTGGCCATCTTGGATCCGAAGCAGAGCACTCCTCATTGAAGCGCTCCTGACAATTTTGATGATCTGCTGCCATTGCACAGATGAAACTACTCTAGATTTTGCATCCAAAATTCTTTTTACCCTGCACTAGTGTTCATAAATGAGCCTTAAAGTGTTTGTCAAAAATTAGATGAAAGTTTTCTTTTAAAGTTTATACTGTATAATGCATATTTTAGTGTGAAAAGAAATGTAAAGATGTGCTCTATTTTATTCACAGGATCATATTCCTGCCAATACTGCTTACAAAGGAAGACAATGGAAACAAAAGTAAAATTATATTTTCTATTCAGCGCACATATAACAGAAAGGATGATTCTAGATGGTTTTGTTATGGGAAAAAAGAAGGAATGGAAAATAACAGCCATCAAACCTTCAACAATATTATCTGAACAAAAACTGATTTTTGTTCAGGACCAGATATGCTGATAAGCTTGATGGTTTCCTATAATATCAGATTGATGCATTGTCTTGTCCCTTATTATCTATATTCAGGCACCTTACACTGGCTTTGCAGGAACTCTGAAGCATGTGGGTAAGACAGTGAACCAGAGCAAAGGCACACACAGGAACTGATCTTGTAGAGAATAACACAGCAACATATAACAGCACACTGTAAAATGGTGGCTTAGTCTTTCATGTGACCAGCTGCTGTTCCTAGCTTAAGGTGACAGCACAATATATTACATCCCCCGTTTTTAACAAAGTCTCCCCTGAGCACAATCTATATCTTTATTATAAAATGATTATTGTAAAAGACTTTGCTGGGGATCTCTTACTCAGAACATCTTGTAACTTAGCAGGCTTTATTACAGTCCTTCCCAAGCGAGTGCTTCTTTGTTCTCCAGTTGGCTGGTGACCTGCTGGGATTGGCTCATTAACTGTAGAGTCATCATTCATCAGTTGATGCTATTGGAGATTCCAGTTTATTTACAGCAGATGTATTGTTCATATCTGCTGGTAGATGCACCTCATCTTCAGCTGGTGTAATAGTAGTGTCACGTCTCAAATGACGTCTGTTTCTGCGGAATTGTGTTCCACCTGGAGTCATTACCGTATATGATCTTGGCTCCGCTGTTGGTTTCACTATGACTGCCGGTTTACATCCTTGGGAAGTCTACACTCTCAACACAGGAACAGGAAGAACAGAACATGTGACCAGCTGCTGTTCCTAGCTTTAGGTGACAGCACAATATATTACATGCATTCCAGAAATAATGATCAAACATGAGATGCATTGTGATGATTTCAGTTCTTGGCATATTGGATAAAATAAATTAAACTGAACAAGGATGTAGTGCAGTCATTTACACTGTTAGTCGACGTGTTTAAATTTTTGACAGAATTATGAATGACAATAAAGGAATCGTATGAAGCATTAGAGTGTACCCAGTAGCCTTGCAAACACGCTATGGCAATGTTTTCATCATATCGGCTATATTCATTAATCCCAATTTAGAAAAAGTATAATTTTATATAATGTTGTCAATTGCAGTCATTGAACTGTTCCCTGCAAAAATTACCAATATTTTTAATAGACAAAATGAAGCCCAATGTTTATTATGTGTGCCAAGCACACTTGTCAAGACAGGATATTTTTTTAACCAATAGTTGTTTTTTTTACCACCTCTTTTTTTCTTAATTGGTTTCTACAGTTCTTTGAAATATATATTTTTTTCCTGTGGTCTGAGAGCTGGATACGCCATCCAGATCAAATTTTCAACTCCAGTGAGTTTCTTAACACATGAAAGCTCTATAACTTCAATTCTCTTGTAAAACCTTCTATTGATTTCTTATATGCAAACATATTGTGCATATGGGAGTTTCTGTAAGATGTGTATCTGTCTAGATCAAAAGAAAAATTAAATATTATTTGGAAGAATAAGATCTCTGCTGGGAATATTGTGGATTAGAAAAAAATTCAACGTAATGCTTTAAATGCTGTTGTAATTAATATTTTAATCAGAAAATGTTAACATGTTTAATTAGAAGATCTTGAAGCCCCAGAAATTGTCTGCTACAATAACTATTTGTGTTATCATCCAGGGCAGCAGGCAGAGAAAACTGCATTCTAGTAATTGACTGGCAATCATAGTAGAATGTTGTTCAGAGGAACAGAAAAACAGGGATTGGTGCATCTCTTTCAAATATTGCCTAAAGAATCTATATGGCTATTAACAAGATGACTTGGAGTATATAAAAAAATATAATGTGACATCTATGTGTAATCAGACACTTCTTGGGATATTTTGTTAAAGTATTAACCAGGCTTCTTTTGTCAGATCCACATGCTAGAGCAAAACTGTGCCCCTTGGAGCATAGCACTATAGCCTATACTATAGGCCTCTGAATGACACACAAGCTAGGGATGCCAGTCGATTATCCCCAATAATAGACACCATCTCAATCTACAGTGCAGTGGATGCGGCATCCTTGCAACAGGATCTTGACAAACTGGCTATCTGGGCATCTAAGTGGCAAATGAGATTCAATGTTGATAAATGTTGATGTTGATAAAGTCATACAGTACACCTGGGATGTAAAAATATCCAAGCCACTTATACCCTTAATGCAGGAGTGCCCATACTTTACTAATGCAAGGTCTACTTTTAGTGATGTTGTCCCATTATAATCTACATCCATAAAAACATTGTTAGTATTTTGTTCCATGGAAAATTTTACTTAAATATTGATTTATGAGAAAACACATATTGCAATATTTAACAAACAACAATTTACGTAACCTTAACATAATTAATATCTGAATGAAAAGCATGAAACAGATGGTTGATTTAGACAAGCTGTTTGTTGAGTGTCTTGAGATCTACTGATTACCAGCTAAAGGTCTACTGGTAGATCCTGATCTACCTTTTGGGCACCCCTGCCTTAATGAGGTGATATGATAACTGTAAGGACCATCTGGGACTGGGGTTGCTGGACTTTTAGTGCACACTCAGTGCACTTACCGAGTGAGTCACTGGAGGCTCTTGGGGCTGGTCCTGATCTTGTTATTGTTATCCTGTATTTTGTCTGTTTCCAGTATGTTTTCCACCCATCTCGTTTACCCTCATGTGTCTCCTATTCCCTAATCAATTGCCCTTTATAAACCACATCCTGAGCTTTCCTTTGAATGTGTTTGGTTTTGTATCTGAACGTAATTTGTTTGTTCCTGAATCTGTTCCTGGATATTCCTTGTTCCAAGTTCCTGGATCTTGTTCCTGTGTTTTTGTTCCAGCTTTTCATTGCCTTCCTGGTAAAGACTTTATTTTTGACCTGTTCCTGTTTTGCTTCAGTTCCATTAAATCCTCTATATTTCGCCATGCCTGCTCTGTATTTGTGGCTTTTTCCCTGGGGCTTCCACCACACGAACTACCAAGTGTGAATTTAACTCCCGTTGCAGCATTTTCCCGCTGTGAACATAACAATAACTATGTATAAATATATAAGGAGTTCATATAATGATCTCTCTAATGCTTTAGTTACCATCTTCACCCATTCCTATTAGAAGAAAGGAGGTTCCGTCAAAATATTCAGAAGGGTTTTTTTTACAGTGAGAGCAGTGAAGATGTGGAATTCTCTCCCTGGATCAGTTGTACAGGCTGATACATTAGATAGCTTTAAGAAGGGATTGGATGGCTTTTTGCTACTATAGGCACCACCTCTCCCTACTGTACCTGCTATCCCAAAGCCACAGTCCCTTCCCAGAGACTATTATCCAACTGCTACAATAGGCACGACCTCTCCCTACTATACAGCCACCGTCTCTTCCCAGAGACTATTATCCCACTGCTACTATAGTAACCATCTCTACCTACTATACCTGCTATCCCGTAGTCACAGTCCTTTCCCAGAGACCATTATCCAACTGCTACTGTAGGCACTAGTGATGGGTGAATTTATTTGCCTGGCGCAAATTCGCATAAATTCCCGTGATTCGCGGGCGGCTGATTTTTTGGATGCCTGCGCATTTACGCCGACGTCCAAAAAACGGATGCCGGCATCAAAAACTAGACGGTTTTCCAATTTTTTTGCCATTTCGCAAATTTTGGTGAAGCGAAACGCCCCAAATTCGCCCATCACTACTAAGCACATAGTTTCCTCACTATACATGCTAACAGTCACAGTCCTTTCCCAGAGACTATTATGTCCCTGCTATTATAGGCACCATCTCTTCCTACTGTACCTGCAGAAACGGAACTAGAGGGGGTAGTTCCGCCCCTGTGTACCTGCTATCCCACAGCCACAATCCCTTCCCAAAGACTATTATCCCACTGCTACCACCGCTCGCTACTATACCTGCTATTCCACAGTCACAATCCCTTCCCAGAGACTATTATCCCACTGCTACTATAGGCACGATCTCTCCCTACAATACCTACTATCATATAACCCCCACTACTCCATGCATCATCTTCTTCTGCTTTACTCAGATCCATGTCCCCTTTCATTCAGCTCAAGTCAAAATATGAATATGTGGAGCATTATTTATACAGTATTTAAAAACTCTGCCTCATTCCAATTACTTTTCTGTAGTAAATGGTATATTTTCATATAAGGACAACATTGGTTATGTTACCTTTCATAATTTATGTGTCTCTTTTCCATATATATATGTGGAAAAGAGACACATAAATTGTGAAAGGTAACATAACCAATGTTGACCTTATATGAATATATATATATATATATATATGTATATATATATATATATATACAGATGCAGCCACTTTGGTTTGTCTGTTTGACACAGAATAACTAAACACAGATATCCCATTTATCTCATTTAACACAGAAAACTGCGTCACAACATCCCATCTAATTAAAGCATTCACCATTGTTCACAATGGTGCTTTGGTATGCTAATGGAAAGGTTAAATGCATTAAATGAGTTAAGATGACTTTAGATAACACAGTTTCTTCAATTAACCATGAGTCATGACGCATTTATCTCACAAATCCAAGTGGCTTCATCTGTATATATATATATATATACCGTATATACTCGAGTATAAGCCGTCCCAAGTATAAGCCGAGGTACCTAATTTTACCTCCAAAAACTGGGAAAGCTTATTGACTCAAGTATAAGCCTAGGGTGAGAAATGCAGCAGCTTCTGGTAAGTTTGAATCAAAAAATTGAGGGTTTCTGCTCCCATTGGAGGTGCCAGCGTCTCGTTTCTGGATGCCGGCAACCATTCTTGGACGCCGGCAAATATTCTTGGAGACTATTTTTGGACGCCGGCGACTATTCTTGGACGCCGGCGACTATTCTGAGGTGCTGGCGACTATCTGTTTTTGCGCTTGACCCGAGTATAAGCCGAGGTAGAGTTTTTCAGCATATTTTGGGGGCTGAAAAACTCGGCTTATACTCGAGTATATACGGTATATATATATATATATATATATATATATATATATATATATATATATATATATATATATATTATTGTGTTTCTTTTCTTTCCTGGAGGTGGAGGTCGAGAAGGTGGAGGAGGAAGTAGGCATTAGCCCATATTATGAGTGCTGTGTATTCAAAGTAGGCCATAGGTAGCGAACAATACTTCTTAGTGCAAAATAAGAAACAATGTTTTGTGTCTTTAAGGCATAACATATACCTGTAACTTGCTATTTAATTAGCACAGGCTGGAGGAGGAGGAGGTAGTAGGCATTAGCAAAGCACAAGGTACAGTTTTTTCTCTTTAAAGTGTTGACAGTTGCATGAGCATAAGCTATTGTTACATGAATGCACATAATATGTAAAACACATACATACAGAGCTTGATTAACATATGTTAACTTTGAAGTAACACTGCACTAGTGATAAATACACACAGAAAATTGAAGTCATGTGCTTATAAAAATGGGAATTCATTGACCCTTACATGTAACATATTTTGGTCAAATGTATGTGATGGGCAACACTGCAGCATCACCATAGAAATATGTTAGATCAAATGCACTTTGTTGTTAGTGGAGTACCGCAGGGCTCTGTACTAGGTCCTTTTTTTTTCAACTTGTTTATAAATAACCTGGAGGCGAGATACAATTGTTCTCTATGAGCACATCTGCACTTTATCATGTTCTTACTACTATCATATCACAATGATACAGCCATCATGTCTGACGTTTATACTCTGAGGAAGTACCATGAGGTACGAAACGAGTCAGTAGTAATGACAATGTACACTGTGTCAAAGCTGACATGCGATCAATATAACAATAAATAAATAAGCTTTTATTATTTCACGAAAAAGAGCCATGGAAATCCATTTTTGAAATTTGTGAGGACGCTCTGTTCCCAGGAAGCTGGATCTTGGACATGAGATGGTCGGGAGCCAATTGGGGAGCTTCACACTGGTGAGAGAAATGTTGTGTCTGACGTTTAGCATTATTTTCTTAACATATTACTTCTGCTGAGTGTGCACTGTATTGTCCTGTCCTTGCACTATGTTGTCATGTCTTGCAGGAGTTGCATATTTTTGCACTTGCACTTTTTTTCTGTTGTCTTGTACATCTATGTTGTGTGTAGCAGCATGGTCCTAGAGGAACGTTGTTTTGTTTCACTGTGTACTGTACAAATATATATGGATGAAATGTCAATAAACTCACTCTTGACTCTCATTGAAAGTACTGTTTCTAGTTTTGCAAAGAATATTATTTTGTGAAGAACTATAGGTTCCATGCAGGATGATGCCACTTTGCACAGTGATTTTACTAAGTAGCAAACTGTGAATGAGGTTCAATGTTGATAATGCAAGGTTATGCACTTTGGCAAAAATAATATAAATGCAAGTTATACACTTAATGACAGTGTGTTGGGAGTTTAATTACCTGAGAAGGATCTAAGGGGTTTTGTAGATAACAAGTTGTCTAATTCTGGGCAGTGTTATTCTGTGGCCACTAAAGCAAATAAAGTTCTGTCTTGCATAAAAAAGGCCATATACTCAAGGGATGACATAATTCTGCCTATAGATCACTGGTAAGTCCTTAAGAGGGATATAAATGAGCTGAAGAGAGTGCAGAGATGTGCAACTAAACTGGTTAGAGGGATGGAAGACTTAAATTATGAGGGTAGACTGTCACGGTTGGGGTTGTTTTCTCTGAAAAAAAAAGTTGATTGCGAGGGGACATGATTAGACTTTACAAGTACATTAGAGGACATTTGTCGTGGTCGGCACCCAACACCAGAACAAATGCCAAGCACCCTGGTCTTGGCTCGTGCTTCACCTGTAGTGTGACCGCCGTTGGCCTCGGGTGGAGCCCTCAGCTACTTGGATGCCACCAGGTCTTAAACGAGAGGTGCAAGGCAAGAGGTTCTGGATAAGCAGAGGGGCACGACTGTTAGCAAAGTCTTTGGGCAGAAGGTCGTGGTACAAGGTGTTAAACGGGATTGTAGTCGGTACTGGCCGAGTCAAGGCAGGCAGAAAGTGAGCGTAAACAAATCAGGCCGGGTCTGGGCAGGCAGCGTTCAAAGCGAGGTGAGGCAGGCAAGGGTCAAAACTGAGAGATCAGTCAGAGGGATAGGGCAGAAGAGGTAGTCGAAATTCAGGCAATGGATCAGGATACAGAGGTCAGAATCGTCAGGAACAGGCAGGGGTCACAACAGGTAGTCAGAATCAAGCTCAAAACAGAAGAGCAAACAGCTAAAGGCACCAGGAACAAACCTATAATGGGCAATGAGAAACTGCAGAATTGCCCTTTAAATATTTTCAAATTTCACGCCATTGCGTGCTGAAGTCATTACGCCAGCACGCATGCGCCATTTAAGCAGCAGAGACGCGCCGCACGCACCCTAACAATTCGGCGCAGGAGGAAGAGGACGTGAAGTGCGTCCCCCCCGAGGTCAAGCTGCTGCTGCTACTTCCACCACTGATGCGCTACTCACCACTTTGTTACAGCGCCTGGAAGAACATGAGCAGAGGCAAGATTACCTCTATGCAAGGTTTTCACAATTTGACTGGTCGACTGGATGCTTCTGTTCAGTCTCCTGCTCCAGTAGTCACCCTCCTATGGCCACTCCTGTGGGTTCTTCTGCCGTGATGGGTAACGTGCCTAAAACCCATGAACCCAAGATTGTGTTCCCCAATAAGTTAAATGGGGACAGATCTAAATTCTTTGTGTTCCAAGAGGCATGCAAATTATACCTCCGCTTTTTCCCCCACTCTTTCGCTACTGGAAAAAGTGAGGTTCGTAATGACCCTGCTACAGGGTGATCCCCAAATTTGGGCCCTGAGGTTACCTCCCACTGACCCTGCCCGCTTTTCCTTAGAAACTTTCTATTCTAAGGCAATTCTCTACAATGACCTGGATCATGCTTCCTCTGGCGATTCTGCGATTCATAAGCCTGGCCAGGGAAATCGGGATGCAGAGGTGTACTGCACTTGAGTTCCGCAGATGGGCAGTAGAAACTGGGTGGAACGACATGGCTCTTCATAGCCAGTTCCGGATAGGGCTCTCAGACTCTGTCAAAGACAGCCTTGTAAATTACCCATTATCTACTAACCTGGATGACCTCATGTCTCTAGCCATCCAAGTAGATAGAAGACAGAAGGGGTGAGAGGGGAACTTCTTTTCATTCTGGGATTTCCAATGTTAAGTCTTTCCTTCCCAATGTGGTTACTAATGTCAAACCTCCTATTCCCTCTTTGCCTTTGCCTCAGGAAGAACCTATGCAACTGGGCATATCCCATCTAACTCCTGAGGAAAAGGCCCGTAGCCGAAATTTGGGTCTTTGCATTTACTGTGGGGAAAAGGGTAATTTTCTAAATCTATGTCCTAAGAGGCCGGGACTTCCAAGCCTAAATGGAGAAGGGGAGCTCCATTTGGGTGCAGAAGTTTCCTCTCCCCATTCTTCCTCTAGGATTATGATACCGGTTAAATTAATATGGCCTACAGGCTCTGTCAAGGTCTCTGCTTTTGTGGAGTCTGGGGCGGAGGGGAATTTTCTGGATGCTGCCTTCGCAGTAAGGTTTAATGCCCCTTTAACCTCTCTTAGCCCTCCTATGAGAATTTTAGCGTGGACAAAAAGCCTTTAGGTTCGGGCCTGGTAACCAAGAAAATTGTAGTTCTATCCATGTGTTCCAACAACTCCCACTTTGAGGAACTAGCCTTTTTCATGATTGAGGGTGCTTCTTCCCCACTAATTTAAGGGTTACCTTGGCATGTAGATTGGGTAACAGGGGAGATTCTCCAATGGGGTTCTAAATGTAAGGATTCTTGCCTTCCTCTGGTGGTGACAGTCTCGTCCCTTGAGGGGTTACCTGCAACTTATGCAAGCTTTTTTGATATATTCTCTAAGAAGGCTGCAGAGATCTTACCCCCACATAGGCAGTATGACTGTCAAATCAATCTTATTCCTGGGTCTACTCCCCCTCGTGGTTGAACTTACCCTCTCTCGTTGCCTGAAGCCCAGGCAATGAAAGAATATATCCAGGAAAACCTAGAAAGAGGTTTTTATCAGACCCTCTAGTTCCCCTACTGGGGCAGGTTTCTTTTTTGTTGGAAAAAAAGATGGTGGTCTTCATCCCTGTACAGACTACAGAGGTCTAAACAAGATCCCCATTAAAAAAACGTTACCCCCTTCCTCTGGTTTCTGAACTTTTTGATCAGGTTAAAAATGCCAAAATTTATTCCAAGCTTGATTTTAGAGGTGCTTATAACCTCATCCGTATCAGGGAAGGGGATGAGTGAAAAACAGCTTTTAACACCAGGGACGACCACCGCAAATACCTGGTAATGCCATTTGGTCTTTGTAACGCCCCCGCAGTGTTCCAAGAGTTTGTCAATGACATCTTCCGGAACCTGCTGGGGTTATTCGTAGTGGGCTATCTAGATGATATTCTGATCTTTTCTTCTAATCTGTGTGATCACTGTAGACACGTTCAGGAAGTGTTACTCAGGCTAAGGAAAAACAACCTTTATGCTAAACTTGAAAAATGCATTTTTGAGGTTTCGTCTGTCCAATTTTTGGGGTTTAATATTTCTGGTAAGGGTCTGGAAATGGATCCTGGGGAGGTTAAAGCGGTACTAGACTGGGCCCAGCCTCTTTCTTTACGGGCGACCCAAGGTTCTTAGGGTTCGCTAACTACTACCACCAATTTATTAAAAACTTCTCTCTTATTGTAGCCCCTATCACAGATTTAACAAAGAAAGGTGCAGATCCGAGTATGTGGCCTCCCGATGCGATCCAAGCCTTTGAAACCCTTAAAAAAGAATTTGTGTTTGCCCCTATTCTTCGTCATCCTGACACCTCGCTTCCATTCATTGTGGAGGTCGATGCCTCTGAAGTTGGGGCTGGGGCAGTCCTTTCTCAAAGGCATCCAACAACCAACAAAGTACATCCCTGTGTTTTTTCTCTAAAATATTTTCTCCTGCTGAGGCTAATTATGACATTGGGAATAGAGAATTGTTGGCTGTTAAATGGGCCTTTGTGGAATGGCGTCATCTGTTGGAGGGGGCTAAGCATGTGAAAACGGTCTTTACCGACCACAAAAATGTGTTATATATTGAATCTGCTAGACGACTGAATCCTAGGCAGGCTTGATGGGCTTTGTTTTTCACCCGATTTAATTTTACTCTTACTTTCAGGCCTGGTACTAAAAATACAAAGGCAGATGTACTCTCTAGAAGTTTTGAGTCCTATCCATCTGAAACTAGTGAGTGCATTCCCATTATTCCGGGTGAGTTAATTATGGCTGCTCTGGGATCTAATCTCGTCACACTCGTATCCTCTGTTCAGTCAACTGCTCCTGTAGAAACTCCCTCAGGTAGATGATTTGTTCCAGAAGATTTGAGGGAACAGGTTTTGGGTGTAGCCCATAATTCTGGCATCGCTAAAACTGTGTCCCTTTTGTCTCTAAATGTTTGGTGGCCTTCCTTTAAGCAGGACGTCCGAAAATTTGTTATTTCTTGTCCTATTTGTCAGAGGTCGAAATCCTCTAAAAAATTGTCACAGGGGTTGTTAAGGCCACTCCCTATTCCTGACAGACCATGGTCCCATCTTTCGATGGATTTTATTGTCGATCTTCCTTCCTCTCAAGGAAAAACTGTGATTTGGGTGGTGGTGGATAGGTTTAGCAAAATGAGCCACTTCAGTTCCCTCCCACACCTTCCTTCTGCCAAAACCTCTGCCAAATTATTCATTTTTAACATTTTTAGGTTGCATGGGTTTCCGGTCAATATTGTTTCTGACAGAGGGGTACAATTTGTTACAAAGTTTTGGCGAGCATTCTGCTCTTTGGTTGGTATTGAATTATCATTTTCTACCGCATATCACCCTAAAACAAATGGTCAAACCGAAAGGGTTAATCAATCAATTGAGCAATTTCTAAGGTGTTATGTGTAACTTTTACCCTGGGCAGAGTTTGCTTACAATAATACGACTCATTCTTCTACTGGTGAATCCCCATTCTTTATTGTTAACGGTTTACATCCCAAAGCATTTTCTTTTTCTTGTTCAAAAATTTGGTCTGGGGTGCATGACTTTCTTTCTGCAGCTGCAACTGCTCAGAAAAAAGCAGCTGATAGGTCTCGTAGAGAGGCACCCAAATATCGGGTAGGAGACCCTGTATGGTTGTCTACTAAGAACATTAAGCTCTCTCAAGTTGGGGCCCAGGTTCATTGGTCCATATCCCATCAGTGAAATAATTAATCCCTCTTCTGTTCGTCTCAAACTGCCTGATAATTTCAAAATTTCTAATTCTTTTCATGTGTCTCTTCTAAAGCCAGCTTCACAGGTCCGTCAATGGTCCGTTCCTCCTCCAGTGTTGGTTGAAGGTCAGTCTGAATTTGAAGTCCAAGAGCTCCTCGATTCTTGCCTTGTGCAAGGTAAGCTCCAGTACTTGGTTAAATGGAAGGGCTATGGCCCAGAGGAGAACTCTTGGGTTTCAGTTACTGACATCAGGGCTGACCGTCTCAGGAAACTATTCCATCAGAAGTTTCCTGAGAGACCTGGGGGTCCAGTGGCTCCCCCTAGAGGGGGGGTAATGTAACAGCTTACCCTGGTGGTCTAGTGGGGGGATGGCAGGGACTCCTGCCGCCCCCTCGATGGGACGCCTGCCTCGCGTCCGTCTTCGTCCAGCGCCTGTTGACTAAGGGTGCGCGCGACGTGCCTCTGCTGTATTTATAGGCACATGTGCGCTGGCGTCTTGACATCAGCGCGCAAGGGCACGAAATTCAAATATTTAAAGGGGTATTGTTTAGTTTTAGATTCTGAGCTTGAGTCTGACTACCTGTTGTGACCCCTGCCTGTTCCTGCCGATTCTGACCTCTGTATCCTGATCCATTGCCTGAATTTCGACTACCTCTTCTGCCTCATCCCTCTGATTGATCTCCCGGTTTTGACCCTTGCCTGCCTGACCTCGCTTTGAACGCTGCCTGCCCAGACCCGGTCTGATTTGGTTACGCTCACTTTCTGCCTGCCTCGACCCGGCCAGTTCTGACCAAGATCCCGTTTAACACCTTGTACCATGACCTTCTGTCCAAAGACTTTGCTAACAGTCCTGCCCCTCTGCTTATCCAGAACCTCTAGCCTTGCACCTCTCGTTTAAGTCCTGGTGGCATCCAAGTAGCTGAGGGCTCCTCCTGAGGCTAACGGCGGTCACACTACAGGTGAAGCATGAGCCGAGACCAGGGTGCTTGGCATTTGTTCTGGTGTGGGGTACCGACCGTGACAGTGATGTTGTGATAGCTGATACTGTTAATGCTTTTAAGAGTGGCTTGGATGATTTCTTGGACAGACATAATATTAAAGGCTATTGTTATACTAAAATCTATAGATATAGATAGTATAGATATGGGTATATATAATTTGTGTGAAGGTATGGAGGGGTGTTTGTATGAATGCTGGGTTTTTATTTGGAGAAGTTCAACTTGATGTACTTTGTCTTTTTTCAACCCGATTTAAATATGGAACTATGTTTTATCACTGGTGTTTGTAAACGTAAAATTATTTTAGGGAAATAATTTATGAAGAGTTGAAAACATCTGCTAATTTAAATTACCGTATATACTTGAGTATAAGCCGAGTTTTCAGCATCCAAAATGTGCTGAAAAAGTCTACCTCGGCTTATACTCAGTCAGTGGACAGTAGCTGAGATTGCAGTC
Source organism: Xenopus laevis (assembly GCF_017654675.1). Taxonomy (NCBI): domain Eukaryota; kingdom Metazoa; phylum Chordata; class Amphibia; order Anura; family Pipidae; genus Xenopus; species Xenopus laevis. The sequence goes on along the minus strand of NC_054388.1, from coordinate 26,644,116 downwards.
ACTTTTAATCATTCCTATACCAACAGTTCGCTTGGGGAGAGACATGTAAGAATAACAGTGCGCCCTCTGTTGGTTATATGAAAGAATAACAGTGACTGCAATATCACACAGCGCCATCTGTTGGTTATATGAAAGAATAACAGTGACTGCAATATCACACAGCACCCTCTGTTGGTTATATGAAAGAATAACAGTGTGCCCTCTGTTGGTTATATGAAAGAATAACAGTGACTGCAATATCACACAGCGCCATCTGTTGGTTATATGAAAGAATAAGAGTGACTACAATATCACACAGCACCATCTGTTGGTTATATGAAAGAATAACAGTGCGCCCTCTGTTAGTTATATGAAAGAATAACAGTGACTGCAATATCACACAGCGCCATCTGTTGGTTATATGAAAGAATAACAGTGACTGCAATATCACACAGCACCCTCTGTTGGTTATATGAAAGAATAACAGTGCACCCTTTGTTGGTTATATGAAAGAATAAGTGACTGCAATATCACATAGCGCCATCTGTTGGTTATATGAAAGGATAACAGTGCGCCCTCTGTTGGTTATATGAAAGATTAACAGTGACTGCAATATCACACAGCGCCCTCTGTTGGTTATATGAAAGAATAACAGTGACTGCAATATCACACAGCGCCCTCTGTTGGTTATATGAAAGAATAACAGTGCGCCCTCTGTTGGTTATATGAAAGAATAAGTGACTGCAATATCACACAGTGCCATCTGTTGGTTATATGAAAGAATAATAGTGAGCCCTCTGTTGGTTATATGAAAGATTAACAGTGACTGCAATATCATACAGCGCCCTCTGTTGGTTACAGTATATGAAAGAATAACCGTGACTGCAATATCACACAGTGCCCCCTGTTGGTTATATAAAGGATTAACAGTGATGGCAATATCACACAGCGCCCTCTGTGGTTATACCAAAGATCAGTGGTCCCCAACCAGTAGCTCGTGAGCAACACGTTGCTCTCCAACCCCTTGGATGTTGCTCCCAGTGGCCTCAAAGCAGGTACTAATTTTTGAGTTCCTAGCTTGGAGGCAAGTTTTGGTTGTATAAAAACCAGATGTACTGCCAAACAGAACCTCAATGTAGAGTGACAATCCACATAGGGGCTACTACATGGCCAACCACACCACTTATTTGGCACCCCAAGAACTTTTTTCATGCTAGTGTTGCTCCCCAACTCCTTTTACTTCTAAATGTTGCTCACGGGTTCAAAAGGTTGGGGATCCCTGCCACAGATTAACAGTGATGGCAATATCACACAGCACCCTCTGCACATGGTAGTGGGGCAGTGGGACAATGCACACAGTAATCCGTTTGGCAATTCTCTGTCACCATCAAGTCCGGTTGATCGCTGGGAGACAGGGCTGTAGTTGTGTCTAGGCTTATACTCGAGTCAATAAGTTTTCCCAGTTTTCGTAGGTAAAATTAGGTACCTCGGCTTATACTCAGGTCGGCTTATACTCGAGTATATACGGTAACTAAATTGCCATTACATTTAAGGATGGCTTCAGGGATATCAACATGGCAGCATGAATTCTATTTGGTGTTTTAGATTTGGGATGGAAATGCTTCAGCATAAAATAAAAAAAGTGTCATAGAAATTTGTTTTTGTGTCTGAATTCTATAATATATTTAAATATTCTTTAAGTCTGCCATACTGACCTCTGCCTGCCTGACTACTCTTGAACTCTGCCTGTACCAGCCCAGCCTGTCTGACCTTGATTAAACTCTGCCTGTATTGACCCGGTCCGCCTGACCTTGAACTCCGACCCTGGCTTGTCTGACCCCATTATATTGTATACTCCCTGTGTAGTTGGTGTTGCCTTCAGTCCTATACTTGATAATAAACATGCCCCTTTGCTGTCCAAAACTCCTCACTTTGCTTCTCTCATATTAAGATCTGGCGGCATCTAAGTATCTGAGGGCTCCTTCTGAAGCCAAAGGCAGTTGCTAAAGGCGGAAAAATGAGCCAAGTCCAGGAGCTTAGCATTAGTTCTGGATTTAGGGAGCCGGTTGTGGCAGTTTCATCTATTGAAGGAGTAACCTCTTTCAGTCAAAATTAGAAAATTGATTTTTTTAGTGGCAGTAGTAAAAGGAAATAAGAGAGAGTGATTTCAAGCTGGAATCCAATCCAACATAACATCCTTAAAACCAAAATTCAGCAAAGCAAAAGAGGGAGATTATTTGATAATGATTGGGCATCAAACTGTTCATTAGACTCTTGGCATCAATATTTATGGTGTTTTATAACTGTATATAGTAAATTGGGTGAGATAAATGCAGCCAATTGCAATATTTTTAGGAGATTTTCAGAAATGTCATAAAAACTGCTGCATTTAGCGTAGCTTTGTAGTATGGTAGTTTGGAGTAGAAAGACATAATTACCTATTTTGGATTCATCAGAATGTGTACTTTACAAACATATATGGGTTTTGTGGGGTCTTTGTGATGTTAGGATGGATTTGTGGCACATAATACCCAGTCAGTGAGCTTTGGTCACAGAAGGCGACCACTCTACCACTTTTAATAAGCATATACATGAGATGGTCACAAGCTTTCGAAATTAAACCAATTTAATAGATTCCCACTAAAAGGTTCAACAAAGTCTTTAATTTAATTTCCTTGTTTCATTTTGCCTCTTGTTTTCCCCCTAAAAACTGTAGATTTCACAGCGTGACTATTGGATAAAGCATTCTGATCACTAACCACACTGTTGGATTAGTTATTTTGTTAGTTCATTGATTATCCTGATTTTATTTTAGTGCAGTTTTATGCTTGCCTTGTTGTTCGTCATTGTTTTATTTAGTGTAGCTTTGCAGTATGATAGTTTTGGAGTAGAAATCAATTTTTTGCAATTTAGAATTTTTCAGGCGAGAATATATGCACTATTTTAATTAGGTGTCCGCACATGCCAACTACTTTGGTATATCTATGCATATTGGGCATCAAACTGTTCGGAAGACCATTGGCATCAATATTTAGGGTGTTTTACAATTGAGTATAAGAAACTGAGTGAGATAAATGCTGCCAATTGCAATATTGTTAGCCGATTTTCATGAATGTCATAAAAAACGCTGCATTTAGTATAGCTTTGCAGTATGGTAGTTTGGAGTAGAAAGACATATTTACCGATTTTGGATTTGTCAGAATGTGTACATTACAAAAATATGTGGTTTTGGGGGGTCTTTGTGCTGTTAGGATGGTCTTGTGGCTCACAATGCCCAGTCAGGGAGTTTTGTTCACAGAAGGCAAAACGACAGCCGAGAAAATTCATATGCACTATTTTTATTTGGGGTCTGCACATGCCATCTGCTTTGGTATATCTATGCATATTGGGCATCAAACTGTTCAGTAGACACTTGACATCAATATTTAGGGTGTTTTACAATTGTATGTAAAAAATTGGGTGAGATAAATGCGGCCAATTGCAATATTTTTAGGTGATTTTCAGAAACGTCATAAAAATTGCTACCTTTAGCGTAGCTTTGCAGTTGAGTAGTTTGGAGTAGAAAGACACAATTTACAATTTTGGATTCGTCAGAATATGTACTTTCCAAAGATATATGGTTTTCAGGGGTCACCATCATTTTGTGTACATTTTATCCTACATAAATCTGGCAATGTTTATGAATTAGTATAATTGTAAGCCATCAAATAAGTATGCACAAGGTAGATTCTGGGGTCTTTACATGCCATGTAACCTATATACCTTTGGTATCAAACTGGTCAGTGGACCCCAGACTTTCATATTTTGGGCGCCTTATCTTGATACCTAATAGTATGTGGGAAATAAGATACTGCAGGGTGGAAGTTTTGAGGTGATTTTTGGAAATGTCACCAAAATCTAAAAATTTAGGAAAAGTTTGCGGCTTGGTTCTTTGGAATAGAAAGACATACATACCCAATTTGGATTTGGGAGAATGTGTACTTTCTGAAAAGATATGGTTTTTGTGGGGTTGCCCACCTCAAAATGATGTAAGTGTGTTGATTTTGCAGTACCTGAAATGACAGACCATGTGGGGGGGTCTTTATTTTTGGCCCCCTATAAGCAATGTGCTTAGGTAAACCTATACATGGCTATAGAACTGTTCAACTGACCCCAGGCTTTCATATTTGGGGTGTTGTCTCGTTATACCTAATAGTATGTGAGACATGAGATGCTGCAGGGTGGAAGTTTTAAGGTGATTTTTGGAAATATCATCCAAAATTGCCAAGTCTAGGAAAGGTTTGTGGTTTCATGCTTTGGAGTAGAAATACACGCATACCCAATTTGGATTCGGGAGAATGTGTACTTTCTGAAAATATATGGTTTTCTGGGGTGACCATACTTTTTTCTACCTTTGCCCTCCTAAAATGATGTAAATGTATTGATTTTGCAGTACCTGAAATGACAAACCATATGGGGCGTCTTCATTTTGAGCCCCTATAAGCTTAGGTAAACCTATACATTTTGAGTATAAAACTGTTCAGCAGACCCCAGGCTTTCATATTTGGGGTAGTTTATCTTAATAACTAATAGTATGTGGGAAATAAGATGCTGAAGGGTTGAAGTTTTGAGGTGATTTTTGGAAATATCACCAAAATTCCCAAATTTAAGATAGGTTTGCAGCTTGGTGCTTTTGAGTAAAAAGACATGCATACCCAATGTGAAAAGGTTTGAGGCTTGGTGCTTTGGAGAAGAAAGACACGCATACCCAATTTAGATTTGGGAGAATGTGTATTTTCTGAAAATATATGGTTTTCTGAGGAGACCATACTTTTTTCTACCTTTGCCCACCCCAAAATGATGTAAATGTATAATTATAACTTTAGGAAAGGATTGCAACATGATAGTTTGGACTACATAGATGTATTTACTCATTTTTGAATCTCCAGAATCTGTTCTTTCCAATAATGGGTAGTTTTCTAGGGTAAACCTACTGTTAGTCGAATGTTTGGCCTTGAAATCAGAAGTATCCCATTTTGTGGAGCAGTGCTTGGTAGTGTACTGCTTAGAGATATTGATCTATACAAGTGAGAAATCTCTATAAAACTATATATATTTGACATTGGCACATTTAAGAGACATAGAACTTTCCAAATTGGCTTTTTTCTTGTACATAAAATAAATTATGTTTTTGTTATATGTGATTGTACTATATGAAACATGATTTTTTTCATTTTATTACACACTTAGAAGCCTATATCTTTGTACAGAAGTGGGATTACACCAAAATTCTAGAATATTTTGAAACATCGGATTCTCCTGAAAAAAACAGTATATTGTTTTCCTGGGTAAACTAAAAGACCCCCCATGGCCCTTAAATTGAAACTACTAAGGGGCAGTTTTATGAAAGGTTGAGGTGAATTTTCGAATTGAAAAAGTCTGAATTTCAAGCTATTTTTGTGTACTTCGACTAGGAAATATTCCAAATTCGATTCAAATTTGCAAAAAATGTGAAAATTCGAATATTAAAATTTATTATGTACTGTCTCCTTAAAAATTCAACTTCGACCATTCGCTATCTAAAACCTGCCAAATTGCTGTTTTACCCTATGGGGGACCTCCTAGAACCTATTTGGAGTCAATTGGTGGACTTTGAAAACAACTTTGCATCGAATTTGATCGAATTCGCTATTCCTTCAATTCAAACTATTCGAATTCAGCTGAATATGGACCTATTTGATAGAAAACTGACCTATTCAACCCAAAAAACCTTTGACTTAATTTCGGTTGGTCTTTTTTATTTAGAATTTCAAAGATTTTTAAATTTGAAATTCGACCCTTGATAAATATGCCCCTAAATGTTCAAAGATGGTCTGGCAATAAAAGTACCATATCAGCCAAATCGGCTGGCAGTGAAAGGGTAAAAGGTTAAACTTAATGGATGTGTGTCTTTTTGTGTGTTTTTTCAACATAAATTACTATGTAACTATGTTTAACAAAAGCAGTAAACCTCAGTTCAAAGATTGGACCAGTACTAAATTTAAGTTAAGTACTAAATTACTTAAAGGTTATACAATTAAGAGTCACCTTATGTGGCTAAGATAGTAGGAAGTAAAAGAAAAGCATTTAAAGCATGTACATATTTTTGGACACATAAATGTATTTGAAATAAGTGCTGTAATACAGTAGTTGTTATGTTTTGGTAGCCGAGGATGAGTACAGTATAATATTATATAATTATTATATAATAATTTATTAGCAGGCTCATGCAGCCATTACACAACAGTAAGCAACTCTAACACCCCAAGCTGTATAGATAGTATGCACAGTATAAGAGTATATAAGATGAAAGACTTCATTAATTGCAATTCCTCTTTTGTCATCTATTTACTTGATATTTATATGCACAAAATGCAATATCCAGAACGTGGGCTGCACCTCAAGAAAATGTAAGTGTCGAATGCGAGAACATATCAATCAAATAGTTTCACACAGTTCTGCCACGGTTGTGTCAAGGCACTTTTCAGAATGTAGTGATAGTGATTATTCGCATCTTAGGATCCAAGGGATAGAGAAAATTATGAGGTTTACTCATAATAAATGTGGCTCATGCGTCTGTGGAATGATATAGCCTGTGATTTATATTCTACATTTGGCACTTATGAATATCGCAATATCTAGATATGGCAACACTGCCGTGTCAGTACTAGGGGTTTGCAAAAGTATTGAATTTACAGTTTATTATCATATCACAGTTCATTATTGCACTGAAATTATAGTTTAACATCACATGCACTTTTTTAGAGGCTAAATAAAATAGAGTTAGTTTTAGATAATTTAACTCAATGTGGTTCACTAAATGGTTTAAAATACAAACCAAATTTAGATAAAAATTAATTTGCCAAAGGATATTAGTAATTATGAATATACATACATTTTGATAATTATAATTTGGCACTTTTACTTCATGCACTTATATGTTTATGGTTGGATCTGGCTAAGTAGTTCATTAATAACGGTAAATTGTTCACTTTAATCTGTTAGTAAAATAATCATATTGTTCACAATTTTTGATTTAATTAAATTTTATAAAAATTAACTTATAATTTTGCACACTATGATAATTAAGCACTGATGAATTTAACAGATTTTTGGTACACATAACTAGTGATGGGCGAATTTATTCGCCAGGCGCGAATTCGCGGCGAATTTGCGCGATTCGCCGCCAGCGAATAAATTCGCGAAACTCCCGCGAAAATTCGCGGAAAAAATTCGCCGGCGTCAAAATTTTTTTTTCGAAAAACGGACGCCGGCGTCAAAAACGGGTGCCGGCGTCGAAAAAACGGGCGCCGGCGTCAAAAACGGGCGCCGGCGTCAAAAACGAGACGCCGGCGCCGTTTCGCGAATTTTTCGCCGTTTCGCGAATTTCACGCGAAATTCGCGAATTTTTCGGCGAAGCGAAACGCCGCAAATTCGCCCATCACTACACATAACTATATTCTCTCATTGCCTGGGCTTCAGGCAAGGAGAGAGGGTAAGTTCTACCATGAGGGGGAGTAGACCCAGGGATGAGGTCGACTGGACAGTCAATACTGCCTATGTGGGGGTAAGGTCTCTGTGGCCTTTTTTGAAAAGACGTCTGCATATTCAGCATATGTCGCATGTAAACCCTCTAGTGAGGAAACTGCCACCACCTGAGGAATACAAGAACCCTAATCATTTAAACCCCATTGAAGAATTACCCCAGTTACCCAGTCAATGTGTGGGTTATGAGTTTGGAGCCAAGGTAACCCCAATATTAGAGGAGAAGAAGCACCCTCAATAATAAAAAAGGCTAACTTCTCACAATGCAGGTTGTTTGAGAACATAGATAAGACTGCAGTCTTCTTAGTTACCAGGCCTGACCCTAAGGGTTTTTTGTCAACCGCTAATATTCTCATAGGTGGATTTAAAGGGGGTTAAAGGAATATTAAACCTTGCTGCGATGGCAGCATCCAAAAAATTCCCCTCCGCCCCAGAATCCACAAAAGCGGAAACCTTAACAGAGCCCGCAGGCCAGGTCAACTGAACCGGTACCATAATCCTAGAGGAAGAATGGGGAGAGGAAACTTCTCGACCCAAATGGAGCTCCCCTTCTCCATTTAGGCTTGGAAGTTTCCCGGCCTCTTAGGACATTGATTTAGTAAAATTACAGTTTTCCCCACAATAAATGCATAGACCCAAAGATCGCCTACGGCCTTTTCCTCAGTAGTTAGATGGGATATGCCCAGTTGCATGGGTTCTTCCTGAGGTAAAGTCACAGAGGGATTAGGAGGTTTGACATTGGTAACCATATTTGGAAAGAAAGACTTAACATTGGTAACACCAGAATGAAAGGAAGTACCCTTCTCACCCCTTCTCTCCCTCTGTCTTCTATCTACTTGGATGGCAAGAGACATAAGATCATCCAAGTTAGAAGATAATGGATAGTTTAGTAGTTGACAGAATCTGAGAGCCCTATCCGGAACTGGCTACGAAGAGCCATGTGGTTCCACCCAGTTTCTAATGCCCATCGATGGAATTCAGTGCAATACACCTCCGCATCCCGTTTTACCTGGCGTAATTTACAAATCGCGGAATCGGCAGATGATGCGCGATCCGGGTCATCGTAAAGTATCAACATGGTGTTAAAGAAGGTTTCTAGGGAAAAGCGGGCAGGATAAGTGGAGGGTAATCTTAGGGCCCAAATTTGGGGATCACCCTGTAACAGGGTCATTACAAACCTCACTTTTTCCTCACCAGTAGCGAAAGATTGAGGGAAAAAGCTGAGGTATAATTTGCATGCCTCCTGGAATAAAAAAAATTTTGATCTATCCCCATTAAATTTTTCGGGGAAGACAATTTTAGGTTCATGGGATGTTACCCATCATGGAGGGGTGACTACTGGAGCTGGAGACTGTAATGGAGTATCTAGTCGGTGGGTCAGATTATGGAAGCCTTGCATCAAATAATCTTGCTTTCGCTTGTGGTCTTCCAAGCACTGTAGCAGAGTAGTGAGGAGTGCTTCAGTAGTGGAAGGAGCAGTGGCGTGACCTTCTTCGTCCATGGCCCGTGATAATGTAACGGTTGGCACCCTAAATCTAGAACCGATGCCAAGCACCTTGGTCTCGGCTCGTGCTTCCTGTAGCAGCCGCCTTTGGCCTCGGGAGGAGCCCTCAGCTACTCAGATGCCGCCAGGTCTTATAACGAGAGGTGCAAGGCGAGGGATTCTAGATCACAGTACAAGGTGTTTAGACAGAATCATAGTCAGATCAGGCTGGGTCAAGCAGGCAGAGAATAACGTAGTCAGACAGGCAAGGGTCAAACCAGGAAGTCAATCAGAGGGTTAAGCAGAATCGGAGTCGGTTATCAGGCAAGGGTCAGGATACAGAATGTAGAATCATCAAAAGCCAGACAGAGGTCACAACAGGAATCAAAACAGGTTTTCAGGATCAGAATAGCTTAAAGCTCAAGAAGCACCAGGATACAAATCCTATCACGGGCAAGGTCTAGCAGCACAAATGAGCCTTTTATAGCGCATAGTTTTCGCGCCATTTCACACCTGCGTCACACTGCCCACGCGTCCGTGTCAATAAATAGAACGAGATAGGGCATGCGCGCCTAAGAAACCAAAATGGCGACAGAGGAAAGACGGCGTGGTGGGCGTCCCTGACACACCACTGGACCACCAGGGTGAGTTACTTTCATCACATTTATATTATATTGAGACGCTTTGGAGTATTACACGTTTAAAATCTTACACCTAATATTCCATTTGTAATTATACCCGGCAGTTGCAGGGTTTAGAAAAATAGAAGAAAAAAAAGAACGAAAAAAAAAATGAAAAAATTAATCAATTAAATAAATCGAGATATACATTTAGGACAACTATTGTGGTTGGTATCTCTGATACTCAATATGAATTATGGGTTAATATGAGTTTAATTTATTTGAACGAATTTGGTTTGCTGGAAAGCTTTCTACATATCGGAATCATGTTTGCCGTTATAATTTCTTTGAAACATATTTGGTTCATTGGGAGCGTTAACATTGTGCTAACCTCCTCATATAAATAGGTGCTAATTAAATTTGAGTTTGTTTCTGCTCAGTATCAGAATACATTTTCTAGCAATTTTTAATTGGTTGGTATTCTGATTGTTTCATAATATTGTTCCATAACATTTACACATCAACTGTTTATTTAGAATGATCCAATTTAATTTTAAGTTTTAATTTTCTTGTCTTTTCCTTTTTCTAGCTCTTGTTGTGATAAATTGTCAACAATTTTATTGTAAAATTTTCAGCATTTCATTGTTTAAACTAACAAAAAAGAAAGCAATTGTTTCACTTCAGCTAAGACATCTTGTTTTAGGGTTAAAGGACCAGTAACATCAATTTTTTTTTTTTTGAAAATTCGTTACTATACAACGAAAAAAAAACACCAACACAAATTAAATTTTAAAATAGCAAAACCTTTATAAGAAATAACTTACAGAAAGTCCACTTCCTGTCCTCTTCAGAAACGGCGAAAAGGCGACCATCCATCCTGCAGCAATCGATTTCTCCTCCCTGGCTATTCTAGTGACAGCATGTGGCTTCTTCTCCTCCTTGATTCGGGGCCCAGCAGATTCTCGATGAAGAAAGAAGACACCCTGGCCGTGGTGGTGTGCTGGGCTTCCGTGGGTTCGCTGTGTCACCTGCTTTGCAAGGAAGGGTCGCTGTTGTGCAGGAGCATGGCTGTCTGCTCAGGGGCAGCCATACGCGGGAACAGAGTCTCCCCCGTGAAGGAACATAGTTTGAATTTCTGGGGGGGCTGCGGTACATTCCAGAGCTGCCTATAGAGCATGAGCGCATGTTGTTCCCTCCCCAGTCCCCGCGCTCATACTGGAGTCTCTCCTGGCAGCATTGTTCCCCAGCGGCAGCTTCCCCAGTGGCTGCTCCTCGTCAGAGCTGGGGAAGAGGACAAAGGCAGAGACATAACTAGAGGGGGGCGGGCCCTGGCGCGGGACGTGCAGCTGGGCCCGCCCCCCTCCTGAGGTGGTGCGGGCCCTGGCCCAATCGCACCCCCTGCTCCCCCGGTAGTTACGCCACTGGACAGAGGGGAGGGCTGGGGCCAGCTGGGGATTTCTTTCAATCAAGTGATTTCCCTTGTGCCTTCAGAGACTCCGTTCCCGTGTATGGCTGCCCCCGAGCAGACAGCCATGGTCCTGCACAACAGCGACCCTTCCTTGCAAAGCAGGTGACACAGCAAACCCACGGAAGCCCAGCACACCACCACAGCCAGGGTGTCTTCTTTCTTCATCGAGAATCTGTTGGGCCCTGAATAGCCAGGGAGGAGAAATCGATTGCAGCAGGATGGATGGTCACCTTTTTGCCGTTTCTGAAGAGGACAGGAAGTGGACTTTCTGTAAGTTATTTCTTAATAGAGGCTTTGCTATTTCAAAATTTCATGTGTTGGTGTTTTTTTTTTCGTTGTATAGTAACGAATTTTCAAAAAACATTTTTTTATGTTACTGGTCCTTTAATGTCAGGATAATTGATTTTGCATGTCACATCCTTTTTACTGGTTTAAATTCTTGTCACGGCTGTTTTAAATTAAGAGTATGAGTAGTATCTTCGGATACGAAACGCGTAAGGATTGTTTGTTTTAGCTGTTTTTGAATAAAGACTTTTAACGACATCGGCTGGCTTCTGGAGTGCATGCTTCTTTGCAAATTAGCAAACTGTAAGCTACAACAAAAAGCCCTAAAGCCATATTTCAGGAGATAGAAAAAAACCTCAAATACATGATTGAGCACGTCTAATTATGCCATAGAGCATTAGTTAAAGTGAAATTATCCACATTAAAAAGTATGTAGCGGTTTAAATTAAGAAAATAATGAGTTACAAATGAATAATTTATTGGCACTGGTGACATATATCCCTCTTTGCTGACATTTGTTAAATTGGGAGATCAAATGTGTTTATGGCTTGTACAAGGCATTCTGATAATATAGAAATGGTACTGGTAAAAAAATTGTCATGTTAGTTCTGATAACGTTAATGGAGAAATGCCAGCCCTAGCTTTCTCTGTCTCGTATCTTAGGGCATTGGATTTGGCTCAGTTGCAGGGATCGCTGGAGAGCTAAATCAAGTTCACTATAGTGGTTTGTGTATCAATGTACCATGGAAATGAGGATGACATGAAATATGTCAACTGTATGTCTGAATCATCAAATGCTATTTCAGCTATTATGCAAATGCTTTGCTAGGAACAGGTTAGGAGAGCTGAAATGCTATGTAAGTAGTGTGATTAGTTTAAGTTTAGCATTTACAGAAATTAATCTTAGCCATTAATTCATTGTCAAATTTTACACACACACACACACATATATATGTGAAAGTTCATCCTTTGATAAATACGCCTACCCAATAAGGGTATAAGTGGCTTGGATATTTTTACATCCCAGGTGCATGACTTTACATTTATCAACATTGAATCTCATTTGCCACTTAGCTGCCCAGATTGCCAGTTTGTCAAGATCCTGTTGCAAGGATGCCACATCCTGGATGGAATTAATTGGGCTGGATAGTTTTGTGTCATCTGCAAACACTGATACATTACTTACAATACCCTCCCCTAAGTCATTAATAACAAGTTAAATAAAACTGGACCCAACACCGAGCCCTGAGGGACTCCAATAAGAACCTTACTCCAAGTAGACAATGTACCATTAACAACCACCCTCTGTACCCGATCCTGTAGCCAGTTTCCTATCCATGTGCAAACGACTTCACTCTGCCCAACAGACCTTAGTTTAGAAAGCAGTTGTAAGTGGGGCACGGTATCAAACACTAAATCCAAATAGATCACATCTACTGCCCCACCACTGTCCAGTATATTACTTACCTCATCATAAAAAGTAATCAAATTTTTCTGACATGACCCATCCTTCATAAAGCCATGCTGATTGCTGCTCATAATGTCATTCACTAGGACAAAATTTTGAATGTGATCCCTTAACAAGCCTTCAAATAATTTGCCCACCACAGATGTCAAATTTACAGGCCTATAATTGCCAGGCTGAGATCGTAATCCCTTTTTAAATATTGGAATGAAATCAGCTTTTCTCCAATCCATAGGTACCATACCAGATGAAAGTGAATCTGAGAAAATCAGAAATAGGGCTTGTGTAAAACTGAACTAAGCTCTCTTAGAACCCAGGGTGTGTGCCATCAGGCCATGGAGCCTTGTTTACATTAATTTTTATTAAAGCTTTATGGATCATATCCTGAGTCTTTTTGGGGTTAGTCGTAGCCTCTGCCGCAATGCTCTCTTTATTTCCTTTCTTTGCCTTCCGTATTACTGATTTACAACATTTATTATAGTATTTATATTCAGTAAGCTTCTGCCCCAACAGACTTGTTTTTAAATGTCTTTCTCTTCTTTCCTATTAACTTCTTTACTTCTATATTAAGCCACATAGGCTCTGAAGGGTAGCCCTCAAGGCACTAAAATTGTTTTTCTGAAATTCATGGTTCAATGACCTGCACATTTGCTTTAAGTTCTGGGTCATTTGAGATCACTAGATCCAGAATAGCATTTTTTCTATTTGGCTCCTCAACAACTTGTGCCATAAAATTGTCATGCAACAAGTTTCTAAATTTGTTCCCATTAACTGATCTGGCAGCACTGTTGCTCCAGTCAATATCTGGGTAATTAAAATCCCCCATTATCATTACTTTACCCAAACTAGCAGCCTTTGCATCAGAAGCTTCTCCCCCTCCTCCTCACTTACATTAGGGGGTCTATAGCATACTCCTATAATTAATTTGCTGGACTCTTTACAATTGGTGAAGAACTCTACCCATAAGACTTTTGCCCCTTCATTTCCTAACATAACCTCCTCCTTTATATAAGCTTTTAAATCCTGCCTAACAAACAGAGATACCCTCCTCCTTTTCTATTGTCTCTGTCCCTCTAAAACAAGGCGTGCGCGCCTAAGAAACCAAAATGGCGACAGAGGAAAGACGGCGTGGTGGGCGTCCCTGACACACCACTGGACCACCAGGGTGAGTTACTTTCATCACATTTATATTATATTGAGACGCTTTGGAGTATTACACGTTTAAAATCTTACACCTAATATTCCATTTGTAATTATACCCGGCAGTTGCAGGGTTTAGAAAAATAGAAGAAAAAAAAGAACGAAAAAAAAAATGAAAAAATTAATCAATTAAATAAATCGAGATATACATTTAGGACAACTATTGTGGTTGGTATCTCTGATACTCAATATGAATTATGGGTTAATATGAGTTTAATTTATTTGAACGAATTTGGTTTGCTGGAAAGCTTTCTACATATCGGAATCATGTTTGCCGTTATAATTTCTTTGAAACATATTTGGTTCATTGGGAGCGTTAACATTGTGCTAACCTCCTCATATAAATAGGTGCTAATTAAATTTGAGTTTGTTTCTGCTCAGTATCAGAATACATTTTCTAGCAATTTTTAATTGGTTGGTATTCTGATTGTTTCATAATATTGTTCCATAACATTTACACATCAACTGTTTATTTAGAATGATCCAATTTAATTTTAAGTTTTAATTTTCTTGTCTTTTCCTTTTTCTAGCTCTTGTTGTGATAAATTGTCAACAATTTTATTGTAAAATTTTCAGCATTTCATTGTTTAAACTAACAAAAAAGAAAGCAATTGTTTCACTTCAGCTAAGACATCTTGTTTTAGGGTTAAAGGACCAGTAACATCAAATTTTTTTTTTTTTTGAAAATTCGTTACTATACAACGAAAAAAAACACCAACACAAATTAAATTTTAAAATAGCAAAACCTTTATAAGAAATAACTTACAGAAAGTCCACTTCCTGTCCTCTTCAGAAACGGCGAAAAGGCGACCATCCATCCTGCAGCAATCGATTTCTCCTCCCTGGCTATTCTAGTGACAGCATGTGGCTTCTTCTCCTCCTTGATTCGGGGCCCAGCAGATTCTCGATGAAGAAAGAAGACACCCTGGACGTGGTGGTGTGCTGGGCTTCCGTGGGTTCGCTGTGTCACCTGCTTTGCAAGGAAGGGTCGCTGTTGTGCAGGAGCATGGCTGTCTGCTCAGGGGCAGCCATACGTGGGAACAGAGTCTCCCCCGTGAAGGAACATAGTTTGAATTTCTGGGGGGGCTGCGGTACATTCCAGAGCTGCCTATAGAGCACGAGCGCATGTGGTTCCCTCCCCAGTCCCCGCGCTCATACTGGAGTCTCTCCTGGCAGCATTGTTCCCCAGCGGCAGCTTCCCCAGTGGCTGCTCCTCGTCAGAGCTGGGGAAGAGGACAAAGGCAGAGACATAACTAGAGGGGGGCGGGCCCTGGCGCGGGACGTGCAGCTGGGCCCCGCCCCCCTCCTGAGGTGGTGCGGGCCCTGGCCCAATCGCACCCCCTGCTCCCCCGGTAGTTACGCCACTGGACAGAGGGGAGGGCTGGGGCCAGCTGGGGATTTCTTTCAATCAAGTGATTTCCCTTGTGCCTTCAGAGACTCCGTTCCCGTGTATGGCTGCCCCCGAGCAGACAGCCATGGTCCTGCACAACCCTTCCTTGCAAAGCAGGTGACACAGCGAACCCACGGAAGCCCAGCACACCACCACAGCCAGGGTGTCTTCTTTCTTCATCGAGAATCTGTTGGGCCCTGAATAGCCAGGGAGGAGAAATCGATTGCAGCAGGATGGATGGTCACCTTTTTGCCGTTTCTGAAGAGGACAGGAAGTGGACTTTCTGTAAGTTATTTCTTAATAGAGGCTTTGCTATTTCAAAATTTCATGTGTTGGTGTTTTTTTTTTCGTTGTATAGTAACGAATTTTCAAAAAACATTTTTTTATGTTACTGGTCCTTTAATGTCAGGATAATAGATTTTGCATGTCACATCCTTTTTACTGGTTTAAATTCTTGTCACGACTGTTTTAAATTAAGAGTTTGAGTAGTATCTTCGGATACGAAACGCGTAAGGATTGTTTGTTTTAGCTGTTTTTGAATAAAGACTTTTAACGACATCGGCTGGCTTCTGGAGTGCATGCTTCTTTGCAAATTAGCAAACTGTAAGCTACAACAAAAAGCCCTAAAGCCATATTTCAGGAGATAGAAAAAAAACCTCAAATACATGATTGAGCACGTCTAATTATGCCATAGAGCATTAGTTAAAGTGAAATTATCCACATTAAAAAGTATGTAGCGGTTTAAATTAAGAAAATAATGAGTTACAAATGAATAATTTATTGGCACTGGTGACATATATCCCTCTTTGCTGACATTTGTTAAATTGGGAGATCAAATGTGTTTATGGCTTGTACAAGGCATTCTGATAATATAGAAATGGTACTGGTAAAAAAATTGTCATGTTAGTTCTGATAACGTTAATGGAGAAATGCCAGCCCTAGCTTTCTCTGTCTCGTATCTTAGGGCATTGGATTTGGCTCAGTTGCAGGGATCGCTGGAGAGCTAAATCAAGTTCACTATAGTGGTTTGTGTATCAATGTACCATGGAAATGAGGATGACATGAAATATGTCAACTGTATGTCTGAATCATCAAATGCTATTTCAGCTATTATGCAAATGCTTTGCTAGGAACAGGTTAGGAGAGCTGAAATGCTATGTAAGTAGTGTGATTAGTTTAAGTTTAGCATTTACAGAAATTAATCTTAGCCATTAATTCATTGTCAAATTTTACACACACACACACACATATATATGTGAAAGTTCATCCTTTGATAAATACGCCTACCCAATAAGGGTATAAGTGGCTTGGATATTTTTACATCCCAGGTGCATGACTTTACATTTATCAACATTGAATCTCATTTGCCACTTAGCTGCCCAGATTGCCAGTTTGTCAAGATCCTGTTGCAAGGATGCCACATCCTGGATGGAATTAATTGGGCTGGATAGTTTTGTGTCATCTGCAAACACTGATACATTACTTACAATACCCTCCCCTAAGTCATTAATAAACAAGTTAAATAAAACTGGACCCAACACCGAGCCCTGAGGGACTCCAATAAGAACCTTACTCCAAGTAGACAATGTACCATTAACAACCACCCTCTGTACCCGATCCTGTAGCCAGTTTCCTATCCATGTGCAAACGACTTCACTCTGCCCAACAGACCTTAGTTTAGAAAGCAGTTGTAAGTGGGGCACGGTATCAAACACTAAATCCAAATAGATCACATCTACTGCCCCACCACTGTCCAGTATATTACTTACCTCATCATAAAAAGTAATCAAATTAATCTGACATGACCCATCCTTCATAAAGCCATGCTGATTGCTGCTCATAATGTCATTCACTAGGACAAAATTTTGAATGTGATCCCTTAACAAGCCTTCAAATAATTTGCCCACCACAGATGTCAAACTTACAGGCCTATAATTGCCAGGCTGAGATCGTAATCCCTTTTTAAATATTGGAATGAAATCAGCTTTTCTCCAATCCATAGGTACCATACCAGATGAAAGTGAATCTGAGAAAATCAGAAATAGGGCTTGTGTAAAACTGAACTAAGCTCTCTTAGAACCCGGGGTGTGTGCCATCAGGCCATGGAGCCTTGTTTACATTAATTTTTTATTAAAGCTTTATGGATCATATCCTGAGTCTTTTTGGGGTTAGTCGTAGCCTCTGCCGCAATGCTCTCTTTATTTCCTTTCTTTGCCTTCCGTATTACTGATTTACAACATTTATTATAGTATTTATATTCAGTAAGCTTCTGCCCCAACAGACTTGTTTTTAAATGTCTTTCTCTTCTTTCCTATTAACTTCTTTACTTCTATATTAAGCCACATAGGCTCTGAAGGGTAGCCCTCAAGGCACTAAAATAGTTTTTCTGAAATTCATGGTTCAATGACCTGCACATTTGCTTTAAGTTCTGGGTCATTTGAGATCACTAGATCCAGAATAGCATTTTTTCTATTTGGCTCCTCAACAACTTGTGCCATAAAATTGTCATGCAACAAGTTTCTAAATTTGTTCCCATTAACTGATCTGGCAGCACTGTTGCTCCAGTCAATATCTGGGTAATTAAAATCCCCCATTATCATTACTTTACCCAAACTAGCAGCCTTTGCATCAGAAGCTTCTCCCCCTCCTCCTCACTTACATTAGGGGGTCTATAGCATACTCCTATAATTAATTTGCTGGACTCTTTACAATTGGTGAAGAACTCTACCCATAAGACTTTTGCCCCTTCATTTCCTAACATAACCTCCTCCTTTATATAAGCTTTTAAATCCTGCCTAACAAACAGAGATACCCTCCTCCTTTTCTATTGTCTCTGTCCCTCTAAAACAAAGTATAGCTGCTGATATTATTTTAAAATGAATATAGCTTTGCATAGATTAAAAAGTCTTAACTCTGAAGTTCCATATGACAAATAAAATCTAAACCACAGATAATTCTAGTCACAGTGTCAAGGGTTCATACAAAATTTTTATAGAATTAATCCTTGACTGACTAAATCAGTAGATTAACCATTGATGGAAACACACACATATCTCACTATAGATTTTCCATCTCACTATAAATAAACTATTATTCTCTGAAATGTTTATGTTGTAGTTGTGTTAATCAAGTAAAAGCACATATATTATATATCATATACACAACACTAATACCTGAGATATGGGAAATACCAGGGGAATAATAAACTGAAAGTCCTTATAAATGAATTTATAGGTGTAATTTGTCAATTATATTTTTTAAAGATGTTTAATAGAGAAAAAATAAAATAAATACATATTCATTTTGCTAATTATAAGTACAAAATGAGTTTAGTTATTATGTTCCCTTTCCTGCTGTTTTACCATTGCCTTATTATTCATTTCCTGTTCCTGTTTTCCCAATTCCTGTCTAATCCAGTGCTTGAATTGGGGCGGGATGCGGCGGGATGGCATGCCGCACTTCTTTTTTTTCACTAAATTGCTTCCCCTCAGGGGGGATGGTAGAGTTGAGAATACCGGAGCTTTTTTTTTTTGTCCCAGGTTTTTTTTTTTACCTCACTGTTTGTGTCAAAGCAGCCCGGCTATTCCCACTGCCACTCGCACATTCAGTTCCGGGGTGGAACTTCGGCGCCTATTGGCCACTACACATTGTGAAGCGCTCAGCAGAGATTTCCCTGCAGTTGGTAATCGCTGGGTTAATGATGCGTGAACTCACCCAAACTCTCTTTCCTGACTTGGGTTTTGGTGGGGGAGGACAATAACGGAGAACAGAGAAACTGATTGGCCTGTGGGTGCTCGCAGCGTAGCGAATTGTTGTTTTTCCCCAACACGAACCTTCACTCCCCCGTCTCCCACCTTGTTCTTGAATAATGAGCAGCCCCATGCCAGAGGAACAAGTTAACAAAGCTGTTCTCCGTTATTGTCCTCCCCCACCAACGTCATGCGCTGCCGCACAAAGTTTTTTTAAGAGTTCACCGTGATTGATGATGTTTTCTGGCATCTCACGTCTCCTGCGTGTGTAAATTCTAGAGTGACTTGTCCTGGCTGCATCTGGGAGAGCAAGGGGGGGGGTTAAGAACACTAGCAGCAGAAGAACCAAGTGCTACAGACCTGCACAGATCAAATTACAGACTTGTTGACTGCTGCACCGAAGGATTTGAATATCCCGCCCACACTGGCAAAGAATGTAACGCCGGGCTATGGACTTGCAAAGGGACAAGTTGGTGGCTCAGTGACCCCCCCATCTGTCTCGGCACAGGGAGATTAGTGGTAAGGTATTGGACTTTTTTTTTTTACTAGCTGGCACATTTTAATTTTTAACCTCTGGAAATGTATTCATTTTAATATATGTTCTGGGGGTATTTATACATGTTATTGCCACCGTACCATCTTGCTCTGAGTTCTGGGGGTATTTATACATGTTATTGCCACCGTACCATCTTGCTCTGAGTTCTGGGGGTATTTATAATTGTTATTGCCACCGTACCATCTTGCTCTGAGTTCTGGGGGTATTTATACATGTCATTGCCACCGTACCATCTTGCTCTGAGTTCTGGGGGTATTTATACATGTCATTGCCACCGTACCATCTTGCTCTGAGTTCTGGGGGTATTTATACATGTCATTGCCACCGTACCATCTTGTTCTGAGTTCTGGGGGTATTTATACATGTTATTGCCACCGTACCATCTTGCTCTGAGTTCTGGGGGTATTTATACATGTCATTGCCACCGTACCATCTTGCTCTGAGTTCTGGGGGTATTTATACATGTTATTGCCACCGTACCATCTTGCTCTGAGTTTTGGGCGCGCCGCTCGTTAAGTTGTTTTCCACCTTTTGACTGTGGGCAGGGCTACATCTGTCAAACCCCCATCCCTTCACCTTTTTGTTCCCAATTCAAGCACTGGTCTAATCTGAGAGCAAATGTGGAGCAAGGCTGTGTTACCTGCCATGTTCAAATAAAGCAGCATCATTTAACCCACTGCTAGCCAAGCAGTTTATCACAGTGGCAACGAGGATTCGTGTTATTGGACTTAGATACAGACTCAGCTGCAGAGCACACTGGCTGCACGATTTTTTCTCTGCACAGTGAGTAAATTGCTACAATGTCTGTCATTGGGAATGTCCCAGAGTTTTCAGAATCTGCTGAAGAATTAGATTCTTATTTGGAAAGATTTGAGAGATGGCTGTCTGCAAATGATGTCAATCAGGAAAGAAAGCAGATATTTTACTTGCTACACTGCTAGCAAAAACCTACCATATTATCCATATCCATATTCAATAACTTTCTTCATCCCTCACAAACCAAATCACCTACCATTATTCTCCATGATTGCCAACTTCTCCAAAACTAAAGCATATTCTTTCCAAAAATAGATTAATATGCTTTCAAAACTATTCTTACTGCTTTCATTGTTTTGATTTTGTAACAGACTGTAAAGGCCTCTGATTTCTCTTGTCAACCCCACCCAATATAACTCCCTTAATATTATGCCCATTTTTAGTTAAATACTCTGCTACTTAACCCTTCTCTAACACATTGGGGCAAATTCCCTAACTGGCAAAAATTCACCAGCGATGGCTTTGCAGCCATCGCAACACTTCACCAGGTGTAAATTAGCTAGGACAACGGCAATTCACTAAACTGCGTAGTTGCGTCCAGGGCGCTGAACGCTTGGGAATTTTCAGTAGCATTACTTCAGCAAGCAAAGTGAAGATGCGCTAGCGTTGCCTAATTTGCATACGGGGGAAATGATAAAGTTACATGGCCGTATATGTTGCAGCAAATATATTACATTACACAAGTCCAGGGAACCTTAATAAATAAAATAGAGTTGTTATAATGCCCTACACATGAGCCCAGTATATAGTTTATGCTCCATATGTTAGAAAATGGAGGGGGGAACCCGGTTACCCAAAAAACATTTTACAGACTTTTGCAGGCTATCACTCACAAAAAATTTAAAGTTTTTTGGGACTTAGAAAAATTTTGAACTAAAAATTGAGGAAGTTCTATGCACTCCATTGCACTTTGCCTGGTCTGAGAGGGCGAAGGTAAGTCTGGCAAATGAGATAACTTTCAGTAAAAGCCATACCTTAGTTAATTTGTGGAGTTACGTCCTTTCGCCAGAGCAAAAATTCTACTGGCGTTAGAGAGCGAAGCAATGCTAGCGTCTAGCTCCTTTGCTAGGAATTGGCGAAGTTCCAAAATTATGTCACGCTGACAAATTTTCGTGACTAGTGTTAGTCACTTCGCCCTTTAGGGAATCTGCCCCATAATCTCTAGGTTATCTGCTTAACTAGCTTCTGTAATGTTTCCTCTTTATTAAGACATGTTTCAATCCTGTGCTGTCAACACCTGTGCTTTATAGAAAAAAACACAATGGCACACAGGATTGATGCAAGCAAGATTACCTTGCATGTTTAATACGCAATTTAATGCTTGACAAAGGAGCGTGAGCCAGAAACGTTGCACTCCGTATTAAACACGCAAGGCAATCTTTGGAATTCTTGTGTTTTCCCTAATATCTCAGTCAGTTTCTCATGATTTAATTGAAGTTTCTGAAGGTGCAATTCCACTGCTGGCATTGAGACGTTGGGGCTGTTAAAGTTCGGAAAAATTACAGGATGATATTCAAAATTCAAAAACAAAATTGAGTATTTGAAATGGCCTTGGAAAAATAATTTTTAGAAACAAACTCTGCTAGAGGTAGCAAATCTGCCCAATCATCCTGTTGGTAGTTAAAAAAACAACGAAGATATTGTTCCAAACTTTGATTTGTGCGCTCCGCCTGTCCATTAGTCTGGGGATGGAATGCACTAGACAGATTAATCACAGATTAATCTTTACCCCTAAAGCGCTGAACAATGTTTTGCAGAATCTTGAAGTAAACTGTGATCCTCTGTCAGATATAAATTCATCTGGCAGACCATGCAATTTGAATATATTCACCAAAAACACTTCTGATGTCTTTTCTGACATGGGTAGTTTCGATATGGCAACATAGTGCGCCATTTTAGTTGATCAATACACACAAACAAAAATTGTAGTCATCTGTTTGGATACCAGAAGTTCTACAATAAAATCCATTGCTACCAATCCCCATGGATGAGTTGGAATTGTCTAAGTAATCCAACAGGAGATACCCGAGGTACTTTCGTTCGAGCACAAATACTGCAAGACGAAACAAACTTCTGTACATCCCTCCTACATGAAGGCCACAAAAAATTGAAGTGCCCTTGATGACCAGCTACTGGAGGATCATGAACCGACTTAAGGATTTCCACTCGTAGAGAAAGTGGAATATATAGTTTCCCTTGAAACTTCCAAAAGTTATCTATAGATTGAACCTTGTGGTTAGTAATGTGTTCAGTAAGCTGAACATCCTGATCGTAGGCCTCCTGAACCCTCTCCTGTACTGTAACACATCCAATATGATCGATGATACTTTGTGGAGAAATGATAGTAGTTCCAGTCATTTTCTCTTTTGTCATCAGAAAATTGTCTGGATAAGGCATCCGCTCTGGAGTTCTTAAAACCTGGTTTGAAAGTAATTTGAAAATTAAATCTTGTAAAAAAGAATGCCCAATGAACCTGTCTAGGCGAAAGTATTGTTGTCTTCTTGGTAAACTCCAAATTTCTGTGGTCTGTAAATACTGTTATAGGATATACAAAGAAATTCCTGTGACGGATGGGGGAAGGGTATTATATTGGTAGAGACTGTACACCTTCAATACCCAAGGTCCTATTGGGGATAAAAGCCAATTACGAAAATAAATAGAAGGTGGACTGCAGAACCAATATATTAAAAGTACAATTTATTATATAATCACAAAAACACTGGTTGGCCAGAAAACACAGTGAATAAATTATGAATAAATAATTCCAGAAACGGAACTAGAGGGGGGCGGGAGAGGGAGGCGGGCCCTGGCGCAGGACGCGCAGACGGGCCCCCCTCCGTAAACCCAGAACTGGCCGGGATATGCGTGGAGCGCGGACTGCCGGGGGGCCATGAAGGGGTGCGGGCCCTGGCTCCCCCCGGTAGTTCCGCCCCTGAATAATTCTAAAATCAGTAATAAATACAATCCAGGAGGGCAATCACTTTTCCTGTCGAGAAAAATCAATTGACTGTTCCTTGGTGTTGGTATATGCTTCCAATTTAAAAACAGGATGTTTGTTAGTTGTAGTTCAACAAGACAGAAAAGTTATTTCCCAGAAGTTGGAGCTGGGATTTTAAAGCAGTGGAGTGTGCAGAATATTTAATTAGATATAGCAAACAGGCCGGCCGATAGATGGCTGAATTTAGAGAGCAGATTATAAGAAGGGGTTTATTGGGGCGTCCCCCACTCCCTCCTCCTTGCCAGCTGCACAGGCCCCCCAAAAAGAAGTTGGAATAATCTTACCAGATACACAGTTCCAGAATTTCTCAAGGGCACAGCCGGATTGGAACTCTCAGCAGCCTTAAGCCTGTTTCACGAATTTGTGATTGTACTGTTATGGGATATATAGCGCCTTCCAAATAATGTCTCCTTTAGGAAAATGCTTCTTTAATTGTCAAGAGTTCCCTATCACCGACATCGTAATTTTGTTCCGTTGCAGATAATCAACGAGAAAAATATGCACATGGGTGCATACTGCTATCTGGGCCCATCCTTTGCGATAACAATCCCCCAATAGCAGTTTCTGAGGCGTCCACTTCAATAAAAAATGGATTAAGAACATCAGGATGAATTAAGATAGGAGCGGAACTAAAGGACGTTTTCTAAAAAGAAAAAGCTTGCTCTGCAGCAGAAGACCAACCAGGGAATTTGCCTTTCTTGGTGAGTTGAGTAATAGGGAGTACTATTTTGGAAAATCCCTGAACGAAACGTCTATAAAAGTTGGCAAAATTCAAAAACCTTTGTACTTCTTTTAAGGATTTAGGAGAAGGCCAACTTAAAATAGCTTTCATTTTCTCTGGATCCATCTCGATTCCAGTAGATGAACAATGTAATCCAAAAACGGGATCTTTCAACATTCAAATTCACATTTTTTTGGTTTAATGTACAAAAAATGTTTACGTAACTTAAGTAGCATTAGGCAAACTTGAACACAGTGTTCCTGTAAGGTCTGAGAAAAAATTAATATGTCGTCCAGATATGCTACAACAAAAATATCCAGAAATTCTCTCAAAATGTCATTGATTAAATGCTGAAAAGTTACAGAAGCATTACTTAAACCAAACGGCATAACTCGATACTCAGTGTCCATATCATGTACGGAAGGCTGTCTTCCATTCATCACCAGAATGAATCTGTACCAAATTATAGGCACCTCGTAAATCTAATTTGGTGAAAATCTTTGCCAAGTGAAGACTATCCAAGAGTTCTGGAATTAAAAGTAAAGGATACCTATTCTTGACTGCGACTGAATTAAGTTCTCGATAGTCAATACATGGATGTAGGGTACCATCCTTCTTTTCCACAAAAAAATTGGAGCCCCTGCTGTTGATGTCGATGGTTGAATGAATACCTTCTATAAGTTCTCATCAATGTAATCTTTCAATGCCTTAAGTTCGGGTCCAGACAATGAATAAATTCTTCCAAATGGAATTTGTGCCCCTGACAGAAGATCAATGGGACAGTCATACAATCTGTGTGGTGGTAGACGGTCCGCATTCCTCTTGTGACAGAGATCCTCGAACTCCTTGTACGGACCTGGTAGGAAGGAAGCAATAGCAGACGAACATGCTGGAATTCTTGGAGGTGAGGGAAATGAACTCTTCTCTTCAGGAAAGGTCTTCGTCTGAGTTTTCCATCTATTGTTGGATTAATGGACATCAACCAGGATAATCCCAAGATTATTGGGAAATGAGGAGAGGCAATGGCTAGGAAATTAATTTGACATTCAAAATTACATGGAAATTTTTAATGACAATGGATCAGTTTCCCATTTCACAGGCCCTGAACTAAGAGGTGACCGATCTACTCATGAAGAGGAGTTCTTGCAGTCCTTTATATGGTAACTGGTATTTTTGGATCAGATGAAAATCAATAAATTTCCCCCCTGCACCAGAATCTATCATTGCTGTCACCGGAATACTCAGACTTCCACGTATTAATAAGACCTGACATGTTAAATGACCTGGAATAATTTTTGAGTCCCCAGGTAAAACAGAAATAATGGAAGTCTGACTCATCAAACATGCTTGATTTGGTTTTTTATTAAGTGCAGTTTTCTTTTTCAGAGGGCAAACTGGTGACCACAGCCACCGCAATAAAGGCATAACCTTAATTTTCTCCTGCGATATTTTTCTTCCAGTGACAGAGCTCCATGCACAAGATCAAAGGCACATAAGATGGACGTAGTCCCTGTTTTTCTGCTCTCCTTTCTTGAAATCTCCTGTCAAACTGGATGCATAATTTAATCATATCTGCGAAAGCAACTGGAGTTTCACCTAATACAAGCTCATCTTTAATTTAATCAGCCAGACCCTGACGAAAATTAAAACACTGTGCCCCCTCGTTCCAATTGACATCTTGAATCCATTTCCAGAATTCAGTTGCATATTCTGTTACTGATTTTTTCCCTTGGCAGAGATATAACAAGCAGTTTTCGCTGTAAAAGTCCGATTTGGGTCATCAAAAATCAGTTTCATGGCAGCCAGGAATTGAGACAGGTTGCTCAGAATAGGGTCAGAATTTTCCAGATACAGGGATACCCATGACAAAGCATCACCCAATAGGAGGGAAACAATCAATCTCACTTTAGCAGTGTCGTGGGGTAGCGGAGTGGGGTAAACTGGAACTGCATCTGGCATTGGTCTAGGAATAGTGATGGGCACAAATTCGCTGTGAATTTCCGTGTTTCGCTGCCGGCGAATAAATTTGCTGGTGTCAAAATATATTTGACACCAAAGACAATGCTGAAGCCGGCGACAATTCAAACGCCAGTGACAATTCTAGGCTCCCATTGACTTTAATGGGCGTCAGAATTGTTGGCGGCGTCGGAATTGTTGCTGGTGTCAAAAATATTTTGACGCCAGTGTCAAAATTTGCGTTTCGTGAATTTTTCACCATTTTCGCATCTGTTCCATGGGTGTAGCATCATCGCCAGGAAGCTCTGCTTCTTCCGGATTCATCTTTGTTTTTTAGTGGGTGCAGTTATTCTGTTAGGACTTTAATGTAAATAAGTGAGGAAACCGGAACTTAAGCAGCAAGAAAGACAATTATATCTGAGAATAACTAGAGTCTATGGTCTTCAGGTATTGGTAACGGAGAAAGTTCTCACGAATCTCAGAGAGCACTGATCAACACTCCTACAGAAGAATGGTCCGAGCTTCCAGGAAAGTATAGCTGTAGTGGGAAATGCTTCTATTGGGAGTTATGCGGTCTTAATGATGACCTCTTCCTACAGGTTCTCAGGGAAGTAATCCTGCACCGGATGATCTTACTTATAGGAAGAGTTGGTGTAACTCCGAACAGCCAATCAGAAATTACAGTCCTTGCAGAGTTAAGTAATCTTGGACCGTTGCAACCATGGCTAAGTATCTAGTCCCAGAAATAGGAGCCAACCAATGGTGTCAGCCCCCCACTTAGGTAGAATTTCATACAGTCAATAGTGTATGTAGTAGCAAGCCTTACTTTAGGTTGGTGCAATAAGTTTAGTATATGAAATACAACATTTTTAGTGGGAGTAATACTGTATGTGGTTCTTCCCTAGCTTAGAACCTGCCACTTTATTTTATTCAATATTAATTCAATAAAATATAAATTATTGCAACACATTTTTAAATTACCTTATCCCATCTCACCTAGAGTACTGCAACTTGCCACTAACTAATCAACTTAAATCCCACCTCTCCCCCTTCCAGTCTCAAAAACTGCTGCTAGTGTCGTTTCATTTTATCATAGAGAAAAAACACCCTCCTTTTCCAAAAGAGGCCTTCCTGTTTAACCTACTAAGGGGCAATTAGCAAAGGAAAACCATTTGCAGCTCTTGCTACATCTTGATAAAGCTATTCTAAAATGAATGTGCGTCTTTCAACAATAGACTCCAGATTGCATTCACTTCTGGTTTAATTCTGGTTTCTTCCCAACCAATTTCTTGCAGATGTATATACTTATAAATAATAATTAATAAAACTGTATTTTTGCAGAGCAAGGGCATTCATTGCAGAGAGGACACTATAAATATGTAAATAACATAATTTGTAGCAATATAAAATAATATTCTGAAAATTATACATTTTATCTTTGGTGGCCAGCAGGAATCAGTATTTAGAAAATTCTTTCACAACAAAAGGCTTGTTCTTCAGAGCTGTCAAACATAAATAAATAAAACCTTCCCGGGATCCTCCAAATAAATTACTGCCTATTGGGTCTGAGTAAAATAAAAAGTCAAGCCATTCAGAAGCAGAAGGAAAAAAATAATACACTAATGTTATTTTAAGGACACATATGTATATCTTTAAGTTGAGTGAAGTATAAAATATGTCAACATTTTATGGAAGAGTTTTTGTTTCTATTTCAGAAAATTCCATTAAACAGATAGTGTCCCTGTGAATTTCAAAAGCATGTTGTGACTGCACACTGGTCCCTTGGCTTTCCAGTCTTTGAAGACTACATTACTGTCTTTTTTTGGCATGTGTTATGTGGCAGGGCCCTTGCAAAATATTTCAAGCATTAGAAGTGAATTGCTCAATTTCAGCCCAATTGACGCTCCTTCAAATGGAATCTGAATTGATCAGTGTACCTCCACATGAAATTGCCATCACGGTGTTAGCTCTCAATGATATAAAATCTGGCCTGCCTTCTTTGGAAAGAATGAGAAATCTGTAGATTTTTTTCCTCCCATCTCTTTGGCTTTTATCTGCAACTTTTTTTAAGGGTTTCAGTTATTGAAATAAAATTACATACATTTAAACATGAATAAAGACTTTACATTTTTAAAAGCTAGTACAAGACTTTTTTTCTCCCTCTTGTACTCACTATGGCATGGTCTAAATACATTATTATAGTGTAGTATGCAGTGCTAACTCAGGATATTAGCACTGATCCCTTTAATAGCATTTTAGTAATGTAAAAATACCTATGTTTTATTTAAAATACAAACATAATTACATCATTATAATGTTGTAGCAACTGCATACCTAAACTTTTCTGGTTCCTTCTAACAGACACGGTGACAGTAATATACAACAGAGACAACAGAATACATCTACATTATATCTCTGCAACTACAAAGAGCTGTATTTGAATGTTCAGATGCTCTTTGAAATAGTCCAATTATATATTCTATTTGAAAACTCTCAGTTTTACAGATTCCAAAGGAAAACCCAAATATAATTTCTATATCAGTAATTTTTGTCCTAATCTTAGCACACCAGCTCTATCGAAAGCCTCGGATCACAAGTGAGGAGTTGCCTCCAGTAGGCAGCCTCAAAACCAGTTATGGATAAATGTAAGGTCAGTGGCTGATATTTTTTTACAGAATACAGGTTTCAGTTAAAACCATATGGACTGTGCACAGTTGTCTTACTTGAAGCATCATTTTCTATTCAATAACCCATTTACTGTATAGCAATCATTATTTATGAAGTTCTTGCTATAATAAGGGGGAACAGTGTGTGGTTGTGAATTGGTCCATTCTTTCCTTTAAGTGAGGTCTTTTATAAATGACTAGACTTAAATATCCCTTTGCTTTGGTAAAAAAAAGATTAACAATTTACATAGACATAAGAAATTAGGAATACATGAGAATTAAGGTGAACACAACTTTAGTACTGCAAGTGTAGAAATTTCTAATTAGACATTCAGACATTGCAGCAGTTATAACAGACAGGTAAGATAGAGCCAATGGGCGTCAAAATAATTTTGACACAATTTCGACATGAGAGACAAGTTTTATATGCGCAACTCTTTTGTCCAAATGCATTAAAGTCAACGGCCATCCGAATAGTTTTGAGGCACCAATTTTTATGTATTTGCTAATTTTGATGCACACAAATGTGGGAAATGTGGAAATATGTTGCAAATCCATGCTTGCCGAATACATTTGCCCATCACTACTTATGGTCAAACACATACGAAAGTCATAATATCTGGAAATATGGAGCTTTAAATCAGTTATTACGAGGCTCACATTTCTCTACACTTAGGGACAGATTTACTAAAGGGTGAAGTGGCAAACGCTGGCTACAATTCGCCAGTGTTACCACCCGCAGGGACATTTACTAACGGGCGCAGGTGTCAATTCGCTAGCGAAAGAGATAGGCGCTAGTGCTCACTCTATCACTCACTCTATCGTCAGGCAACAATTCACTCTGGCGAATGGACGTTACTCCACAAATTCACTAAAGTGTGAATTTTACGTACCTTTTTAGGTACCTTTTTTGCCAGACTTGCCTTCGCCAGTTCAGACCAGATGAAGTGCACTGGAGTGCATAGATCTTCCTCAATATTTTGTTAGTTACATCATATTCTTTAGTGGAAAAAGCATCAAAGTTCAAAAAAAAGCTTTTTTCAGATTGATAGCCTGCAAAAGTCCTTAAAAATGTTTTTGGGTAACTGGTTTCCCCCATACATTTTCTAACATATGGAACATTAAATATACATTGGGCTCACGTGTAGGGCATTATAACAACTCTAATGTCTTGACTAGAGTATGCTTCGATTCAGAACTAATCCCACAACACTGCCCAGCGCACAAAGGAATGTCCAATGATCCAGACTTGTAGATATCCACCTTAACAAATAAAAAACCACAAAAACACAAATTAACAAAACACATTCCAACTTCGTATCATATGTGTTGTCACATAATGAACCCCCTTTAGACCAATGCCAGTCGCACATAACTGAAATCTTTTGGACTTTCACCGGCCAATCCGTTTCACCACTGCTTCACTTAAACCAGGCAGTGCTGCCTCCGTGGCTGCCCCTATCTGGAAAGAATGAGAACCATACTCAAGTGGGGACCTTTCTAACTTCCCCAGCCCCAACCTGAAAATCCTTATGAACTGGTACCTGGTTAATGGCGTGCCATCCTGGTGGATCAATAATGAACCGCCAATCCCAGGACGGGACTCCAATAACTGCCTTACACTATCCCATGGGCAATTTGACCCCCCCATGTAAAACATATAACATAATCTTCTTACCTTTTCCTACCTTTGGACCTTCTGAGCCATATGTCCACTCTGTTCGTTCCCATTTCCATGTCTCCCAACTGAAGCCCCCTAGGTATTTGCTTGCTATGGCTCACCAGCTCCCCCACTCTGAAGGCCAGAACAAAAGCCGCCCGGAACAAAGTCCCTTTGTAATGTGAAAAACAAATCCCTCAAAACCTGTATTAAACTTCCCAGCAACTCAACTGTCACAGGGCTCAGGGGGTGCCTCTTGAACCCTTTTTTAAAACTTTTACTGCTTGCTGAATTACAAAATTTTTTGTGCAATCTTCCCCCCTTTTAGTTTTAACATAAAGGCTAGTGCCACCATACCCTTTTCAATCTGGGCTACCGACCTACCACTTTCCTCCATCCAATATACCCACCACAGCATGATCTCCTGTCTACCCTGTGGGTAATCTGCTCCCCCGGCCCAACTGATTACTCCTCCCAGACCTTACCATATGAGGCCTAAGTCAACTCAGCCACTGAGGATCTCACCAACCCTCCAATCCTGTTGTCCTGAGTTTTCAAAGACCCGCCGGGAAAGAATGGCCTTCTCTGTCTGCTCCCGGAGTCAGGCATCAGAAGCGATCCCACTAGAATCAAGATAAAGCATTGGCAATCTCATTCCGCACCCCTTCTAGGTGCACTGCTCGGAAACCCACATTTAACTGTAAGCAGCGCAACACCAAAATCATCAAAAGTCGCACCACCTCTAGTGAGGAAGCCGACTGCCTGTTTATAGCCTGCACCACCCCTATATTGTCTGAGGTAAAGATAACCCTTCTTTTGGCCAGCATGTCCCCCCAAATGAATAAAGCAATCACAATCAGAACATCTCTAGGAAACATAAGCTCCTGGTCAAACCCAGCACTGACCACTCCTGGGGCCACCTTTCTGCACACCATTTACCACCTAGATAAGCGCCAAACCCACCTTCACCAGTGAACAGCTGCAATTCCTTATTGGCCACCTCTTCTTCCGGGAATATCAACCTCCCATTAAATGAATCCAAGAACCGCCGCCAAATCTCTAAGTCCTCCCTTACCTCTCGTTGCAACTGGATAAGTTGGTGGGGGTCCATTGTGCCTGCTAACAACCTGCCCAGCCTCCAACAGAAAACTCTGCCCATCACAATCACTCGGCAGTCAAAATCAAGCCTGCCCAGCAGTGACTGCACCTCCCTAACAGTTGCCTTGCGTTTTTGTGCCAAACTGTTCACCAATTCCTTTAGGTCAGTCAGCTTATCTAGTGGCAGACGACACTGTGTCAGTTTCCAAACCTAGGAAAACAAAGTGATGTCACCAGCCCTCCGTCGTTTCTGGCACTAGTGGGACCACAAAATCCCCAGCAACTTCCTGAAGAGTCTCGAAAATATGGAAACATTGGCCGGTTCTACACAAAAGAAAATCATCTAGATAATGCACCAATCCTTTAGAGTTTGCTCTGCATCGCACCACCCACTCTAAGAACAAACTAAACTTCTCAAAGTAAGTGCACGAGATGAAGCAACCCATGGGCAGGCATAGATCAAAGTAAAAGCAACCCTTAAAAGCACATCCCAGTAAGTGATGGCAATCGGGGTGAAAGAGTAAAAATCGGAACACTCATTCCATGTCCGTCTTTGTCAACCACACCCCCGACCCAGCTTTTTTGACAACCGCCACAGCCTGGTCCAAAAACGTGTATGAAACCGCAACAAAGATCCGGGTCAATATCATCATTCACTGACATGCCTTTTGGTTAAGATAAATGATGAATTAATTGGAACTTCCCTGGTTCCCTTTTTGGAACCACCCCCAATGGTGATACCCTCTTCAAAAGGGGAGGCTCCACCTCCTTATGTAACTTCTGTAGCACTAAGTTGCCTGCAACTGATCTGAGATTCCCATGGACCTCCCCCTGTGATTTAGGTTGAAATGGAATCCTAAACCCCTCCCTCAGCAGCTCCGCCCCTTTTCTACCATACAGATCTAACCACGGCCGAGGTTTACCGGTGTCCTCCCCTTTGTTAGCATGGGGATGTGCACCCCCACAAACCGAGCACTCATGCTTAAATCTACAAGAGCTTCCCCACTTGCACTGTCCCTCATTGTACTGCCAACAGAAACCAGGTTTGTACACCGACCATGAGGACCCCTGCTGTGTCCCCCCCGGTGCTTCTCTGAAAGGGGAATGTCTTCTGAGCGCTCATCAACCGTAACCAAAGTGGCATGTCTCGCTGGTCCCATCCCATTCCTGGGGTGGCCGCTAAACTCTGACGCCCGGTGGAAGAATTGCTGACCTATTACAATGAAACAAGAGTGGTGGAAAACCAGACTAATTCAGAGCATGTTTGTTTGTTTGTTTATAGCAGAGCCTAAAGAAGCATTGTGTCGAAGTAAGTTCCAGTGAAGCTTGCAGAATGGATAGTGCTCAACAGTGTATATAAGTGCATTGTCCAGTCAGCAAGCATAGTTGATATTAACTTTGGTAGTTACTTCATTATGCTCTGCGATAAACCATAGAACTCTGTGCTGTCCCTTTAGAGGCAGCAGTATTGTGTTATCAGCAAGATGAACCCTTAACTTCAAAAGTCAGTTAAGATCAGCAGAATCCCATTGCACATATAGAGATCAGAGCGTCCTGTTTTTTTTGCAGCAACGCAGACTTACACTATGCCCACTAGCCAGTAATGCTGAAGAATGAAAGTAAAGAAAATCTACAATTTTACATTTTAATACCTCTACATTTTTAAAAGGAATGAAAAAATGTAATAAATTGAACTTAGAACCCACAAAAAATATAAAATTATTGTAGACTATACCGGAGAGCACATTAACTGGGTTAACAGCAGTTTTACACCAGACTTTGAGTTGAACAGCACTCGGGTCACAACTGTCTGTTCAGGTTTCAGCCTTGAGCAACCCAAACAATAATCTGGCCAATAACCATCACTGATGTAAAGCACTCCCAAGGCATAAACATGCACCAAATGTCATAACCCCACCCCATCTGTTACTGCTCTGCCCCCAATGTCATCATCTCATCCTCTTCTTAAGTTTTTGTTGAGGTCAAAGGTGGCAACCCAATTATTGACTAAGACTCACTCAGCTGCCTTCACAGTCAGTTAACCATAGGGTGGCTGGCACTATCACTTTCAAAGAAAGCAGTTGATGCAATAGCCTGATATTAGAAGTCTATCTGCTAATACCAGGCAAAATGGAGTGCAAAATGCCCCTCCAGGAATACAATGATACAGGCGTCCGGCAGTGTTTTAGTCACATGGGCAGGGGTATACATAGGCATTTTTTCTAAATTTCCGATCTTGCACTAAATTCAGACCTTGTACTAGATTCAGACCTTTTTGTGTTCCTCAGCAGTCTAGCACTTGATTCCAGGATCATAATAATCGACCCCTCATGTGTGGAACAAAATATGATTAATAAATTACAATATTCCATATAGAATTATAGAACCTTTAATTCTAGGTAAAAATTAAGATGTTTTTGATATTTCTGATGTGGACTTTTATACTTCTTGGGCTGAGCCACTGTTAATGCAATTGAGCTTAAATATCTAAAAATGGATTGTCAAAATAATTCACCCTCAGGCTTGGATCCATAGCTCAGTACCCCTAGTTTGGAAATCTCTAACTTATAACAATAGCTTCTATTTATATATTAGTCTACTGTTTTATTTTCCCCTTTTGTTATTACTTACAGTGCTTTTTCCTTCACTAGAGATGTTTAATGTTGCTTTTTTGTCTGTGAAGACAAGAAAAATTATTCAGAGAACTTTATATCTGACACAACAAAAGTTAAATATTGACTTGCATAGCATCATCAAAATTCCTCTAATGATGTTCACTGAAAATTTTTTTTCACATATTTAAAAATGCTTAAAACATGAGGGGCCCAACTTAGCTTAATTTTTAAAAGTTTTTAATTGAATATTTCAGTTAATTCATCTATATTAATGGAAAGTTGCATGGGAATGACTTTCAACTCATGACATGGATTGGAGAAAATGGGAACAAAATAGAAAAACAAAGGTAAAATTGCATTTTTTTTAGATATAAGATGCTATATACAGTATCCACTAAGATTAATGTGCTCTGGGTATTTTCACACTTTTTCACCATTGTCTTATAGAAGCCTTTTGAGCACCTGGGAACCATCAGTCACAATCATGATGATATTGAGGTCATCGGTGCCTGGGTGCAGTCCTCGATCGGTAAAATCAATGGAAATAGTAGAGATCGCACTCGCAGGTCTTAAGTATAGTAAGAAGATTTTTATTGTGGACAATCGCTGACGTTTCGGCTGATACAACAGCCTTTCTCAAAGTGAAAAATGTGTCAAACAAACGGAAATAAATACACAGTGTGGCGGGAACAAAATCAAAAGGAAACACCGGAGGCAGAGGAAATGACGTGTAAGTGACAGCATAGGTGAAAATAAACATAAGTAAAAAACAAAAAGGACATAACAAATGAATGGAAACAAGAATCAAGTAAAGCGAACAATAATAAAGAATTTTTCACAAAAGGCTACAACAATGAAATAAAATAAAAATAAATATAAATGATAGTTATCATACACAAAATTCAGAGTCGCTCTACCAAATGTATGCGCTCATAAAAGTTACTCTACACGACGCTAATATTATATTACGAAGTGTCAATCGAAAATAGACACTGTGTCTTTGTTTTTAAAAAATGTTACCGGCTCATATGTCACTAGGAATAGAAGCTTTATATCAAGCGGAAGAAATAGCTGAATGTAGAGGGGGACACAATATGGTTGTGTATCTATATATGCAAAGGAACATCCATTTAATGGTGCTATGAAAAACGGGAGTAACAGGGTGCTTGGACCGTGAACCAGAAGGACTAGGGAGGGACGAATGCCGTTGAAAAGGATAATCCTTTTCAACATCATTATTGAGTGTGACATGTATTGCGGACCACCTATACAATTTGTAATATCATTATTGGAATTATGCCTTTAACTGAATTATTTTCATTTTGAAACTATTTTTTACCAACAAAAAGAGGGTACGAAGATGGGGGCACCGATGGCGACCTCATATACAAACCTATTCATGCACGAATTTGAGAGCAAACATATTATACCATACCACAAAAACAATATTGTGTTATTTATAAGATTTATTGATGACATCTTCATTTTGTGGAGGGGAACCAAAAAAGAATTAAATGGTATTGTTAATAATATTAATGGTGTCTCGGAAAGGGTTGCATTTATGACTAAATGTGACAGCGAAATTGAGTTTTTAGATTTTGGGGCACATTTACTTAGCTCGAGTGAAGGTTTAGAATAAAAAATACTTCGAAGGTTTTTTTTTGGCTACTTCGACCATCGAATTGGCTACTTCGAACTTCGACTACGACTTCGAATTGAACGATTTTTTTTAAAAAATCATTCGACTATTCGACCATTCGATCAAAGTACTGTCTCTTTAAAAAAAAAACTTCGACCACCTACTTCGCCACCTGAAACCTGCCGAGCACCAATGTTAGCCTATGGGGAAGGTCCCCATAGGCTTTCTAGGCAATTTCTGATCAAAGGAAAATCGTTCAATCGATGTATTAAAATCCTTCGAATCAACAGATCGTAATATGTTGTTACATGCTGAAAGTTGTCATGCTCCAGCATTCACTGTCACAATTCTGCCGGCTGTTAAGGAACAACTCTGACCAAGATGTTTGTGAAAAACAACTTATTGAGATGAGAGAGAGGTTTGTACAGCGATGTTACAAGGCAGACTTATTGGATGCAGCATTACGTAAGGCTAATAGGACTTCATACCAACAAAATTCTATCAAAGAAGCTACAGAATTAATTTTTTCCACTTGTTATAATAATTATTTTACATCATTGAGACAGGCATTGAGGGCTAACTGGAAAATCATACAGGCTGATAATAGGTAAATTTTTTAATATTCCTCCCTCACTTGGCTTTCAAAGGGGTCAACATTTATGGGATTTATTGGTAGTCAATGATCCGGCTAAAAGTTACAAAGGAGAATCATCCATTACCACTTGGTTACCTCCAACAAAAATGAGGTTGCTTTAAATGCCCTTCCTGCACATCATGTAGGTACATGACACCTGGAACCAGTTTTGCACATCCACAAACGGGGAGACACCTGCAAATACAGCATCACATCACTTGCACTACTACTTTTGTAGTGTATTTGATCACATGCCCATGTGGGCTGTCATACGTTGGCAAAATGGATCTTAAACTGCACCAGCACATGGGTGCCCATAGATGGTATTGCATACCATGATCAAAAAACCTTGAAACCTGTTGCAAAACATTTTCTCAAATTAGGGCATGTTGCCAACCTTTAAATATATTGCAATAGACCAGCCGAGAAGAGGAGGGGTTAGATCTAGATATTATTACAGCATGAATTCTTTTGGATCAAAAAAATTGGGGACCTTGTCACCAAAAGGACTCAATGAATTTTGTTCCTTGACTTGTTTTTTGGATGTTCGATATGATTTATCAAATATTGTCCTTTGAACTACTCCCGATAGATTGTTTTACACTTTCATCCATAATTGTGAGAACTTACGCATGCGTCCTGTTCGGCGCGGGCGCGGTAATGCGCGCCGGCGCGTGACGCGGACGCCGGCGACGGTCGCGGACGCGAAGGGGACGGCGACGGTCGCGGGCGCAGGGACGTAGGCGGAAACGCCTGTGACGGACGTGCTGGCGTCAGTTCCGTGACGTCAGCACGAAGACGCTAGTTTGGCGCCAAAAGATATGTATTTAAACCAGATCCAGACTGACATGCATTGCCTGGTTATTAGGTTAATTACTGAAACCCTAGCATCGCTTACTATTGAATTTCCTGTTGTGACCCTGCCTGAACTTGGACTACGTTTTCTGCTGCCTGTCTCGACTCTTCTGCCTGTCTTACCATTACGAACCTCGCTGCCTGCCTTTTGACCTCGGACCTCCTGACTACGACTTTGCCTGATCCTCTGTACCTCGTTTGATAGTCTCATTGGCTACTCTCCACAACCCTGCTCCCTGTTCCATTCCAGGTGGGTAGTGGTTGTGTGAGGCGCTTGTGAGTTCGAAATCTTCAGCTCCAGCTCCCTCTACGTCTGGATCACACCGGTAAGCCTGACAGTATAACCAGGCCCAATGGATCCAGCTGAAGAGGCTTCTCCATTTGCTGTGCTTACCCAGCAGCTGTCTTCTCTTACGCAAGCGGTCCGGGAGCTGCAAAGTGGATATGCTCAGCTACAGGAACATATCAGATCTCATCCGCCAGCTGTACTCCCTTCCACTTCTGCTGCCACTCCTCCTGCGCCAACAGAGGTTCAAGTCATTACATCTGAAATTTCTGAACCAAAGGTGGCTTTCCCAGAAAAGTTTGCCGGAGACCGGAAGATGTTCCGAAACTTCAGGAGTAACTGCAAGCTGCTGTTCTCTCTAAAGCCCCACACTTACCCTACTGAACAAACCCGGGTCGGGGTTATTATCTCTTTCCTTACGGGAGAACCACAGACCTGGGCCTTTCGCCTCATGGACCGCCACAGTCCAGTCCTGGCTTCGGTGGATTCATTTTTTGACGCAATGGCGGTCATTTTCGATGATCCTCATAGAGTCGCTACCGCTTAGGCTGCTTTACGTGCCCTGAAGCAAGGGGTCCGCCCTGCTGAAGACTATACGTTGGAGTTCCGGCAATGGGCGGACGACACTGAATGGAATCCTGCAGCTCTAAAGAACCAATACCGCTTTGGACTTTCTTCCGAATTGAAGAATGAATTGGCCCGCACTGGCATCCCGGATAGTTTGGAAGACCTCATCCTTCTCGCTATACAACTTGATCAGAGGCTCCGGGAGCGTAGAGAGGAAGAAAAGGCGGAGAAAGCGGGTCTTTCACCTCAAACCTAGATGTTACCATCTGCTCCTCCTCCGGTTCGGATGCCGTCCACCTTTCCTTCAGCCTTGCCTCCACCTGTCTTCAGTACAGCTCCAGAGCCTATGCACATTGGCGCTATTAAATCTGCCTTAACTCCAGAAGAACGTATCAGACGCCGCAGATTGAATCTCTGTCTTTATTGTGGACAAGCAGGCCATTTGCTCCGGGGTTGTCCGATCCGACCAACGGGTAAGAAGTTGCTCGAAAAAGACTTTACTCTCTGCCATGTTCCTGTGCCTCTCCTGACAGTCTCTTTGTCATTGCAGTGGGGAGACTAACAGGTAGAACGCCAAGCAATCCTTGACTCTGGGGCCAGTGGATGTTTTCTGGACAATAGAGTCGCACTGCAGTTCCAGATACCGCTCCAGACTAAGAAGAACCCCGTAGCTCTCCGGGTGGCTGACGGGTCTCTGATTACCTCAGGCCCTGTGGTGCAAGAAACCGTTTCTCTTTTCGTTTTATTGAATAAAGGGCATGCTGAGATTATGAACTTTGATGTAGTCTCTTCTCCTTTATTTCCCGTTATTCTGGGATTACCCTGGCTACAGAAGCACAACCCATCCATCAATTGGGCTACCGGTGAAGTAAAATTTCTTTCAAATTTTTGTTCTTCTCGATGTATTTCCTCTTCAAAAAAGGTCTGTTTCTTATCCCCTGCCTCGGAGATCCATGAACTCCTTCCTCAGGTTTACTGGGAGTTTTTGGACGTTTTCAATAAAAAAGGGGCTGACAAGTTACCTCCTCATCGCATTTATGATTGCCCTATTAATCTTCTTCCTGGGGCCCAGATTCCGTTCGGTCGAGTTTACCCTTTATCTGAGTCGGAACTTGTGGAACTTCGCTCTTATTTAGATGAGAATTTGGCTAAGGGGTTCATTAGACAGTCTTCTTCTCCAGCAGGAGCCGGGATTTTCTTTGTCGAGAAGAAAGATCATTCATTAAGGCCGTGTATAGACTACCGGGATTTAAACAAAATCACAGTTAAGAATCGTTACCCACTTCCTCTCATTCCTGAACTATTTCAACGTTTGGCGGAGGCTAAGATCTTTTCTAAACTGGATCTTCGGGGCGCCTACAATTTGGTCAGAATAAGAGAGGGCGATGAATGGAAGACGGCCTTTCGTACTCGTTATGGGCATTTCGAATACCTAGTCATGCCCTTTGGTCTTTGCAACGCTCCTGCTACGTTTCAACATTTTGTTAACGACGTTTTCAGAGACTTCCTCTATATATTTGTCATCATTTATTTAGACGATATTCTTGTTTTTTCTAATTCGTTGGAAGAACACAGATTTCATTTAAAGAAGGTCCTGGCCC
Source organism: Xenopus laevis (assembly GCF_017654675.1). NCBI lineage: Eukaryota > Metazoa > Chordata > Amphibia > Anura > Pipidae > Xenopus > Xenopus laevis. Next base: position 26,604,246 of record NC_054388.1, on the reverse strand, counting down.
GCTTACGCACTCATCAGCTATATGCTAAAATTGAGAAATGTGTGTTTGAACAATCATCTGTGGATTTTTTGGGTTTCTGTATTTCTCCTCAGGGTATCCAGATGGACTCCAGGAAGATTTCTGCAATTCTTAACTGGCCAATTCCGTCTTCTAAAAAGGCCGTTCAACGTTTTATCGGCTTTGCAAATTTTTATAGAAAATTTATAAAGAATTTTTCTCAAGTTATCCTCCCAATCACTGAGCTAACGCGCAATAATCAAAAGTTTGTTTGGTCTACACAGGCTCAGGAGGCTTTTGAGAAACTGAAGACACTTTTCACTTCAGGCCCAATTCTTCACCATCCAGATGTTTCCCATCCTTTCATTCTGGAGGTCAGAACTTGCGGTGGGTGCTGTATTGTCACAGAGAACTGGGTTTCAAGAGGATCTTCATCCTGTTGCTTTCTTTTCTCGTAAACTGGCCAAGAGTGAGTGTAATTATGATGTGGCTGACCGCGAATTACTCGCTATCAAGCTGGCACTTGAAGAATGGAGGTATCTCCTCGAAGGGTCTAAACATCCGATTCTCATTTTTACAGATCACAGGAATCTGGAATATTTACGTTCAGCCAAGAGGCTTAGACCCAGACAAGCTAGGTGGGCTTTATTTTTCATGAGATTTAACTTTCATCTTACTTACAGACCTGGATCAAAAAACGTTAAAGCAGATGCTTTATCTCGAATGTTTTCTCCTGAAAACGAGGTTTCCCTGGCTCCTGAGACGATTCTAAATTCCAATAACTTCCTCCTGCTTCAATCTACCCTGTTGGATAGAATTAAAGATGCTTCTTTAAACATCTCTGAACCATCGTTACTGTCTAAAGAGGGTCTTCTTTTTCATCAAGGCAAAATTTTTGTTCCAGAACAAATGCGTTTGGAGGTCCTTAAAAACAGTCATGATTCCAAATTGGCAGGTCATCCAGGTATAAAGAAAACTATTATCTTGGCTAAGAGATTATTTTGGTGGCCTGGGATTGCTAAAGATTGTTTTAAATTTGTTGCATCATGTGAAATCTGTTCTAGACTCTCATTCTAGGCCTATTGGTCTTCTTCAACCTTTGCCAGTGCCTTCCCGTCCATGGGGATCAGTTTCTTTGGACTTTATTTCTGATTTACCTTTTTCCTGTGATTGTTCCACCATTGTTGTTTTTGTTGATCGTTTAAACAAGATGGCGCATTTTAAAGCTTTACCAAGACTTCCTTCTGCCTCCGAGACCGCCGATACTTTCATTAAAGAGGTGGTAAGACTCCATGGCCTTCCAGATGAAGTAGTGTCTGATCGGGGACCACAATTCACTTCACAGTTTTGGAAATCATTGTGTGAAGCACTCAAGATTTCGGTGTCTCTTTCTTCTGCGTTTCACCCTCAGTCCAATGGCCAGACCGAGCGAACTAATCAGACTCTCGAGCAATATCTGAGGTGTTATTCTTCTTACCTTCAAGACGATTGGGTCAATCTTCTTCCTCTTGCAGAGTTTGCTTATAATAATTCCCATCATTCTTCAATCAATCAGTCCCCCTTCTTCGCAAACTATGGTCTTCATCCAGTAACTTTTCCCTCTGCCATTATTTCGGATATTTTAGTCCCTGCTGTCAAGGACAGATTAACCTTTCTATCTAATAATTTTCAAAGACTGCAAGAAAACATGAGGAAGGCTCAACAAAATTTCAAGACTTATGCCGATCGGAGGCGGAGAGGTGACCCAGAGTTCAAGGTGGGTGACCGTGTGTGGTTATCAACTGTTAACCTTAAGCTTTCTTGTCCTAGTAGGAAGTTGGGTCAACGTTTCCTGGGTCCTTTTCCTATCATTCGTCAAGTCAATCCTGTGGCCTTCCAGCTTAAACTTCCAGCATCCTGGCACATCCATCCGGTATTTCATGCTGCTCTTTTGAAACCAGTCTCAACGTTCCGATTCCCTGGGCGTTCGGCTCCTCCGCCGCTTCCTGTGGTGGTCGATGGTCAAGAGGAATTTGAGGTTGAAGAGATCCTGGATTCCAGATTAAGAGGCAAGCGGCTTCAGTACCTGGTGAGGTGGAAGGGTTACGGTCCGGAAGAGAATTCTTGGGAACCAGCATCTAACATCCACGCTCCAGAGTTGCTGGAAAAATTTCATGGAACTTATCCTGGTAAGCCTGCTGGTTGTCACGTCCTGAGGCCGCTCCTTGATGGGGGGCAATGTGAGAACTTACGCATGCGTCCTGTTCGGCGCAGGCGTGGGCGCGGTAATGCGCGCCGGCGCGTGACGCGGACGCCGGCGACGGTCGCGGACGCGAAGGTGACGGTCGTGGGCGCAGGGACGTAGGCGGAAACGCCTGTGACGGACGTGCTGGCGTCAGTTCCACGACGTCAGCACGAAGACGCTAGTTTGGCGCCAAAAGATATGTATTTAAACCAGATCCAGACTGACATGCATTGCCTGGTTATTAGGTTAATTACTGAAACCCTAGCATCGCTTACTATTGAATTTCCTTTTGTGACCCTGCCTGAACTTGGACTACGTTTTCTGCTGCCTGTCTCGACTCTTCTGCCTGTCTTACCGTTACGAACCTCGCTGCCTGCCTTTTGACCTCGGACCTCCTGACTACGACTTTGCCTGATCCTCTGTACCTCGTTTGATAGTCTCATTGGCTACTCTCCACAACCCTACTCCCTGTTCCATTCCAGGTGGGTAGTGGTTGTGTGAGGCGCTTGTGAGTTCGAAATCTTCAGCTCCAGCTCCTTCTACGTCTGGATCACACCGGTAAGCCTGACACATAATCATTTGTGATGTATTTAATTGTCCTAAAATAATACATTTTTGTACATTGTAAAACGTGAATGTGAATTGAACTTCACTCTGGCTGCACCTTCACCTTTTTCCCGAATTCATTGGTTACCAAGGCAGCTGTTTTAGCTTGGGACACGGGGGAAGTAATGTTAGCTTTTCATGGGAGATGTGGGGCATATTTCCTTTTAAATTGTGTAATTTAACAATTTTGTAACAGTGAACATTTTGAAAAAGGTTTTAGACCAAAACCGAAACATCAATTTAATTGTTAACACTGAAATAAAATAACCATTCACCTGAGAGACATTAGGAGAGTGCGGCCTGTGGAGGTATGTGTGTGTGTATATATATATATATATATATATATATATATATATATATATAATATATATATATATATATATATATATATATATATATATATATATATATATATATATATAATCCAGTAAATGGACCCGCATATTAGTGAAATAAATGTGTCTTTATTCACAAGTTCATTTCCAACGTTTCGGTCCTCTCTGGGACCTTTTTCAAGGATAAGTGACATGTGCATGGGTGATTATTTAAATACAGTTCAAATTTGGCGCCAAGTGTGACGTCATGACTAGAGATGTCGCGAACTGTTCGCCGGCGAACTTGTTCGCGCGAACATCGGGTGTTCGCGCTCGCCGGAAGTTCGCGAACGTCGCGCGACGTTCGCCATTTTGGGTTCGCCATTGTTGGCGCTTTTTTTTGCCCTCTCACCCCAGACCAGCAGGTACATGGCAGCCAATCAGGAAGCTCTCCCCTGGACCACTCCCCTTCCCTATAAAAACCGAAGCCCTGCAGCGTTTTTTCACTCTGCCTGTGTGTGCTGAAAAGATAGTGTAGGGAGAGAGCTGCTGCCTGTTAGTGATTTCAGGGACAGTTGAAAGTTTGCTGGCTAGTAATCGTTTTGATACTGCTCTGTTATTGGAGGGACAGAAGTCTGCAGGGGTTTGAGGGACATTTAAGCTTAGGTAGCTTTGCTGGCTAGTAATCTACCTTCTACTGCAGTGCTCTGTATGTAGCTGCAGTGGGCAGCTGTCCTACTTCTGATCTCATCTGCTGACTGCTGCAATAACAGTAGTCCTTGTAAGGACTGCTTTTATTTATTTTTTTGTTGTTTTACTACTACTACTACTACTACTACTATAAGAGCCCAGTGCTATTAGTCTAGCAGTGTTGGGGAGTGGGACTGGTGTGCTAATCTGCTGCTCCTAGTAGTTCAGCAGCACCAACTTTAATTTTTTTTTTTAATATTCATTTTTTTTTATTTTACTTTTTTTTATTTTACTACCGCTGTAGTAGTGTATAAGTTGACCTTTTAGGCATTATTTGCCCTGTAGGCATTATTTGCACAGTGTTTTCTTCAACCCGCCATCGAGCTGTGTGACCTTGTTCACATTCTGTCTAAATATCCATAATATTACCGTCTCCAGAAAAAACACCGGAGTCACTTTTTTCAAGCAGCCATAATATATTTTACGTAATCCGTATCCACCGCTGTAGTAGTGTATACGTTGGCCTTGTAGGCATTATTTGCACACTGTTTTCTTCAACCCGCCATCGAGCTGTGTGAGCTTGTTCACATTTTGTCTAAATATTGATAATATTATCGTCTCTAGAAAAACCACTTGAGTTACTTTTTTTCAAGCAGCATTCATATATTTTACGTAATCCGTATCCACCGCTGTAGTAGTGTATACGTTGACCTTGTAGGCATTATTTGCACAGTGTTTTCTTCAACCCGCCATCGAGCTGTGTGAGCTTGTTCACATTTTGTCTAAATATTGATAATATTATCGTCTCTAGAAAAACCACTTGAGTTACTTTTTTTCAAGCAGCATTCATATATTTTACGTAATCCGTATCCACCGCTGTAGTAGTGTATACGTTGACCTTGTAGGCATTATTTGCACACTGTTTTCTTCAACCCGCCATCGAGCTGTGTGACCTTGTTCACATTTTGTCTAAATATTGATAATATTATCGTCTCTAGAAAAACCACTTGAGTTACTTTTTTTCAAGCAGCATTCATATATTTTACGTAATCCGTATCCACCGCTGTAGTAGTGTATACGTTGACTTTGTAGGCATTATTTGCACAGTGTTTTCTTCAACCCGCCATCTAGCTGTGTGTATTATCGTTTCCAGAAAAATATATTTTTTCTGGCAACTGTGCTTCAGTGGCTGCAACCAAAAAAACTGGGCAAACAATGTCTACAAGGTCAACGTATGGCGAAAAATTACTATTTTCAGCATTTATATGGCATATTTTTTCTGGCAACTGTGCTTCAGTGGCTGCGTCCAAAAAAACTGGGCAAACAATGTCTACAAGGTCAACGTATGGCGAAAAATGACTATTTTCAGCATTTATATGGCATATTTTTTCTGGCAACTGTGCTTCAGTGGCTGCGTCCAAAAAAACTGGGCAAACAATGCCTACAAGGTCAACGTATGGCAGTTGTTTAAAGAGAACAGTAGATTACTAGCCAGCAAAGCTACCTAAGCTAAAATGTCCCTCAAATCCCTGCAGACTTCTGTCCCTCCAATACAGAGCAGTATCAAGCAGATTACTAGCCAGCAAACTTACTATCATCTGTCCCTGAAATCACTAACAGCTCTCCCCCTACACTATCTCTTCCAAGCACACACAGGCAGATTTTTCAGATACATTTTTGCCCTTGATCCCCCTCTGGCATGCCACTGTCCAGGTCGTTGCACCCTTTAAACAACTTTAAAATCATTTTTCTGGCCAGAAATGTCTTTTCTAGATGTTAAAGTTCGCCTTCCCATTGAAGTCTATGGGGTTCGCGAACCGTTCGCGAACCGCTCGCATTTTTGCGCAAGTTCGCGAATATGTTCGCGAACTTTTTTTCCGACGTTCGCTACATCCCTAGTCATGACTTAGAAAAAACCTTCACCAGCAGTTAAAAACATTTATACAGATGTGAATGTAATTGAAATACATACTTTTCACCACTAGGTGTCGCTGTTGTGTCAGCTGGAATTGTGCTCAGTTAAAGTGAAACAAAAGTGTCCAATAAAAGTATCCATTCCAGGAAAGTCCATGTAATCATTACAATAAAAGTATCCATTCCAGGAAAGTCCATGTAATCATTACATGGACTTTCCTGGAATGGATACTTTTATTGGACACTTTTGTTTCACTTTAACTGAGCACAATTCCAGCTGACACAACAGCGACACCTAGTGGTGAAAAATATGTATTTCAATTACATTCACATCTGTATAAATGTTTTTAACTGCTGGTGAAGGTTTTTTCTAAGTCATGACGTCACACTTGGCGCCAAATTTGAACTGTATTTAAATAATCACCCATGCACATGTCACTTATCCTTGAAAAAGGTCCCAGAGAGGACCGAAACGTTGGAAATGAACTTGTGAATAAAGACACATTTATTTCACTAATATGCGGGTCCATTTACTGGATTATATATATATATATATATATATATATTATATATTATATATATATATATATATATATATATATATACACACACACATACCTCCACAGGCCGCACTCTCCTAATGTCTCTCAGGTGAATGGTTATTTTATTTCAGTGTTAACAATTAAATTGATGTTTCGGTTTTGGTCTAAAACAGGGGTGTCCAACCTTTTGGCTTCCCTGGGCCACATTTGAAGAAGAAAAATTTTCTGGGGCCGCACATGAAATACACAACACTTTTGATTTATAAAAATAAAGGAAAAACACAGAAATTAACTACAATACCAGCTAGATAACCATATTGAGCTATACACTGGAATATGGGACAAATATAGAGCAACCTTCTCTGCTATATGATTACTAATTGGGCAATAGGTAGTCCCCCTCCTCCCTAGGTCACCACATTGTTACAACCTGGCATAGTAAGCCTATTCCTAACAAGACAACAGACTGAGGTGGTAATGATAACCCGGTAATGATAATCATTACCACCTCAGTCTGTCATATTGTTAGGAATAGGCTTACTATGCCAGCTAATCATGTGTTTGGACAAAAAACAGAACAACAACATGTTATTTCACTCTTTTATTTTCTCCATACCTTTTATTAATTGTTCATTTCTTTCTTTTTTTCACTTACTTTCCTTTTCTCTCTCCACATGCAATGTGAAGCAAATATATGGTTGTACAATGCACAAAAAAGAAGATACAAGTAAAGTTTTACAAAAAAAAGAAAAGAGAGCAAAACAAACCATCCTAATGGGATTTTTGACATTGCACTTGACTTGATAAACTACTGCTCAATGGAACCAGATATTGATGCATTAAATTAGAAGTAGTTGCAATTCTCAGTGAATATTCAAGGTGCTCATCAGATAATTTGGTTCTAATTTTGTGGCAAGCAACTCCAAAAACTGCATGGCTCTTCTCCTGCCTAATGAAAGGCTAGCTTCAGCCTGCAGCTTACTGGTAAACTTTACAAAAAAAGTAAAAGAAAAGAGCAAATTAAACCATCCTAGTGGGATTTTAGAGATTGTGTTTGATAAACTACTAATCAATGCATCAATATCTGGTTCCATTGAAGTAGTTGCAATTCTCAGTGAATATTCAAGGTGCTCATCAGATAATTTGGTTCTAATTTTACTCTTAGTGTGCTTCATTCTTCATTCATAAGAAAAGAGAGCAAAACAAACCATCCTAATGGAATTTTTGACATTGCACTTGACTTGATAAACTACTGCTCAATGGAACCAGATATTGATGCATTAGATTAGAAGTAGTTGCAATTCTCAGTGCATATTCCAGGTGCTCATCAGATAATTTGGTTCTAATTTTACTCTTAGTGTGCTTCATTCTTCATTCATAAGAAAAGAGAGCAAAACAAACCATCCTAATGGAATTTTTGACATTGCACTTGACTTGATAAACTACTGCTCAATGGAACCAGATATTGATGCATTAGATTAGAAGTAGTTGCAATTCTCAGTGCATATTCCAGGTGCTCATCAGATAATTTGGTTCTAATTTTACTCTTAGTGTGCTTCATTCTTGAAAAAAGTTGCTCACAAATATAGGTGCTGCCAAAACGTGATGACAGGAATAAGGCATGGTTGTGAAGTGAGGGATATTTATCTCTGGGAAGATAGGACCTATAAAAGTCCAGTAAAGACACATAGTCAAAGTTTTCCTTAAGTTGTCTACACATGCAATGTGAAGCAAATATATGTTTTTACAATGCAAAAAAGATGATAACTGTAAGAGTAAAGTTTACAAAAAAAGTAAAAGAAAAGAGAGCAAATTAAGCCATCCTAGTGGGATTTTTGACATTGTGTTTGATAAACTAATGCATCAATATCTGGTTCCATTGAAGTAGTTGCAATTCTCAGTGAATTTTCAAGGTGCTCATCAGATAATTTGGTTCTAATTTTACTCTTAGTGTGCTTCATTCTTGAAAAAAGTTGCTCACAAATATAGGTGCTGCCAAAAAGTGATGACATGAATAAGGCATGGTTGTGCAGTGAGGGATATTTATCTCTGGGAAGATAGGACCTATAAAAGTCCAGTAAAGACACATGATCAAATTTTTCCTTAAGATGGAAGTCAGATTGCAGCTCAATGCATTCCATTTGAAAATTGGCAGGTAACATATTTATGTCAACTGAAAATGGTGTTGCAAATATAGCAAAATGTTGTTTATTTTCCCTGAAATCCTGAAAACGTTTTTCAAATTCTTGTATCAAATCATAAAGCAAGGCTGCATATTTTTCAGTGTTCACAGGAACATGTTTGGCCAATGTGTTGAAATGCATAAAATTGTTTGCCTTAATTTGATCTTCCCATAATTTTAGTTTCGTTTGGAATGCTGTTATGCCTTGGAACATTGTGTTGATAAGCTGGTTTTTACCTTGAAGACGCATATTTAAGTCATTCAAATGGGAGGTCAAATCCACTAAAAATGCTAAATCTGTAAGCCAGTTTTCATCATCAAGTTCAGGCACACATTTTGCTTTTGATACCATAAATGACTTTACTTCATGTCGCAAATCATAAAATCTTTTCAACATTTGGCCTCGACTTAGCCATCTTACTTCTGAGAAGTAAATGACATCACCACAGTCAGCATCTATACTTCTAAGAAATTCCTGGAACTGGCGATGATTCAAGCCCTTGGCCCTTATGAAATTCACAGCCTTTATCACTATTTGCATGATGTTATCCATTTTTAAAGCTTTTGCACATAAATTTTCTTGATGTACTATGCAATGATACTTCATTAAATGTGAGTTTTGGCAGCAATTGCATCATTTTCTATTAATTTTACAAGTCCCTCTCTTCTACCTACCATTGCTGGGGCACCATCAGTAACTATACCAGATATGTTTACAAAAGACAGAGAATATCTATTTAACATATTTTTTACTGCTTCATATAAATCTCTTGATTTAGTTGTGTCTTTTAATGGCACTAAAGAAGCCATCTCTTCAGTAACATTATATTCATTATCAATACCTCTCATAAAAATGGCAAGTTGAGCCGTATCTGTAGCATCAGTGCTTTCATCCACTGCCAAAGCATAATATTTAAATTTAGCAGCTTTACTCTTCAAACATCTTTCAACAGATTTTCCAATGTCTTCTGTTCGCCTGGCTATAGTCTGGTGTGACAAACTTATTTTAGAAATATCCCCTTTTTTTTCAGGGCAAATTATGTCTGCCACACTTTCCATACATTGCTTAATAAACTCACCATCAGTAAATGGTTTTGATTTTTTTGCTATTAAATATGTTACCACATAACTAGCTTTTACAATAGATTCTGTCTGAGTAATAACTTTTTTAAATAAATTTTGTTGAGAAGACAGACTTTTCTTAAGTTCCATTGCTTTGTCCTTACGACACATTCCTTGATACACAGAGAATTTTGCAGCATGTTTTTGCATATAATGCCTTTTTAAATTATAGTCTTTGAAAACTTGCACATATTCACCACAAATTAAGCAGAGTGCTTTACTGTTTGCCTCAACAAAAAAGTACTCTTCTGTCCAATTTTCTTTAAACACTCTTCCTTCCTCTGTAACTTTTCTTTTTCTGTGTTCTTTTTTCGATTCAGAGATTCTGAAAGCCATGCTAAAAAAAATAGGGACTATATTTATTATGTTGTTAATTGTGAAGCATGGCTAGCAATACTTAATGTGCTGCAGATGTACTGCTTACCTGCCTTTCCTAATAACAGGACTGTAGTAGGAGGTTGATGACTGCTATTTTTCTGCACTTTGAAGCTGCACACCACCACATGGGAACAAATAGCAAGAGTTTGCTAGAAGAAAAATAGGGACTATATTTACCAATTATGGCTGCCAACTGTAAAAAAGCATAGCAGGTGATGCATGAGGTGCCACTTAATAATGCTTACCTGCCTTCTAAATAACAACCAAGGCTCACTTGCAGGTTGATAGGTTAAAAATGATAAGCTCTGTGTTTCTGCTATAGGAAGCTGCACGGGAACGAATAGCAAGAGCTATAAGGAAAATATGTACTATATTACCATTTATGGCTGCCAAATGTAAAACATAGCAGGCGATGGGAGAGGTGCCACTTAAAAATGCTTACCTACCTTTCCAAATAACCACCGAACGCTCACTTTCAGGTTGATCAGCTCAGTGTTTCTGCTGTAGGAAGCTGTGTACAGTGCACCTCACAGGAACAAATAACTGTTTAAAAAAGGGAATGCTATGTAAAATGCCCGTTCATGGATGGCACACATCGCATACAAACAGGGTTGCCAGGTCTAATTTTCAAAACCAGCCCAAAACTAGCCAAGTGGCATTCAAAGGTAGCCCAAAAATAGCTCAATATTTGCAGGAAAAAAAAGTCTAAAAAATAAATGAATGTATGTGAAAATATGCCTTTTTGAAATTTTCACTGTTTTGCTAATTTTCCAATAAAGGTAGGTACAGACTTGACCATCACCAGGGGCGTAACTAAAAGAGGCCCAATTTGTAACTGGCGTATTTTCATAAAAAATTATTTATTTCACTGCACATATTGTGCTATGTTTGGGCTACTTTTGAAGTTGAATAAACAATTTATTTATAATTCATTTTTCAGTTACAAAATTAATTCTCTATTTTTGATACTATGAACTGTGAATTTAATTAAGAAGTGATAATTCATTGCAATGCACTTATAAGCTATTAAGTACATTTACCTCATAATTAATTATCTTAAAAAACAAATCAATTGATTATTGGGAATCACAGGGGGCTTGGGAATTCATTTCTTTTTAATTAATTTTTGTATTAATTCTAATTTATTGCACTGCTCTTTAATTAGCCTACAGACCTACACACAGTGAATTTAGTGAAAATAATAATTCCAGAAAATTGTGGAATAGGTATATGGCCCAGGGGTGTTATTACACAAATCCCTACTTCCAAATTTATCATGTCAAATGCAAAGCACTAAGCCAGACTAAAACAGTAAAAAATTCTGTACCTGTAAAAATACTGTGCAGGTGTATTGTGCTGAACCAGGGGAGCTGAGGTAATAATAATTGGTTGCTGTGGAGTGCAAGAGTGCCAGACTTGCCAGTAAGCTGCAGGCTGAAGCTAGCCTTTCATTAGGCAGGAGAAGAGCCACGTAGTTTTGGGAGTTGCTCGCCACGTAGTTTTGGGAGTTGCTCTCTCTCTGTGCCTTTTATCACGCTGCCAGACAAGAGGGGGCAGGGCCCAGCAAAGCCAGGAAATTGGCGCCAAAAACACGCACTGCTAGCTAGCAGCAGCTAGCAGCCGTTGGGGAGACTGGAGAACACAGGCGGTGACGTCACACGCAGAGCGCCGGCGCTGACGTCACACGCAGAGCGCCGGCGCTGACGTCACACGCAGAGCGCCGGCGCTGACGTCACACGCACCGCACGCACAGCACAGAGAGGCTGCAGCCAGCAAAACTGTGGGGAGAGGAGGCGTGCCTTTCCTCTGACGCACGCTTCCTGCTGGGCCGCACGGACCTCCATTCCGGGCCACATGCGGCCCGCGGGCCGCGGGTTGGACACCCCTGAATTGTAATCTGTAAATTCATACAAATGTATCATTTTTGTTGCTGTGTTGACTAGCAAGAGATACCAATAAAAGATCATAGTCTTTTTTAAACATCACGTGTCCAGTTATTGTTTTATAACATATTAAATGCAAATAAATTCATTTCAAATTGTACGATATCATCTTTATGCATTCAGGTATCAATTACAGGTCTATCCATACACGATATAAAATGCGTGGGACAACTACTCAAGTTAGAAAACAACTCAGCACTAGCTGCCCATTAAAGCATAAGTAAACCTTTTAAATAAGTGAATGTAAAATTGATGAGGGGGCTATTCTAAGCACTTTTGTCATTTACACTCATTATTTATTTTGTTTTGATTCCAAGATATTAAGGGATACATGTACTGTTAATATGAATGAATTTTGTTACAACAGCACCACCTGCTGGTCAGTTTCCCACCAGTCTGACCAGCAAGTAGTCAAGGAAGTTGTCAGGAGAAAGAAAGAGGCTGATGTTCTTCTGCTTAGGAAAGATGTGAGAAAGGTTTCTAGTTTTATTCCTAAGCAGAAGAACATCAGCCTCTTTCTTTCTCCTGACAACTTTCTTCCCCTCGTCAATTTTACATTCATTTATTTTAAAGGTTTACTTATCCTTTAAGTCCTTTAGGTGCAACACAGTCCAATTCATGTATCCAGAAGGCTTCCCTTTTTAGAAGGGCTTTGTCATTGTCACCCCCTCTTATCCTAGCCGGCACATGTTCTATCGGCATGCATCTAAAAGATGCCGGGCTATGTTTCTTTTCAGCCCAATGACGGGCAACTAATTGTTGGGAAATATCCTGTTTCTTCCCTTTTGATCTCTCTTCTCTTTCTGGATCCAGAGCGGCTCTAATGCTGGCTCTGTGCATAGCTATGCGTTCTTTGAGCATTCTAATGGTTTTGCCGCAATAAATTAACCCACACGGGCATTTTATGATGTACACTAGTAAAGTGGTGGTACAAGTCATCTTTGTTTAATAGTGTAACGTTTGCCCGTATGCGGATGCAGAAACTGATCACCAGTGATTAGGCTGCTACACATCACGCAGCCTGTGCATCTATATACTCCTGGTTTAGCTGAAAGAAAGTGTTGTGCCTGTGGATTAGAGTACTTTGTAACAGGGTCAGAGGGGCTTAGGATTTCCTTTAATGAGCTGCCTCTACGGTAGCTGAATTTTGGCCTATTGGGCAATTTTTTGGTTATGTTGTCATCACTCTTAACAAGGGGCCAGTGCTTTAATACACATTTTTTCATATGGCTAGAACATTCCCCATACTGACATACATAGTACATATCTTTATCACCAGTTTTCTTGTGTGTTGTGGTGGCCTCTGATAAGACTTCCTCCCGACTGAGGTTTAGTGCCCATTCCTTAGCCTCATTGATTAGAGCGCTCGGGTAGCCCCTGGAAAGGAATTTCTTACACATCTGTCCACATCTGAATTTCTGTCCACATCTTCTGATCTTTTATCTTCCTCACTATTAATGCGTATCACCCTTAATAACTGTGATCTCGGCAGGGAGTCCAGTAAATGCCTGGGGTGGTTGCTCTGATAGTGTACTATTGTGTTCCTATCCGTGGGTTTAACGTATATGCATGTTTGTAGAGTATTTTCTACTTTGTACACTTTTACATCAAGAAATTCAATACTGTCCGTACTGTAATTTAATGTGAGCTTGAAAGGACTATCGATGTGATTCAGATGCTCTACCAGGTTATTTAGCTCCTCAGTCGGGCCAGTCCATACAAAGAAAATATCATCGATATAGCGCCTATAAAAGGCGCCATATCTTCTGGATAGGGTATGACTTAAGATGCATTCATTCTCATATGCATACATGAATGTATTCGCGTATGTGGGAGCTACTTTTCGATCCCAACGAACCCCGAATTCTGCAAGAGGTGGTGTAACATACTTGATCGCTGCTCGCTTGATCTCATCCTGCTTGTAGTTGAAGAAGTAGGCCGAGAGCTGAAATCGGTGAGGAGTGAACTGTCTGGGTTCCAAGAAGCCAATCGGATCACCCTGCACAGCGACAAAGAAACCGACTGGCCTGGGAAGATCCAGATCGCTAAATACAGAGCCGAGCTGTTGGCCTTTAAAAGTGCCAAACGACTGAGATTGCAGCAGGATTATAAAGACGGCGCAGTTTACCGGTGGCAGCAGGGTGAAGCACTAGGACCCAGGAGGAGGCGAACGGATTGGCGCACACGCAGGTCACCGTCCAGGAGAGCCGACAGCAGAACCGGCAGCAGGACCTCTGGCAGCGAAAGTGGGAGAATCGGATCAGGATCGCCGCGAGAGGGATCTCCAACCACATCCTCTTTTTTAGGGGAGCGCCCACAGAGTGGGGACGAGGAGCCAAGCAGACGCAGCAATACAGGAAAGCCACGCACCGGGGGAAGAGGGCCAACCACAGTAACAGCTGTTTCAACGCGCTCGCAGCAGGCGCAGGCCAAGAACAAGAAGAGAACATGATTTTCAACTTATCCTCCTATTGCCTGACATCGGCTGAAAAATCCTTGCTGCAGAAAGGCTTTGGGTTCGTCCCTTCGGTGAGTTTAAATCCTTTTGCCCATACTATTGACAATTACAAGTTCACTAGACAATTGCGCCTTAAGGAGCGGTATGGGGCTGAGAAGGGCATTGTGACACCTGATTGTGTACCTATGCAGGACTGTGATTTAACCAATGTGACTGATGTTAATAATACTGTTGATAAGGGGGACAGAGAAATGCAACCTGATGTGATAGGAAATAAGTTTAAACCCAGAAGTGAATATGACCCTGTCAGCACCAACGCTTCCATCAAAACCTTTAACCGTATGCTTGACCTAGACATGACGGCTTGGTATAGAACAAAACAGAAACGTAGGGGTAATCTTTCATTTGAACAAAGAAATGCCTTGAAAACCCTTAAGTCCAACAATGAAATAATTGTTAGAAAAGCAGACAAAGGGGGAGGTGTGGTTATAATGGACTATAAATACTACAAAGATGAATTGACATCCCAATTAGATGATAATGCTAATTATGAAAGATTGACGTTTGACCCCACCAACATTTTCTTTGGCGAATTAAAAGGGATATTAGAAGCCTGAGTAAAGGAAGGCCATATCTCTAAATCAATGTCTGAATACTTCTTGCCAAAATGTCCGATTAGACCGGTCATTTATACTCTGCCCAAGATACATAAAAATTTGCATGCCCCTCCCGGTAGACCGATTATATCATCCAACGGTTCACTGAACGAGAGAATTGTAGAGTTTGTAGATTTCCATCTCCAACCGTGTGTACAGCAAATAGGCAGTTACTTGAAAGACACCAATGATTTCCTTAAACTAATTAAAAGTATCGATATCCCAGCATCTAAATTGACTCTAGTACCGAGTCTATACACATGTATTCCACATGAACAAGGGATAGAAGCAGTGCGACAGCTGATTGATGGCAACGAGCAATATAAAGGACCCCCACTTGCATTCATCCTGTCCCTGTTGCGCTTTATCCTCTACAAAAACTATTTCAAGTTTGAAAAGCAATATTTTTTGCAGCGCACAGGGACAGCGATGGGATCGAAAGTAGCTCCCACATACACGAATACATTCATGTATGCATATGAGAATGAATGCGCCTTAAGTCATACCCTATTCAGAAGATATGGTGCCTTTTATAGGCGCTATATCGATGATATTTTATTTGTATGGACTGGCCCGACTGAGGAGCTAAATAACCTGGTAGAGCATCTGAATCACATCGATAGTCCTGTCAAGCTAACATTAAATTACAGTACGGACAGTATTGAATTTCTTGACGTAAAAGTGTACAAAGTAGAAAATACTCTACAAACATGCATATACTGTACGTTAAACCCACGGATAGGAACACACTAGTACACTATCAGAGCAACCACCCCAGGCATTTACTGGACTCCCTGCCGAGATCACAGTTATTAAGGGTGATAAGCATTAATAGTGAGGAGGATAAAAGATCAAAAGATGTGGACACTATGGGGCAAATTCACTAAGCCTCGACTGTTTTTTTACTTCGAATTCGACCTTCGATTCGAACGGTCGAGCAATCCTCCGATCAGGTGAATAGTCAAATTCGATAATCGAAGTGAACAAGTACGATTATCGAAGGATGTATTAGTTCGCCTATTCGACTATTCGACTCGACTCGAAGGATACCTTATTTATGAAATCTTCACCCGAAGTTTTATTTGTACCCCATCTTTGACCTACCGAAGTTGATTTTGGACTTCGACATTCGAATATGATATGGTTCGAATCGAACGGTCGAAGTAAACCATCTTCGACTATTCGATTTTCTTCGATTTTTTTGCTGGTGCTCTCCACTGTTGTGGGTGTATAGTGACACCTAGGGATCACTTTATAAACTGTTAGAAACTGTTTTTTAGTTGTGGCTGCACTAGAGGTTTGGGGAATTACATTAAAATAAATACTGACACCAGAAACATGTTTGTTTTGGCATCTATCAGAATATAAGCTAAGATTTTCAAGTATCAATGGCTTAAAACATAATTTTGGATTTCTATTTTTTTACAACATCAATTCAAATATTAATTGGCCCTATCTATCCTTACGCTTCACTAAATGGTTAAATGTTTCCAAGCTGCATGGAATGCTGGGAAACACTGGCTTACTTATAAAAACCCCCCCACCAGATGCCATTTGTCTAAGAATTTTAAAAAAATGGAATTTTTGGTAGCCGCCATTTTGGAGGCAGAAGAGCAGGATGAGGAGCAGGAACACCTTGTCCCTGCTAGGATCAGGCAGCCTCGTCACTTCAGGAGACCTGTACTTTGTTTGGACGAGTTGTCTGATGGTGAGGTTGTGAGGATGTTCCGCCTGAGTCGTGTCGCCATAGTGCAGGTTTATGGTCTCATCAGTGAGGCTATTGAACCTGTGACGGCACGGTCTCAGGCAGTGCCTGGGATGTGCAAGCTGCTTGCAGTTTTGCATTTCCTGGGCACTGGCAGTTTCCAGCAGGTTTCTTCACGCCTCATTGGCATGAGCCAGCCCACCTTTAGCAGGATACTAGCACAAGTGCTCAGGGCACTACTGCAGCACTCGCGAAGGCTCATTTCCTTCCCCTCAACTCAGGCAGAGTGGATAAGATTAAAACAGGATTTTTTCCTAATTGGCCAATTTCCAAATTGCCTAGGAGCCATTGATTGCACTCATGTTGCGCTCACACCACCTCGCCATCAGCAGGAGCGCTACCGAAATCGTAAGCGCTCCCATTCCATCAATGTGCAGGTGGTGTGTGATTCCAACATGCGCATCATGAGTGTGAGATCTGGCTTTCCTGGAAGTGTCCATGATGCCACTATCCTGCGTCAGTCAGCTCCCCATGGCCTCTTTACCCGAGGAGAAATGCCGGACGGCTGGCTTGTGGGTAAGTTATATTTGCAATTTCATACAAAGACACTTCAGATATTATTTTAAAGGTGATATGTATGTATTTTCCAGAAATGTTGCCCTATTTTCAGTCTGGCTACAATAGATGCACTATGCATCTTGGGACCTGTAGTTTAGTTCAATCAGCTCACTTTGTTAGGGCTTTTAATTCTTGCCACCTGATTCAGTTTACAGGTGAGAAGTGTTAAGTGGATGATTTCTTAATGGATCTGCACACACACAATTTTTGACATTTGGGGGGAGGGGAATTCCCTCTTTTATTGTGCCAGCAATGTTGTTTGGCTAACAAAAGGGGTAAAGTAAGTACCCCAACAGCAAAGAATTTGTGTGTAGATCTGTTTGTAAAGATTGTACTACTACACAATGGACATAACTACACCATTGGAATAGTCAACACAACAGACAACTGGAATCAATTACTATAATATATTTTGGTTTACATTTTTAGGAGACGCAGGATATGGACTTCTGCCTTGGTTGATGACCCCTGTGAGGTTTGCCCAAACACCTGCCCAACGTAGGTACAATCGTGCCCATCGGAAGACACGTAATATCATTGAGCGCCTCTTTGCGGTGCTCAAATCTCGCTTCCGATGCCTCTCAGTCACTGGGGGAGCTCTGCTTTATTCCCCCCAGAAGGTTTCACAAATCATCACTGTCTGTGCCATGCTGCATAATGTGGCAAGGGAGCATGGATTACCTGCAGACATTGATGATGACCTGGAACCTGAGATTGAGGGGTATGTTGCCAGACAGAGGGACAACCAACCAGAGGGAAGAAGAGTGCGTAAAAGGCTCATCCGTGCCCACTTTTAGTTGTAAGTTGAACAAACCACACAAAAATAGTTAATTTGTACTAGTTAAGACTTCTTAAGGGCCAAATAGTGGTACATATTTTTTTGGGCCCTATTCCTAAGTGCTTTTTTTGTGATTGTTTGCAATCTTGTCAGTTACCTTTCAAACCATGTTTTTCCAATGTAAATCTGGTCATTTGATTAACTTTTAGCCCTCTTTCACACGAGCATTTGAAGCTGCGCTCCCCTGCGTTCTGTTTTTGTGTTTAGCCCCAGCGGAGCACAGGAGTAGACGCATTCAGTTGTTTGAAATGGGACTGTACTCCACAAACACAAGAAAAATTTGGCATGTTGCGTCTCAATCTGTACAGCCCCATTGAAAACAACTGCATGCGTCTACTCCTGCGCTCCCCTGTAATGAGGTTTAGTAATGTCATGATCTAGATCAACTCAATAATGTCTGAAACCCATTAATTCCTAGGTCAGTTGTTTGGCCTTAATATGTTTGCCTTGTCATGAGTGTTATATGTCAGGTCTTTATAACCAATCTCGATTATTAGGCCTTATATGATTGTTGTGAAATGAAATTGTTTGGAATGGATATCTGGAAAGTAAACAATTTTTTATACTTTTCTTCCAAATGAACAGGCTGCTGATGGTGATGTGCTGGCGTGCCCCTAGCAGTGAATGCTTTCCTGTAACATCTTATGCTGTAAGCAGAAAAATGATGAGATGATAAACAAATTTCCATGTGTATACACATATTCAAGAGAAAGCATTATCTGTACTTGTCATTTGAGCTTTCTGGCCTCCTACTGTGTTATGGTTGTGGTTCATGTGTGTCGTACTCTACTTTATTATCTTGGTACTTGCCCACAGAGGATACAGACATGGACACTGACTGATTGGCCAGGCCTCAAACTCCGTTATTCAGGTATTTAGGAATTACTCAGGGAATTTAAAAATATATTGCTAACAACTTACCATATTATTGATGTGACTTTGCAGCCTCTCCATGTGCAAACTTTTCCGGACCCACTAAATTGGACTCAACACAACCGACAGATGTGATGAACTGAAAGCTGTTTGGCTCATTTGAACCTGGGTGGAGTCACCTTTCAATAACATATCAGTAAGTGGCAGTGTTTGTTTAGCAATGACAGGCTTTTGTGTGGCTACTTAAATTTGTTTGGATTTGTGTTAATGCATTTTTCTTGTTTGATCCACAGGTATGGCTTCTTCTGTTTTCTTGTTTGAAATGACATTACCCATGTTACTATTTTGGACTAGCACCTTGTCAAAAAAGAAAAACAAACACACCCAGTAATGTTTTAGTGGCTTTACTGACACAATCTTTGTCAAAATCCAAAACCGTTGAACAACAATAAAAAGACAATATATATCAGTAGAAAGTTTGTTTCTTTGTTTTTGGAACATACAATAGTTATTTGAAACCTTAAAATATGTACCTTAGCTGGAAGGCACAGGAGGAATTTGTTCTCAACATATATTTCAAAATATAGCAGCCCCTATAGACCACTAAAGGGCAAAAGCTTTACAAAGGTTTTACAAAGCATTTGTTGCATAACATTGCTAATGCACCCCAGGATTCATCATGGCCAACTTAACATTAAACAGTATCCAAAAATTTGGCCCTGATAAGCTTGTGTCCAAAACAATAATATAACAATCAATATGATGTACAAATGACACTTGTCAATATATGACAATTTGGCCAGTTGAAAAGCATCAACAATATGAGATTAGTGCTGGCCAGGTAGAGTGTTGGACACCCAACAATGCTTGATAGTGCAAAGTAACAACCATTTGTGCCTATAAGGCATATCATACACCTAGGACTTGCTATTGAATGAGCACAGGTGGAGGAGGAGGAGGAGGAGGAGGTAGTAGGCGTTGGCACCTATTAGGAGTGCTGGGTAGCCAAAGTAGGCCAGAGGTAGGCCACATAACTTCTTGTGCAAAGTAACAACCATTTGTGCCTATAAGGCATATCATACACCTAGGACTTGCTATTGAATGAGCACAGGTGGAGGAGGAGGAGGAGGAGGAGGAGGAGGTAGTAGGCGTTGGCACCTATTAGGAGTGCTGGGTAGCCAAAGTAGGCCAGAGGTAGGCCACATAACTTCTTGTGCAAAGTAACAACCATTTGTGCCTATAAGGCATATCATACACCTAGGACTTGCTATTGAATGAGCACAGGTGGAGGAGGAGGAGGAGGAGGTAGTAGGCGTTGGCACCTATTAGGAGTGCTGGGTAGCCAAAGTAGGCCAGAGGTAGCATATGTTAACATATGTTATGTTTGAAGTAATTAGTGAAAAATAACCAAGCAAAAGAGTAGTATTTCAATTCTTTGAGCCTTACATGTAACATTTTTGTCCCAAGTGAATGTTTTGGGAAACACTGCAGCATTACTCTAGAAATATGTTAGAGCAAATGCACTTTGATGTTTGTAAGTGCTTTTCCAGATGTTATTGGAAAGGGTACCAATGGATGGTAGATATGGCACACCTTGGTGCTGATAACACCATAAATAGACAAATATGTTAGAGCAAATGCACTTTGATGTTTGTAAGTGCTTTTCCAGATGTTATTGGAAAGGGTGCCAATAGATCTTAAAATGGCACCCCTCAGTGAAGAGAATGCAGCATGGTCTAAACAATGGGATGTGTTGTTTGGATGTCAGTCCCATTGCTGGGTAACGGACAAAGTCACACCTGAAGCGTGAATTGGGCGAAGTTCTTTGCCAGGATAAAATGGGCAAAGAGGCCAGTGTCAGTTTGAGAAGTGACACAGACTGGAGCTAGGGACGTTTGCGCTTATCCCCTCGGACAGGACCTTGTCCCCTTCCACGCCCCCTTCCTCTGCGCTGCTGAGGAGATGCAGGGGGTGGAGGGGGAGCAGCAGCAGGACCAGGGACTGGACCCTCAGCAGAACCCCGTGGTTGGTGAGCCAGTTCTCGAATAGCCACCACCAGGTCCTGGATGCTTCTTTGGAGGGTTTGCTCCATGCTCTGCATACCATCACGGAAGGCGGCATGCATGTGAGCAAACCATCTTCGCATCCAGAGACTGTGGCGGCGTTGCTGTTGGATGAGAATTTGCATAAGCCCCACATACTGCCCACGTCTCTCACCCAGTCGCTGTGGTTGCTCCTGTGGTGGTCCCCCAATTGGTGCAGCAGCAGCAGGAGCTGCAGCACCTGCTTCAGCAGCATCACCTACAACAAAAAACAAATATAAACATCGATAAATTTATTGGACATGTGCATAACCCATAACAAAAATACAAAGGTGGGAAAGGAAGCTCACAAAGATAATCTTAGAAGATAAATTGGTGTTGGGTGTTTCCATGTTTGGGTGTGGGGGGGGGCTAAATCATTCCAATACTGGATTTGAAATGGAACATTAATGTGTATCTAGTCAAAATATATGTGATTTTTGTTTGCCTTGTTTGTCATCAGCTGCAAGTTAAGGAGATAGTATGAGACACACAATGAGAGTGGTGATTGAACCTGGGAGAGGGGAGTGAAACTTGACAGAGGGGTGGTATAGGAGGTGGGAGCAAGAACAGAGAGGGAACCTGCAAGTGGAAAGGGAGACCCGAGAGACAGCATGGAGTGAGAAAACTACTTTGAGGCATGAGGAGCCAGAGTAAATCTTGAGACGGTGGATGGCTTGGAGTGAGGGGGAGCAAGATGGACCATGTAAAAGGAAAAAGAAAAGTGTCGAGTCAACAGGTGAGAATGTACGCTGAGCAGAGCCAATAGTCAAAAGACATCAGTAGGATTTTAAAGTGGGGCTGAGAGAGAGTGAAATAGTAGTAGCGCTGTATGGTGTATGGTGATTTCAGGCTGACAGTCAGAATGGGGGGGCACAGGAAGAGGAAGGGAGAGATGCAGAGCCAGAGCAGCAGAAGAATCTGATATAATTGACACTTTGGTCGCATAAGGAAATGGCCAAAATGTATATTCTATCCAAAATCTGTCTTTAACAACCTACTGCTTTTCATTAACACTGAAGAGGCACATAAAGTAGGCTGCATAAGGGACTCAGTAAATGTGCTTTGCATCTTTGGGACACAGACACAGACAAATAAAGGAAGGGCTCTTACGTCTGGGGGGCACCACAGGTAGCACGGCTGGCGACTGGGCACGCCGGGGAGCTCGATGTTCTGTAATGTGAAATTGGACATTAGTAATGTTGCAAACAATTTGAGGAAGCAACTACATTGGCCACAAACACAAACATGTCTGTACCTTGAGCTTGTGGGGCTCTAGGGCTCTCTGCAGCCTCACCCTCTTCCTGGGGCTGCTGAGGATCAAGGTCCTGTTCCTGGTCACTGTCCGGGGGTTGTGGCACTGTCCGCGGTGGTGCTGCAATTGTTAAGAAATGTGCAATAAAAATTTGTCAGTCATAAGCTACTACGATTGTACTTGTTTATTAGGCTGATGGACAAACCTACAACATGTTTCGGAAATATTTAAGTTAGCCTTTAAAATAATAACTCAAATGTAATGGGCGAGGAAACGATATGTTAAAGGCCAAGTGGAGTCTATCAGGGCACTGCAAGGGAGATGCTAAGGTTGAAAAGTTAAATACATGACACAAAGGCCCTGTTTGCAATGATGTGAGAAGCACAGAATGTAATAAGTGACAATACAGGTGCTGTAGGCGCTACATATGTTGCTTCACACTTTTACACACTGAAGTTAAATGGTTTGTTAACCTTAAAGTAATGTTTTCCTCTGGTACCCAATATTCTGTTTTTTTTATATAAGCTCTACAGTAGACGATTTTGAAAATGTGGTTGCTAGGATGTAAATTACCATAGCAACCATACATTCCTAGAAATCAGAGACTGGAATAGAATGATATGACTGTCTAAAATGATAACATAACATAGTTCAAAAGTTAACTTCAAGCTCAACAACCCTTTTAATCCACTTTATAAACATTTCTGTTCTAGTAGGGAAATGGTTAATAAACGTTTGCCTTTTTGGCAATGTTACAGCTGCACGTAATTAACTACTACAAAAACAAACAACAATCCTGGAAACATAAAATCCTCTAATGGCAAACAGGAGCAATATTTAAGGAAAGAAGCTAAATGATAAAGGGGAAATGAGTTATTTAGGCAAATGATAAGAATGTGGATAAAAGCAGTAAGAATGTTGTGTATTAAAATGTACTTACTTCTCCAGTCGGTGTCATGTGAGCCTTCTAAACCTTCACAGACCTCTCTGCCCATAATGTCCAGAAGCCGGCGTTCATGAGGCTGGAGCCTCAAAGATGGTAATCTGCCCCCGCTGGTCTTCTGGGCCTTTGCTCTCCTGGCAGCAAACTTCGCCCGCATCCAACGCTTCAGGTCACTGAAGCGCTTGTACACAGTGTTACGATCTCTGTGTACAGCGCCTACAGCATTAACTTTGTCCGTTACCAGCTGCCAGATTTTTTTGCGTCTGGCAGCATTGATGCAATGGGATCGACATCCAAATAACACATCCCATTGCACGATCACTTCATCAACCAGTGCTGCATTCTCTTCACTGGTAAATCTTCGCCCCATTCGCCCACTGGGGCCCTCATCTCCATCGTCGTCCTCCTCCTCCTCCTCCTCCTCTGGCCTCCTCTGTGAGGCCGGTGTCTCTTCCTCCTCCTCTTGCCTCCTCCTGGCGGTCAGCTCTGTAGTTCCAGCCCTGGCTGAGGTGCCGGACCTGCCACGTGTCTCCGATGTTGGGGGAGACACGTGGCGTGCCCTGGGGGAGGCCCTACTTCCCCTGGCTGGGGTGCGGGACCGACCACGTGTCCCCGATGTTGGGGGGGACACGTGGCGTGCCCTGGGGGAGGCCCTACTTCCCCTGGCTGGGGTGCGGGACCGACCACATGTCCCCGATGTTGGGGGGGACACGTGGCGTGCCCTGGGGGAAGCCCTACTTCCCCTGGCTGGGGTGCGGGACCGACCACGTGTCCCCGATGTTGGGGGACACACGTGGCGTGCCCTGGGGGAAGCCCTACTTCCCCTGCCTGGGGTGCGGGAACTGCCACGTGTCCCCGATGTTGGGGGGGGGACATGGTGTGAGCTGGGGGAGCTCATTGTCCTGGCACTCCCAGACCTCTCCCCTCCCCTCTATGGGACCCTGACAGGCTCTCCTCCTCCACCTCAGCCCAGGAACCCCTCCCTCTAACACTCCAGCCCCTGTCCCCCTCTCTCCCCCTCCTCTGGTGACTTACATCCCACGTAGTGTGGGATGCAGCCACCCTGGGCACCTCTTCAGGGCTGGAACCACATTCTCCTTCCTCCTCCTCACTCCTTCTTCGCATTTTCGAGCAGCTGTTTGGCAACCTCCTCCACCTAGCTCATCCAAATAGCAAGTGCGCATTAAGGGCGCCAACGCACCTAAAATGGCCTCCAGAGGACTTCCTGTTTGAAAAAAATGGCAGAAAGGAAGTGGGGCATAAAAACTTCGAATCGATCGATTCGAATAGAAGTGGGGCAACGGCTACCTTCGATCATCTTCGACTATTCGATACGCGCAAACCTTCGCATCGTAGCATGGAATCGATCGATCGAACAATGTTTTCCTTCGATCGAATATAGCCGTATTCGATCGAAGACAGCCTTCGATTATCGTAGCATGCCAATTCGATGCTCGAATATCGAAGTTTTTAAAATTCGATATTCGACCCTTGATGAATCGGCCCCTATGTGTAAGAAATTCCTTTCCAGGGGCTACCCGAGCGCTCTAATCAATGAGGCTAAGGAATGGGCACTAAACCTCAGTCGGGAGGAAGTCTTATCAGAGGCCACCACAACACACAAGAAAACTGGTGATAAAGATATGTACTATGTATGTCAGTATGGGGAATGTTCTAGCCATATGAAAAAATGTGTATTAAAGCACTGGCCCCTTGTTAAGAGTGATGACAACATAACCAAAGAATTGCCCAATAGGCCAAAATTCAGCTACCGTAGAGGCAGCTCATTAAAGGAAATCCTAAGCCCCTCTGACCCTGTTACAAAGTACTCTAATCCACAGGCACAACACTTTCTTTCAGCTAAACCAGGAGTATATAGATGCACAGGCTGCGTGATGTGTAGCAGCCTAATCACTGGTGATCAGTTTCTGCATCCGCATATGGGCAAACATTACACTATTAAACAAAGATGACTTGTACCACCACTTTACTAGTGTACATCATAAAATGCCCGTGTGGGTTAATTTATTGCGGCAAAACCATTAGAATGCTCAAAGAACGCATAGCTATGCACAGAGCCAGCATTAGAGCCACTCTGGATCCAGAAAGAGAAGAGAGATCAAAAGGGAAGAAACAGGATATTTCCCAACAATTAGTTGCCCATCATTGGGCTGAAAAGAAACATAGCCCGGCATCTTTTAGATGCATGCCGATAGAACATGTGCCGGCTAGGATAAGAGGGGGTGACAATGACAAAGCCCTTCTAAAAAGGGAAGCCTTCTGGATACATGAATTGGACTGTGTGGCACCTAAAGGACTTAATGGGCAGCTAGTGCTGAGTTGTTTTCTAACTTGAGTAGTTGTCCCACGCATTTTATATCGTGTATGGATAGACCTGTAATTGATACCTGAATGCATAAAGATGATATCGTACAATTTGAAATGAATTTATTTGCATTTAATATGTTATAAAACAATAACTGGACACGTGATGTTTAAAACAGACTATGATCTTTTATTGGTATCTCTTGCTAATCAATACAGCAACAAAAATGATACATTTGTATGAATTTACAGATTACATGGACTTTCCTGGAATGGATACTTTTATTGGACACTTTTGTTTCACTTTAACTGAGCACAATTCCAGCTGACACAACAGTATGTATTTCAATTACATTCACATCTATATAAATGTTTTTAACTGCTGGTGAAGGTTTTTTCTAAGAGACAAAGTACTCTAATCCACAGGCACAACACTTTCTTTCAGCTAAACCAGGAGTATATAGATGCACAGGCTGCGTGATGTGTAGCAGCCTAATCACTGGTGATCAGTTTCTGCATCCGCATACGGGCAAACATTACACTATTAAACAAAGATGACTTGTACCACCACTTTACTAGTGTACATCATAAAATGCCCGTGTGGGTTAATTTATTGTGGCAAAACCATTAGAATGCTCAAAGAACGCATAGCTATGCACAGAGCCAGCATTAGAGCCACTCTGGATCCAGAAAGAGAAGAGAGATCAAAAGGGAAGAAACAGGATATTTCCCAACAATTAGTTGCCCATCATTGGGCTGAAAAGAAACATAGCCCGGCATCTTTTAGATGCATGCCGATAGAACATGTGCCGGCTAGGATAAGAGGGGGTGACAATGACAAAGCCCTTCTAAAAAGGGAAGCCTTCTGGATACATGAATTGGACTGTGTGGCACCTAAAGGACTTAATGGGCAGCTAGTGCTGAGTTGTTTTCTAACTTGAGTAGTTGTCCCACGCATTTTATATCGTGTATGGATAGACCTGTAATTGATACCTGAATGCATAAAGATGATATCGTACAATTTGAAATGAATTTATTTGCATTTAATATGTTATAAAACAATAACTGGACACGTGATGTTTAAAACAGACTATGATCTTTTATTGGTATCTCTTGCTAATCAATACAGCAACAAAAATGATACATTTGTATGAATTTACAGATTACATGGACTTTCCTGGAATGGATACTTTTATTGGACACTTTTGTTTCACTTTAACTGAGCACAATTCCAGCTGACACAACAGTATGTATTTCAATTACATTCACATCTATATAAATGTTTTTAACTGCTGGTGAAGGTTTTTTCTAAGTCATGACGTCACACTTGGCGCCAAATTTGAACTGTATTTAAATAATCACCCATGCACATGTCATTTATTCTTGAAAAAGGTCCCAGAGAGGACCGAAACGTTGGAAATGAACTTGTGAATAAAGACACATTTATTTCACTAATATGAACGAGTGCGGGTCCATTTACTGGATTGTATTATCAAGCTTTGACCAACGCACCACCATTGACAGAATTATATCTGGAAGGAGTGCGTTCACTGCACAGACATTATATATATATATATATATATATATATATATATATATATATATATATATATATACATACCATTCCTGGCTCATGGTGTCTCATTACGGTATGTAACAATGGGGTTCAATGGGACAGTTGAAGGTGAAGGGTCAATTGAGTAGTCCCCTTGTCAAAGAGGCGCTTAAGAGGTGATATGATAACTATGTATAAAGATATAATTGAACGGCGCATGCGCAGTAGGAGCATTTCGCTGGTACGATCTACTGTGCATGCGCCAAAAGTACTTTGTGACTTTTGGCGCATGCATAGTAGATCCTTACCAGCGAAATGCTCCTACTGCGCATGCGCTAAAATGCCGTTCAAAGCAGGAAGAAGATCGCGTGGAAGAAGATGTCGTCTGTGAACTCCCTGGACTGGACCTGCACAGAAGGGTAAGTAACAAGTTAGGGGCATTTGCCCAGCGGGATGGGTAGGCCAGGGGGGAGGAGGGAGGGTGGGCAACACACGGGAGGGGGGGAGGGTTTTTGTGCCAACTAGGTTTCCTTCCCCTTTAAGAAGGGGTTGGATGCCTTTTTAGCAAGGGAGGAAATACAGGGTTTTGAAAGATAGCTCGTAGTACAAGTTGATCGAGGGACTAGTCATTGCCATCTTGGACTCAGGAAGCTATTTTTTCCCCTCTGAGGCAAATTGGAGAGGCTTCAAATGCGGCATTTTGCCTTCCTCTGGATCACCTAGCAGTTAGGCAGGTTATATACTGTATAGACTTAAAAGTTGAATTTGATGGACTTGTGTATTTTTTCAATCTAACTTACTATGTTACTGTGTTGTAATATATATATTACAACCTGGATCCCATCTGCTAGAAAGTGTCCAACATTACATATATGTGATATAGAAAGAAGGTAATATTTATTGATGGTTTGCCTATTAATTGACTGAAAAACAAAAGCTTTATTTATGTTTTGTTTGTATGTTAAATTTTATCTGAGAGAAAAAAATTAAATAAAAATAATACATCTGAGACAATACATACAATAAGAAATCTAATGGTTGATTTTGCTTGCTTGTATTTCAGTTAGGCTATTATTTCATTTTATTTTAATCTTATCTTTGGTTTCAATTGCTCTTTTATTTGTGGGATAAACATAATAAAGCAGAAATGTTGGTTGTTCCTAGTTCCTGGGATCTTAGAACATCTTTGGGGGACCTCTTTGAAGATATTGAATTTAAATAGTGACCCCTAAAATCACTCTACTTGAAGACTATTTGTATTTGAAATTCTTGCTAAAAGAATTTGAGTGTGGAGTGAGCAAGATCTTGTCAAAGAACATTGCTGTGAAGGTGGTAGTGATGCTCTTATATACACTACCTCATCCAGTGGTACAACATTTTTGCTGCAGTCCAAGAGAGCAGTATGTTTATGTGCTTAGTAGTATTAATGATTTAGAGATGTTTAGAGATGTGCATTGCACATCCACACACAATCAAAACAACAAAAAAAGAGTTTAAGACAAGAGGATACAGGACAATTTAAATAAAATTAGACAGTAAATTAGAATTAAAAGGCATCATTCTAAAGCACCTGTTCCCTTTGGAAGTGTACAGATGTGAAATGCCATTGCTTTTTATTCTCAAACTGAAAAGCCAATACTAGATTACTTTGTGGATATATGAAGTCCAGCAGGCACTCCTTCCACTCATGTTTTGTAAAGGAAAGATAATTTTGTGTGCATTCATCCATTGCAAAGACAGATGGGAGCACAGCAAGTAAATGAACTGGCATTCCCCTCCATGAATTCCTTCAGAAGAAAGGTCAGAAATAAGACACAGACTCAATGAATGCAAATGAGACAGACCGTCTGTTAAAATATGATAGGGAGGAAAAAACATATTCATATGCATTTTCTTATAGAAATTGTGTTCACAAAGCTATCATCAAGCATCTGTTTCCTTCTCAGTTCTGTGCTATTTTGCACATTACTTATCAATTTAGAATACTTCCAAATAAGCCTAAAAGGTATTTTGCTAGTTCTCCAATAGATTCTGAGTTTATAATGAAACATTTTTTCTGCAGCCATAAAGCAATATGCTACTCTTATTTTAGTTTGCCTTGACTTTATCATAGCATTTTCACTAAATAGTTGTAAAATGTAAAGTCAGTGGTAACTGCAAAGGCACTGAGTGGCAAATAATTGTTGTTATAGTTTGATCAGCAAAGAAACAGAGGCAGCATGTTTGCACATTTTTGCATTTATATGCTTATTTTCTTTTTTTAATCTCTTTACATTACTAAAGGGAGACTCCCATGAGTCCCATATAAATATAAGTTTAAGGGCTATGAAGCAAATTCACTAAAGGGCAAATTTTCGAACTCACCACCACACTTTGCTTCACTTCGTTAAAATTCACTACAATTCGCTACTACTACAATTAATTCACTAAAATGCAAACTAGTGTCTCTGTTTATTAGGCAGTGTTTCATAGCGAACTTTCACTAGCATTCATTTCTGCCTAGTGAAACTTCATTAATAAGGTGGGCACATATAGGTCATAAAGATGTCTTTATTTGAGATGGTGCAAATGCTTGAAGTGGCCACTTATTATTAAAAATGTCCAAGGAAGCAAAACAAAGAAGACAAAAGAGATCCTCTAATGCCCTAGATATGAGCCCACCCTAAAAGAAATATGGCATGTCCCTCAAATGAAATGTTGTCACAAAAAATTTAAATAGTTAGAACTTTTGAAGGCAATCCTGCTTTAAAATATGAAGAAAAAAAAAGGCCAGCATTTTGTAGAACATTTATTTTGGTTTTCGGCATACAGGATATGATATAAGGTTGAGGAGGACGTAGCTTCATCTTATCAGTTTGCTAGATCTAAGGTGGCAAAGGAAACTCTGGCGAAAGAGTAATGATTGTTTGCCTGAGCGAAAATTTGCCAGGTGATAGGGCGCAAAATAATGCTAGCGACGTTCTCTTTCTCTAGCGAACTGTCCTTTACACCTATTGGTAAATTGGCAATGCCCCTGCGGATGGGATTTCTGGCAAATTTTCGCTATAAGTGGGTAATAGCCACTTCACCCTTTATTAAATCTGCCCCTACACTTTTCTTATATTTAGAGATAGATGACAAAGGCAGGTATCTGTTTATATTGGTTGAAAATTTTAAATATTTTAGTTACAATAGCCAACAAATAAACAAATATGTTCACACAGCATACTGTCTTGCTTTCCCTTTTTTGTCTTCTACTCTACAACATGACTTCTTATTGGCCTGTCATATTTTGGTGTCTCTCTTGTTTTATGCTTTATTGAGGGTTTCCTGTAGAAAGCATTCTTTTTTTATTAATCTGAAGGGCAAATTCTCCTTGTTTTGCACATTGTTCAATGCTGTATCATAACCCAGATTTTCACAGCCATTTCAATTATTTATCAGAAGAGTTCAAATTCAAAACAGCAATGTCATACCCTAAACCTGGTTATTTCCAGGGTGAATGGCTTGTAGATGTATTCTATGGCAAGGGCGAGAAGAAATGTAGCAGACAGCACCATCCAGGGATTTCATATTGAAAGGAACAGGAGAAATCCCGGGCTTTCACTGTGCTATCTTTGTGCTATCCCTGTGCGAACCGGTTCGTCTTGGCACAGCAGAAACCATCTAATTACACCCTCCAGATACACTGCGCAGGGGTCTTGCAAAGAACGACACAGTAGGCACGTGTGTTGCAAAGCAAGTTCCGATTTATTAGGGTTACAGCAGTTGCTTATATAGCCAATATGACGTGTTACAAAAGGTATGCCTTAGCCTAAGGGAAAATGAGAAGTATTATTCTGTGTGTCTGCAGAAAGAAACATTGTAGAAGTTGTGAGAGTGGGGTGTGCTGGTATGCGTGATAAGAAGAGATAAGAAACATATTCGCCCAAGGGCATTGGGGGCTGCTCAGGCCAGCTGGGGAGTACGTGCCATATAAGCATGTTTTGCACAAAGAAGTTTGAGCAAGGACAGAAGTTTCAAGGATAGAAGTTAACCCTTTCAGTTCCCCCCTTTAGTCACGCAAGTGACTACACACGAGCAGCATGAATAAGTTTGAGTTGTGAACCTTCTGAAGAAGCAATAAGTGAACAAAGCAACTTCCTAATGTAAGGGATTACACAGCAGAAAATAAATGAAATAAAAATCAAAACAATCAATAAGGTAACACTGATCTGGGCTAAGACCTTTTGCCAACCTGTCATCCATCCAAAATATTCATCCCAAGGATGTGTGATTCCAGAATTTTTCTTTAACTTAATGAACAGATTAATTACTTTGCTGTTTGGACCAGTATTATCGGGGATATATGTGCAACAGGTGCTTTTGTTGGCAAGCATTTTACAGACACCCCCCTTTTCAGCCAGTATCATGCCAAGTGCTACTCTATTTTAAAAGTTGGTTCCAGGGAGTGTTTTGTTGGGAATTCTTTGACTAACACCCAATCACCAGGAAATAGGGAATACCACTGTGTGTGTGTGCTTCAAGGTCAGAACACATTGTTACAGGAATACAAAATATAACAGAATAGTGATAAGAACCTTCTCGACAGATGTTACACATAACCTTTAGGGATGTAGCGAACGTCGGAAAAAAAGTTCGCGAACATATTCGCGAACTTGCGCAAAAACGCGAGCGGTTCGCGAACGGTTCGCGAACCCCATAGACTTCAATGGGAAGGCGAACTTTAACATCTAAAAAAAAAATTTCTGGCCAGAAAAATGATTTTAAAGTTGTTTAAAGGGTGCAACGACCTGGACAGTGGCATGCCAGAGGGGGATCAAGGGCAAAAATGTATCTGAAAAATCTGCCTGTGTGTGCTTGGAAGAGATAGTGTAGGGGGAGAGCTGTTAGTGATTTCAGGGACAGATGATAGTAAGTTTGCTGGCTAGTAATCTGCTTGATACTGCTCTGTATTGGAGGGACAGAAGTCTGCAGGGATTTGAGGGACATTTTAGCTTAGGTAGCTTTGCTGGCTAGTAATCTACTGTTCTCTTTAAACAACTGCCATACGTTGACCTTGTAGGCATTGTTTGCCCAGTTTTTTTGGACGCAGCCACTGAAGCACAGTTGCCAGAAAAAATATGCCATATAAATGCTGAAAATAGTCATTTTTCGCCATACGTTGACCTTGTAGACATTGTTTGCCCAGTTTTTTTGGTTGCAGCCACTGAAGCACAGTTGCCAGAAAAAATATGCCATATAAATGCTGAAAATAGTCATTTTTTGCCATACGTTGACCTTGTAGGCATTGTTTGCCCAGTTTTTTTGGTCGCAGCCACTGAAGCACAGTTGCCAGAAAAAATATGCCATATAAATGCTGAAAGTCATTTTTTGCCATATACGTTGAGTCAACGTATGGCAAAAAATGACTATTTTCAGCATTTATATGGCATATTTTTTCTGGCCTCTGTGCTTCAGTGGCTGCGGCCAAAAAAACTGGGCAAACAATGCCTACAAGGTCAACGTCGTTGACCTTGTAGGCATTGTTTGCCCAGTTTTTTTGGCCGCAGCCACTGAAGCACAGAGGCCAGAAAAAATATGCCATATAAATGCTGAAAATAGTCATTTTTTGCCATACGTTGACTCAACGTATATGGCAAAAAATGACTATTTTCAGCATTTATATGGCATATTTTTTCTGGCCTCTGTGCTTCAGTGGCTGTGGCCAAAAAAACTGGGCAAACAATGCCTACAAGGTCAACGTCGTTGACCTTGTAGGCATTGTTTGCCCAGTTTTTTTGGCCGCAGCCACTGAAGCACAGAGGCCAGAAAAAATATGCCATATAAATGCTGAAAATAGTCATCTTTTTGGTCGCAGCCACTGAAGCACAGTTGCCAGAAAAATTATGCCATATAAATGCTGAAAATATGCATTTTTTTGGTTGCAGCCACTGAAGCACAGAGGCCAGAAAAATTATGCCATATAAATGCTGAAAATATAAATTTTTTTGGTTGCAGCCACTGAAGCACAGAGGCCAGAAAAATTATGCCATATAAATGCTGAAAATATGCATTTTTTTGGTTGCAGCCACTGAAGCACAGAGGCCAGAAAAATTATGCCATATAAATGCAGAAAATATGCATTTTTTTGGACGCAGCCACTGAAGCACAGTTGCCAGAAAAAATATGCCATATAAATGCTGAAAATAGTCATTTTTTGCCATACGTTGACCTTGTAGACATTGTTTGCCCAGTTTTTTTGGTTGCAGCCACTGAAGCACAGAGGCCAGAAAAAATTAAACCAGTAGGGTTTGCACCCTAGTTTGGAACGGTGGCGGAGGGAGGAGGAGGACGCTAAAGGACAGCTGTGTGTGGAGTCATGAGGCTTGAAGAGAAGGACAGCTGCATAGAAGTCAGAACAAGTCTTCCGGCGTGCAGTAACCCTCCGAGATCCACCCCTCATTCATTTTAATAAAGGTCAGGTAATCGACACTTTTGTGACCTAGGCGAGTTCTCTTCTCAGTTACAATCCCTCCTGCTGCACTGAAGGTCCTTTCTGAGAGCACACTTGAGGCTGGGCAAGACAAGAGGTTCATGGCAAATTGTGACAGCTCTGGCCACAGATCAAGCCTGCGCACCCAGTAGTCCAGGGGTTCATCGCTCCTCAGAGTGTCGATATCTGCAGTTAATGCCAGGTAGTCCGCTACCTGCCGGTCGAGGCGTTCTTTGAGGGTGGATCCAGAAGGGTTGTGGCGCTGCCTTGGACAGAAAAACATTTGCATGTCTGACGTTACAGACTGGCCAAAGGGCTTTGTCCTTGCAGGTGTGCTCGTGGCAGGATTACTGGCACCTCTGCCCCTGGAATGTTGATGAGTTCCTGAAGTGACATCACCCTTAAAAGCATTGTACAACATGTTTTGCAGGCTGGTTTGTAAATGCCGCATCTTTTCGGACTTGTGGTATGTTGGTAACATTTCTGACACTTTATGCTTGTACCGAGGGTCTAGTAGCGTTGCGACCCAGTACAGGTCCTTCTCCTTAAGCCTCTTGATACGGGGGTCCTTCAACAGGCATGACAGCATGAAAGACCCCATTCTCACAAGGTTGGATGCAGAGCTATCCATCTCCGCTTCCTCATTATCAAGGACTGCATCATCCACGGTCTCCTCCCCCCAGCCACGTACAAGACCAGGGGTCCCCAAAAGGTCACCACTAGCCCCCTGGGAAGCCTGCTCCTGTTGGTCCTCCTCCTCCTCCTCCACAAAGCCACCTTCCTCCTCTGACTCCACTTCTGGCACCTCTCCCTGCGTTGCAGCAGGTGCCTGGGTTCGTTCTGGTGATTCCGACCAGAAATCGTGCGCTTCCAGCTTCTCGTCACGCTGGTCTACAGCCTCATCTGTCACTCGTCGCACGGCACGCTCCAGGAATAAAGCGAAGGGTATTAGGTCGCTGATGGTGCCTTCGGTGCGACTGACCATATTTGTCACCTCTTCAAAAGGTCGCATGAGCCTGCAGGCATCGCGCATAAGCACCCAGTAACGGGGGAAAAAAATCCCCAGCTGTGCAGATCCAGTCCTACCACCCAGTTCAAAAAGGTACTCGTTGACGGCCCTTTGTTGTTGCAGCAGACGTTCCAACATAAGGAGCGTTGAATTCCAGCGAGTCTGGCTGTCAGAAATCAAACGCCTGACTGGCATGTTGTAGCGCTGCTGAATGTCAGCAAGGCGTGCCATGGCTGTGTAGGAACGTCTGAAATGGGCCGACACCTTTCTGGACTGGGTGAGAACGTCCTGGAATCCTGGGTACTTGGAGACAAAACGTTGGACTATTAAATTTAACACATGTGCCATGCAGGGCACATGTGTTAAATTGCCTAGTCTCAACGCTGCCAACAGATTGCTTCCATTGTCACACACCACTTTTCCGATCTGCAGTTGGTGTGGGGTCAGCCACCGATCGGCCTGTGACTGCAGAGATGACAGGAGTACAGATCCGGTATGGTTTTTGCTTTCCAGGCACGTCATCCCCAAGACAGCGTGACAACGGCGTACCTGGCACGTCGAATAGCCTAGGGGGAGCTGGGGGTGCACAGGTGTGGAGGAGGAGAAGGAGGACCCAGCAGCAGAGTAAGAAGAAGAAGAAGACGAGGTAGAGAGCGATGGAGGAGTAGAGGTGGTGGCAGAACCGCGTGCAATCCGTGGCGGTGACACCAACTCCACTGTTGTTGTTGAGCTACCCATTCCCTGCTTCCCAGCCATTACCAAGTTCACCCAGTGGGCAGTGTAGGTGACATACCTGCCCTGACCATGCTTGGAGGACCATGCGTCAGTAGTCATATGGACCTTTGGCCCAACACTAAGTGACAGAGATGCGGTAACTTGGCTCTGCACATGTTGGTACAGGTGTGGTATTCCCTTTTTAGAAAAAAAATTGCGGCTGGGTACCTTCCACTGCGGTGTCCCAATTGCTACAAATTTGCGGAAGGCCTCAGAGTCCACCAGCTGGTATGGTAAAAGCTGGCGGGCTAAGAGTGCAGACAAGCCAGCTGTCAGACGCCGGGCAAGGGGGTGACAGTCAGACATTGGCTTCTTACGCTCAAACATGGCCTTCACAGAAACTTGGCTGGTGGCAGATGACTGGGAATGGGAACAGGTGGTCAAGGTGGAAGGCGGAGTGGAGGGTGGTTCAGACGGGTCAAGGAGAGCAGAGGTAGAGCAGTAAGATGCTGGACCAGAAGGAGTGTGGCTTTTAGTTTGCCTGTTGCCTTTGAGGTGTTGCTCCCAAAGTGCTTTGTGCTTGCCGCTCATGTGCCTTCGCATAGAAGTTGTACCTATGTGGCTGTTGGGCTTACCAAGGCTCAGTTTCTGACTGCACTCATTGCAAATTACAATGCTTTTGTCAGAGGCACACACATTAAAAAAATCCCACACTGCTGACTTTTTGGAAGTGTGCGATCTGGCGGTAACAGTAGAAGTTGGCGGCATTGGCGGCAATGGCGGGTGCGTTGGCCGGCTGAACACAGGTGCCGATACATGTTGTTGCCCTACTGATCCCTGCGGGCTGTCCTCCCTGCTTCTTCTAAGTCTTATTCTCCTACTGCCTCTCTGACTCTCCGTCTCTCCATCTGAACTACCCTCCTCTTGCTCTCTTCTACTAGGCACCCACAAAACATCAATCTCCTCATCATCATTCTCCTCAGATGCATCAATTTCTTCTGACACATCACAGAAGGAAGCAGCAGCGGGGACCTCCTCCTCATCACTCATTATGTCCATCTCTGTCGTGTTCTCTGCCAGAATTAAATCTGGTGTAAGGTCCTCATCTCCTTCATCTTCTTCTGGCAATAATGGTTGCGCATTACTCAGTTCAAGAAACTCATGGGAAAATAACTCCTCTGACCCCAGTGAAGAAGGGGCACCGGTGGTGGAGGAAGTGTTACGTGGGGTGGCCATAGCAGTGGAGGATGAGGAGGATGTTGTGGTAAAGTTAGAAACGGTAGAGGATGGGGTGTGCTGTGTAAGCCAGTCAACTACCTCTTCAGCATTTTGGGAGTTCAGGGTCATTGGCTTTTTAAAACTGGGCAATTTGCTAGGGCCACAGGATTGCATAGCAGCACGGCCCCTAGCACGGCCTCTGCGTGGCGGCCTGCCTTTGCCTGGCATTATTTTTTAAAAAACAACAACAACAACAAAAACTCAGTTGGTTTTTCTGGAAACGATAATACACACAGCTAGATGGCGGGTTGAAGAAAACAGTGTGCAAATAATGCCTACAAGGTCAACGTATACACTACTACAGCGGTGGATACGGATTACGTAAAATATATTATGGCTGCTTGAAAAAAGTCACTCCGGTGTTTTTTCTGGAGACGGTAATATTATGGATATTTAGACAGAATGTGAACAAGGTCACACAGCTAGATGGCAGGTTGAAGAAAACAGTGTGCAAATAATGCCTACAAGGTCAACGTATACACTACTACAGCGGTGGATACGGATTACGTAAAATATATTATGGCTGCTTGAAAAAAGTCACTCCGGTGTTTTTTCTGGAGACGGTAATATTATGGATATTTAGACAGAATGTGAACAAGGTCACACAGCTAGATGGCGGGTTGAAGAAAACAGTGTGCAAATAATGCCTACAAGGTCAACGTATACACTACTACAGCGGTGGATACGGATTACGTAAAATATATTATGGCTGCTTGAAAAAAGTCACTCCGGTGTTTTTTCTGGAGACGGTAATATTATGGATATTTAGACAGAATGTGAACAAGGTCACACAGCTAGATGGCGGGTTGAAGAAAACACTGTGCAAATAATGCCTACAAGGTCAACGTATACACTACTACAGCGGTGGATACGGATTACGTAAAATATATTATGGCTGCTTGAAAAAAGTCACTCCGGTGTTTTTTCTGGAGACGGTAATATTATGGATATTTAGACAGAATGTGAACAAGGTCACACAGCTAGATGGCGGGTTGAAGAAAACAGTGTGCAAATAATGCCTACAAGGTCAACGTATACACTACTACAGCGGTGGATATGGATTACGTAAAATATATTATGGCTGCTTGAAAAAAGTCACTCCGGTGTTTTTTCTGGAGACGGTAATATTATGGATATTTAGACAGAATGTGAACAAGGTCACACAGCTAGATGGCGGGTTGAAGAAAACAGTGTGCAAATAATGCCTACAAGGTCAACGTATACACTACTACAGCGGTGGATACGGATTACGTAAAATATATTATGGCTGCTTGAAAAAAGTCACTCCGGTGTTTTTTCTGGAGACGGTAATATTATGGATATTTAGACAGAATGTGAACAAGGTCACACAGCTAGATGGCGGGTTGAAGAAAACAGTGTGCAAATAATGCCTACAAGGTCAACGTATACACTACTACAGCGGTGGATACGGATTACGTAAAATATATTATGGCTGCTTGAAAAAAGTCACTCCGGTGTTTTTTCTGGAGACGGTAATATTATGGATATTTAGACAGAATGTGAACAAGGTCACACAGCTAGATGGCGGGTTGAAGAAAACAGTGTGCAAATAATGCCTACAAGGTCAACGTATACACTACTACAGCGGTGGATACGGATTACGTAAAATATATTATGGCTGCTTGAAAAAAGTCACTCCGGTGTTTTTTCTGGAGACGGTAATATTATGGATATTTAGACAGAATGTGAACAAGGTCACACAGCTAGATGGCGGGTTGAAGAAAACAGTGTGCAAATAATGCCTACAAGGTCAACGTATACACTACTACAGCGGTGGATACGGATTACGTAAAATATATTATGGCTGCTTGAAAAAAGTCACTCCGGTGTTTTTTCTGGAGACGGTAATATTATGGATATTTAGACAGAATGTGAACAAGGTCACACAGCTAGATGGCGGGTTGAAGAAAACAGTGTGCAAATAATGCCTACAAGGTCAACGTATACACTACTACAGCGGTGGATATGGATTACGTAAAATATATTATGGCTGCTTGAAAAAGTCACTCCGGTGTTTTTTCTGGAGACGGTAATATTATGGATATTTAGACAGAATGTGAACAAGGTCACACAGCTAGATGGCGGGTTGAAGAAAACAGTGTGCAAATAATGCCTACAAGGTCAACGTATACACTACTACAGCGGTGGATACGGATTACGTAAAATATATTATGGCTGCTTGAAAAAAGTCACTCCGGTGTTTTTTCTGGAGACGGTAATATTATGGATATTTAGACAGAATGTGAACAAGGTCACACAGCTAGATGGCGGGTTGAAGAAAACAGTGTGCAAATAATGCCTACAAGGTCAACGTATACACTACTACAGCGGTGGATACGGATTACGTAAAATATATTATGGCTGCTTGAAAAAAGTCACTCCGGTGTTTTTTCTGGAGACGGTAATATTATGGATATTTAGACAGAATGTGAACAAGGTCACACAGCTAGATGGCGGGTTGAAGAAAACAGTGTGCAAATAATGCCTACAAGGTCAACGTATACACTACTACAGCGGTGGATACGGATTACGTAAAATATATTATGGCTGCTTGAAAAAAGTCACTCCGGTGTTTTTTCTGGAGACGGTAATATTATGGATATTTAGACAGAATGTGAACAAGGTCACACAGCTAGATGGCGGGTTGAAGAAAACACTGTGCAAATAATGCCTACAGGGCAAATAATGCCTAAAAGGTCAACTTATACACTACTACAGCGGTAGTAAAATAAAAAAAGTAAAATAAAAAAAAAATGAATATTAAAAAAAAAAAATTAAAGTTGGTGCTGCTGAACTACTAGGAGCAGCAGATTAGCACACCAGTCCCACTCCCCAACACTGCTAGACTAATAGCACTGGGCTCTTATAGTAGTAGTAGTAGTAGTAGTAAAACAACAAAAAAATAAATAAAAGCAGTCCTTACAAGGACTACTGTTATTGCAGCAGTCAGCAGATGAGATCAGAAGCAGGACAGCTGCCCACTGCAGCTACATACAGAGCACTGCAGTAGAAGGTAGATTACTAGCCAGCAAAGCTACCTAAGCTAAAATGTCCCTCAAACCCCTGCAGACTTCTGTCCCTCCAATAACAGAGCAGTATCAAAACGATTACTAGCCAGCAAACTTTCAACTGTCCCTGAAATCACTAACAGGCAGCAACTCTCTCCCTACACTATCTCTTCAGCACACACAGGCAGAGTGAAAAAACGCTGCAGGGCTTCGGTTTTTATAGGGAAGGGGAGTGGTCCAGGGGAGAGCTTCCTGATTGGCTGCCATGTACCTGCTGGTCTGGGGTGAGAGGGCAAAAAAAAGCGCCAAAAATGGCGAACCCAAAATGGCGAACGTCGCGCGACGTTCGCGAACTTCCGGCGAGCGCGAACACCCGATGTTCGCGCGAACAAGTTCGCCGGCGAACAGTTCTCGACATCTCTAATAACCTTGAACAGTTTCTAGAAGGGCCTCATGGGCACTCAGAAACTGTTCACTCCATTAAGGGGGCCAAGCAGGGCCTGCAAGACTTTTCCTCTACAACTCCTCCTTTTCATCAGTATGTTTGGCAACAATAATACCAAACAAACAATTAAATATAGCATACCTTATAAATGCTATGCATACAACCTATATGAGAATACATCTGGTATATAATGTTCATACACTGTGGTGGTTCATTTAAGTCATTTCAGACTTTTAGCGTTCTTAGGATAGAACAGAACAGGCCTAGAAGAATTTGCCTTTAGAAAAGAGTGAGAAAATAAGGAGTTACAGCAAGAACAACAGCAACAAATGATGATTAGCTGAACTGTTGATACAAAGGCCATCGGAACATAAGTGTACCAACTTACCAATATCCTTGGGCGCCACCGTTTTATGAAAATACACTACTGGTGCTTCACAGAATCCTGAGATGGCCATTGGAATAAGTGTAGTGTTATACTGGAGAGGTGTCAAATTACCTCAAGGACTGTTAACTATGTCCTGACAGGATAGAGATTCTGCTATGTATGTCATACTGTCAGCTGACAAAGGAGAATGTGTACATATCCAACAATCAGTAATAGTGTTGATGCTGCTTTAACAAGCATTTTAACAAGAGCATTATCATTACCTATACAGCCGTGACGGTTTGCACCTCAATGGAAGGGGGTCCGCGGTGCTAGGGGAAAGAATGGCTAAGAGGTTGGAGGAGTGTTTAAACTAGGCAAGGGGGGGGGTGAGATAAAGGATTATGGGGAAGCTAGTGTAGACGGGGCAGTGGGGTTAGTAAGGGGTCATGGGGGAGGAGTGAGGGGGGCATACAGTTTACCAGCTAAGGAGGTCCCTCTGTTACAAGGAAACCAGAATAATACTAACTTAACGTATAATTCTTCACTAAGTAATGCACATTTCAAAAGTAAAAGTAGTAACCTCCGCTGTATGCTGGCAAATGCACGGAGTTTGTCAGGTAAAATGGGAGACCTAGAATTAATTGCATGCTCTAAAAATTATGATATAATTGGTATCACTGAGACCTGGTGGGATGAAACATGTGACTGGATTGTGAATTTAAATGGTTACACCCTTTTTAGGAGGGACAGAGGGATTAAAAAGGGTGGAGGAGTGTGTTTGTATGTAAAGCCTGAATTAAAGCCATGCGCTAAAGAAATAAAAATAGCTGGCACTGGTGAGGGTGTAGAATCACTCTGGGTAGAGATTTTGACTGGGCAAATGGTAACAAAAAGAATTATCATTGGTGTATGCTATAAACCACCTCGTATAAGTGTCGAGTATGAAGCCCAGCTACTCTTGCAGATACAAGCGGCTTCACAGCTGGGTCAAGTTGTTGCTATGGGTGACTTCAATTATCCAGACATTGACTGGGGTAATGGGGTTGCTAAGACAGAAAAAGCTATTAGGTTTGTAAATATGCTGAATGACAACTTTTTATTCCAGCTCGTTCAAGAACCTACTAGGAATAACTCTCTTTTGGACCTTGTAATAACTAACAATACTGAACTCATCTCTAACATTTGTGTGGGTGAGCATTTAGGGAATAGTGATCATAACATGGTCTCCTTTGAGATTCTGTTGCAGAAGCAATTCTATAAGGGAGTAACTAAAACACTAAATTTCAGACGTGCAAACTTTGACAGTATAAGGGCATCTCTGCAACATATTAAGTGGGATATGCTTTTAACAGGGTTAAACACAGAACAAAAATGGGAAGTCTTTAAAATGCTGCTTAATAAATATACTTGTCAGTATATTCCACTTGTAAGCAAGGAACGCCGTTGCAATGCGAAACCTTTTTGGTTCAATAGAAGCGTTGGTGTTGAGGTGGGTAAGAAAAGACGTGCTTTTAAGGCTTTCAAGTTAGCTGTTACAGCCGAAACATTTATAAGGTACAAGGAGGCCAATAAATCATGCAAATAAGCTATAAGGCAAGCTAAAATTGATATAGAAAAGGATATTGCAGCAAGCAGTAAAAAAAATCCCAAATTATTTTTTAAATATGTTAATAGTAAAAAAATGAAGCAGGAAGGGGTGGGACCCTTACTATCAGAGGGGGGTCAGCTGGTTGATGAAAACAAAATAAAAGCGCAGATTCTGAACTCATATTTTTCATCTGTCTACACAAATGAGGAACCAGTAAGTGAAGGTTTCCTTCTTAACAGTCCCAATTCTAGTAATACAACTAATGATGCATGGTTCACACATGAAGAAATTCAAAAGAGACTTGAACATGTTAAGATTAACAAAGGTCCAGGGCCAGATGGTATTCATCCCAGGGTAATTAGCGAGCTTAGCTCTGTGATTGCCAAACCTCTTTACTTCATTTTTCAGGATTCATTGAGATCTGGCATAGTGCCGAGAGACTGGCGAATTGCTAATGTGGTGCCTCTATTCAAAAAAGGATCCCGTTCTCAGCCTCAAAACTATAGGCCAGTTAGTCTGACGTCAGTGATAGGAAAGCTTTTCGAAGGGTTAATAAAGGATAAGATACTGGACTTCATAGCAAATCATAATACTAAGAGTTTGTGCCAGCATGGTTTTATGCGTAATAGATCTTGCCAGACTAACTTAATTTCTTTTTACGAGAATGTAAGTAGAGACCTCGATTCTGGGATGGCAGTGGATGTGATTTACTTAGACTTTGCTAAAGCATTTGATACAGTGCCACACAAAAGGTTACTGGTTAAATTAAGGAATGTTGGCCTGGAACATAGTATTTGTACCTGGATAGAGAACTGGCTAAAAGATAGACTACAAAGAGTGGTGGTAAATGGAACATTTTCTAATTGGACCAGTGTTGTTAGTGGAGTACCGCAGGGCTCTGTACTAGGTCCCTTGCTTTTCAACTTGTTTATTAATGACCTGGAGGTGGGCATTGAAAGTACTGTTTCTATTTTTGCAGATGATACTAAATTGTGCAGAACTATAGGTTCCATGCAGGATGCTGCCACTTTGCAAAGTGATTTGTCTAAACTGGAAAACTGGGCAGCAAACTGGAATATGAGGTTCAATGTTGATAAATGCAAGGTTATGCACTTTGGCAAAAATAATATAAATGCAAGTTATACACTAAATGGCAATGTGTTGGGAGTTTCAATAAATGAAAAGGATCTAGGGGTCTTTGTAGATAACACGTTGTCTAATTCTGGGCAGTGTCATTCTGTGGCTACTAAAGCAAATAAAGTTCTGTCTTGCATAAAAAAAGGGCATTAACTCAAGGGATGAAAACATAATTATGCCTCTTTATAGGTCCCTGGTAAGGCCTCATCTGGAGTATGCAGTTCAGTTTTGGACTCCAGTCCTTAAGAGGGATATAAATGAGCTGGAGAGAGTGCAGAGACGTGCAACTAAATTGGTTAGAGGGACGGAAGACTTAAATTATGAGGGTAGACTGTCAAGGTTGGGGTTGTTTTCTCTTGAAAAAAGGCGCTTGCGAGGGGACATGATTACACTTTACAAGTACATTAGAGGACATTATAGACAAATGGCAGGGGACCTTTTTACC
Source organism: Xenopus laevis (assembly GCF_017654675.1). NCBI lineage: Eukaryota > Metazoa > Chordata > Amphibia > Anura > Pipidae > Xenopus > Xenopus laevis. Next base: position 26,560,558 of record NC_054388.1, on the reverse strand, counting down.
CATAAAGAGGATCACCGTACCAGAGGCCACCCCTTTAGACTAGAAGAAAAGAACTTTCATTTGAAGCAACGTAGAGGGTTCTTCACAGTCAGGACAGTGAGGTTGTGGAATGCACTGCCGGGTGATGTTGTGATGGCTGATTCAGTTTATGCCTTTAAGAATGGCTTGGATGATTTTTTGGACAGACATAATATCAAAGGCTATTGTGATACTAAGCTCTATAGTTAGTATAGGTATGGGTATATAGAATTTTAATTAAAAGTAGGGAGGGGTGTGTGTATGGATGCTGGGTTTTCATTTGGAGGGGTTGAACTTGATGGACTTTGTCTTTTTTCAACCCAATTTAACTATGTAACTATTAGGCTCAAACAGTTATGCATATAAGTCTCTATGAACAAATTTAACCTGATCTGGTGATGAAACATTAACCTCAGATGCTGGTGAGGCTGTTGTTGTGTTGACTTGGGACCTGTCATTAACATCAGGCGTTATAAGTGCTATAATCAGCACAGCAATGAAGATACGTATGTGCAGCAGGAAGACACAGATTCGGACCAAACATCTGGCCCACAAAGACATGATTCTGCTGGAGATCTTCACCCGATGGGGACCTACATCTTTAGCGTTTGGATGTTATGGTCCCTGGGACTTAGGTGGTGGAAGGAAAGAGGCGTTATTATGTCCTACAATTCCCCCCACTTACACAACAGGTGGAACTTTAAGGATTCTTACTGTGAGACGCGTGGATCCGATTCGGTCTCCCTTCAACCTTGACAGCTGTTTCTGTGACGAGGAGCACCTGGAATGGTCTTTCGCAGCGAGGTTGAAGATCTTTGGCACTGCGTCTCTTTATGAGGACCCAATCTTCTGGAATGAGAACATGTGGTTCCAGAACATCCGCTGGATCTGGTAATGAAGAATAAACTCAAGAGCACAATTTGGTCAGTTCCTTAGGTAACTTAGTGACATATTCAGTCATTCTTCCATAGTTCATGCAAAGAAGATGAGTAGAAGGAAAGTACTGAGCTATGCGTGCTTGTCTCCCAAACAATATTTCATATGGGGAGAGTTTAGTTAGCCTTTGGGGAGTGTGCGTGACAGACATAAGAACTATATCAAGGGCATCTGGCTGCGCAAGTTTAGTCTCTGCACATACTTTAATTAGCCTGCTTTTAATAACACCCTTTAGACTTTCCACTTTCCCACTAGCTTGGGGATGATATGGTGTGTAACATTTGATAAATCCCAATGTCTTTGCAGATTAATTACATTACCTGTCCAGTGAAATGTGTACTTTGATCAGAGGATAATACCTCAGGCAGTGTATAACTGCAGACAATCTTTGCAATCAGCTCTTTAGCTATAGCTTCATCTGAAGCTTTTACAATGGGTCAGGCTTCTGGCCAACCAGAGAATTAGTCAACACAAACAAATAAGTATTCATAGGTACAACATTTAGGTAACTGTATGGAATCTAACTGCAATATCTGAAATGGATACATTGCTTTAGGCCGGTGTTTGATAGGTGTTCTAATAGTCTTACCTAGATTATATTGCACACAAATAAATCATAATTATACATATTTGGCTGCAATAGATGAGAACCCGGGGGCAAACCACATTCCTGACACTACATCACAAATCCCCCCTTAAAAAGTGTGGGTAAGACCATGTGAGGCAGCAACCAAATATGGTAACAGAGCACGGGGGGCAAATCCCCTATACCTTTGCCCTGGACAGTGGGTACTGTGAGATTTTGGGCTGGGGGCCCTTAGGTCTACTCGTATGGACACAGGTGGGATGGATGAATGACATTAACCCAACATCTTTTGGTGATAAAGCCCACAAATCACTTGGAGTGAGTCTTTAAAACTGAGCGGGCAGCACCAGTATTCACTGAACAAGGGAGGGTATTTTAATTAATAAACACTTCAATTAGGAGGTCTGGATGGTGATTAGAAGTGTTTGGAAATACTGGTACCGGTGCTGCCTCGCACTTTCAATCAGAATTTATGAGGGATGTATTGGGATGTGAAGGGGGTGCATCTCCTGCAGGGGAAAGGTCTGTCTTTGGGGATATGCACTTATATGCATAATGCCCTTGATTATTACAATTAACGCAAACGACTGTCTTTTTGTTACGGTTATCTGACCTGTACTGCTGTCTGTTAGTTATTGTTTCTGGAGTTTTGGGAATTATCCTGGAAGTTGTTAGACTGTTGCTGACCTAGTAACACCTGCTGGGGCTTAAGACAGGAGTTCTCAACTTGTGGCAATGGCAATTATCTTTTCTTACTTCTTATGCTTCCAGGCAAGACTATGTATGCTGAGGTTACTTTGAGGATCATTAAGTAATCCTGACTTTCTAGGGCACATATGGTTAACAATTTCCAACTTCCTACCTGCCGGAGCCTTGCTCCATGCTGTCGCTTTACATTAATATTGTTCCTTATTTCACTTTCTCTTATCTTGTACACATTCCCAAACAATATTTACTGAAACATACATTATTTGTTACTCTTCATTAGAGGAAAATATAGAAGAGAAATATTAGGATAGCAGCTTTCTATCTTTTCAAGTAGTGTAGTGTTGGATGAGACTTGCAGTTCTTCCTAGCGAATACTGCTTATGTGTTTTCTAGACCCTATTACTCCCTGTCCCAGACTAATTACCTATTTCCTGGATTCATAAATCTGATTTAGAAAAGACAGCCTGCCTCTGGATCATATCCAGAGTTTATGTCTCTAGTAAGAAGAAAAGTAAAAGGAATAAAAGTGACAGTACAAAGATAGGAGGCAATCCACAAATGTGGTCACAGACAGTTAGCAGTATAATTAATTGGTAGCACAACTATACCAACATACAATACCCAACACTTAGACGGCAAAACAACAAAACATATGCATACATATATATATATATATATATATATATATAACAACCAGCCTCAAACCCCCATACAAGAGGCAAAACCTATTTTTATTCTTTTTCGTTGTTATATTTTTATTTTTTATATATATAACAACCAGCCTCAAACCGCCATACAAGAGGCAAAACCTATTTTTATTCTTTTTCGTTGTTATATATTTTCCTTTTTTATATATATATATATATATATATATATATATATATATATATATATATATATATATATATATATATATATATCAAGAAATCGGTTATTGGAAAGAGGCAAAGGTAAGAGAAAAAACCGTAAGTTCAGACAGCAATTCTACTTACCTCCGGATATCCAACCAATCTCTCTACTGACACCAGCTGAAAGGAACAGGAGAAATCCCGAGCTTTCACTGTGCTATCTTTGTGCTATCCCTGTGCGAACCGGTTCGTCTTGGCACGCCAGAAACCATCTAATTACACCCTCCAGATACACTGCGCAGGGGTCTTGCAAAGAACGACACAGTAGGCACGTGTGTTGCAAAGCAAGTTCCGATTTATTACTGTTACAGCAGTTGCTTATATAGCCAATATGACGTGTTACAAAAGGTATGCCTTAGCCTAAGGGAAAATGAGAAGTATTATTCTGTGTGTCTGCAGAAAGAAACATTGTAGAAGTTGTGAGAGTGGGGTGTGCTGGTATGCGTGATAAGAAGAGATAAGAAACATATTCGCCCAAGGGCATTGGGGGCTGCTCAGGCTAGCTGGGGAGTACGTGCCATATAAGCATGTTTTGCACAAAGAAGTTTGAGCAAGGACAGACGTTTCAAGGATAGAAGTTAACCCTTTCAGTTCCCCCCTTTCACATATCTATCCAGCACTTTCATATCTACAGCAATGGGAATGGCAAAGAACGGGATGATTAGAAAAAGGAACCTTCAGCATTTAAAGAGTTTGCTGCTGCTTTTTTAAGGTGTAAAATATTGATAAAGTGTAAGTATAAGAACTTTCCCTTTATCGATATGCAGTATGCATTACCATGGTTTCTATTACAACTGGTATTTTTGTCCATTATAACAATTTTTATTTTGCGGTGCCTTTATTTTATAAACTAGAATAAGTTAGATTCTAGTTAGAATATAATTCTTTTTTAACAGTTAGAAAATGAAAGTCAAGAACTGATGGGTAACTGTGCTGGTTTTAATGAAAACAGAGGCATCATCAATTATATGTATGCTGTTACTTATAACACTTCCATTGACAGTTATGGTAAATGATGATATTTTTTACATTCTTGAAAGTATATAAACAGCATTAATATATATTATATAAATGGCATTAACAGGTAAAGTTTAGGCATGTATTGATATTCAATGGTGCATGAATATTTCAAGTGCATTTCTCTATACAGAGCCAAGACTTTTATGCCAATGCGATATTTCAGAAGCAATGCCTATTTTATGAGGCTACTGGGACACAAAAGAAATGGAATAATAAAAGTTATAAGCATTATGGACTATTTGTTATAATAAACGTTTGGCATAAATACCAGAGGAATTGGGAACTAATGTTATGTTACATTGGCTAAAAGAAACCTACTGTATAACCTTCTTAACAAAACTCCAAGAAAAATTACAGTGTAAAGATATGGACTATAATTAGTAAAGTTCAATGCACAATTATTATCAGCTTTAGACCAATCATTGTTATTCATGAATAAGGTGTCTTTCAAAATTAATAAAACTGTGTTTTTGTGCTTTTGTAAAATTGATGTGTGGCCTGACGTTAAGCTAGTTGCATGTACTTTTTTGCCAATACCACTAAGAAGCCTATTTATAAAGGTGTGTAGAATGATTTAAGCTGGGAACACAATGTAACTGTCCTAGATACAGGGCACTGGCATGATACTCCAGACACTGTCTTGTGTCGGATTTTCAAATAAGATGAATATTAACTATAAGAATATTCAGGTTTATTAATGATAACGTATGATTATTTTACTCAATAGAATACATATTCATGATTCATATTATGCATATTTGATTAATCATATAGTGCTGAGTAATGAATGTTATATTTTGTTTTATATAAATTAATGTTTACTTGGTAAGAAACTTCTGTTCTGAAAAGGATGTTTTATCAGACTCCTAACACAGGTGTATAACCTTTGTGCTTAAAGCAAATCTCAAAGGTTGTATAATACTTGGTGTCTGTGTGAATAAGATGAGAACACCTTGAAGGATTTTACAAACTATCCACAGTATAGAGCACACCTGTTTGAGAGGGTAATAATTAATCAAGGACAGACCAATTTTGAATGGCTAGTGTGTTCACAAGTATATTGTATGTGTACTGAAGGTATTAAGGAGTTACACAGCATTGTTCTAGTCTGAAGCAATGTCAACAATAATGTGTAACATCAAATTATGAAAGGTCAAAGGCTATTATGTATTTTTTAGATATTTTTAGGTCACGATGTTTGAGGCAATAGTGCCATCTACAGGTAGTGTAGGACATCACGCCCAGGGGTCAATGATTGACATTTTACAAACTATTTAGATTAAATGGTGATAGTTTAACTTTTTGGAGACTACCCTTCAATTCCAATTGGTTAATTGATTAATCCCAGGGGTTGAATTTTAGACAGAAAGGAGGGATACATTAGGAGACACTGGGATACTAAAGAACTAAAAAAAGAAAGAATTAAAAAAGAAACTAAAAAAAGAGGAAGGATATGAAAAAGAGGTCTGACTGGAGGAAAAGAATTAGAAAAAGAAAGAACGAGAAGGAAGGAAATCTAAAAACTACTTGGAGACTCTCAACTATAAGAAGACTCATTCTCCAACTAAAAAGAAAAGAACCAGATGTTTTTAAAGATCCAGAAAGTGAGATCAGGGTGACATCACAGGCCAGTGAAAACTCTGCATCTGGTAAATATAAATTTTTGTTATACTTTTTCTCGATTAAGTTGTATGCTTGGATATTTATTATTCCTATGTGTATTATAGTCATACCCTAAACATTGACTTTCCCAGAATTGCAAACTGGGAATAATCTGTTTAATTTGGGTCCATTTTATTTTTCATTAATATATATATATATGATATCCAAGTTAACGATTTAATGGGGAAATAAGAAAATTTAAGGACAGAATTCCTTAGCAAATCAGAATCAGTTATATAATCCTCCTTTGATTCTAATCTGTATAATACCTTGTTATTAAGTATTAAGAAGTGAAAGTATATATTATCTTGTGGATGCTTGCCGTTTATTAAGTAATATCTATTGGTCAATTTTCCTTTTGATTAATCATTGAATGTATATCAGGGAGTGTTTAATAGATTTTTTTTGTAAGAAGTAATAATTTCATTTTTTTTTCATATTCATATTTAAATAAATCAATTATTTTATTAAATAATTGTCATGATTTTTTACCTTTGTACCAATTGATTGGGAAAGCTCGATATCGAATTCAGAGTTGGGCATATATTATTTAAGACTCCTCCTCTTATTAGCAGGCTGCAGTGCAAACAGCAGACATGATCAGTGGATTGCAGAGTGAGCACGACATTGCACTGTATGCTGTTTGCAGCCTGTCAGCTGAGAGCCGATTGTTAGGAGACGTACAGGAGACAGCACAGCTGCAGAAAGATGTTTTAGTGAGTTGTGCTATCATGAAATGCAAAGGCCCCTGCCTGTGTCATATGGTGTTTGTCATTTGTCTGGATGTTGGTAATAGGGCAGTCTCTGGGCAGAAGGAATATGGGTGGGTCAGGGAATGAAGTGGGGGGACTGACCTCCTCATGAGAATTACAGGGATTTCAGATGGAATGTATCATTTGTGTGTTATAGACTGGGCTGAGGATTATTAGTCTGCTTCCATGGCTGCCCTTTTCTGTTTCCTTTTTCTACAACTGCCAGTTTACTGAGCTCTGTGTGTGTGTGTTTGGGGGGTGGGTATTGCCAGTCATGGGGGGGAGGGTCGCCTGACCCCTTCTCCCCCCCAGCTGTCTTGGGGTTGCTTGTCCTCCCGGGTCAGTCACTTGACAGTCACCTGTGCTGTCTAGAGTCACTTGAGATAGGGACAAGTTCATTATAATTGATAAGAAGAAAATTACCGGCACTTAGGACTCCATGCAAGCAGGTCCATGCCTTGCATGTTTATTAAATGTAACATTTCAGGGGCGTACCCATTTGTTAGACTGACGAAGGGGTACGCCCCCTGAAACATTACGTTTAATAAGCACACAGTGCCTGGCCCGCTTGCATGGAGTCCTGAGTGCCGGTAATTTTCTTTTTATCACGTATTGCTGAGGGTGCCAATTCCCCTTTTTTTACTGAGCATCGGACCAATTTTGGCATAAGAGTCCAGAGTGTGCTGGTGGGTTTTGGAATTGTGCAGAACTATAGGTTCCATGCAGGATGCTGCCACTCTGTGATTTGTCTTAGTTGGGAAACTGGGCAGCAAACTGGAAAATGAGGTTCAATGTTGATAAATGCAGGTTATGCACTTTGGCAAAAATAATATAAATGCAAGTTATACACTAAATGGCAGTGTGTTGGGAGTTTCCTTAAATGAGAAGGATCTTGGGGTTTTTGTAGATAACACGTTGTCTAATTCTGGGCAGTGTCATTCTGTGTCTACTAAAGCAAATAAAGTTCTTGTATAAAAAAAGGGCATTAACTCAAGGGATGAAACATAATTATGTCTCTTTATAGGTCCCTGGTGAGGCCTCATATGGAGTATGGGGGCAGTTTTAGACTCCAGTCCTTAAAGGAGAATTCAACCCATTTGCAAAAAAACCCATACCCCCCACCCCACGTAGAACTCCCTCCCTCCTCCCCCCAGGCTAACTGCCCCCCCCCGAGGGGGGAAATGTCCCATACTTTATACTTACCCCTCGGTGCAGATTCTGGCAGCGGACTTCATCTTTCGGGTCCTCTGTAAGCTGAGTGGGAGACCCGCATTTTAGGCCCATGTGCAGTTGGAGCTGTTTGCCGGTTTGGACAACTGCGCATGCGCCAAATTCAACGGAAATTGCCGAATCGCTAGAAGAAGACCTGGAAGATGGATGCCATGAAGTCCACTGCCTGAATCTGTGCAGAGGGGTAAGTATAAAGTATTGGGCATTTCCCCGGGGGCAATTAGCCTGGAGGGAGGGGGGGTCTACGTGGGGTGGGGGTTACGGGGTTTTATAAATGAGCTGGAGAGAGTGCAGAGACTAAGTGCAACTAAACTGGTTAGAGGGAGGGAAGAGTTAAATTATGAGGGGAGACTGACAAGGTAGGGGTTGTTTTCTCTGGAAAAAAGGCGCTTGCGAGGGGACATGATTAGACTTTACAAGTACATTAGAGGACATTGTAGACAAATAGCAGGGGACCTTTTTACCCATAAAGAGAATCACCGTACCAGAGGCCTCCCCTTCAGACTAGAAGAAAAGAACTTTCATTTAAAGGAACAGAGTAGGGGGTTCATCACAGTGAGGACAGTGAGGTTGGGGAATGCTCTGCTGGGTGATGTTGTGATGCTGATTCAGTTAATGACTATAAGAGGGACTTGGATGATTTCTTGGACAGACATAATACAAAGGCTATTGTGATACTAAACTCTATAGTTAGTATAGATATGGGTATATATCATTTATGTGACAGTAGGGAGGGGTGTGTATGGGGCTGGGTTTTCATTTGGAGGGGTTGAACTTGATGGACTTTGTCTTTTTTCAACCTGATCGTACTGTGTAACAGACCAAAAGGCAGGATGGTACTTCCCTAATTTGCAGATTCCCTTTCTCCTCCCCCTTAATTTCTTCTGCCTTATGGTGTTTTTTACTTTACTATGTTCAGTTCCCCAAAATTCCCTTATCAAAACTGTTGCAAGGATTTGGCTGGCTTCCCTCTGTTTTCCCACTGTGACACCATTCACCCTTTTCTTCCCTTAAATAGCCATTCTGATCAAAAAAATAGGACTGATATACATGGAATTGTTTTTGTGCCATCTTCCTATGAGTTTTGGGGTACATTATAAATTATATGTGTGGATGAGTACAAAACAATTGTGTGTTTACATGTGGGCTGCTTTGATTTTTTTGTCCGGGCTGCTTTTTACTCCCAGTCCTGCCCTGGTGGGGTCATTTGAATATCTTGACAGACTCTTAAATAGAACACCACCTGTGAAGCAATAGGAATTTACCTTTACCACTGACAAGCTGCTGGACTTTGTATGAAAATTTGAGAGACACTGAAGGATGAAGTTCTTAGATTTGCTGAAAAGGCATATGTTTCCCAAAATTTCCTAGTCTAGCCTCTGTTAGTTTTTGAATTACTGCAGCATATGTTACTTAAAACAAAAAAAAAATACTGAAATTGTGATATTAACAATGGCATAAATCGTTTAAACCAGACCCAGTAAACATAGGTAACCCAGAGGAGAGGAGGACCAGACAGGCTGACAAAATTTTAGCAGCAATTGCATAATAAAATCTATAAAACATGTCTGGCATAAAATTAAGAGATTCCATTAATTAAAAAACATCCAACTGCCAGGTATTACATCTATTAGCATGAGTGAATATGAAGGGCTAAGATATTGAATTATATTTCCAAATACAATACTACGAGCATATGCTACAAGTGTATATAAACAAAAGGCAATATATTCCTCAACCAAACTTTAATAATCTTCTATAAGCAGGTGAGCAGAAACCAGCATCTTGGAGTTGCATTGATATAAAAGGATTTAAGCAGTCACACAGCTTCTGGTGTACACACATCATAATACATGTATTGAAATTAATAAAAGGTTTGGCTCTACATGCCAGATACTTTAACATTGCGTCATCGGTAGGAAAGCTTAAATAAACCAAGAGTTTATAACTGAAGCCCTTCAAATGAAATCAATTAATCAGTCTCTTCTGACATCCCTAGTAAAAAAAAATATTTCCATCAACTTCCAGTACTAACTTTAACATTAGCTTGACCTGTTCCTGACTGTATCTGCTTGCTACCTTTTGTTTTAACTTATCGTGTCCCTTTCAGTACCACTCTGTTGGGCTTCTCTTGTTTCTTTTTCAAGCTTTGCCCTGATGGGACAAACATGAATGAAAATGAATGAAAATGAATGAAAATGTTTGAAAACATGAATGAAAATGTTTGAAAACATGAATGAAAATGTTTGAAAAATCTAGAACTGTTTCACAACAAAAAAGATATGAAAAAGCAGACAGATTCATACCATTGCCCGTAACATGCATTTTTTTAAAGGATTGCAATTCAACTTCAGTAATTGTTGCTTATTAAGCTTGTAAATTGTGATAAAAGATTATTTGCCTCTATCAAGATAAATCTTGTATGAAAAGTGACAGTGTATCCTACTGGAAACCATGCACATTTCAAAAGGTGTTAAAAAACATATTTGACCCCCACACTCTCTGCTTAAATGAGACTGAAAAAATAATAAAGTTTACATATTAAGTGAGGATTGCAAGCACGGATAACGTCTTCCTGATAAATAGCAAAACCATTGCATTATTACATAGTACCATACAATAACATTGTACTCTTAATAGCTTATGTGCTAACTGTTATGCAATCATACAGCCCAAATATTATACAACCTCATGAAATCTGACAGGTTCCTACACATATTGTCAGTTTCCCAGTAGCCCCCAGTCATGTGACTTGTGCTCTATTTAGTGATAGGCGAATTTCTCCCATTTTGCTGGAAAATGCATGAATTTCCTGTGAAATGGCAAAAAAATTGTGGAAAAATCGTGAAACTCGAAAATTGATGCCCGGTGTCTGAAAAGCCGCTTGCGTCAATTTTGACGCTGGTGGTAAAGTCAATGGGCGTCCAACATTTTTTGACACAGAGGAATTTTCGCAGCAGATTCGCCGCAATTTAGCCGGATTTATTCGCCCATCACTAGCTCTTATAAACTTCAGTCACTCTTTACTGCTGCGCAGTGAGGATGAGGTTATGTGAGCTCTGTGGAGTGTGCTTATCCCACAGCCCTTGTGGGTCTGGGGGGTTACTTTCTCTGGTTTTTACCCTTTATCTTTTTTTACCACATCCCCCTCATTGATTTTTGACTCCTTTTTTTTTGTTTTGCTTTATTTTTATTTATCTTTTTCCAGCTGTGGCCCTTGCAAGTGGGCAGAGAACCTGCCTGGGTGATGGGAGAAGGGCTGCTGAAGCCAGCATGGCAGTGTCTGGGGAGCGTGCAGCAAGGAGAGCCAGCAAGTTTAAGGCAGCAAAGAGCCGTTTGAGGAAAGGAAGTGGCGCTTCCTTGAGCAGTGATGCAGAGGAGAACTGTGATGGCTGACCATATCCAGATGCTGATACAGGAGCAGCTACTGGGAGCTGTGAGGCTACTGTGAAGGCTATGGACCTAGAAGGGAAAGCAAGTCCGGCTGAGAGTGGTTGCAGGGAGTCATCTGACCTGGAAATGGCTGCTGTTGCAGAGAGTGCTTCGGGTGCTGTTGTACGCAGGGTGGCTGAATGTTCCCTGCAACACACCTTTTCTGGAAAAAAAATACTGGCCTTCCTATATATTTATTTTTTTCCATATTAACAACCATCATTTTTACCGGCCAGGCAGGTAAAATACCGGCCAGGTGGCAACCCTACTGTGGGGAAACCTGCTACTTTTAAATCTGCTTTTCCCTCCTGTGATAAAGGAGTTGTGGATACAGAAACTGTGCTTTCAGCTAAGCCTGTATCTGGAGAGACTGGAGCTAAAGACTGTAATGTGGCCAGTGGCAGATGTTACCATCAAAGAAGAGTTAAATGAACTGAAATGTTTAGAGACTAAGCATTGCACTCTGGCTAAGGGCATTGATATGCTCATTAGGGACCTGAAACTGCTGAAAGGACAGAGAATGACTGACACTATCAGGGAACTGGCCAACCTGAATAAGGACTTGGAGGAGACTGAGGCTCATATTAAATCTGGTCTGACTGTGTTGGAACCATGGAAGGAACTGTATGATAACAATAAGTGGTTTGATTAGATCAGGAGAGGGAGGGGATGTGGCTGTGCTGAGCTCCACTAAAGTTTCTCAACTGCTTAAAGAAAATGCACTTGTGGGTTCTAATGTGTCTCCTGCTGCTCCTAATGCTGCTGTTATTTCTGTTGTGGTGGGTCAGAATCAGAACATTCTGTTGCAGAAAGAAAAGGTTTCTGTGTGTGTAAATGCTTCTCCTTTCTCTGAGCAGGTTAATCATGCCAATACTGCTGTGCAACCCTCAGGTATGCATATTAATGAGCAGCCCTCCCACATGCATGCTAATGAGCTGCTTTCCAATGTCTGTGCAAATGTGAAGCCTGCAGCTGTGTGTGCAAATTTACAACCCACAAGTGTGAGTGCTAATGTGCAGCCAGTAAAGGTGAATGGTTAATGGTTAAGTTCAGCCTGCAAATGTGAGAAGTAAGGTGCAGCCTGCAAATGTGAAGCCTACAGGTGTGAAAGCTTCAAGTGTGAATAAGGTGCAGCCTGGGTGTGTGAGTGCAAATGTGAGAAGTAAGGTGCAGCCTGCAAATGTGAAGCCTACAGGTGTGAAAGCTTCAAGTGTGAATAAGGTGCAGCCTGGGGGTGTGAGTGCAAATGTGAAACCTACAAATGTCTGTGCAAATGTGCAGCAGGCACAACAATAACATAGTAACATAGTAAGTAAGGTTGAAAAAAGACACATGTCCATCGAGTTCAACCTTTTTTTCTTTTTATTAACTACCTATCTGCCAGTTGAACTAGAGGAAGGCAAAAAAAAAAACCATCTGAAGCCTCTCCAATTTGCCTCAGAGGAGGAAAAATTCCTTCCTGACTCCAAAATGGCAATCGGACTAGTCCCTGGATCAACTTGTACTATGAGCTATCTTCCATAACCCTGTATTCCCTCACTTGCTAAAAAGCTATCCAACCCCTTCTTAAAGCTATCTAATGTATCAACCGGGAGAGAATTCCACATCTTCACAGCTCTCACTGTAAAAAACCCCTTCCGAATATTTAGGCAGAACCTCTTTTCTTCTAATTGGAATGGGTGACCTCATGTCAGATGGAAAGACCTACTGGTAAATAAAGCATTAGAAAGATTATTATATGATTCCCTTATATATTTATACATAGTTATCATATCACCCCTTAACCGCCTCTTCTCCAGCGTGAACATCCCCAATTTGGCCAGTCTTTCCTCATGGCTAAGATTTTCAATACCTTTTACCAGCTTAGTTGCCCTTCTCTGTACCCTCTCTAATACAATAATGTCCTGTTTGAGTGATGGAGACCAAAACTGTATGGCATATTCTAGATGGGGCCTTACAAGTGCTCTATACAGTGGAAGAATGACCCCCTCCTCCCTTGACTCTATGCCCCTTTTAATACAGCTCAAGACCTTATTTGCCCTTGATGCTGCTGACTGGCATTGCTTACTACAGCCAAGTTTATCATCTACAAGGACTCCAAGGTCCTTTTCCATAATGGATTTGCCTAGTGCAGTACCATTAAGGGTAAAAGTGCCTTGGATATTTTTACATCCCAGGTGCATGACCTTACATTTATCAACATTGAATCTCATTTGCCACTTAACTGCCCAGATTGCCAGTTTGTCAAGATCATGTTGCAAGGATGCCACATCCTGGATAGAATTAATTGGGCTGGATAATTTTGTGTCATCTGCAAACACTGATACATTACTTACAACACCCTCCCCTAAGTCATTAATGAACAAGTTAAATAAAAGTGGACCCAATACTGAGCCCTGGGGGACCCCACTAAGAACCTTACTCCAAGTAGAGAATGTCCCATTAACAACCACCCTCTGTACCCGATCCTGTAGCCAGTTTCCTATCCACGTGCAAACAACGTCATTAAGCCCAACAGACCTTAGTTTAGAAAGCAGTCGTTTGTGTGGCACAGTATTAAACGCTTTTGCCTATAATTGCCAGGCTGAGATTGTGATCCCTTTTTAAATATTGGAATAATATCAGCTTTTCTCCAATCCATAGGCACCATACCAGATGACAGTGAATCTGAGAAAATCAGAAATAAGTGCTGGTCTAAATCTGAACTAAGATCTCTTAGAACCCGGGGGTGTATGCCATCAGGCCCTGGAGCCTTGTTTACATTAATTTGTATTAAAGCTTTTTGAATCATATCCTGACTGACTAGAATGCGCTGAACCATTCGTTCAGTTATAAAGTGAGCCTGGGAGCCCAGACTCCTCTATTGTATACACTGAAGAAAAGAACTGATTTAACACATTTGCCTTTTCTGCATCTGTTACAACCATACTGGTACCATTATTTAATGGAGCAACACTCTCAACCTGCATCTTTTTACTATTAATATATTTGAAAAACGTTTTAGGGTTGGTTTTCACCTCCACGCAATTAACTCTTCATTTCTTTTCTTAGCCTTCCGGATTGCTTTCCCATTAACGTCTTTACTTCAGTATTAAGCCACACAGGATGAATCTTAGAGCTTCTACGTTTAGTCCTTAAGGGAATAAATTGAGAACAGTAATGATTTAATATCATTTTAAAGGACAGCCATTTCTGTTCTGTGTTTTTAGCTGAAAACTTATTGCTCCAATCAATGCTCTGTAGGGCAGCCCTCAAGGCACTAAAATTAGTTTTTCCAAAATTCATGGTTATTGTTGCCCCAGTATATTTTTGTTTTTTGCACCAGACATTTAAAGATATAACATTATGGTCACTATTACCCAGGGGTTGAATGACTTGCACATTTGCTATACGTTCTGGGTCATTTGAGATCACTAAATCAAGAATAGCATTTTTTCTGGTAGGCTCCTCAACAACCTGTGTTAAAAAATTGTCGTGCAATAAGTTTATAAACTTGTTCCCATTAACTGATCTAGCAGTACTGTTGCTCCAGTCAATAATGGGTAATTAAAATCCCCCATTATCATTACTTTACCTAAACTAGCAGCCTTTTCTATTTGCATTAGGAGCTTTGTCTCTAACTCCTCACTTACATTAGGGGGTCTATAGCATACGCCTACAATTAATTTGCTGGATTCTTTACAATTGTTGAAGAACTCCACCCATACGACTTCTGCCCCCTCATTTTCTAACATAACCTCCTCCTTTATATGAGCTTTTAAATCCTGCCTAACATACAGACATACCCCTCCTCCTTTTCTATTGCCTCTGTCCCTCCAAAATAAAGTATAGCCACTGATATTTACTGCCCAGTCATGCAACTCATTCAGCCATGTTTCGGCCACACCAATAACATCATATTTTCCTTCCAACACCAGCAGCACCAGCTCTCCCATTTTACCAGTCAGACTTCTTGCATTTGTAAACATACATTTAATACTGGTACCATATTGAATATATGACATGTGGTCCTTCCTATCCTTAACAGTACCCCCAGCCAAATCTCCTCCCCCATTTTCCCTTTCTTTGCCCACTATATCATCTAACTTGTCTTCCACTGAATCTTTTACTGAACCCTTCCCCCTCCAACCGTCTAGCCATCTTCTCTCCCAAAACAGCTGCCCCATCATCATTGAGGTGCAGCCCATCCCTAGCAAAGAGCCTGTAGCCGACTGAGAAATCAGCCCAGTTCTCCAAAACCCTCCTCCCTACACCAATCTTTCAGCCACGCATTAATCTCCCTACGCTCCTGCTGTCTCCTTAGTGTTGCTCGTGGCTCAGGTAATATCTCTGAGAAAATTACCTTGGAAGTCCTCGCCCTCAGCTTTGCACCTAGTTTTTTAAAATCATTTTGAGGACTTCACCACCTCCTCTAAATTTGTCATTGGTACCTATGTGTACCAAGACCGCTGGGTCTTCCCCAGCCCCTCCCAATAATCTGTCCACTCGTTCCACCACATGCCGAACCCTAGCACCAGGCAAGCAGCAGACTGTTCGGCATGTAGGGGCCTTGCGACAGATTACCCTATCCACCTTTCTAATAATTGAATCCCCTATAACTAGAACCTGCCTTTCCTTCCTTGCACTTCCACCCGTATTAGAGCCACTGCCTCCCGGGGTGCTCCGAGAGTCAGCCTGCTCCATACACGCCAGTTCTGAGTTTTCCTCCCCAGCATCTTCAGCCAAAACTGCGAATTTGCTGTTTTGGACAAACTGTGGACCAGCCCCCCTACCCTTCGGCCCCCTACTTCCCCTCTTGACTGTCGCAAACCTTCCTCCCTCATTAGCCTCCACTGCCCCTTCTCCTCCCCCAACTCCACTAGCCCCTGCCAGTGGTTGCTCTGTGAGCCTCCTGTCATTCCCCTCGTTTGCCGCTGCTCTCAGTGCTGCAAGTTCACACCTTAGAGTCTGCAGTTCAGATTCCAAGATGAAAACCCACCGACATCTCTCACATGTAAATACTGCATGGAACTGCTGCTCCAACACCACATACAGATGAAGCCACTTGGATTTGTGAGTTAAATGCGTCATGACTCAGGGTTAATTGAAGAAACTGTGTTATCTAAAGTCATCTTAACCCATTTAATGCATTTAACCTTTTCATTAGCATACCAAAGCATCATTGTTTACAATGGTGAATGCTTTAATTAGATGGGATGTTGTGACACAGTTTTCTGTGTTAAATGAGATAAATGGGATATCTGTGTTTAGTTATTCTGTGTCAAACAGACAAACCAAAGTGGCTGCATCTGTACATGTGACAAGACACACACACTGAGTAATACCAGCAAACCCACTCATATTTACACTGGGTACTTACAGTCTCCCAAATGTAATTCCTCACAAACGCCCTTTTGGTTTTAAACGCCTTAAGGTTTTTAACGCTGCTTAACACTTAATTCACATGCAACACTAAGTCACATGCAACACTCGCTTAGCAGCTCCCACACTCGCTTTGCCTTCACAAGTTTAAGGTTTCAACCAGAGCACACAAAGCCTGTTCAGAATTTACCTGATTAACCCCTCCCCCTTAATTAGAAGAAAGAGGGAAAGAAGAAAAAAAATGCTATTTGCTATTTGTAGACTAGGCGCTCAAGTAGTTTAGAGATGAAAGGCAGCAGAGAGATAGTTCAGAGGTTGTCAAGATTGGAGGGATCAAGAGAGGGTTTTTTCAGAATGGGGGTGACAAGAGCATGTTTTAGTTGAGAAGGAAACAGTCCAGTTGAGAGCAAAAGATTAAATAGGTGAGTTAAGGCTTTGATTAGACAAGGATTGGTATTGCGGAGAAGTTTTGAGGGAATTGGATCAAGCGGGCAGGTGGTAAGGTGAGAAGAGGCCAAAAGCTTTGAGACTTCAGTGACAGGGGTGAAGGAGCACAGGAGAGACTGGGGAGTGTGGAGGGAGGGTGGTGGAAGTCTAGGGGGGTTGAGTAGTGTAATGTCCCTTCTGATAGTGTCAATTTTGTTTTTGAAGTACTCAGCAATAACTTGAGCAGAGACAGATGTGCATGGAGGGAGTGGAGAAGGGGAAAGGAGTGTTAAAGGTGGTGAAAAGTTGGCCTGGTTTTTTAGAAAGGGAGTTAATGAGTGAAGTAAAGTATGTTTGTTTGGCACGTGAATGTCTTTGGAGCGCTTTTGTATGAGCAGTATGCCAAGGTTGAAGTGGTTTGGGTCTAGCATGTCTAGTTTTTAGAGGAGCAAGCCTAATGCAGTGAGTCTCAAATGAGGAGAATGATAGGGAAGGAACAGGTGGAAGAACTTTAAAAGTACAGCGGGAAGAGAGAAGAAAACCTACCCCACCTCTAGGTCTGTTACCAGGTCTGGGAGTATGAGTAAGGTGTAGGCCCACATAGGACAGGGCAGCAGGTGAGCCAGTGTCAGTAGGAGAAAGCCAGGTTTCAGTAAGTGCGAGTAGGTTAAAGGAATTTGCAATGAAATGGTCGTGTATAGCGGTGAGCTTGTTGCAAATAGATCTGGCATTCCAGAGAGCACAGGAAAGATTAACTGGGTTTTTGGGTATAGGAGTAAGAGTTCTGTACTGTTTGAATTTGCACCGAAGAGAAGGAGCTCGTGGCCGTGATATAACTGGGATGGGGTAAGGGCCAGGGTTTGGGGAAATGTCCCCAGCTGCCAGCAATAGAAAGGAAAGATCGACTAAGTGAGAGCGGGATTTGTAAGTTCTTAGTTTGGATGAAAAGGAGCAGTTTTGTGGAACAGCTAAACAGAGTACTTTTTTTAAACTTCATGGGGCAAATTCACTAAAGGACGAAGCTAGCGTTAATTCGCTAGCGTAGCGCATTTTGGTTAATTTGCTGATTCACTAATTGACGCTGGCATAAATTCGCTAGTGTTACTTCGCACCCTTACACCTGGCGAATTTGCGCAATGGACGTAACTACGCAAATTCACTGACGCGCAAATTTTTCTGAACGCTACCTTTTACGCCAGACTTACTTCGCCACCTCAGACCAGGCGAAGTGCAATAGAGTAGATAGGGATTGCTTCAAAAGAAGCTAAAACATTTTCTAAGTCCCAAAAAACTCTGGCGTTTTTTCTTTTTTATGGGTGATAGGCTGAAAAAGATCGAAAAAATTTTTGGGGCTACCCTCCTTCCCCCCTACATTTCCTAACTCATGGCACCTTAACTATACAGTGGGCACATGTGTAATTGCAAAATAAAAATTTTATTTGCTGTTTTGAAGGTTTCCAAGGCTTGTGTACTGATGCTACATATACCTCCATTGTAACTTCAATTTGGCTCTGTATGCAAATTAAGCATCGCTAGCGTAACTTCGCTTTGCTTGGCGAATTGACGATAGCACAACTTCACAACCTTACGCTTCCCCTGAGCGCAACTTCGGATTTTAGTGAATTTGCGTAGCGCTGGCGAAAATACGCCTGGCAAAGTGCGGCGAAGCAGACGCTAAGAATCTAGTGAATTTGCCCCATGTGTGGAGAGGAAAGGAGAGGAGAGTAGAGAGGTTGAGATTTGTATTGAACTGGGATTTGATGGAGGAGGTAGTGAAAAGTGTTTTATGAAGCATGAGAGTGAAAGGAGGAGAAATGCAGGATAAAGCATCTTTGGAGTAAGAAGTTACAAACTGGCAGGTACAAACAAATCTGTGTACTTCTTATCCCAGCTGGTTCAAAGTTGATACAAGATAGTCCTGTTCATTTTGCCTTGCCAATGCCTTGTCCAACTTCCTTGTTTAATTGTCATTTCTAAGCACTTGTGAAATATTAGCACTTGTGCCATGCCCCAGACACGAGTGCCATCCCCAATACTGGGTCTAAATTTGTATGTAGCTGATTGTGAAAACCAGAACCTAATTAATAAATTAATCAATTAAACAGCTAGCAAAGGGCAGAGTTTTACAGAAACCAGAACCAGGTGTGTGGCTATAAAAATATCTCTTGTTCACTGATAAGTGGACACAGATGTGTGCTTGAGATATTTATCAAAGAACTAAAGTAGAATAGGCCTGATAGACAAAAGTTATTGGGGTTAACAGATACAAGTATTGATATAAGCAGAATTACCAGAATAAGGAAATAAGGAATAAGGAAATGTGTGGCTTGCTTTGCATTAATATTGAATTCTGAGAACTAAACCTTGCAAGTGCTTAGACTATCATTATACAGATATTCAATGCATCCCCTCAGAGATGAATGTGTCCATGTATTAAAATGTATGAACACATATCATGTATTACATTGAGGGTATATAATAATAATATTTATATTTGATCTGGCCAGCTGGGCTGTCTCCTTGAGTATGTCAAGTATGAAGTTTTTTTAAGCATTGCAGCATTTTTTCCCACAAATTTCATCTCTGTGACGGGTGCAGTAGGTTGAATTTTGTAAATTCTAGAGCATGCTGATAAAAGGGCATTAGCCATTGATTTTTTGGTGCAGGTCTACTGTATCAATTGATGCAACCCGCTGTGGGAACGATGGCATTACTATCACATTCAGAGCAGCCATAACTCCTTGCTTCCTCAACATCATAAGGTGCACTTGTGCATGATTCAGCATAAGTATCAGGATGGGGACATAATGGCAACAAGTTTAACTATTTGGCAGTGCATGGAGCATGTTTGGACACAAGCCGCTAAAGCTTGCAACTTTTGAGTCTATTTTAACAGAAGTGTACTTGGGGCTGTAATTGTAAATTAAACTGGTGGTGTTTAATTATTAAATATAAATAAACATACATGAGCCATGATTCTTAGGACCAAAGGACTTCTTAGAGCGCCTTACATAGTTACATAGTTACATAGTTAAATCGGGTTGAAAAAAGACAAAGTCCGTCAAGTTTAACCCCTCCAAATGAAAACCCAGCCTCCATACATAGACCCCTCCATACTTTCACAAAAATTATTTATACCCTTACCTATACTAACTATAGATTTTAGTATCACAATAGCATTTCATAGTATAACAAACTTGGCTAGTGAGAAATGAAATGTAGAGAAGGGAAATGTGTGTTTCACTTGCACACCCATTAATTAAATGGGTTGCCTCAGGATGTTGATCTGCAGCCTGTCTCCATCAATACCCAATTATATTTCCTGAAACAGGTTACCAGATTGATAACTATTAACAAGTACAGACAGAGCAGGCTTTAATAGTGCATTCAGTTCAACCTAATACAAGATGACACACATGTTTAACCTTTATAGCCAGGCCCGGACTGGTAACCTGTCCGTTCGGGCAAATGCCCGAGG
This sequence comes from Xenopus laevis, assembly GCF_017654675.1. Lineage (NCBI taxonomy): Eukaryota > Metazoa > Chordata > Amphibia > Anura > Pipidae > Xenopus > Xenopus laevis. Next base: position 26,540,041 of record NC_054388.1, on the reverse strand, counting down.
GGCCGCATCTATATTGTGTTCATGTGGGCCGCTCCTGATCATAAGAAACTCATGCCACTGGGGGCCCCGCACCCGACTGCAGCGCTGCCCTGCAATAATAATCCTCCACCTACTTGCTCGAAGCAGTGTCCCCCAGTGGCGTAACTACCAGGGGTGCAGCAGGTGCGATCGCACCTGGGCCCGCACCCAGCTGGGGCCCGCCGGTGTTATTACAGCTGGCACAGCAGGGGGACTTTATGGCACGCAACACGTCTTCCTCTCGCTTCCCTGGCACGGGCACCTCGGCTGGCACCGCAGACCCTTCCGGGGTTCCCCCGAGCAGGCTGTCCCGCATACCCTGCTCTTCCCCCGGCGGCAGGTTCTCGTCCTCCTCTGCTTCTTCTTCCATCGCTTGGCTCTCCTTCTCCCCACTGCTCCCTCCCTTGGTCCCCTCCCCGGACCCTCCCATCCCTCCCGCCCCACTCTACCTGTTCGTCTGTTTTGCCCGCACTTTCCTTCAAAGCGCACTTAGCGCTTTTTTTTCTGATGCGGCGGATAGCGCGCAACGAGGTTCTAACAGCCCCAGACAGCCAAGGAGGGAGCCGCCGACTTCCACACGCTGTACTGTAAGTGCGCACTGCTCCCTACACATGCACTGCTTCCTGTACAGCCCACATGCTTGTCTACTGCACGTGGGGAATCTGCCTACCTCCTGCTGCGCTCTCTGCTCTCCCCAATCCCCAGCGCTGTGCAGCATCACTGAGGACTGCCCAGGAGCATGAGAAGAGGGACCCAGTGGTGACATATTACTGTGAGTGCTCCTTATCTACTGTGATGCCTAGGTTACACTAAACACTCACACACCTCCTGTACCTCTTATTCACCTTCTGTACCCGTCACCCACCTTCTGTCACTCTCACTCGCCCTCCTGTCCCTCTCATTCACCTTCTGTACCCCTCTCTCACCTAGTGTACCTTTTACTATTCTCCTGTACATTTCTCTTACTCCCTGTACCACTCACCCACCACCTGTAGCTCTTGCTCTCCTCCTGTACCTTTCTCTCTCCTCCTGTAACTCTCATTCACCTCCTCACTCTCCTCCTGTCCCTCATTCACCTCCTGTCCCTTTCACTCACCTCCTGCACCCTCACTCACCTCCTGTCCCTCTCACTTGCCTCCTGACCCTGTCACTCACCTCCACCCCCTCACTCACCTCCACCCCCTCACTCTCCTCCTGTCCCTCTCACTCTCCTCCTGTCCCTCTCACTCATCTCCTGTCCCTCTCACTCAACTCCTGTCCCTCTCACTCACTTCCTGTCCCTCTCACTTACCTCCATCTCCTCTCACTCACCTCCTGTCCCTCTCACTCACCTCCTGTCCCTCTCACTCACCTCCATCCCCTCTCACTCACTCACCTCCAGCCCCTCTCACATGGAATTGTGACTGTGCCATCCTTCTATTAGTTTTGGGGTATTTATACATGGAAATACCACCGCCCCATCCTTCTAAGAGTTTCGGGTATTTATACATGGAATTGCCACTGTGCCATCCTTCTATTAGTTTTGGGGTATTTATATATTGAATTGCCACTCTGCCATCCCTCAGTTAATTTTGGGGTATTTATACATGGAATTGCCACTGTGCCATCCATAGTTTTTATGTCTGTATACATGGTTGTGGTCCTGGCTTTTTGCCTATTGTTTCTGGTATTATACATGAAATTAATGTGTAACAATATTTGGACTGTATACAAGAATACCATATAGAGTAAAACCTCAGTTTTACATACCCTTATTCCCAGGCTTATTTCACATTGTGAGTAATAGGCGAGTTGTAAAAATGTTTAGTTGTGCCTTGTCATAAAAGTAACTGAGAATTAATATCTGGCCACCACTAAAGGTGTTTACAGACCGTCCCTGCTTCCATGATTTTTTTATCACTGCAGTCTGTACCAGATTACCGTTACAGTGTTATAAAATTTTAATTTTAGTTGTACAGCCCTTTGCCCTTAAAAAGTGTACCAGTTTCAGTAATTAAAATAACTTTTTAAATTCAGTTCTAGGACATTAGGTCAGTAAATGTTGGTAACTGCCCACAACTCGGGCTGGGGGGGGCCCAGTTTCAAATTTTTGCACCAGGGCCCCTAGGTGTCTAGTTACGCCACTGGTGTCCCCCTCTTTAATTTTTCACATGGAACAGTCCATTCTCATATATACGTGCTTGTGCTGCGCACACGTGCGCAGGATTTGACCCGTGATGATGCGACGCAGGCCCCATGCGTTACCAGTACCAGCCTCCCCCAGGCGCGCTCAGTCAGGAAGGACCGGTCAAAGAAAGTGTACCGCACCATCAGGCACCAGCTGCTCGCCGGTCGAACTGCCACTGTCTCATACTAGCCTGGCTGGCTGCAGCATCCACCACCATGTCTTTGGATAGGCTATTCGGCATTCGGTCGACTCCTCTTTTTCTCCAGTCAGCACCTGCTGCACCCAAGCCTCCTTCCAGCTCTGGGCCTCCATAATATCTTCCAGTAGTAAGTTAGGGTCAAAGATTCAGTCAGAGACTCCTCTCCTTACCTCACCCCCTGTAACATGACTTTCTCCTGCTGTAATATCCATGAATCATTCATAATTCATGGATAATATACAGCATAGCATGTTAATTGTCTGATGATATTTTCTGGTCTGGTACTTCCCTCACACCTCCACCTGTTATTGCACAATAATTAGTTACAGTTTTTATTTTATAAAATTTTTTGTTTTATGCCTTATGTTTTTTATTCTGGCTATTTGTTGTCTTGCCTATGCCTTATATTGTTCTATTCTGCTCCTCTCCTATTCATATTCCAGACTCTTATTCAAAACAGTGTATGGTTGCTAGGGTAATGTAGACCATAGCAACCAGATTGCTAAAACTGCAAATGGAGAACTGCTGAATAAAAAGTCCATTGAGTGTTTACATGTGGGCTGCTTTGATTTGTTTGCCCGGGCTGCTTTTTACTCCCAGTCCGGCCCTGTTTATAGCTAATAGTAAGTTCTTCTGCAGCATGTTGCATTCCCTGTATAATGAACTACTAAATCCTTCTGAACTAGTGATGGGCAAATTTATTAGAATGCATGGAAAACACATATTGTTTTATATTGCAGTCTGAACATGAGTAGAAAACTGGCTAAATAATCAAATAGGATGGTTGTGTATTGGGTCCACATGTTTGCTAATGACTTGTGGCAGCTATTGTAAGTAGTCTATGTTTTGACACAAAACTATAAAAGATGATTGTTCTATCCAGTATGGTAACCTCTGCGGTCCAGACAAACTAGCATGCCACTTATATTATAATCTGAATAAATTAGGCATATCCTTCATGAATAAGGAACTACTGTAGGTGTGAGGATAATAAACTGGTAAGGACTATTTAGAATATGCAGTGCCGTTTATGATTCCAGTGTTTTAAATGTATATTAAAGGAACAGTAATGCAAAAAAATAAAAGCATTTTAAAGTAATTAAAATGTACTGTTGCCCTCAGTGAGTATGAAGCTAATTGAAAGAAAGGGCTGCACTTCTTCAGGTGTGGGCAGAACGCTTATGTGTAAGAGCCCTAAAGGTTTTTAGTCAATTTGGAACACCATTTGTAAAAACATTCAACATAAATTCATGCATCTAGTAATTTATTATCAAGTAAAGGTTATTGTTGTATTAATCTTGGCCACTCACCCATAAAAATCCATACTCCCCATTTACAGCTCTTGTTGGTCCCAGTATTTGAAACACAGCAATAAGAAGGCTTGCAATTTTAAAAAAGGTCTCAACAAAGTAACATAGTAAGCTAGGTTGAAAAAAAAACCACATCTATCAAGTTCAAACTATGTTAGGTTGAAAAAAGCCACACGTCTATATGTGGTCCCCTGAAAAAAGTAAAATTTGGGTTCTACTGTAGTTATCATATCGCCCCTTAAGCACCTCTTCTCCAGTGTAAACAACCCCAACCCCAGTCTTTCCTCATAGCTAAGTTTTCCATTCCTTTTACCAGCTTAGTTGCCCTTCTCTGCACCCTTTCTAATTCAATAATGTCCAAGGTGCATGACGTTACATTTATCAACATTGAACCTTATTTGCCACTTAGTTGCCCAGATTGCCAGTTTGTCATTTATCCTGTTGCAAGGATGCCACATTCTGGATGGAATTAATTGCGCTGCATAGTTTTGTGTCATCTGCAAACAGTGATGTATTACTTACAATACCCTCCCCTAAGTCATTAATGAACAAGTTAAAAAAAAGTGGCCCTAATAAGAAGCCCTGAGGGACCCAACTATGAACCCTACTCCAAGTAGAGAATTTTCCCACTGCGAATTTTCGAGAAACCCTAAAAATCACTACTCATAATTGCCATTCAGTAGGACAACATTTTTAATGCTCCCTTGATCTAATGATCCCTTAACAAGCCTTCAACTAATTTGCCTACCCCAGATGTCAAATTTACTGGCCTATAAATGCCAGGCTGAGGTTGTAATCTCTTTTTAAATATTGAAATGACATCCAATCCATAGGTACCATACCAGATAAAAGCAAATCTGAGAAAATCGGGCCAGTCTAAAACTGAACTAAGCTCTCTCAAAACCCAGGGGGGGGGGTATGCCATCTGGCCCTGGTGTCTTGATTACATTAAATTTTATTAAACCGTTATGAATCATATCCTGAGTCAGCCACTGACTAGCTGAGCTAACAGTGCAGCTATGAAGTGACCCTGGGAACTCTGACTCCTCTATTCTATTCAGTATACACTGAACTGATAACTGATTTAGCACATTGTCTTTTCTGTATCTGTTACAACCATATTGGTACAATTAGTTTAAAGAGCAACACTCTTAACCTGCATCTTTATACTATTAATATACCGGTACTTAAAAAACGATTTGGGGTTAATCTTAGCCTCAGCCGCAATGCACTCCTTATTTACTATCTTTGCCATCTGGATTGCTGTTTTACAACATTTATTATAGTGTTTATATTCAATAAATGCAGCTTCTGTCCCCTCAGACTTGTAGTTTTTAAATGCCTTTCTTTCCTTCCTATTATCTTCTTAACTGCTATATTAAGCCAGATAGGGTGATTCTTGGTGATTCTAAATTTACTTCTTAAGGGAATTGCAAACAGTAACGATTTAATATAATTTTTAATGACAACCATTTCTATTATGTGTTTTAGCTGAAAATATAGTGCCCCAATCTATGCTCTGAATGGCAGCCCTCAATGCACTAAAATTAGCTTTTTTGAAATTCAGGGTTTTTGTTACCCCAATGTATATCTTGCACTAGACATTAAATGAGACCACATTATGGTCACTATTACCCAGGGGTTCAATTACTGACACATTTTCTATACATTCTCTGTCATTAGAGATCACTAGATATAGCATTTTTCTGGTTGGCTTCTTAACAACTTGTGCCAAAAAATTGTAATGCAACAAGTTTATAAACTTGTTCAAATTAACTGTTCTGACAGTACTGTTGATCCAGTCTATATCTGGGTAATAAAAATCCTCTATTATCATTATTTTCCCTAAACTATCAGCCTTTTCTATTTGCATCAGGAGCTTAGCCTCCTCCTCACTTGCATCAGGGGGTCTATAGCATATAGCATACAGTTCACTGACTGATTTGACAGTCAGTGAACAGATGCAACCATTAGACTTAAGCCCTCTTATTTTCTATTGCCTCTGTCCCTCCAAAACAAAGTGTAGTGTATAGCCGCTGAAATTAGCTGCAGAATAATGCAACTCATTTAGCCATGTTTTGGCCACGCCAATCACATCATATTTTCCCTCAAGTGCCAGCACCTCCAGCTCTCCTATTTTACCAGTCAGACACCTTGCATTTGCAAACATACATTTAATACTGAAACCATACTGAACATATGACATGTGGTCCTCCCTGTCTTTAACAGTACCACAACCAAATCTCCTCCTCCATTTTGTCTTCCTTTGCCCACTACCTCATCTAACTTGTCTTCCACATTATTATTTACTGAACCCTCCCCCCATGCCTAGTTTAAAATCTCCTCCTCTAGCCATCTTTTCCCCATATGTAATGGTATATATTATATGGTCATATCATGTGTGGAAAATATTGGCTGTTATATGGGAGATACTTTAATGGATAAATATATATTTTATCAATATAGATTAAATAATACGAGTCTAAAAAGACAGCAGCAGCTACAATAAATGTACTGTGATAACCATTTTAGCTGGATGTTTCCAGAGATGCCAATCTTTCACTGTGATGGTTAATTCTGTATATATACTTTTAACCTTTCAAATTTCATAAAAAATTACTTCCAAGAGGATTTCGAACCTCACATCAAAGCTCTGCAAAAAAAAGAAAAAATCTCTGTGGTTTTGTATGTCTCCGTTGGTAATATAAAGTCATGACACATAAAGATATTATTTTCCTTGGAGCATATTAATATTTGATGAATGTGCAACAGCCATGGGCGTGTAATATATATATATATATATATATATATATATATATGAAACCAAATAACAATTCAATAAATTACAGTGTTTCTGTAAGATCTAGGAAGGCTTCAGTATCTGCAGCGCTGCTGATCATACTGTGCATGTTCGAAAAGGTTTATTCAAATTAATGATATCCTTTTGCTTTTTGTGCTTCATTAAATATAGATCCATATCTTCTGTGCTAGTCATATATAAATCCATTGAAGAACAGTTTTTATTTATTTATTTATTTTTTTTACGTACCAGTCATACCAAAAAATCTGTATTGTCTGTGGAGATAATTATAACCTTAATACATTTCTGGATCACATTGTAGATGTACATGGTACTTGTGGAGTTTATACAAAGGGCCTGTAGGTGTCACTGTGCACAAGAGTTATACTGTGAACATAGTACTTTCTATACTGCTTAAAAGTATTAGAGTGGAAGCTACTCTTGAAGTGTAATGGCTGCATGATAATAATAAAGCACTGTTATACTCTATTCATCCTCAGCTACCAAAACATAACATATTGGTGAGAAATTGTCTTTCTACCTCTGTAGCAGTCTGCAGCTTTTCTTCCAAACCCTGGTGAGCCTACCATACCTTTTACTGCTTGGATCCATAAGTTTGAAAATTACATTATTGTTGCTGACCAAGGGGAGATTTCCAGTAGTGTCACTAGAGGGGGGCCCTGGTGCGTGACGCACAGCCGGGCCCCGTCCCCTTCCGTACGGCTGCATTTTCAGTGGCACACGGGCTGCCGGGGGGCCCTGAGGGGGTGCGGGCCCTGGCCCGCTCGCACCCCCTGCTCCCCCGGTAGTTTGCCACTGGAGATTTAACTGCCTGGGAGCAGAGGGACCGGTATATGCTATACATTAATATTACATGATGATACTTATGAAACTGCACTTACTGCTATAAAGAACTTTTTCCTGCCAAGAGTAAATGTGGATGCTGAAAGATATAAATTCCGCCGAAGTGGACAACGTACTGGCGAGTCCACAGAACAATTTGTAGCAGCTTTGAGAGAGCTAGTTGTTACCTGTTACTTTGGGAATCTTACAGATAAAATGCTAAGAGACCAAATAGTGGAAAAAACAAATTCACCTTGCATTAGAAAGAGACTGCCCCTAGAGCAGGATTTAACCCTTGCAAAGGCTATTACGGTTGCTAGCCAAATTGAAACAGCAGTGGCTAAGGGGCAAATTCACTAAGCTCCAAAAATGCACTAGCGATGGCTTTGCCGCACTTCGCCACACAGCCATGCGTAGTTTTGCCAGGGCTGTACAAATTCATGAAGATCCGAAGTTGCGCACTGGTTACCGAATGGTTGCGAAGTTGCAACTTGCAGTTGTGATAATACGATAAGCAGTCTGAAGTTACTCTAACGATTCCTAATTAGCATACGGCGTGCAGTTAAAGTACAATTGATGTGTATGCTGTAGCAACTACCTTACACTACACAAGACCAGGGAAACTTAATAAAATTAAATAGAGCTCTTATATTACCCTACACATGTTCCCACTGTATAGTTTAGGTGCCAAATGTAAGGGGAAAGGAGGGAATCCCCAAAAAAATTTAGATCTTTTTCAGTCTATCACCCAGTAAAAAGTAAGAAATGCCAGCATTTTTTGGGACTTAGAAAACTCCTATCTACTCTATTGCACTTCACCTGGTCTGAGCTGGCAAAGTCAAGTCTGGCGCAAGAGGTAACGTTTAGTAAAATCCGCAAGTTAGTGAATCAGCGTAGTTAGTCCCTTCACCAGAGCGCAACTTCACCTGGCGTTAGGGTGTGAAGTAGCGCTAGAGTAAGTCTACTTCGCTAGTGAATTTACGCCAGCACCCATTAGTAAATTGCCCTTTAGTAAATTTGCCCCTAAAACTCTCAGTCACGGAACTGCTGGGAATGTACAGACTGTGAATCCAGCAATGTGGCCTAATAATACACTGTCACAGGCAAAATACAGTGCAGCAAATACAAATAAAAAATACTGCTTCTGCTGTGGTTCAGCACAACACATTGCAAATTATGCTACATGTCCTGCAAAAGCTGTACAGTGCAAAAAACATGCAAAAAAGTAGGACATTTTGCTAAGATCTGACTTAGTTTTGCTAAAGATGTTCATGAAGTCACTGCTTCAAATGATACGGTATTAAGTGTGAATAAATCTGATAAATTTATTCCAGACAAGTTTATATGCACTGTCCGTGTCAAAACTGTTTCTGCTTACAAGGGGCCTCCATTAACCTGGTGCTTGATACAGGTTCAGTTGTTTCTATACTACCAAAGGATGTTTTCTTGAAATACTTTGCAAAAGATCCACTTGTTGTACCTGCACTGAGACTGGTCAGTTACTTAAAGGATCCAATCCCTGTGATTGGTTGCTTGCAAGTGACTGTACAATTTGAATCAAATACTGCAAAATGTGACTTTTACATTGTGAATAAGGGTACTGCTATACTTGGAAGGGATCTCTTTGCTGCATTAAACCTACAATTAGTTGATGGTATCATTACTACAGCACTGGTGCCTGCCACACAGCCTGTGTCTAAAATTTCACCACAAAGCAACACTTCACTGGGCTGTGCAAATAACTTTGTACACAAAGTTAAGTTGAGAACAGATGTAAAACCAGTACACCAGAAATTGAGGCGATCGCCATACACTATAAGGGAGGCTCACAGGAACTAAAGGAACTGGTAGAGCAAGATGTGATTGAAAAATCAGAATCCTCCAAATAGTTTACACCAATTGTTGTAACATTGAAGAAAACTGGAGGTATTCGATTGTGTGTTGATCTCCTTGAACCTAATAAAGCATTTGTTATGGATAACATCATCCCTTGCCACATATAGAGAAAATATTTTCAGGACGAGGAGCAAAATTCTTTTCTACCCTGGATCTTGAGTGCTTATCGTCAAGTATTACTGCATGATGAAAGCAGAAACCTCATTGCATTTATCACTCATTATGGTTTGTTTCAGTTCAAGTGTGTACCGAGTTGTTTTCAAAGACTGACATCTTCTATACTCCATGGCATACCTGGTGTACAATGCTACTTGGATGATATAATTGTCTACTCTCCAACTTTGGATCTTCATGACAAGTACCTAAAAAATTTTCTGAAATGCATTGATTCTGCAGGACTGAAACTGAACCTTTCCAAATGCCGCTTGAGACAAACTCAGCTGTTATTTCTGGGTCATATAATTTCACAAGATGGATCACTGCCTAACCCTGACCGTGTCAATGCTGTTACACAAGCACCTACTTCATCTAATTTCCAGACCTTACAAGCTTTCTTAGGTCTTACTTCATGGTATTCTAAGTTTATTCCCAACTATGCTTCAGTTGTGGAGCCACTTAGAGTACTATTACGTGGAACTTTAAGTCTGGTGTGGTCAGAGACTGCTCAACATAGCTTTGAAATAGTGAAATAGCTAATTGTAAACAGTCCAGCGCTAGCTTTATTTGATCCTGCACTACCCACTATGGTTACTACATATGGCATTGGTGCAGTTCTCACAGATCCATGCTGATCATACAGAGAAAACTTGCATTTGCATCCAGAACACTTACAGAAGCAGAGCGGAAGTATTCGACTGTTGAAAAAGAAGCTCTAGCATGTGTTTGGGCAACAGAAAAATGGAAAACCTACCTAAAGAATTTACCTTATGCACTGATCATAGCCCTTTAACTTCACTGCTTACAACAAAGGGACTAGGAAGAGCTGGAATTCGTATAGCTAGATGGTCAGCAAGGCTACTGAATTTCAACTCCAAAATGCAATACAAACCAGTTTTGGAAAATGTTACTGCTGATTGTTTGTCTCGTTTACCTTTACCTGCAGCTTCTGATACACTGGATGAGGACATAGAAGTTTTAGCATTGACTGATTTACTATCATCTACAGTTACAGCTGCTGATTTTAAGCAAGCTTGCCTCACATGTCCAATTCAAGTATAACTACGGGACATCTTACAACGCAATGGGCAAATGCTGAGAAGAAACTCAGTCCTGATCTTCAACCTTACTACAGGATTAGACATGAACTGTCCTTATTAGATGGCTATGTTGTCCGTGGAGCTCACTGCTTACTGGTACCAGAGACCTTGTGAGAAAAGCTCATACAACTTGTACATGAGAGTCATCAAGGAATTGTACGTACAAAACAAAGACTATGAGAACTATACTGGTGGCCAGTAATGGATGCCGATGTGGTAACTGCCATTCATTCTTGTGTTACTTGTCATGACAAAACAGCTATCACACATACACCACCACTTCAGCCAGTGCCATTTCCTGATTCAGCATGGGAAAAACTTGCTATTGATATTGTGGGTTCTTTTGCAGATGCTCCTATATACTGTAGATATGCTAAAACCTTGATAGACTATTACAGTAAATGGCCTGAAATTGCATTTGTTTCTCATATAACATCAGCTACAGTAAAACATTTCTGTCTACAGTCTTCAGCAGAGAAGGTTATCCGAAGGAGTCAGACAACGGACCACAGATTGTCTCATCTGAGTTTGAATTCTTTCTGAGAAAAAGGAATATTGTGCATCGAAAACCTTCAGGGGCAAATTCAATAAGATCCGAAGTTGCGCCAGCGACAGCTTCACCACACTTCGGCAGGCGTAGTTTCGCCAGCGCTACACAAATTCACTTAAATGAGAAATTGCGCTCAGAGAGGCGAACGGTAGTGAAGTTGTGCATACCGTTACTTCATCAGGCAAATCAAAGTTATACTAGCGGTGGCTAATTTGCATACGGTGTGAAGATAAAATATAATGGACATATATGCTGCAGCAACTACATTACACTACACAAGCCCAGCAAACCTTTAAAAAATAAAATAAAGGTGTTCTATTGCCCTACACATGTGCCCACTGTATCGTTGAGTTGCCATATGTTAGGAAATGTAGGGGGGAAGGAGGGTACCCCCCAAATCTTTTTACCCTTTTTTTGTACCCCTTTCAATCTTTTTCAGCCTATCACCTTTAAAAAAGTAAAAAGACGTCAACTTTTTTTGAAGCAAGCCCTATCTACTCTATTGCACTTCGCCTGGTCTGAGCTGGCGAAGGCAAGTCTGGCACAAGAGGTAACGTTCAGTTAAATGTGCAAGATAGTGAATTAGAGTAGTCCCTTCGCCATAGCCAAACTTCGCATGGCGTAAGGGTGCGAAGCAGTGCTAGAGTAGGTCCACTTCGCTAGTGAACCCGTGAATTTGCGCTAGCGTTAGCCGCTTCGCGCTTTAGTGAATTTGCCCCTCAATGTATTACCCACAAGCAAATGGAGAAATCGAGCGATTCAACAGAAGTCTGAAAGAAGCACTACAGACCGCAAGTCTTACTGGGAAATCTTGGAAACAGTTCCTACATAACTACAGAGCAACACGCCATGCAAAAACCCAATCATCTCCATCTGAATTCTTACATGGCAGACAGATGCACACTAAGTTACATGTTGCAAACATCAAACTTTCATAAAATACTGTGCCTACAAAATCATCTACTGCTGACAGAAAACATGGTGCAAGAGATGTGCACTTTCAGCCTGGATCTTTAGTCAGAATTAAGAAACTAGGACTACTGAAACAAGGACAATCTAAATTTACTACACCACTTGAAGTGAGATGCCAGCGAGGACCATACACATATGAACTGTCTGATGGAAGCAAATGGAATGCAAGTTGTCTTGCTCCTGTTAGGAATGACTTTGGAGAAGTTCCATTTGATGAAGGACATTTTCCTACTCCTGATACCAACTGCAATAGACCTGAAGAAAGTGAACCTATAAGGCGTACTGAGAGAATCAGAAAACTACCGGCATAGACCAAGGATTATGTGATGTGAATAATGCATAATATTTCTTTAAGATGCATACTGTTCAATCGTTGTTGTTTATTACATTTGCCCAAATGCTTTCCTACTATAGGGGGAATATGTGGTGTTTATACAAATGGCCTGCAGGTGTCACTGTGCATAAGAGTTATACTGTGTAGAGTTAAAGCTACTCTTAAAGTGTTCATGGCTGCATGAACCTGCAAATAAAGCATTGTTATACTCTACTCATCGCTACCAAAACATAACAGTACCGTTTTATTATTACAAAGAAATAAGGAATATAAGAAATATGTTTTAAAATTTAGAATTTTTTGATTAAAATAGATTCTATGGGAGATGACTGTCGGGTAATTTGGAGCTTTCTGGATAACAGGTTTCAGGATAACAGATCCCATACTTGTAATATCTGTAAAAAAGCCAATTACAAAATGATGTTTTAACATTGAGGGCAGTGTCGATCCCCATCCTTCCACCAACTTCCCATCCTGCCTCCACCATGCCCACTCCCTGGCTCCACCATTGCTACTCCCTGCCCCAACTCCGTCCACTCTTGCCTGACTTGCATCCCCCTTCCTCACCACAGGTAATAGAGTGGCTGGGGAGAAGGGTTTTTTTCATTAGCTATAGAGGAGGAAGACCTTATAATCCGGGCCGCCCTGTTCCCCAGGCCAGATGCGACTGTGGGTCTGCTTCCTCTATTATTATGCCACTGATTGAGGGGTCTGTTAATTATACTATAAAATGAAATTCCCCCAAAAAATGGTGTCAACAGCTGTGTAAAATAAATTTATCATGGTCTGTTTTATTTTACGAATACCAGATTTTCTGCCGTTTTTTTACACTGCTTAAGACCTTTGCAAGTACGTTCCACTGGAAACTGCTCAAAGAAAAAGCACGTAAAATAATTATGCCATTGTTATACCATTTTTTACACAACAATGCCCGGTGATGTGTGGCAATTTATTCCACTGGTTCTACTTCACATAAATAAATCTGCCCCTAAATGTTGATTTTTGTGTTGATGATGAAATACCATACATTTTTCTCTCCTCAATCGCTGGGATAAAATAAGCTATTTCTTAATCACCGTTCTTGCTACCACTTTTCCTTTGACCCTTGCCTATATTTAACCACTTACAATGATTGAAGAACACATTAGAAGTACACATGTTCTTAAATGTCTTTTGGTTTCCAGTAACTCCAATTCTTTGTTTACTTTGGAATGAATCAGACTGCTCAAAGTAGTGCTTCTATTATGTCTAAGGTCTACTGAAGCCTATCAAGGCACTTCTTTAATACCTAGATGCAAGTGAAAAGCAGATGCCACTCAATCAGTGGATCTGATATTGTGTTTCTGAAGGTGACATTGAGCATGATATCAATTTTCTATATAGATCCCAACTCTGCTCTTGTGTGTTTAAAGAAAGCAAGATTGTAACTCACTGAACTCACAGAACATATGAAGCCTTGTTTTTACCACTGCAGCAATCTAATAGCTTCAAAGTAATTTTGAGCAATATTTAATAATGTGCATGGACAACATAAAGTGAACACAGCTGTGTGGTGTTTTTGTATCCTTATAAATTAGCCCCCAGAGCACTTAGATATTTTAGACTTTAGGCAATAAACTTCATGTCAGGCAACACTGCTTTGTCAGAAGCAAAACTGCATAGTTACATGGACTTTGGTGATTATGTTAATTTAAGACCCAATGTTTTAATTTTGAATAGGATTTTCTGCAAGGGCTTTTTGCTTCAGTATAGAGGAAGACTCTTATGTCTCTTGGACCAAGTAGTCTCCTTGGGGATTGTTCGTTCTGGGGCAGCAGGCCCTTTTGCTAATTTTTCAAAATGCTTTAATTGTAATCATCTAGGCCACAGACAAAATGTAAGCAACAATTCAAATAACTGTTAGTTTCATTTTATATCACAGTTAACTTCACTTCCTTATACAATACACACATTGCACCATTTAATTCAATTTCAATGTTTTTTATTGGGCAATTTTTAAATTTTACAACACAGACTTTGCATAAAAGTCAATATATATATAATGTACATAGCCTTGTTTACTTAAATGCTTAATAACATATACGGCATTTTAACATAACATAGTTAAAGATACAGTATTTCTTGTATAAAGAAAGAAACTAGGCCTAGGTTTATATAAAGCAAATTGTCTCCTTGCAGGCCTTTTCGAACCATAAAAACTAAGAAGTCCAAGTAGAATATAATAATCAAAAATAAAACATTGTAATAGTCTTTAAGCTAAAGTATCATCTCAGAATACATTTTACTCTATTTCCGGTATCACCTTCTTTGTATCAATCCTTATATAAAGTATTCCAGAGAAATAAATTTAAGTTTTAAGTGAACCAGAGCTTTTTCTTATACTTATTTTGTGAATTAACCAAAGTGACATACAATACAAAAAAAAAAAAAAAAAAAAAAAAAAAGGACTACATCTACAACTAAACTACACTAAAACTACACTTAATTTGCTGTAAACCATATTTGTTGCATTAGTAACTTATAACACAACCATTGTGAGAAAGTATCTTCTTCTTTCTAGCAGTATCATCCAGAGTCGGCGAATATACATGCATACATATGTAAGAGGATAGTAGATAGAACAACTAACCAATTAAATCTATGAATAATTTTGTTTCAGGATAAACCAATGACCACATTCTAATTTTAGCCATAAATGAATCTAGAGATCCAATTTTTGTTGCCCACGCCTTTTCTGCAGAAAGATTAAATTCTACCCTTTTTATTATCTCCTCAATTTTTGGGATATAATTCAGTTTCCAATTTTCTGCTAATAGGATTCTAGTGGAGACATAAACATGGTTATGAATAAATCTTTCTCTTGGTGGTAAGTCAATGACTTTCAGGTGTAACAAAGCCATGTGAGGAGGAATATGAGATAGGTTAACTGGAAGTCTTTTTAGTATGTTCTCCACTTCCTTCCACATGTCCTGAATCTTAGGACACTCCCAAAACACATGTTCCAGTGTTCCTTCCATACCACAGTCTCTCCAGCATAGTGGGGAAGCACTGGGGTCAAACCTGGTGATCTTGTCTGGGGTCATATACCACCTCCATAACATTTTAAGCAGATTCTCATGGTGAGAGACACAGCGGGACGACCTTTTTAATGTCCTCATAGCAAGTTCCCAATCCTCTTGTGTTATATCTTCTTTAAGATATTCCTGCCATCTATCTAATTGCTCTTCTATCTAATTGTCTCTTTAGATAACTGGACTGAACTGGGACTTAGCTCAGTTGATAAATTATTCCAGGACTCGGAGCTTAGGCCTTTTGATGAACTTGTTCGGCAATATGGTCTACCTAGTTCAGATGTACATAAATACAACAAAATCCAAAAATACTTTAAAACGCACAATCCAATATCAATTAAACTTCCCCCTCAGATAAAAAAGTTATTATCACCTGAGAATTCACACCTGAAAGGTACTGCTCTCTTTTACCGAACATTACTAAATAATCAAAAAGGAATACCCCATATGCACCATTTAATTCAACTAAAAAGGTTCAATGAAAAAATTAAATATGTATATTGCAAATGCTGCATGCAAATAGCAATTTTTAATATCCAATATTTATCTGTAATTTCCTCTAATGCACTTGGAAAGAGTAATCATCATGCAGGTGCCTTTTCCAACTTTGGCAGTCTTTCCTCCTTTGAACTGATGAAATGTTTAATAAAGTGTATGTTTAAAAGAATGGATTGTCATATTTTTTCAACACTATTAGGAGCCCATCTCGCAAGTTCTGCTAATGTTATTTAGGGTATAGAGTTGTTTTAAACTTCTGCTAGATGTAATCAATTACATTTTACTATTTGGATAAATATTTTGTGGTATGTATATATATATATCATGGATAGTTTTCTAAAAAGCCATTGTAATCATTGTAATCAAAAGACGCTGCTATTCCATACTTCACATATCTAAGGGTTGTCCTATTCAAAGAATATGCACCTGCCTTGTTTCTTTTAAGAGCACAGTATTGCTGGAGGTAGTATATCATCTTCAAAAGATCGAACTTAAGGTGCCTGGACAGAAAATCAGCTCAAAGGATATGATACAAATCTTTTGAAACATTGTAATTCCGTTTTTTACAAGACATTTTTCAAAATTGGCTTCTGAACATGCATCTGATTTCAATATTGATCTTTATGCCCTCAAAGAGATTTTTTTTTAGATTTAGGTTAATATTCATATATTTCTTTCCAACTCCCATTTACGGAAAACATTTGTCAGATATGTGTGCATGTTCTTTTTCCAATGCAAAAATTAAAAATTTTAAAAAAATGGGACATTTTCTTCTGAGCATTTCTCAGGTCTATGATAATCCACATCTGTGACTGAAATAGTTAACACAGTTATTGGTGCAGTGTTTTCATAGTCCATATTAACCTTTTGTAATGAGAACTTTGGCAGAAAGCCAGCAGAAATAATGATGTGGATCTGAAATCTCTGAGAACAGCTTTTCATAACAAGTATTTGTTTACTCTAAAACTTGATGCAGGAGAAGAAAAAGGCTATTGAAAATACAGCTCAGTAAATTCCAACTTTCAATAGTAAACTGAGAGCAAAGCTGAAGATGTAATCTGTTGTAATGGGCGGTAATTAAAAAATGTTAAACAATTCATCTAACAGCTGCAAAACACCTCAATAGTTCTGCTTACTCAAAGTCAAGAGATCAGATACAAGCATCATAATGCTGACATTTGGATATAGCCCTTGTGAATGTGCTCCACTGAAACGCTCAGCATAACAAAGATAGAAATAAAAATAATCTTGTGAATAGCTCAGCATTTAACAGAAAATTTATGAAAATTGCTTATGGTGATATTTGCCTTGAGATAACTTCCCATGCTACTAAAAAGGAGTTTATTGAGAGGGGCTCCTAGCAGTGAGCCTACTTTGCAAAGGTTCTAGTTTGTTTCTGTGGAGGTAATGATTATAAATATATCAGGTTACAACCCTTTTCTGGTCATTTGTTAGTTGCTGCTAAAAATTACAAAGTGACAAGAACAAACACAATAACTATTATTGTACAAATAGAAATATTGATTTGTTTCTTGAACTTCAGTGCTTAGGTCTAAAACTATTTAAAGGGGACCCGTCACCCAAAAAAATTATTCAAAATCCTATTTTATCACATTAGTCAAGCAAAATGAACTTTAATTACACTATATCAATTATTTGAATCTTGCTTCCTTCAGTCTGGGATTTCAAAATTATAGCAAACAGGCAGCAGCCATTTTGTGGACACTGTTATTAAGACAAGCCTTGCATCATCTCAGAATCTTGTTTGTGCACCAGAATGGGGGACCCGATGTCCATCCCCATGCCCTGGTTACACAATTAAATGGTAAAAAGAACAGGGGGAATATATGGAGAGCAGTGACATCTAGGAAGTGCTGAATGGAAAGTGAAAGTAATTGTCTGCCCCACCTCTATGCCACGGGCATAGAGGAGTGGCGACAATATTTGATTGACAGCTGAGATTTTTAAATGAGCTTACAACAGCTATGAATGCTTTAATAAAAAATAGAAATTGGATTTAATGTTTAATTTGAAAAGGACTTTTATTATAAAGATTTTTGTGTCTGGGTGACAGGTCCACTTTAACTGTTTTACAAAGGTAAATTGCCAAAGATGTAATTTTGTGGAGAGTCTGCTAATGTGTATAATGGTGAGTAATTGCCAATACATGTACAGATAAGATTGAACTTGGTAGTTTTTCAACAATGTGTGAAAAACACTGAAAGAAGCATAAGAAAGACCCATGAAATCATTTTGGAATATGATTTCTTAGTTTAACAAATTCTAGTCTGATTGGTTTGTGCATATATATAGTTGTAGAAATACAGGTATGGGATCGGTTATCAGGAAACCCATTATGCAGAAAGCTCCAAATTATGGAAAGGCTGTCTCCCATAGACCCTATGTTTTTTAAAAAAAATAATTTCCTTTTTCTCTGCAATAAATTAAATGGAGGGCACTCCCAGTATTAAAAAGGGAAAAAATGCTCTTTTTAAAGCAATATGAGGTGCAGATGACCCCGGAATAACCCCACAGTCAGTTACCCAAAACCATATATAAAAAGAGAGAATTCTGAGAATTCCCCTTGACAAAGGCTATAGTGCCAAAACTTTGGGGTGTTCTCATCATTGGCAAGTGTATCTGCTACCTGTGGTTTGTCCCTTTTTGCCTTGATCTTGTAACTTGGTGGTATGTATATATTTGTGCTAATACTGTTATATATAATACATAATATACCAGTTTGTCTGATGTATATTTGTTTGCTATACATTATATAAAATAATTTTTTTAAAAACCACCTTTGTTTACCAAGTATTATTTTGTTCATTGAGAATGATCCACTAAGATGTAATTAATCCTTATTGAAAGCAAAACCAGTCTATTGGGTTAATTTAATGTTTACATTATTTACTAGTAAACTAGTAATGTATGGATTTCCAATTACGGAAAGATCCATTATCCAGAAAACACCAGGTCCCAAGCATTCTGGATAGCAGGTCCTATACCTTTAATGGGCTTGTATGTCAAACCCAAAACTGATATAAACAACCCACGTAGCAGCAACCAATAGAGGTATAGCAATAGTCATATGAAGAATCTAGGTTTCATGCTTAGTTCAATGGTCAATGACATAACCAACCCACATAGAAGCCCCCAATAGAGATGTAGCGATAGTGATGTAGAGACCCTTAGTGCTTAGTTCAGTGGTCAACCACATTAAACACAAATTTTAAACTCAAGACTGTCTGGGTTTCGGAACCCGCTTCTGCTTACACTTATGCTTAGAAGTAATTTTTATTGGAGGAATATAGACTGCTACAATGATTTAAATCACTCCTAAAGAATCATATATATGACAGGATCATACAGATTTTCTATGCCATTTTCCAGTGCAATTTTATTGTGTAATTCCACATGCAAGGGGTAGAACTAGTTTAGTCTATGTAAACAGATGGCAATGTTAGGTAGGGGATCCTCTTGAGGAGGTTCAGGAGCAGATCTCTTCTATGGCACTTGAAAGGGATTTCCCTATAGAGACTCAGTGCACCACACACTCTTTGGCTGAGAGGGAAAATTAATGAGGCCAGGGAGCCTGAGTCTTCCAATCTTAGTGAGGTTCCCAGAAAGATTCAACAGTTATGTTAACAAGAGTTAGTTTAGACCCCTGGAGCTCACTGTAGGTGATCAGAAAACTTGGTAGGCCAGCTAGTTGTGCAGCTGTGGTTACAACTTGGAGTAAGGAAGGGGGGCAGTGCCCTGGTAGTACAGATGCAGCCACTTTGGTTTGTCTGTTTGACACAGAATAACTAAACACAGATATCCCATTTATCTCATTTAACACAGAAAACTGAGTCACAACATCCCATCTAATTAAAGCATTCACCATTGTTCACAATGGTGCTTTGGTATGCTAATCGAAAGGTTAAATGCATTAAATGAGTTAAGATGACTTTAGATAACGCAGTTTCTTCAATTAACCATGAGTCATGACGCATTTATCTCACAAATCCAAGTGGCTTCATCTGTACTTCACCAGACTGGGACTCAGTGAAAAAGGAAACTAAGAAAATAAAGGCCTGGAAAGTGAGCTGGTCCCTGTAGGCTGTACATTGCAAAGCCCTTCACCTGAAAATGAGAAACAGGAGAGTTAACAACAGGCAGCCAAGTGGCCTGGTAACCCTTGTTCTGTTTCACTGATATTTGCTTGAAGATCTGAAGATCTGAAAATAAAGGCCTGGAAAGTGAGCTGGTCCCTGTAGGCTGTACATTGCAAAGCCCTTCACCTGAAAATGAGAAACAGGAGAGTTAACAACAGGCAGCCAAGTGGCCTGGTAACCCTTGTTCTGTTTCACTGATATTTGCTTGAAGATCTGTGAAACATTAGAGAAGCTTAACTGGTGACTGTGAATAAAGTGTTCCTGTCCCCATCTGCAAGACCGGGTGACTGATCTGTGACACTGATCTGTGACAAATAACCTTAAAGGGTTATTTTGGTCAGTAGTTACATGCGCCAATAATGTATGTATAATTTTTAATGATCAGATAAAATAATATAGAGGCTGAACCAGGGAAAAGTAACTGTTATTTACATTTTATAGTCATCATTCTATGACGCAACACCTAAAATAAAAATTACTGGAATCTCCTTTTCTTTCCATAAATCGCTTATTCTTAACCCATCTACCGCATTTCCTAGAAAGGCGATAATAATGGATATTTATTTTTACAATATTCAGTTCAAAATTGCTTATTGCTCAAAGCGACCAGGCATAATCATTACAAAGATATGTGAAATTGCTGCAAAAATTATATCCATTGTCCTTTTTGTGGATAACTGCAATAAGTATCAAATATGCCAAATTATGTTGAATAACAAGGAAAGAAAACATTTGTTTTATTAAATCTGAACTCCGTGAAGAAATTGTTTAGCTCTCTGTGCATTATTAAACGGTTCTTTACTTAATAATATGCCACATTAGTCACTTTCATCAGGCAGATCCAATTATCCAAATTAAACTCCAACAACTCACTTTATAAATGTGACACATAGTCTTGCATTAGTCTTAAGGAAAGGTAAAAGCCCATCACTAAAGAAGCAAACAAAACAAGTTTTTCATAGTTTAATAGTGATTTGTAAAGTTTAGTGATATTGAACACACAAAAAAGTATAAAGCAAAGGTTTATTTGTCTTAAAATGTAAACTGGCAGTTCTAAAGTGTCTTAAAATATGAACTGGTAGTTCTAAATACTCTAAATGAGACTGAACTGAGTACAGGTATGGGACCTATTATCCAGAATCCCTGGGACCTGGGGCATTCCGGATAATGGGTCTTTCCTTAATCCGGATCTTCTTACTTTAAGACTACTAGAAAATCATGTAAACTTTAAATAAACCCAATAGGCTGGTTTTGCTTCCAATAAGGATTAATTATATCTTAGTTTGGATCAAGTAAAAGCTACTATTTTATTATTGTAGAGAAAAAGGACATCATTTTTAAAAATTTGTATTATTTGATTATAATGGAGTCTATGGAAGACGGCCTTTCCGTAATTCGGAACTTTCTGGATAAAGGGTTTCCGGATAACGGATCCCATACCTGTACACTGCTATCCAAACAATTTACCAGTTACACAAATGGTGGAACAATGTCCAAAACAGTCATCTGGACTGACAGTCAAGTGGATCTGAGCCTTGTTCTCACAGGCCATAAGGTTTAGCCAGTAGTTAAAACCTATGGACTGGGTTTTATTGGTGTGAAAGGGTTTAGAAGACATGGTTAAGCCTCTTTAAGGTTTAGTACTTTACCTAGCAAAGTAAAGTTCATTACTTGAACAGCAGTATTATTCCTCTGTGACTATCAAAGATATTCTAAAAGTCGAAGAAGTCTGTTGGCTTTCAAGTGTAATCAAATCTGGATTAACTTGTAAAATGAGCTATCTTCCATAACCCTGTATTCCCTCCCTTGCTAAAAAGCCATCCAACCCGTCTTAAAGCTATGTAATGTATCAGCCTGTACAACTGATTCAGGGAGAGAATTCCGCATCTTCACAGCTCTCACTGTAAAAAAAACCCTTCCAAATATCTAGACAGAACCTCCTTTCTTTCTTCTTTCTAGACCTTGTGTCAGTTGGAAAGACGTACTGTTAAATAATGCATTAGAAAGAGTATTATATGATCCCATTATACATTTATACATATATTTATCATAGCTAAGATTTTCCATACCCTTTACCAGCTTAGTTGCCCTTCTCTGCACCCTCTCTAATTCAATAATGATCGGCCCCTCCATCCCCCAGGGAAGACACATCTGCAAGGACTCCCAGGGCACTGTTAAAATCTGCACCCATCCGTGCTTTACAAGTCCCCTTCTGCCAACATCTCCCACACCAGCAGCCTAAAAGGGACATCTGCTGCCTAAAGGAGGAAAAACGAGCACACACAGAGCCGGAGAACAAAACGGGGTCTATCTCCTCAACAGAAGCCAGGGACTCGAGTTGTAAAGGTACCCGGGACTGAGCTGGAGGCCTGAACTGTAGGGCAGACTGCCGAGCTGCAGGGAGACTGCTGGCCTGGTGAGGTGGGGCACCCCCGGGGGAGACTGTGGGCCTAGTGGTTGCTGCTAGTCATTATTTCTTGAATGGATGAATGGACATTAAAAAAGACTGCACCAAACAAGGACTCTCAAACAAGGTGCATGGCAGGTGTACTCTGGTCTGGGACCCCAAGTTTGTGTTTCAATGGACTTAGAGGAAACGGCCCCTACTCAGCTTGGCTAACAGGAAAGGCCTGGTGTTCCCTGTACCCTACAGAAAGCCTCTTCATCTAAAATAAACGATTCATTTGGCATGGGAGGATGTCAACACCAGTTCTGAAAAATAACTTGCTGAGGATGACCCCAATTTGACGTAAGCCAGAGATAAAGCATCTATTGAGCAAATATTGACTGAGATGCAGCCATATTGGCCAGAAAAGGATAAACTGGGTGTTAAATTATTGAAGAGGTCTACTAGAAATGTTGTACATTATGTTTTGGGGTTCTGTACCAACCCCAGGCCTTTAGCAGCAAAGATCGGTGTCTCCAAAGATGCCCCAGTAGCTCCATATCTTCTTTTCTGCTGATTACATGCTCTGTGCTGCTGTCAGTTACTGAGCTTGGGGACTGACTCATAAAGTATACATACAATATAAATGTCAAATAAATACTACATGGCAGCACAGAAACCAGTGCAACTAGCATACAAATGTAATTATCAGCCCTGTAGCATCACATGACAGGCCAACCTCATTTTCTGCTTGATAATTTGCTGTTAAACACCACAGGTTTTAAATTGGAAATCTTACAAATGACTGAGAAATATAATGCTGTAATGAAGTTGTGGTGTAAAAGGTGACAATGATTCTAGAGAAAGAAAAGCATGCAAAATCATATTGTATTAATCTGATTGTTAAGGGCATTCCTGCTGTTTTGCCATTGTCTTATGATTAATTTTCCTTTTCCTGTTTCCCTCTTCCTGTCTAAGCTGAGCGGAAGTATGAAGCAGCCAGACCTACCTGCCATGGTGTAATAAAAGTTACTGTGCTTGTCTGGCTGCTTTACCTGAACCAACACAGCAGAATCATCATAATCCATAACTAAGCAGTTTATCACACTTACTAGAATCATCATAATCTATAAGAAGATTATCACATTTACCATCTTGCAACCTAGCCTGTCATTATAATAGGCCTAATATCCCCTCACTAATGTCTGACAAACTCTCAAAGTCAGTAATAAGCTTTGTATATGATTGTTAGTCTCCAATGTCTCCTCATAGCTGTTATCTTGCATCAGTTATTTTGTAGCAGTCTCTTAATAATATGATTAGCTATAGTTGAACTACTACATAATAGGTTTAGCCAGAGATGTGGGGCTGATCATGTGCGCACACATTCTGTATAGTATGATGTGTAGGTCTTATGAGCAGTCTCCTAGTTAGCTGTAGTTCAACTACTATATACTGTAATTGGCGTAGCAATTCAAATCAGTCACTTCTGAGTACTTTGTGCACACAAAATGGGTCATTTATGCACTGGCAATTTTAGGGGGTTCAGAATTTGTTTTTATAGCAGCAGCAAGCTACCCAGTGCTTTACATTAATTTATAACAGAATTCTTATGTTGCCGTCCCCTTTACCAGCCTGTGCTTACCCCTTCTGCATCAGAATGGGTCGGGGGCACAAGCGTGCACTTTTCCCGCATGTCACATATCAGAAATGATGACACCCAGAATTAGACTAATTTGTGTCAAAGCACAAATATAATTGTGTAAATTCAGGCACATCTCCCTTTGGCAACTGCAATTGCACCTGAATTATGGGGAATGTGCTGTATTGTGGTTAATTAAATACAGAAATTTTGGTTGTAAAGGACCTCTAAAGTCTATCTATGTAGCAGAATGTGTAGCCCTTAGTATTTACACTTGACAAAGAGCCTTCTATGGTTCGAAACATGTAGTGTTGGCAAATAAACACTGATGATTTAGCAGTTAATCCTGCCTCAGCGCCTATCTTCTTGTGTTCTATTTTTTGGTAGTATTTAGGGAGGTTGTATAATTAATACTGTCGATCTGAATTGTGTAACTCCTCGCCCACTCGCACTCCAGGTGCATATCATACTATAATAGGATTAGAAAAACCATACCTCCCAACTGTCCAGTTTTGAGTGGGACAGTCCCTCTTTTGACAGCTCAACCCACAGTCCTGCATTTGTACTGTAAAGCCCAGATTTCTCTGCAATGAACAGCCAAAAAAGATACAATGTTTCTAACTTAATTGGCTCTTGGCAGAGAGCCCAGAATATATACTTAAGACACATTTGCAACAGTTTTGTCCCTTGGGAGAAGTTAGACAGCTTAAAGGGCAATTCACCTTCATTAGTAAAACTGTAATTAAACTACAGAAACTTTCATAACCTGGCAATTGTAAAATGGGCATGGTAATTAGGGGGTGTGGGCGCAAAAAAAATTTTGTGCGACAAATTTTTTCGTCCCTCTTTCCATTTCCAGAATATTGGGAGGTATGGAAAAAACATTTCCCTTACAGTGAGTTCAGAACAAGACTGTGCTGCTGAACTCCATCACTCTATTACAAACTGCCTTACTGAGCCAGATTACCAGATTAAGTTTTGTGAAACTGAGTTTTCATTTTGTTGATAAACTTAATACTATGCTATAAAATATTGCTTTCTGTCACAATCATCTATTTTATCATTAAAATCTATCTTAGTATGCACCAGTTTGTTACACCATTATTCTGTCCAAGTTATTTTACTATAATTTATTTTGTAAGTAACTTTACACATAACTGTGTTTGTTACATGGATGTTAGACATGATATGAGATATATTGCTTGATTAGATTTATAGAAAGGAGTTTGTAATACAGGTATGGGTAAAAGGTTAAATATGTGTGCGCTTCTTGTTAAAGTCAAAACAGATCTCTCCAATATTCTCCTCCTCCCCACCATCTTAACAGTCTCTTTAAACACGTTGTATCCCTGGAAAGCAGTCTCCTTTCACAAACTGCATATTTCCCCGCCATCCTCAAAGATACAAATATAAAGACGATTTGTGCAATACCATGACGTTAGTGGTCAGAACCCTGCTGCCATTTATACTCACAGGATCCTCTGGTTAAGTGTGTGCATGTATTCCTAAGCGACGGGCACTCATATTCATGGTCCACTAATCCCCATGCTCTGCTTCACTTCCTGGTTGCCTCGTACAAAAAATTAAATGGGGGCCCACCAATCAAATAAAACAAGGTCTCTTTAATTTGATAGACTGCTCACATATTGAGGGGGTACGCAATACTAAAGTGAGGGATTTCTTGAAAACACAACATCCTAAAATCCCGGTGATATACATATTGTCAAAAATGTATAAAGATATTAATAATCCACCGGGAAGACCCATAATATTCGCTATAAGTTCCCTTACAGTAATTAATCTAAATATATTGACTATTTCCTACAACAATATGTCACCACTTTACCTTCATTCATTAAAGAAATGAAGGACAAAGTCAATCTAATAGAGGGACTAACATGATGTGAGGATTACATTTTAGTCACATCACTGTACACATGCATCAACCATTTACAAGGTCTGTACACAATGTCTTTCTTTTTAGAGAGAGACAATACCATCTTACCTTCACAAAAAACATTTATTCTTGAAGGTATACAATTTATATTACATAACTACTTTTGGTATGATGGGGATTATTACTTTCAAGTTAATGGCACAGCTATGGGAAGCAAATTTGCCCTTAGCTATGCCAATTTATTTATGGGGTACTGGGAGAATCTTGTGATAGATCCAGTCTTACAACTAGGGACCAATTTGATTACCTGGCTCTGCTACATTGATGATTGTGTAATAATCTGGAAAGGAGGGCCTCCTAAAAGAGTTTATATAGACCCTAAATTGTAATTCCTTTAACCTTAGATTCACTTATAAATACAGCAAATAATCTGTAGACTTTCTAGACTTAAACATCTACACTACATCAAATGGTCTTAGGACTCTTCTATACAAGAAAGAGACAGATTGTTCATACCATATAATAGTGCGCATCACAAAAAGTGGCTAAACTGTGAAGCATTAGAAAAAGACTTTATGGAAACAAAATGGATTGTGACATTAAAGACATTAGAGCCCTTTGGCTTAAATATAGAGTTGGATCAATTTGTATCGATTTATTTATCTTTTATTCTGATTTACAATATGGCATTTTAACCTGGATTTTATGAATTGTATTAATTAATTAATTAACAAAATTAGAATAGCCAATGAGAAGGCATATCCTAAATTGAAAGGGGTACAATAGGATCAACCCAACAAATCATATAGGATTCTCTGAGTAAGTGAGGAATTCACGAAACGGAGTAGGGAGTAAGAGAATATCAGAGATCTGGTTTGCGTATCTCTGATTGTATTTTTTTTCTTAATTTATTTTTATATTGTTATTGACAAGGCTCGGAACCTGGGGCTTTCAAGATAATGGATTGTTGTGTAATTTGGATCTTTATACTTTAAGTGTCATAGAAAACTATGCAAACATTAAATAAACCCAATAGGCTATTTCTGGAAGTGACGGGCTTGATTCTAGATGTGGTGGAGGGTGTGTTTTGGTGATCTCACTTCCTGTTATGGGCTAAATGTGAGTATAAAGCTTTGTTTTTATAATGTGGGGGATCTTGATAACGGTCCCAGACCCGGACTACAGGTAGACCAAGGTCTAATTGGCAAAAATACCTTTTCACACACTTTCAGACACCCCAAAACAGAGGCACAACCCATTCAATGGGGGGTAACTTGCCCTTAACCAGTTTATTAAAAGTTTTTCCAAAGATGAAAAAAAATATAGAAAACAAAATCCTTAGCCTGTCTAGCTCTAACTAATACACAGTTATTTTTTTCTTACTAACCCAGGACAAGGGCTTTGTGTCTCGACCCCTTACAAGCTAAATACAAAAGTTAAGTCTTTTGCACAAAAAGAACAGTAATGTCACACAGTGCGTGCAGCTCCTGCTTTCAGCAAGTTTCTCTCACTGAAACGCCTATTCCTTTTGCTAGGGAACCAACCCCTGCACAGCTGCAGATTAATCACCATGTTTGGGAACCCCTATTCAGCCGGAGTAGCCTACTGGAATTGACCTCTCACCCATTCGTGTCCATTGACTCCATACTTTTTCTTAAGTTGAACAATAAGAAAACACTTTATTTGGCAACTTTTCATCTTGTTGTAATTTTTGTATTTGAAAAATGGATTTTGAATCATTTCCACTGAGAAGAACATATTTTTATGACTACAAGAATATAGTATGCATTTAGTACTCTATACTAATAAAGAATGGGGGACATTTGATGGGTTTATTTGCAGGACACTGTATACTGATACAATACCACCCGTTCGACAGGATCAATTTTACATAATATTTCAGATGGTATTATCTTCAGATTCCTGAGAAGGGCTCACTGTGGCTTTCTGTGCCCTGAGAAGAGCCCTGACAAGGACCCCTTTCATGCTAAATAGAGTGCATGGTACTGTGGTACTGTAGTGGGATTTGGACTTGTGGGTGTGAGTGGGGATAGGTCCATGGGTATAAAGTTATACCATTATTTATTAAATATTCTGGAAGTGATTATTATAGAGAAGCTGCGTGAAGTTGCCGTCTTTACAGAAAAAGACTTGATCTATATCCTCATGTACCTAATCTAGAGTGATAACAAAGCCTATTAATTAGGTTGTTAATTGGGACCCCATTACTGTGTTATGTGGGTCTACTAGTAACTTCCTAACCCAATGTCTATCTGTATTGAGATGATTTTCTTTCCAGTTCTCTCTTGCAGTGAAATCAGCCTATTATTGCTATTTTTTATGTTGATTCACAAGAAAATCCAGTGCTTAAGTAACAAGGAACCACAATGTCTGGGAATAGTTCAACAGAAATATGAATCTAATCTCCAAATTTAACAGCAATGCAGGGTTTATAAATAGTAGCTCAGAGATTAGTTTTCACATGTGTCCACACTTAGGGCTTGCAACAACAGCTACAGAAGAGAAAGGTGCAGAATGCAGCATTTCACGGTGCAAGGGAACCCTGTAGAACCCTGTACATAAAAGCTTTAAAACTCTGCATAATAAAAGCAAAGTTAATTCTAAGCAACGCTCCAGTATACATGATTAAAATGTTTCAATTATTTTAATTTATTTGTAAATGTAATTGCTTTTCAAAGCAGTTTTCTGCAATCCATTGGTATTCTTTTCACTACTGGTTCTGACTACAAGATTCTACTTCCCAAAATGACTTTCACACTTCTGTAATTCTAAAGCTGGCCATAGGCGGAAAGATCCGATTTTCGGACTGTGTGTGGAGAGTCCCCACATTTTTCATCGGTCGTTTGTGCGATCGGACAGGTTAAAAATTTCTGTTGCCTGACGATAATATCTCTGCATGTATTGTCGATGGTACGATTTTCAGTGGGAGACTGTCACTAGCTTTTGTCAGACATAACTTTTGTATGATTGCTGTCAGGGGCAGAACATCGGCTGATCTGTTCTTTTCTACTTTATTTGATCTGAATGGTTAATGGCAGGTCAGGAGATGGGGAAGTCCGATCGGATCTTTGCGTCTATGGCCAGCTTAATACTTTGCATGTCTATTAAAGGTGTAGTTTAGCTTTTTTACAAGTTGGCATATTTACACCATATAATAGAATGCCACATTGACCCCCTCTAAGCACACTGTAGCCAACCAACATATCATAACATATTGTGACCCACACTGACCTAACCAGCATGATATGGCACAGGGGCCAACCAGAATATCATAGCACAGTAATCATCCCTCCCCCCCCAGTATATCATAACAAACCCACCTATAATAATACAGTGATCCCAACAATATGTTACTATAGTGACCCACTTCTGGAATGTCATGGCACAGATAAACCCAAGTCAGCCCCAGCATATCTTGCTACAACAGCTTCCCCAAGTGCACTGTAACCAGGGTGTTGTCAGAAATCCTGGAGCCTCAACAATTATGTCGATTGTATGCACTACATAAAAGTAAATCTATCAGTTAGGCTGAGTGTAGTTTTAATAAGAGTGTTGGTCTTTATGGATGTGTGTTTTTCTTTTCAACCACAGCTACCTGTACTTTGATACAAACTAACAAGCCATTTTATTTAAAGGCAGGGATTTAACTTTATTGAAACAGACCCTGCAATTGCTGGGGGGCCCACGGTCGATTTTGGTGTGAAAATGCATACTTTTATGTTTCCTTGTGCAAATCTGTTCCTGGTGTGTGTACACAGGCCAATGCTGTTTGTGTTAATGCAGCAGATTGGATTTTTTTCACCTGCTTTTATACCCAGATGGAGAAACAGCCTTGTGTGGTATTAGCCATGTTGCCAGAAAGTACCCATTTGTGCTTAGTGTTGCACATTCCTCATAACTACAAGCTGAGTTATAAGCACCTTTATAAAAGCTAATGAAAGAGCAACAGAAAAAAATAGCATATTCAGTTAAGATTGCTCCTAGACAAATAACCTGCCACTATATGAATATGTCTCCAGTATCTCCAAGACATGGCATTGCTGTATTTCTGAGCTTCCTCCATAACAGGTTTCCAGATGATAGCCCCCCAACCATAATACTGTAACCATATTACTATTTATCGTCAAGAGAATGGCTTTCTTTGTGTAAGCAAAAAAAGAAAACCCCTTGTTTCATAAATGTTTTCCTTCCTCCCTAGACTAAACCTGTCTGGCGCTAATTATTCAGTTGTTGGCGAGTGGTATTTTATTTGTTAAATTACACAGTGTACTCTAAAAATTACAGCAGTTCAGAGTCAGTAAGTTGTTGGTGATTCACTTAAGTGACTATGAAATATTGAGCATGTAAGGAATGGGTAATTTCCTTCAGATCATAATACATGTCAGTGGTTCTTGACTTTTCTTTTTCCAAAAGGAATTATTGCTCCACTCTCTGCATTTCACTTAAACAGTCTTGCCATGAAGCATAAAAATGACTGCTACTGTAACGTACCTAAGCATTCTGGATAATTATATCTTCTTCAGATGAAAGACTAATTTTATAAACCATAATTTATATATAATAAAGTTTGCAAGTGAAGCATAAAACAGATATTTAGAAAGCTGAAATTCTCTGGCTGGAGAAACTAGTGGATTAATATAAATTTGCAAGGGTTAATTACAGGGTAGATATATAACGGTTAGTGGGAGTAGTTAGCATGACTGCCCATTAGAAAGGCCAGATTGGATTTTCATAGTGGGCCATTACCTTTGAGTAACAATTACATTCCATCTAGGAAAAAAAATTAATAATAATTATTATTGTTTATTTAACACTATCAAGTTATAAATATAACTAGAAAATTTTATCCAATTAAGAGAGGTCTAAATTCTAAGATTAATTTTAACAAAAATAGAATTGTAACTGCGTTCTTTCTTAACCTTTTCCTTCTGTAGCTGACTTACTAATTGAGCAAGGGTTTCAAAGAGCATTATTTAAATTTTTTTTAAGTAAAAACATAAATATGAGGGGGGCGTGGCCGACCAGGCATCGGTAAAGAAGTGCCTCTATAGGGCTGAAAATATAATCAGTCCCCATCTAGGTACAAAACTGCTCCTGCTGCCTTCCACACCTATTGCAGCAGCTAAACAAAGTCATCCGCTGGCCTAGGAAATAAAATCGTCACTCTGCCCCCAATAGAGCCGGAGCACACATCGGGAGCTACTTCCGCAATGGAAGCTGGGGACTCACATAGGAGCGAACTGACCGGAATCCCGGCGCACTATACATGCTGCCACAGTAAACCCCTGCTATCACGGGCAGAATACCTGCATGACCCACCAAGGGGTGAGTGCCTTACAGTCCCTGAATGCCCCACTCCCCAGCTGCACCACCATCTAACTCCCTACAGCCACAAGTCTCAATACAAATAGGCCGGAGGGGAGTTGGAGGCCTAAGCTGCTGGACACTTGGGGGAAACCCCTGACCAAGAGCCCAGAACAATAACAGGACAGCAGAGGGTCTGTGGGGAACAGCACTACTCTCTCCACCTGACCCATGCCAATTCTGCCTTAAACACTGCCACATTAAAGGGGATAACTGCTCCCAACAGAAAGTGAACTCAGGCATAGCTCCATGCCTAGCTAAATTGCCCTGTGAGACAGGACAGATATGGAGTACTAAACAATGCAGAGGGCACCAGTGAGAGCTCCGTGTACCACAGCCTACATCCTTTCTCAGAGATCCTACCCTAGCAACAAACACAGAACCCATTATAAAACACTATCCTCCATAAGATGGGAGGCAGCAAAACACAAAAACCAAAGACGGATGTGGCATCCAAACTTGAGCAATTTGCCAGACAACCCTCCCAAACTGGCTCCCAACAGAAGGAAAGCCAGATAGCGACTACAAGCTCCCCAACACCGCAACCAGAAGCAGCAACACAACTGCTACTGGATGTTATTACGGACTGCAGGACATCACTTTTCACCAAACTAGAAGAAGTCTAGTTTCTCCCTGCGGGAGCCTGTGGGAGGCAAATCTGAAATATGGCATGCTTTATCCGGCCAAGCTGAGGATCCAAGCCGGAGATAGAGCCATGTTCTTCACCTCGGCTCAAGAGGTAAGCGAGTGGCTGGATGCACAGGGAAATCCGTCCCTCAGAGGCAGCCCTATCCCCCCCAACTAAGATGATGACAAAAGCAGGTGCTGAAGCAGGTGAGACCACTTTTATGTACACTCCCCTGACTTAGCCAGACACCATAGACTAAGACATATGGTTGAGACTCTATGCCTACCACAGCCAACGCACTAGAGTTACTTCCCCCACTGGTAAGGAAAGAGAACCCACATTGTTGGGTCAGTCCAGAACCCTCTTTTTTTTGTGGTTAGGGGAACCATGCACACTGCAAATATTACTGACTGCCTGCTATTACACGCTGTGCATCCCCTACCGAACTGCACCAATGCAAGAGACTCCTTAGCGAAAATCGATGTAGCAGCAGGTGAGACCACTTTTATTTAAAATCCTTTGACTGAACATAGCCGGACACTGCTGAGTCATATGCCTTAAGCCCCATGCCTCCAGGCAATGGAGGGATGATGACAGTGCCCACTTATATTTAGTATCCAAAGACAAATAGATGAACACTTGCCCATATAGAGACTGGGGCTCCAGAGGCCATGAATATGGGGTTGTTATAAAAGACTTCTTTTCTCTACACTCCTGGAATTTCGGAGACACTGGTGTTTCACTACCAAAGAGACATTCATGGCAAAAGACCACATACTACTTAAAGACTGTACTCCAATGAGACATTTGGACTTACCACAGCCAAATAAGGCTACTCCTCCCACTCGTAAGGAGCGAGAACCCATCCTGTTGGGTTACGCTAGAGCCCCCTCTGTAATTATGTCAGGAGGGCCTTGCACACTACAAGCAATACTTACCGAGTGTTGACTAATGTAGTGTACCTCCGCCGCACTACTCTAAATGCAAGGGACTCTTTCCACAAAACACTCTGCTATTTGAATTGGGTCCTGATGCTGCAGCGAAACTTAGGTTCAACCTGTTATGACTATATTATTTAGGTACCACAGAGACTCAAACTTTACCCCTGTCATACCTAGTTTAAATGTTACCTGCCCACGGGTAACCACTCTCCCATTACAATATTTTGGGAACAACACCTGCCAAGTTACTGGGTCAGGTTGGGAGGGAAGAGTTTTATGGGATGTTATTATGTTGATTATTTTTGGTTGCTATGGTTCCTGCTTCGGCATATGACAAATGGTACAGTGATGTATATATTTTTTTCATATTCAAAAAATGTGTTTATTGAAATAAAATTGTCAAGATATGTATAGAAGCATTTGTTACATGAATCACATTGCATCAATAAACAAGAGTTCAATAAATGCAAAAGTTGTCGATGATACACATTACAAAATAAAGAAATAAAATACAGAAATGGAAAATAAAAAAATATAGAAAGATTGAACAAAAAAAAAAAAAGACAGAAAAAAAACAAAAAAACAAATAAGTAAGTAAGGCAAGGCAATACGTCCATATAAAATAGTCTAAAATACATAGCACCGCTTTCAAGCTACAGTGTATCAATGAACACTTGTTTCCCCTTTATTTGCTATAAATTGCATCCATAAGAACCAGGTGGCCGCAAATTTCTCATGGGTATTATTGATATATGCCGTCAATTCCTCCATACGATAAATTTCACTTACCACTCTATACCATTCCTCTCTAGTAGGAGGTAGTAAGCTCCTCCAGTGCATTGGAATTAAGGACTTAGCTGCCATCAGGAGCTGTATTAATAATTTTGACCTGGAAGAGTCAAAAGAATTAATATTATGAAACAATAGTAGGGTTGACGGAGATTTAGGCAGTTGAATTCCAGTTATGTTCTTACAATCTGATATCACATTCACCCAAAAAGAGTTTAACACCGAACAATTCAGCCAGAGATGGGATAGAGTCCCAGTTTCCATTCTGCACCTCCAACATAAATCGTCTGGACACAGACCCATCTGTTTCAGCCTCACTGGAGTTCTATACCACCGGGATAATAATTTAAAGGAGTATTCCTGATATTTATTACTAATAGAGCAACAGGAGTTAGTTCGGTAAATATAGGCCCACTCAGAATCAGTAAAAGTCGTTTCCAATTCAACCTCCCATTGACGTGCATAAGTTGGTTGGTCTTTGCATTTTAAGCTATTTATTAACTTATAAAATATAGAGATCTGGTGTGGAATATTCCCGTCTCTAACACAAAGGGATTCAAAGGTAGTCAGGTCCCTGGCCACTACTCCACACAATTTTAAGTCCCTCACCCAATGAGAGAGTTGCCTAAATCTCCATAAATCTTGTATGGACCACAGCTCCTTCTGCTGTACTACTTGGGACGATCCTCCCGGCTGGGTTAACAATAAATGTTTTAATCTAGGCTTCGAAATTCCAAAGGCTTGTTTAAAACCTTTGTCATGTAAACTAGGCGGGAACTCAGGATTGTTATACAACGGCATAAGTGGCGAGGGAAACACTGTAAGCTCAAGTTTGCGGTTAAGATGTTTCCAGGTTAAGAGGGTAGGAGTTATTAATACGTGAGGACGGAGCCCCTTAATAGAATGGCTAATATCTTAAGTCCAAGGTAAAGAGTGTAGGGTATGTTCCACCCAAGAATCCTCCATTTGTCTCCACTGAAAAACAGAATTCGGGTCTACAAATGTTCGGATTCGCGACAAAATACTGGCCTGATAATACCATTCCAGATCTGGATAACCAAGCCAACCAGTCTGCCTTGTTTTATGAAGTGTTAAAGTCTTCACTCTACCCCTCTTCCCCTTATTAATGTAGTCTCTGATCATAGTATTAAACTCTTTAAAAAAGTTAGAGGGAAGATGGATAGGGAGAGTCTGAAAAAGATAAAGAAACTTAGGAAGAACGGTCAATTTTACAGTGTTAATTCTACCTAGCCACGTAAATTGTTTAGTTCCCCAAGTTTTCCGAGTCTCCTCTAATAAGGGCTTGTAATTTAAATTATATAATTGTTGGCTGTCAGACGAAATCCGGATCCCCAAATACTTTATACATAAAGGTGGACATTTAAAGGCAAAGTTAGATTTCAATTGTTGCTGCAATGGAAACTGCATATTCAAGAATAGTGCCTCTGACTTATCCATGTTGATTTTGTAATTAGACAATACCCCAAAATCCTTCAGTTCTCGCAAAAGATTAGGTAAGGTAATCATTGGTTGTGAAATAGCAAATAAGAGGTCGTCTGCGAATGCCGCAACTTTATAGGTATCATTCCCAATTATTACCCCCAATATATCCGGATTGCGTCTGACAGCGGTTAGCAAAAACTCCATTGTTATCACATAAATAAGTGGGGAAAGAGGGCATCCCTGTCTCGTCCCATTCCTTATCTCAAATGGAGGAGAAAGAATCCCATTGACTCGAACTTGTGCAGACGGAGCAGTATAGGAAGCCATAATTTTACCTCTGAACTTAGGCCCAAACTCCAAACTTTCTAATGCCAAGTCTAGAAAGTCCCAGCTAACTCTATCGAAGGCCTTCTCTGCATCTGTCGAGAGAAGCAGAGAAGGCCTTCCTTGTTCCCGTAGCCATTCAATCCAATTGAGAACTTTATAAGTGTTTTCCTTGGCTTCCCGACCTAGAACAAAGCCTACCTGATCTCTATGTATAATCATTGGAAGAATCGGTCTTAAACGCTGGGCCAAAATTTTGGTGAATAATTTTAAATCCTGATTGAGGAGAGAGATGGGCCGATAACTACTACAGTTAGTATCATCTTTACCTGGTTTGGGAATGACAGCAATGTGCGCCAATAAAAATTCATGGTTAGGAGGAGCGTCAATATCCAAGGTATTAAATAATGTTTCCAAGAGAGGCGTGACATGGGTAATACATTGTTTGTAAAACCTAGCTGGGAATCCATCAGGGCCTGGGGCTTTATGGGAGGAGAGTTGTTTAATAGCATCCATAATTTCCAATCTAGTAATAGGGGATTCCAATGCTTCTAAGTGCATAGATGGTATCGAGGGGAGTAAGATCGTCTCTGGCCTGAGAAGAAGTAGATGGGTTGATATTGTACAATTTCTTATAATAAGCATGGAATGCTGCCACTATCTGTTTAGGAATAAGATGAGCAAGACCTTTATCATCCTTAATTTTATGAATATGGGAAATGGTGTGTTTCTGCTTCAAAGCTTGAGCCAACATTTTCCCTACCTTATTCCCATATTCATAATAATTTTGTCTAACTTTAGTTAAGGTTCCCTGAATCCTATGATTCAGCAAAGAATGGAGTTTAAGTTTACATTCGGTTAAAGTCTTAAGATGTTCCTTATCATGAGATAGTTTATGCGACTCTTCAAGTGTGTGTATTTGATCAAACAATTGGGTAAGTTGTTGAGACCTCAATTTCTTTAGTCTTGAACCATGTTTAATAAAGCTATCTCTGGCTAAACATTTAAAGGCTTCCATTCAGAAACCTGTTTATGTGGAAATCTCAGAGTCATTAAGGTTGCCCCATGGTCTGACCATAAAATATCCCGTATCGAAGCTGATGACAACCATCCCAGGTGATATTGGGAAAGGAAAATATAGTCGATTCTAGTATACACTGCTTTAGCATGAGAGTAGAAAGTGAAATTATGATCCGTGGGATGCAGATATCTCCAAGTATCAATCAATTGGGCTCGTCTGAGAGCCTTATGTATCAAATTAATGGCAGAGTACGGTAGAGACGATGTTCCTTTGGACGAATCTAATCTGGGTTGCAATGTGGGGTTGAGATCACCTCAAACAGCCTTCCCTAAAAGAGTCTAAAGCGGACAGCACCTTCTTGAGAAATGAAGGTTGTGATTTATTTTGAGAGTATACACTCCCAATAGTACATTGGGTATGGTGAATAAACCCTTTAACAAAAATATATCTGCCGTCATCATCCTTCAACACATCCATTAATTTGAAATCTAAGTTTTTGTGCAATCCAATAGCTACTCCCCTGCTTTTTTGAGAGGCATTATTACTATAATACCACCTGGAATAGCCGCCATGCTTAATAGGAGCACACTCAACCCCTTTAAAATGTGTTTCCTGGAACAGAATAATATCAGTTTTGCCTTTGTACATTGCATGCAGGATTTTGCGCCTTTTCTCTGGAATATTGAAGCCATTAACATTTAAAGATGTCACAGTAATATCACCCATTTAAACAGATTGCAAAAGCGTACTGCCTTATATAGCCTTGCCTAAGACAAATAATAAAAAAAAAAACTAAACATTGCAAAACATGTAACAAAAAGGTCAAAATATACATTAAACTGTGTGGTGAACTTTTCAAAATGGGGTATAGAAAAAAATCACCATTGCAGGTGAGATGTAATAGGCACTAGAAGGGTCAACAGCCAGTGTCTTCCCTAGTAGTTACCAAATCCCCTAGGGGGGTGGAGAGTTCAGTATGCTGAGAAGACTGCTCCTCAGTCACCTGATCCAAAAACCGTGTAGAACCAAACATGAAAAACAGTACTAGCAAAAGTTCACTCTGGAGAGCCAATTAAGATTCAGTGTACTTTATTCAGACACAACATGTTTCGGACAGACATGTCCTTCATCAGGTGCTAATTGAAGGACATGTCTGTCCGAAACATGTTGTGTCTGAATAAAGTACACTGAATCTAAATTGGCTCTCCAGAGTGAACTTTTGCTTATACCTTGGATATTGCGTGGCTTGGACGGTGCCACTGACTCTGTCTGATAGAGCCTTGGTGTCTTTGGAGTGAGGGACCACCCGACAAACAATTGAATTACCTATGAAAAACAGTACTATACCGTCCAGCAAAATCTAATCAAAGTACATGTTAAGGAGAAAACGGAGAATAAAAAGAAAAAAAAAAACCAAATGTATCTAACTGAATTCTTCCGTCACAGTTGACAAGATATTGCCAATTACAAATGACTCAAGTAGCTGGTAGACAGTATAGTACATGTTAAATATACTCATCCCTCTGGTGATTTATCTTTGGCCGGGGTGGCTTTGGTCTTCTTTCTTTGTTCCTTGGGCAAGTTGCCTTGGTCCATGGTTCCCGAGCAGGCAATAACGGCATCTTTGGCAGGTAGCAAAATTTTATCCATTCCGGTAGATCCACATCAGAGAGCCCCAGTCCTGCAAGAAAGGGAGCCAAATCATCCGGCCCAGTGAGAACAAAGGATTGGCCATTGTTGGTAACATGTAAACTGAACGGATAACCCCATCGAAATAAGAG
The DNA here is from genome assembly GCF_017654675.1 of Xenopus laevis. NCBI lineage: Eukaryota > Metazoa > Chordata > Amphibia > Anura > Pipidae > Xenopus > Xenopus laevis. Next base: position 26,501,733 of record NC_054388.1, on the reverse strand, counting down.
ATTATTTTCTTTGAGTGCAGTTATAAGGGGTCGCAGTAGTCGTCGGTGTTGTAGAGTTGACCAGGATAAATCCTGGAGGATTAAAAAATGTGTCTCCTGGAAGGGAATAGTTTGTATTTTCCTCGCCTTCTGCAAAATTTACTCCTTCACCGGAAAACGAGTCAGGCAACAGATTACATCTCTAGGATTATCCGTTGGTAATCCTTTAGGCCTCAAAGCTCTATGTATCCTCTCAAACTCTACCTTATGTGTATCCGGTTGCTCAAGTATATGGTTGAAAATTTTCATTGCAGTAGCCTGGAGGCTCACCCCATCAACTTGTTCCGGGAGGCCTCTAATGCGCAGATTACAACGTCGACCTCGATTGTCCAGATCGTCTATCCGCTTCTGCAGGGAATAAAGCAGTTTGTTTTGAGCAGACTGTGACTGAATCAAGGAGTAAGTAGCAGTTTCCACCGTGTCTTGGCGCGTTTCAGCATCTGCGACACGCGAATGCAAGGTAGCCATTTCCATCTTAAGATCTGCTACTTCCTCGCGTACAGTTTTTTTAATTTGCGACACCAAATGCTCAAAATCCCTTTTAGTCGGTAATGATTTAAGGTAAGAGTGCGTAGTAGTGTCAGTACTCACAGACTCGCTGTCGGAGTCATCGACCAGGCTGCGAGGGCGCCTCAGCGCCATCTTGGATTTATGCGACGCAGCTTCCAAATCTGCAGAGGTGAAAAACTGCTTCAACGAGCATTGTGCCTCACTTGCTCTTGGGGTCTTAGAGTTCTCTGAGGTAGAATCTTTAAGTTTGCCGTGTTTGCCCATAGCCAAATAGAGGGAATATCACTGTTCTGGATCGGTGTGATCAGGAGCCGCACGCTCACACGTCTACCATACTCAGCTGCAGGCCATGCCCCCCCAGTGATGTATATATTAAACCAACTCACCTGTACAATAAAATTCACAAATGCTAAACATGGGGGGCCCACTTAAGTTTCTTTCCTGGAACATCAGGGGGCTGAACTTGAAATTCAAGAGAGCCGTAATGTTTGACTATGTCAAGAAATATACACAGTTCTTCTCCTACAGGAAACGCACCTGGTGGGCCAAAGATTAATGGCACCTAAGAAGCTGTGGGTCGCACACACATATTACACTACCTTTTCTACTCATGCTAGGGGTACCTCCATTCTGGTTTGCACAGGTGTACAATTTGAATTGCTAGATATTGTTACTGATCACTATGGATGATATGTTCTTATGGGGTGTACAATATCCAATCAACTGTTAACCATAGCTAATGTGTAAATGCCCCCCCCTTTGATAGCATGTTATTGGATAATATAATGATTAAACTAGCAAACTTTCCACCAGCTCCTTATGGGGGATTTCAATGCTTTGTTGAACCCCTCACTAGACAGGTTGACCCCAAGTCTCCAAACCACCTCTAGACTTTCTCTCTGGCCCCAGGCCATGAACCTCATGGATCTCTGGCACTGGAGAAATCCAGATACAAGTGAATTCTCTGGTTTCTCGGCTAACTATAACACCCTGTCCCATATTGACCTCGCCCTAGCCTCGGCGGAACTGCTACCCTGGGTGAACTTGGTTGAGTACTTACCTAGAGCTATGTCTGATCATTCCCCCTTACTGGTACAACTAGACCATATCCCAGGACCCAGAGAACGTCTCTGGCGTCTTAGCCCAATTTAGTTAACACAACCTAGCATTAAGGAAGCAAATGAGGCAGCCCTCATAGAATTTTGGGATCTTAATCCTGGAATGGCAACCCTGGGGACTGTGTGGGAAGCAGGTAAAGCCACAAGGGGAGCACTTTCCTCAGCAATCAAAGGAGCTAAAAAAAGGAGCTACTCAGGAACTAAAAGAAAAACAGCAAACACTGACTGAGGCAAAAGAGAATTATATTAAAAATGTAGGGCCAGATACACTCCATACCTTTAGGGCAGCACAAATGGCACTAAAAGAAACTAGAATCAAAATTACCTAAAAGAGGTTGCTGTATGCTTCCCAAAGATCATTTGATAAAGGGGAGAATAATGGGAAGATCCTAGCATACCTCTCTAAATCCCAAACCCCATCCAACACTATCCCCAAAATTGCCTCCCCTTCAGGTAAAATAGTAACAAACCCCTCTCAGATAGCTGATGATTTTGCAACTAAATACCAAAGTTTGTATGCCACCAAAGTCAACTACTCAACAGAACAATTAACAAATTACCTAGATGCTATACAATTCACTCAACTGTCACCACATGCAAATGCTCTCCTTAAAGCCCCTATTACCCTAGTAGAAGTGCAAGATGCAATACCCTCCCTTCAATCCAACAAAACACCTGGTCCTGATAGCCTCCCGTCAGACTGGTACAAAGTTTCCAGTGAAATCCTTTCCCCCTGGTTACACAAGACTATAATGCATGCCACTGAGGAAGACCACCTTCCTCCCTCCTTCAATGAGGCACTGATTGTGGTCATTCCAAAAGAAGGGAAGGACCCTCTTAATTGCAGGTCTTATCGACCTATCTCCCTGCTTAACATAGATGCCAAGGTGTTTGCAAAGGTCCTGGCCATCAGACTAAAGCAAACCATAGAGGAAATAGTTAAACCAGACCAAACTGGATTTATGCCCAATAGATCTACCAATTCGAATATCCAAAGGCTATTTACAAAGTTGCATGCAACTCATAGCAACAATGGCACACGAGTAGTAGTGTCACTGGATGCGGCCAAAGCATTTGACTCTATAGAATGGCCATACCTTTGGCTTATTTGACCATTTCATTAGATGGGTGAGGCTACTATATAAACAACCGGTAGCGAGAGTCAGCTCTAATGGCCACCTATCAGCTGCACTCAACCTTTATAGGGGCACCCGACAGGGATGTCCATTATCGCCATTCCTCTTTGTCCTGACAGTATAGACTCTAGCAATCCTTATATGCCAGGCAAACAACATCACAGGACTCTGCCTGGGGAGAGTGGAAGAACGCATCTGTCTCTATGCGGATGACATACTTTTATATCTGGATAACCCAGGCAACTCCCTCCAGGCAGTCCTGAGAATAGTGGACCACTTTGGATGATTTTCAGGGCTAAAATCAATTGGGATAAATCAAGCATATTCTCTTTCGAGACCAACATTATCCCCAACTTATTCCCTCCCACCCCTCTGGTCTGGGTGGACTCATTCAAATGCTTTGGCATTGTGGTACATTGGAATTTAAACGCCTTTATACCATCTAATCTTGAGCCTATCCTCTCCATTATGAAAGACAAACTGAAAGTGTGGGCTAACCTGCCCATTTCCATCTGGGGCAGGATCAATCTCCTAAAGATGATATTTTTTCCCAAGTTCCTCTATATCTTCCACAATTCCCCTGCCCCCATCCCCTGTTCCTTCTTTACATCTATTGATACGACCCAAACAGCTTTCCAAACTGCATGCTCCAGTAAGGGGGATTGGGCCTCCCACATTGGTACTTTTACTCACTGGCAGACCAGATCTACTATATGCACTGGTGGCTTAATCCAGACTCCAGTAAGGGGGATTGGGCCTCCCACATTGGTACTTTTACTCACTGGCAGACCAGATCTACTATATGCACTGGTGGCTTAATCCAGACCCATTTTGATCAGATGAACTTCCCACTACAGGCCACTCTAGCAAGCTCAACAGAGTCACTCTCATATAGGGATGTAGCGAACGTCGGAAAAAAAGTTAGCGAACATATTCGCGAACTTGCGCAAAAACGCGAGCGGTTCGCGAACGGTTCGCGAACCCCATAGACTTCAATGGGAAGGCGAACTTTAACATCTAGAAAAGACATTTCTGGCCAGAAAAATGATTTTAAAGTTGTTTAAAGGGTGCAACGACCTGGACAGTGGCATGCCAGAGGGGGATCAAGGGCAAAAATGTATCTGAAAAATCTGCCTGTGTGTGCTTGGAAGAGATAGTGTAGGGGGAGAGCTGTTAGTGATTTCAGGGACAGATGATAGTAAGTTTGCTGGCTAGTAATCTGCTTGATACTGCTCTGTATTGGAGGGACAGAAGTCTGCAGGGATTTGAGGGACATTTTAGCTTAGGTAGCTTTGCTGGCTAGTAATCTACTGTTCTCTTTAAACAACTGCCATACGTTGACCTTGTAGGCATTGTTTGCCCAGTTTTTTGGACGCAGCCACTGAAGCACAGTTGCCAGAAAAAATATGCCATATAAATGCTGAAAATAGTCATTTTTCGCCATACGTTGACCTTGTAGACATTGTTTGCCCAGTTTTTTTGGACGCAGCCACTGAAGCACAGTTGCCAGAAAAATTATGCCATATAAATGCTGAAAATATAAATTTTTTTGGTTGCAGCCACTGAAGCACAGAGGCCAGAAAAATTATGCCATATAAATGCAGAAAATATGCATTTTTTTGGTCGCAGCCACTGAAGCACAGTTGACAGAAAAATTATGCCATATAAATGCTGAAAATATAAACTTTTTTGGTTGCAGCCACTGAAGCACAGAGGCCAGAAAAATTATGCCATATAAATGCAGAAAACATGCATTTTTTTGGTCGCAGCCACTGAAGCACAGTTGACAGAAAAATTATGCCATATAAATGCTGAAAATATAAATTTTTTTGGTTGCAGCCACTGAAGCACAGAGGCCAGAAAAATTATGCCATATAAATGCAGAAAATATGCATTTTTTTGGTCGCAGCCACTGAAGCACAGTTGCCAGAAAAAATATGCCATATAAATGCTGAAAATAGTCATTTTTTGCCATATACGTTGAGTCAACGTATGGCAAAAAATGACTATTTTCAGCATTTATATGGCATATTTTTTCTGGCCTCTGTGCTTCAGTGGCTGCGGCCAAAAAAAACTGGGCAAACAATGCCTACAAGGTCAACGTCGTTGACCTTGTAGGCATTGTTTGCCCAGTTTTTTTGGCCGGCAGCCACTGAAGCACAGAGGCCAGAAAAAATATGCCATATAAATGCTGAAAATAGTCATTTTTTTGGTCGCAGCCACTGAAGCACAGTTGCCAGAAAAATTATGCCATATAAATGCTGAAAATATAAATTTTTTTGGTTGCAGCCACTGAAGCACAGAGGCCAGAAAAATTATGCCATATAAATGCAGAAAATATGCATTTTTTTGGTTGCAGCCACTGAAGCACAGAGGCCAGAAAAATTATGCCATATAAATGCAGAAAATATGCATTTTTTTGGATGCAGCCACTGAAGCACAGTTGCCAGAAAAAATATGCCATATAAATGCTGAAAATAGTCATTTTTTGCCATACGTTGACCTTGTAGACATTGTTTGCCCAGTTTTTTTGGTTGCAGCCACTGAAGCACAGAGGCCAGAAAAAATTAAACCAGTAGGGTTTGCACCCTAGTTTGTAACGGTGGCGGAGGGAGGAGGAGGACGCTAAAGGACAGCTGTGTGTGGAGTCATGAGGCTTGAAGAGAAGGACAGCTGCATAGAAGTCAGAACAAGTCTTCCGGCGTGCAGTAACCCTCCGAGATCCACCCCTCATTCATTTTAATAAAGGTCAGGTAATCGACACTTTTGTGACCTAGGCGAGTTCTCTTCTCAGTTACAATCCCTCCTGCTGCACTGAAGGTCCTTTCTGAGAGCACACTTGAGGCTGGGCAAGACAAGAGGTTCATGGCAAATTGTGACAGCTCTGGCCACAGATCAAGCCTGCGCACCCAGTAGTCCAGGGGTTCATCGCTCCTCAGAGTGTCGATATCTGCAGTTAATGCCAGGTAGTCCGCTACCTGCCGGTCGAGGCGTTCTTTGAGGGTGGATCCAGAAGGGTTGTGGCGCTGCCTTGGACAGAAAAACATTTGCATGTCTGACGTTACAGACTGGCCAAAGGGCTTTGTCCTTGCAGGTGTGCTCGTGGCAGGATTACTGGCACCTCTGCCCCTGGAATGTTGATGAGATCCTGAAGTGACATCACCCTTAAAAGCATTGTACAACATGTTTTGCAGGCTGGTTTGTAAATGCCGCATCTTTTCGGACTTGTGGTATGTTGGTAACATTTCTGACACTTTATGCTTGTACCGAGGGTCTAGTAGCGTTGCGACCCAGTACAGGTCCTTCTCCTTAAGCCTCTTGATACGGGGGTCCTTCAACAGGCATGACAGCATGAAAGACCCCATTCTCACAAGGTTGGATGCAGAGCTATCCATCTCCGCTTCCTCATTATCAAGGACTGCATCATCCACGGTCTCCTCCCCCCAGCCACGTACAAGACCAGGGGTCCCCAAAAGGTCACCACTAGCCCCCTGGGAAGCCTGCTCCTGTTGGTCCTCCTCCTCCTCCTCCACAAAGCCACCTTCCTCCTCTGACTCCACTTCTGGCACCTCTCCCTGCGTTGCAGCAGGTGCCTGGGTTCGTTCTGGTGATTCCGACCAGAAATCGTGCGCTTCCAGCTCCTCGTCACGCTGGTCTACAGCCTCATCTGTCACTCGTCGCACGGCACGCTCCAGGAAGAAAGCGAAGGGTATTAGGTCGCTGATGGTGCCTTCGGTGCGACTGACCATATTTGTCACCTCTTCAAAAGGTCGCATGAGCCTGCAGGCATCGCGCATAAGCACCCAGTAACGGGGGAAAAAAATCCCCAGCTGTGCAGATCCAGTCCTACCACCCAGTTCAAAAAGGTACTCGTTGACGGCCCTTTGTTGTTGCAGCAGACGTTCCAACATAAGGAGCGTTGAATTCCAGCGAGTCTGGCTGTCAGAAATCAAACGCCTGACTGGCATGTTGTAGCGCTGCTGAATGTCAGCAAGGCGTGCCATGGCTGTGTAGGAACGTCTGAAATGGGCCGACACCTTTCTGGACTGGGTGAGAACGTCCTGGAATCCTGGGTACTTGGAGACAAAACGTTGGACTATTAAATTTAACACATGTGCCATGCAGGGCACATGTGTTAAATTGCCTAGTCTCAACGCTGCCAACAGATTGCTTCCATTGTCACACACCACTTTTCCGATCTGCAGTTGGTGTGGGGTCAGCCACCGATCGGCCTGTGACTGCAGAGATGACAGGAGTACAGATCCGGTATGGTTTTTGCTTTCCAGGCACGTCATCCCCAAGACAGCGTGACAACGGCGTACCTGGCACGTCGAATAGCCTAGGGGAGCTGGGGGTGCACAGGTGTGGAGGAGGAGAAGGAGGACCCAGCAGCAGAGTAAGAAGAAGAAGAAGACGAGGTAGAGAGCGATGGAGGAGTAGAGGTGGTGGCAGAACCGCGTGCAATCCGTGGCGGTGACACCAACTCCACTGTTGTTGTTGAGCTACCCATTCCCTGCTTCCCAGCCATTACCAAGTTCACCCAGTGGGCAGTGTAGGTGACATACCTGCCCTGACCATGCTTGGAGGACCATGCGTCAGTAGTCATATGGACCTTTGGCCCAACACTAAGTGACAGAGATGCGGTAACTTGGCTCTGCACATGTTGGTACAGGTGTGGTATTCCCTTTTTAGAAAAAAAATTGCGGCTGGGTACCTTCCACTGCGGTGTCCCAATTGCTACAAATTTGCGGAAGGCCTCAGAGTCCACCAGCTGGTATGGTAAAAGCTGGCGGGCTAAGAGTGCAGACAAGCCAGCTGTCAGACGCCGGGCAAGGGGGTGACAGTCAGACATTGGCTTCTTACGCTCAAACATGGCCTTCACAGAAACTTGGCTGGTGGCAGATGACTGGGAATGGGAACAGGTGGTCAAGGTGGAAGGCGGAGTGGAGGGTGGTTCAGACGGGTCAAGGAGAGCAGAGGTAGAGCAGTAAGATGCTGGACCAGAAGGAGTGTGGCTTTTAGTTTGCCTGTTGCCTTTGAGGTGTTGCTCCCAAAGTGCTTTGTGCTTGCCGCTCATGTGCCTTCGCATAGAAGTTGTACCTATGTGGCTGTTGGGCTTACCAAGGCTCAGTTTCTGACTGCACTCATTGCAAATTACAATGCTTTTGTCAGAGGCACACACATTAAAAAAATCCCACACTGCTGACTTTTTGGAAGTGTGCGATCTGGCGGTAACAGTAGAAGTTGGCGGAGTTGGCGGTATTGGCGGCAATGGCGGGTGCGTTGGCCGGCTGAACACAGGTGCCGATACATGTTGTTGCCCTGCTGATCCCTGCGGGCTGTCCTCCCTGCTTCTTCTAAGTCTTATTCTCCTACTGCCTCTCTGACTCTCCGTCTCTCCATCTGAACTACCCTCCTCTTGCTCTCTTCTACTAGGCACCCACAAAACATCAATCTCCTCATCATCATTCTCCTCAGATGCATCAATTTCTTCTGACACATCACAGAAGGAAGCAGCAGCGGGGACCTCCTCCTCATCACTCATTATGTCCATCTCTATCGTGTTCTCTGCCAGAATTAAATCTGGTGTAAGGTCCTCATCTCCTTCATCTTCTTCTGGCAATAATGGTTGCGCATTACTCAGTTCAAGAAACTCATTGGAAAATAACTCCTCTGACCCCAGTGAAGAAGGGGCACCGGTGGTGGAGGAAGTGTTACGTGGGGTGGCCATAGCAGTGGAGGATGAGGAGGATGTTGTGGTAAAGTTAGAAACGGTAGAGGATGGGGTGTGCTGTGTAAGCCAGTCAACTACCTCTTCAGCATTTTGGGAGTTCAGGGTCATTGGCTTTTTAAAACTGGGCAATTTGCTAGGGCCACAGGATTGCATAGCAGCACGGCCCCTAGCACGGCCTCTGCGTGGCGGCCTGCCTTTGCCTGGCATTATTTTTAAAAAAACAACAACAACAACAAAAACTCAGTTGGTTTTTCTGGAAACGATAATACACACAGCTAGATGGCGGGTTGAAGAAAACACTGTGCAAATAATGCCTACAAAGTCAACGTATACACTACTACAGCGGTGGATACGGATTACGTAAAATATATGAATGCTGCTTGAAAAAAAGTAACTCAAGTGGTTTTTCTAGAGACGATAATATTATCAATATTTAGACAAAATGTGAACAAGCTCACACAGCTCGATGGCGGGTTGAAGAAAACACTGTGCAAATAATGCCTACAAGGTCAACGTATACACTACTACAGCGGTGGATACGGATTACGTAAAATATATGAATGCTGCTTGAAAAAAGTAACTCAAGTGGTTTTTCTAGAGACGATAATATTATCAATATTTAGACAAAATGTGAACAAGGTCACACAGCTCGATGGCGGTTGAAGAAAACAGTGTGCAAATAATGCCTACAAGGTCAACGTATACACTACTACAGCGGTGGATACGGATTACGTAAAATATATGAATGCTGCTTGAAAAAAAGTAACTCAAGTGGTTTTTCTAGAGACGATAATATTATCAATATTTAGACAAAATGTGAACAAGCTCACACAGCTCGATGGCGGGTTGAAGAAAACACTGTGCAAATAATGCCTACAAGGCCAACGTATACACTACTACAGCGGTGGATACGGAATACGTAAAATATATGAATGCTGCTTGAAAAAAGTGACTCCGGTGTTTTTTCTGGAGACGGTAATATTATGGATATTTAGACAGAATGGGAACAAGGTCACACAGCTCGATGGCGGGTTGAAGAAAACAGTGTGCAAATAATGCCTACAAGGCCAACGTATACACTACTACAGCGGTGGATACGGATTACGTAAAATATATGAATGCTGCTTGAAAAAAGTGACTCCGGTGTTTTTTCTGGAGACGGTAATATTATGGATATTTAGACAGAATGGGAACAAGGTCACACAGCTCGATGGCGGGTTGAAGAAAACAGTGTGCAAATAATGCCTACAAGGTCAACGTATGCACTACTACAGCGGTGGATACGGATTACGTAAAATATATGAATGCTGCTTGAAAAAAAGTAACTCAAGTGGTTTTTCTAGAGACGATAATATTATCAATATTTAGACAAAATGTGAACAAGGTCACACAGCTCGATGGCGGGTTGAAGAAAACAGTGTGCAAATAATGCCTACAAGGTCAACGTATACACTACTACAGCGGTGGATACGGATTACGTAAAATATATGAATGCTGCTTGAAAAAAAGTAACTCAAGTGGTTTTTCTAGAGACGATAATATTATCAATATTTAGACAAAATGTGAACAAGCTCACACAGCTCGATGGCGGGTTGAAGAAAACACTGTGCAAATAATGCCTACAAGGCCAACGTATACACTACTACAGCGGTGGATACGGATTACGTAAAATATATGAATGCTGCTTGAAAAAAGTGACTCCGGTGTTTTTTCTGGAGACGGTAATATTATGGATATTTAGAAAGAATGGGAACAAGGTCACACAGCTCGATGGCGGGTTGAAGAAAACAGTGTGCAAATAATGCCTACAAGGCCAACGTATACACTACTACAGCGGTGGATACGGATTACGTAAAATATATGAATGCTGCTTGAAAAAAGTGACTCCGGTGTTTTTTCTGGAGACGGTAATATTATGGATATTTAGACAGAATGGGAACAAGGTCACACAGCTCGATGGCGGGTTGAAGAAAACAGTGTGCAAATAATGCCTACAAGGCCAACGTATACACTACTACAGCGGTGGATACGGATTACGTAAAATATATGAATGCTGCTTGAAAAAAGTGACTCCGGTGTTTTTTCTGGAGACGGTAATATTATGGATATTTAGACAGAATGGGAACAAGGTCACACAGCTCGATGGCGGGTTGAAGAAAACAGTGTGCAAATAATGCCTACAAGGCCAACGTATACACTACTACAGCGGTGGATACGGATTACGTAAAATATATTATGGCTGCTTGAAAAAAGTGACTCCGGTGTTTTTTCTGGAGACGGTAATATTATGGATATTTAGACAGAATGTGAACAAGGTCACACAGCTCGATGGCGGGTTGAAGAAAACAGTGTGCAAATAATGCCTACAGGGCAAATAATGCCTAAAAGGTCAACTTATACACTACTACAGCGGTAGTAAAATAAAAAAAAGTAAAATAAAAAAAAAATGAATATTAAAAAAAAAAATTAAAGTTGGTGCTGCTGAACTACTAGGAGCAGCAGATTAGCACACCAGTCCCACTCCCCAACACTGCTAGACTAATAGCACTGGGCTCTTATAGTAGTAGTAGTAGTAGTAGTAGTAAAACAACAAAAAAATAAATAAAAGCAGTCCTTACAAGGACTACTGTTATTGCAGCAGTCAGCAGATGAGATCAGAAGCAGGACAGCTGCCCACTGCAGCTACATACAGAGCACTGCAGTAGAAGGTAGATTACTAGCCAGCAAAGCTACCTAAGCTTAAATGTCCCTCAAACCCCTGCAGACTTCTGTCCCTCCAATAACAGAGCAGTATCAAAACGATTACTAGCCAGCAAACTTTCAACTGTCCCTGAAATCACTAACAGGCAGCAGCTCTCTCCCTACACTATCTCTTCAGCACACACAGGCAGAGTGAAAAAACGCTGCAGGGCTTCGGTTTTTATAGGGAAGGGGAGTGGTCCAGGGGAGAGCTTCCTGATTGGCTGCCATGTACCTGCTGGTCTGGGGTGAGAGGGCAAAAAAAAGCGCCAACAATGGCGAACCCAAAATGGCGAACGTCGCGCGACGTTCGCGAACTTCCGGCGAGCGCGAACACCCGATGTTCGCGCGAACAAGTTCGCCGGCGAACAGTTCGCGACATCTCTACTCTCATATATGCCATTTCACAAACCTCCCGACAACCCACCCAGTTATAATCACCCCATACAAAGCATGGATGGCAGCACTTAAAATTTGCAACCTTGCACTAACTCTCCTATCGCCACATCTACTCCTATGGGGAAATTCCTTCCTCCCACACCTGCAATAGCAGAGTACAAAATATGGCCACCCTGGGGCCTATGCACACTAGGGGACTTGGTTAAGGATGGTGTGGTACGCCCCAGGACTGATATAAAACATGTTCAAACCCAGGAGGCTTTCCCCTGGTTCTCCTACTTCCAGCTGAGACAGGCCACCAATACCCAATTTCAACTATGAACCTTACAACCTCCAGACCATGCCACGATAGGCATGGTCTGGAACAGGCTGGGTCGATACCAGTCAGGGGTAGCAGTACAGAATCAAAAGACGAGAGAGAAGTCAGGGTCACAGGTCGAGTCAATACACACCAAATTTGCAGTAAAAAACAGGATCCAAATAGAATAGTCAATACTGGAGCTATAGGTCAGGACAGGCAAGGTCAAAACAGATCAAGAACACTCAGAAAACACACCCATGAACTAAGAATTAGACCTTTACATTGGGCAATGATTTTGAGCGAGCCCTTTAAATATTGGAATTTCTCGCCAACCGATTTTGGCACTTTCCGGATATAGGCGACAAATTTACCTGGACCTTAGACAAGGAGGCATACAGATCTGGACTCAGAGCTGCCACAATCACTTCCTTGGGAACAATATAAACAGGTTCAACCTCTTCCCTGGGACTGGAGACAAAACTTCTAGAGAGGGCATCTGCTTTAGCATTCTTTTGTCCAGGCCTGTATGTTATAATAAAAAAAAAGTTAAAGCGGGTAAAAAACGCTTAGCAGATTCAATGGTCTGTGAACACAGAGATCACATATTTAGCCCTCGTTAAGAGATGTCTCCACTCCTCAAATGCCCATTTAATGGCTAACAATTCCTGTTGCCAATATCATAATTGACCTCTGCAGGAGAGAATTTTGTTAGAGAAAAAGGCACAGGGATGGATCTTACCAGAAATAGGATGTTGCTGTGATAGAACAGCACCAGCTCCAAACCCAGAGGCATCTACCTCTACTAGAAAGAGAAGAGTCAGGATACTGGAGCACCTGTGCTGAAATAAAAGCTTTTTTTCAATGAATTAAAAGCCTCTATAGCCTCAGCAGACAAAATACTAGGCTCCACCCTTTTTTGTAAGGGCAGTAATTGGAGCTATTACAGTGGAAAAATTCTTTATAAACTGCTTGTAGTAGTTAGCAAACCCCAAGAACCTTTGGATGGCCCTTAATGAAAGAGGTTGTGCCCAATATAGAATTGCCTGGACCTTGGATGGTTCCATCTCTAGGCCCTGGTGGGATATAATGTACCCTAGGAAATGCACATGGAAACTTCAAAAACAAATTTCTCAGACTTGGCATGCAATTTGTTCTGCTTTAGCATGTGTAATACCTCCTTCACACGGGTATGATGATCAGATAGACTAGAAAAGTAGATTAAAATATCATCCAGGTAAACTACTACATAACGACCCAATAGGTCACGAAAGATATTGTTTACAAACTCTTGGAAGATGGCTGGGGCATTACATAGACTGAAGAGCATTACTAAATACTCATAATGCCCACTGCGAGTATTGAAGGCCGTCTTCCATTTGGCCCCTTCCCAGATTCGAATCATGTTATAGGCGCCTCTCAAATAAAGCTTTGAGAAGATTGAGTTGCCCCTAACTCTATCAAATAGCTCAGAGATCAAGGGAAGGTGGTAACAATTCTTTACTGTAACATTATTCAGACCTCTACAATCAGTGCAGGGCCTCAGACACCCCTCTTTCTTATCTACAAAAAAAAAAAAAACGCCCCCCCCCCCAGGAGAAAAGGAAGGCCTTATGAACCCTCTCTCCAAGTTTTCCTGAATATACACCTCCATGACTTGAGATTCGGGGAGTGAGAGAGGATATGTTCAACCCTTCGCAAATGAGGACCCCAGAATTAAATCTATTGCACAGTCATAAGGCCTATGTGAGTTAGGGCTTTGGCTGCCTTTTTTGAGAAGACATCAACAAAAGAAGAGTAAAAAAGGGGGTAACTCTTCAATTGAAGTAACTGCTAGTACATGGGGAAATTTAGAACACACAGGCTCACAGCCAACTCCCCAATGTAAAAGCTTGCCCATAAACCTGGGGATTGTGTTCCCATAACCAAGGAAGTCCTAGAATTACAGGAGTGTGAGGACAATGGATCAAATAAACGGAAATTTGCTCTGAATAATTCCACACAACCATGATGAGACCCCTAGACTTAGAAGTCACTAGACCATTCCCTATTGAATTCCCATCAATAGCAAGAACCTTTACTGGTGGAAATAAGGACTCTCAATAGAACCTTTGTCCCAATTTAAGAGAGTCGGAATGAGAATTTGAGAAGAGGATTGTTGAGGGGTAGAACTCAAACAGGACTTCCCAGACCTGCTTGGGTTCAGCCGGTACATCTGCCTCTTGGGACAGGTACACAGAAAATGGTACTTATCCCCACAATAAAGACATAGCCCATTAGCCTGCCTACAACCCCTCTCCTCAAGCAACAGAGGGGTTGCACCCAATTGTGTGGGTTGCTCCGCGGGACTAGTGTTAGCATTAAGAGGTTCAGGGCCTAAATCTGCATGGGAAAGTTAACGAGACTATCTTTGATAGCTGCAGCCAAACCCACCCGACCACTCACCTTGCCTAAGATTACATATAGCGGCATCGGCAGAGGCAGCGTGATTGCCATTAACTTGAAAAAGGCTTCCAAAGAGAGACTGGCTGGATCACTGGGGAGTAAGCTGAAAGTCCAAACCAGGGGAACCCCCTGCAACAAAGTTATAACAAAATTTACCCTTGACTCCTCTGAGGAAGGAAGTGGGGTTAAAAAACCAAAGTGGAGCTTGCAAGCCTCCCAAAATGCGAAATATACGTCTCCGGTCTCCGCTAAACCTTTCTGTGGAATGGAGCGGATAGCAGGAGAGGACTGGAGCGGACAGCGAGAGAGGACTGGAGCGGATAGCAAGAGAGGACAAAAAGGCAGGGCAAGATGCAGAGCGAAATGAGGGAAGATAAAGACAGGGTACAAGTCAGAACAGGAAGCAGGAACCAGAAGGCAAGGTCAGGTCAAGGTCAAAGCAGAATAAAGTTAAGGCAAGATCAGGTTTGGAGTGAGGAACAGAGCAAGATTTGGAATAGCAAGGAAAGTTGGGCAGGGCAAGGTCAGGACAAGGTTAAAGCAAGGAGATAACAAGGTTTAAAGCTGGACCGGAGCAGAACAAGAAGGGGAAAGTAAAGCAAAACAAGACAAGACAGGGAAGAGTTCAGGAAAGACAAGGCAAGGAAAGGAGACTAGAACTGAAACCCTTAGCTAGGGATAATGCCACACTGCTAGTCTGGGACACAATGCTCAAGCAATGAGTGTTTAGAGGGCTGCCCTTAAATAGGGCAGAGTCAGCCCTGATTGGCTGACTACAAACCAATCAGGCTGCTGCTGGGCTGGGGCTGCAAAGGCCAGGTAATATATAGTGAGCAGCCCTGCAAGCTGCTCACCCGGCCCAGTGGTAAAGACACTGACCCAGAAACCATAGATTCATGGTTCAAATCACAGCAGAGCCTTACAATGGTGAGGGCGTAGATCAGGGGCAGACTTAAAGGATGAGACAGGAAGGTGAGGGCATAGATCTGCAGGTCAGGATAGCGAGAGGACAAGATAGCTCGAGGAGACTGGAGCAGAAGGAGAGAGGACTGGAAAGCAGGATAGCAAGAGGACTGGAGAACAGGAGGGGTTAGGCACAAGGCAGAAATCAGAAACAGGCAAGGTCGGTTCAAGGTGAAGTTAGGGAAAGGTACATGGTAGGACAGGAAGCAGAAATCAGGAACAGGCAAGGCAGGGGTCAGGTCAAGGTCAGGGCTGTACAGCTAGGCAAGGCAGGGAAGGACAAGGCTGAATCAAGGGAAAAGGGCTAGAGCGGGACAACCTAGCTAAGGGTACTGCCACAGTACTAGGATGGCCATATAATGCTCTGGCAAGGAGTGTTCGGAGGGCTGGCCTTAAATAGGGCATAGTCAGCCCTGACTGGCTGACTGCAGTCAATCAGGCTGCAGAGACCAGGTAACATATAGTGAGCCACCCTACAAGCTACTCATCTGGCCAAATGGTTAAGGCATTGAGCCAGAAACCCAAAGGTCCCTGGCTCAAATCCCAACAGAGCATGACACATGGACTCTTGTTCTCTGAGGCGCTGAAGTAGGTTTGTCAGGATCACCTCAGTGGTGGCAGAGGAAACAGTTGCTGCTTCAGCATCCATGTCTGACCCAACATACTATTACGAACAAGAACAAGATTCCGGTCGCGGCTCACTCTTCTGCCTTTAACAGCCACCTTTGGCTTTGGAAGGACCCCTTCGCTACTCGGGTGCCACCAGGTCTTGAGATGTGAGAGAGTTCTGGGCAGGCAAGGGAACCGAACGTTGCAATAGAAATGGAGAATAATACGTGTGGTCTGGAAGTTTGGGGAAAATATATTCTACAAAGAAGTATTAGTTAAACATGAGCTGTGCTTCTAAAGATAAATCTCATACTAGATACTCATATTACAGCCATCTTTGAAGCATGAATTCAAGACATACATGTACATGAAAACTTGCTTTGTATTTGCTGCAGTAGACCTTAGATGAAAATTGCCTGTTTCTAAACTAGTGTTAACTAGTTTAACACTAGATAAGGATATAAGATAAGGACACTTTATTTACATGGAAAAAACTAAAACCATTGAACTTCCAAAATACACCAGTATATTAAAGCTTAAACTCTAATATGTGAAGACAGCGCTGGTAAAATGTGTGTGGAAAATTAAATTGTATTAAAAAAAGGTGTTAATTATGTGATTAACTATTCTTTGCAAAAGCATAAAGATATCTACTTTGTGTAATTTTCTTCCTCTGACTTGCTTGTCTCAATCAGTCTCATTGTGTTTCTAGATAATGACCATATTCTGGACTGTCTTTTCCAGGTCTGGAGTCTTCCTCATATCTACAGTTTGACACATTTTGACTAATTTGCATTGTTCATAATTTCCATTTCCCCATATTGTCCCTGTTTTTGTTTGACCTCTGCATAACAATGTCTTTACCCATTATTTTTGATTGGTTATGTGATTATTATGTTAATCAGTGCACAGAGACCCAGTCTGTCTTATGAAAATATGTATCTTTTGAATATTAATAGGAACAAAACACTCATAACTAACACTAAGCAATATAAATCTATATATTTGTTAATTAATTCTGCTGTTCCAAGTTAAACCTAAAATTTTAGGACTTGATGAGGACTAGCTGATTGTGAAAGGATTCGTTCTAGTGACTGGAACACCATGGCCCCCCAGCAAACCTGATATCAAGGACCCACCCTAAAACCTTTTCTTTGCATTAAGTAAACCCTAGTATCCCCATATTGTACATTATGAATATAGTTCAAAGGGTACTGTTTTTGCCTACTAGATGTCAATTCCCTGAAGTATATGAATTGTATGAAGTTCATGAAAAAGATAGAGACATCACAGCAACCAGAGTTCAGGACTAATTCAATGTGGGTAGCTGTGCTGTCCTGCATGTTCTGTTTGTTGTATTGCTAGTAAAAGCTGTTTAAGAGCACAGAGTGACAGTGTTCAGGCTAAACACCTCTTCCCCTCTGCTGTTTACAGCGCAGATTATATGGTTGTTTGAATGATCTAAACTCTTGCTCTTCATTTTACACTGTGCAAATTCTTTCTGAGAAACTCCCTGTACCAACTCTATATAATTAAGAGCCTCTCTGGTTTGAATAAAGGTGTGAATAAAGGATTTTTTGCAGCAAAGCTCTGCGTCCACCTTGGTCTGTTCCACCAACTACATTTTCAATTGAATGCCGGTACCAAGGACGAGGTACAGGAATCGACCATACAGGTTAGAAAAACTGAGGGGAGAAACACCACAGCCAGTGGAAACAAAAGAAACTTTTAAGAGCCTCTCTGGTTTATTTTGCTTATGTATGGAAATACATTAAAAAGTAAATGAATTAAAGAGTTAATGGTCTGTTCTCCAGAAAGGGCAAAGGGCCCATTAAGGTCAGGGCTCACCAGGAAAAGTCCCAGGACCCCGGCAGTCCAGTCCTACAATGATTATTATTATTTAATATTTCATTCTGTACAGTATCAGTTTGGAATTTGGTAGTTACATTCATGTGTAAACGTTTGGGAACCCCTCTTAATTCTTTAGAGTTTTGTTTATCATTGGCTGAGCTTTCAAAGTAGCAACTTTCTTTTAATATATAACATGCCTTATGGAAACAGTAGTATTTCAGCAGTGACATAAAATTTATTGGATAAACAGAAAATATGCAATATGCATCATAACAAAATTAGATAGGCGCATACATTTGGGCAGTCCAACAGAGATATTACATCAATGCTTGAGCCTGTTGAGCCTCCTTTTGCAAATGTAACAGCCTCTAGACACCTCCTATAGCCTTTGATGAGTGTCTGGATTCTGGATGGCGGTATTTTTGACCATTTGTCCATAGAAATCTCTCCAGTTCAGATGAATTTGATGGCTGCCGAGCATGTACAGCCTGCTTCAAATCATCCCATAGATTTTCCATGATATTCAAGTAGGGGGACTGTGACATTCCAGAATATTGTACTTTTCCCTCTGCATAAATGACTTTGTAGATTTCGAAGTGTGTTTAAGGTCATTGTCTTGTTGGAATATCCAAACCCCTGCGTAATTTCAACTTTGTGAATAATGCTTGAACATTATCCTGAAGAATTTGTTGATATTGGGTCTGGATCTGACCCTCGACTTTAACAAGGGCCCCAGTCCCTGAACTAGCCACAGAGCCCCACAACATGATGGAACCTCCACCAAATTTGACAGTAGGTAGCAGGTGTTTTTCTTGGAATGTGTTCTTCTTCAGCCGTGCAAAGCACTTTTTAGTTATGACCAAATAACTACATTTTTGTCTCATCAGGCTAAAGCACTTTGTTCCAATGGCTTGTCTAAATGAGCTTTTGCATACAACAAGCGACTGTTTGTGTTCGCATGAGTGCAGAAAGGGCTTCTTTCTCATAAACCTGCCATACAGATGTTCTTTGTGCAAATCGCACTGAATTGTAGAACAATGTACAGATTTTTTTTGCCTTTCCTTGTCCTTTAACAAGCTAATCTAACCAATTTGGTGTTGCCAGTAATCAGTATTGAGCAGTTACATGCATTCAAATTGGCAAAATGACAAGGTCTACCCAAATGTTTGCACTGCCGTTTTTTACATTTGATTAAATTTCATACAACTGAATGCTGCTTCACTAAAAATTTTGTTCAGAAAACACCCCAGTACTCAGATGTTCCTGGGAAATGAAAGACATACCACTGTTATCTCTTTGTTGAAAGTGGAGAAAATAATTATGCAGGCTGAGAGGGGTTCCCAACCTTTTTCATATGACTGTATCTAGTTGCATCTGTCTTAATGACAGACTTAATGTCTGGAAAATGAACAGAAGTTGATGAACAGAAACATAAGCAGTTATAAGTAACAATATGACAGTAGACTCCCATGAACAGCTGTATTGTAAACCCAGACTACCAAAAAGCATTTTAAATTGCAGGCTGAAAGAGTGCAATAAATAGGGGTTGTTTTAATACTTCTTGTCTATTGAATAGGGCTTGTGTTGAACATATTTTTCGCCTATTGCTTTAATTACTGACAATCTATAGTTTTTATTATTTCTTGCTCTGAACAGGTACACTAAAGCTGCTTCATGTTTGGTCCTTGCAGGGTAGATACTGTACATATATTAGTAGTGCACTGATAATGCACATGCATATTGAACTTCTGCTTATCTCTAAGCCAAAACAGCAACAACAAAGTTCAATTGCAGTTCAAAGTGACTGTGAAACTCCATGATGGTACCTTTCCCTCTTTGTGAAATTGGCAATCATGGCCCTGCATTGTGGAGCAGTAAAGACTTGTCATTGCACAGCATAAGGTGTGATAGCGGGAGGGGAGCTTTGGGGTAGGTTGGGGGTTCATAATGTATTGTCTCCTTCTCTCCGAGCTATAAATCACTGTGCAGAACCCCCCCCCCCGCAAATCTCCTTTTGTGTCATTTCCGTAAAGGCTTTGTGTTTCCTTCTCTAAGAAAAAAAAATTCCCCTTGAAAATCGTTTGGGTTAAAAGGAGTGGCATATCAATTCTTTTAGATGCATTGTTTAAAGGTTATTATGGATAAAAAGAAATCATGAAAATGTATTAGCTGCTGTATCACTAGAAAACCTTTAAACTCAGTAGATTTTCTAGTTTTATCCTTGACTTAAAAAGGTGCCAAACCTCTTTAAGCAAGTCCTTTCTTGTTTTTGCACTTACCTGAAAAGGCAAAATAATTTTTTTATGTATACCTTTGGTATTTAATTCCCATTTTGGGATGCTGAGTATTAAAATAGTCAATTTCAATTTTTAGCTATGATTTTGTTGCTTTTTGGCCTTTTGGTTTTTATGTGCTACTGGCCTATCTAATAAAAATGGTGCTTGATGCTAATGTTATAAATAGGGGAGAAATTTAACAGACATAGAAATGTTTTTTGTTGTTGTTATTGCAGAAAAGGCATGTAATATAATAGGCAAGTTACATACATGCAGCACTTTAATACCCCTCCGCATTGTGTCTGTATGTTACCCTCCCATTTAGACTGTAAGCCCTATGGGGTAGGGTCCTCCAGCCTTTTGTCTCCTTGACACTGAGCACTTAATCTATATTGTAATTATATTTTATATTTACGTGAATTGTATTTTTAATAATGCACTTATTGTTACTTTTTATTTCAATTACCCCTTGTTTGTTATTTCTAATTTATTGTTTTGCTGTGCAGTGCTTTGCCCTCAAGGAGCGCTATACAAATAAAAATATACATACATACATACATGCATACATACATACAAGGGTGTTGTATAATTGAAATCTAATTATCTACTTTGCAAGTACCAAACATTCAGTTTCATTGTTTTACACTGTTTATTGCACTCATAATCAACAAGGGGGCTTTAAAGATGAACTACTCCTGAAAGTCCAGATGTACTTTGAATAAAATGAAAGAACAAAAGAAGGGTTTGTAATTCCTTTTTATAGCTCCGTAAATCCCAGATCAGATTTCTATTTTATCTATTACTCTATTTTATACATTGATATTGTTGTAAAGAAGTCAGCTATTACCCATGGCAATGCAAAGGAAAAAGCTGCAAGCAGAAAAGCAGCAATGTTACACCATCCAAGAACCCATGGGTGCAGAAAAGTTATTAGATATATAGGAAGCTTTTACTCATTAGTATTTTCTGCCCTTTAAGGATGTTCATTCCAGTCCTTAATGTAATCTTTGTCGCCAGCTTCGAAATTGCGAATTTGTTCGCCCTGGCGGCGAAACATGGAAATTCGTTGCAAATTCGTGCCTGGTGAATAAATTCGCCCATCACTATGAATTATTTACAAACGAATGTGTGATTTATTTTTAGTGAATGTTTCCTGCTAAGCTGTTTAAATGCCTCATATAATCAGATAACATAGAAAATAAAGCAACATTACCCATTCAGCTGCAAAATGCTGATTTTTCAATCAAAGTCAGGCTCCAGGAGATATTTTGAATTTGCTTTCTTTTTTTTTATTTGGACACAACTTTTTAGAAAAAGTTGAAGAGAAAGGGGCTCATTTACTATGGATAGTGGAAGCAGGGCTGGAGCACAATGGAGATACAGCTATGGCATGCCATGCAATTCACAAAGCCTCTAGTTAAGGGTTGTCTAGAGTAGGTAGTAAGTGCAGGACTATTTTCCATCTGGTGTTCCCCTGCACATTCTGATGATATGGCCATTACTAGGGGATGCCTTCATGGCACACAATTACTCCCATATGTAAAAAAAAGTTTGACTACATGCAGTAACTCATAGCTACCCAGTAAATGCTATCTCCTGATTGGTTGTTATGGGTTACTCAGGGCTGGAACTAGGGGTAGGCAGAAGAGGCACGTGCCTAGGGCGCAAATGTGGAGGGATGTCAGGCACTGTACCTCTTCTGAGCCTTGCCCCTAGTTCGGCCGCTTCTTTCCCCACCTGTAGCAGCAGTTGCTGTCTTCCTAGGCGCACACAGACGCGCACTCTTCCTAAATGCGCACAGACATGCACTCTTCCTAGACGTGCACTCTTCTGCGCATGCACGTGTGCATGATTGGCTTGTCCGCTTGATCGCCTGGGTGCACGCGCCTGTGTGCGTGCACACTTCAGAAGGGGGCAATGTAGTCGGTCGGGTTGCCTTGGGTGCCCGGTCACTTGGCCCAGTACTGGGATTACTGTACCTGGGTAGGCACAAGGACACATTTAATAAAGGGCAAAAGTTAAAATGTTGAATATTAATGGCAAAAATGTCAGCAATTTATGTAAATGCAAGTACGACAAGTTTTGGTGAATTAAGTTTGCATTGGTGACCATCTCACCTCTTTTCATCAGGTAAAATTTCTCCAATGTGCAACTTCAAATACTGCCAGTTTACCAAAAGCACAAATTTTCTCAAAGAGAATTTTTAACAGAACAACCACTTTTTCATCTCATTTAGGGTCATTTATGATTGCACGTCCTTTCAGCGCTGAACCTACCACCATCTATTCAACTTCATTTTCCTGTACTCCAGAGCATATCACTAGTGATGGGCAAATCTGACCTGTTTTGAAAATTTGCAAAAATTCCCCAAATGAAGAGGCCTAAGGGCAACAATTTTTTTTGACGTGTGATAATTTTTTCACCAATTGTAGTCTATGGGTGTCTTTTTTTGGAAAGAAACCTGGTGAAATACTTTGCTCATCACTACCCGCCACTTCTTCTGTCTGTAAAGGTGGGAAAATCTTTCCTTGTCTTTCTTCTGCCAATCTCCCCGAAAAAAGTCCTTTCTCTACTCTTGGATATTTTGTCTATTATGTCATACTTCTAGGCATTGCCTGTGTGCATGCTCCAGTTCTGAACATAGGTTGCACCTGACCTGTTCATAGAGCCTGCCCACATGGCCCATACTCCACATGTTGCACATACATTCTTTCAACAGTCACTTGTTAAATTCCCCCTTGAGCTACATTGGAAGCACACTTTTGGTTGTGCCACATAAAACATGTCCCTCTTTCCTTGCCAATAAACTAATTAAGGAGATATTTTGTAACATTATTCTAGGCATCCAATTGAACCTACATCTTCCAACCCACATTCCAAAAGTCTTTATCATTATAGAGCCTGGTCAGGGGGAGTCAGTGCATGGCCTTCTAAGCCAAACCAGCACATCTTTATGGGAATCGATTAATTTTAAGAGATTATTGTGACATCGGCACTGTGGAGACTGCACATATAAATGGCAAACCCCCTTGTGCTCCATTCTTACTTTTTATTACATATTGTCTAGAGCAGAAATAGGTGAGGATACTATGTGCTGTATAATCCCAGGTGTGTTTAACACAAACACAGAATGTTACTTATGCTTAAATTATCAACAATTGGAAAAACTGAAACTCATAAAACATAAAGCTTGTTAGAACTACATACAAATGTGTAATAATATAGCTTATGTTGTAATGCTGAATTTTTATTTGTGTTTACCCTCAGAATAGCTTTCATTTTTCACGCACTTTAAAACAGTAACAACACAATACTTGAAACTGTATGAAATGGTTATAATATGTTCCTTGAGTGAAACACAACATCTGGTAAATTATGCTAATTCCATATTTCACATATACATTTTGCAATTGTGTACCACATGTCATCACCACAATTAAGTAAAGGTTCTTGTTTGTGGCTGCTGCACCAAATAAGGCAACAATGTTTAGCATTTACAGGCTTGCAAGTTTTAAATAATATTTTTATTACAATATGGGAAAAATGAGGAGGAAAGAATGTGTTTCATGCTCAATGTATTTAAAGAAAATAGAATTTCTTTTCAATAAAATCTGAAATCATCAGTATAGACTTTGAGAATGTATAAATACAGTATAAGCCAGTTTTTTTGGGACAACAGCTCATGTAACCTGAGTGAAATGTATTCTTCCTCACTTTCCTGCAATTAAGACAGATCACCGCTAGTCTAAGATTAAGGGAAGGTCTTCCAATGTAATTTCTTTTAAATATTGCCTGTGCCACATGCAAGTTGAGGAAGTCAGCCGGAGCTTAGGGAGCTAAATGCGTGCGCACCTCGTATAAGTGACTTACAAATAGAAGCGGCTTCACAACTAGGTCAAGTTATTACTAACCAGACATTGACTGGGGTAATGGGTTTGTCAAGACAGAAAAATCTAGTAGGTTTGTAAATATGCTGAATGAGAAATTTTTATTCCATTCAAGAACCTACTAGGAATAACTCTCTTTTGGACCACGTAATAACTAATAATACTGACTAACTCATCTCTAGCATTTGTGTGGGTGAGCATTTAGGGAATAGTGACCATAACATGATCTACTTTGAGATTCTGTTGCAGGGCAATTCTATAAGGGAGTCATGCAAACTTTGACATTATGAGGGCATTTCTCCAACATATTAAGTGGGAAATGCTTTTCACAGGGTTAAATACAGAACAAAAATGGGAAGTCTTTAAAATACTGTTTAATAAATATACATGTCAGTATATTCCCCTTGTAAGCAAGCAATGTCGTTGCAAAACCTGTCATAATTTCAGCTAAAGCTGTAGCTGTCAAACACCTTGTTACAGGGTAACACTCTTTGGTATGAAATGTCACATAAACTAATTCAGCTTGAAATGAGATGTTTTGAAAATATGCTGAGAGTATCATCTTTGCAAATAAAGGTGTTTTTGTTAAATTTTACAGCAATAGCCTGAAAAACCCTGACACTTTTGATGCACTAAACATATACCTTTACCTGGAATTAAATGAATGACACCTATGTTTTACACACATAGGTATCAAGCCATGTTAGCAAGATATATCAAATATTTAAATAGACTCCTTTTTATTGTCATTATTAACCATACACAAACATATACTCTTCTGAAGAAGTAAGCATCCCTTTAGAATTTAAACGGTGAGCAGTAAAAATGGACATCAGACAAAACAGAACAGTAATATCAAGGTAATGCATAATTGACAATAAGCTGATATTGAATTTTTCCATTACTGCCTGCCACGAGAGTCATTTATGTTTTAGAGTTGTGACAGCAGCTTTCAAAGAACTGATACATTAATGCATACAGAAGCTTAGAGCCTTCATTTTACCCAGCTTTCTCTTACTTTAAAGGGATCCTGTCATCGGAAAACATGTTTTTTCAAAACGCATCAGTTAATAGTGCTACTATAGCAGAATTCTGCACTGAAATCCATTTCTCAAAAGAGCAAACAGATTTTTTTATATTCAATTTTGAAATCTGACATGGGGCTAGACATTTTGTCAATTTTCCAGCTGCCCCTGGTCATGTGACTTGTGCCTGCACTTTAGGATGAAAAGCTTTCTGGCAGGCTGCTGTTTTTCCTTCTCAATGTAACTGAATGTGTCTCAGTGAGACATGGGTTTTTACTATTGAGTGTTGTTCTTACAGGCAGCTGTTATCTTTTGTTAGGGAGCTGTTATCTGGTTACCTTCCCATTGTTCTTATGTTTGGCTGCTGGGGGGGGAGGGAGGGGGTGATATCACTCCAACTTGCAGTACAGCAGTAAAGAGTGATTGAAATTTATCAGAGCGGGGCGTGACCGGATGTTGTTCTGAACGGACGTGAAAATCTGCAGCTCCCGTCTTCAACCAGCATTTCATTTGCTTTCGATTACATAAGGCCTGGGGAACCTCTTATAATGGGCAAGGATGCCAAGAAGAAACCTTCCCCTCCTAAACAGCCGTCTCCGACGAAGGTAAAAACCCCTTCCGTGTCGTCTTTCTTTGAGAAGTCTGAGGGGCCTAGTTCGCAACGCTCTAAGATGGCGGATGCGCCACGTCGTAGCCCCAGCCCGACGGATTCTACGAGCAGCTCTATACAGCGCTTCCACCAACATGATATTCGTGAGCTCCTTGCGGCTTTACCAACTAAGTCGGATCTGCTAGATATGGCTAAAAACATCAAAGCTGCGCAACGGGCCGAAATGGCTGGGATTAAAGACGCTTTGAAAGATATTGGCGCGAAGATGGAAGAGATTGACCTGCAGCTCCAAACCCATCTGCGAGGGATTAATACAGCCACGGCACGGGTAAATACGCATCATAAGTATATATATTTGCTACGGCGGCACATGGAGGACCTGGATAACAGGAGGCGCCGTAATAACCTGCGCATCCGGGGAATCCCTGAGTCAGTTAAACAGCCTGACTTGGAACAAACTTTATGTGAGATCTTTAACCCACTGCTTGACAAATTGCCTCAAACTGCGATTGATTTTGACCGTGCACACCGAGCGCTTAATGCCTCCTTCAGAGGAGACCAGCCGAGAGATGTCATCTGCTGTCTTCACAGCCACAAATTGAAGGAGGAAATTCTCAGGAAGGCGAGAGCTGAAGTGCAAATCTCATACAAGGGACATAAAATTGAAATATATCAGGACCTTGCATGGCTCACGTTACAACAGAGGCGTCTGCTTCGTCCCCTAACGACACTACTCATGGAGAAACGTATTAAATATAGATGGGGATATCCATTTGCACTAATTGCCAATCTCAATGGTAGATTCTTCAGCCTTAAGGAACCAGATGATCTTCCCCAGTTCTGCAATCAACTGGAGATCCAGCCACCAGATCTCGCAGATTGGAGAGCACTCGCATACAACGGTGACGACCTACCAGAATTGGAGTCTCAAGACTGGTCCACGCCAACCAAGAAACGACGAGGTCTTAACAAACTGCCACCTGAGTCATGAGGGATCCACGTTCCTGTTTCTGCAGTTTGGTTCCCGATCCTATAGGAGGGTAACTATGTTCTGATCCCTGGATGGACTGAACTGTTTGCTCATACTAAAAATTGTTTGAAATTTGGTGCTACTTTACTTGACTGATGGGCTCCCTCCTTCCTTCCTTTTGAAGGCCCGAATTTCTAATGTTCCCTTGAGGCTTTTTGCTGTTTTTCTCCTCCCCCCCCCCTCTTTTTTTTTATTCTCTTTTCTTCCCCTTTTTCTCTTTCTTTTGTTCCCTGCTAGTTACCCATCTTCTCCTTCTTTCCCCCTTCTCTTTCTTCTCCTTCTTTTTCCTCCTATTTCTGTCCCTCTTTCATCTCAAGGGCTCGCATATCCCTGTTGCATTTTATGTTTACCTTAGGTCTATGTCTTCGATATGCGGCCACTCAGAGCAATTCATCCTGGAGACTGGGAGCTGCGGATTTCGTGTGTTTTTGTTTATCCTCGGCTTCCCCCCCTATTTGTATCTCCGTAGTTACATAACTCCCCCAATTCTTTTTTTTTTTTGGGAAAGGGAGTTCACGGAGTTCTTATCTCTGATTCTCCCCACGGGTTGTTCAACTTTAGCCTTGATTTTTGAGTCTGCAATGGGAGATACTATTGTGATTATGCAGTTATGTTTACGTAAAGTGTTTCAGTTTGTTTTTACGTGCTGGGCGGCTCTTCTGCGGACACCTTTGCTTTTGCAGAGAAGCAAGAGCGTTACTACCAGGTATGTGCGTTGGCTACTGTTTATTTATGATGATGTATGATAAATTGTGTATTATGTCGTTGAATGTCAGGGGTCTCAACACGATCCAGAAACGCAATAGTCTCAAGTTAGAGCTTAAGAGGCATAGAGTACAGGTCGCCATGCTACAGGAAACGCATTTTAAAAGACTAGCAACATCAAAAATTTATGTTAAAGGCTATCAACACATTTACCATAGTCCACCTCAGCAATCTAAAGTCAGGGGCACGGCGATTCTGGTGGCCGATCACCTACAATGGCTATACCTGGAACAGACAGCGGATAAACTGGGGCATATGAATGCGGTCAAGGGGCTGATCGGAAATACGAAGTACACTTTTGTCTCACTTTATCTTCCGAATACGGGGCAATTGCGACATTTCAAGGCCTTACTCCAACAGATAGATCAGTTTTCTGAGGGTGTTTTGATCATAGGTGGAGACTTAAATTTTGCTTTTGAGCCACTCATAGATTGCTCCTCCCAACACTCTAGCCTTTCTACAGGTCAATTAGCTCAACTGCGACATTTGTCATCTGGATATAAGTTGGTGGATGTGTGGCGGATTCTTAATCCTGAGTCAAGAGACTATTCGTTTTTTTCCAACCCCCATCAACTGTACTCTCGTATTGATTATTTTCTGACACCACATAATAACCTCCCCCTGTGCTCTAAAGCTGTCATTGGCTCCATTACATGGTCAGACCATGCTCCAGTTTTCTTGTACTTCATGAGGCAGGGTACGGCTAGCAGGACTTGGCAATGGAAACTAAACGAAACCTTACTGGAAGATGTCTCTATTGTACAACGTATATCAGAGACTTTGGAAAGATACTTCAAGGAAAATGACACT
This sequence comes from Xenopus laevis, assembly GCF_017654675.1. Classification (NCBI taxonomy): domain Eukaryota; kingdom Metazoa; phylum Chordata; class Amphibia; order Anura; family Pipidae; genus Xenopus; species Xenopus laevis. The sequence continues at coordinate 26,473,489 of NC_054388.1, read as the reverse complement.
CCTACCTCAGATCCGCAAATGGTGTGGGAAGCGCATAAATGTGTGGTCCGGGGCGAGCTAATCAAGTTAGGCACATATAAAAAACGCAAGAGGCAACAAAAGTTTGACCAATTACTGATATCTCTGGCTACGCTGGAACGTCAACACAAACATCGGCATTCCCCAGCCTTGCTTGACCAGATCACGGCATTGAGACGGGAAATTAAAAATTCACTTAGCAACTATACCAAAAAAGCTATTTTTTATCAAAAAAAACTTTACTTTGAACATGGAAACAAATGTGGGCATTTATTAGCTTCCGCCTTGAAAGCCAAGCAACGTCGTAACCACATCGTAAATATTCGGGACTCTAATGGAAAGGTTACTCATGATACGACTAAAATCACTCATGTTTTTCGTGATTTCTACAAAGATTTCTACAATAGTGAGATGGACCTGAACCAATCTTTGCAACCAGGTGCGACTATAGATATGGATACATACTTGCATGACATCCACAAACCTCGACTCTCCGAGGCAGACCTGGAACACTTGGAATCTCCGATGTCTTTGGAGGAATTACAATCTGCTCTTAAACACACTCCGACCCATAAAGCTCCGGGACCTGATGGATTTACCAGCTTGTATTACAAACGCTTTTCTACGATCTTACTCCCGTTCTTTCTAAAACATATCCATATCATTGCCGACAGCGGTAAACTGCCCCTAGATGCTACCAGAGCTAATATTGCACTGATACACAAGAAGGGGAAGGACCCGCTAGACGTAAAGAGTTATCGGCCGATATCCCTACTCAATGTTGACACTAAGCTGTATGCGAAAGTGCTAGCAGAGAGATTAAAGCCATTTTTATCAACAATTATTGACCCTGAACAAGTGGGGTTTGTCCCACGGAGGGAAGCACGAGACAATACGCTTAGAGTATACAGCATCATTCACTATTGCAAAACGCACGATGTTCCTATGGCCCTGTTGTCCACCGACGCGGAAAAAGCGTTTGATAGGGTGAAATGGGAAACTATCTTCAAGTGCCTTCGTTGGGTGGGCATTGGCCCCATTTTTTTACGCTATGTCCAAAGTCTGTATGCACAACCGCAGGCACGGATTCGGATTAATGGGACTTTGTCAGAACCTTTTGATATTAAAAATGGTACGCGTCAGGGCTGCCCGCTGTCCCCCCTTTTGTTCATACTCACGCTTGAACCGTTCCTACAAAGGATTAGACAGAATTCTACCATCACAGGAGTGCTTGCTCGGGATTACCATCATAAAACGGCGGCATATGCTGATGACATGCTATTTTTTATCACGAACCCCAGAACTACATTGCCAGCTATCCTGCATGAATTTGAAGTATATGGGACTCTGAGTAATTTGAAAATTAACCAGCAAAAATCTTGTTTTCTTAACATCTCTCTTCAACAACGGGAAATGCAGCATGTTCGAGCACTTGCATATTCACGATTGTGCCAAAACATCTTACCTACTTAGGTCTTAAGGTATCACCAAACATTGCGGATGGGGTGTCACTGAATATTATGCCGCTTCTCAAGACAGTGAAATCTGATCTGCAGCATTGGGATAAACCTGGTTTCTCATGGTTCGGTCGCATAAGCATTGTCAAAATGAACGTTCTCCCCCGTTTTTTGTATTTGTTTCAGACGGTCCCATTCCGGATACCTAGCTTGTTTTTTAAGGAATTGCACTCTACTATCTCAAAATATATTTGGAAACACCGACGAGCCAGACAGAAATTTGACAACCTTACACAGCCAAAGGTGACAGGGGGTCTGGCCTTACCGGATTTCTGGGCTTATCATAAAGCTGCCACCCTGCAAAGAATCTTTGATTTCCGTGTGCTGCAGCCCCCCAAACTATGGATTGGTGTTGTACAAAGCAATTATGAGACTCCGCTAGATACATATTTGTGGTTACCCAAATCAGATCGAAAGGCTGGCAAATCATCAGACCCGATTATGTCAGAGATTATTGCTACTTGGGACTCATTAAAATACAGACGTAGCCTTGTCAATGAAAACTCTAGAATTACCCCTCTACTGCATAATAAAGAGTTCCCTCCGGGACTGAGACCCATAAACTTTAAACATTGGACTTCAACAAACTCACTTTGGGCCTATCAATTACTTAACGGCAGATCTCTTAAATCCATGGTGGATATATTACCACTAGAGAATACAACACCACTGGAACTGTTACGCTTACACCAAATCCGACACTTTTTGGCTGCTAAAAATATTATTGATGACACGGGACCAGATGACACTTTATTTGAACAAATGTTTACTAATCTGGAACGTACCCCTCACGAGATTGCTAAAATTTATAAGATGTTGATTTGCCGCTCTGACACACCAATGTACGCTTTTCGACGACAATGGGAAAAAGAGTTACTTTCTACTTTTACAGATGAAGAATGGGAGTTGATAGTGACTAAGTCATATACGTCTACTAGCTGTTCTAGATTGCTAGAGAACAATTACAAGATGCTCTCCCGTTGGTACAGAGTACCCAGTGCTCTGTCAAAAATGTTTCCTAATGTCCCGGATGTGTGCTGGAGATGCGGCCAACCCGGCGGTACGCTTTTACATATTATGTGGCAATGCCCTAACATACAATTGTTTTGGACTCAAATCAAACACCTGTTACCTCGATTCACTGACTTGCCTATACCAGATTCTGCACCTTTTTTTATTTTACATAGCAATGAGATGTCCCCAGCGCAATATAAAAATTCTCTTATTTCCATTTTGATAACAGTCGCAAAGTCGTTAATTCCACTATATTGGAAATCGAGTCTCATTCCTACACTTAAGGATTGGGCACTGAAGGTCACCGAGATCCACCAGTTCGAAGTTTGTAAAGTGGACATCAGTAGGCCAAAACTACAGGAGAGGCTAGCTTTGAAGTGGTTCCATTGGACACAGTTTCTTGAATCACCAGACTATTCTGCTCTGATAACATAGATGATGTGGATGTGCTTTTCTGGTACTGTTGAGACCCCTGCCACTGGATTCGGCTGTTACATACCTGTTCTTTTCTTGGATTAAATTTTTATACTCATGTTACAAAGTGCTCACTTCCATAATTTTGGAGCTATTATTTAGTCCGTAGAGGCCCGCCCAGGCCGTCTGTTACTATTTCATGTCTTTTTTTTTCTTTTTTTTCTTTTCCGTTCTCTTGAGCTTCTTTATGCGCTCTTCAGAAGATCCTTTAATTTAATTTTGACACAGGACTAACATACTTTTAAAATTGTATCTTTGCTTAGACGGATGCTGTATGTAGAACCTTGGTTTGAAATATGTGACTTTTCTATATGCCTTGAAGATGTGTTTGTATTGACATTTCCTGTGATGTTTTGAAAATGACGGAAGTAAATCAAAATAAATAAAGAATTTATAAAAAAAAAAAAGAAATTCACATGACTTGGGGCAGCTGGGAAATTGACAATATGTCTAGCCCCATGTCAGATTTCAAAATTGAATATAAAAAAATCTGTTTGCTCTTCTGAGAAATGGATTTCAGTGCAGAATTCTGCTGGAGCAGCACTGTTAACCGATTCATTTTGAAAAATTTTTTTTCCCATGACAGTATCCCTTTAATTTATATAATCTCAGGGCCTTATTTGCAAAATCCGAATTTTTCGAGTATTTAAATAAAAAAAGTCTGACCAAGCTAAAATCCACTATGTGACCTTATTTAATAATACAAAAGCACAATTTAATTGGATCAGGGACAAACTTGATAAAATTTAGTTTTTTCAAACAGATCCCATACCTGTGCACAAATATGCCTGCTTTTAATCTGAAAATGTCTAGCATAAATTTGAAAAGTATCCTCATATTACTAATTATTCAGATTCCACATACTGGGGGTTATTTCACATTAATAATGTAAATTATATGCCCATGACAATATTAAGGCCTTTAAATTATAAGTATAGGCTTTGGATATGGACCAAAAACCTGTGAGTTTTTTACTCTAAGGGCTCTTACATATGAGCGTTACTTGCTCCCTTCCCCTGCTGTCAATTTTAAACCATTTGACTGCATTTTAATAAGCACAGGTGGAACACAACATGCTGCATTCAGCACTTATGAACACCTGTATAAATACGGCCTTATTTAAATGAATGGAATGTGTTTCTTGCTGCGCTTATCTGCAGTCCAATGTATTCCACAGAGAACAGAGCAAGAACCCTCATCTGTTAGAGCCTTAAAAAAGAAAGAACAATGGGCTGTGTATGTTAACTGCCTACAAGGCCACTCCTGCCATGAGGCAAGGTGAGAAACACGCCTCAGGCAAAAAAAGCCACCTCTTGTAACTTTAAGAGCCAAATTTCCAGGTTTTAACCTGGGAATTCAGCACTGCTAGTGCAGAGTGTACTATTGCCCTCATTGCATTAGTGGCACCGGTGTCAAAAACGGGCGCCGGCGTCGAAAAACGGGCGCCGGCATCAAAAACGAGACGCCGGCGCCGTTTCGCGAATTTTTCGCAAATTCGCCCATCGCTACTGGCCCCCCCTTTGACCTGCTCTGATGCTGATGTTTTGAGAGCGGTGGAGGGGGGGGAGAGGTTGGGGTTGCTGCCTTAGGCCTATCTAATGGAGTGGTTTATTTAGCAATATACAGGTGTGGTGCCCAGTATGTTGTACCAGGTTCCCTGAACATTTGTCCACTACCACTATCGAGAGGAACGATTGTAAGTCAGTTTTAGCCAAACCTATACTAGAGATGGTTTGATAAATATTACCTTTCAGATAAACCTAAACAGAAAGTGGGGTATTGATGGGAGAATCCAGGGAGTTCTGGATTTATTAACTGAAAACTACTGAGCAATATGGTGTTATTAATAAGGAATTGGAATTGATTGCCATTATTTGTTTATATGATAGGGTGGATAAGTAAACCTTTACAATAAGTAAATGTAAAAGTGATGGGGGTGCTATTGTGAAAAATGTTTGCAATGTACATTCATTATTTATTTATTTCTTTTTCCAAGATGTTAAGGGATACATGTAGGGACAGATTTATTAAAGGTCGAGGTAAATTTTTGAATGAAAAAAAAAATAGAATTTTGAGCTATTTTTTATGTACTTCGACTAGGAAATAGTGTAAATTCAATTTGAATTTGAAAAAAAATAAAAAATTCGAATATCTAAATTTATCATGTACAGTCTCTTTAAAAATTTGACTTCAACCATTCGCCATCTAAAACCTGCTGAGTTGCTGTTTTAGCCTATGGGGGACCGCCTAGAACCCATTTGGAGGCAATTGGTGGACTTTGAAAAATCAAAGGTTTTTTTGGGAAAAACTTTGAATAGAATTCGAACTTATATGAGCCTATTTGATCGAAAACAGACCTATTCACCCCAAAAAACATCAACTTAATTTCAGGTGGTCTTTTTGAATTCGAATTTTGACGTTTTTTCAATTAGAAATTCGATATATATACCCCGTACTGTTAATCAGAATTTACTGGTCAGTTTGTGGCATTTCTTCATTTCCTCAAAAGCAAGCTCAATGTCCCATAATACCACCCATGACATGAATACTTTCATGTCCCTCCCACATTAAAATATTAAAGGAGAAGAAACATTTAAAATAAGTGAAATTAATGCTATTCTATGCACTTTTGTGAACAACATTTATATTTTTATCCGCACCAGAAGAATATCAGAGCAGCTTTCTTTCTCTGGACAACATACTTAAAGGACCAGTAACGTCAAAAATTTTTTTTTACAAAATTCGTTAGTTTACATCGAAATATAAACACCAACACACTTTAAAATTTTAAATTGCAAAGCCTTTATTAAAAAATAACTTACTGAAACTCCACTTCCTGTCCTCTTCAGAAACGGCGACAGGGCGACCATCCATCCTGCAGCAGTTGATTTCTTCTCCCTGGCTATCTCTCCTGGCCACTCTATGTCTGCCGCGCTCTGCCAGCAAGATTGACAGCCAGCTTCTTCTTCTCCTCCAGTCACTTCTTGATGCAGCCGTACTGGTACTGGTGGTGATCATCTACGGGGCAGTTGTGGTTGGCACGAAACCGGCGTTCGCTGGACTTCTCCCTGCACACTCGGTGTGCTGCTGCTGCTGACTCTGAGCCCTGCTGCCCCTTTGTTTCCAGTGCACCCTGTGTAATGGAGGTCCCTGCTGACTGGGGGTCTGCGGCGGAGAGTGCTTGTTGTTGCTCCCACCGCCGGGCCTGTCACTCCTGATCACTGCTCTCATTGATAGTAGCGCCATGGAGAGCCTGTCAGGATCTGACAGGAGAGCCTCTCAGCGTGGCGCTGTCCCAGGCGCTGCCGCTTGAACTGAAGCTCTTATCGGTTCTCAGTTGTGGTTGGACACTGGGACGGTCGACTGTTTGTCTTCTCCAACAAATTATAATCTGTTATGCTGACTGCGGGGTCTGCGGCGTGTGGGGGGCGGCGGAGAGCGCCATGGATCTGACAGGAGAGCCTGTCAGAGTGGCACTGTCCCAGGCGCTGCCGCTTGAACTGAAGCTGTTATCGGTGGAGAAGTACACAGTACAAGGAAAACCGTCAGAGTTTCCGTACAGAAATGCACTCTTGTGGAGTTCACTTCAGTTCAGACGGCAGCGCCTGGGACAGCGCTACGGACAGCACCCAAAAGCAGCAGCACTGCAGGACAGGCTCTCCATGGCGCTACTATCAATGGGAGCAGCGATCAGGAGTGACAGGCCCGGCAGTGGGAGCAACAACAAGCATTCTCCGCTGCAGACCCCCAGTCAGCAGGGACCTCCATTACACAAGGTGCACGGGAAACAAAAGGGCAGCAGGGCTCAGAGTCAGCAGTAGCAGGACACCGAGTGTGCAGGGAGAAGTCCAGCGCACGCCGGTTTCGTGCCAACCACAACTGCCCCATAGATGATCACCACCAGGACCAGTACGGCTGCATCAAGAAGTGACTGGAGAAGAAGAAGCTGCCTGTCAATCTTGCTGGCAGAGCACGGCAGACATAGAGTGGCCAGGAGAGATAGCCAGGGAGAAGAAATCAACTGCTACAGGATGGATGGTCGCCCTGTCACCGTTTCTGAAGAGGACAGGAAGTGGAGTTTCTGTAAGTTATTTTTTAATAAAGGCTTTGCAATTTAAAATTTTAAAGTGTGTTGGTGTTTATATTTCGATGTATACTAACGAATTTTGTAAAAAAAAAATTTGACGTTACTGGTCCTTTAACTATTTGGTGGTCAGACTGGTTGGAAACTGACCAGCAGGTGGCACTGCTGTAAGAAATTAGTTCATATTAACAGTACATGTATATATGTTATATGAACATATGCAAAAGAAAGGCACATTTGGTGAAATCTAAAATCTGTTGGGATGGGGTGGCGTTCACACTTCCATAATTACCATCACACCTAAATATAGTAAGTGCTTAAGATTCATTTTCTTTTTTTTGAAAACATTAATATCAAACCAAACAAAATAATTCAACTAAAATTAAACATGCCCGTTATTAGTCCTAGATGTGAAAGATGTGAGTCATTCATAGTCGGCCATATGTTAGTGGACTCTGGGAGGCAGCTGTTGTCTTCATCATGTTGAAGTTGCTGTGGCTAGGTTTAACGGAATAGTGCCTCGTTGGTATTACCACGGAGTGTAATGGAAGGTTGGTACTGTGAGTTGTCTGATATCGGGACGGAGGCATAAAATATATGTGGTTCAGGTGTCAAAAAACTTATTGGTTTGGACAGTTTTATTTAAGGAGGCTTCCAACCAGTCCATGTGGAACAGAAAATACAGTTTATTCTTAACTAAGTTCATAGATGGTGGGGTAGGGGACAGTCATTCCTGCAATATGGCTTTCTGTTTGCTGCAGCTAATCTTTCTGCTAATGCTTTATTAGCTTTAGATATTTGCTGCGTCCCTTTAATTTTGCTAAACAGAGCCTACTCTATATAGGGCTTGAATGTTTGTTTGGTTAGTGAGTGCCAGTATTTGTACACTTCTAGCCAATATGCATTAATAATTGGGCAGGACCATATACAGCGTTTTAGTGAGGCTTCTGTTACTGAGCATCTTAGGCATGTTGAATTGGGTAACATGCTTATTTTAAATCTCTTCAGGTGGGGTCAAATATGTTTGATGTAACAGTTGTAAGGCCATAATCTAGTATTGATTAGTTGGTATTATTCTCATAGAATGGGTGTGAAATTTAATGACGTCAGATGTGGTGATAGTTGATGTAGCTTCTGACCATTTTCCGAAGGGGCTTTATTGATGGGTTTGGGGTTGCCCTAATGAGTTTGTGAATATGTATGCGTGAGGTGTTGGCTCCTTTCCATATATGGAATTAGAAAGATACTGGTCTGTCATCCTGCGCAGGACATCTCTCGCATAGTGGGAAGTTTGGTGGTAATAGAAATATTGACCACAGAGGAAAGGAAATTTGCCTGAGGCTTCTGAATGTGTCATAACAGTTAGGTTTTTTGTAAGTATACCTCTGATACAATAGATGCTGTTTTTATTTGTTAAAGACGTTTGTCAGTAGGCCACTTGTAAATTCTTTATCAGTCCATGGTAAATGCTGTATAATGAAAGAGATTGTGTGACTTTCCATCTGTGACAAACATTCCTCCAGGCTTTGCATGTATTTATGAATAGAGGATTAGCTTTTTGTGTTTGTGTAAGTTTCTTGAATCGGGGGTTCAAGTATGTGGTTCTCATAAGTTTATGTTCTAAGTCTATGTTGCTGTATGTGTCAGTGTTATAGATCCAGACTCCAGCGTGGCGCAGCAAAGATGCTTCATTGTACTCTCTCACGTTTGGGAAGTTTACGCCTCCATTTGTTCTGGGATGTTGGAGTTTGAACAAGGCAATTGGGGGTCGTTCCCCCTCCCAAATAAAGTTTCTAAATATTTTGTTTATTAGTTTTCGGTCTGATTGTTTTAAATAGTAGGGTAACATCTGGATTTTGTATAACAGCTTGGGAAAGTATATAATTTTGATATGGTCTGCTCTTCCAGTTTGCTAGGTCACTCTGGATATTGGATATGGTTTTACTTGTGTTTAATTTATAGGTATCTGTGTAATGTTTTGTGAATTTAATGCCTAAATAGGTAATGGGGTATTGTGCTTTTTTGAAAGGGATGTCTTGTATCCAATACGTATGGGTGTATGGTATGTTTTAACTTAATGGCTTTTGATTTGTCATAGTTTATTTTTAAGCCCGAGAAGGTGGCATATCTGTTAATAGTTTCCATAATTACAGGGATGTCATGATTTGGTTTGTTTATGAATAGTAAAATATCATATGCATGCTATTTTGTATTGTTTGTCCTATGGTAAGGCCTTGAAATGTGTGGTTTTGGGCAAGGTGCTGGAGTTATACTATGTTAAAGAAAAGAGGGGACAAAGGGCAGCCTTTTTTGGTGCCTTTTCTTATAGGGAACCAATAGGAGTTTATGTTGTTCACTGTGAGAAAGGCTGATGGAGAAGTGTATAGTTACGTAAAAAGTTTCAATAATTGGTGACCAAAGTGTTGAAATTTGAGTAATCGGAGAAGGTGAATGTGGTATATCCTATCAAATGCTAGAATTTAATTTATTTTAAAGGTTTATTCTCCATAAATGTTTTAATGTGGGAGGGACTAGAAAGTATAGTTTTTGTAGTCAGCACTCACCCACTATCCACCTAATTATTCAGGTGGTGCATGTGTCCAGTGGCCCACAGTCCAACTGATTTCACTAATATTCCAATGTATGATACAGCTCCATTCAGGATATTGAATTTAAAAAGCCTTTATTAGCATGTGGCTTTTAGATCTGCAACAACATGGTGTTTCGGGGTAACTTGTAGCCCTTTTTAAAATTACTGATGTATTTGCAAAGTTACAATTTATACTTTTTATCACAGCGCCATTTCTTGGCTAAAATGTCTCATTACTCCACCAAAACAATAAAAGATCAAAATTGTATCACTTATCTTTCTCTGTTACTTTTAGGTTTCTATGTCTGACTCAATTTCAAAGTCCTTATACATCTGGTTTTTATAATAATTCTTACAGACCAGTCCGTATTCTGAAAAATATAAAAATGCACAAACATTAAAATCAACCTCATTTAAAAACAAATTTTGTTTATTTTATTGTTTTATTATTCTTTTTCCAGAAGTATAGGGTTTATTTAAAGATTGGGTGTAGATCATATTCCCGGTTAAGACCATGGGGTTCCAAAGTATCCAATAGGCAAATCAATTTCTCTTCTCTATTTAAGAGTTCTTTATTTCTATTACCTCCCCGACGAGAGGAGGAATAATAAAACAATTCTTCCCCAACGAGAGGAAGAATAATAAAACAATAAAATAAACACATTTTTTTTTTAAATTAGGTTGATTTTAATGTTTGTACATTTTTATATTTTTTAGAATATGGACTGGTCTGTAAGGATTATTATAAAAACCAGATGTATAAGGACTTTGAAATTGAGTCAGAGATAGAAACCTAAAAGTAACAGAGAAAGATAAGTGATACAAATTTGATCTTTTATTGTTTTGGTGGAGTAATGAGACATTGTAGCCAAGAGATAGCGCTGTGATAAAAAGTATAGATTGTAACTTTGCAAATGCATCAGTAATTTGAAAAAAGGCTACAAGTGAGCCCGAAACGTCATGATGTTGCAGATCTAAAAGCCTCATGCTAATTAAGGCTTTTTAAATTCAATATCCTGAATGGAGCTGTGTCATACATTGGAATATTAGGGACTAGAAAGTAATGTCATGTGTGTTATTATGGGGCCTTGAGTTTGCTTCTGAGGAAATGGAGAAATGCCACAAAACGTATAAAGCATGAGGTGCTATATGATATGTGTTTATGTTTATTTGATTTTATTTTACATTTAACATGGTGTTTTAAATGAAATTGCTGATATTCTGTTGCTCCATGAAATCACTACTACTATTGGTTTTCCCATATAGATACAGGTTTGGGGCCGTGGTATATATGACACATGGATGGCCCTGCTATACTGGTGCTCTCCAGTAGAACTGTTATTACAATGTATTGTTACAAACTAGCTAGATTTATGTCCTTTTCTTCATAGGTATGAGAGATGGTTTGAACAGATGGGGGAGGGGGGGATATCAGTTGGAAAAAAGGCACATGAACTTTGTGACATATGTAAGATACAGGATTGTGTATAAATCCAGGCAAAATGTGTGGTCATCCACTAACTGCCATCCCTGTTGGAGGTTAAGACCTTTTTTAATCAAGGCATATTTACACTACTGTACTCAATTCTTAGAACAGCTCACAAATATTTCCTATGAATGCTTTATAAAAAAGTTATTGTTGTAATATTATTCCAATCATTTGGAAATTAATTTATCTCAGAAGTGTTAAGAGAAAGTTTCAGCAAGTGTTTGCTTTGGAAATTTAGAACTTACAGTAGTTTACTTTAAATTTTCATCTTCATTTGTTGTGCAAATGTATTCTTAGATGAAACTTTAGCTTTAAGCTATAATTGAAGCTTTAAGCTTCAATAAACAAACTCATGTTCAGTGTAGTATAAAGTATAAAGTGTTGTATCATTTGTAAGTTAGTATGCATTTACAGTAAAGTAATAGATCTGGTTAATTCTAAACAGTTTGTTCTCCATGTTAATATTAGTGTTTGTTTATAAAGTGTTAAGTATCCTGGAGCACTTTAAAATGGGGAATGGAAAATATTAAAATGTAGTAAACAAGCTTTATAAAAGATGAAAGTAAAAGAAAAGAAAGAAAGTGTTTTGCCGTTTAACTGGAAAATATGGATTTAGAAAATAAGAAAAAACAGTCACTAGAGCAAGGATTGGTGCATTTTAAGCAATCTCTACAAAATTATAGGAAACATGTTGGCCATACAAACAATTTAAGGATAATTTATAGAATTAATAGAAGACTTGGGGGGTTATTTATTAAAGTCTGAATGCTAAAAACTTGAAGAATTGACCATAAAAAAAAATGGAAAAGGAGAAAAAACCCATGCATATTTGGTCAGAGTAGTTTTCATAAAATACTCAGATCATTTTGGATTTTATATAATAACCCCCTTAGTGTCTTTGATTTATCTACTGGTGCAGAGTCTGTTATTTACCTGCATTGCTTTCTACACACCTCTGTAACTTAAAAATGCTACTATGCTTCAGATTTCTCATACTGTAAATTTAATCTTTAAATATGATAGACATCTACATATTAACTAGACCCAAGTATAATAGCCAAGACAATAGCCCAGGGTACTTAGCGAGCTTAGCTCTGAGATTGCCAAACCTCTTTACTTAATTTTTAAGGATTCATTGAGGTCTGTCATGGTGCCGAGAGACTGGCAAATTGCTAATGTGGTGCATCTATTCAAAAAGTGATCCCGTTCTTAGCCTCAAAACTATTGGCCAGTAAGTCTGACATCAGTGGTAGGAAAGCTTTTTGAAGGGTTAATAAAGTATAAGATATTGGACTTCATAGCAAATCATAATACTATAAGTTTGTTCCAACATGGTTTTATGCATAATAGATCTTGCCAGACTAACTTAATTTCTTTTCATGAGAAGGTAAGCAGGGACCTTGATTCTGGGATGGCAGTGGATGTGATTTACTTAGACTTTGCCAAAGCATTTGATACAGTGCCACACAGAAAGTGTGAATGTTGGCCTGGAACATAGTATTTGTACCTGGATAGAGAGCTGGCTAAAAGATAGACTACAAAGAGTGGTAGTAAATGGAACATTTTCTAATTGGACCAGTGTTAATGGCATACCACTGGGCTCTGTACTAGGTCCCTTGCTTTTTAACTTGTTTATTAATGACCTGGAGGTGGGCATTGAAAGTACTGTTTCTATTTTTGCAGATGATACTAAATTGTGCAGAACTATAGGTTCCATGCAGGATACTGCCACTTTGCAGAGTGATTTACCTAAGTTGGGAACTGGGCAGCAAACTGGAGAATGAGGTTCAATGTTGATAAATGCAGTTATGCACTTTCGTAAAAACAATATAAATGCAAGTTAAACACTAAATGGCAGTGTGTTGGGGGTTTTTGTAGATAACAAGTTGTCTAATTCTGGGCAATGTCATTCTGTGGCCACTAAAGCAAATAAAGTTCTGTCTTGCATAAAAAAGGGCATTAACTCAAGGGATGGAAACATAATCATGCCTCTATATAGGTCTCTGGAAAGGCCTCATCTGGAGTATGCAGTGCAGTTTTGGACTCCAGTCCTGAAGAGGGATATACATGAGCTGGAGAGAGTGCAGAGACATACAACTAAACTGGTTAGAGGGATGGAACACTTAAATTTTGAGGGTAGACTGTCAAGGTTGGGGTTGTTTTCTCTGGAAAAAAGGCACTTGTGAGGGGACATACTGTAATTACACTTTACAAGTAAATAAGAGGACATTATAGACAAATAGCAGGGGACCTTTTTACCCATAAAGAGGATCACAGTACCAGAGGCCACCCTTCAGACTAGAAGAAAAGAACTTTCATTTGAAGCAACGTTCTCCACAGTGAGGACAGTGAGGTTGTGGAATGCACTGCCGGGTTATGTTGTGATGGCTGATTCTGTTAATGCCTTTAAAGGAGAAGGAAAATCAAAAATCAAGTTCAGATCTAAGTGTTGCAAATAAAGAGACTATATCTGTAACACCAAACATTTGTTCAATAGATTTTTCCTCAATATTAGTGATGCAATCATTTTAAAAAAAGTTTAAACATGAGGATGATTTCTTGGACATACATAATATCAAAGGCTATTGTGATACTAAACTCTATAGTTATTATAGATATGGGTATATATAATTTATGTGAAAGTATGGAGGGGGGTGTGTATGAATGCTGAGTTTTCATTTGGAGGGGTTGAACTTGATGAACCTTGTTTTTTTTTCAATTTGATTTAACTATGTAACTATTAACTTTGTGAAAAAAATATTCAAACAAAAAGAAAGTTTTACAGAACTGCTTCACATTTAAAACTATGTTAATTATCTGCAGTGAATTTTGATACATTATAGAAATATTTCCATCGAGAGAGCTATAACCCAGGAGCTAATGTAATGTAACTAATAAGCACCAGGGAACTTTCACATTTTCATTTACAATCATGAATAAAATGCATATCAGGCAGTGTAACTCTGCATATGTGCACATTATTTAACTAAATAGATGTTGATGCTAATGAGATTTTAATAGAAAATTGTAATCTGAGCAGAAACAAAATTGGTAGGGCTGTAGGGCCCCCTAAACCCTTTAGTGGGTGTCAGGAATGCTCTGTTTCTTGGCCCTCCTGTGTAATGAATGATGCAAACTATCATACATCAAAGTTTATGTGACATGGGGGGATACCACTTACTAGTGATCTGCAGAAACAGCTGCATGGATAACTGTTAAGTCTCAGAAATATCTGCAATAGGTTACATGGGGTAACAGAGTTTGGCAGAATTTAAAAAAACACTCTGTTTTTTTTTTAAACTTTTATTGTGCCTTTGTGTCTGTCAATAGAAAGAAAAACAAGAATACATAGTAACATAGTAAGTTAGGTTGAAAAAAGACACACATCCTGCCTAACTGCTAGTTGATTCAGAGAAAGGCAAAAAAAAAAAACATTTGAAGCCTTTCCAATTTGCCTCAGAGGGAAAAAAAATTCTTCCTGACTCCAAGATGGCAATTGTACTAGTCTCTGGATCAACTTGTACTATGAGCTATCTTTCATAACCTTTATTCCCTCACTTGCTAAAAAGCCATCTAACCCCTTCTTAAAGCTACCTAATGTATCAGCCTGTACTACTTATTCAGGGAGAGAATTACACATCTTCACAGCTCTCACTGTAAAAAACCCTTTCTGAATATTTAGCTAGAACCTCTTTTCTTCTAATCGTAATGGGTGCCAATGTGTCAGTTGGAAACACCTACTGGTAAATAAAGAATTAGAGAGATTATTATATGATCCCCTTATGTTAGAGTCCTGCAAAGGGTCGGGTACCCGCAAAAACCTGCGGTACCCTGCGGGTTGTGTGTAGAAGTTCCAGGTGTGGGTATAGCTGTAGGTCGGGTAGCGGGTCCAAGCGGTAAGAATGCGGGTTGCGGGTCTGGTTGCGGATTGCAGGTACGGGTCGTGTTTGGGTCCCAAAAAAATGTACTCGCGCATTTTTCGCATAGTTATCATATCACCTATACAATCATGACGGTTTGCACCTCAATGGAAAACGTAGTCAGGTGGCAGAAGTCGTAGTCAAATTATCAGGCAAAGGATCAAAACCAGGAAGACAAAATGCAGAATAACGCTTGAGGAGGAAAAGATAAACTGAAGCCTAGCTTGGGCACTTAAGAAATGGTGAATCAGGCTTAAATAGGGAAGTTTGGCGCCAAAGTTTGAATGTGGCTCTGTTTGATGACGTCAAGATGCTCAGCGTCATGATGCCAGCGTCAAAGTGCCCAGCATCAAGCACCAGCATCGGGCGTCGTCAATCATGGTCAAACCGGAAGTGCGCTCCTGCGCACACAAAGAGAGGTGCGCTGGGAGGTAAGTACCCCCCCCTTCAGGAGTACCCTCTGGGGACTCCTTACAACTTGTAAGGGAATTTCCTGTGAAATGCTCTGACCAAACGAGGAGCGTGGGTATCAGAGGCTTTTACCCAAGACCTCTCTTCAGGTCCAAAACTTCAGGACTCATGATGGTCATCTAGAAGAATGGGAGCAGGAGGAGGCTAGTCAACAGAAAAAATATTCTTGACGTAAGGTTTAAGCAAGGTAATATGAAACGAATTTGAATGGAAGAGGGCAGCTCCAAATGAATAGACATAGGATTGATTACCTCCTTAATCTTGAAAGGACCCACAAAACGAGGACCAAACTTGGGAGATGGTAAGCAAAGTTTGATGTGCTTCGTGGAGAGCCAGACAAAATCCCCAAAATCTGGTAAAATGGACTAGCAAGGCGGTGTTTGTCGGCCGTAGTTTTCTGAGAAGAGGAGGCTTTCAAAAGAGACTGATGAGCTTTTGAGCAGATGGTTTTGAAATCACAAACCATAGCATCTGCTGCAGGAATCTCAGATTTGAAGATCTCAGGTGGAAGGGCAGAAGGATTGTAGCCAGAGACAACGAAAAACAGAGAAACTCACAGAGACTCATGTTGAAGATTATTATGAGCAAACTCAGCCCAAGCAAGGAGTTCAACCCAATTGTCCTGATTCTGGGAAATGAAACATCGCAGGAACTGTTCCAAACTCTGATTGGTCCTCTCAGTCTGACCATTGCTTTGCAGATGATATGCCGAAGATAAGTTCAACTTAATGCCTAAATGCTTCGCAAAAAAAGTTGAGAGTGTAAAAATTGTTGTGTGTCAAAATTATTTCGATGCCCATTGACTTTAGTGTGTTTCGAAAAAATTTTCGCCCTTATCAAATTTCATCACCAAGCAAGTCTATGGGCGTCATTTCCGCAGCAAAGCAAGGCAAACAAATTCACCCATCTCTACCCAGAATGGTCTGGACTGGGGGCTTTCCGGATAAGGGATCTTTCCGTTATTTGGATCTTCATACCTTAAGACTACTAGAAAAACATTTAAACATTAAATAAATAATAGGCTGGTTCTGCTTCCAATACTTTAATTATAGCTTGGTTTGAATCATGTACAAAGTACTGTTTTATTATTACAGAGAAAATTTGGCTAAAATGCAGTCTATAGGAGACTAATAATGGATAAATAATGTAGATAATGGATCCCATACCAGTATTTATGTTATACAAGACTAAATAATTGTACAACAACTGCACTGTTTAGGAAAACAGCGGGAGTTTAGGGAGCTTAATGCGTGGCTCAAAGTCTTGGTGCAGGAAGGAAGGGTTTGGGTTCCTAGAGCACTGGGCTGACTTTTCGTTGGGGTACAACCTACACAGCCGTGACGGTTTGCACCTCAATGGAAGGGGGTCCGCGGTGCTAGGGGAAAGAATGGCTAAGAGGTTGGAGGAGTGTTTAAACTAGGCAAGGGGGGGGGGTGGGTGAGATAAAGGATTATGGGGAAGCTAGTGTAGATGGGGCAGTGGGGTTAGTAAGGGGTCATGGGGGAGGAGTGAGGGGGGCATACAGTTTACCAGCTAAGGAGGTCCCTCTGTTACAAGGAAAACAGAATAATACTAACTTAACGTATAATTCTTCACTAAGTAATGCACATTTCAAAAGTAAAAGTAGTAACCTCCGCTGTATGCTGGCAAATGCACGGAGTTTGTCAGGTAAAATGGGAGACCTAGAATTAATTGCATGCTCTAAAAATGATGATATAATTGGTATCACTGAGACCTGGTGGGATGAAACATGTGACTGGATTGTGAATTTAAATGGTTACACCCTTTTTAGGAGGGACAGAGGGATTAAAAAGGGTGGAGGAGTGTGTTTGTATGTAAAGCCTGAATTAAAGCCATGCGCTAAAGAAATAAAAATAGCTGGCACTGGTGAGGGTGTAGAATCACTCTGGGTAGAGATTTCGACTGGGCAAAAGGTATCAAAAAGAATTATCATTGGTGTATGCTATAAACCACCTCGTATAAGTGTCGAGTATGAAGCCCAGCTACTCTTGCAGATACAAGCGGCTTCACAGCTGGGTCAAGTTGTTGCTATGGGTGACTTCAATTATCCAGACATTGACTGGGGTAATGGGGTTGCTAAGACAGAAAAAGCTAGTAGGTTTGTAAATATGCTGAATGACAACTTTTTATTCCAGCTCGTTCAAGAACCTACTAGGAATAACTCTCTTTTGGACCTTGTAATAACTAACAATACTGAACTCATCTCTAACATTTGTGTGGGTGAGCATTTAGGGAATAGTGATCATAACATGGTCTCCTTTGAGATTCTGTTGCAGAAGCAATTCTATAAGGGAGTAACTAAAACACTAAATTTCAGACGTGCAAACTTTGACAGTATAAGGGCATCTCTGCAACATATTAAGTGGGAAATGCTTTTCACAGGGTTTAACACAGAACAAAAATGGGAAGTCTTTAAAATGCTGCTTAATAAATATACTTGTCAGTATATTCCACTTGTAAGCAAGGAACGTCGTTGCAAAGCAAAACCTTTTTGGTTCAATAGAAGCGTTGGTGTTGAGGTGGGTAAGAAAAGACGTGCTTTTAAGGCTTTCAAGTTAGCTGGTACAGCCGAAACATTTATAAGGTACAAGGAGGCCAATAAATCATGCAAAGAAGCTATAAGGCAAGCTAAAATTGCTATAGAAAAGGATATTGCAGCAAGCAGTAAAAAAAATCCAAAATTATTTTTTAAATATGTCAATTGTAAAAAAATGAAGCAGGAAGGGGTGGGACCCTTACTATCAGAGGGGGGGTCAGCTGGTTGATGAAAACAAAATAAAAGCGCAGATTCTGAACTCGTATTTTTCATCTGTCTACACAAATGAAGAACCAGTAAGTGAAGGTTTCCTTCTTAACACTCCCAATTCTAGTAATACAACTAATGATGCATGGTTCACACATGAAGAAATTCAAAAGAGACTTGAACATGTTAAGATTAACAAAGGTCCAGGGCCAGATGGTATTCATCCCAGGGTAATTAGCGAGCTTAGCTCTGTGATTGCCAAACCTCTTTACTTAATTTTTCAGGATTCATTGAGATCTGGCATAGTGCCGAGAGACTGGCGAATTGCTAATGTGGTGCCTCTATTCAAAAAAGGATCCCGTTCTCAGCCTCAAAACTATAGGCCAGTTAGTCTGACGTCAGTATTAGGAAAGCTTTTCGAAGGGTTAATAAAGGATAAGATACTGGACTTCATAGCAAATCATAATACTATGAGTTTGTGCCAGCATGGTTTTATGCGTAATAGATCTTGCCAGACTAACTTAATTTATTTTTACGAGAATGTAAGTAGAGACCTCGATTCTGGGATGGCAGTGGATGTGATTTACTTAGACTTTGCTAAAGCATTTGATACAGTGCCACACAAAAGGTTACTGGTTAAATTAAGGAATGTTGGACTGGAACATAGTATTTGTACCTGGATAGAGAACTGGCTAAAAGATAGACTACAAAGAGTGGTGGTAAATGGAACATTTTCTAATTGGACCAGTGTTGTTAGTGGAGTACCGCAGGGCTCTGTACTAGGTCCCTTGCTTTTCAACTTGTTTATTAATGACCTGGAGGTGGGCATTGAAAGTACTGTTTCTATTTTTGCAGATGATACTAAATTGTGCAGAACTATAGGTTCCATGCAGGATGCTGCCACTTTGCAAAGTGATCTGTCTAAACTGGAAAACTGGGCAGCAAACTGGAAAATGAGGTTCAACGTTGATAAATGCAAGGTTATGCACTTTGGCAAAAATAATATAAATGCAAGTTATAGACTAAATGGAAATGTGTTGGGAGTTTCCTTAAATGAAAAGGATCTAGGGGTCTTTGTAGATAACACGTTGTCTAATTCTGGGCAGTGTCATTCTGTGACTACTAAAGCAAATAAAGTTCTGTCTTGCATAAAAAAGGGCATTAACTCAAGGGATGAAAACATAATTATGCCTCTTTATAGGTCCCTGGTAAGGCCTCATCTGGAGTATGCAGTTCAGTTTTGGACTCCAGTCCTTAAGAGGGATATAAATGAGCTGGAGAGAGTGCAGAGACGTGCAACTAAATTGGTTAGAGGGACGGAAGACTTAAATTATGAGGGTAGACTGTCAAGGTTGGGGTTGTTTTCTCTGGAAAAAAGGCGCTTGCGAGGGGACATGATTACACTTTACAAGTACATTAGAGGACACTATAGACAAATGGCAGGGGACCTTTTTACCCATAAAGTGGATCACCGTACTAGAGGCCACCCCTTTAGACTAGAAGAAAAGAACTTTCATTTGAAGCAACGTAGGGGGTTCTTCACAGTCAGGACAGTGAGGTTGTGGAATGCACTGCCGGGTGATGTTGTGATGGCTGATTCAGTTAATGCCTTTAAGAATGGCTTGGATGATTTTTTGGACAGACATAATATCAAAGGCTATTGTGATACTAAACTCTATAGTTAGTATAGGTATGGGTATATAGAATTTTAATTAAAAGTAGTTAGGGGTGTGTGTATGGATGCTGGGTTTTCATTTGGAGGGGTTGAACTTGATGGACTTTGTCTTTTTTCAACCCAATTTAACTATGTAACTATGTAACTATGTAACTATGTAACTTGCCTTGTTTTGACATCAAGAAAGATAATGCTTATCTTACAACTCTGTCTTTTATGACATTGTAAATTAGGAATATAGGAAGATTTCATTTGCAGAGAATCTGCGTTTTTAATTCTAATAATTAGAATACAATTAAATTTAAATACCCGCTGAATTATGTACCAAGCTCACAAAAGTAGTTACAATGGTTGCAAGAGAATCTAAATTTGAAATAAATGATGCCACTATTTAATTTTTATAAGTGATCCGAAAAGAATATTAATGTGATGAATGCAATTTGATTAAATTTAGGTAATTTTCTACTGCCCTTTGTTGAAACGATGCAGTCCAATTAAATTATAAACTATAAATAAAAAGCATGTAATTCATTACTCTGACATTCTGTATTTCACACACCAGAAGACACAAGGCCACTTATAAACTGGATAAATTTGCTTTGAATGTATGCCTACAGCTTGATGATTAGGGTTGTATTTTTTTGACAGTATTATTGAGTAGAACACTAAAATTATACTTTAACAGGACAGAACAGGTAATATTTCTGCTAACATTACTGTATATTTAATAGTCTTGCCAATAAGTGCTGCACTCCAGATAATGTAAAAACAGAGGCATAATAAAACGTTGTCCAGAATGCTGAATATCTGTAATTGAGCAATTAAGGCCAAGTCAGTAATAACTAGACAAGGTGTTCTTCTGTATAGCAAAGTAGCAACTTAGCTTAACACTTTTAGTTGTGGTGCTTTTCATCATTTGCAGTGATTTATGGGTGAAGTTGAAATTGTTAGTGAAAATTTAAGCTATTGAAATAGGAAAGAGTCATATACAGTAAGTGAAAGGAATAGGTAGAGAACGAACTCCACTGTGCGGCTCGAGCCGACACGTCTCCATTGGACGAAACGCATGAGACGTGTCGGATGTTCTGGATGTTCAGGAAGTGAAGGAGAAATCGTAGGTAAGAACTACATTCATCTGTCGGATGAAAACACTGCACACTCCCTTAGGGTTAGGGTCACAGTTAAAAGTTATAATTTGTTTATTTGAAGCAGGGGAAAAGATCTCTTGTGCATTTCCAAAGATGTGTAAATAGAAATTGCCTACAAATTACTATATTCATGTTTAGTAGTACAGTTATATGCTCAAATACCAAATGTCAAATAGTAGCTATGCGGTGACCTGGTATTTTTTTTTTATATTAACATAAGCTCCTTATAAGCTTTTTTTTGTATTTGCCTGGTACTGGGCTTTCCCAAAAATATGATACTATCAAGGAGTTTTTTTTGTGCTCTCTTTTTACCTTTTCAACCTATGGTCGCAGTGATACAACAGGCTTTCGCTGCCCATTCTGCTGTCTGTGTGTATCTTCACTGCCCTCTCTTTATTTTGCTTCCTATAAGACTTATAATGATTACATTTTCTTGAGGCACCCCTGTATGTGTGCTCATACACAGATAATCCTACCTTCCTCTCAAATTTCTAGCTATCATTTTCAACAACAATTTATAATCATTTTAGACAAATCTTTCTGCCATATAGCTAACCCTTTTTTATCTTAACGTCCTTGCTTTTTCCACTTGCCCTTTAATTTGTATCTATCACACATGGCCAAAAAAAAGAGAGGGCAAAACATTTAGAGGCACAAGCAACCATAAAGATGTACATTTTTAGCTGGTGTTTTTTGTGTGCATTGACACATATTCAATTTCCTTTTGAAATTATCATCATGTTACCATTATTGTCACAGATTTTCCACTCTTCTTACCTATCATTCCTACTATATTTCTTGGCCCTTAGTGCTCATCCAGACCACACTTCTGTTGGGGTGATACGGTTGCTCTAAATAAAAAAAAATTGGGTATGAGGTGCACAGCATCAGCATGTGCAGACCCCATCTGCCACTCCCTAACTTGCAAGTATGAATGACAAACATGTTAGGAGAATGGTGGGGGCAGTAGGGGGGTCACCACAATGCCTCTCTTGAGAGAATACTGCCAGCAGGTAGCCATAGGTTCTATATGAGGCAACTCTGCAACAGGGAATCGAAGTGTGCAAAGTGCAAAAGACAGGTGTTTTGCTCAGGTCATAAATGTTTTACAGAAAGAATGTTTTAGGATAGAAAGGTAAACTAACATTGGTGGTCTTCCTGTTATTTTTTTATCCATTTCTTCGGTGAGTAGCTAATCCCATCCATAAAGAGGGGTATGATAAAAAGAAATCCACCTACTTTTTCATGGAAGCAATCCTTTCTGTTTTCTTTATTGTGCTTTATTTTTTTGGTACCAGTATGGAACTTGTTATCCAGAATGCTTGGGACCTGGCTTTTCCAGATAATGGATCTTTCCATCATTTGGCTCTTCATACATATACATATAAAAGACACTAAGTTTGCCCAGGGGCAGTAACACATAGCAACCAAGTGCCATTTATAGGTCACCTGTTTCAGTGCAAACATCTTATTGGTTGCTATGGGCTGTTGCTCTGCGGTATGTCTACTAAAAAAAATATGTAAACCAAATAGGAGTTTTTGCTTCCAATAAGGATTAATATTATCTTAGTTTGGATTAAGTACAGTTTACTGTTTTATTATTACAGAGAAAAAGGAAATCATTCAAAAAAAATGGAGCATTTGGTAAAAATGGAGTCTATGGGAGACAGTCTTTCCAGATAATGGATCCCATGCCTATATCAGCAAGAGTATCATATTTATACATTATATATTTATATAAGAACCTGCAAAAAGTAAGGGGATTCTGAATCAAATTCTGAACTGAATACTGGATATGGTGCATTCCATTTACATAGATCTTTTGGGTGGACGGATGATCAAAAGCCTCAATAGCTTGAAAGGAAGTATGGAATGGTGTGCTCCCTGCAGTTGATGGTTAGTTGATGACCCAATAACTACAGTATGCTAAAGTGGGTCATTAGCCTGCCTAAAACATCAAATAATTAGAAAATCACCAAAGTTTAATTTGCAAAATGATTTTGTTTGCGGAGGGCATAGTAAACACACTATGGTTCATGGTTTTCATGCCCTTCAATATCATCATGGAATCAGATTGAAGCAAAAATCATATTCTTGTTGTTCTTTGATTATTCTTCTACTCCTGCAATATCAGAAACAGTGAAAAAGAAAAGCATATTACTTGTAACCATGGCAACTTTTCTGATCCCTAATTACTGTAGGGACCCATAGGGTTAATGTGTCTCTATGGCTGTATTTCCCTATCCCTTCCCTAGGTACTGGGCAAAAGCTCATGTACCTAGTTTGAGTATTTGCATATTCAGGTTATTGGCCAGGAGTTTATGTGGCCACACCCTGCCACATTTTGGTATAGTGTGAGAGAAGGGGTGGATCTTCTTCTTTGGTTGCTGGTGTCCTGATCGACTGGTTGCTCCCATTGAGCCTGGGTACAACAAGGCCCAGTAAAGTGTTAGCCCTAGAGGGACCGGGTCCTCTAATGTCTGAGTGGGGGATGCAGGGAACCCTATGAATTAGGTTAGCTAATCAGGGTTAGTTCTGTCATAGACTCTCTAGGAGTGGTGTTCTCCCTGACCACTCAACTGGGTGGGAGCAAGAATATATTGCACTGCTTAAATTGTTTGAGGAAAGACTACATGAGCAAAACAGGATGGACTTTTTAAATTTCCCTGTGCCTCACAAGCAGATGACAGATATGGATGAGTGACATATTTTTGCCTCATTTTGCGGTTTGAAAAATTGTCACGTGAAAAATAGCCCATTGACTTCAATGCAACACTTTTTTGCCGTTTTGCAATTTTTTTGGCAAAGCGAAATGGCTCAAATTCACCCCTCACTGATTGGTCACAAACTTGACTGTATCTCTTTCCCAGTGCCTAACTTGGAGTCTCCAAGGTGGACTGTTCCTGTCTTCCAATGTCTTACCTCAACATTATAGAATATAGGGATGGAGCACACAAAAAAAAACACTGTGAAGCCAGCACTGAAAGGGTCATTTATAAAGGCAGGTACAATTGCTATCACACAAAAATGATTACAATTGTTGAATGTCTTAACACCATTTCTTAAAACTACTTACATCTAAACATTCTACTTGCACTTGTGCATATTTACACAGCGTGCCATTGCACCCACCCAAGTCTGTTGTGACTTAAGCTGGCCATAGATGTTGAGATTTTTAAAAGATCATCATGAGACCACGATTTTCTCTGAACGATCGTACGAATTGACCATCAACTAAAAAGACCAATTTGCCAGGAAAACAAAAGGGAGCTGCCTGCTTGGCCCTGCAAACATAGATAGATTGCACTGGGACCGACAAAGATTTTTTGACCTGGCCGATCAATTTCCTGACAGATGTCAGCCGAAAAATCGTTAGATGTATGATCGTTCGATTCCCACTAACCGCACGATAATTTCGAAGGATTGGTCGGACTTCCCTAAAATCGGTCGTTCGGCAAGAAGAATCGTTGCGTCTATGGGGAGCTTTACTGTATGCCTAGAGAGCAGACATCAAGAAGTAGAAGCAGTAGAAATGACACAATTCCCACTCCAGTTTTATACAATTTGGCAAAACACGCAAATGCAGTTGCACCACATGCAAGTTCATGTATGGGAAAACACTGCAATATGGTTACAAATATAAAGTCTAATTCACAAAGTCCCAAAAGTGGACAAAGAGGAAAAAAGTCAGGCATTTTTTTGCCCTTTAGGACCTTGTCCAGAAAGGCACAGGCCTCTGCATTCAGCCGTGCTATAAAAGGGGCAGGTTTGTAGATGTTAGTCTGAGGCACAAGATAGGAGCACCAGGACACCCAGCCTGCATTGAGGCTCTGGCAGGAGATAAGGACAGGGCTGAGCTGAGAACCCTAACACTGCTCAACAAGTGCCTGAGACAGTCTTGGCCCTGGGTGAAAGAGGGTCATGACTCCAAAAAGACAATTGGACCCATCCCTGGATCAACTTTATACTAAGACATAATTTTAGTAACTTTGTATCCTCTTAATTGCTAAAAATGCAACCAATCCTCTCTTTAAGGGTTGAATATATCTGCCAGTGCAATCTATTCAGGGAGAGAATTCCCCCAACTTCATAGCAAAAAATATAAAAATAAGCATATATCACCATGCCAGGGACCTTTAATATAATTCAGGATTGAATTAATAAACTGTAAATGACAAGGCCATCTGTGTAAGAACTGACAAGCATGCCTGACTATAGCTCATCTCAAAGTAACAGATGAAACAGATAATAAGACAATCTACAAGACAGCAGAATGAGCGGATCTTTCCCCGATATGCCACTAACGGCATGGCTATATCGGGGGTAATTTGAACGATCGAATTACGATACTCCAAGGAAGCCCCCATACACGGGCAGATAAGCTGTTAAATCGGTCCAAACAACCGATATCGGCAGCTTTATCTGTCCGTGTATGGGCACCTTTATTTTCCTCTATTCTGAAGTGGTAGCCTCTGGTGCGTTGATCCTCTTTATGGGTAAAATGTCTCCTGCTATTTATCTATAATGGCCCCGGACCTTTGTTTATCTTAACATGTTCTAGTCTATTTTCTCATGTGTGAACCATAAATCATTATTAGGAATTAGTAGCGGTTTCCTTCCTATAGTTCCTAGTTACTAACTAAACCGCTACTAATTCCTTGTTAAACTTCTCCAGCTATCATCCTTATTCAGTGAAAAAGTCTCTCCCAATAGGTGAATTCCTACGCCTGAAAAGAAATTGCTCTTCCTTTGAAATATTTAAGGAACAGGCCGGGGAACTAAAAGTCAGATTAAAACAAAGAGGGTACTCCGGGAAACTGGTAAAAAAGCACACCATAGAGCCCTATGTACTGAGAGGTCACAATTATTACAGATAAAAGAGAAATCCACTGACTACAATACAGTGAGATTTATCACCACATACAACACAAACAGTTGTCAAATACAAAATATTATCAATAAACATTGGTCGATTCTAAAAGAGGATGAAACACTGAGTACCATTCTTGATGAAAGAGTTTCAATTTGCTATAAACGAAGTCCAAATTTAAAGGACTTGACTATTGATTATTCGCCACCTAAAACCTGCCAAATTCATGTATAAGTCAATGGGAGAGTTCAAGTGATCAATTTGGAGATGTTTGTAGCCTTTGTAGCCATGTGAGTTTTTACAATCATGCGAGTTTTTTCAGAGAAAAATTGTTTGATACCATGAACTCCCTTTAAAATTATAACTGCAGCACTAGCACCTTATTTAATTCATATAAGAACCATGAACTTTTAGATTATTCATCAATTGTGTGTAGATACATTTTGTTGAAGCTCGCAGCACGTAATTTGTGGCACTTAAGCACTTTAATCATAATTATTTGTATTAACACAATCGATTGAAATACCATTAATTGTATGTTGGTGCTAAATTGATTAAGAACTAAGCATATGTTTATAATAGCACTAAGCACTTATATAATTAGATCTCAATTAATTTTAGTAAGGTAGTGTGGGGTTTTACTCTTGTTTTTAGTATCCCTTTTCTGGTTTATATACAGTACCTCTACACAGCCTGAAATTGGGTAATACAAGTGAGTGAATATTAATTACAAGTGAACTATATTTTTGTTTGTGATCACTGTTCCCTAATGCACACCCATGCACATTCTAGACATGAGCTCAGTATTATTAGTTATTACAAGATCCAAAAGAGAATTATTCCTAGTAGGTTCTTGAATGAGCTAGTAGGTTCTTAAACGAGCTGGAATAAAAAGTTGTTATTCAGCATATTTACAAACCTACTAGCTTTTTCTGTCTTGGCAACCCCATTACCTCAGTCAATGTCTGGATAATTGAAGTCACCCATAGTAATAACTTAACCTAGTTGTGAAAACTTCTGAACATTTTTGAAAAAATAACATTGGAAGACCTTCCCTTAATCTTAAAGCTTAGATCCCTGAATTTACTCTTTAAGGTCCTCCATCTACCATTTATTTTGTCATTAGTACCAATAGGTACTAAAACAGTTGGGTCATGCCTAGCCCCACCCAAAAATCTGTCAACCACATGCCGAACCCTGGCACCAGGAAGACAGCAAACTGTTTGTAGCAATCTGGATCACAGTTTACCCTATCCACTTTCCTAATAATTAAATATTGTTTGTACCTTAGATATCTGGATGACATCCTAGTAATCTGGAAAAGTAAAACTGAAAAATTCCACCTAGTGGTTGACATAGGCAGAGGGTGATTTTTGTGCTTGGGAAGGCTACTTAATCCTGTAATGTCCTGTAAACACAGAGCACAGAGCAGAGCAATTACTGTGTTGTTATGTCTATGATAGCTAACTCTCTAGCATTTAATATCTGTCGCAAGTTGGGGAGTAAATTAAGCTCTTCTAGTTTTTAAAATTACCCTCTGTTAGTACCCCAGTATTAAATAAATAAATAAAATGCCAAGAAATGTCTTTGCCTTTCACTAGTGGCAAGATGGGTAGGTGTAGTGCTTATTCCTACTACATAACAGACTGTTGCTTTGAGAACAGTGAAAACAAAGGGGCAATTAAGAATCAAATTATTTACTGTGCAAAGATCAGCCATGGAGGAGCTTCAATTTCCCCTTTAAACTTCTATTACATTACTCTCAGAAAACACCCACCTAATGCCTTTGACTTTCTAAGGATTTGAGAAGTGTAGTTCAACATTAGCTTGGGGCTGCAGGATGAACCCTGGATTTATCTGAAGTTCAGGGTTTGGGCGGGATCTAGTGCAAACTGAGAGTAATGAATAAAGGTACATCATAACCCCCCACATAATAATATGAGATCAGTTAGCACCCCAAGCAAGGGGGGAACTGACAACCCAAGCACATTATATAGTGAGAGACATTGGTTGAGGCACCACAAGTACATAGTTACATAGTTAAATATTTAAATTGGGTTGAAAAAAGACATCAAGTTTAACCCCTCCAAATGAAAACCCAACATCCAAACACACACCCCTCCCTACTCTTAGATAAATTATATATACCCATATCTATATTAACTATAGAATTTAGTATCACAATAGCCTTTGATATTATGTCTATCCCAGAAATAATCCAAGCCATGCTTAAAGGCATTAACAGAATCACCTGGCAATGCATTCCACAACCTCACTGTCCACACTGTGAAGAACCACCTAAGTTGCTTTAGATGAAAGTTCTTTTCTTCTAGTCTGAAGGGGTGGCCTCTCATACATAATTAACAGTGAACGGCTGTGGGTACTGACACTCCAAGAATATTATACACAATAAGAGACAGTGTTTAATGAATTGCATTTGCATGGGGTGCCCCCCCCCCATATTCTGCTACCCCAAATGCACTCCTATTTTTAACCTTTTTTTGCTCTCTTACTAGTCTGTCATCTGCAGGTGCCTTTCTATTCCTCTTTTTGAATTTGTCTCTCTCTTCTTATACTGCTTTCCACCATCACCTATACATTCTATTTTTTAACCCCCTTTTACCCCCCCCCATATTTCTGTGCACTGACTTCATGTTTCCCTAACTTGATATGCATACTCTACTATTTTCTTACTGTTTCCAGACAGGGATAGGGGCAGAAGATAATTAAAACAAAGCTCAAGCATAAAGTAACAAAGGTAGCTGGGTGCTCCCCTGACACGCATTATTGAGGAACAGGAACAGTTAAAGGAACAGTAACATCAAAAAACAAGTGTCTTAAAGTAATGAAAATATAATGCAGTGTTGCCCTGCACTGGTAAAACTGTTGTGTTTGCTTCATAAACACTACTATTGTTTATATAAATAAGCTGCTGTTTAGCAATGGGAGCAGCCATCCAAAAGAAAAAAGGCTCAGGTTACACAGCAGATAGCAGATAAGCTCTGTAGAACATAATGGTGTTATCTGTTATCCACCATTTAACAGATTGCTACACAGCAGCTTGTTTATATGAACTATAGTAGTGTTTCTGAAGCAAACACATCAGTTTTACCAATGCTGGGCAATAGTACATGATATTTTCATTACTTTAAAACACTTTAATTTTTTGGTTTTACTGTTCCTTTAATCACGGCAGCAGAAAGGAACTAAATTTCAGCTTTTTTTCCCTCAAAGTGTAAGTCCCAGTCCCACCACTAGGGGATTGTCTAGGCTGCAGGAAGCTTCAGATTCCTTATCCAGCCTAGCCAATCCTCTTGAGGACTGAGATTTAATAAAAAGATTTTCAGAGAAAGGTTATGAAAAAGAGAGACTCGTTCTCTTGGCAAATTAAAGTTACAAGAATCCCAAGGGAATTTTTGTTAACACAGGTGCCTGGTAATCAAGCCCATTCTGCAGAATGATAAGACAATGGGTAAGCAGTTACTGATATACCACTATTTTGCTACAAATGTGGGCATACACTTAAAAATGTACTATGTCCTGTCAAAGCCAGACAAAATAGAATGCAGAAACTATATAAAGGCAAATCAATTACTTTTCCTTGTTTGAACTATGTATGCTGTTCCTCTATCATAAAAGGAAATAGGGCAAAACACCCAACAAAGAGTAGCAACATCCAGTTACATTTTTACTCAATCTGAAAATCAGAGTATGCTGCTTATGTGTTAAAATTCCCTTGTGGCATATTGTACATGGGCCAAACAATTAGAAAACTGAAAGAAAGAATATAAGAACATAAAAAAGACACCTCCTCTGACATGTTGGTTTCACGCCATATTAATTTAAATAAGCACCACGTGTCCCAGCTGAAATGGTTAGTGATGGAGGTAGTAGAGAAGGTAGTAGAGACACCACAGAGAGGAGGTGACATTAGAAAACTTCTGTTACAAAAGGATGGACTTTGGATTAAAAAACTTAACATCTTGCATCCATCAGGTATGTATGATCAATGGACTATAGTATGCATCATATAAGTCTGCATGTTCTAGTATGTGCCCCTATATGTTGACTAACCTCAGTTATAGCTTTTTCAGTGGGATAATGATGATGTTGCTCTAGAACGGAATACAACGGCAGGATTAATTAGTCAGTTTTGTTATATGGGCATGTTTTGTATACGGTATTAACCTTTGTATCGCTTAATGGAATATGTTAAAAAACACATTGTTTGCAGCTAATTGCACTCTTTTGTAGGCACCTTGCTGTATAAGGGGACATTTATGGACTTGATATTGGACTAAAAAAGGAACTATGATCACTATGGACTGACAAGTTATTTTCACAGTTCACCATATGTAACATTTGTTTTTATTGTGAGGCTAAAAAAAATCCCCTTTGCAGTGACCTCAGTTGTCACTT
Organism: Xenopus laevis; assembly: GCF_017654675.1. Lineage (NCBI taxonomy): Eukaryota > Metazoa > Chordata > Amphibia > Anura > Pipidae > Xenopus > Xenopus laevis. The sequence continues at coordinate 26,443,036 of NC_054388.1, read as the reverse complement.
ATAGACGCAAAGATCTGATCGTACGAATCGAGGATTCGTACGATTTTCGAACCGTGTGTGGAGAGTCCCGACATTTTTCGTCCGGCGGAGATCGGTCGTTTGGTCGATCAGACAGGTTAGAAAATTTCTGTCGGCTGCCGATAATATCTCTGCGTGTATTGCCGATCGTACGATTTTCAGTGGGAGACTGTCACTAGCTTTGGTTGGACAAAGATATCGTACGATTGCTGTCAGGGGCAGAACATTGCTGATGTGTTCTTTAACTAATCTGACTGGTTAGTGGCGGGTCGGGAGATGGGAAAGTCCGATCGTACGATGATCTTTGCATCTATGGCCAGCTTAAGTCTGTAACCTGCCACATCACGGGGTGGAGCTATATGTATAAAAGTATCTGTTGTAAATGTGCATTGATTAACACTTGACAAAGTTTTTATAAACTATAAAAAAGAAAAAATGAAGACCAACTGAAATGCTACTTAGAATTAGCCATTCTGTCACAAAAATTTAACTTAAAGGTGAACCGCCCCTTTAAATAATAAAAATGGAACTGAAATACTTTTTGCTGCTTTAATCAGCCTGTTTTCCTTACATTTATATAGCCAGTTTAATTTGTTTGAATTTGTTGAAAAACTGGAAGCTAGATATGGTAGTGAATAGCATACCTTCAAAGAATCACGTGTGACCACTTGAGCAGGGCCATATCTACATAGCAGGTGCCCCTAAATGCACTGGCACAACCCTACCTGCAAAATCTAACCTGCACAAGTAGTTGTGGCTGCCTGAAATTTACTGCATATTAAATTTGTGATCATCAGGGAAAACATTGTTGCTTGCAAATAAAACATACATACATTGAAAATATGGGAATAAATTCACTATTATGAGTCTGTCATCGGTAATATGGGTAAATATTTTCACTATTGCTCAAGTAGGTGAGTCCAATTTATTGGATGTTTATATTGTGTTTGTATATGTTTTGCGTCATCTTAAACCTCTTACATTTTAACAAAATAGGTTAATTAATTGTTAATTAAAAACAGATTTGTCATTATATACTGTTGAGTATGAATATAGATTGCAAGCAGGAAAAATTCTTTGATAGATTTTCTCATTTTGAGAACGGCTGTGTCCTAAACCTTGTACAGTCATAAACAAATTGATTCTGCATATTATTTTTCTTTTCTTTTTTTTTTACTTTGTTCAGTTTCTCCTGTAGAGTACAAAACAACCATTTGCTCAACAGAAGGCATTGTGGTTCTTGGCTTTCAACATGGAATCAATAGATCTATCCAAGCAGAATCTAAAGGAGCAGCTTACCTCTTCTTTATGACTATGAAGATTTTCATTCATCCAGGTCATGGTATATCTAGTATAGGTAAATCTAAAATCAACTGGACTTGCTGAGTAATCAATGAAGACGTTTCACTACTCATCCGAGCAGCTTCTTCAGTTGAATATCTTCATTGATTACTCAGCAAGTCCAGTTGTTTTTAGATTCACCTATACTAGATATACCTCTTCTTTAATGTATCAATTTACTTTGGTATGACCTTTATCTTACAACCAATATCAGACATTACTGCATTGTGTACTTTATTCTAAAACTAATCTAAAGCAATCTGCCGTTGTAATTTTAAGACACTAGCCAGAATAAAACATTTATCAAACTACATAGAGACTAGATGTCTATCAAACCCAATGAACAACTGTACTCACTTACCCTCTTATACCGGTATACTGAAGACTTGAAGGGCCTGCAGATATTTTTCCTTTTTCTGTTAATAGTTCTGTACATTGTATGGCATGATACAAGTACTTGGATTTGATAACAAATCTAGTCAAAGATGTAGACTGGCATAAATGATAATAAATAAATTATGAGTTGGAGGTTAAACAATCCCATTGGGTTTAATTATTAATATTTATTTATTTTTGAATGATTATTTAAAGTAGGGAGATCCAAATTACAGTAAGACCACTTACAGGGATTCTGGATAATAGGGTCTGTACCTATACAGTTATGGGATCTGTTATTGTGAAATCCTATACTGAAAAACTACATTTTATCCAAATAATCTAAGATTTAATTAATCCTTAATGAAAGCAGAACCAGCCTATTGGGTTTATTTAATATTTACATAATTTTCTAGTAGACTTAAGGTATCAAGATCCAAATTACAGAAACTGGTCTCATACTGGTACTATTAAACAATATACTTGCACTAAAAATTTTCTTTTCAAAATATTAATCTACACTGAAAGTTACATATAGGTCACATTGATTGTTTTTCACTGATAGGTCGGCTTTTGTAAGTAATTATTACTTGAAGACCCTAAACCTGACTGCTTTGTCAACCTGACTGTCCCTTTTTAACCTGTCAGTTAAAGTTTCTAATGCTAACAGACTCCTGCTGCACAAATATGGCAGCACCCTCAAAGGAACATGGGGGTAAGAAAGGTAATGTAAAAGCATCAGGCAAATACTTTTATGGCAAAATTATACATAGCATTCAAAGATAATGTTATGATGGATATAACAAAAGGTTATTTTCTGGTGTCAGTATCTCTTTAATACGTTAATCAGTATTATAATGAAAATTATTTACTATAGTGTGACAGTTTGGAAAACCATGACAGTTTGGAAATCATGAATGTTTAGCCAGTTTTGTATTTTGTACAACATATATATGGCTTACTGGTGTGTAAGAAAGAATGTATAAATAGTAGGGATGCACCAAATTCACTATTTTGGATTCAGCCAAACCCCCGAATCCTTTGCGAAAGATGACAAAATGACAAAAAATGTGTTGCAGCAAACAAGTCGGCAAGACAAAAACATTGCCATAAGAACAAACCTCCATTGACTTTAATGCATTTGAGTCAGTAAATAAGTTGCACCGTAAAAAATATGTTGCCTATTGACTTCAATGCGTTGACACATTTTTCAGTTTCAAGAATTATTTAGCGCTTTGAAAATTTTTGGTGAATAACCATCGACGGCACTGGTGAGGTGAATAAATGTACACATCACTAATAATCATTGGTGTATGCTACAAACCACCTTGTATAAGTGACGAGAATGAAGCCCAGCTACTTTTACAAATAGCAGTGCCTTCACAACTAGGCCAAATTATTATTATGGGTGACTTCAATTATACATTGACTGGTGTAATGGGGTTGCTGAGTCAGAAAAAGCTAGTAGGTTTGTAAATATGCTGAATAACAACTTTTTATTCCCGCTCATTCAAGAACCTACTAGGAATAATACTCTTTTGGATCTTGTAATAATCGATAATGCTGAACTCATCAATAGCATTTGAGATTCTGTTGCAGAGGCAATTCTATAAGAGAGTAACTACAACACTAAATTTTAGACGTGCAAACTGTCTGTATAAGGGAATCTCTGCAACATATTAAGTGGAAAATGCTTTTCACAGGTTTAAACACGGAACAAAAATCTTTAAAATAATGTTAACTAAATATACATGTCAGTATATTCCCCTTGTAAGCAAGGCATTGCATAGCAAAACCCTTTTGGTTCAATACTAGTGTTGATGTTGATATGGGTAAAAAAAGACGTGACTTTTCAGGCTTTCAAGTTAGCTGAGAAAGCCAAAACAAGGTACAAGGAGGTCAATAGATCATGCAAAAAAACAGACATCAAACAATTCAGACAAGTTAAAATTGATATGGGAAATGGTATTGCTGCAAGCAGTATAAAGAATCCCAAATTATTTTTTTAAATATGTAAGTAGTAGAAAAATAAAGCAGGAAGGGGTGGGATCCTTAATATCAGAGGGGGGTCAGCTGGTTGATGAGAACAGAAAAAAAGCTGAGATTCTCAATGGTTATTTTTCGTCTGTCACACAAATGAGGAATCAGTTAATGAAGGTTTTCTTTTTAGGAGCCCTCATTCTAGTAATAAAACTAATAATGCATGGTTCACGCATAAGGAAATTCAAAAGAGACTAGAGCATGTGAAGATCCGGGGTCGGATGGTATTCATCCCATGGTATTTAGCGGGCTTACCTCTGTGATTGTGATTGCAAACTTCTTTACTTAATTTTTCAGGATTCATTGAGGTCTGGCATGGTGCAGAGAGACTGGCGAATTGTTAGTGTGGTGCCGCTATTCAAAAAGGGATCCCATTTTCAGCCTCAAACGTACAGGTCAGTTAGTTTGACATCAGTGGTAGGAAAGCTTTTCAAAGGGAAAATTAAGGATAAGATACTGGATTTCATAGCAAATCATAATACTATGAGCTTGTGCATGCATGGTTTTATGGTAATAGATCTTGCCAGGCTAACTTAATTTCTTTATGAGAAGGTGAGCAGGGACCTGGATTCTGGGATGGCAGTGGATGTGATTTACTTAGACTTTGCTAAAGCATTTGATACAGTGCCCCATAGAAGGTTACTGGTTAAATTAAGGAATTTGGGCCTGGAACATAGTATTTGTAGCCTGGATAGAGAACTGGCTAAAAGATAGATTATAAAGAGTGGTGGTAAATGGAACATTGTTGTTAGCGGAGTTCCACAGGGCTTTGTACTTGGTCCTTTGATATTCAACTTGTTTATTAATGACCTGGAGGAAGGCATTGAAAGTACTGTTTCTATTTTTGCTGATGATACAAAATTGTGCAGAAATATAGGTTCCATGCAGGATGCTGCCACTTTGCAGAGTGATTTGACTAAGTCTGAAAACTGGGCAGCAAACTGGAAAAATAAGTTCAATGTTGATAAATGCAGGGTTATGCACTTTGGTAAAAATAATATAAATGTAAGTTATATACTAAATGGCAGTGTGTTGGGAGTTTCCTTAACGGAGAAGGATCTAGGGGTTTTTGTAGATAACTCCAGGCAGTGTCATTTTGTGGCCACTAAAGCAAACAAAGTTCTGTCTTGCATAAAAAAGGACATAAACTCAAGGGAAGAAAACATATTTATGCCTCTTTATAGGTCCCTCATCTGGAGTATGCAGTACAGTTTTGGGCTCCAGTCCTTTGGAGGGATATACATGAGCTTGAGAGCATGCAGAGATGTACAACCAAACTGGTTAGAGGTAAGTAAGAAGACAAATGGGAGCACTCCCCCTCTCTCACCTGCACGAGTGATTCAGCAAACCTGTGTGCTTGCACGCAGCATGCCCCCGGTCCAGGCCAATATCATATGAAGACAATACAGAACATGCGCAAATGATAAGTTAATACCAATAACATTGTGCATTGTACAATCCCAAGCCTTAATGGGATTGTACAATGCACAATGTTATTGGTATTAACTTATCATTTGTATAAATCCCTATCGGGGTTAATGTTTTTATGGGTGTGGCTTGTGAGGTCTGTGTTGCTTTATTAACTGGTGTGGGGGGTTTGCATACCTTATGCTTCTGAGGAAGTGGTGAGACGCCTCAAAACGCGTCAAGCGTGGGGTATATGTCACTGCTATGGTATATATGTTTTTAACTATATTCAATAAATTCGATTTTATGATTCAGCTGCCGAAATGCTCCGCAAGTTCTGTATTGCCTTCATATTGTTAGAGGTATGGAAGATTTAAATTATGAGGGTAGACTGTCAAGGTTAGGGTTGTTTTCTCTGGAAAAAAAGGCGCTTGCTAGGGGACATAATTACACTTTACAAGTACATTAGACAAATAGCAGGGAAACTTTTTAGCCATAAACCAGATCACAGCACCAGAGGCCACTCCCTCAGACTAGAGGAAAATAACTTTTGGTTGAAGCAAAGTAGGTGGTTCTTTACAGTGAGGACAGTGAGGTTGTGGAATGCACTGCCGGGTGATGTTGTGATTCTGTTAATGCTTTTAAGATTTCTTGGACAGACATAATATCAAAGATTATTGTGATACTACAATTCAGAAGGGAAAGAAGATATTTTAAAGCATATAAATACTACAACAAGCAATGTAAAACAGCAATCAAGAGGACAAAGATCAAATTATTCACAAGAAAGGATTAATCCCAAAACCTGTTTGTATAAAGGAATGGTTACATTTAAAATGTGAAATACTTTGTTTTAATTTGAAAAAAAATCAGATTTACTTAATCAGTTCTTGTTTATTTCAGAGCATATAATAGAGAAATCAGAGTTTCAAGATACACTTTGTAAGAGCACAGATGTCTCAGCTCAAAAATGTATTACATGAAACAGGATATGTTATTTAAAGGGATACTGTCATGGGAAAAAAAAACATTTCTTCAAAATGAATCAGTTAATAGTGCTGCTCCAGCAGGATTCTGCACTGTAATCCATATCTCAAAAGAGCAAACAGATTTTTTTATATTCAATTTTGAAATGTGACATGGTCTAGACATATTGTCACTTTCCCAGCTGCCCGAAGTCATGTGACTTTTATGTACTAATTCATAGTAAAACATCACTTATTTGTGTGTAAGTCTGTAAGCCATTACTGTCGGGATCCAGAAGATCTGGCTCAAGCTGAGCCGACATCTCCCCAGGCCTGTGCTTCCACTCCGGCGCTTGTTGCAGGTTCGAGCGCGTGTCCTGATGCGCGCGTGTGTTTGGACGCGGTCGCGCATTCACGTGCGCGCGCGCGTTCTGACGCAGGCGCGCGTTCTGACGCCAACATGCGTCCTGGGGTTAAAAGGTCACTCCGACCTAGGCCCAGTGCGAGGTGATCGTCTTACTGACACTGAGCGTTTATTACTGATGTTATTCTGATTTCGACCACGGCTTGTTACTGACTACTCTTCTGATTATCCCTGGATTCCTGTATTGCTCGTCTGACTTCGACCTTGGCTTTTCTGACTACTCTTCTGGATTTCCCTCAACTGGTACCTGCTTATTGATCCTTTCCTGTGTATGACCCGGCCTGTTCCAGACTTCGCTTCGTCTCCTGCAGATAAGTGCTAGCCCTTATTACGAACTGTTATTTCTGTGGGCTCATCTAGCACTCCTGCTATTCCTTATCTGGGAACGTCCTGTCTCAACCCTCAGGGCGCAACTCAGTGGGAAGCGTGGGGGAGGCTCTTACCTTTGGACTCGCCTCGACTCCTGACAGTATCACCTCGCCATGGAGTCCGAAGAACCAGCTCTTTCCCCTTTAGAAATTGTTGCTCAGCAATTAGCTGGTCTTACTCGGGCTGTTCGAGATTTACAAGGGGGCTATCAACAATTACAGACCCAGATGCAAGACATGACTGTTGCTGCTGCTCCTCCTCCTGGACCCCCAGTTTCGGTTGCTTTCCCGGGAGTAGCTTCTTCGTCCACACATCCGACGCCCGAGCCCAAGATACCACTCCCTGAACGCTTTTCTGGAGATCGAGCTAAATTCAGGGCTTTTGAAAATGACTGTCGACTCATGTTTTCTTTGAAAAGTCAATCTTATGCTACAGAACAGATCAGGGTGGGAGTGATTATGTCCCTATTATCCGGAGAACCCAAGACTTGGGCTCATCGTCTGTTTGAAACCCAAAGCCCCCTATTGGCTAGTGTGGACATATTTTTTTCAGCTATGGCTCAGATATATGAGGATCCTAAGAGGTCCGACACTGCTGAAACTATAATCCGGACTCTATGTCAGGGCAAACGCCCAGTTGAAGATTATGTGAGGGATTTCCGCACTTATGCCACCGACACCGAGTGGAACGACAAGGCCCTCAGACATCAATTCCGCTTGGGTTTGAGTCCTACTCTGAAGGATGAGTTAGCCAGAGTAGGAGTACCTAATTCATTGGAGTCTTTGATCGACCTGTGTGTACAGATTGATCGTCGTCTAAGGGAGAGACGCGCAGAGAGAGCTGCAACACCTTCTTTTGGAGCATCCTGGGTACTTCCTAAAGCCCCTCTGTCTTCATACGTCTCTGCAACTTCGTCATCCATCTCCTCCCCTGCTTCTATAACTACTGCTCCTGAACCTATGCAGATTGGACTTATAAGAACAGCTATCTCTGCCCAGGAGAGGTCCCGCAGAAGGGAGAACAATTTATGCCTCTACTACGGTCTGTCTGGTCATTTTTTGAGGAACTGTCCTACCCGACCAGGGGGTAAGCATATTCATCCGACTTATTTTCCATCCTCCTCCTCTCGAGAATTGCCTATGCTCATTGTCCCTATTTCTCTACAGTGGCCCCAAGGGTTCCTAGAGAGTAAAGTCGTCATAGACTCGGGAGCCTGTGGTTGTTTTGTCGATAAAGAATTTATTAAAGCTCATAATATTCCGACCCGACCCAAGACTCAACCATTTCTGGTGAGGACAGCAGATGGCTCCCAACTTTCCTCCGGACCAGTGTTGTTAGAGACCACACCACTTATTGTTATCACTGACTCTAATCATGTTGAGACTTTATCTTTTGATGTGGTGTCCTCTCCTCTTTTCCCGTTAATTTTTGGGTTTCCATGGTTGAAATTGCACAATCCTTCAATAAATTGGAGCACTGGGGTACTACAATTTTCGTCTGTGGCTTGTATTTCTCATTTCTTCATGCCCAAGACCACTTCTAAAGCATTTGCTTTGTGTTCATCTCAAGATCCTCGTTTACAGGCTATCCTTCATTTCTTCAGGACTTCATAGATGTTTTTGATCAAAAAGGAGCTGACACACTACCTCCTCATCGAATTTATGATTGTCCTATAGATTTGCTTCCAGGGGCTCCAATTCCTTTCGGACGTATCTACCCTCTGTCTGAGCCCGAACTATCGGTCTTGAAAGATTATATCAACGAGAATTTGGAGAAAGGGTTTATTCGTCCTTCCACCTCACCTGCAGGGGCAGGTATTTTCTTTGTAGAGAAAAAGGACCATTCCTTACGGCCCTGCATTGATTACAGACACTTGAACCAGATCACTGTAAAAAATCGTTACCCGTTACCCCTTATTCCTGAATTATTCCAAAACCTTCGTGGGGCCAAGATTTTTTCTAAATTAGACTTGCGAGGGGCGTATAATTTGGTAAGGATTTCGGCAAGGAGATGAGTGGAAGACGGCTTTTCGAACCCGTTTTGGACATTATGAATACCTCGTTATGCCATTTGGTTTGTGCAACGCTCCTGCGACTTTTCAGCATTTTGTTAATGATATTTTCAGAGATTTTTTGGATCAATTTGTGATTGTCTATCTAGACGATATTTTAATTTTTTCTTCCTCCGAACAGGACCATGAGATGCAACTAAGGAAGGTTTTTAACCGCCTGCGAACTCATCGTTTATATGCCAAACTGGAGAAATGCGAATTTTGCAAGTCTTCAGTGGAGTTCCTGGGGTTTGTGATCTCTTCTGACGGAGTTTGCATGGACAAGAAGAAGGTGTCCGCTATTCTTGATTGGCCTGTTCCTTCTTCTCGGAAAGCAGTACAAAGTTTCGTCGGGTTTGCGAATTTTTATAGGAAGTTTATTAAGGACTTTTCTAAGATCATCGCACCTATCACTGACTTAACCAGTTCCACTAAGCACTTTCAGTGGACTACACAAGCTCAAGAAGCATTCGAGCAATTAAAACATTTGTTTACGTCTGCTGCTGTCTTAAAGCATCCTAAACCTGTTCTGCCTTACATTCTAGAGGTTGATGCATCTGAAACTGCTATTGGTGCTATTTTATCCCAAAGGACCGACGATAACAATGCTCTTCATCCTGTGGCTTTCTTTCTAAGAAACTCTCCACCTCAGAGAAGAATTATGATGTTTCTGACCGAGAACTCTTGGCCATTAAAGCAGCGTTTGAAGAATGGCGTCATTTGTTAGAAGGAGCGTCACACCCGATCATTATTTTTTTAGACCATAAGAATCTGGAGTATTTACGAACCGCCAAACGTCTCAAACCAAGACAAGCCAGGTGGGCATTGTTTTTTTCCCGTTTTAATTTCCATATAACCTATAGGCCTGGCTCTAAGAACAAGAAAGCTGATGTTCTTTCACAGTTACACAGTCAAGAAGAGGAACTTTTGCCCCCGGATACAATACTTCGTCCCCAGAATTTCTTTCTTCTTCAGAGTGAACTTTTTTCAAAGATCAAGGAGGCATCCTCTTCTTTATCTCCACACGGGGAGTTGCAAGCTTGTGATGGGTTATTTTTTTTGAGGGACAAAGTCTTCATTCCAGAAACACTTCGTTTAGAGATTACTTTAAATTACTTCACGATCACCCATTGGCGGGTCATATGGGATATGTTAAGACTTTAGATCTCGCTCAAAGGTTTTTCTTCTGGCCTCACATGGCTAAGGACTGCAAGGATTATGTATCTTCTTGTGAGACTTGTGCTCGGTTTAAAGATTCACATGTTAAACCCCTGGGGCTGTTACGTCCTTTACCAGTGCCTACTCGATTGTGGGGTTCCATTTCCGTTGATTTTATTGTAGAGCTTCCTCCCTCGCAAGGATACAATACAATTTTTGTAATTGTGGATCGACTCTCCAAGATGGCACATTTTGTTCCCCTCTCCGGAGTACCTTCTGCACCTTCTACGGCTGAGGTGTTTATTAAGGAAGTCGTCAGACTCCATGGAGTTCCAGATGAGATTGTGTCGGATCGGGGAGTACAGTTTACATCTAAATTCTGGAGGGCATTGTGCAAAGCTTTAAAGATCAAGCTGGCTCTTTCCACGGCTTTTCATCCACAATCCAATGGGCAGACGGAGAGGACTAACCAAACGTTGGAACAATATCTACGTTGTTTTTCATCCTTCCTCCAGGACAATTGGAGTGAGCTGTTACCATTGGCCGAGTTCTCCTACAATAATGCCCTTCATTCCTCCATCAAGCAAACTCCTTTTTTCGCTAACTATGGTTTCCATCCGCACGTGCTTCCTAATCTTCCTAAAGGTATAGAGGTGCCCGCGGTTCAAGAAAGACTTTCTTTTCTTCTGGACAATACCCTAAGAATCCAACAAGCAATGGCCCAAGCACAGAACAACTTCAAGGATTTTGCTGATCGTAAGAGAAGGAAGGGTTCTGAGTTTCGAGTTGGAGACCTGGTGTGGCTGTCTACCCGGCACATCAAACTTCCGTGTCCGTCTAAGAAGCTGGGTCAACGATTTTTGGGTCCCTTTCCCATTATTCGACGTGTGAACGAGGTAACTTTCAAACTTAAATTGCCTGCTACTTACAAAATTCACCCTGTTTTTCATGTAGCCTTATTGAAACCTGTGGTGAAGAACACCTTTTCGGGAAGAGACCACAGTCCCCCAGCTCCAGTAACCATTGAAGGTGTTGAGGAATTCGAAGTGGAGGCCGTCTTGGATTCTAGGTACCGGCGAGGTCGGCTTCAATATTTAATCCAGTGGAAAGGTTTTCCTCCAGAAGAGAATTCGTGGGAACCCGTGAGTAATTTACATGCTCCTCAACTTATTGAGTTGTTTCATAGATCTCATCCTGACAGACCGGCTTCCACATGCACCCGGAGGTTGCATTTTGAGGGGGGGCAATGTCGGGATCCAGAAGATCTGGCTCAAGCTGAGCCGACATCTCCCCAGGCCTGTGCTTCCACTCCGGCGCTTGTTGTAGGTTCGAGCGCGTGTCCTGATGCGCGCGTGTGTTTGGACGCGGGCGCGCATTTACGTGCGCGCGCGTTCTGACGCGGGCGCGCATTCACGTGCGCGCGCGCGCTCTGACACAGGCGCGCGTTCTGACGCCAACATGCGTCCTGGGGTTAAAAGGTCACTCCGACCTAGGCCCAGTGCGAGGTGATCGTCTTACTGACACTGAGCGTTTATTACTGATGTTATTCTGATTTCGACCACGGCTTGTTACTGACTACTCTTCTGATTATCCCTGGATTCCTGTATTGCTCGTCTGACTTCGACCTTGGCTTTTCTGACTACTCTTCTGGATTTCCCTCAACTGGTACCTGCTTATTGATCCTTTCCTGTGTATGACCCGGCCTGTTCCAGACTTCGCTTCGTCTCCTGCAGATAAGTGCTAGCCCTTATTACGAACTGTTATTTCTGTGGGCTCATCTAGCACTCCTGCTATTCCTTATCTGGGAACGTCCTGTCTCAACCCTCAGGGCGCAACTCAGTGGGAAGCGTGGGGGAGGCTCTTACCTTCGGACTCGCCTCGACTCCTGACAATTACATTTCCATCCCGGAAAATACTGTTGGTAAGTCAAGTGGTACTAAAGAGTGGGTAAATGACTCATTCTACTTTTCTGTTGTAGTTTGAGCCATGATATATCTGTCTCCCTTGTGGGGACATAGCCAGCAGGACACATTGAGGCTGTTGTTCTCATGACCAGAATTTTCAAGGCAATTTAACAGTAGCAGGATGGAAGGTGCTTGGCATTAAAGGAACCGTAACACCAAAAAATGAAAGTGTTTTAAAGGAATGACAATATAATGTACTGATGTCCTGCACTGATAAAAGTTGAGTGTTTGCTTCAGAAACCCAACTATAGTTTATCTATACAAGCTGCTGTGTAGCCTTGTGTAATAAAAACAATAGCTCTCTAAAATGTACTGAATTTACTTCACTGACTAAAACTAAAAAAGATTCAGATCAGAAATATACATTGTAAATGATAAAATTAAATTAGAAAATATCCACTGTCCTACACCATGGGGGCAGCCATTCAAGCACAGGATACACAGTAGTGAACAGATAAGTTCTGAAGAATCCCATTGTATAATCAAGAGCTTATCTGCTATCTGCTTAGTATCCTGTGCCTTTTCTCCCTTTTCAGCTTTGAATGGTTATCCCATGGCTACAATAAAGCTTGCTTTTTTAAAATATAGTAGAGGTTCTGAAGCAAATACACCAGTTGTGCCAGCACAGGGCAACATTACATTATATTTTCATTACTTTAAAACACTTTTATTATTTGGTATTACTGTTTCTTTAACATTCTGATGTTAAAATGGTAAATTAATTTCTGTCAGGAATTGGTTTTTAAACTGACTAATGAGGAATGAGGGAACTTTTTCGCCCTGTACAGTGTTGACTTTAATGCATTGCTGTGGAATTTCACAAATTCTTTCTCGTTTTTGCAAAAAATGTTGGCAAACTAAAACTGGCTAGTTCCCCTCATCACTAGTAATACTTACTTATAATCATACGGCTAAATGGGACTAAATGGGGAAAAAAAAACTCCTTTTTTCGCTAACTATGGTTTCCATCCGCACGTGCTTCCTAATCTTCCTAAAGGTATAGAGGTGCCCGCGGTTCAAGAAAGACTTTCTTTTCTTCTGGACAATACCCTAAGAATCCAACAAGCAATGGCCCAAGCACAGAACAACTTCAAGGATTTTGCTGATCGTAAGAGAAGGAAGGGTTCTGAGTTTCGAGTTGGAGACCTGGTGTGGCTGTCTACCCGGCACATCAAACTTCCGTGTCCGTCTAAGAAGCTGGGTCAACGATTTTTGGGTCCCTTTCCCATTATTCGACGTGTGAACGAGGTAACTTTCAAACTTAAATTGCCTGCTACTTACAAAATTCACCCTGTTTTTCATGTAGCCTTATTGAAACCTGTGGTGAAGAACACCTTTTCGGGAAGAGACCACAGTCCCCCAGCTCCAGTAACCATTGAAGGTGTTGAGGAATTCGAAGTGGAGGCCGTCTTGGATTCTAGGTACCGGCGAGGTCGGCTTCAATATTTAATCCAGTGGAAAGGTTTTCCTCCAGAAGAGAATTCGTGGGAACCCGTGAGTAATTTACATGCTCCTCAACTTATTGAGTTGTTTCATAGATCTCATCCTGACAGACCGGCTTCCACATGCACCCGGAGGTTGCATTTTGAGGGGGGGCAATGTCGGGATCCAGAAGATCTGGCTCAAGCTGAGCCGACATCTCCCCAGGCCTGTGCTTCCACTCCGGCGCTTGTTGTAGGTTCGAGCGCGTGTCCTGATGCGCGCGTGTGTTTGGACGCGGGCGCGCATTTACGTGCGCGCGCGTTCTGACGCGGGCGCGCATTCACGTGCGCGCGCGCGCTCTGACACAGGCGCGCGTTCTGACGCCAACATGCGTCCTGGGGTTAAAAGGTCACTCCGACCTAGGCCCAGTGCGAGGTGATCGTCTTACTGACACTGAGCGTTTATTACTGATGTTATTCTGATTTCGACCACGGCTTGTTACTGACTACTCTTCTGATTATCCCTGGATTCCTGTATTGCTCGTCTGACTTCGACCTTGGCTTTTCTGACTACTCTTCTGGATTTCCCTCAACTGGTACCTGCTTATTGATCCTTTCCTGTGTATGACCCGGCCTGTTCCAGACTTCGCTTCGTCTCCTGCAGATAAGTGCTAGCCCTTATTACGAACTGTTATTTCTGTGGGCTCATCTAGCACTCCTGCTATTCCTTATCTGGGAACGTCCTGTCTCAACCCTCAGGGCGCAACTCAGTGGGAAGCGTGGGGGAGGCTCTTACCTTCGGACTCGCCTCGACTCCTGACAATTACATTTCCATCCCGGAAAATACTGTTGGTAAGTCAAGTGGTACTAAAGAGTGGGTAAATGACTCATTCTACTTTTCTGTTGTAGTTTGAGCCATGATATATCTGTCTCCCTTGTGGGGACATAGCCAGCAGGACACATTGAGGCTGTTGTTCTCATGACCAGAATTTTCAAGGCAATTTAACAGTAGCAGGATGGAAGGTGCTTGGCATTAAAGGAACCGTAACACCAAAAAATGAAAGTGTTTTAAAGGAATGACAATATAATGTACTGATGTCCTGCACTGATAAAAGTTGAGTGTTTGCTTCAGAAACCCAACTATAGTTTATCTATACAAGCTGCTGTGTAGCCTTGTGTAATAAAAACAATAGCTCTCTAAAATGTACTGAATTTACTTCACTGACTAAAACTAAAAAAGATTCAGATCAGAAATATACATTGTAAATGATAAAATTAAATTAGAAAATATCCACTGTCCTACACCATGGGGGCAGCCATTCAAGCACAGGATACACAGTAGTGAACAGATAAGTTCTGAAGAATCCCATTGTATAATCAAGAGCTTATCTGCTATCTGCTTAGTATCCTGTGCCTTTTCTCCCTTTTCAGCTTTGAATGGTTATCCCATGGCTACAATAAAGCTTGCTTTTTTAAAATATAGTAGAGGTTCTGAAGCAAATACACCAGTTGTGCCAGCACAGGGCAACATTACATTATATTTTCATTACTTTAAAACACTTTTATTATTTGGTATTACTGTTTCTTTAACATTCTGATGTTAAAATGGTAAATTAATTTCTGTCAGGAATTGGTTTTTAAACTGACTAATGAGGAATGA
Organism: Xenopus laevis; assembly: GCF_017654675.1. Classification (NCBI taxonomy): domain Eukaryota; kingdom Metazoa; phylum Chordata; class Amphibia; order Anura; family Pipidae; genus Xenopus; species Xenopus laevis. The sequence goes on along the minus strand of NC_054388.1, from coordinate 26,427,844 downwards.
GGGAACTTTTTCGCCCTGTACAGTGTTGACTTTAATGCATTGCTGTGGAATTTCACAAATTCTTTCTCGTTTTTGCAAAAAATGTTGGCAAACTAAAACTGGCTAGTTCCCCTCATCACTAGTAATACTTACTTATAATCATACGGCTAAATGGGACTAATATGCTTTTAGGGAGTGTTTCGACATAGATAACAAAGAATTGTTACATTTGGATATTTGAAGTTACCCCCCAATATACTACATTGCATATATATACATTATCTTTCATTAAATGTGCTATAGTAGATTAGATTTTTCATCCTCTCAAAGCAATGTCTAAATGAATGCAACTCCTTAAGTCGCACATATTAACACAACTCATTAAGGTAATTGCATCCAAACATTCTCCTGTACTTTCATATTATTACCAACATGTCTATCCTGCCTTCACTAGCAGTTAGGCAGACAAAAAAAAAAAAACCAAAAGGTTGAACTTGATGGACGTGTGTCTTTTTTCAACCTTACTTACTATGATACTGTGTTCACAGTGCACAATTGCACCCAGTATTGATAAGTGGATTTATTCGCCAGGCGTGGATTTGTAGTGAAATTTTGCACTTTGCCACCTGCAATTTTTTTCCCAAAACTACTGCAAAAATTTGTCACAAAATTGTCGCCGAAACAAAAATGTCACAGACAAAAAAGTGACTATAAGAAAAAACACCCCTTGACTTTAATGCATTTGGACAAAAAAGTCATACGAAAAAGTCGCCAAGACAAAAAACTAAAAATAACGCCCATTGACTTTACTGCATTTGGAGTGAAAATTTTTTTTTGCATGAGGGAAAAATTGACGTGTAAAAAAAAACTATGAAAAAATTGCAGCAAAATGGAACAAATTCATTCATCACTAGGGCCCAATGAATCACATGCAAGCACAGTTTGTATCTGGTTTGAACTTCTGCTCAATCCCCACTCTGAAACTGCTAGGGGTAACTTGAAAGTTTAATTGCTTCCACATTGAAGCATGGGGTGCAAATGCATCAGATGCAACACAGCCACAGTCGTTTCAGAATAATGGAAGGACAGCTGCATTAATTAATAATAAAATTCCTGCCTCTTCAAGATAGAAAATCAATGGTTCTGCATGGGCTATAAAGCTCTGCCATAAAACATGGCTAGACTGTTATTTTTCGGTAGTAAGAAGTATATACAGTAAGCAAAATCACCATAAAAAAAAGCCTCTGGCTAAAAAGTGACAAAAAAAGAAATGCCTGTTTGACAACACTTTTCTACTCTACATGGGATCCATGTATTATATGCAAACTAATCAGTGCTTGAATTGGGTTGTAAAAGGTGGAGGGATGGTAAATGTGCCGCGCTGCGCGCGGCAATTTTTTTCAAGCCACGCCCACAATTATTGGCCACGCCCCTTTTAGTAAGCCTCGCCCACCAAGTTTTTTGCCATTTCCAAGTTAATTAAAAAAAATCTTTTAAAAAATATTGCAAGACATATAGAATCCACTATTCTGTTTTATGACTAAACAAAAGTATGACCCTTTAGCTACAGTCTGCAAGGATGGTTTTAATTGTAAACTGTCTATAGTTTTTTAGAATAAACACACTGGAAACAAATTTTTTTGCGTTTTACTTTAATAAAAAGTAATTTTGCTGCAGCTCTATATGTATCATTACATATACATAGATAATTAAGACAAACAAAGGAATAGTTCAGTGTAAAAATTAAAACTGGGTTGTGTAAAATAAAAATATGTTTTCAATAGTCATAAATGTAATGTATAAAGGCTGGAGTGATTCAATGTCTAATAGCCAGAACACTTCTTCCTGCTTTCCAGCTCTTGGTTTCCACTGATTGGTTACCAGGTAGTAACCAGTGACTTGAAGGGGAGGCACATGGGACATAACTTGCTTTTGAATCTAAGCTGAATGCCGAGGATCAATTGCAAACTCACTGAACAGTTATGTACCATGTGGCCCCCTTAAATGAGCTACATTTAGATAAATTTAGAGTCTACAAACTTTAGCCAAAATGTTTGATATTATAAGATACAGGTTTTCGCCATGAGGAATTGTATTTGAAATCTTAAATTAAAATGAACCATTAGACTGAGAGTCCATAAACTTTAACCACAATGCCTGATATTAGACGATACAGGGTGTAGTCATAAGGAGTTCTATAATAAGGAAACCTAAATGAACACACTAGTCTAAAACCTGTATTAGAAATCTTAAAATGAACCTTTAGACAGAGAGTCCAAAAATGTAACAGCCACAATGCCCGATATTATAAGATACAGGGTTTAGACAAAGTATTCTATAAGGAAACTTTTTGCATTTGCAGAAGTATGAGAAGCCCTGGTTGTAAGCATGCACTTGCTGACATTTTCACTCAATTTAAGAAAAAAATCTTTTTTGTTAATGACTGGCATTTTGCCATTTTCTAAAGAAATATCTTTGAATGTCATATTTTTTACAGCATTTTCTGATTCTGCATAGTATTCCCCAGAATTGTTATGAGCTATAGATTGGAACACATGGAATTTTAAAGAAATTTAACGGTGGGCTTCCTCAAGTCAAGTGTTACTGTTCTCTCCTGCAATTTGAGTGAAAGATGTTCAAGTTCTATTAAGGCATCACGACAAAGTTAGTTTCTCAATTTCTTTTTAAGCCCCATGTATTGTGCTTTTTCATTACCAGAGCATTTTGCATCCTGTGATGCTTGAGTCAAATGCTGGTAAGTGCTTCATATTTGTTCCATACTGCCCTCCGTTACAATTCTTCAGTCTAAAACCTGTATTCGATGCTTGATTAAAACGCTGGTAAAGTGCTTCATATTTGTTCCATACTGCCCTCCGTTACAATTCTTCAGTCTAAAACCTGTATTAGAAATCTAAAATTAAAATGAACCTTTAGACAGAGAGTCCAAAAATGTAACAGCCACAATGCCTGATATTATGGTTTAGACAAAGAATTCTATAAGGATTAAAATGCTGGTAAAGTGCTTCATATTTTTTTCATACTGCCCTCAGAACATGCACTTGGGGAAATCCACCGTGTGCCTAAGATAAGCCCTACTGCTTAATTGGTGTTCAATATTTTCAATTTCTTGTTTTTGGAGATGTATTGTAAACTGTATACAGCTTGTCAAAAAATTTTTCATATGACATATGGATTTCATTTATGTAACATCATGTACAGCTAGTTCCAACCTATGGTTACTACAGTGCCACACAATTATATCTGGAAATTTGTCAGTGAGGAGCTTTGCTACACCTGCATGCTTACCAAGCATATTAGAGGCGCCATCACAGGCAAATGATAACCAGTTCCTCATCAAAAAGTTTTCGGTAAAACCATGCTTGTAAAGAATGCCAAGTAAAGTTTCCAGTATGGAAACTGCTGTAGTGTTCTCTAACTGAAGAATATCAAAAAAAAATACTAGTAGTTTCTATAGAATTAAGAACTTTGAAACATATACATGTTACTAATGCTGTATGTTTGGATATTGTGGTTACAATTCTGCCGTCTAAAACCTGTATTAGAAAACTTAAAATAAAATGAACCTTTAGACTGAGAGTCCACAAATGTTAGCCACAATGCCTGATATTAGAAGATACAGGGTTTAGAGTTAGACATAAGGAATTCTAGAAGAACACTTAAATAAACTACCTCTAGATTGACAGTCTACAAACGTTAGCCACAATGCTTGATACTAGAAGATACAGGTTTTAGACTGAGGAATTGTATTAGAAATCTTAAATCAAAATGAATCTTTAGACTGACTCCAAACGTTAGCCACAATGCTTGATACTAGAAGATACAGGTTTTAGACTGAGGAATTGTATTAGAAATCTTAAATCAAAATGAATCTTTAGACTGACTCCAAACGTTAGCCACAATGCTCAATATTAAAAGGTAAAGGTTTTTTTTAGACTGAGGAATTGTATTAGAAATCTTAAATCAAAATGAATCTTTAGACTGACTCCAAACGTTAGCCACAATGCTCAATATTAAAAGGTAAAGGTTTTTTTTAGACTGAGGAATTGTATTAGAAATCTTAAATCAAAATGAATCTTTAGACTGACTCCAAACGTTAGCCACAATGCTCAATATTAAAAGGTAAAGGTTTTTTTTTAGACTGAGGAATTGTATTAGAAATCTTAAATCAAAATGAATCTTTAGACTGACTCCAAACGTTAGCCACAATGCTCAATATCAAAAGGTAAAGGGTTTTTTTTAGACTGAGGAATTGTATTAGAAATCTTAAATCAAAATGAATCTTTAGACTGACTCCAAACGTTAGCCACAATGCTCAATATTAAAAGGTAAAGGGTTTTTTTTTGACTGAGGAATTGTATTAGAAATCTTAAATCAAAATGAATCTTTAGACTGACTCCAAACGTTAGCCACAATGCTCAATATTAAAAGGTAAAGGTTTTTTTTAGACTGAGGAATTGTATTAGAAATCTTAAATCAAAATTAATCTTTATTTGATAGAAAGAGGTATAATTAATTTATACCAATACCGCGCCACTGCACTATTGACAAAAAGGGGGGGGGGGCTGCTTCCTTGAATATCACCGTTCACACCAGGTTAAAACGACACAGGAAATCTGAAATAGAATGTAAAAGGAAGCGCACACATAGAGTAGTATTGTCTCAATTAAGATAAGCAATTAAGCCCCTAGAGCCACAGAGTGTTTAAAAATGGTGCCTGGAGAGCTAAATTGCAGAAGATCCACCAGTGTGATATTCTTCAAGGTTCCCCCTTTCGGGTATATACTCACAAGATTTCTTGGATTTTTGATGCATGTAGTAATGTTCGTTCTTCACCTTATAAGTTTTCTCCAGTCATCCACCAAGTAATATAATGAAGATATAAGCAAAATATAGTATAATATTGCTTTAATAAATATTAAAAATCACCATAAAACAAACGATTTTCTACTCACAAGGATCACCAGATCATAAAGCACGTAGTACCCAAAGCAAAATAAAAGTCCAGAGTTCTCTGGGTTCAGGAAGGTTTCTCCTGTTGCGTCTGTGATCGATGAATAAATCAAACTGCTCCAATATCCGTGATCAATGAATAAATCAAACTGCTCCAATATCCAACGCGTTTCGCAGTCTCTCTTGACCGCTTCCTCAGGGAAGGTGTGATGATCACACAAGTCCTTGTAAATCATGTCGGTGCTGCTTCCTCCCTGTTGCAGGCTTACCCGTTTATATTTATGTCACAATAAATATAAACGGGTAAGCCTGCAACAGGGAGGAAGCAGCACCGACATGATTTAGATTGAGTCCAAACTTTAGCCACAATGCTCAATATTAAAAGATAAGGGTTTTAGACCTGAGGAATTGTATTACATAGTTACATAGTTACATAGTTAAATTGGGTTGAAAAAAGACAAAGTCCATCAAGTTCAACCCCTCCAAATGAAAACCCATCATCCATACACACACCCCTCCCTACTTTTAATTAAAATTCTATATACCCATACCTATACTAACTATAGAGTTTAGTATCACAATAGCCTTGGATATTATGTCTGTCCAAAAAATCATCCAAGCCATTCTTAAAGGCATTAACTGAATCAGCCATCACAACATCACCCGGCAGTGCATTCCACAACCTCACTGTCCTGACTGTGAAGAACCCTCTACGTTGCTTCAAATGAAAGTTCTTTTCTTCTAGTCTAAAGGGGTGGCCTCTGGAACGGTGATCCACTTTATGGGTAAAAAGGTCCCCTGCCATTTGTCTATAATGTCCTCTAATGTACTTGTAAAGTGTAATCATGTCCCCTCGCAAGCGCCTTTTTTCCAGAGAAAACAACCCCAACCTTGACAGTCTACCCTCATAATTTAAGTCTTCCGTCCCTCTAACCAATTTAGTTGCACGTCTCTGCACTCTCTCCAGCTCATTTATATCCCTCTTAAGGACTGGAGTCCAAAACTGAACTGCATACTCCAGATGAGGCCTCACCAAGGACCTATAAAGAGGCATAATTATGTTTTCATCCCTTGAGTTAATGCCCTTTTTTATGCAAGACAGAACTTTATTTGCTTTAGTAGTCACAGAATGACACTGCCCAGAATTAGACAACGTGTTATCTACAAAGACCCCTAGATCCTTTTCATTTAAGGAAACTCCCAACACACTGCCATTTAGTGTATAACTTGCATTTATATTATTTTTGCCAAAGTGCATAACCTTGCATTTATCAACGTTGAACCTCATTTTCCAGTTTGCTGCCCAGTTTTCCAGTTTAGACAGATCACTTTGCAAAGTGGCAGCATCCTGCATGGAACCTATAGTTCTGCACAATTTAGTATCATCTGCAAAAATAGAAACAGTACTTTCAATGCCCACCTCCAGGTCATTAATAAACAAGTTGAAAAGCAAGGGACCTAGTACAGAGCCCTGCGGTACTAGACTAACAACACTGGTCCAATTAGAAAATGTTCCATTTACCACCACTCTTTGTAGTCTATCTTTTAGCCAGTTCTCTATCCAGGTACAAATACTATGTTCCAGGCCAACATTCCTTAATTTAACCAGTAACCTTTTGTGTGGCACTGTATCAAATGCTTTAGCAAAGTCTAAGTAAATCACATCCACTGCCATCCCAGAATCGAGGTCTCTACTTACATTCTCGTAAAAAGAAATTAAGTTAGTCTGGCAAGATCTATTACGCATAAAACCATGCTGGCACAAACTCATAGTATTATGATTTGCTATGAAGTCCAGTATCTTATCCTTTATTAACCCTTCGAAAAGCTTTCCTAATACTGACGTCAGACTAACTGGCCTATAGTTTTGAGGCTGAGAACGGGATCCTTTTTTGAATAGAGGCACCACATTAGCAATTCGCCAGTCTCTCGGCACAATGCCAGATCTCAATGAATCCTGAAAAATTAAGTAAAGAGGTTTGGCAATCACAGAGCTAAGCTCGCTAATTACCCTGGGATGAATACCATCTGGCCCTGGACCTTTGTTAATCTTAACATGTTCAAGTCTCTTTTGAATTTCTTCATGTGTGAACCATGCATCATTAGTTGTATTACTAGAATTGGGAGTGTTAAGAAGGAAACCTTCACTTACTGGTTCTTCATTTGTGTACACAGATGAAAAATACGAGTTCAGAATCTGCGCTTTTATTTTGTTTTCATCAACCAGCTGACCCCCCTCTGATAGTAAGGGTCCCACCCCTTCCTGCTTCATTTTTTTACTATTGACATATTTAAAAAATAATTTTGGATTTTTTTTACTGCTTGCTGCAATATCCTTTTCTATAGCAATTTTAGCTTGCCTTATAGCTTCTTTGCATGATTTATTGGCCTCCTTGTACCTTATAAATGTTTCGGCTGTACCAGCTAACTTGAAAGCCTTAAAAGCACGTCTTTTCTTACCCACCTCAACACCAACGCTTCTATTGAACCAAAAAGGTTTTGCTTTGCAACGACGTTCCTTGCTTACAAGTGGAATATACTGACAAGTATATTTATTAAGCAGCATTTTAAAGACTTCCCATTTTTGTTCTGTGTTTAACCCTGTGAAAAGCATTTCCCACTTAATATGTTGCAGAGATGCCCTTATACTGTCAAAGTTTGCACGTCTGAAATTTAGTGTTTTAGTTACTCCCTTATAGAATTGCTTCTGCAACAGAATCTCAAAGGAGACCATGTTATGATCACTATTCCCTAAATGCTCACCCACACAAATGTTAGAGATGAGTTCAGTATTGTTAGTTATTACAAGGTCCAAAAGAGAGTTATTCCTAGTAGGTTCTTGAACGAGCTGGAATAAAAAGTTGTCATTCAGCATATTTACAAACCTACTAGCTTTTTCTGTCTTAGCAACCCCATTACCCCAGTCAATGTCTGGATAATTGAAGTCACCCATAGCAACAACTTGACCCAGCTGTGAAGCCGCTTGTATCTGCAAGAGTAGCTCGGCTTCATACTCGACACTTATACGAGGTGGTTTATAGCATACACCAATGATAATTCTTTTTGATACCTTTTGCCCAGTCGAAATCTCTACCCAGAGTGATTCTACACCCTCACCAGTGCCAGCTATTTTTATTTCTTTAGCGCATGGCTTTAATTCAGGCTTTACATACAAACACACTCCTCCACCCTTTTTAATCCCTCTATCCCTCCTAAAAAGGGTGTAACCATTTAAATTCACAATCCAGTCACATGTTTCATCCCACCAGGTCTCAGTGATACCAATTATATCATAATTTTTAGAGCATGCAATTAATTCTAGGTCTCCCATTTTACCTGACAAACTCCGTGCATTTGCCAGCATACAGCGGAGGTTATTACTTTTACTTTTGAAATGTGCATTACTTGGTAAAGAATTATACGTTAAGTTAGTATTATTCTGTTTTCCTTGTAACAGAGGGACCTCCTTAGCTGGTAAACTGTATGCCCCCCTCACTCCTCCCCCATGACCCCTTACTAACCCCACTGCCCCGTCTACACTAGCTTCCCCATAATCCTTTCTCTCACCCACCCCCCCCTTGCCTAGTTTAAACACTCCTCCAACCTCTTAGCCATTCTTTCCCCTAGCACCGCGGACCCCCTTCCATTGAGGTGCAAACCGTCACGGCTGTATAAGTTGTACCCCAACGAAAAGTCAGCCCAGTGCTCTATGAACCCAAACCCTTCCTTCCTGCACCAAGACTTTAGCCACGCATTAAGCTCCCTAAGCTCCCGCTGTTTTCCTAAACTTGCACGTGGCACAGGCAAAATTTCAGAAAAGATTACATTGGAAGACCTTTCCTTGATCTTAGAGCCTAGATCCCTGAAATCATTCTTTAAGGTCTTCCATCTACCATTTATTTTGTCATTAGTACAGATATGCACTAAGACAGCTGGGTCGTGCCCAGCCCCACCCAATAATTTGTCTATCCGATCAACCACATGCCGAACCCTGGCACCAGGTAGACAGCAAACTGTTCGGTTGTAGCGATCCGGACGACAAATTACCCTATCCACTTTCCTAATAATTGAGTCCCCTACAACCACAATCTGTATTAGAAATATAAAATGAACCTTTAGACTGAGTCCATAAACATTAGCCACAATGCTTGATATTAGAATAATCAGGGTTTTAGACTGAGGAATTGTATTACAAATCTTAGATCAAAATGAATCTTTAGACTGAGTCCACAAAATTTAGCTACAATGTTTATAATTATTAAATGGCAGATCTCCATCAAGATAAAAATATGACATTCAAAGGCACTATTCACTTTTTTTTCAAAAAATGCTCCACAATTCGTTCTGTAAATCTTTGGGGACTGGGGGACGACATGAAAGATAGTCTGTATGTCTGTAGCCCTTTTTCAGCCACTCATGAACATAGATCTTTGGATCAAAGTGTTGAAGTGGAGGACCAACTAAAGATATAAACATTAAGTTTGATGCAGTTTTTAAAAGTAATGAGTTTCTTATTGGCGACACTATAATATTCATAGTGCTGAATGATCTCTCACATTCCGCAGTGGATATGATCAGAGTATTTACAGCTGATTTCAATGGCTGAAGATCCAAAGGCACTACATGCCCCCCACTTGCTACATATTCTCTGAATCCCTGAACTGCATTTTGGGAACATACTTTAAATGTTTTAGCCAAGATACTATTTTTTTTATCACCAAAGCATGGATTAACAGTTCCTTTTGGCCAGCTGGAAGAATCAAATATTTTCATATTATCAAGTAACTGAGTGTACCTCATTTTGTCAGAATCTGTGCCAACATTTGCAGAAGTATGAGAAGCCCTGGTTGTAAGCATGCGCTTGCTGACATTTTCACTCAATTTAAGAAAAAAATCTTTTTTGTTAATGACTGGCATTTTGCCATTTTCTAAAGAAATACCTTTGAATGTCATATTTTTTACAGCATTTTCTGATTCTGCATAGTATTCCCCAGAATTGTTATGAGCCATAGATTGGAACACATGGAATTTTAAAGAGATTAAACGGTGGGCTTCCTCAAGTGTTACTGTTCTCTCCTGCAGTTTGAGTGAAAGATGTTTAAGTTCTATTAAGGCATCTAACATAAGTCCTATGTTCAAGACAAAGTTAGTTTCTCTTAATTTCTTTTTAAGCCCCATGTATTGTGCTTTTTCATTGCCAGAACGTTTTGCATCCTGTGATGCTTGATGAAAATGCTGGTAAAGTGCCTCATAATTATTCCATACTGCCCTCAGAGAACGTGCACTTGAGGAAATCCACCGTGTGCCTAAGATACGCCCTACTGCATTCAATTTAATGCTTAATTGGTGTGCAATATTTTCAATTTCTGTCTTGTTTTTTGGAGATGCATTGTAAACTGCATACAGCTTGTCAAAAAAAATTTCATATGACATATGGATGTCATTTGTGTAACAACATCATGTACAGCTAGTTCCTACCTATGGTTACTACAGTGCCACACAATTATATCTGGAAATTTGTCAGTAAGGAGCTTTGCTACACCTGCATGCTTACCAAGCATATTAGAGGCGCCATCACAGGCAAATGATAACCAGTTCCTCATCAAAAAGTTTTCGGTAAAACCATGCTTGTAAAGAATGCCAAGTAAAGTTTCCAGTATGGAAACTGCTGTAGTGTTTTCTAACTGAATAATATCAAAAAAACATACTAGTAGTTTCTATAGAATTAGGAACTTTGAAACGTATACATATTACTAATGCTGTATGTTTGGATATTGTGGTTGATTCATCAATCATGAATCCTATTTTCTCATCATTATCTATAATATAACGCACCAATTTATGTCTCATAACTTCAGAAATATGATTACAAATATTTGTACAAGAATGATTTGAATGTAGAATGCGGCCCATTTTCACATCATTGGCTTTCTGAAGCTCTATTAAACTTTGGAGATCTGTTAGTGGACGGTTGTTTTTTGCAATCTGATAGGCTGTTCTGAATACTCTGCACGTTGTCTCGTACAGATGAGTATGTGCATTTGCATTTAGATTTTGAAAAGTGTCCTTTATGGACAAAGAAACTATTTCACAAGCTTTGATATGTGCACTTGATAATCTATGACAAGAGATTTTTTTTCTGATAGACTGCTGTTTTTTTTCCTTAGTTGAGCCATATTCTTGAACACAGCCTTCTACCCATTCAGAAGCAAGTTTAAGACCCTGTGTTTTAGAGGGACCTAATCCACCAACAGATCTGCAAGTTAAACAGCCTAGGCCATTTTTGCCAATCACCAGCCATTTATAGGTTTTCAGTTTTGCATCCCATTGTTCTTTTGACAAGTAGGAAGGTAAATTTTCTAAGTGTAAATTTTCACAATCTTTGTCATTCGGTGTTGGAACAATGCTAGCTTCATATTCTTCATCATCGATCAATATTATAGATTCTGATGTCACTTGTTCTTGTGAATCTAGTTTTTGTTTTTTGGCGATCCACTTATCCACCATTGCTGTGAAAAAGAGTGGAAAATCACCATAAGTATCTTATATGGATTTGAGATGGAATGGCTAATCTACAAAAATGAATGTCAAAATGATACCTTTGTGGGTGATCAGGGTGATGAACTGTATCTTGAATCTAGCAGAGAGCGCTGGGAGGTGTAGCTTGCACAGATGTCTGGTCCACTTGCTGAAAAGTCAAAACCGTTGCTTCTTCACAGGCAGCCGCCAGATTGAAGATGTTGGAAAAAGATGATGATACTGTAAGGAAAGAAAGAAAAAGTTAAAAAAAATGATCAACCACAAAATATTTCTTCCCAGAGGCGAGACAGGATTCACTGAGGTTTAAAGCTGCCCATGGCACGGACCATTTGACTTACCTGAAGTCGTAAAATTCTTTGAAATCCACTGGCCTAGGTAACTAGCGGTGATTTTAGACCAGAGCTGAGAGCGCAGAGAAGGAGGTGTAGCTTGCACAGATGTCTGGTCCACTTGCTGAAAAGTCAAAACCGTTGCTTCTTCACAGGCAGCCGCCAGATTGAAGATGTTGGAAAAAGATGATGATACTGTAAGGAAAGAAAGAAAAAGTTAAAAAAAAAAGATCAACCACAAAATATTTCTTCCCAGAGGCGAGACAGGATCCACTGAGGTTTAAAGCTGCCCATGGCACGGACCATTTGACTTAACTGAAGTCGTAAAATTCTTTGAAATCCACTGGCCTAGGTAACTAGCGGTGATTTTAGACCAGAGCTGAGAGCGCAGAGAAGGAGGTGTAGCTTGCACAGATGTCTGGTCCACTTGCTGAAAAGTCAAAACCGTTGCTTCTTCACAGGCAGCCGCAAGATTGAAGACTTTGAAAAAGATGATGATACTGTAAGGAAAGAAAGAAAAAGTTAAAAAAAAAATGATCAACCACAAAATATTTCTTCCCAGAGGCGAGACAGGATCCACTGAGGTTTAAAGCTGCCCATGGCACGGACCATTTGACTTACCTGAAGTCGTAAAATTTTTTGAAATCCACTGGCCTAGGTAACTAGCGGTGATTTTAGACCAGAGCTGAGAGCGCAGAGAAGGAGGTGTAGCTTGCACAGATGTCTGGTCCACTTGCTGAAAAGTCAAAACCGTTGCTTCTTCACAGGCAGCCGCCAGATTGAAGACTTTGAAAAAGATGATGATACTGTAAGGAAAGAAAGAAAAAGTTAAAAGAAAATGATCAACCACAAAATATTTCTTCTCAAAGGCGAGACAGGATCCACTGAGGTTAAGTCGTAAAATTTTTTGAAATCCACTGGCCTAGGTAACTAGCGGTGATTTTAGACCAGAGCTGAGAGCGCAGAGAAGGAGGTGTAGCTTGCACAGATGTCTGGTCCACTTGCTGAAAAGTCAAAACCGTTGCTTCTTCACAGGCAGCCGCCAGATTGAAGATGTTGGAAAAAGATGATGATACTGTAAGGAAAGAAAGAAAAAGTTAAAAGAAAATGATCAACCACAAAATATTTCTTCCCAGAGGCGAAACAGGATCCACTGAGGTTTAAAGCTGCCCAAGGCACGGACCATTTGACTTACCTGAAGTCGTAAAATTCTTTGAAATCCACTGGCCTAGGTAACTAGCGGTGATTTTAGACCAGAGCTGAGAGCGCAGAGAAGGAGGTATAGCTTGCACAGATGTCTGGTCCACTTGCTGAAAAGTCAAAACCGTTGCTTCTTCACAGGCAGCCGCAAGATTGAAAACTTTGAAAAAGAGGGTTACAAAATAAGTGATAAATAAAACATTAGTTGACCACAGAGCACAACAGTTTCCCTTATTGGCTCATTCATGGGGTTCCTCTGGACTCCTCCCACACCTTAAAAACAAAAGTTTCAGGGAGGTTACTTAGCTGACAATAAATTCACCATAGACATAGTGTGTGAGAATGTGTGATATGGACCTTTTAAAGGAGAACAAACCCATAACAAAAAAAAAACCCTACCCCCTACCTGTACAGTGTGGATATAGTGCCCTACAAAGTATCCCAGACAACACTATGAAATAAGGACTGCGTCCCTATCAGGATTTTACTGTGCTCTATAATTATAGATAATAGATAGAGATAGATACTAGAAAGATTATATATACACACACTAAATAAATAGATAGATTCTAGAAAGAAATAAAATATCCTGGATAGATAGCTGATACATACTACTAGATAGATAAATAGAATTATATTGATAAAAAGATAAATAGATAGAGGATAGATAGATAAATGATAGATAGAAAATAGATAAATTGAGAGATTCTGTCTATTATCTCTTTCTTTCTATCTGTCTATTATCTATCTTATCTATCTTCTCTTTCTATCTGTCTTACCCATCTATCCTATCTAGTATCTATTTATCTATCTGTCTATTATCTATATGTCTATTATCTATCTGTCTATTATCTATCTGTCTATTATCTATCTGTCTATTATCTATCTGATACTAGATAGATAAATAGTTAAGAGATACTAGAGATACACAGATAGATACTAGATAGATAAATAGATAGATACTAGATAGAAATAGATAGATGATGGATAGATAATAAACAGATAGATAGAAAGAGATGATAGATAAGATAGATAATAGACAGATAAATTGATAGAAAGAAAGATGATAGAAAGAGATGATAAATAGACGGATAGATAATAGACAGATAGATAAATAGATACTAGATAGAAATAGATAGATGATAGATAATAGACAGCATTGGCATTAACAACAGTATTAGTAAATTACACTGTGTCACTGAGAGGAGCAGTTGTGTTTGGCAGAGCACCAGATCCCACTGCAGCACTGGGAGAAGCAGCTGTCAGATGCCCCAACCAACCTCTAAATCTCATAATTTTCCCCATAACAGACTGTCACACAAAAGGGGAGGTCGGAGTCACAGCAGCAGAGACTGTGCATAGGGGACATGAAGGGAATCCGGATTGTACATCGGTGCAAAAGAACTGAAGTTCCCTGTTATCACAGACTTAAAAGTGGAGTCCAATTATTTCATACATAAATATTTTAAACAGGACCCATCAATTAAATATAAAGTGCTTTTTAGTGCATATATCAAATGAATGTTATCAAGCTAATCGCTAATATTTAAATTCATTCCAATCCAAGTTCATAATTAGACTCACTCAGGTGCAATTAATAGGATCCACAATCAATATAACGTGCAACTTAAAAGTAGCAATGAATAAAGTGCATTCACAGAATTAATGGATTTAATTAATATTTCATAGGTCAGATAAGGACCTATTTAAAAAGTGCAGTGCAATAAATAAATTGATTTTCTAGATATAAGAATTAATTCATTATAAGGAAATAAAAACAATCCACAGTATTCCACACTCAATTCAAATCAATGCATCGTTGCTAGGGTAATTGTATCCTAGCAAACAGATTGTTGAAATTGCAAGCTGCTGAATAAAAAAGAAAATAACTCAAAAACCACAAATAAAAAATTAAAAAACAATTGTCTCAGAATATCGCTCTAAATCATACTAAAATTAATCTCCCATATTTATGGGTTTCAAATTAATTGGCACATTAAAAAATACAATTTAAACATTGTTGTAGCCAGGTATCTGTGTTAAAATTCAAATCAATGCATGGTTGCTAGGGTAACTTGGAACCTAGCAACCAGGTGGCTGAAACTGCAAACTGGACAGCTGAATAAAAAAGCAAATAATTTAATAATAAAAAATCCACAAAATAAAAAATAAATAATAAATCGCAATGGAAATGGTTTTTAGGTCCCTGGACATTTTTATATGCCTTTGCTGCTTTGCATCAAAATTACATAATAATCATGAGTTGCCACGTGCATGCGTGCCAGAATAAAGATGTCCTAAAAATCAGCAGGAGGCAGGGGAGGTAAACAGAATGGCAACAGCAGGGCAAAGAGTTTGCTGCGCAGTGGGACACAGAGGTGCCGTGCACCATTGTTGCCCACTTGCCCCCCCTGTCCGAATGTACCTGTTGTGAACAGAGTAGAAGACTAGGCTCTGCGCAGCTCATGGGACGTGGGACCCATCACCCGCAACAAACCCCACACACCGTGAAAAGATTCTGGTTACACCTTAACACCTCACCCTCTGCACCGGGCCACCAACAATCTGTTCCGTACTGTCCGTAGCGCTTTCGTAGTGCGCCTGCGGCGGCCAGGGCGGCAAAACATGTCGGCCAGGCCCAGCCAGTAAGGGCCGGGTAAAAGAAATTAATGGGCTGGTGACCAGATGCGGAGGGTCGGGTAGCGTGGGGCCCGGTGCGGGGCCCGGCAATTAGCAGTTTAGTTTAGCGCTATAAAATTTGCCAGCCAGGTCGTGATTTGCCCAAAATCCCCCCACCCTTGACTTAGCAGGAGATTGTGCGCAGTATAGTAAACCGTTTACTACTTACATAATCAGCCAGGCCCAGCCCTCACACTCCGGCAGCAGCAGCACCACTCCACAGTCCACACCCTCCTCACGCTGCGTGTATGGCGCTTCTGCAGTGCGCAGCTATTTATTAGCATTTAGGGCCCGTCCAGCCAATAGGGTGTCAAAGTTTGGCACGTCTCCTATAATTGGACAGAACCACCATCAGTCTTCAAAAACAGCGCCAAAACAAAAAAAAAGATAGCTCCGGTATTAACAATCGCTCCATCCCGCCTGGCGGGATGGAGAACGGACATTTAAAAAAAGTAACGGCATGCCATCCCGCCCCAATTCAAGCACTGCTTGTATCTATTACCAGTGCTGTGCATCTAAAATTATTTAGTAGGCGCTTACAGTCTTGCTAATGCAAATGTATTTGTAATTTTTACTTATGGCAAAAGTGTCCACAGTAATCGTAATTTTTTACCTGTGGTGAAATTTCAATTGCAATGTTTTTTCATTAGCTTTTAAACTGCAATCACTTCCATTCCTTAAAAAAAGAAATCATGAGTGCACTTGACGTTACTTACGTTGTTGTTTATAAGGGAGGTATTTCAATAATATGTTTTTAAATGTAAGATTTGCATTGTAAGGCACTGTAAGGCATTCCGCCACATTCTGAATAATTCATAAAGATCAGCATTTGCTATGTTTACATTCTATGCAGGTAGGGGTTATATTCAGTCAAATGTAATGTTCTGCAATTATTGTGAAATTATATCCTGCTATCAATAGCTTGGGAGACTGTTATGGCATGCAACACAAGAATGAATTAAGTAATCAAAGAGAACATTACATTAAATACCATCTTAAATCTACAATGTACTTTGTAGAACTCATTTGTAAACATGTCTGCACATGGGGCATCCTGTCTATAGAATCTATGAGAAAACTGCTGACCTTGCTATGGAGAGTTCCATTATGATCCAGTTTGGTTGGGCACCCCAGGTGACATAAGACCACAACATTTTTTGGGATCTCATTTAGGCGTAGGGTAGGCAAGAAGAGGATTGAATTCTAATAAAATTAATTGATAAGTTCATCATATCCAACCTCTTCTAAATGAAGCCCAGTGCAAATACTGTACTGTATATACACATATTAATCATACATACCAATACCTCTACTAAACTAACTGTAGATTTTAAAATCACAATCGCCTTGGAGCTTTGGATATTATGCTTATTTAAGCATCCAAGTGATCCAAGACCCTCTTCAAGGCATTTAAAATCACAATCGCCTTGGAGCTTTGGATATTATGCTTATTTAAGCATCCAAGTGATCCAAGACCCTCTTCAAGGCATTTACAGCCCTTTGCTTTTTCAAATGAAACTTCATGTTCTCAAGTCTAAAGGGGTGGTCTCTCATTCTTTGATCTGTAAGAGAAAATATTCTCTGTATGCAATCATGTCACCTCGCAAGTGCCAGAGAAAACATGGTTACATAGTTAAAGGGAATCTGTGGTCATTTTAAACTTTTTTTTTTTTTTGCATTTTTATAAAAAACACACATCCATAAACACTGTCTGGCAAATAAAATGTTAATCCACAAATCCATGCATAAGTTATTTTAGTTTGTATTTTGGCATGGGGGCTTCCATTTCTGCTCATTACACATTCATCCTGTGCTGCTCTAACAGCAGGCACAGCATTACCTGTGTGCTTGGAGGCAGCCACTCTGTAATGAAAAGCCAGGTCGCACCACGACATGAGAATCTAGCTGTACACTCCCCCTGCCCTCTCTGCCCATGCGTGTGATGTTTGGAGGAGAGAGGTCACATGGTGTGCAGGGAAACAATTACTTTCACTTTCCTACGTTCTGCTCTACAGCTGCACTAGCAGCCCCTCCTCCCACAGACACTATCAAAGCTCCTGCTGTTCTGTAAGTTTGTTCTCTGCTTTCCTTTGGAGGGGGGAACTTTCTCTCCTTGCTGCCTTCGTAGTTAGTTTTACTGGTTACTAGATGAGGTAAAGGAGCTGTGAGTTCCCTCTGCTATCCACCTCACACAGACCTTGCTCCTTTCCTGCCTGCAATACTTCTTTTTTCATTAACTACTTACTGCCTCCTTTCTCCTGAAACAAATATAATAAACTATCTATATAAAATATTTTTTCCAGTGCCCAAAATGAATTGTGTGTGTGTATATTTTTTGAATCAGGCTGCTGACAGGTTTAAAGCAACTTAAAGCAAACAAATCATCTGAAAAGGATAAGTATTTCTTAACTGCTTTTTTATATTAAGGTTTATATTTAACTACTGTGGTTTAATTTTTTTTTAAAAGGTTTTTTGTTTTTTTTTTTCTGTCTTGGGTGCTAAACAGCAAAGTTTGGTGTGCTAGTGTGCTTACAGCAAGTTTGTCACAACCTGCTTTACTTTGCAGTTTTCCCTCCGTTTGAGGGGGTGGGGTTTGATTAGTTGCACCTGAACAGACTGTATAAATAGAACCCCTGGGACTCCAGTGAGTCTGTTTGAATCAGGCTGCTGACAGGTTTAAAGCAACTTAAAGCAAACAAATCATCTGAAAAGGATAAGTATTTCTTAACTGCTTTTTTATATTAAGGTTTATATTTAACTACTGTGGTTTAATTTTTTTTTAAAAGGTTTTTTTTTTTTTTTTCTGTCTTGGGTGCTAAACAGCAAAGTTTGGTGTGCTAGTGTGCTTACAGCAAGTTTGTCACAACCTGCTTTACTTTGCAGTTTTCCCTCCGTTTGAGGGGGTGGGGTTTGATTAGTTGCACCTGAACAGACTGTATAAATAGAACCCCTGGGACTCCAGTGGAGCTTGCTCTAGTGTTAGCTTCTCTTAAGTGTTTGCTCGTTAAGTGGGGGATCTGTAAGTGGAGTTACAAACACCGGAGTTAAGTGGGGGATCTGTAAGTGGAGTTACAAACACCGGAGTTAAGTGGGGGATCTGTAAGTGGAGTTACAAACACCGGAGTTGAAAACTAAAGGAGGTTCAAACTACTGTAGGTCAAAAGTTTGTTCTAAACCCTCATTTTTTTCTATATATTTATTTATATTTTTTCCTGTTTTGATCTGTAACTGGGATAATGAGTGCTAGCAAGATTGAAGGTCTGACTCAGTGCACAGTCTGTCATATGTATGCAGATTTGGAACAAGAGATCCAAAATGCTTACCTCTGTGGTGGATGTGAGCAAATTGCCACTTTGGAGGCTCAAGTTAGAGCACTAGAGCAACAAATTGCAACACTGCGGTCGATTGACAATCTTGAAAGGAGTCTTTTGCTCACTGAGCAGGACCTAGCGGGGTCAGATAGTTTGGGGGGAACAGAACAGCAGCAGGATGTTGAGGCAGCTAGCTGGGTGACAGTTAGAAAATCTAAGGTGGGCAAAAGGAAAATGGAGGCTGATCCGGAGATTATACATCGCAACAAATTTGCCAGATTGTGTGAAGATGATGGGAGTATGAACTCTGGATTGGCAATTCTAGATGGGGCTGATCTCTCTAACAGCCGGGAGACCAGTTTCTCTAGTAGTGGTGGGGGGGAGAGTAGAGTCAGGCCTAAGCAGATTGTGGTTGTAGGGGACTCAATTATTAGGAAAGTGGATAGGGTAATTTGTCGTCCGGATCGCTACAACCGAACAGTTTGCTGTCTACCTGGTGCCAGGGTTCGGCATGTGGTTGATCGGATAGACAAATTATTGGGTGGGGCTGGGCACGACCCAGCTGTCTTAGTGCATATCGGTACTAATGACAAAATAAATGGTAGATGGAAGACCTTAAAGAATGATTTCAGGGATCTAGGCTCTAAGATCAAGGAAAGGTCTTCCAATGTAATCTTTTCTGAAATTTTGCCTGTGCCACGTGCAAGTTTAGGAAAACAGCGGGAGATTAGGGAGCTTAATGCGTGGCTCAAGTCTTGGTGCAGGAAGGAAGGGTTTGGGTTCCTAGAGCACTGGGCTGACTTTTCGTTGGGGTACAACCTATATAGCCGTGACGGTTTGCACCTCAATGGAAGGGGGTCCGCGGTGCTAGGGGAAAGAATGGCTAAGAGGTTGGAGGAGTGTTTAAACTAGGCAAGAGGGGGGTGGGTGAGATAAAGGATTATGGGGAAGCTAGTGTAGACGGGGTAGTGGGGTTAGTAAGGGGTCATGGGGGAGGAGTGAGGGGGGCATACAGTTTACCAGCTAAGGAGGTCCCTCTGTTACAAGGAAAACAGAATAATACTAACTTAACGTATAATTCTTCACTAAGTAATGCACATTTCAAAAGTAAAAGTAGTAACCTCCGCTGTATGCTGGCAAATGCACGGAGTTTGTCAGGTAAAATGGGAGACCTAGAATTAATTGCATGCTCTAAAAATTATGATATAATTGGTATCACTGAGACCTGGTGGGATGAAACATGTGACTGGATTGTGAATTTAAATGGTTACACCCTTTTTAGGAGGGACAGAGGGATTAAAAAGGGTGGAGGAGTGGGTTTGTATGTAAAGCCTGAATTAAAGCCATGCGCTAAAGAAATAAAAATAGCTGGCACTGGTGAGGGTGTAGAATCACTCTGGGTAGAGATTTCGACTGGGCAAAAGGTATCAAAAAGAATTATCATTGGTGTATGCTATAAACCACCTCGTATAAGTGTCGAGTATGAAGCCCAGCTACTCTTGCAGATACAAGCGGCTTCACAGCTGGGTCAAGTTGTTGCTATGGGTGACTTCAATTATCCAGACATTGACTGGGGTAATGGGGTTGCTAAGACAGAAAAAGCTAGTAGGTTTGTAAATATGCTGAATGACAACTTTTTATTCCAGCTCGTTCAAGAATCTACTAGGAATAACTCTCTTTTGGACCTTGTAATAACTAACAATACTGAACTCATCTCTAACATTTGTGTGGGTGAGCATTTAGGGAATAGTGATCATAACATGGTCTCCTTTGAGATTCTGTTGCAGAAGCAATTCTATAAGGGAGTAACTAAAACACTAAATTTCAGACGTGCAAACTTTGACAGTATAAGGGCATCTCTGCAACATATTAAGTGGGAAATGCTTTTCACAGGGTTAAACACAGAACAAAAATGGGAAGTCTTTAAAATGCTGCTTAATAAATATACTTGTCAGTATATTCCACTTGTAAGCAAGGAACGTCGTTGCAAAGCAAAACCTTTTTGGTTCAATAGAAGCGTTGGTGTTGAGGTGGGTAAGAAAAGACGTGCTTTTAAGGCTTTCAAGTTAGCTGGTACAGCCGAAACATTTATAAGGTACAAGGAGGCCAATAAATCATGCAAAGAAGCTATAAGGCAAGCTAAAATTGCTATAGAAAAGGATATTGCAGCAAGCAGTAAAAAAAATCCCAAATTATTTTTTAAATATGTCAATAGTAAAAAAATGAAGCAGGAAGGGGTGGGACCCTTACTATCAGAGGGGGATCAGCTGGTTGATGAAAACAAAATAAAAGCGCAGATTCTGAACTCGTATTTTTCATCTGTTTACACAAATGAAGAACCAGTAAGTGAAGGTTTCCTTCTTAACACTCCCAATTCTAGTAATACAACTAATGATGCATGGTTCACACAAGAAGAAATTCAAAAGAGACTTGAACAGGTTAAGATTAACAAAGGTCCAGGGCCAGATGGTATTCATCCCAGGGTAATTAGCGAGCTTAGCTCTGTGATTGCCAAACCTCTTTACTTAATTTTTCAGGATTCATTGAGATCTGGTATTGTGCCAAGAGACTGGCGAATTGCTAATGTGGTGCCTCTATTCAAAAAAGGATCCCGTTCTCAGCCTCAAAACTATAGGCCAGTTAGTCTGACGTCAGTATTAGGAAAGCTTTTCGAAGGGTTAATAAAGGATAAGATACTGGACTTCATAGCAAATCATAATACTATGAGTTTGTGCCAGCATGGTTTTATGCGTAATAGATCTTGCCAGACTAACTTAATTTCTTTTTACGAGAATGTAAGTAGAGACCTCGATTCTGGGATGGCAGTGGATGTGATTTACTTAGACTTTGCTAAAGCATTTGATACAGTGCCACACAAAAGGTTACTGGTTAAATTAAGGAATGTTGGCCTGGAACATAGTATTTGTACCTGGATAGCGAACTGGCTAAAAGATAGACTACAAAGAGTGGTGGTAAATGGAACATTTTCTAATTGGACCAGTGTTGTTAGTGGAGTACCGCAGGGCTCTGTACTAGGTCCCTTGCTTTTCAACTTGTTTATTAATGACCTGGAGGTGGGCATTGAAAGTACTGTTTCTATTTTTGCAGATGATACTAAATTGTGCAGAACTATAGGTTCCATGCAGGATGCTGCCACTTTGCAAAGTGATCTGTCTAAACTGGAAAACTGGGCAGCAAACTGGAAAATGAGGTTCAATGTTGATAAATGCAAGGTTATGCACTTTGGCAAAAATAATATAAATGCAAGTTATACACTAAATGGCAATGTGTTGGGAGTTTCCTTAAATGAAAAGGATCTAGGGGTCTTTGTAGATAACACGTTGTCTAATTCTGGGCAGTGTCATTCTGTGGCTACTAAAGCAAATAAAGTTCTGTCTTGCATAAAAAAGGGCATTAACTCAAGGGATGAAAACATAATTATGCCTCTTTATAGGTCCCTGGTAAGGCCTCATCTGGAGTATGCAGTTCAGTTTTGGACTCCAGTCCTTAAGAGGGATATAAATGAGCTGGAGAGAGTGCAGAGACGTGCAACTAAATTGGTTAGAGGGACGGAAGACTTAAATTATGAGGGTAGACTGTCAAGGTTGGGGTTGTTTTCTCTGGAAAAAAGGCGCTTGCGAGGGGACATGATTACACTTTACAAGTACATTAGAGGACATTATAGACAAATGGCAGGGGACCTTTTTACCCATAAAGTGGATCACCGTACCAGAGGCCACCCCTTTAGACTAGAAGAAAAGAACTTTCATTTGAAGCAACGTAGAGGGTTCTTCACAGTCAGGACAGTGAGGTTGTGGAATGCACTGCCGGGTGATGTTGTGATGGCTGATTCAGTTAATGCCTTTAAGAATGGCTTGGATGATTTTTTGGACAGACATAATATTAAAGGCTATTGTGATACTAAACTCTATAGTTAATATAGGTATGGGTATATAGAATTTTAATTAAAAGTAGGGAGGGGTGTGTGTAGGGATGCTGGGTTTTCATTTGGAGGGGTTGAACTTGATGGACTTTGTCTTTTTTCAACCCAATTTAACTATGTAACTATGTAACTATGTAACTATGTAACTATGTAACTATGTGTATATATATATATGTGTGTGTATATATATATATATATATATATGTGTATATATATTTATTGAAACGTAAGTGGGGGCAGTGATCACAGGACTATCTTATTTCAGTCCTTCTGAAGTGGTGTCAGTGAGAACTTATCTTGATTCCTGCCTATTGTTCAATTGACAGGCTCAGCAGACAAGGCTCTATTTACATTACAGCAGCTTGTAGGAGGGAGGGGTAATGACATCACTCCAACTTGCAGTGCAGCAGTAAAGTGTGACTGAAGTTTATCAGAGCACAAGTCACATGACCTGAGGGCAGCTGGGAAATGTCAAAATATCTAGCCCCATAGCAAATTTTAAAATCAGATATAAAAAAATCCATTTCTTATTTTGAAAAACGGATTTCAATGCAGGATTCTGCTGTAGTAGCACTATTAACTGATACATTTTGTAAAAAACATTTTTTTCCACGACAGTATCCCTTTAAGTTGGGTCGAAAAAGGTCCATCAAGTTCAACCCCTCCAAATGAAACTCGGCATCCATACATAGTAATATAATAACATAGTAAGTTAGGTTGAAAAAAGACACATGTCCATCAAGTTCAACCTTCTAACTCTTTTTTTTTTTAATCTGCCTAACTACTAGTTGATCCAGAGGAAGGCGAAAAAAACTGCATCAGAGGTGGGGTGTAAATTCCTTTTTGACTCCAAAATGGCTGATCTGACTAGTCCTTGGATCAACTTGTACTATGAGCGATCTTCCATAACCCTGTATTCCTTCACTTGCTAAAAGCCATCCAACCCCTTTAAAGCTATCTAATGTATCAGCCTGTACAACTGATTCAGGGAGAGAATTCCACATCTTCACAGCTCTCTTTGTAAAAAAAAAACCCTTCCGAATATTTAGGTGGAACATCTTTTTTTCTAATTGGACTAGCTGGAAAGACCTACTAGTAAATAAAGCATTAGAGAGATTATTAAATGATCCCCTTATATATTTATACATAGTCATCATATATCCCCTTAAGCTCCTCTTCTCCAGCATGAACAACCTCAACTTGGCCAATCTTTCCTCATAGCTAAGATTTTCCATACCTTTTACCAGCTTAATTGCCCTTCTCTGTACCCTCTCTAATACAATAATGTCCTGTTTGAGCATTGGAGACCAAAACTGTATGGCATATTCTAGATGGGGCCTTACCAGTGCTCTATACAGTGGAAAAATTACCCATTCCCGCTGCAAATCAATGCCCCTTTTAATACAGCTCAAAACCTTATTTGCCCTTGATGGTGCTGACTGGCATTGCTTGCTATAGATAAGTTTATCATCTACAAGGACTCCAAGGTCCTTTTCCATAATGGATTTGCCTAGTACAGTCCCATTAAGGGTAAAAGTGGCTTGGATATTTTTATATCCCAGGTGCATGACTTTCCATTTATCAACATTGAATCTCATTTGCCACTGTACAGGTTGCCAGTTTGTCAAGATCCTGTTGCAAGGATGCCACATCCTGGATGGAATTAATTGGGTTGGATGCATACACACACTGACCCCTCCATACACTCACATAAACTGTATATACCCATTTCTTTAGTATCATAATAGCCTTGGATATTATGCTTGAAATCATCCAAGCCACTCTTAAAGGCATTAACAAAACCAGCCATCACAACATCATCCACCAATGCATTCCACAACCTCAGTGTGAAGAACCACCTACACAGCTTCAAATGTAAGTTATTTTTGTTAAGTCTAAAGGGGTGGGCTCTAAAGCAGTGATCCATTTTATGGAAAGAACAATCTCCTGCTATCTGTCTTTAATGTCATCTAATGTTCTTATAAAGAATAATGTCCCCTTGCAAGCGTCTTTTTTCCAGAAAAAATAACCTCAACCTTGAAGCCACTTGGCTGGCAAAACTCTAACCTAGGATGGCAGGCATTAAAAATGCAGAAATAGGGTCACAGTACAGGGTGGTAACAGCTTGAACAACAATAAAGCTGGAATAAGACTTTAGTCCAAACAGGCACTGCAGAGAAAGGAATTCAGAGACTGTGTATAGTAATACAATGCAATATGATTCCTGCAATTCCTCCTGTTAACTGGTAGATATGTAATTAATACAGCTTTTTCCTTTATTTTTCAGGCAATAACTGTCTGTAACCTGAGAAACACTGCTGAGGAGTATGGAGCAGGTCAGTCACAGATAGTTGCAGTATGAATTGTTAGCAAAGCAATGTACAGAGTCTTTTACTTTGTCTTGCAGAACTTGGAACCTGGGTGAAAAACAGTGTGAAGACAGACTATACAGTATGTTGGAGGAAGAATAATAAAGATAATCTGCTGGGTTTTCTGTAATTTATTTCAATAAACTTCACCTTTTTTTGTGGCTGGGTTTATTATTTATTGAATCCAAAAGTTTGTCATTATTTTAGTAAAACCACAGCGACCAAACTCCCCTCCACAATTTTACCTTATTTATCAATAAATTACCTAGAAAAAATCTTGTGCAGGAAAAGACTCGATAAAATCGTGAAAAGATCCGAATCGTAAAATAGTTTTGGCTTTGATGCCCAAAAACTTTTTTGGATTATGTCCTGAAAACTAAATTTTTTTTTAGGATTATTGTGCGAAACCCAGTGCAGATCATGAAATCTTTCTTATCACAAACAAATCATCAATCAGCAATTCATATAAATAGTAAACTTTTTTTGTCAATATGTAAAGCCTGTGGTGTAACTTGTGCACTGGGTCCCGCTGTCAGTACAGAGCCAGGTGGCTGAGCGCATTTAAACTGGACACGGGTTACAGGGAAGAGCCCCTTTCAGTATGAGCCTTTCTATTCATCTGCACAAAAACAGTTAAAACAGATTTACTGAGGGGGTTATTTACTCTTACTACAACGGCAGATGTCCCTTTTAACATCTGAAGATGTTCCTAATGAAATGTTCAGAGTTTTTGGGCTTTGATGTTGGTTTGTCAACAAAAACGGACATTTTCTGTGGTTTTCAGATGGCAAACACAAAAAATTCAGGTTTTTTGTTTGACAATCTGAAAAAAATCGTGTTTTTTCACAATCCTATTTTTTCGAGTTTTTTTTATTGATAAATAAGGGAAAATCATAGATTCTAGTTTGGTCTGACTCTTTTTATTTAAAAAAACTGAAATATTCAGATTTTTATCATTTTTCTTCACAAAACAACATATTTTCATTGGGAAAATGGCTTTTTCCCATGCAAAATTTCATCAGTTGCACAGACCAAGTTATTGCATAGCTTATTAGTAGAGTTATCTCTGCACCTCTTCAGAACCGAATACTTAAATTCCACATTTTGCATGCATTCTAATCAGTTAATGTATATACTTACTGCACAGTGCATACATGCGCAATACATCTAAATTGCTAATTATCAGTGCTATATGTCGATTTCTGGTTTTCTTTTACCCATAAATTCTTTACAGACTGCTGTTTGAATGTATAATTGCTTCTTAAACATCATACTTTTTTCTGTACCAAATGGCAAAACTCACAAAACTGGCTTTTACTGAAAACTAAATAATGTCTTAAAATTTGTTGTTCAAAACCACCAGTGACTCTGGTTGCTTGCCTGCTACCCCCTGTTATTTTGATGAGTGCCACATCGCCATTCTGTCACAAACATCTCCTGTACCACCTTGGATGAGGGGTTTCTGCCTTACCCTTACAACCTTTAAACATATTGCTTGGTTAAATAGTGAGTAATTTTTTAGTTAGCTTTGAAGTAGGTTGACATAAGTTACTGTCATAGTATAGCATGTTTATAATTTGCATATAAAAAGTTCTACAATACATTAAACTTTACAGTCTACAGCTTTTTGACTTGAAATCGTCACCACTGCCCCTAAGCAAAGAGGGGGGGGGGGGAATGTGGCTTCTGGAACACAACTGTTTTGATTTCTATTGCTTTCATGACTGGTATACTTGTCAAAAATTACTGAATAGCTGCATGTCATACTGGCCATCTTCTGCAGCAGTATTAGGTGGGCACGAGGTAGCAAGTAATTATAAACACCCTACTCCTGGCACATTTGTCTGAAGAGCTAAAACCCACCACTTGCACATGTGCCAAAACACTGTGGTCTAGCCCAATCCCTAGCAATCATTCCTCTGGAAGCTATGACTAGAGTAACTCCTTCTACCACCGGTAGAAAAAAAAGGAGGAGGTACTTCTTTCTGCCTGCCCCTTCCTAGCCCCGTCAAGGCTTGTTTCCTTCTTTAGAATCAGGGCCTCCTTATTGTCAATTGCTTGCTTTTGTCCATAGATATTAATCACTAGGGATGTCGCGGACTGTTCGCCCGCGAACTAATTCGCGCGAACATCGACTATTCGCGTTCGGCGAATGTTCGCGAACGTCGCGCGACGTTCGCCAATTTGGGTTCGCCTTAGCTGGCGCTTATTTTTGCCCTCTCACCCCAGACCAGCAGATACATGGCAGCCAATCAGGAAGCTCTCCCTCCTGGACCACCCCCACACCCCCTGGACCACTCCCCTTCCATATATAAACTGAAGCCCTGCAGCGTTTTTTCATTCTGCCTGTGTGTGCTTGGAAGAGCTAGTGTAGGGAGAGAGCTGTTAGTGATTTGAGGGACAGTTGATAGTAACTTTGCTGGCTAGTAATCTACTTGATACTGCTCTGTATTGTAGGGACAGAACTCTGCAGGGATTTGAGGGACATTTTAGGTTAGGTAGCTTTGCTGGCTAGTAATCTACCTTCTACTGCAGTGCTCTGTATGTAGCTGCTGTGGGCAGCTGTCTGTCCTGCTGCTGATCTCTCATCTGCATCTGTTCTTCAAACAACTGCCACCTAGCTGTCTAAATATCAATAATAATACCGTCTCCAGAAACACCACCCGAGTGACGTTTTTCAAGCAGCAATAATATATTCCGTATCCAACGGCTGTAGTGTATACGTTGCCCTTGCAGGCATTATTTGCCCAGTCTTTAACCAAGTGCCACCTAGCTGTGTGAGCTTTTTCACATTCCGTGTCCAGAAACATCACCTGAGTGACGTAGTGTGATTTCTGCCCTTTACAGCACAAAACGCAGCGCTGTGTCAACAATGGATTTTTCAGATACATTTTTGCCCTTGATCCCCCTCTGGCATGCCACTGTCCAGGTCGTTGCACCCTTTAAACAACTTTAAAATCATTTTTCTGGCCAGAAATGTCTTTTCTAGCTTTTAAAATTCGCCTTCCCATTGAAGTCTATGGGGTTCGCGACGTTCGCGAACTATTCGCATGTTTTGTCGCAAGTTCGCGAATATGTTCGCGAACATTTTTTCCGCCGTTCGCTACATCCCTATTAATCACTAATAGCAGTGGAATGGACATTTTTGACTGATCTCATCTAGCAATCATTTTTTTAATTCTTTGAGTATGGTGTTCTGTGTTGTTGGTTTGTGTCCACTGTGTATATTTTGCATAGTCTTTGTGCCATACATTTTAGTAATTATGTGCATACTATGTGGTGTGTGCCAGTCCAGCATGCATCAATAAAATCATTAAGCCAGTAAAGTATGCATGTTTGCCAGCTTAGCATCTTTGCTCCCTACAATTAGTGACCCTGAGACTCTCCTCTTCTGACAGTGCAAAGTGATCCCATGGACACCACTGAGCAGGCACACCTCAAACTGGGCAAGATCATCATGCATGTTACTAAGAACAAGCTAAGCTATAAAGGGTGCTCCTGTGCATGCATGGACTAAGAACAAACTATAAAGGTGCTCCTGGCTCCTCTGACATCTTTTGCTGCTGCGCCTTAGTCTCAATCCTGTGACACCTTCTGCTCTGCAATTCAGGGAACCCTGCATTCTCCCTTTTACTATAGCGATCAGTCATTGACCTGCAGAATCATTGTGAACCAGTTTCTTAGTGTGAATTCCATCCCTCCTTCATTGCTTCAGCATGTGCCAACGTGGGATACATCATCTCTTTGTGAGTCATTGGTATAGGCATTGCTACTTTGAGAGAATGACAGTCCACCCCTAAATAATTCAGTAAATTTCCTAGAAAAGTTCAGAAAATCTTGGCTGTAGCTTCCTCATGCATTATGCAAATCCACTAAGGCAATCTTTCTCAAATGTTGCTGCTGAAACCGGTTTTAAAAACAATGCAGTGGTAACAGGCTTCTGACTCAAAAATCTTATATCCAGAAACCTGCCTGCTTCCCTGGAAGACTTAGTTACAGTGAGCATAAAATTTGATCTGTCTGCATGGACATCAAGTGGAGTCTGAGCATGGAGAAAGTTCTAGCCCTGTCTTGGCTCTGTGCTTCCAAGAACCACTTGCTCCTCCTTCTGCTTTCCTGCTTCACAAGGAGAGTCAGCGAAGATTGGTATACCATCGGGATACAAATTAGTCTAACATATATGATTATTATTATGTCTTTAAGTTGCCAGTTTTATGGTTTACTAATGATTTCTGTTATATCTGACAACCTTTTTATGGTTTGAACTTGGTGAACTATACAGTCTACAAAGTAGAAGAAAAAGGAATCTGAGATTATAAAAATATCATATGAAGCATTGTAAGTTGTAAAGCCACTCATGAAATGTAAAGTAGTACAAACAATTAGACATTATTTATGAACTGGATTTAATCAGATACTACAGTTGAGTTTTCTATACAATGGGTTATATTATCTGTCAGTTCAGTGCACAAACACATTCTACTGCATTGTTACACATATTAGCTTTTATAAATGTATGCTTTTTTTTAACTTTTCCAACTGTAAGGAAATTTTTTTGTTAAATTGGAAAATAATTTTAACAGTAGGGAATCCTCAATGTGATCCATAATAAATAAAGGCATGTAGTCCCTGAATTCATTTAAGACAATATGTGACATAAAAGAAGGTTATGGTCTGTTAACAGAGGATTTAATCTAAAAATTAATTTATGAACTTTTTATACGGCAGAAAGAAATAAACATACAGCATTTTTGAACACCAGCATCTTTAATCTTAAACCTTTTACAAAACTTGTATAATATTTAATCCCTTAGATATATTTATGCATGTGCAAATCTTTGTGGTTTTCTATTGATGCTTGCAAAATGTAAGTCAACTGTAATGTGCAGCTGTGTGCAACTGGAAAGAAAAATCTTTAATGACCCTTACAGGATAAGTCACCAAATCATTTAGAGAAAATGGATCTTTTTAACATAATCATAGCATTTAGAAATACAGAAGCATATTTTTAAGGGGGTTGATTTTTTGTTGAATTTTGTTGTGTTACCTTTTCTGTGTTACCTTTTTGCATTGTAATTAGATGTATAGTTTTATTGTTCCGCACAAAATAAGCTTGATCTGGCATGAAACCTTGGAAAAGCATGGGGATACACGAATACTTTGCTTAAAGAAATTCTCAATTGATGTATGGAATGACCAAGACAGACTGCATTCTATTGGTTTCTTTTAATGTCGCAAACAGTTGAATCTGCTGGTGAAATTTAACAATAAAGTTCTACAGCTATTTGTTTACATTGCTTCAAATGAAAGTTCTTTTCCAATAGTCTTAAGGGGTGGCCTCTGGTTAGTTATCCATTACATGGGAAAAAGATTCCCTGCTATCTGTCTATAATTGCTTGTGTGTTTTTTGTTTTAATACAGTACTTTAATTCTTAAAGTCTTCTAAGTCTAGAAACAATCCAATGGTTACTGTATGTGTGCAGTGGGATCAAGATTGACATATAGATTTATTGAGTTATTGACTTTTGTGATAATATTCAAGTTTTACATAACATTTTGAATGAAAAAAAGAGAGCTGCATAGTAATTTACTTTCTTCCTGGACATAGTCCACTGAAGGTGAGGTATGGGAAAAAATAAAGCACCAAATGTTTTTCAAATAGCTAAAAAATAGCTATGTTGCCAAGCTCGAAGCCAAGCATAGCTGGCATACTGTTTGGAATCTGCAACAGCCATTATATATTATAACTTCTATCCTTCAGTCCCCTGGTGGCCTAAATGTACCAACATTTAATCTAGGAAGGTGCTATAATGATATGTTTAAAATTGATGGAATTGATGGAAAAAGTGGACTTTATAATAATCACAAAGGAAGCACTCAGGAAAGCAACATGTGGGAAGGTTTTCACTGGTGAAACACAAAGGGACAGCACAACTTTCACCGATTAGCTATGGAAAACAATATGGCAGAACAGAGCAATAGAGTGCAACAATACAACAGCATATATCAATGAACACACATACTGTATTAACAAAATTCATAGCACCACCTCATGGCCTTTATCAAATTGAACACAAAGTTTAAGACTAAATGCTGTTTCATACTGTATATTCCAGGAGGGATATGGTTACCATAAGCAAAATATCTCTGGTTATCGCCTTTTTTTCATGTATTGGAGTGAATTTACTTTTTTCCTGAGAAACTCCAATAATGCTGTTTGTGTTTCTAGTGCTTTTTCTGGCTCAAACATGCTTTTTTTTCTGGCAAAACAAATTGAAATCGTATACTGCCTAATACTTTGTTTTGGAAAATTACACTGTTTTCTTCTCCAGCAGAAAAAAAAATCACATGGTGAATTTCGAAAAGCAGATTCATAAAAAAATTTGCTATGGGTGAAAAGGTCAATTTTGTCTGGAACTGTATCAGCAGAAAAAATATCTTATACCTAGTGAAAGCATGTTTGCACTGATGAATATGGCTCCATAATAAAATGTGTAGAAGGTATAGTGTAACAAAAACATTACAAGAGTTGAACTGTGAATGAGCAAATAATATCACAATTTACTCCACAACTTGGAGTTAGCAGTTCAATATTAAATATTTATTAATATTAATGTTTATATTCATTTATTATTCATTTATTAATATGAATATTTAATAGCAGTTTAATATTGTAGGAACAACTGATCAGATTGTATTCTATTGTTTTAGCATTTCAAAACAGTGCTAACCCTTTGAAGCAGTAATATTTTTAACGGACATCCTTATGAGAGTTTTTGAGGGCATTTTAGTGTGTTGTGTTTACTTCTTTCTTATAAAGAATAGTTGATCTTTTTAAAGGGACGCCAAGCAGATGGACTTCATAAACAACAGCTGTGACTGGTCTGCCTCTGAGAAAAGGAGCAATGTAAAACACCCATGACAATATATATATAGTGTTAAAAAGAATTCTCTATTGTCACTCAAAATGCCAGATGGCTTCAACAGTGTGGTACAATATTTTGCAGAAAACCTACAGAGTAACCTCCCTCACTGCTATACATAGCATAACACATGTAACTCTGAAAAGAAAGAAAGAAAACAAATAACTACAAACTGTACCAGCTGCATTACATATTTTCTGCTGCCTCACATCAAAAGACACATTATTTGGGATGCACTAAATCCATGAATGGCCTAATACTAAATGCTTATTTTACACTGGATTATGATATACAAAATATATAGTATTACTGCTTTACAGTATATTAATTGAGTTGCTTTAGTGCAACTTTTACTAAAACCCTTATTCTACATTCTCCTTCCACAGGTTATTTGATTTGGTATTACAGCGATCCCTACAGATATTGATTATCAGGGTCGACTGGGCCCAGACCTGCTCCTTGCCCTTGCTGCCGTCACCACTGTTTCTGGCCCAGTTGCATCAAAAACAGGTATGCGCATGTGCGCAGGGGGGGTGGTGGGTGGATAATTACGAAGGGGGCCACAACCAGGGTCTGGCAGGGTCAGGGTTCGGGGGGCCCTGAGACATCAGGCCTGGTGGGCCCTTGGCTCCCATTTCGACCCATGCTTATAACCCACCAAGTACATGAATTCATTTGTATGGCATCCTCAGTGTTTTTTTTCAAGATCAGGTAGGGCATTAAGGTGCTGTAGCTGGCATCATTTGTTTGTTCTTGTGGCCTCATGGCCTGCTTACAGCGTTTTCAGGTGGCAAGTGCTAACATTTGCCATGAATTCCACAACTGTTGACAGTCCATGTAATAAAAGAGATTATGTAATACAGGTATACAGTTTACTGCAGGTCCAACAGTCCATAGTAACTAGTAATTAATGAAAGCATTTATTAGTTGTGACTATGAAGATTTTCATTTATCCAGGTATATCTAATATAAGTAATTTTAGAGCAACTGGACTTGCTGAGTTATCATTATAGACTTTTCACCACTCACCCAAGCAGCTTCTTCAGTTATTAGTTGTTTGAAAGTATCCCAATGGCTGCTATATGTTACTAGATCAAGTCAAGCTTAGTGCATTCTATTTAATTATCCTTTGGGCCATCTCGGTTGTCCACCAACACTGGGTAAAAGCTGAAACATATGATTACCTTAAACCAGCTGACATGAGACTCTCACTCCAAATAATATCAATAGCTGCCCCCATAGCCAATTGATTCAACCTTTAATTAACCAAGGTTCATGCCAAATAATTAGTTCCTGCATATAGAAGGCCGTAGCAAAACAAAAAGAAAGATCTGCTTACATTATTTCACAATTATAAATGAAGTTTTAGCAGTATCTATTTTAGCCATTCTAGACTAGACACATATTTTTACCTTATGTCATTCTATTACAAATGAAATTATAGCTCTTGCTGACCAAGTAGAAATCCTGTTTTCAAATACTTGTTGAAATAAACCACAAACCTTTGAATATTACAAAAATTATTTCTTTTTTTTTAGTATTTATTTTATTATTTTTAACAAACATATAAAACATATCACAGTAATAATTAAAACAAATACAGAGTTGCCAAGCCACATTGACCATTATTAATTTACATACCAAAATTATATCAACCAAATACACTTGATAGGTTAAAATAACCTATGTCACCCATAATTTACTTTCCTTTCCCCTCCCCTTTACATATTGATAATACTGATTAGCATCCATCCAAGTGCACCAGATCCTAAGAAATGTATGTGGTATTCCTCTGGCTTCATAAGTAAGTTTAATAACTGGTAACATCTTTTTTAATAAATTCATCCATTGGGAAGCAGCAGGGGATTCGATTACACTCAATTCATTACAATAACCTTTTTAGCATAGAACAATAATATTTTACACAATATATGAGTTTTACTTTGAGACACAATTTCCTCCATGATGCCAAGCAGGCACAATTCTGGCGTAACAATATAAGGGATCGCAATCTCTGGGCATGTCCACAACCTATTAAACAAATCAGATAAAGGAAATTGGCACAGAGGGCACGATGACGATCTGCCCGAATATATTTTACTTAATTTAGCTGGATTATAATAGAGCTGATGCAAAATCTTAAAATTGACCAACTTATCCCTCGTAAAGATTAAAAAATTGTATAGGGAGTTCATATTTTCTTCCCACTGTTAATCTGTTAAAGATGGAATGATCCAATGCCATGTGTCCACAGCTACACAAGAGGGTGATGGAGATATATTCTGTAGAGCCTTATATAAATTAGTTACCAATTTCCTAGAGTGCGTTTTCCTCAATATCGAATTAATGGGATACAGTTGGTACTCTATCTTATATAAACCAAATTGGGCTCTAAACACATGCCTTAAGCTGGAAATATCGAAATTGACTAATATTCTGTCACTCAGTATATTTCATAAGTTGTACCAAAGATTTTAGTTCCCCTTTTTCCAAAATGTGTCCAAGTGTTTTTATCCCCAATTTAACCCAATATATACAGTCTGGCATTGACCAAAGAAAGGGAAAATAGGAGTTACCCCATAACAGTGTGTTTGGCACCAGTAAATATGGAGCTAGTTTCAAAACTTTCATAGACTCTTGCCAAGCACGTATATAATTATGCACCACTGACGGAATTTACATAATGGGCTATGAGCCAATGCTTCCATAGAGCCCACAATTGAAGCCTGTAATAATGTACTTGGATCACCCCCATCTTGAGCAAACCATGCATGCAAATTTGACAGCTAAGCAGCTAAATAATACAAGTATAGATCCGGAGGTTGTAAAACTCCTCTATCTAATGGAACTGACAGAGCTTTCCAAGAAAGTTGAGGTTGTTTACCTTCCAATCCATTACAAATGAAGATACAATACCATTAACCTCAGTAAAGAAAGATTTAAGGATTGATACAGGAGAATTACATAAAAAATATAAAAATTTAGGAAGAAAGGTCATCTTAAATAAATTATTCCTGCCCCATAAAGTAATTGGAAGCAACTGCCGTATCTATGTAGTGGACTGGAACTCCATAATCAAAGGGTCGAGGTTGAGTTCTTGAAACTGTGAATCTTGCAAAGAGACTTTAATGCCTAAATAATGAATTACACCAGTCCAAACTAATGGAATATTACTAGGTCGTTTAAATATGGATATATCATCTATGGGCATTATTTGAGACTTATCCCAGCTAACCTGAAGGCCAGAGTATAAACCAAATTCTTGAACCAATTCTAACACTTTCTGTAAGGAATCATATGGGTCTGCCAAAAATAGCAATATATCATCTGCATAGAGAGCTATTTGCTCCTCTACAGCATTATATTGAAGCCCTCTCAGACCTGTAGTCTGTAGTCTGATGGATAGCTATTGCTAACGGCTCTATTGCCATAGCAAATAATAAAGGGGAAAGAGGGCAACCTTGTCTTGTTCCCCGATTTAACTCAAAAGGTGAAGATACTAAATTATTCACTCTAATCATTATTTATCAAAGAAATAGGATGGTAGGAACTACATAATTCTGGATCTTTGTCCATTTTATGTATCAATACAATAAGAGCAGAGGACAAAGGGAGTTCCTGCACCTTAAATGCATCTTCATACATATACAGCAAGCATGGAATCAAGTAATCAAAAACTGATCTATACCACTCAGGGGGTAAACAATTATTTCTAAATGCCCTGTGGTTATTACTGATCTGCTGTAAGGGGAAATTTAATTTGAATCTTTTGACATAGCATTGACATATAATGGCAAAGTTAATACATTTTTAAACTGTGATCAGAAACCCTATTCCATTTGTGTGTGTGTTTTTTATATAAATATCTGTGTTCTGACACGAGAAATTGGGAACAGAAAGACAGCTATGTAAAAGACATGTAAAGAAGTATGTAAAGCATTGTGTAAAATTAAGAAGAGATTACTTCTGCTACGGTGATATGGAGTATTTTTGGACTCGGACTTTTAGTAGCCTCAGGGTATAAATAAATCCTGAATAAAGAGCTTTTTTTCCCATGCCAAAATGGTGTTTTCCCCTTTAAAACTGTGACCAGAAAAATTCAGGCTTTAATAATAACCCCATAAAAGTGTGTAATAAAAGGGGCAATGTAGCTACCCTTTCAATACAAAGTTCAATGCATGGAGGTTGTTATATGCATATGCCAATTGTTATAGTGTAAAGGGAAGGGGCTGTTTATACTGAGCTCACTGTCTCTGTTTAAACTAACACAGCTAATTACATGAGAGATATAGTGAAATGAATAATGTTCTAATAATACATTATATAAAAAACTTTATTAAAATAACAGAATAAATAAAAAAGTTTTTTTGTTCATGTTTTGCCTTGTAAAATGGAAGATTTGCATAGCATTAGTAATTACGAAAAATGTTGATAAAGTTGATTAGGTCTTGATAAAAGGTAAACCACTATCCATGCAAATTAAACTATAAACTACAGAGCTAAATTCTATTGAGAGAATCTCAAACTTCTGCCTGTTTAATGGGATAGTATACACCCTGTTAAGGTGTGTAGGGGATTTCTAAAGTAAAGGAGTGAGGCAAATAATCCAAATAAGGCAGGAAAAGGACAGAGCAGGTGAGGAACAGGACTGGAGGAGTGAAGCAGGAATGAGTGGATGGAGAACAAGAGACAGAATAACATGGGCATAGAGACAGGACAGGATTGGATTGGTGCAGGCAATAAGATCAGGAATGTCGAACAGGTGGCAAACTGGGTGAAGACTGGAACAGGAATTAATTGAAGCAAGATTAGGACCAGAAGAGAAAACAGTACAAGGTGTAAGGAACAGGTCAGGAACAATGCATTTAATAATGTACATTTATATTTTAAATATTTTCAAATAATGAATACAAGCTCAATGAAATTAATTATGGACAGTTAATTAATATCAATTGTTTTAATTAAACATTATCAGTTAATCCCAAATAATACATTCATATTATCATTCCTACCACTGAACCCAATTTATGTTACAAACCAACATCACATCTCACCAGTCTGATATTTTTTTTGGTTTGCCTTGATTGATATTCTCTTAGTGCCAATTGACATTCTAGCACTGTGACACAATAATTAATGGTGCTAGATCTTATAACCCTTGGAAATCCACTTGCATGATGCAATTGCAATAATAGATGAAAGGATAGGTATTGGTTCTGGAGACCAGTTATGTAGAAGCTTTGCATTACGGGCTATTATAATCCAATTTTTAAAGTTCTCTGTAATAATACAACTGTACCTTGTATATGAGCCAAACTAAGATATAATCCTTATTGGAAACATAATCATCCTATTGGGTTATTTAATGTTTGTATCATTTTCTAGTAGACTCAAGGTTGAAGATTCAAATTATGGAAAGATATATTATCTGGAAAACCCCAAGTCCCCATACCTTTACTGCACATTACAGGGGAACAGAAAGAACATTTTTCTGTATCAAAAAAAAGACACAATTGGAGAAATATTTATCTAAAATTGTAATGGTTAAAACAATTAATATTCTGTTTGCTTAAATCTCAACAGATTTTCAGTTGTGTGATTTACATTTATATATATATATATATATATATATATACAAACTTTTTTTATATTTACACATATATTTTTTGCATAGAAATCACAGTAAAAAGATTACATTTGTGGTAAAGGTCACAATTGCTATTTTGCCATTATTTTTTTCACGAATCACAGCAATTTTTTTATGATAATTAGTAAACCAGCTGAGGGAAACAACATTATGGAACTCTATCCCAGTTTAATAAACAAATTATTCAGTATTGTAGGTTTGTAAATATTTTCCAATGACCACATCGATCAGGTCCAACTGTACACAGTAACATGTTAAATAATAATTGCTGAAGACAGTTTGCATTTAAATGTAATTCTGATATTTCCAAATGAAAACCTAAGAGATGGATTATAATGAGTGAAGAACTCCATCTCCATTGATAAAGTTATCAATCCATTTAAAACTTAATGGTAATAGAGAGTAGCGATAAGCATTCAAATGCAGTAGGAGTCTAATCATAATAACATTATATAGCATGTATAGTATGCATTACACAGATTACACAGATTTTAACAAATGTTAAACATTTACATTTGTTTTTACACCAGACCTGCAATCGCTTTTCCCACCAGAAGACCTAAAGAATATGGAGCACTCAGAAGAAATCCTCAAAAACATACCAATTACGGGGGGCGTGGCGCAGACTTGAGCATACCTGTTTCTTGTTGGCTCCGGCCCAGCTAAACCTAAAAGCTTCTGTTAAGCACACTTTTATATGCAGAAAAGCATATGTCTGCATTTGACTTTGTTATTTCCATCATGACATTGACACTTCTCAATCACAATGTGAAGGGCTTTAATATTCCAACTAAGCGTTCGATAGCATTTCGAGATTACAAGTCTAAACATGCAGATATTTTATTTTTACAGGAGACTCATTTTTCTGCTACCTCGCTGCGATATGTTTGCATATAAATCTGAACTTTAATTTGCTGTCAGAGGTCAGAGATACGGAGGGTCGCTACATCATTGTTATGGGTCATCTTCAAGATCAAGAAATCACTGTGGCCTCCTTATATGCCCCTAATGAAAAGCAGGATTTGTTTTTTCAATCTTTTTTTCAGATACTGGACATGCATCGTAAGGTTTTGGTAATCATTGGAGGGGATTTTACTGTGGTTATTAATGCATATTGGGATAGAATGTCCTCTCATAGGACTGCTCAGTCAGTTTCTAGAGGTTGTTCGCGTAAGTTATCACAACATGCACTAGACCATTCATTAATAGATGCCTGGAGAGAGGGTAATGTGGGTAAAAAGGATTTTACTTTTTATTCCATACCGTACAAGTTGTACTCACGTATTGATATGATGTTTATTTCTCGTAACCTTATTCCTTCTATGAGGTCCTCTAATATTCACTCCTCAGTTTGGTTTGATCATTCTATGGTAATCACTCGGCTCCAGCTTCCCTTTCACAGTTTACGACAATTTCAATGGAAACTAAATAATTTTCTGTTACTTGATCCACAGTTATCGGATCAGATCTCCTCTCATCTTATTGAATATTTTAAACTGAATTGCACACCTGATGTTACTGTACAGGTTACCTGGGATGCCCATAAGGCTTATGTTAGGGGGCTTCTTATCCAAGCTGCGTCCTGAAAAAAGGCTGATGCACTATTAGCGCGAAAACAATACGTTTTTAAGAAATCCCTATACCAAGCTTAGGGTTGCAAATAATATACTTACTGCCAATCCCTGTACTATTATATCTGAGTTTACTAAATTTTATATATTATATTCCAAAAAGACACAATTTTCTCTTCACCATGCAGACTCTTTGTTGTCATCAATAGTACTACCCAAATTAACACCTGACCAACAAAAATTGTTGTCTGACCCTATTACCCTTCAGGAGATTCTTGATGCAATTAAAGTTTTAAAACCGACTAAAGCTCCTGGTCCGGATGGACTCACCGGTGCATATTACAAGAAATTCAAGAATATTTTGGCTCCTCATCTACTCGCATCTTTTGTCAATCTTGCTAATGGGCAACAGCTATCGCCTGAAGCTTTAATGGCTTATATAGCCTTGTTACCTAAACCGGGTAAAGATACAACTCAATGTGGTAATTTTAGGCCAATCTCAATACTTAACTTGGATGTAAAAATTTTGGTGAAGGTTTTAGTTTTACGTTTAAATAAGTTTATTCCCTCACTGATTGACATAGATCAGTCTGGTTTTGGTCCAGGAAAGCATACATATGATAAATTGTTCAATGTTATTTGGTCGGCTTCCCAATCGAACACCTCCTCTATGATCCTATCTTTGGATCTTGAGAAGGCGTTTGATTCGGTATATTGGGACTATTTGTTTTATATTTTACAATATATGGACTCCCCATTTACCTTTTTGAACTATGTTACTGCTCTCTATAACACTCCAACAGCTCAAATTAGAACCTTGGGCCTTCTCTCTCAACCATTCAGTATTCATAGGGGCACACGTCAGGGGTGCCCGTTGTCCCCCACTCTGTTCTTATTGTCTATAGAACCACTTGCGGCTTTGATTAGGGCCTCGTTAGATATATCTGGTATTT
This sequence comes from Xenopus laevis, assembly GCF_017654675.1. Taxonomy (NCBI): domain Eukaryota; kingdom Metazoa; phylum Chordata; class Amphibia; order Anura; family Pipidae; genus Xenopus; species Xenopus laevis. Next base: position 26,387,429 of record NC_054388.1, on the reverse strand, counting down.
GCATTGGGGCCATAGAGTATAAATGCACCTTGTTTGCAGATGATCTGATACTTACTTTAACAAGACCTATGACGTCCTTACCAAATTTGCTAGGGAAGTTTGGTAAATTAAGTTAGGTTTTTGCCTGAACCAATTAACCAATTAAATCAAACTTTTTTAATAATAAACAAGGTCAAATCATAGATTCTAGTTTGGTCTGAATTAAAAAATTTGAAAAATTTGGATTTTGATAAATAATAAATAACCCCCTAACTCTTCCATTGGTGTTTGTAAACCACAAGGTATGAATTCCCAATAATCAGTTTGCAGCTAGTGTATAATCAAGTTTTATTTCATAGTTTATGAATACTCTATAATGTTTGTGCAGGAGCTTAATTTTTGTGTTGAAACCAGAAATGTTTGATCATGCCAAATTGATATTCAGTTCAGCTAATTAAGCTGATTTTGATTTTACAGTCTAGTGGAATGCCAAGGCGCTCTCTGTGGAGACGCCCACCACGGTGATCCTCTTCCTCCAGCGCAGTGTTCTCCTATAGGCAAGGTGGCGTGCACTTCCGGGTTTTACTCTCCGTTTTAATGACGTCATCACGTTTCGGCGTGAAAGTTTAAAAAGTTTAAAAAGTTAAAAATCATTGCCCATTGTTAGGTGTAATTTTGTTAGTTCCTGGGTGCACTTCACTATCTGATAACCTCTGGTTTTGATCCCCGCCTGTCTGACTTTGCTTGTACTTTGCCTATACCAGCCTCTGCCTGCCTGACTATTATTGAACTCTGCCTGTACTGACCTCGGTCTGATTGACCTTGCTTGAACTCTGTCTGAACTGCCCACTGCCTGTCTGACCCTGCTTAAACTCTGCCTGTACTGACCCCGGCCTCCCTGACCACTCTTTTCATCTATTCCCTGAATTGTTGCCTTCCGTCCAAAACCTCAGTAACAACTATGACCCTTTGCCTGTCCAGGACTCTTGCTTGGCTCCTTTCTTATTAAGACCTGGTGGCATCTGAGTAGTTGAGGGCTCCTCCCGAGCTTAGCACCTGTTCTGGTTCTAGGGAGCCGATCGTGACACCCCTCCTCCTTTTCTATTGCCTCTGTCCCTCTGAAACAAAGTATAGCTGCTGATATTAACTGCCCAGTCATGTGACTTATTCAGCCATGTTCTGGCCACACTAAGAGCATCATATTTTCCCTCCAGAACCAGCACTCCTATTTTACCAGTAAACTCCTACATACATTTTATACTGGTACCATATTTAACAAATGACATGTGGTCCTTCCTATCTTTAATAGTGCCCCCAAACAAATCTCTTCCCCATTTTCCTTCCTTTGCCACCTCTCTCATCTAACCTGTCTTCCACTGAATCTTTTACTAAACCTTCTCCCCATGCCTAGTTTAAAATTTCCTCTAACCTTCTAGCCATCTTCTCCCCCAAAACAGCTGCACCATCATCATTGAGGTGCAGCCCATCCCTAGTAAAGAGCCTGAAGCCCAGTTCTCCAAAAACCCAAAACCCTCCTCCCTACACCAATCTCTCAGCCATGCATTAAGCTCCCTCTGTCTTAGCGTTGCTTGTGGCACAGGTAATATTACCCGACGTGACGCCTGCGTTTTTGCGCAGAGCGTCGGATCGCAGCGGAATCGTCCGTGGAGTCCTGCCCTTAAGGCTTTAAATGCTGCTTAACACTTAATTCACATGCAATAAGCCCCCTCGAAGCATTAGGCCCTAAAGGGACAACCCTTTAGAGATGTCAGGGTACAGGGACCCTATGAATGAGGTGAAGCTAGTGTGCAGGATAGCCACTTTTACAGCACTTTCTAAAGAAAGTGAGTCAGTGTCTTAGCTAATAAGAGCAGCTTTAAGCTCCACCATAAGGATAGAAGGGAGTAGCTCTCCCTCAAGCCCTCCTTGCCTGTAGTGAAAGGATCACAGTACCGACAAAGGAATTTGGTTATTGTTCTATCCCTGTTCCACGTCTGCTGTAGGGGATCAAGTATACATGAGGTACTGACAACCTGGAAGGTATATACTTCAACTCCCCGTGCTATCCCTTAAGTGGTGTCATTTATACTATGTCTGTTACATCCTTGATTGTACCTGTCATTTATATTGATCTACCGCATGTGTGAGTATTATCAACCCTGTGGCACTTTATACTTCAATAAAGCCTGTTCTATTGTTTTGCAAAGAACCCCTGGCATCCATTTTATATTCCTTTACACTTTTGGCAGTACTGAGTTGTAGTTCAACAACATCATCACATGCTCTTTCCACTTTGCGAAAGCCCATACTGGTGAAAGAGGTTCCCATGTAGCCCATGCTCTATCACTCTAGTTGGTATTTGTCTATTTAAGCCAAATTTGGGTTACTCAAACATCTGCTAGATTTAATGATATAAAAAGATCAGACCCCAAATATATTTTTTATGCAAACTGTCAGATGATGAAGCATCAGAATAAATAAATTGGCATTACATCACGTTTTGAGACAAAAGACCCGGGAAACATAATGCAATACTTAATCATTCAAAATGTGAGACAAGATAAAAGTACACAATGAAAGCAAAGTTATGCTTCAGAGGGAACATGGGTTCCTTGCACCTCTTTGGTAAACAATAAGGTCGGTCTAGTTCTGCTTGAACCCTTGCTATATATTGTGAGCCCATTTTAAATATTTTTTACCACATAATTTAAGCTGCAGCGAAGGATGGGAGTTACAGTTGAAGGTTGTTACTTTTGATGGGCACAATTATCTTTTAAATGTCTGTGAGTACCCAAACAATAACCACAGTTGGTAATCTGGAATATTCTGTATGTGAGTCACTGGAGTCTGCTGTGCTTTGTCATTTTTAATGTGGCTTTAACACCTGAGAGATTATTTGTTTAAAGATAATTGCTCAATAAAACAAAGCTGACATGCTCCAAGTGCTACAACGTATTTTTCAGCTTTACTGGACAATAAAATATACTTGCAAGATATCGAGACTTGCGTGCACAATTGTCTCACAGCTCACTTGTCCTTCGGCACATGGATCGCGTCTCCATTGTTTATTTAAAGTCAATAGTTTATCCAAAGGTTACCAGAAATCCCCTTTCTTTGCTGGCTCCAAACACTCGTTCTCCTCCGAGTCCAACAAACCTTCTTTCACATATAGTTGAGACAGCTCTAAAAAAAGCTTAAGGGGAATAAGAAGTATACAATTCTGCATATCTGAGAGTCTGGAGAGTGGGCTTACTTTTAAAAAAGAAAGCTAAACTTACTACACTATATTTTTATTTGTATACTAAGGTATCAGATTTGAAACGCCCATGTAGTTCTACCCTTAGAGCTCATTTTCTAAGATATCGCATTGCTGTGCTCTGTACCATCCATAATTGTATTACTACAGTTTATTGATATTATAGAGCGTTATTTCAGTTCTAACTCCCATGCAGCACAGATAAAAAAAACCTACTTTCAGACAGCACCTTTATATTCTACAACTATTCAGTTTTTTCCTTCTACTTCAGATAACAGTTCGATACACTGAGCTTTACTAATTGACAAAGCAAGAATCATGTCACAGTCACCTCAAGCTGTCTTCATTTTTCCTCTTTCTTAAATACATTTGCTGGCATCTCAAAATTCAATGAAAGACAATTCTTAACTTTTTGTTTTCTTTTTAAAGCAATACTAAGAACCACAGTATGGCTCTTTAATGTTATGTGCTCAGCGCCTGATTCATAATAAATTTATATTATAGTTATTATAGAAACAGTTGGCTTTAACAAGTTGATTATGCTCAAAGTTGCTCAAAAAAACGCTTTTGATCCTTGTGTGCTTTCCATAATAACACTCCATAATGACATTAAAAGTAGTAAAAGATGGACAGGGTATTTTGGCCTGTTTTTCCATTGGACGACAATGTTGGTAATAATGTACTCTGTGACGTTGGCTTAAGAAGTTGACCAAGTAATTAATAACAGATGTAGGAAATTTGCCAATGCTGGCTCTGGGGAGCTGGGGGACATTTGATGGCTTTGAATGGGCCAATAGTGCACCATGAGAAAACCTGGTAGGCTCCACTAGCCCCGGACTGCTTCCTGCCTGGAACTGTGGCATGGGGACAAATTTGCAGCCTCTGCTGTGGGGCGCTGGGAGGGCTTGCATAAGGGTTAGGAGCCCTTGGTGGGCCCAGGATACCCCAGTCCAACACAAAATTGCTGTAAAGATGCAGTCCTGATATTGGAGCCTACAGCTATTTTCACACTGCCAGATTTATTTCTAGTTCCTCTTTTAGTTTGCTTATACAGTACATGCACTGCTTTTCATACTTCACAATGGTCATTTACAATCTATTTCAAAAGGAAACTCGTATATACAGTATCAGTAAGCATTGTTAAACTTTATGAATGGCTAGGTGTGGGAATAAAAAGTGATATTTTTGTAACAGGAAAATTAGTTAACAAATAATATACAGTATACAGGTATGGGATCTGTTAAACTGCATGCTAAAGACCTGTAGTTTTCTGGATAACAGATCTTTGCATAATTTGGGTCTTACCTTAAGTCTACTAGAAAGCCATGGAAACATTAAATAAACCCAATAAACTGGGTTTGTTTCCAATAAGGCTTAATTACTTCTTAGTTCGGCTGAAATACATGGTAATGTTTTAATATTACAGAGAAAAAATTAAAAAAATTTAAATATTTGGATTATTTAATTATAATGGAGTCTATGGGAGATGGCCTTTCCATAATTCTGAACTTTCTGGATAATGAATCATATACCTGTATATTTTTCAGACGACATTGCTTTATTCTACCGTTTTTATGTTTATTTCTTTGCATATTGTCATGGTTAATTGAAGCTTTATTATCTCCTACCTCGGAATGTACTCAATATAATCCAGGTTAGGACAATGCTCCTAAAAATGACATTTTGGGGCCGATTCATGAAGCTCGAGTGAAGGATTCAAATTAAAAAAACTTCGAATTTCGAAGTGTTTTTTGGGCTACTTCGACCATCGAATGGGCTACTTCGACCTTCGACTATGACTACGACTACGAATCGAACGATTCGAACTAAAAATCGTTCGACTATTCGACCATTCGATAGTCGAAGTACTGCCTCTTTAAAAAAAACTTCAACCCCCTACTTCGGCAGCTAAAAGCTACCGAAGTCAATGTTAGCCTATGGGGAAGGTCCCCATAGGCTTGCCTAAGTTTTTTTGATCGAAGGATATTCCTTCGATCGTTGGATTAAAATCCTTCGAATCGTTCGATTCGAAGGATTTAATCGTTCGATCGAAGGAATAATCCTTCGATCGTTCGATCGTAGGATTTGCGCTAAATCCTTCGACTTCGATATTCGAAGTCGAAGGATTTTAGTTCCTAGTCGAATATCGAGGGTTAATTAACCCTCGATATTCGACCATTCATACATCTGCCCCTTTAACTCAATTTAGCCACACTAACGTGTTTAGTTGTAACTCTAGGGAAACTTAGTATTTTTTGTTTATCTTTTTTGTTCTTGTAGAATCCATTTTTACAATCTATGTAATGTAAAATTCAAAACCAAATAAAAGTACCAGAAAATATATATTTTTAGAATCAAATAATAGTTTTTCTGAACAAATATGTGTAAAATATTTACTATTGCTATACTATGAATTTTCTTCATGAATCATCAGCTTTATAGCAGTTTGTTGTCCAGTTGTATGAGAATGAAGGCCTGAATCTTAGTCAAGAAGACACATTTAAGTGTTTGTGTGTATAAAATAAAATTATAGAGTCAATATAATTATAAGTTTATATTTCATTTGTGTGCTTCTGATATTACTGCTCTATGTGCTAATATTTGTTTTTCTCATCAGTATTCTGGCATATTGCTAGGTTTTTTTTAAGAAGAATTTCAGCTTCAGCAGATTTAAGATACACTGCAATTTTAGATTTCCAGTATTGTCTGTGTACCAGTTATTGTAAAAAGTCAAACACCTACACAGCCTTAGAGACATAAATAATTTATATGTAACCCACATGCAGCCCTTGGAGAGCAGGAGAGAATTGCAAAAAGCAATGATATTTTTCTTGTGCTTCTTGAGTTATATATATTTTTACTGCAACATGTACCATTTCAGAGGACCAATAGATGCTGAAAGTAGATAATTCAGCTTTTTTAGAAAATAAGGATAATCAATTTCTGCAGATGCAGCTTGAATCTCTTGATGACTCTACATATTTGTGTTTGTAAACAGATGTTTTACTTGCTTACTGTATGTGTCTAGTTTTGCATTATTTATTCGGTGTATGTACCAAATAAAAAAAATCCTACTAAAAGGTAAAAATATTACACAGTAAAGAATCTGAGTGTGTATGAAAACATCTGAATAACAGACTATATGTGGAGAAACCCACATTATCAATAGGACACAGAGGGGCAGATAAATACTGCTTTTAATTGCAAGCTTTAATACAAATTAATGTAAACAAGGCTCCAGGGCCTGGTGGCATACACCCCCGGGTTCTAAGAGAGCTTAGTTCAGTTTTAGACCAGCCCTTATTTCTGATTTTCTCAGATTCACTGTCATCTGGTATGGTGCCTATGGATTGGAGAAAAGCTGATGTTATTCCAATATTTAAAAAGGGATTACGATCTCAGCCTGGCAATTATAGGCCAGTAAGCTTGACATCTGTGGTGGGCAAATTATTTGAAGGCTTGTTAAGGGATCCCATTCAAAATTTTGTCCTAATGAATGGCATTATGAGCAACAATCAGCATGGCTTTATGAAGGATAAGTCATGTCAGACGAATTTGATTGCATTTTATGATGTGGTAAGTAAGATTCTGGATAGTGGGGGGGCAGTAGATGTGATCTATTTGGATTTTGCTAAAGCGTTTGATACTGTGCCCCACAAACGACTGCTTTCTAAACTAAGGTCTGTTGGGCTTAATGCAGTCGTTTGCACTTGGATAGGAAACTGGCTACAGGATCGGGTACAGAGGGTGGTTGTTAATGGGACATTCTCTACTTGGAGTAAGGTTCTTAGTGGGGTCCCCTAGGGCTCAGTATTGGGTCGACTTTTATTTATCTTGTTCATTAATGACTTAGGGGAGGGTGTTATAAGTAATGTATCAGTGTTTGCAGATGACACAAAATTATCCAGCCCAATTAATTCTATCCAGGATGTGGCATCCTTGCAACATGATCTTGACAAACTGGCAATCTGGGCAGCTAAGTGGCAAATGAGATTCAATGTTGATAAATGTAAAGTCATGCACCTGTGATGTAAAAATATCCAAGCCACTTATACCCTTAATGGGACTGCACTAGGCAAATCCATTATGGAAAAGGGCCTTGGAGTCCTTGTAGATGATAAACTTGGCTGTAGCAAGCAATGCCAGTCGGCAGCATCAAGGGCAAATAAGGTCTTGAGCTGTATTAAAAGGGGCATAGAGTCAAGGGAGGAGGGGGTCATTCTTCCACTGTATAGAGCACTTGTAAGGCCCCATCTAGAATATGCAGTACAGTTTTGGTCTCCATTACTCAAACAGGACATTATTGTATTAGAGAGGGTACAGAGGTACTAAGCTGGTAAAAGGTATTGAAAATCTTAGCTATGAGGAAAGACTGGCCAAATTGGGGATGTTCACGCTGGAGAAGAGGCGCTTAAGGGTTGATATGATGACTATGTATAAATATATAAGAGGATCATATAATAATCTCTCTAATGCTTTATTTACCAGTAGGTCTTTCCAGCTGACACAAGGTCACCCATTCCGATTAGAAGAAAAGAGGTTCCGCCTAAATATTCAGAAGGGGTTTTTTACAGTGAGAGCTGTGAAGATGTGGAATTCTCTCCCTGAATCAGTTGTACAGGCTGATACATTAGATAGCTTTAAGAAGGGGTTGGATAGCTTTTTAGCAAGTAAGGGAATACAGGGTTATGGGAAATAGCTCATAGTCCAAGTTGATCCAGGGACTAGTCCGATTGCCATTTTGGAGTCAGGAAGGAATTTTTCCCCCTCTAAGGCAAATTGGAGAGGCTTCATATGGGTTTTTTTTTTTGCCTTCCTCTGGATCAACTGGCAGATAGGTAGTTAATAAAAAAAAAAAAAAAAAAAGGTTGAACTCGATGGTTTTTTTCAACCTTACTTACTATGTTACTATGTTATGTTACTAAGTATTATTTATAAATAGAGGTATGGCACCTGTTATTCAGAATGCCAGGATCTGGGTTTTTTGGATAAGAGATATTTCTGTGATTTGGATCTCCGTAAATCTACTGAAAAAGAATAAGATTGTTCTGCCTCCACTAAAGATGAAATTATCTTTATTGGAATCAAATACAAGGTATTGTTTTATTATTTCCAAGAAAAAGGTAGAAATTGTTTCTACTCACCGTTATTTCATTTCCAAGTCACTCTCATGGCAGCATTCACAACCATGGGTAATCCCTCCCCTTTTAGGTCATTGGACAGGAAAACACAACACCCTTATAAAGCCCCCACTTCCTATACCTCCCACAGTCTTAGTAACAAGCCATTGTAGGGTGGGAGGTTGGTGAATGTTGCCATGAGAGTGACTTGGAAATAGAAATTATGGTAAGTAGAAACAATTTCTACCTTTCCCAAGTCACTATGGCAGCCATTACCAACACGGGAACTCCTTAAGCAAAAAGAAGGGTGGGACTACAACAATCTGCTGCATAAGCTATTTAATCACACTTTAAATGAACTGTATAACAGACTGAAGAACTTTTCTTCCAAATCTGGCCTTTTGGGAATGAAGCACATCCAATTTATAATTTCGTACAATGGTTGTAGCCGACAACCGGGAGGGGTGTATGTATGGATGCTGGGTTTTCATTTGGAGGGGTTGAACTTGATGGACTTTGTCTTTTTTCAACCCAATTTAACTATGTAACTAACTATGTAACCATCTGACTGCTCTGCAGATCACCTCTGGTGGGGCCCTGGCTTCGTCACACAGGATGTAGCTAAAGTCCTGGTTGAGTGAGCCTGAACGCTTTCGCTGCCATCTGATTTGGTACTTTTATTGCCAGACCATTTTTGAACATTTTGTACTCTTTCACTTTAAGGGTGTTTCCTGGGGGGTCTTTTAGTCTACCCAGGAAAACAATATATGGGGTTTTTTTTTTGTTTTGTTTTTTGAGCTGAGCTTCCAAAATGTGCTAGAATTTGGTGTAATTCCACTTCTGTAAAAAAAAAATATAGGCTTCTAAGTGTCTAATATAATGAAAAAAAATCATGTTTCACATAGTACAATCACATATATCAGAAACATAATTTAGTTTATGTATGAGAACACAGCCAATTTGGAAAGGTCTATGTTTCCTAAATGCACCAATACCAAAAATATATAGTTTTATGGAGATTTCTCACTTGTATAGATCAAAATCTCCAAGCAGTACACTACCAAATTTCCAAAGTGTACCGTATAAACGGCATACTTCTGATTTCAAGACTGAACATACCACTAACAGTAGGTGTACCCTGGAAAACTACCCATTATTAGAAATAACAGGTTCTAGAGAATCAAAAATGGGTAAATATATCTATGTACTCAAAACTACTAAGTTGCAATTCTTTTCTAAAGTTATATTTTTTTATAGAAATTGGTGAATTTTTTGAAAAATTACCTCAAAGCTTCCAATCTACACCATCATATCTCCCACACATCATTAGGTACCAATGTAAAACACCCTACATTTTAATGCCAGGAGTCGACTGAAAAGTTTGATGCCTAATATGCATAGGTGTACCCAAGTATGTGGCAAATAAGGGCCCCAAAATGTAGACACCCCATTCAAGCTATCAGTTCTGTAGTTCCAGATGCTGCAAAAGCAACACATTTACATGATTTTGGGGGGGGGGGGCAAAGGTAGAAAAAAGTACGTTCACCCGAGAAAACCATATAGTTTTGTAAAGTACACATTTTAGTGACATTTCCAAAATCCCATCAAAACTTTCCCCCTGCAACATCTTGTTTTCCTATATACTATTAGATATCAAGATAAATCACCCCAAATATTAAAGCCCTGGGTCTGCTGAACAGTTTGATGTCCAATATGTATAGATTTACATAAGCACGTGGCATTTAGGGGCCCAAAAACTAAGACCCCCACCATTTGGTCTGTCATTTTTCAGGTACTGCAAAATTAATTACATTTACATCATTTTGAGGTGGGCAAAGGTAGAAAAAAGCACATACCCCCCTGAAAACCATATATTTTCAGAAAGTACACATTCCCCCAATTCCAAATTGGGTATGCATGTCTTTCTACTAGGGATGCACTGAATCCACTACTTTAGATTCGTTCGAACCCCCAAATCCTTTGCGAAAGATACGGGCAAATACCGAACCAAATCCAAATCCTATTTTGCATATGCAAATTAGTGGTGGGAAGGCGAAAACATTTTTTAATTCCTTGTTTTATGACAAAAAAATAATTTTGTTTATCCTCCCCGCCCATTTACATATGAACATCAGGATTTGGATTCGGTACTGCCAGGCAGAAGGATCCAACCAAATCCGAATCCTGCTGAAAAAGGCAGAATCCTGGCCAAATCCCGAACTGAATCCTGGATTCAGTGCATCCCTACTTTCTACTCCAAAGCGCCAAGCCAGAAACCTTTCCAAAATTTGGCAATTTTGGGGACATTTCCAAAAATCACCTAAAAACTTCCACCCTGCAGCATGTTATTTCCCACATACCATTAGGTATCAAGAAAAATGACCCAAAATATGAAAGCCTGGGGTCTGCTGAACAGTTTGATGTCCAATATGTCATTCATGTCTGTCATTTCAGGTTCTGCAAAATCAATACATTTACATCATTTTGGGGTGGGCAAATGTAGAAAAGAGTACGTTAAACCCCAGAAAACCATATATTTTTGGAAAGTACACATTCCACTGAATCCAAATTGGGTATGCATGTCTTTCTACTCGAAAGCACCAAGCTGCAAACCTTTCCTAAATTTGGCACTTTTGTTGCCAAATCCAAAGATCACCTCAAAACTTCCAACCTGAAGCATCTTATTTCCAACATACTATTAGGTATCAAGATAAATCACGACAAATATGAAAGCATGGGGTCCTCTGAACAGTTTGATGACCAATGTACATAGGTTTATCAAAGTACGTGGCACGTAAAGCAAAGCGAAGCTGCGCTAGCATTGCCTAATTTGCATACAGCAGGACGTTAAAGTTCAATGGACGTATATGTTGCAGCAAATACATTACATAACACAAGCCCGGGAAACCTTGATAAAAGAAAATAGAGTTGTTATATTGCCCTACACATGAGCCCAGGGTATAGTTTATGTGCCATATGTTATGAAATGTAGGGGGGAAGCCTGTTACCCCAAAAAAATATTTACACTCTTTTGCAGCCTATCATCCTGAAAAAAAGAAAAGACGCCAGCGTTTTTTGGGACTTAGAAAATTTTTCAACTAAATTTTGAGGAAGTCCTATCTACTCTGTTGCACTTCGCCTGGTCTGAGGTGGTGAAGGCAAGTCTGGTGCAAGAGGTAACTTTCAGTAAAATCCACATCTTAGTGAATTCAGAGCGCAAATTAGCCAGGCATTAGGGAGCAAAGTACCGAGTCTATCTCCTTCACTAGCAAAGTTACGCCAGCGAAGTTCAAAATTATGTCACACTGGCAAATTTTCGCCAGCGTTAGTCACTTCACTCTTTAGTAAATTTGCCCTTATATCTTTGGAAAGTACACATTCTGACGAATCCAAAATAGGTAATTATGTTTTTCTACTCTAAACTACCATACTGCAAAGCTAAGCTAAAGGTAGACATTTCTAAAAATATTGCAACTGGCCACATTTATCTCACGCAATTTCTTATATACAATTGTAAAACAGTTTGATGCTCAATATGCATAGATATACCAAAGCAGCTGGCATGTGCAGACCCCAAATAAAAATAGTGCATTTGAAATTTCTCCGCTGTCTTCTGTGAACATAGACCAGTAAATGCGTATTATGTGCCAAAATACCCTCCTAACAGCTCAAAGATTGACAAAAATTATATATTTTTGTAAAGTACGTATTCTGATGAATACAAAATAGCTAGATATTTATTTCTACTCCAAACTATCATACTGCAAAGCTATGCTAAATAAAACATGACAAACAATAAAGCAAGCAAACTGCAATTAAATCACAAAAATAATGAAAATCAATGAAATAACAAAAACATAACATGGTTATTGGTCAGAAAGCTTGATTCAATAGTCATGCTGAGAAATCTACAGTTTTTAGGGGAAGAACAAGAAGTGAAATGATAAAATCAAAATCTAAGAAAAGGTAAGAAAAAATGTTTAAGTGTGTGTTTGTGTATGCATGTGTGTATACTTCTAAAAAGTGTGTGAATGTGTGTGTATATATGTGAAAAACTGCAAAAAAAAAGCCTGAAAAGAAATATAATAAAGCTAACTTAGTAAAATGTGTATTGTGTACATGAATGTTTGTGCAAATGTGTGTATAAGTGTAACATAAAGGCCACTGTCAGAGTGTCATTGACAGAGTGTATCGTGACCCACTCGTGGGAAATTTCCACCGAAAGAGCCAATAATGCCCGGCTTATGGCTCTTAGCTCCAGCACATTTGATGGCTGAGCATGCAGATCCCAACTTCCTTGGACTAGTGTGCCGAGCATGACTGCACCCTTTTGCCCAGTCAAAATCTCTACCCAGAGGGATCCTCACCAGTGCCAGCTATGTTTGTTTCTTTAGTGCATGGTTTTAATTCAGGCTTTACATACAAACACACTCCTGCACCCTTTTTAATCCATCTGTCCCTCCTAAAATGGGTGTAAACATTTAAATTCACAGTCCAGTCACATGTTTCGTCCCAGGTCCCAGTGATACCAATTATATTATAATTTCTAGAGCATGCAATTAATTCTAGGTCTCCCATTTTACCTGACAAACTTCATGCATTGGCCAGCATACAGCAGAGGTTACTACTTTTACTTTTTGAATTTGCATTCCTTAGTGGAGAATTATATGTTAAGTTAGTATTATTCTGTTTTTCTTGTAGCAGAGGGACCTCTTTAGCTGGTTAACTGTATGCCCCGCTCACTCCTCCCCCATGACCCTTTTAGAGCCTAATTTTAGATCTTAGATCCCTGAAATCACTCTTTAAGGCCTTCCATCTACCATTTATTTTGTCATTAGTACCGATATGTGCTAAGACAGTTGGGTCATGACCAGCCCCACCCAATAATTTGTCTACCCGATCACCCACATGCTGAACCCTGGCACCAGGAAGACAGCAAACTGTTCGGTTGTAGCGATCCAGATGACAGATTACCCTATCCACTTTCCTAACAATTGAATCCCCTACAAATACAACCTGCTTAGGCATGACTCTGCTCTCCTCCCCACCACTACTATAAAAACTGGTCTCCCGGCTGTTAGAGAGATCAGCCCCATCTAGAATTGCTAATCCAGAGTTCACTCCCATCTTCTTCACACAATCTGGCGAATCTGATGGGATGCATGAACCCTGGATTAACCTCCATTTTCCTTTTGCCCACCTTAGATTTTCTAATTGTCACCCAGCTAGCTGCCGCAATATCCTGCTGCTGTTCTATCCCCCCCAAACTATCCGACCCCGCTAGGTCCTGCTCAGCGAGCAAGAGACTCCTTTCAAGATTGTCAATTGACCACAGTGTTGCAATTTCTTGCTCTAGTGCTCTAACTGTAGTGCTCTTAATCTGATTTTTTTAAGGGTAGAGGCCGTCAGTTCAAGGCCACCCATCCCCCCAATACACGATCGAGGAAAAGATACCCCACGAGGAGGGGGGCGAAGAGGAAGACCGAAACGGCAGTAACAACTTCTATTTTTAACCTCTCTTCGCATTCCCTTATGGAGGCAGAAAAATGATTGCTACAAAGAGGTTTAACTTTTGTTCCGATGGTTAAATTCGATAGATTCAAATGGGACATTGATTTTTTACTATTGATCCGTTTGCTTAACCTTAAAGATCATTTTGGTGAAAATGCGAGTAATGTCGAAGGGTGTTTGAGTGATTTGAAATGAAAAAGTTATTGTTGCCCTCCCACCCAAAATGTAGCTATTTAATTATTTAAACAAGTAATTGATAAGGAGGTTAACTAGTGGTTAACTCCACCAATACGTATCTACGTGATTCTCCACATTTTCTAACGTGTATAAGAGACCTGAGTTTACCTACTAATGAGCCGTTATTGCTAGCAACAATTGATGTTGTTAACCTTTACACCAGTATACCCCAAGCGGTAGAAAAGTCCTTATTAGAGGTGGCAACATAGAAAGGTCCCCCTATACAATTTATACTTGAACTACTTAATATGCGTCTCACTTTTAATTATTTTAGATTTGAAAATAGTTTCTTTCAGCAAATATCAGGGACTGAAATGGGGGCGCTGATGTCGCCCTCATATGCAAATCTCTTTATGCATCAATTTGAGATGAATAATATTCTACCTAAATTTGGCGATAATATATTGTTATATAAACTTTTAATCAATGATATCGTTGTGATTTGGAGGAGTAGCCAATCGAGCTTTAACCATATGGTGGAAGCGCTTAATACATGTCATGACTCAAATTACGGCTATGTGTGGCAATGAACTTGAGTTTCTAGACCTTTATTTAACCTTGAGAGAGACAAAGATAGAGTACTCTCTCTTTCGTAAAAGTACTGATCGTAATACAATATTACATGCTAACAGTTGTCATGCACCAGCACTTAAACGTTCACTTCCCTTATCCCAATTTCTTAGAGTTTTGAGCAACAACTCAGAACATTGTAATTGTGAATTATCTCCATCAATCAGTCAGGCTATACAGGGCAATTGGAATATTATTAAAGCAGACCCTGGGTTGGAGTCATTATGCTCTGATCCACCACTTGTGGGCTATCGATGGGGCCAAAATTTGAGAGACATATGGGTTCTCAGTGACCCTGTGAATTGTTGATAAAAAAAAGTTTGTTAACCACATGGCTTCCAGCCAACAAGTCAGGATGCTTTAAATGTCCTTCATGTCTGTCTTGCAAACACATGACACCAGGAACAACTTTTGTGCACCCACATACTGGCCACAGATATAAAATTCGCCATCATATTACTTGTACAACGACACATGTCATTTATATCATTACTTGCTCTTGTGGGTTGTCATATGTCGGCAAGACAGACTCAATGCTTAGATTGCGAATGGATACCCATTGCTCAGCCATTAAAGTAGCCTACAGAGACCAAAAAACAACGAAACCAGTAGCAAGACATTTATTAAAGTGGGACACATGTTACCTACCTACCTGATCATTTCCCTATGCCCAAATGAGGTGGAGATCGTTCCTGGTTATTGCTACAGGGAGAGACATTTTG
Organism: Xenopus laevis; assembly: GCF_017654675.1. Taxonomy (NCBI): domain Eukaryota; kingdom Metazoa; phylum Chordata; class Amphibia; order Anura; family Pipidae; genus Xenopus; species Xenopus laevis. The sequence continues at coordinate 26,372,034 of NC_054388.1, read as the reverse complement.
GATTAAAAAATTGGGGACACTATCACCAGGGGGCCTCAATGAATTTTGCTCTTTAACTATTTTCTAGATAGACGTTAATTAATTTTTTTGTAACACCCACAAATTTATGTATTTTGGATGTTTTTGGTGGCTCAGTTAACCTTTAAACATAGTAACATAGTAAGTACGGTTTTTTTAATCTGCCTAACTGCTAGTTGATCCAGAGGAAGGCAAAAACCCATCTGAAGCCTCAGAGAAAAAATTCCTTCCTGACTCCAAAATGGCAATGGGACTAGTCCCTGGATCAACTTGTACTATGAGCTATATCCCATAACCCTGTATTCCCTCACTTGCTAAAAAGCAATCCAACCCCTTCTTAAAGCTATCTAATGTATCAGCCTGTACAACTGATTCAGGGAGAGAATTCCACATCTGCACAGCTCTCACTGTAAAAAAACCCTTCCGAATATTTAGGCGGAACCTCTTTTCTTCTAATCGGAATGGGTGACCTTGTGTCAGCTGGAAAAATCTACAGGTAAATAAAGCATTAGGCTAAATCCACACAGGGCGTTTTGGGGAGATTTGGTTGCCTGGCAACTAATCGCCTCATTTTTGCGGCGACCAATCTCCCCAAACACCTTCCCTGAATATGCGCCAGACGGCGCATATTCAGGGAAGGCTTTTGAGGAGATCGGTCACCACAAAAATGAGGAGATTAGTTGCCAGGCGACCGAATCGCACCAAAACGCCCTGTGTGGCCTAACCCGTAGATAGATTATTATACGATCCCCTTATATATTTATACATAGTTATCATATCAACCCTTAAGCGCCTCTTCTCCAGCGTGAACATCCCCAATTTGGCCAGTCTTTCCTCATAGCTAAGATTTTCCATACCTTTTACCATCTTAGTTGCCATTCTCTGTACCCTCTCTAATACAATAATGTCCTGTTTGAGTGATGGAGACAAAAACTGTACGGCATATTCTAGATGGGGACAAGTGCTCTATACAGTGGAACAATGACCCCCTCCTCCCATGACTCTATGCCCCTTTTAATACAGCTCAAGACCTTATTAGCCCTTGATGCTGCTGACCAGCATTGCTTGCTACAGCCAAGTTCATCATCTACAAAGAATCTAAGGTCCTTTTCCATAATGGATGTGCCTAGTGTAATCCCATTAAGGATATAAGTGGCTTGTATATTTTTACATCCCAGGCGCAAGACTTTATATTTATCAACATTGAATCTTATTTGCCACTTTGCCAGTTTGTCAAGATCGTGTTGCAAGGATGCCACATCCTGGATGGAATTAATTGGGCTGGATAGTTTTGTGTCATCTGCAAACACTGATACATTACTTACAATACCCTCCCCTAAGTCATTAATGAACAAGTTAAATAAAAGTGGACCCAATACCGAGCTCTGGGGGACCCCACTAAGAACCTTACTCCAAGTAGAGAATGTACCATTAACAACCACCCTCTGTACCCGATCCTGTAGCCAGTTTTCTATCCATGTGCAAACGACTTCATTAAGCCCAACAGACCTTAGTTTAGAAAGCAGTTGTTTGTGGGGCACGGTATCAAATGCTTTGGCAAAATCCAAATAGATCACATCTACTGCCCCCCCCCCCCACTGTCCAGCATCTTACTTACCTCATCATAAAAAGCAATCAGATTTGTCTGACATGACCTATCCTTCATAAAGCCATGCTGATTGCTGCTCATAATGCCATTGACTAGGACAAAATTTGAATGTGATCCCTTAACAAGCCTTTAAATAATTTGCCCACCACAGATGTCAAATTTATTGGCCTATAATTGCCAGGCTGAGATCGTAATTCCTTTTTAAACATTGGATTAACATGAGCTTTTTCTCCAATCCATAGGCACCATACCAGATGAAAGTGAATCTGAGAAAGTCAGAAATAGGGGCTGGTCTAAAACTGAACTAAGCTCTCTTAGAACCCGGGGGTGTATGCCATCAGGCCCTGGAGCCTTGTTTACATTAATTTTTACTAAAGCTTTATGAATCATATCCTGAGTCAGCCACTGACTAGATTGAGCTAAGCCATTAGTGCAGCTATAAAGTGAGCCTGGGAGCCTGAGACTCCTCTATTGTATACACTGAAGAAAAGAACTGATTTAACACATTTGCCTTTTCTGTATCTGTTACAACCATACTGGTACCATTATTTAATGGAGCAACACTCTCAAACTGCATCTTTTTACTATTAATATATTTAAAAAACTTTTTAGGGTTAGTTTTCACCTCCGGATTGCTGATTTACAACATTTATTACAGTTAGGGATGGACGAATTTGACCCGTTTTGTTTTGCCAAAAATTTGCCGCCAGCGAAATGTTGCAGATGGCCATTAAAGTCTATGGGCATCAAAAAAATGTTGTCACGCGGCTTTTTTTTTTGACGCGAGTCTTTTTTTTTGACTCACGCCGCCATACAAGTCTATGGGCGTCATTTTTTCGGCGAAACAAGGCGAAAAAATTCGCCCATCCCTAATTACAGTGTTTATATTCATTAAATGCAGCTTCTGTCCCAACAGATTTGTAGTTTTTAAATGCCTTTCTCTTCTTTCCTATTAACTTCTTTACTTCTGTATTAAGCCACTTAGGATGATTCTTAGAGCTTGAAGGGTCTTGAAGGTGTCTTCTTTTCATCTAAATTACTTTGATGCTTCTTGACTCAATGATGCCAATCAGACTAGTCCCAGTTTCAAGTTAGAGTTAAGAGTTAATTTCTGTCATCCTATGTTTTCTCTTGTGCTAATAAGGCATCCATCTGGATGAAATCTTATGTACTTGTCAGTACAACTGCTTCACAAAATGAATTTCACACTCCCACACCTTTTCGAACCTTATTATGGAACCCCCTTTCTTCTAATCTTAAAGCATCAGAGAGTTTAATGCATGGTACATTTATATATTAATACATAGTATTTATACATAGTTACCATTATCACACAAGCCCATCTTGGCCAAGCTTTCTTCCTAAGTGAGACCTTACACACCCTTTATCACTGTAGGCATTCTTCTTTCTCATTTCAATAGTATCCAGTCAGAGCACTGGAGACTTAAACTGCACTGCATCTAGATGGGTGGGGGTCTTACCAGTGCAATGCATATTTTTAAATTCCAGATTCAAGATCTTACATACATCAAGAAAGGAAAGCCCTGGAGCTATAAACGCAAGGGCTGTATGACAAGAGATCCAAATGACCAGCAGCCAAATTACACTGGTTTATATTTAAAGACTGGCAAAATCTGATGTAGCTGTGAGTGGGTGAGAAGGAATGAGTTAAGGCAGGGAAATGCCAGGAGGAGGGCAGAGAAAGACAGGAATGTGATGTTAGGGGAAGAAGCAGTTCACTTCCTTATCTTTTGAGCAGGTAGAAACATGAGGCAAAGCTCTCTCTGTAATATAATGTTATTAGCTCTAGTATATACACATAACTCCTCAGTAAACTGTTGGCTTTGGGAGGTAGAACAATTTGACGAGCTGTTTGTTAGTTTCTTGCTGTTTATTTTATGTTTAACAGCAGTTAATCTCGCTGTAGTCACTGAGGCAGCATGGAAGTCAGCCTCGGCACCCTCTGTATTATATATATATTCAGCCGGTGACATCGAGCTGCTGCTACTGCAACTCATTAGAGTATACAGAGAGCTGTAGTTGGAGTATACAGACAGGGTGGTTGGCAGTATTTCTATAGATAATGTTAGTTGATGAAGCAACCTGTCTTCAGAGTCTCACCTATTGAGTTACAGATGTCATATAATTATATATACATGACTGAGCCTATAGGCTAGTCATATATTTATTTGGACAACATTCCAGCTGCCCTGTCATCATACCCTATAGAGGCTGCACACTGTCATTCAGGCTGTGTGCATAGGGCATAAGTAGTTCTAATGTGTGAAGACAGTTCCCCCCTGTGAGTTTATCATGGAACATGAGGCAGAGCTCTTTCTTTTACATAAGGTTATTAGCTGCTGAGCTTGTGCTTGGAGGACAATCCGCTGTTACTGCAGATGGAACCTACATATAGTAATCCTCTGTTAGAATGTCTAGTAGGTTTCCAGATACCGAAGGTTAAGTATAACACAGTGACTGCTTATTGTAGCCTGAACCAGATGTAGATTACCGTATATACCCGAGTATAAGCCGAGTTTTTCAGCATCCAATATGTGCTGAAAAAGTCTACCTCAGCTTATACTCGGGTCAGCGGTACCCAACCCGAGTAGTTGAGATTGCAGTCACTTTTAATCATTCCTATACCAACAGTATACTTGGGGAGAGACTGAAATATCCCACAATGCCCTCTGTTGGTTATATGAAAGAATAACTGTGCGCCCTCTGTTGGTTATATGAAAGAATAACAGTGACTGCAATATCACACAGCGCCATCTGTTGGTTATATGAAAGAATAACAGTGACTGCAATATCACACAGCGCCATCTGTTGGTTGTATGAAAGAATAACAGTGCGCCCTCTGTTGGTTGTATGAAAGATTAACAGTGACTGCAATATCACACAGCGCCATCTGTTGGTTGTATGAAAGAATAACAGTGCGCCCTCTGTTGGTTATATTAAAGAATAACAGTGACTGCAATATCACACTGCACCCTTTGTTGGTTATATGAAAGAATAACAGTGCGCCCTCTGTTGGTTATATGAAAGAATAACAGTGACTGCAATATCACACAGCACCCTCTGTTGGTTATATGAAAGAATAACAGTGACTGCAATATCACACAGCGCCATATGTTGGTTATATGGAAGAATAACAGTGACTGCAATATCACACAGCGCCCTCTGTTGGTTATACGAAAGATTAACAGTGATGGCAATATCAAACAGCACCCTCTGCACATGGTAGTGGGACAGTGGGACAATGCACACAGTAAACCGTTTGGCAATTCTCTGTCACCATCAACTTTGCAAAGAAGTCCGGTTGATCACTGGGGGGGTCGCTTTGGCAGAATGTGCACTGCTGGGAGACAGGGCTGTAGTTGTGTCTAGGCTTATACTAGAGTCAATAAGTTTTCCCAGTTTTCGTAGGTAAAATTAGGTACCTCGGCTTATACTCGGGTCGGCTTATACTCGAGTATATACAGTACTATATTTAAGGGAGTGTGCATATACAGTATATATATATATATTTATTTATATGTGAGAGAAGATAAAGAACTGACCCATTAGTTTGCACCACCCCATCCCAGAATCATATCAGAAGAAAAAACAGACTTAAAACACAACTTTTACTAAATAAGCATAAAAATCCAGAAAAAAAAGCATTAGGGGAAGAGCAGGGAGATGGAATGACCATATATAAGGGGTAAATGATCTAAATCTATGAAGTTACGAATGGGTCTCAGACCCGTCTAATAGGTTTGCGTCAGTACACACAGTACACAGATCGGCTGCGAAGATAGCCTAAGGATATCCTATTTAAGTACAATATATACAATATAATACACAAAAGCCATGAATATCTTGTAAATTATATCCTTATAAACGGTGAGTTCTGATGTCATCAGTTATAAACTGTGAATTCTGATGTAATTTCTGTCACATGACTCTTTGAAACTCTTGTATTATAATAAATAAAGTACCCCCATTTGCAAAATATGAGGATATTAGAAGTTACCTCGTAGTTCTATGACCTGTATAAAACACTCGGCCTTCTGCTTCGTGTTTGTATGTGGTCATGAAACTCCTCTGTAATTTATAATCCTTATATTTTACAAGAGGGGGTACTTTATTCAATATATATACACCTGTTGCTATAATAGCCTAGGGATATCCCTTTAGAGCAGTGATCTCTAACCAGTAGCTCGTGAGCAACATGTTGCTCTCCAACCCCTTGGATGTTGCTCTCAAAGCAGGTGCTTATTTTTGAATTCCAGGCAAGTTTTCGTTGTATAACCAGGTGTACTGCCAAACAGAGCCTCGTGTAGGCTGCCAGTCCACATAGGGGCAACCGATAGGCAATCACAACCCTTATTAATCACTACCCAGGAACATTTTTCATGCTTGTGTTGCTCCCCAACTCTTTTTCCATCATGGGTGAAAAAGGTTGGGGACCCCTGCTTTAGAAGCTTTATCAAAGCTCGGCAACTATGGGCGAAACATGTTTTAGGCGCATTTTAGTGGACGGTTAGGCAGGGAGGTGAGGTGCTAACAGACATTTTCACTGTTTTAGCTTCCGCCACGAAACTGAGAGGGTTGCTATGCGGGAGAAGGGGTGGGCGATCAACGATGACTGAATGGGTAGACCAGCTAATGTGCTCTCATAACCGATTGAATGTGCCTGGGTGCAGGAGCGCATTTTAGCCAGGCAGACGAGTTTTCAGTGCATACTTTTCTGGTGCTGAGTCATCTAGTCCCTTACACACAACTGCACTCTAAAGGGATATCCCTAGGCTATTATAGCAACAGGTGTATATATTGTTTGGACTAGTCTGAGACCCATTCTATAAAAGCAAGTTACTAATTGCACTCTTCTGTTTATTGTTTGTATTAGTGCAAGCCTACTAGGCGGGTCTGAGACCCATTCGGAAAAAGGAGGTGACCATTCACACTTAAATGGGATATCCTTAGGCTACCTTACCGGCCAATCTGTGTACTGTGTGTACTGACGCAAACCTATTAGACGGGTCTGAGACCCATTTGTAACTTTATAGATTTAGATGATTTACCCCTTATCTATGGTCATTCCATCTCCCTGCTGTTCCCCTTATTTTAATGCTTTTTTCTGGATTTTTCTGTGAGTGATTATATTGTGGGATGGGGTGGTGCAAACTAATGGGTCAGTTCTTTCTTTTCTCTCACATGTGACTAATATATCAGACCCTGCACACCATCCACTGTTTCTCTAAGTGATGATTGGTGCTCCCTACTCCATATAGATCTACACCATATTTATTTATAGCAGACAACGCCAACATACAAGAGATCTCGATGTGCCTGTGGCTTGCAACTAGAACAATGTCGGGATGCTTGCCTTGGGGGCTATGGCCAGAGTTGATTGGGCTGAGTAGCAAACAGGCTCTTAATGGGCTGGGTCCTGCAGGAGTAATGGCAAGTGGCTACCTGGTTACAGTTGCCCACCTGACCCCAAGTGGTTGGGTGGCAGGCATGTCAAGTAGTCGAGGAAGGTCTACATATATATTCCATAAAGTTAATGGCAAATTGTATTCCATCCTGTGGTACAGAATGTGTGATACAAAGGAAATTATGTGAATATTTAATTTTCGTTCATTTTCTGTGTCTTATTAACCAATAGTTATAATTTTATGGTGGGGACGAGCACAACTGAAGGTTTACAGTTGGGCTCATTGTGGCGATCGGACCTTGCCAGAGTACTGCACAGATAAATTTAGAAGAGGGAAAAACTCATTCTCTCCTGTGACTGCACAGTGGGTTGATTGATACCGACGCTACTACTGCTTGTGCTAGGTGACAGCCTGCTTGGATTTCCTATCATGGACACACTGCAGATTCTGGACCAACAGCAGGGCTGCTGAACCTCTCTCATGTTAGGAGCTGCAGCTCCTGCTCGTAGCAGAGTTTGGGGCCATCCCCTGTAGGTAGAGGCAGCCTAATGCTCAGTGGTGGATATATTGACATAGTGCTGATCTCAAGTGGGGAGCGGCAGAGCATAGTAGCAATCTCTTATGGAATTCTGGCTTTGAATATTGCCTTGGGGTGAGGCTGGAAAGGTCCTATTTATTTGATAAAATGTGAATAAATGCTGTGGCTCTGGCTCCTGGTTTTCTCATTATGGTATGTAACAATGGGGTTCAATGGGATAGCTGAAGGCAAATGGTCAGTTGAGGAGTCCCTGTGTCAAGGAAAGCCCTGGAGCTATAAAAACGGGAGCTGCATGACAAGGGATCCGAATGATCAACAGCCAAATAACACTGGTTTATATTTAAAGACTGGCAAAATCAGATGCAGCTTTGAGTGGATGAGAAAGAATGAGTTAAGGCAGGGAAATGCCAGGTGGGGGGAGGAGAAAGACAGAGATGTGATGTCAGGGGAAAAAGCAGTTCACTTCCTTATCTTCTGAGCAGGTAGAAACATCCATTTTTTGTGAAAAGTCAGGAGTTTCTCTTTATGTTGTCATATTATCTATTAATAAGCAAATGTGGATGTACTGCCTGTATTGTTACTGTATATTGTGTTTTCTGTACAGTTATACAGTATCAAAATAAGAGAGTTTGCATGTTATTATTCATTTTTAATGAATGTCAAATGCTTGATCCAGGAAATGTTTCCGATTGCTATTGGAATCAGGAAGGAATTTTTTACCTCTTAAGGTATAATTGTCAGTGGCTTTGGGCTGGGTTTTTTGCCTTCCTCTGGATCAAAACAATGGATATATGATAATGTATTTTACGTTTTATTTGTTACAGCAGCGGTAGGACCTTGCAAGAGTACTGCACAGGTAAATTTAGAAGAGGGGAAAAAGGAGGTCAAAATTTTGCTCTAAACCCTAAATTTTTTTCCTGTTTGATTTGTAACTGGGATAATGAGTGCTAGCAAGATTGAAGGTCTGACCCAGTGCACATTCTGCCATATGTTTGCAGAGTTGGAACAAGAGATCCAAAATGCTTATCTCTGTGGTGGATGTGAGCAAATTGCCACTTTGGAGGCTCGAGTTAGAGCACTAGAGCAATAAATTGCAACACTGCGGTCAATTGAGAATCTTAAAAGGAGTCTCTTGCTCACTGAGCAGGACCTAGTGGAGTCAGATAGTTTGGGGAAACAGAACAGCAGCAGGATGTTAAGGCAACTAGCTGGGTGACAGTTAGAAAATCTAAGGTGGGCAAAAGGAAAATGGAGGCTGATCTGGAGTTTATACATGTCAACAAATTTGCCAGATTGTGTTAAGAAGATGGGAGTGTGAACACTGGATTGGCAATTCTAGATCGGGCTGATCTCTCTAACAGCTGGGAGACCAGTTTCTCTAGTAGTGGTGGGCAGGAGAGCAGAGTCAGGCCTAAGCAGATTGTGGTTGTAGGGGATTCAATTATTAGGAAAGTGGATAGGGTAATCTGTCATCCGGATCGCTACAAATGAACAGTTTGCTGTCTACCTGGTGCCAGGGTTTGGCATGTGGTTGTTCGGGTAGACAAATTATTGGGTGGGGCTGGGCATGACCCAACTGCATATCGGTACTAGTGACAAAATAAATGGTAGATGGAAGACCTTAAAGAGTGATTTCAGGGATCTAGGCTCTAAGATGAAGGAACAGGAATGTGCCACATGCAGGTTTAGGAAGACAGCGGGAGCTTAGGGAGCTAAATGCGTGGCTCAAGTCTTGGTGTAGGAAGGTAGGGTTTGGGTTCCTAGAGCACTGGGCTGATTTTTCCTTGGGGTACAAACGATACAGTTATGACTTAAACGATAAACTGGGCATTATAACGACTCAATTTTATTTATTAAGGTTCCCTGGACTTGTGTAATGTAATGTATTTGCTGCAACATATACGTCCATGTAACTTTATCATTTCCCACCATATGCAAATTAGACAACGCTAGCGCATCTTCGATTTGAATGCCGAAGTAGCGCTAGCAAAAATTCGCAAATGTTCGGCACCCTGGACACAACTTCGTACTTTGGGGACTTGGCATTGTCCTAGCGAATTTACGTTTGGTGAAGTGTTGCGATGGCTGCGAACCTGTCGCTGTCGAATTTACACTGCTTAGGAAATTTGCCCCTAAATGTGCAAACTTTGACAGAATAAAGGTGTCTATGCAACATATTAAGTGGGAAATGCTATTCACAGGGTTAAGCACAGAACAAAAATGGGAAGTCTTTAAAATGATGCTTAATAAATATACATGTCAGTATTTTCCCCTTGTAAGCAAGGAACGTCATTGCAAAGCAAAACCTTTTTGGTTCAATAGAATTGTTGGTGTTGAGTTGGTTATGAAACAACATGATTTTAAGGCTTTCAAGTTAGCTGGGACAGCCGAATCATTTATAAGGTACAAGAAGACCAATAAATCATGCAAAAATCTATAAGGCAAGCTAAAATTGATATGTAAAAGGATATTGCAGCAAGCAGTAAAAAGAATCCAAAATTATTTTTAAAATATGTTAATAGTAACAAAATGAAGCAGGAAGGGGTGGGACCTTTAATGTCAGAGGGGGGTCAGCTGGTTGTTGAAAAAAAAAATTCTAGTAATACAACTAATGATGCATGGTTCACATATGAGGAAATTCAAAAGCGACTAGAACATGTTAAGATAAACAAAGGTCTGGGGCTAGATGGTATTCATGCCAGGGTACTTAGCGAGCTTAGTTCTGTGATTGCCAAACCTCTTTACTTAATTTTTACAGGATTCATTCTCAGCCTCAAAACTATAGGCCAGTTATTCTGACGTCAGTTGCAGGAAAGCTTTTCGAAGGTTTAAAAAAGGATAAGATACTGGACTTCATAGCAAATCATAATACTATGAGTGTGCGCCAGCATGTTTTTATGCATAATAGATCTTGCCAGACTAACTTAATTTCTTTTTATGAGAAGGTAAGCAGGGACCCTGATTCTTGGATGGCAGTGGTTGTGATTTAAAGCATTTGATACAGTGTCACACGGAATGTTACTGGTTAAATTAACGAATGTTGGCCTGGAACATAGTATTTGTACCTGGATAGAGAACTGGCAAAAAGATAGACTACAACGAGTGGTGGTAAATGGAACATTTTCTAATTGGACCACTGTTGTTAGTGGAGTGCCGCAAGGCTCTATATTAGGTTCCTTGCTTTTCAACTTTATTAATGACCTGGAGATGGGCATTGAAAGTACTGTTTCTATTTTTGCAGATGATACTAAATTGTACAGAACTATAGGTTACATGCAGGATGCTGCCACGTTGCAGAGTGATTTGTCTAAGTTGGGAAACTGGGCAGCAAACTGGAAAATGAGGTTCAATGTTGATAATGCAAGGTTATGCACTTTGGTAAAAATAATATAAATGCAAGTTATACACTAAATGGCAATGTGTTGGGAATTTCCTTAAATGAGAAGGATCTGGGGGTTTTAAGTTGTCTAAATCTGAGCAGTGTCATTCTGTGGCTACTAAAGCAAACAAAGTTCTGTCGTGCATAAAAAAGGGAGTTAACTGAAGAGATGAAAACATAATTGTGCCTCTTTATAGGTCCCTGGTAAGGCCTCATCTGGAGTGTGCAGTGCAGTTTTGGACTCCAGTCCTTAAGAGGGATATAAATGAGTTGCAGAGACTGCAACTAAACTGGTTAGAGGGATAGAGGACTTAAATTATGAGGGTAGACTGTCACGGTTGGGGTTGTTTTCTCTGGAAAAAAGGCACTTGCGAGGGGACATGATTACACTTTACAAGTACATTTGGAGGGGTTAAACTTGATGGACTTTGTCTTTTTCAACCTGATTTAACTATGTAACTTTGTGACTGCACAGTGGGTTGATTGATACCAAAGCTACTACTACTTGTGCTAGGTGAGAGCCTGCTTGGATTTCGTATCATCGACACACTGCAGATTCTGGACCAACAGCAGGGCTGCTGAACCTTTCTAATGGTAGAAGATGCAGCTCCTGCTCATGGCAGAGTTTGGGGTCATTGTCTCTGTATTTAGAGGCAGCCTAATACTCAGTGGTGGATATAATGCCACAGTGCTGATCTCAAGTGAGGAGCAGCAGAGCATAGTAGGGATTTCTTATGGAATTCTGGCTCCTGATGTCTCATTACAGTATGTAACAATGGAGTTCAATGGGATAAACTGAAGGCAAAGGGTCAATTGAGGAGTCCCCTTGTCATGAATCTCATCTGCTACTTAAAGGGGATTTGTCACCAGGGGGATTTTGTCAGCAGAGTCCATATTCGACTCAGGATGAGTTCATCAACAAGTGAATGTTCCCAGGGAAATTTTCTGTCACATCTTCCCTGAGGAACAGAGTGGGTCACAAGAACTTGGAACAGGACCAGATGATACAGGAATCAGCAGCAAGGACACAGGAACAGCATAATGACCAAGAGGTCATGGGCAGGCTTATAAAGGGTCAGGATTGGATCATGAGAAACAGATGGGGATAATGAGATGGGTGGAGAGATAGGGCAGAAGACAGAAGTATACCAGGAACCACAAGAAGACAAGACCAAGAACCTCCAGTGGCCTAACAGGTAAGTGCACAGGTATTGCAGCACAGAGTCCAGAGTTCGAAACACAGCAAGTCCTGATATTTTTTCTTTGTTTGTAACCTTTCTACAGTCATACACTCATAGTTAGATCCTGATAGACCTTTTTGGAGATACTGAACCAAATGCAGTACCCTAAAAAGAACTCAATAACAAGTCCTATACTGAATGTGTTCCTTGCAATTTATATTTCAAAGCAATTGTTTTCAAGAAAACCTGTGGGAGAAGTTTAAGCCAAAGTAACACTAGAGTGACTCCTACAATGATCATCCTGAGCTGAATACTATTTAGAATCTGTAGTATTATTAAAATTGAGGAGCATCAGCACAAGTTAGTACAATTGTTTTATAAAAAAAAAAAAACATCACATCATTAAAAACTAATTTAAACATTTTAGTGATTTCAACAAAAATATCACAAAGACCAAAATTGATGTGCGTTATTCAATAAAATGAGATACTTGAGTCTAAATTATTGTGCTAAGTACTGTATTTCGTTTCAAAACAAATGATGCATTCTCTGTGCCTCTCAACAGAAATGAAATTCTTTATTTTGGCAGGAAAGCATAGAATGCATTCACTGCCAAAGTGTGTCTCTCACCTCAGACAGCAATGAACCCTTTTGTGAGGTGTTTGGGCAATATAATATGTTATATGGGTTCAGCCAACTGCAAACAAGCTTTCATCAGTCCGAAAAAAACATTATTTTTTATTGCATTTACAGGGCTAATTAGTGAGTGAATCAAGTCTATAATTAGTATTTTGTGGAAAGGTAACACTTTTATTTGTTTCTGTTGAATTGGATTGGATATTCATAAGTTTGAAAATACTTAAGTAGGACAGGAAATAATGCTCACAGTGTTTTGCTGTCAGTGATCATGTATAATGGTAAGAAGCAGGACAAATCCAGAATAGTAACTATGACTGCAAAGTGCTTTTATTGGGGTAAATTGCACCACTAGGCTAATCTTTAGTGGAGAAGAACCTTTGAGTTGTATTAAGAGGGGTTTTGTTTCAAACTGAAGAGCTCTCTCTTCCCTTTGAAACAAAACCCCTCTTAATACAACTCAAAGGTTCTTCTCCACTAAGGATTAGCCTAGTGGTGCAATTTTCCCCAATAAAAGCACTTTGCAGCCATAGTTACTGTTCTGGATTTGTCCTGCTTCTTACCATTATACATGATCACTGACAGCCAAACACTGTGAGCATTCTCCACATTTACAAAGCACTGGTATATGTTGTGCAATATTGGCATCCAGACCTTAAAAGGCATATTAATGAAATAAAGAAAATCCAAAGAAGACCAACTAAGATAGAGGTCAGTATAGAAAGTCTCAGTTGTGAGGAAAGGCTAAGTTTGGATTGTTTACACCCAGACAAGAATAAAGTGGCGGCTTAAAGGGGTTAATGATCACTATATATAAATATACAAGGGACCATACAATAAACCCCCTGATATTTTAGTTACCGTATATACTCGAGTATAAGCCGACCCGAGTATAAGCCGAGGTACCTAATTTTACCTACGAAAACTGGGAAAACTTATTGACTCTAGTATAAGCCTAGACACAACTACAGCCCTGTCTCCCAGCAGCGCACATTCTGCCAAAGTGGCCCCCCCAGCGATCAACCGGACTTCTTTGCAAAGTTGATGGTGACAGAGAATTGCCAAACGGATTACTGTTTGCATTGTCCCACTGTCCCACTTCCATGTGCAGAGGGTGCTGTGTGATATTGCCATCACTGTTAATCTTTCGTATAACCAACAGAGGGCACTGTGTGATATTGCAGTCACTGTTATTCTTTCATATAACCAACAGAGGGTGCAGTGTGATATTGCAGTCACTGTTATTCTTTCATATAACCAACAGAGGGCGCACTGTTATTCTTTAATATAACCAACAGATGGCGCTGTGTGATATTGCAGTCACTGTTATTCTTTCATATAACCAACAGAGGGTGCTGTGTGATATTGCAGTCACTGTTATTCTTTCATATAACGAACAGAGGGTGCACTGTTACTCTTTCATATAACCAACAGAGGGTGCTGTGTGATATTGCAGTCACTGTTATTCTTTAATATAACCAACAGAGGGCGCTGAGTGATATTGCAGTCACTGTTATTCTTTCATATAACCAACAGAGGGCGCACTGTTCTTTCATATAACCAACAGAGGGCACTGTGTGATATTGCGGTCACTGTTATTCTTTCATATAACCAACAGATGGCACTGTGTGATTTTGCAGTCACTGTTATTCTTTCATATAACCAACAGAGGGTGCTGTGTGATATTGCAGTCACTGTTATTCTTTCATATAACCAACAGAGGGCATTGTGGGATATTGCAGTCTCTCCTCAAGTGAACTGTTGGTATAGGAATGATTAAAAGTGACTGCAATCTCAGCTACTGCCCGCTGACCCGAATATAAGCCGAGGTAGACTTTTTCAGCACATTTTGGATGCTGAAAAACTTGGCTTATACTCGAGTATATACGGTACTGAAATTAACTCTTAGTACAAAGTTAATCCAGGGACTGATCCAATTACCATCTTGGGGTCAGGAAGAAATGTTGTTGCCTTCAAAAAAAGTACTGTTTATGCTAGTTTTAAATGTAATGCCAGCCACACATTTAACAAAAGACTGCTGTGATTCTGTAGCAGAAATTTTGCTAGGGCCAAGGAATACCCCTGAAAACCATTGTCTGTAAATACAGTTTAAAGCTGCATCCACAAATGCAAGTTACAACTCTATAATGCAAAAGAAAAATCCATATATAAACATAAAAACACCTATATAAATGCCTTATCTGGCCACAAGCACCTTTAACATGGACTGAGGCAAAGTAGAAAACTGACCTGTGATCTGACAAATCAAAATTTTAAATTATTTTTGGAAATCATGTACACCGCATCCTCTAGGCTAAAGAGGAGAAGGACCATCCTGCTTGTGATCAGCCAGCATCCATTATAGTGCATCAGTGCACATGGCATGGGTAGCTTGCACATCTGGGAAGGCATCATTAAAGAGGACCTGTCACCCTAAGGAATATTTCATTTTCTAGCATGTTTGTCAAGCAAAATAAACAATACCTACACTATATCAATTATTTTTCCCTGTATTTTGGAATCGGGCATAGCAATTGGCCCAATTTTGTGGACACTGTTTTCAAGGTAGGCTTTGCATTATCCAAAATCACATGTATGTGGTAAAATGGGGGACTTGATACACATGCCATGCACAGGCTACACAATGAGAAAAAGGGACAACTAAGGAGTAGAATTTCAGAAATTATAGTGCATGTGATTGCTGCCTCAGGCATAGAGGCAGGGCCAGGGTGGCCATCAGAAACTTTTGGGGTCCCATACAAGTTTTATATACTGTAAATAAATGAATACAAAAATGAGACCTGAACTATTGAACAGCTAAAATTATATCAGCAAGAATGGAACAACATTTCACTTTCCAAACTACAGCTAATGGTCTCCTCATTTGGCAAACATTTGGCTCTATTAGCCTGGTTGGGAATAATATTTAATGGCAACAGGTGCCCTTTAAATGGTTTGCAAATCATTCCATTATATTTTTATTTACAGTATATATTACACAGTGTCTAGACTTTTTAAGAAACAGGGTTGTAGACAAAAAAGTTGAACTTGATGGAAAATTGTCCTCTTTTTTTCAACCTCATCTACTATGTTACTATGTCATTAGGACAGGGATGCTTGAAGAAACAAGAGGTTATTTTGCTATACAAAATGTCATTTTATAATGATGTAATTCATTCAATATGGTTAATTTCTAAGTCTAAACAGAGACTTTTGTATTATATTTTTTACACTATCAGTAAAAATGTTGGTTAGATCTGGCAATAAAACTTAAGTCATCATTTTAATACAGTTTTAATGTTATGTGTACATTTTTAAATACACTGCATTGTTTGTTGTTGTTTTCCATTTTACTTCTAGTGGACTCACTACCACATTACAGCAATATTTATTTGGATTCCCTACTGGCACATTATTTTCCTATTTCCAGACAAACTTTATCAGCTGTGGAGAGGTAGCTGCTCATAAAAGCAACATTTTCTAAAGTACAGCCAGGGGAACAAAACAAGAGTCATATCCAGTGAACAGCAGTCTTGTGCTAATAATAATCACCTCAAAAAATCAGCTTGAGATGTCTTTTTTTGACCAAACAGCAGCATTTATTGCTTTTTTGCACTGCTTCAGATCATTTTGTACTTTCTAACTTACACCATGAAGCCTAATGGCCACCTATAAGCATTCCAAGAAGAAATACACAATAATTAGTTCTACCAGACAGACAATTAAGTAAGCTACATTCTTTAAAGCTTCATGTCCTTTTAGAATAAATGTTGCTGTGGACTCTACTATTGCATTACTGGACCAATTTACCTTATCATTAGCTTTTCCCTAATGTAAATGCCTTTTATTTGCTTTTATTGACCATTCAAGAATTTAACCCTCTCATTTAAATAAAATTGCTCAATTGGTATGGCATAATTAATAGTATGCCTGGATTATTACTATGGACACATAAAAAACATTTGATCCTTAGCCTGCAGGTAAGATTTAAAAGCAAACAGTTGACCCATGTGCCCCCCCCCCTCGAGTCACTGATTGTTTCTGCCTGGTAACCAGTCAGTGGAAACCAAGAGAGCTGCAAAGCAGTAAGTACTGTTCTGGTTATTATGTTAGACATTCAGTCACTCCAACCTTGATAGATTACATTTTTGGCTAACTAACTATATTAGAAACATTTTTTATTTTGCACAGCCTATTACCCAGTTTTTATTTTTATACTGAACAATTCCTTGAAAGGAGAAGGATAGCTACGGAGGCATTTTATTGCCAATAGATTAGCTGCAATAGTGCAAGCTACAATGCTATATTCATTCTGTAGAATGTTCTTCGATACCTGAGTAAAAAGCTCTAGAAGCTCTCTGTTTGTTTAGAATAGCAGCTGCAGTATTAGCTTGGTGTGACATCACTTCCTGCTGAGTCTCTCCCTGCTCACTTATAGCCCTGGGCTCAGATTACAGCACAGAAGGGAGGGGGGAGAGGAGCAAACTGAGCAAGCTCATGCCCAGTGCAAGGAGGTTTAAGCTGAAGGAAGGAAGTCTGATACAGAAGCAGTAGGAAAGAAATGCAGTGTTTCAGAGGACTCAAAATAGCACTACTGTGAGGGTTAACTGGTATATTTAGATGGACCTTTCTGATAAGGCTTACTTAGTTTTAACCTTTCCTTCTCCTTTTGACGCCTATTGACTTCAATGCATTTTGCTAATTTTTCACTGTTTTGCTAATTTTTCACTAACAATAATTGATTGACATGGTGTTGAGGAATCAATTGGTTCTCATGGAGTCGAGAATTCTTTTATTGCAGTTAAAATCCCAATGCCCCCATATTTTACATACACTTGGAGGGCTATCTACTAAATTCTCTACTGAAGTTGAGAAAAAAAAATCTGCAACAATCGTGCCTTTTTTTTTTTAACTTATTTAAGAAAAAAAAGTGTGCTTGTGTGCATTTTTTCTCAGAATAAAAATTGCACACCAGTGAGAGTCAGATTCATCCATTCATTTTCAATGAGGCTAAAAAATATGAATGTTTTAATGAACTGGAAAAATAAATATGTCCCATTGACTACTATTAAACTTTGCCAACTTTTACTTGCTGAGTTTTTTCTGGCAACTGTTCTTGGGTTATTTCTTTAATAAATAGCAACTATTTGAGCTTCTGAAGAATATTCTCAAGTATATTCGTGTTTTTTCACTGCATTTTTTCTCCATCGTGAAAAAAAATGAAACTTTTGACAACTCTTGATTAGCGATGGGCGAATAAATTTGCCAGGCATGGATTCGCCACCCGCAAATAAATTCATGAAACTGAGGCAAAAATTTGCCCACGAAAAATTTAACACAACAAAAAAGAATTGCTGCCTGTCAAAATTGTCGCGCAAAAAAAATTATATATAAGCTCCGTAATATTTTTCCCAGAAGGGGAAATGCATTTGATATCTAGAGATACGTAATCATAGGCACATCAAAGGTGTTAGGACGAGGTTTTTTTAATTCATGCAATAAAATCGAGTTTTACCACATCGGTGTGCCTCAGGAGTGCATGCTCATTTTGACAGCTATTTGGATTTTGCCAAAGCGTTTGATACCGTGCCAAACTTAGGTAGTTTGGGCTTAATGAAGTCATTTGTACATGGATAGGAAACTGGCTACAGGATCGAGTACGGAGGGTGGTTGTTAATGGTACATTCTGTACTTGGAGTAAGGTTCTTAGTGGGGTCCTTCAACTTGTTCATTAATGACTTAGGGGAGGGTATTGTAAATAATGTATTAGTTTTTGCAGATAACACAAAACTATCCAGCCCAATAAATTCCATCCAGGATGTGACATCCTTGAGGCAACATAGGTGGTTCTTCACAGTGAGGACAGTGAGATTGTGGAATGCAATGATTGAGGAAAGAGTGGCCAAATTGGGTATGTTCACGCTGGCGAAGAGGCGCTTAAGGAATGATATGATAACTATGTATAAATATATAAGGAGATCATATAATAATCTCTCTAATGCTTTATTTACCAGTAGGTCTTTCCAGCTGACACAAGGTCACCCATTTCGATTTGAAAGAAAAGAGGTTCCGCCTAAATATTTGGAAGGGGTTTTTTACTGTGAGAGCTGTGCAGATGTAGAATTCTCTCCCTGAATCAGTAGTACTGGCTGATACATTAGACAGCTTTAAGAAGGGATTGGATGGCTTTTTAGCATCTGAGGGAATACAGGGTTATGGAAGAAAAAAAAAAGTTAGAAGGTTGAGCCTAATGGACGTGTGTCTTTTTCAGCCTAACTTACCACTATGTTATGTTACTGTGTTACAAAGAAGACCTGTCAACACTGAATGCAGTAGCAAAAGTGACTATAAAATATATTGTTTATTTATTAGGACAGTGCCAATTGGGCACTTACTCATAGGCTAATGGTCCCACCCCTGTACAAGCTTTTTATAAGGGGTTGTAACCAATCAGAAAAGGTTACATCATACAGTGAGAGAAACACATGTACATTAAACATCCAATAGAAACGTGTCACAACAAACACAATGAGATGTATACAAATCGACTATGCTGGAAGACACTATGGTTAGTGCACAAGAGAGGAAAAAAGTAGTAAACCCAACAAACTATTTAGAAAATAATAAATAAACATAACACTCCCCTTACAAGTAGGATGAAGTAATGGGCAATATTGATTTGACTCATGGAGTAGTTTCCTATAGATTTTAAAGGAGAAAGAAACCCTTTGCCGAAATGGACAGAAATTGCCATATCGCCGGAAGAAGACACAAAGACCCAGAAGATGGCTGCCGTGACTCTGCACCGAGGGGTAAGTAAAAAGTTAGGGCCATTTCCCCATCTAGTCTAGGGGGAGGAGGAAGGGGGGTCTGCATGGGGTGGGGGTAGGGGTTTTTTTTGTTGGTAAATAGTTTGTTTCTCCTTTAAATAGGCAACTTATGTGGAACATCTTATTACAGCAGTAAAAAAATATGACCAACATTTTCCATTCTGTTTCGCTTCCCTTGCCAACTGCTTCATGGTTCACAACTTTTCCATAAATCTCTTTCATATTTCATTTGCTCGCAAATCTTAAACCTACTCTGCCTTTTACAGTCAACTGAATTAATAAACAACTACTTCAATGCCGAAATTATCTATAACTTATTAAAATTACTGTATGCTTGTGTTTTTAGCAATATAGACGTTAATATACCAGGTCATATTAGTGAATATTTAATAGCTCTGATGATTTTTTTAATTTCACAATATTTAATGTAGCAGACCTTCTTTATGACTCACAATTAAATGGCTTATTTACCATCATGCTCATATTCCCTCAGTATGAACAGATGGAGATAATAGGCAACTCAATGTATTATTCCAAGTCATTCTTTTGAAACAACTTTACCTGAATTATTTGAAACATATGGTATACATTTATTTCCATCACTTGTATACCTAAAAGTTTAGTGATCCATTTATATAAATTGCAAGGATAAACTGTCATTTTAAAACGAATAAAAATTATGCCAATGTAATTACATAAACAATCATTGGTTTTCCGCACACCATTATATTACAGCAAATAACCCAAGTGCTGTCTAAATTTCCAATATAAAAGGGTGCACACTGGGAACTTTTAAAAAAATTAAACATCATAACATTTGTTAATCCAAGTTAAAAACAGGCAAACGTTTCGTCTCCATCTAAGACCTTTATAAAGACCATGTTCATAATTAAAACACAAATATATATAGATAAAATAAGGAGCACTCAACCACTCACCAAATCAAGTGCACTGTATCAAGACATGTCAAAAGAGCGAGAGCCCTGCACCAAGCAAGAGAAATATGAAACCACAGTGGATATAGTGAATGCACATCCTCAGAGGATACATTAAATAAAGCAAATATACAAAGTTGCAGAGATATCAGTTATATAAATGTAATATTGTGGCAAACAAATAATACATTATCAAAAAAGTTACTCAAATCAATTAAAGTAGACTTTATAAGCCAAATACCGGTAGCCCTCATCATTGGTTCAGAAAACACATCAGGGAACAAGATTCATTTAACCCTGTTGGGGCCAAAGTGTGGTCAATCCCAATGTACCTAAAGGTTGGCAGTCTATGCCCCTGTTCCAAAAAATGTTTAGCTACTGGTTTATTGGTAGTGCCATCCCTAAAAGCTGTACTTATCGCTGACCAATGTGCATCTATCCTTAATCTAAGGTTCTGATTTGTTTTTCCCACATAGGACAGTCCACAGGGACATGTAACTTAATAAATCACCTAATTAGTACAGCAAGTGATGTGACGACCAATAATTTTAGTTCATCTATTGTATTTGGTATTGAACACCAAGCCAGACTGCCTTCTATCATGGATGTCTGACCCCTCACACCTTATTGTGCTATATCAAGAGCTTATTTTAGTACTTTGTCCGGATTACCCCTCTCTTTAAATCTAGTTCACATCTCCATTAATTGCTTCTCACAAATAGAGTGGGTAGAATTATTACGCAATACCCTCCAAAACTGAGAAATCGCCAATGATTTCTTCATAGGGCCAGGGTGACAACTGTCATAGTATAATAAAACATTTTTATCAGTGGGCTTATTATACAAAGTATAATCAGGATGATCACCATTCACCATAAGTTTCACATCCAAAAAATAAATTCTCTGTGGATGGATGTCAAATTGTAGGACTGTCAATCATATTTAGCTCATTAACCATGTCCATAAACTGGGACTCATGATTTGCACCACCAAGGTAGTAAATGAGGTTCTAAAATGTTATTATATTATTATAAAAGTAAATGCATTATTGTCACATACATTTTGTGTAAATGTATTTTTAAAGGGACCTCATGAACTTTGAAACAATGCTACGGCTATTTCAAATCTATATAAGAAGATTACCTGAATGTTCAGTTATATTATCTGTATTGCCACTGTCATAGATCCTTAAGAGGTATATATTATATTAACATGGTTCATCTTGCACTACAGCTGCTCTGCTGCTTAGAATTCTTATTTTTATGGTAATCCTTTTGTACTAGTTGCAGTATTTAATTGGAATGTTTTTAATTTTGCACAGTCTATCTACAGATCAGGATGCATTTCACTGCATGCTGTACATGTATAACTATGCATGTGACAAATAAAGAATCTTATCTTATCTCATTACAAAGTGCAACCTTTAATAACAATCTAGTAACCCATAGCAACAAAGCAGTAGGTAGAAGTTACATGTCATCTATTTAAAAATATTATAAGTTATGTGGATATTAAAAGTCACCTTACAGTTACATAAAGTAATAGTTTTTACAAATTCGAATGGTTGCCCCTTACAGTAGTGGAATTAAAAAGCCATACTAAATCCATATTTCCAGCATTATCAGCATTACAATCTGGAGTCTCCTCCCATCCCCGCACATAGACCAGATCATCCCTCCCCCTAAAGTTTTAAATGTACCAAGGGAACACCCCTACCTTGTCTTTTTTCTTTCTGTCCTTGTTCAGACCACAGGGTCATACTTAGCTTGGCTTTTATTCTCTGGGTTGGCTTGAGCCCTGCCAGGTGAATCCCGACAGAGTGCTTCACCTTCCTCCCTCTCTTGTGAAGTTAAAGATCTGGCTGGTGTCTGTGTGGTGGCATTGCTGTCCCATGCCTTATTCTATGAGGCGTAACATGAAGGTGGTCACCAAGGTTAACTGTGTTACAAGGAATCCTTCACCTCCTTTTTTCAAGAGGTTCAGTTTCTCATGTTGGCTGCCCTCTTCCAATATGGCCTCTGGGCTGCCCTGCCATGTGCTTTGGGGAGGTGTCCACCTACCTCACAATGTCTTCAGGGTTAATGCAACCCATTCTATGTAGGCGGCAGCCATTTCGGTTTTGGCCGCAAAGCGAAAGTGGGCGTCACTTCTAGACTGCGCAGCGAGATTCATTACTGGTGTTTCTGCCTGGCTGTTCAGGTTAGGCTTCCCCTCCTACCTTCCAGGTAAGTGTTTTTTCCTTCTGTGCTTGTTTCCCAAATTGAAACAGATCAGATTTACATACACAGTTCTATTGATACAGGAATATAATCTTCCAGGTAAATTGTTATGGTTTTCTACATATATATGCAAAACTGACTTCCCTCAAATAAAATAATTAATTCTTTTCATAGCGGATTCTGGGCATTTTTCTTGTTGGCAGAAATGATCACATTCTACAGTAATTGCAAAATTGTTTAACGTCTGCTCAGTAATTACTGTCAAACATGGTATGGGGCTGATTAAAACTATGTTCAAGGAGCTTTCCAAGGCTGATTTGTATTCAATGGTTTTGGGAAGACAACATGAGTTGTCTTCCCAAACAGAGTTAAAAACTATTTAATATTGTATAACAGTAACAGTTTCTTAAAGACATAATTCCTTTTTGTCTTTTTATTATCTTACTTGCCTATTCCAGACTTGTTAAATGTCTACATACACATCATGGATTAGATACACTTTATATACTGTACCAGAGTATACTGCAGTTAAGATAAAATCATTGTTGCAAAATAGTTTTTTGGTTTGTTTCATTCATTTGCTTTTTATTTCAAGAGATGGGCTCAATTCAAGAAAAAAACAAGTATTCCACAATGTAATCAATGTATGAAATGTCATTATTTTATATACTCCTTTTCTATATGTAGCCTGTACATTACATTGACTGTTTTTCATCTAAAAACATCTGTCTTTCATTCCTCAAATTTCCAGATATGTTTGTTATGTTTCTTTCCAAAGGAGCTCTATTCCCAAATGGCTCTTAAAGCAATTAATTGGTATCCAATCCCCAAAACACAGTGGCATTCCTCCTATTTTGAACACATGCCTGTTAATGCCCACACATTTAAGTCCCAGTAATCACTTATGTATGTATGAAATGTCATTATTTTATATACTCCTTTTCTATATGTAGCCTGTACATTACATTGACTGTTTTTCATCTAAAAACATCTGTCTTTCATTCCTCAAATTTCCAGATATGTTTGTTATGTTTCTTTCCAAAGGAGCTCTATTCCCAAATGGCTCTTAAAGCAATTAATTGGTATCCAATCCCCAAAACACAGTGGCATTCCTCCTATTTTGAACACATGCCTGTTAATGCCCACACATTTAAGTCCCAGTAATCACTTTATTTGTAGGAAGTTGTCCAGCTGACACAAAATAAGCTGCCTAAATAAGGGATTTTTTATAGTGAGAGATGTGAAAATGTGGAATTCTCTCCCTGAATCAGTCGTACAGGCTGATACATTAGATAGCTGTAAAAAGGGGTTGGATGGCTTTTTAGCAAGTGAGTGAATATAGGGTTATGGAAGATAGCTCATAGTACAAGTTGATCAAGGGACTAGTCTGATTGCCATTTTGGAGGCAGGAAGGAATTATTTCCCCCTCTGAGGCAAATTGGAGAGGCTTCAGATGTTTATTTTGCCTTCCTCTGGATCAACTAGCAGTTAGGCAGGTTAAAATAGAGTTCAAAGGTTGAACTTGATGGATGTGTGTCTTTTTTCAACCTAACTTACTATGTTACTTACTATGTTACTATGTAGGTTAACAGCAACCTTAGCGGTTGTTCAGCTTCTGAACAATTTTTTCAGTTCAAATGTTTTCAGATTTTACCAGAAATAATTGCTTTCCATTTTTTTGTTTTTTTTTACTGGTTTTTTTCCAAAATTGGAGTTTAAAGTTTAATGCTCAGGTGCAGATTCTGAACTGTTACAATCTGATGCATTTTTTGATACATTTTTCAGCAGCATCTGTGGAACATTAGCAACTATTGTATCAAAGGATAAGAAATGTATCAATTTAGTTTAGTCGGTTACCCAACCCCCACCCACAACTGCTTCAGAAAGACATAAGAAAAAACAAATATTGGAAAAACAGTCACAAATAGAAAGTATTTGAAAAAAACTTTGTTTTTGCTAAACTATCTGAAAATTACTTAACTCCAAAAAAGTGCTGGAAGGTGAACTTCCAGCAGTTGCAGCTGGTGCGGCAGGGCGGGAGATGTGTGCAGTCCTTCAGGGGTGTGTGGGCCCCAAAGACAGGATAGAGAAGGCTCCACCCTTTAAGACACTGGAAAATGCAATGTATGAGCAAACTATAGGCAAAAGGGATTTTATTGTTGTGAGCTTAAACTGTTTGCATTTTAAAGGGGACCTGTCACCCAGACATAAATACCTTTATAATTAAAGTATTTTCCAAATTATAGATAAACCCCAAATTTTTGTTTTCATTAAAACATGCATACCCGTTATACACTTAATTAAAAATATCAGCTGTCAATCATATGTTGACTTCCCTGCCTCTAAGCATCAGGTACTAGAGGTGGGGAAGATCATTCTGCACTTCTGAGGATTCCACTTTCTATTCTGCCCTTTTGTTTACATTTGTTTATTTCTGTTTAATGCTAATTGTAGCCAGTTTATATTCCTGTTCATTCCTAGATTATTGACCCCTATTGTGAGTGCAAACAAAGCCAGAGGACCTTCTGGCTCCCAGTACACCTAGTGGACCCTAAATCATCTTGTAACAACTGAATTATTTGAATCCTACATGCAGAATAAACTGGAAATGCTTATTAAATGGCAACTCATTGGCCCAACAGTATTGGTTGTATTAGTGCTCACAATTCTGGACCTTATTCCCTATAGATATTTTGTGTGTTTGAGTCCTACCCTTACCCTATGTCCATATACTCCCATCACCCGGTGTCTTCTTAAGAATAATCACATGTCTAATTCAGATTCAGGCCTGAATTCATTGAGAAATTCTCTTAATTTAATTCCAAATTTGCCTATAGACCTCTACTAAAATTCAATAAGATAAAACACATGTTAAGTTTTTCTAATGGAATGAAATCTAACCCTATACTGGCAAAAAGAGTAATACAGATGGATTGTAATTTATTATATTAGGAGTCCCGAAACTATCGGGTTGGCTGCCATTCTGTCTTAGTTTGCTATCCTGAAAACTCCTAAGATACATAATAAAATACTTTTATGCAGTAGTTCACTGGTTAGCAGGATTTCATTGTCACTAGAGTACTATTAGGTAAATAAATGTAATAAAAGGCACAAAGTTTGGCAAGACGGTATCCAGTAAATTTTTGGTTTTTGTGCACATTAGAACCATAACCCCAGTACCTCCAGTTTTATAACAGACACCTGAAATACATAATAATGTATACACTACAAATGATTGCCCCAGAATTATTGGTGTCTCTTTCACAATACGTTATGAATTTGGGTTTGTTTTTATATTTCATGAAAACCAAACGCATGAATACATATCTGTGTTGGCAGCAATATAAATGATTATACTTGCTAATGCGCTGTCGCGATCTGCACCCTAAATCCAGAACCAATTTATAGATTGGAATAATTTACATATCTCATGGTATGGTCGTATTGCTGCTATATGAATGATAGTACTCCCTAAGATCTTGTATTTATTCAGAGCTCTACCAATAGCGGTTAAAACAAAGGACCTCACATTACTACAAAAACAGGCTTGGCAATTTATATGGAAACATAAACTTCATAGGTTGAATAGGAATACTCTGTACCGTGATCCACATCAAGGTGGTCTTAAGATTCTGAATAGATTTAGATTTAAGGTCTCATCCGGAGCGCAGTATTGGGAGTGGAGCTCATAGTTATAGAACAGTGCACTCAATTTACTATAGCGCTACACAAGTATAGATTTAGCTTTTGTTTTATGAAGAAACATAAAACATATATATATATATATATATATATATATATATATATATATATATATATATATATATATATGTATAGCCAAAAGGAAAGTGTGCACTTACAGGTCTTATGCAGAAAAAATGGTGTTTGATACTGCTAACGTTTCGACTAGCACTCATGCCTTTCTCAAAGAGATGAGAATTTCCTAGAAAACAAAGCACAAGGATGTACATTTGTTGGTTATGGGATGCTTTTGGGAAAGGACTTCCCCTACCCCAACCTCTGAGGCATCTACCTCCACAATAAAAGGTAGGGTTGTGTCAGGATGGCGAAGAAAAGGGGCAGACACAAATTCTTTTTTGAAGAATTTGAAGGCTTGGATACGCTCAGGAGGCCAAATACTGGGATCCACACCCTTCTTGGTCAGATCAGTAATTGGGGACACAACAAGAGAAACATTTTTTATGAACTGTCTGTAGTAGTTTGTAAAACCTAAAAACCTTTGGGTTGCACATAAAGAATGGGGTTAAGCCCTGTCCAATACGACCTTAACCTTCCCATGATCCATCTACAACTACTTACCAGTTACCAGATATGTTTAACCCCAAAAACTGTACAGAAGAAACCTCAAAGGTACATTGGGGAACAAATAGTTTTTTATTAACCATGTTGTCGGTGGTCATCCAGGTTAGAGGAGAAAATTAAAATATCATCAAGGTACACTACTACAAATGCCCAAGTAAGTCCCGGAAAATGTCATTGACAAATTCTTGAAACACTGCGAGGGCATTGCATAGGCCAAACAGCATGACCAAATACTCGTAGTGGCCATCTCTGGTGTTAAAGGCCGTTTTCCACTCATCCCCTTCCCTAATATGAATGAGGTTATATGCACCTCTAAGATCAAGTTTAGTGTAGATTCTTGACTTGATCAAACAGCTCAGAAATTAGCGAAAGGGGATATTGGTTCTTTACCGTCATTTTATTAAGGCCATGATCATGATCAATGCATGGGTGAAAACCACCATCTTTTTTGCCCACAAAAAAGAAACCAGCCCCAGCAGAGGAATTGGAGGGTCTAATAAAACCTCTTTCTAGATTCTCTTTAATATAATCTTTCATAGCCTGCACCTCAGGCAAAGAAAGAGAATATGTTCTCCCTCTAGGAGGAGTAGACCCTGGGATCAGATCAACAGGACTGTCATAGTGCCTGTGTGGGGGTAGTTTTTCAGCGGCATTTTTGGAAAACACATCCGCAAAATAAGCATAAGGTGAAGGTAAACCCTCTAAAGAAGTAACTGCCACCATTTTAGGAGAATTTAAACAAGAATCTAAACACTTTGATCTCTCCAGTTATCCAGTATATGTGGGGGTTTGTGTACCTGTAACCACACAATTAGAGAAGAAGAAGAATTATCAATAATGTGGAAATCCTCAAAATGCATATTGTTAGTACACATAGTTAACGCCATAGATTTTTGGGTTACCAAACCTGACCCAAGTGGGCTCTTATCAATAGTCAAAATTCTCATTGGAGGTATGAGGGGAACATTATACCTTACTGCGAAGGAAGCATCTAAGAAATTCCCTGCCGCCCCAGAATCCACAAATGCAGATATTTTAACTGAACCACCAGACCAAGACAAATTGACAGGTTCCAAGATCCTAGAGGTAACTTGGAGAGATGAATCTTCTCAACCCAAATGGAGCTCCCCTTCTCCATTTAGGCTTTGAAGTTTCCAGGCCTCTGAGGACAATGGTTAAGGAAATGACCCTTATCCCCACACAGACCCTGGGATCGCCAGATGCATGGGTTCCTCCTGAGGAACAGGGAGTTGTTACTTTGTCAGTACTACATACAGCAGGAAAATATGTACCCTTTTCAGACTGCCTCTCCCTTTGCCTCCTATCAATTTGGATGGCTAACCTCGTAAGGTCATCCAGAGTGGATGGAGAAGGGTAATTAATCAGGCTGTCTTTGACAGAATCAGAAGGCCTCACCCGGAATTGGTTTACGAAGAGCTCCTGGTCACGGCTCTGCTTCTGCCTGTAGCAGCTGCCTTTGGCTTCGGGAGGAGCCCTCAGCTATTCAGATGCAGCCAGGTCTCAATAAGAGAGTAGCAAAGCAAGTGTTCTGGACAGGCAAAGAGGCATGGTCATTACCAAGACAGCCATTCAAGGAGGAGACAGAAAGCTTTGTCAGACAGGTGGGGGTCAGTATGGGCAGAGTTCAAGCAGGCTCAGACAGGCAGTGGTCGGTTCAGGTGGCGTTCAAGCTAGGTCAATCAGGCCAGGGTCGGTACAGGCAGCATTCAGAGAATAGTCAGGTAGGCAAGGGTCAATACCAGTAGAATTCAGAATCGTCAGGCAGGCAAGGGTCAGGATTAGCAGAGTTCAGAATAGTCAGACAGGCGAGGATCAAAACTAGAATCAGACAGAACAAAAACTGCACCCAGGATAACAAGTTAGACCTAACAACGGACAATGAGTTTGCCCTCAAAGTCCCTTTAAATATTCAAATTTCACGCGTGATGGAGTCACACACACCGCGCGTAAAACCTGGAAATGCATGCCGCATGCCCTAGTAATCAAGGAAGAAGAGGCGCCACCTCTTCTGTGTCCCTGCAGATCCACTACACCACCAGGGTATGTTATATACTGTATACACTGTATATACTGTATACACTCACCTTCCCAAACCTCTCCTACTTTTCTCATTTTCTAAACTCTTCTTGTACCCTTCAAGCATGGCACCCCACTTCCTTTCCCTCCCCAGCAGCTTAACAACAGAACAATGGGAAGTAACCAGATAACAGCTCCCTCACACAAGGTAACAGCTCCCTGGTAGATTTAAGAACTGCACCCAATAGTATATCCAGGTCCCTCTGCGACACATTCAGTTACATTGTGTAGGAGAAAAAACAGCCTGCCAGAAAGCAGTTCTTTCTGAAAGAACATGACCAGGCAAAATTACCTGAGATGGCTGCCTACACACCAATATTACAACTAAAAAAAAAATGATGAAGTTGGATCAATCAGGTCTCCTATTGTATGATGTCCTGTGCTAACCCATCTGTTATAAAAATATTAGTCAGTACCTGGTTTGCAATCCATGTCAATGAAAAATATTTTTCACTTGTTCATCTCCAGAGAATATGATTTAATGAGGCCCCAGAAGCTATTTGGAAGCCAATAAGACCATAGTGGTACTTTATGTTCAAAATCATGCCCCTTAGTACTCATTCAAGAAATACTTGTATCTGGTGTTTTGCTGTGCTCTTCAACTCACACCTTAAAGTATTAGGGATGCAGTGGTACAGTTTTATGAAAGGGGTTAGATCCCTGTTAACCACCAGTCTGTCACAACCGGCTCCCTAAATTCAGAACAGGTGCTAGGCTCCCTTGTCTCGGCTCCACTTCTGCCTGTAGCAGCCGCCTTTCACTTCGGGAGGAGCCCTCTGCTAATTGGATGCAGCCAGGTCTTAATAAGAGAGGAGCCAAGCAAAAATTCTGGACGAGCAAAGGGGCGCGGTCGTTATAAAGTCTTTGGACAGAAGGCATAGTTCTTGGAATAGACCAAAGCGTAGTCAGACAGGCCGGGGTCGGTGCGGGCAGAGATCAGGGATAGTCAAACACAGGCAGTGGTCAGTTCAGGTGGAGTTCAAGCAAGGTCAATCAGGCCGGGGCTGATACAGATATTGTTAAAGGATAGTCAAGCAGGCAAGGATCAATACCGGTAGGATCAGGATAGTCAGGCAGGCAAGGGTCAGGATAATCAGAGTTCAAAGTAATCAGACAGGCAAGGGACAAAACAGGAATCAAACAGGACTAGAATAGCACCCAGATACTAACAAGTTAAACCTAACAACGGGTAATGAGTTTGTGCACAGAGCCCCTTTAAATATTAGAATTTCGCTCCATTGCGCTGACATCAAGACATGTGCGACGCACCAATTCCCGTGAGTGAGCTTTGCGCCCATAGCAGAACCGACAATCAAACAAAGAGGATCACTGCGGAGGGCGTCCCCGCCAAAGGCACGGCAGGCATCCTTGCCAGATTACTAGACCACGAAGGTGAGTCTTCACACATTCATAAGACAAATTTTGCAGTATTGTTCACAATACTACAAAATTATATTAATTAAGCTCATTGGTGATATATAAAGAAGTAATTGAATTTTTAAAAAAAAAGCAATTTTATCCTATGGCTCTTGTTTTTGAACAGTGATTATTTTAATGGAGGGAAATAGCATGCTGTGTATGTAAAAATCTCAAGAGATGCTTAATGTGCTGCATGTTTACATTTTAAATTCTGGTCTATAATATATTTATAAATCTTTAGAAGAACCCTTTTATGCTTTTAAAATGTTTGTTTCCCCTGAATTTCACAGTATTTTCACTTTTTTTAATCTAAAATTATCACCTTCACAGTAGTATAAAATATATCTTTAATGAGCCCTATCAACAGTTTAAGAAACAATTTTCTTGCTTGGAAGGAACACGACTTAATTCCAAAAGAGAGAGAGAGAGAGAGAGAGAGAGAGAGAGAGAGAGAGAGAGAGAGAGAGAGAGAGAGAGAGAGGAGGAAAAGTATTTATATTAAAACTAGAATTTGGAAAATGCTAAAATTCTTTTCACCTCTCCCTGTTATACCATTTCTACATACATTTAACTAAAAGCATATTTTAAACAAAGCTGCAAGACAATGATTTGGCGTTAATTGATAACAAATAAAAAAACAAACAAATACAAAACGTATTGTAGAAGTATTGTAAAAGTGATACCTATAGTGGCTAACAATAAAAATACATTGCAAGCTCTCGGAGCACCAAGGCCCCTTCGTCAGGCACAATATAAATGAAAACTAGAAAGGCACAGAATATATACTGTTAGATCAGTGAAAGGTATTCATGGGCAATGAATTAGGAAGTTACAGATAGAGATCAATTGTAGATTTTTAATACAATAGTTAAATAGTTACATAGTTAAATTGGGTTGAAAAAAGACAAAGTCCATCAAGTTCAACCCCTCCAAATGAAAACCCAGCAAACATACACACAACCCTCCCTACTTTTAATTAAATTCTATATACCCATACCTATACTAACTATAGAGCTTAGTATCACAATAGCCTTTGATATTATGGCTGTCCAAAAAATCATCCAAGCCATTCTTAAAGGCATTAACTGAATCAGCCATCACAACATCAACCGGCAGTGCATTCCACAACCTCACTGTCCTGACTGTGAAGAACCCCCTACGTTGCTTCAAATGAAAGTTCTTTTCTTCTAGTCTAAAGGGGTGGCCTCTGGTACGGTGATCCACTTTATGGGTAAAAAGGTCCCCTGCTATTTGTCTATAATGTCCTCTAATGTACTTGTAAAGTGTAATCATGTCCCCTCGCAAACAATCCCAACCTTGACAGTATACCTTCACAATTTAAGCCTTTCATCCCTCTAACCAATTTAGTTGCACGTCTCTGCACTCTCTCCAGCTCATTTATATCCCTCTTAAGGACTGGAGCCAAAACTGCAACTCCAGGTGAGGCCTTACCAGGAACCTATAAAGAGGCATAATTATGTTTTCATCCCTTGAGTTAATGCCCTTTTTTATGCAAGACAGAACTTTATTTGATTTAGTAGCCACAGAATGACACTGCCCAGAATTAGACAACTTGTTATCCACAAAAAACCCTAGATCCTTCTCATTTAAGGAAACTCCCAACACACTGCCATTTAGTGTATAACTTGCATTTATATTATTTTTGCCAAAGTGCATGACCTTGCATTTATCAACATTGAACCTCATTTTCCAGTTTGCTGCCCAGTTCTCCAACTTAGATAGGGCCGTTTTGGTGTTCGCGAACCGTTCGCGAGCTTCGAACACCCGCAAAATCGTTCGATTCGAACGTTCGAAGGATTTTTCGTTCGATTCGAACGTTTGAAGGATTTTCATCGTTCGATCGAAGGATTTTCATTCGAATCGAACGGTCGAGGGAT
Organism: Xenopus laevis; assembly: GCF_017654675.1. Taxonomy (NCBI): domain Eukaryota; kingdom Metazoa; phylum Chordata; class Amphibia; order Anura; family Pipidae; genus Xenopus; species Xenopus laevis. Next base: position 26,339,526 of record NC_054388.1, on the reverse strand, counting down.
TTTAATCGTTCGAACGAATGGAAATCGTTCGAACGAATGGAAATCGTTCGAACGAATGGAAATCGTTCGATTTTAGCGGTCGAATGGTCGCGAACTCAAATTGCGAACGTTCCCGAACGTTCGCGAACATGGGTAAAAAGGTCCCCTGCTATTTGTCTATAATGTCCTCTAATGTACTTGTAAAGTGTAATCATGTCCCCTCGCAAACAATCCCAACCTTGACAGTATACCTTCACAATTTAAGCCTTTCATCCCTCTAACCAATTTAGTTGCACGTCTCTGCACTCTCTCCAGCTCATTTATATCCCTCTTAAGGACTGGAGCCAAAACTGCAACTCCAGGTGAGGCCTTACCAGGAACCTATAAAGAGGCATAATTATGTTTTCATCCCTTGAGTTAATGCCCTTTTTTATGCAAGACAGAACTTTATTTGATTTAGTAGCCACAGAATGACACTGCCCAGAATTAGACAACTTGTTATCCACAAAAAACCCTAGATCCTTCTCATTTAAGGAAACTCCCAACACACTGCCATTTAGTGTATAACTTGCATTTATATTATTTTTGCCAAAGTGCATGACCTTGCATTTATCAACATTGAACCTCATTTTCCAGTTTGCTGCCCAGTTCTCCAACTTAGATAGGGCCGTTTTGGTGTTCGCGAACCGTTCGCGAGCTTCGAACACCCGCAAAATCGTTCGATTCGAACGTTCGAAGGATTTTTCGTTCGATTCGAACGTTTGAAGGATTTTCATCGTTCGATCGAAGGATTTTCATTCGAATCGAACGGTCGAGGGATTTTAATCGTTCGAACGAATGGAAATCGTTCGAACGAATGGAAATCGTTCGATTTTAGCGGTCGAATGGTCGCGAACTCAAATTGCGAACGTTCCCGAACGTTCGCGAACATTAGGCGGACGCGAACGGTCGAAGTTCGCGCGAACAAGTTCGCAGGCGAACTGTTCGCTACATCCCTGAACTTAGACAAATCTCTCTGCAAAGTGGCAGCATGCTGCATGGAACCTATAGTTCTGCACAATTTAGTATCATCACAATGAAATAGGGTGAGTTTATTATATAAAGGAAGCCAATAGACAACTGTCTAACACCACATATTATAAAAGACTGGGAGAGGACCCAACTCATAAATATACAAAGGAATTAAAAAAATCAGTGGTCTCTCCCCCCTTTTAAACAAACTGGCCAATATAGGTCCACTTCTAGAGGGCACCATCCTAGCTACCATGGATGTGGAGTCTCTGTATACCAACATCTCACATGAAGATAGTATTGCAGCCTGCCAGAACTGATCAGATTTATACTGACAAACAACTACTTCTCATTAGGGGATGCCATATTCCTCCAACTGATGGGAAGTGCTATGGGAAGCAAAATGGCACCTTAGTATGCCAATTTGTGTCTAGCCCAGTTAGAGGAAAATGTCCTGGCTTCCTGCAATACCAGGCCCTTAACCTATTTACGGTATATAGATTTTGTTAATCAGGTATACCATCCGCATGGTTATTGATGATCAAATCTACATAGCAACTCAAATACCCAGAGACACACTCTTGGATTACAAAGAAAAGACAAAAAACAACAGGGTACCTATTGTAGTTACCTACAACCCACAACTGAACATTATTAGAAAAATAGCCAGAGACCTGCAACCCATGCTCTGTACAGATACCCCACTAAAACAAATATTCCCGGTACTACCTCTCTTGTCTTATACACCTAATTGGAGGAAAATGATTGTCAGAAGTGCTCTTCCAAAAACAACAAAAGCAGGTACATTTCCCTGCAATAGCAACATATGTGAAACCTGCAAATACATCCTGTGCAAATATCATTTTGCTATTCTGAATACACAAAAAGTGTACACCATTCTGGACCACTATTCGTGTGCTTCATCCAATGTGGTATACATGATTACATGTACTAGGTGCTCTACAGGAGGCATATACATTGGTGAAAAAGGACAAAAATTGCGCACAAGGATGAACCATCACAGACATAAAATCAACACCAAATAATGTGATACACCAGTGGGGCAACACTTCTGCAGTCAAAATCATAGTCTTCAGGACATGCAGGTCTAAATTCTAAAAGGGAACTTTAAAACTGATGGGGAAAGGAAGATTTATGAATTCAAATGTATGGCGTTATTTAACACATTAAGACAGGACCTTCATTTAGGGTCGTGTTTCATGTCACACTATGTGACCTGACTAAAATCCAGAATCCTGGACTATTTACAACCCACCCTAATTCATTGTATTATCTCTACAACTGATCTCTATCTATCTGTAACTTCCTAATGTCTTGCCAATGAATACCTTTCACTGATCTAACAGTATATATGCTGTGCCTTTCTAGCTTTCATTTGTATTTTGCCTGATGAAGGGGCCTTGGTGCTCTGAAAGCTTGCAATGTATTTTTATTGTTAGCCAATATAGATCACTTCTACAATACTTTTTGTATTTGTTTGTTTTTTTATTTGTTATTTTTGCTACTGGCTAACATTGATGAAATTACAGTAGATGGCACATGTTGAAGCATGATTTTGAACATGCTGTTGCAGAATTGAAATTGTCTAAATTAGTGATGGGCGGATTTATTCACCAGGCGCAAATTTGCAACGAACTTCCGCGTTTCGGCACTGGCGAATAAATACACGAATTTGCCACAAAAATCCACCCGCGTCAAAGTTCTTTCGATGGAATCGATGACATTAACAATTCAGACACTGGCGTCGATTATTAGACACCCATTAACTTTAATGGGCGCTGGCATCAACTTTGATGCCTGCACCCATTTTGGCACCTGCCGAATTGTCGCCGGCGTCAAAATCGGCGTTTGCAAATTTTGCTGGAAATTCGTAAAATTCTTGGCAAATTGAAACGGGACAAATTCTCACATAACTAGCCTAAATGTTTTCTCAAATATTTGGAGCAAAGTTAACCCAATGCATGAAGATATTTCTTATCATTTAAATTACATTTAAATTAAATAGATAGTAAAGAGTTTCTATAGAAAATAGTCAGAAAAACCACAACTGTTCCTTCAAGATCTTTTACACCAATGTATTTTCTCCCTTCTCACTGGACTGGAGGCTGGTACTGATAGGCTAGCGTACTGTTAAAACTGTGTTATTCCAGATGAAGGTAAAACAAAGCTTCTGAGACCTCTTCAATTTGCCTAAGAGGGGTAATAATTCCTTTCTGATTCCAAGATGGCAATTGGACCAGTCCCTGTATACTAAGAGCTAATTTAGCCCTGAATTTTCTCACAGGATATAAAGCACTCCAACCCCTTTTTGAAGCTCTCCATCTGCCATTACAACTGCTATCAGGAGAGAATTTCATATTCTCACTGAAAAAATTATTTTCAAATATCAAGACAGAACCTCTTTTCTTCTAAACTCACTAGATGCTTCCATGTCCACTGGAAGGGCATACTGGTTAATAAAGCTTCAGGGAGTTTATAACATGCTCCCCTTATATATTCATACATAGTTATCACCAGGAGACTTATAGATCAGTCCAGAAATCAGGTCTGGTGCATTCTTGGTGGGGCTTTATCCCTGCCAGGGTGTGTGCCACATATAGCAGAGGCCTAGACATGTTTCCCTTAGTGCTGTGACCCTCAACTTGTGTGCTATGTCATGCTATGAGTTGCCCATGTAGTCCTGTAAACTCCTTGTATCCCTTTCCTGCTTTCTGTCAGTTTGACCTTGGCTTCTTCCCTAACAACTCTTCCTTGCTGCTTGCCTTTGACCTGTCCTGACTTGACCTACTGTATGCTAATTGCAGCCTGTCCTGACCTTCTGTATATCATCTTAGACTTTCGTTAAGTGGCATTCCTTTATACTGTATGTTCACTCGCTACCCCCTACCCACTCCATGAACTGCTGTGCTGTGGAATCCGAAGGTGTCGCTATTCATGTCAATCTGGAATTCTGCTATAATGTGACAGTTACCACCCCTTAAGTTCCTCCTCTCCAGAGTAAACATCATTCACAATTTAGCCAGCCACTTCTCAAAATGTAGACTTTTCCTTACCCTTTAACAGCTTAATAGCTACTTCTTTATACTCTTTCAAATTCATTCATATTCCATTTGAACTGCTGACCAAATCAGCACTGCAAATTCTTGAGGGGCCTTACCAGTGCTCTGCAGAGAAGAAGATGACCCTCTCCTCCTGCAAATCTATGTCCTTTTAATACACCTTAAAATCTTGTTTGCTGTTTTATAAAATTATTGCTTCCTGCTGTTCTACTCTGCAGCTGTATTAAGGGGATCCTGCTGTGTTAAAGAAAAAAATTATGGTCCTGTAATGCCAATATAGCATATATACAGTGTGTTTTTTACTTTTCATTACCATGCATTCCCAAATATTATATGAATTCTGTAAAGCTCTTTCTGCATTACAAAATACAATACTGTGCTTTTAGTAATTCTAGGGGAGTTCTATTTATGTCCCAACTCTACAACTCTGGGCTTCTTACTTTAAACAGTGGATATGGACTTTCAAAAAGCAATTAATATGCGCATGTAGTGTTTTTTCACACTCTATGCATGCATACTCATGATAATTAACTGAGTTTTATTTAACAGCTATTGGTTAGTTATAGAGGAAAATACAGTTCACCCCTTTCCATTGATCCATTATACTACAATGTACATATGGAGTAGAAATTAATGATGCTGTGTAATTCCAGGTGAAGGTGGTGATGCCAGGAGCAAAATAAGTTTTTGAGATCAGGTTGTTCATCAGCTTTTTAGAAATGTGGGCGGGTCCATGGGCCCACTGAACCAGTGCTGGGTAGAGGCTTCTTATTATGTGTGTATATTCCATCCTTGAGTACAGCGCCCTTTCCCAACCATCCATTTGTCTCTTCCTTTCCGGCATGCGCTTGGCAGCCTTTTGATTTTTGTTTGTTGTCTATGAATCCCACCTGTAAGAGAGGAGTCATTTTAGTAGAGCTGGCCCCGACATCTGTTGTCAATTCCTGTATAGGGCCGAGGGCAGCTGTCTTCGCTGTTTGGTCAGCCATGTGGTTGCCAAGTGCCTCTGGGGAGGCTAGTTTTCCGTGAGCCTTGACTTTGAGGATGGCTACCTGTTCTGGGAGCGTTAGTGCATTCATGAGGTCGGCAACGGATTTGCCATGTTTGATGGGCGTTCCCGTAGCTGTCAGGTATCCTCTTGTTTTCCAGATGACTCCAAAGTCCAGAGCCACTCCTTGGGCATACCGGGAGTCTGTGTGCATGTTAACACGTTTTCCTTCAGCCAATTTGCATGCGGCAGTAAGGGCCTTCAGTTCTGCTTCTTGAGCTGAAAAGGTGGTGGGTAGAAATCCTGCTTTGAGTACCGTGTCGGTGGTGGTTACTGCATAACCAACATGGAACCTGCCTGTGTCATCTGCAAATCTTGATCCATCCACAAACATGGTGATGTCTGGGTTCTCCAAAGGGTGTGCACTAACAGTGGGAAGGTGCGCCGTTTCTTGTTGCATAAGTTCAAAACAGTCATGTGAATCAGGTGCTTTCGCTGTGCCGTCACTGGTATTTTCATCCATACCCCCCTCAGGAATTGGCAGAAGCGTGGAGGGGTTAAGGATAGTGCATCGTTGAAGAGTGACATTATCGGGTATGAGTAGGGAGCACTGTAGGCGGAGATGTCTGGCAGCAGACATATGTTTCGGTTGCGTCTGATTGAGGATAGCGGTGATGTCATGAGGGGCCAACAAAACACATTCGTGGCCAAGGATGAGATCAGAGGTTTTGTCAAGTAATAGTTGGGCAGCATACACTGCTCTCATGCAAGATGGGCTTCCTTTTGCCACATTGTCTAACTGACCAGAGAAGTAGCCGATGGGTCGTAGTCGTGTTCCGTGAGACTGGGCTAAAACTCCAAAGGCGTAGCCTTGTCGTTCAGAGACAAACAAGTTGAATGGTTTCTTGTAGTCTGGAAGTCCAAGAGCAGGTGCAGTTGAAAGGATAGTCTTTAGAGTAGCAAAATTATGAGCAGCCTCAGGCGTCATGGTGAAAGGGTCAGATTTCAATACGTCATAGAGAAGCTGCATAAGTAAAGACGCTTCAGGTATCCATGATCGGCAGGAGGAGATGAGGCCAAGGAAAGCGTACAGTGGCTTATGTCCCAGTGGGATGCTGATGGCTTGCAGTGCCTTTATCCGATCTTGGGTGATTTGTCTGGTACCCTGGGAGATGCATTGGCCAAGGAAAACAACAGACTTTTGGCACCATTGAAGTTTGGCTTTGGAGGCTTTGCATCCTTGATCCGCTAAGTAGCGGAGTAGACTTTCAGAGGCACTCTCGGCAGAGTGCAGGTTAGGCGAGCAAAGTAGGAGGTCGTCCACATACTGTAGGAGGGTGACGGTGGGGTTGGAACTTTTCCAAGAGTCTAGGATCGAAGTCAGAGCCTGTGAGAAATGGGTGGGCGAATTCTGTGCCCCCTGTGGGAGGACCGCCCAGACGTATTGTTGATGTTCGTGGGTGAATGCGAAAAAGGTACCAGCAGTCCTCATGTAAGGGTATGGAAAAGAATGCATTAGCCAAATTGACCACCGTGAAGTACGTTGAAGAGGGAGGAATTCCAGAAAGGATGGTGTGTGGGTTGGACACCAGAGGTGTTTCCATGATGGTGGCTTAATTGACTGCCTGCAAATCTTGCACTAGGCGATATTTGTCAGGCTCCCCTTCTTTTCCTCTTTTCTTGACAGGGAAAAGAGGAGTGTTGCTGGGAGATGAGCGCTGGATGATTGCCCCATTTGAGAGAAGGGTGTGCAATTGTTTAGTGATAGCTTGCGACTGTGCAGGTTTAAGTGGATACTGTGGCTTTCGGGGCAGAGGAGCTCCTTCATTCAAGCGGACCATGACAGGCGGCACATGGAGATGCCCTATGTCTTCAGGGCCTTGTGACCATACGACTGGAGGTATTCGTGACAGCACGTCATCAGGGATGGATGAGGTGGAAATCACATCGGGCCAGTAGAAAGGAGGAGGGGCACAGAACATAGAGTAGACGCTTCAGTCTGATCCAGTGGGGTTGAAACGGTCACAGAACCATCGGGAAGGAAAACCACCTTGGCTGTGCCCAAAAGATTGAGAGGACATGTGGGAGACGCCACAAAACGAGCCAAGAGCCCAGAAAAGGATCCGACCTGAAGGGGGCAGGTTAATGGATTTTTCCGTGGTGTGCCGTCGACCCCAACACAGGAGACATCCATATCAGATGGAGTAGCTTGATGGGGAAGGTCTTGGGTCCTGATTACGCTTCTGGCTGCGCCTGTGTCGATCAGGAATGTAGTGGGGGTGCCCTGTATAGGCAAGGTAATTTTTGCAAGTGGTCCGTTGCCTTCAGAGGTAGCCGCCATCACAGGGGTAAGGGACACAGGTTTTCCCGGAATCCTATTGTTGAGCGTTAGGGTAATCAGGAAGGGGATCTTGCGGGGGAGGTGGGAAATCACTGCTTGTATGCGTTTTCCGCGTACGTCTGGGGGCTTTGCACTCACGTATGAAATGACCGGGTTTTCCACAATTGAAGCAGGTTCTGTTTGCTTTCTTCCCAGTAGAAGTAGCATCGCCACCATTAGAGGAGTGGGTTTGGACTTTGACTGGGATGATTCAAGACCATTCGCGACTAGTGCCAGCGTGTCGAGGGGCAGCGTGCGGTACTCCGGACGGGCAGTGGTGAGCCCCCTCTTAATGTGGTCCTTCAAACCACTGACAAAAGTGGAGGATAGCATTTGAATATAAGGTTTGTTGTGACGATTAAATCCTAAGTCGTCAAAAACTTGTAACATCCGAACTTGGTATTTTTCCACCGATTCGGCTTTGTCTTGCACTATGTCGTGAATGTTAACAGCCTGATCAGTCAGCCTATTCTGTGCCCAGGTTTTGATTTGATCACAGAATTCCACACCAGATTCATAGGTTGTGTCATTAATGACTCGGAGAGAGTCCAAAGAATTTTTCATTAGTGGCCAATAAGTGTCCCCAGCCTTTATTTCACACAGACTCTCTAGATCCTTCCATGCCGCTGAGTAATTTTTCTGAATTTGGGCTAATCTACGATAAAATGGCATTGGTTGGCGATCGGGGTCTGGTAGCTGGGTGATGAGGGAGGATGCTTGAGATGGGGTGAATATTACATACAACACCGGGGCTCCCTTCATTCCCCTCAGCCCCTCTCTCTGTGGAGTAGGGGTGGGATGCCCTGCTCGGGGTTGATCATCATCAGACTGAGTATCCCCTGGGTCAAATCTGGGAAATTTAAACCGACTCGGGGAGCGGAGGTGGGTGCCGGGAACATTCAATGGGGTTGATTCTGTCTGAGATACAGTAATGTACGGGCTGCCTGCCTGATAACTCACGCCCCCCTCGCCTGTCTGCACATTTTTGCGCCAATCAGCCTTCAATGCCTCCACTTGACCCTTTAGTTCTCTTAGTTTTGGTTTTGTCCCTCCCATGGGTCCCATGCCAGTAGTGGAGGTGACCTGTGTTGTCCCTACAGCCCCATCTAGGGATTCTAATTCTTCGGGCTCATCCTCTTCTCCTGAAAACATCATAGGGGCTGGGCCTTGAGAAGGAGGTGTATACAATTGACCAGAGGCAGTTAACACTGGTACAGTGGAGTGGTCGAGGGTGAAAAGGGTTGTTTTTGCTGAGGATGTCGCGGACAGTAGCTTGGGTGTTGGTTGTATCAAAATGGCTGATTGCGAACTTGGCGCCTGGGATGTATTAAAATGGCCGCCATCAGACACGTGGGCAGTGGTCGGAACTACAAAATGGCTGCTGTCAGACACATGGGTGGTGGCTGAACCTGCAAAATGGCTGCCGTCAGAACTAGGGGCGGTGGCTGTTTGTACAGTCATGGTGGGGACTTTTTCTGAGGCGCCATTATAGGGTGGTGGCTGTACATTTGCCATGCAAGGGAAAGGTGGTTCTCTGTGGTACAAATATTTGATTTTGCCATCTGGTTGTATAACCCTTTGTTAGGACCAAACTTCCCTCTGTAGGTCCTTTGCCACTCTAAACCACGCTTCTGCACTCTCTAACAGACCCTTGTCTTGCAGGAGACCCCTACGTTCAGTTAAGAGTATGCGCCAGTTTTCTGGCTGTAATCTGGTGCCATTTGCAAAGTTTTGCGAGTTTGTCATATTCCTTAACGCCCTTTTTCCCCTCTCGCCGTTTAACAAGTTCAAGTGCTGGTATCCCCTCGGTCTGTTTGCTATTTACCTTTCCCATTATACATATGGGTGTGCCCAATCGGGGTGGGACAGGAGGTCTCTAACCCTATCTAGTTCGTCTGCCTCACTCTATTCCAACTGTCACACACAACGGGGTGTTGGCCGTTGCTGAGCAACCTTGCTCTTATGTCGTACAGACTATGACCTATACTACTTTGGTCAACAGAAAAATGGACGTTAAGGCGGTACACTAATATGTCTGTAAAACCGGGGAGAATGGGTCCCTTACCTAATCCACTTGCGGGGTAACCCCCTGGCGTGACCTTGGCTAGTCTCCACCCAAACGGAGTAATCCCAAACACCAGACCACATACACAATTAGGACATGACATAACCCCCCCCTTTTTGTGGTCTAGTTGATACAATAGCCTCACTGTGGAGGTGGGAATGACCAGCGTCACTGTAATTCTCTCAGTCTATGAATTTCAACCTGTTCACACTCTTCTAATCCTTCCGCTGGACAAATACTACAGACTCTGGGTTCTATTCCTGTGCGACCTTTTACTATATCACTCACTTGTGAGAAACTGAGTCCGATACAATCTGCATTCACTGAGAAATGGGCATTTAGTCGATAACACAAAATCTGGGGATATTGCCAGAGTACTGGTTTGTATCCTAAATCGGCTACTGAGTAACCATTCGGATATTTCCTAATCCTTGTCAATTTCCAGCCTTGTGGGGAAATTCCAAACATCAACCCACATACACAGTCACAACATGACATGACATAACCTCGACTCTAGTGGGATGTTTCTTAGGGTTTAGTCTGATATGAACAGAAACAGCATGATACTCACGGCTTCCTGTCGTGGTATCTCACCAGCACTCCCAGAGTGCTTGGACCGCCACACACTGACAGGCACTGAGCTCAGCCAGCAGGGAACTTCTGTCCTATACACGTGTATCTATATACACAATGACCGCCTCTCACCGACTAACACAGAGTTTCGTCAGTGGGGATCTTCTGTCATGTATCTATATTTACACATGTATTCACTATGTCTGTTCTCTCGGGACCCTTCCCTCTTATTTATCCAAATCAACCAGAGACAAGGTAACACAAAAGATAAACCGGACAATAGATACTCTTATACAGGTCAGGTAAACGGCACCAGGCAAGATGTTACCTGTCTTTGCTGACTGCTAAAAGCCGATATGGACAACAGGCACAACCAGTAGTAGGTAATAGGTGTGACACAGGCAAGAAACTAATAACATAGGTCTTACGTCCTTTACTCTATCGGTCGACCCGTGTCCTTGGCGTCGGCTAAAGGACAGCCAGAACCTGGTGCCCCACGTTGGGCGCCAAATTGATAAGGACAAAATTAGTCCTGAGATTATCTATTCCCGTCCTAATTAGTTTGTGCAATGGTCTAGACCGGAAGAACGACACTGACACAAACAGTTCAGTATACAAAATGCTTCTTCTGCTTTATTATAAGGCACACGGATTATATAGATTAAGTGGGGTGTAGGCTGGCAGCCCCGGATATAAGCGTTTTGCAGCATAGCCAATGATCATATCAGAAATCATAATATGTCCTTATTTGGAATGCTTCTGCAGTCATCTTCAGGAAACAGATGCAGAGTAGCTTGACCACAAACAGTTTGGACACCTTCTTAGCATGAGCCTGTTTCTGTGAAGAGGTTCTTCTTGGTTGCTTACTAGCTTGTAGCGATATACTGTATGATATATATATTGCAAATAGCTGGAGCAAGGAAATAAGTGGAAATGCACAGTATAACAGTGAAATAGACTTTTTACCTAAGACAGGATAAGGTAATACTAGTACCTGTCCTCCACACCTATTGGTATCTGTTTTTGTTGTACAGCATCTCACAAACTACTCTGAGTTTATTTACTTAGACTCCAGACAGAAGGGCAAGGCTATGAGGTTCAAAAGCAGAGAGCTGGCTGTGAGGCTTGTGCTGGATAGAAAAATCTGGCAGGAGGTCAGCATCCATGGGACATCCAGGACAGGTGGTAAGTACAGGGCCCTGATGCGGTAATTATGTGCAATAATAATCATGTTAGAGGATGGGCAGAAGAAACAAACACAAAGTGCAAAAAAACATTGTGGATCGCACCCTTTTTGTGAACTTTGCTCAATTCCCTGCAGGTAGACAAAGGCCCACAGTATGCTTTACAATTGATATCAGTCACTGTTCACTAAATTACAATTATTTATGTAAGCTGTTACTAAGATAGTGTAGTTACAGCAATGAAACAATGGTTTAAACAATACATTATTTAAATATAATTGAATACAGAAGGATACTGCAATGGGGGCATGTAGGGATAGTATGGATTGGATAGTAGAGTTTCTGAAGCAAACACTCAAATCTTACCAGTGTAGGGCAACCTTACATTATGTTGTCATTTTTTTTTAAAACACTTTCATTTTCTAATGTTACTGTTCCTATAAATCTATTAAAAAAATATTTAAACATGAAATAAACCTAATAGCTTTGCTTTGCCACCAATATGGATCTAAGCAGCTTAGTTACCATCAAGTTAATGGTTCTTATTCATGATTTGCTTAAAATTGTCTTTATATGAGATAGCATAATTTAAAGCTTTATGGAAAATGGGTTTGCAAAAGAGGGATCTCATATCTGTATTAACCCAAGGCCCAAACTATTTTAAGGTGTAAAAGATGCATTGTAGTTTTGCATACTCATTATTTCTGAATTGTTGATTGCACCAGAGGTGAACATGTACTTTTTCTTTCTTGATGACAGTTACATTGTAGACATTATTATTTCAGACAAGCTTTGTGTAATTTAGCTGTGGGTGCCATTTATCTTCAACTTAGTACAGTGTTTCTTTACAAGAGCATGAAAAGAAATGATGCTTATTTATTTATCAGGCTTAATCGTCTGAAATCATTATTTCTCATAATCAGCCATAATAAACAGAAAAGAAAAAAAATAGTCTCAAAGTTGATTGTGACAACCCCAAAACAACTGTTCCCATTGTTAATCTCCATTGATGTACAAGCTGTTATGTGCCTCTCAGAGAGCAGTTTAACAATATTTAATAAATGTTGATTGATGCCAGTCTACAATTACAAAACAGTGAATATTATTGCCTTTGTAAGTACATTATTTGAATAGCTTTTGTGTTGTTGTATAATCAAATACTGCTGGAGATTTGTAGAACTGTTTAACTTATGGCTAGGCTTCTCTAATAATTATTGATCTTCATTTCTAAACATATTACACTGCATTTTTGCTGAATATAATCTCATTGTGTTATTTAAAATATAGCAATAGCAAATGCTTTTCCCACATGTCTGCATTAGTTTGGTATCCTTTATTTCTTGTATCTTTGTATTTAGGGAGTACATTTTAAAACACAAAATCAAATGTCCAAAATCACACACTCACATATCCAGCAGCCCTTGCAACATCTTCTCTTTACATTTCCAAGGGATATAGACTAAAAGTGTACACATTCTATTCCAGAGGTTTAAATAGACTGTGAATAACACAAACTTTATTACAAGTATGGGACCTATTATCCAGAATGTTTGGGATTTGGGGTTTTCCTGATAAGGGATCTTTCTATTATTTGGATCTCCATAACTTAAGTCTAATAAGAGATAACAAACATTAATTAAACTAAATTGGATTGTTTTTCCTCTACTAAGGACTGATTATATCATAGTTGGGATCAAGTATAATGTACTGTTTTATTATTACAAAGAAAAAGGTAATCATTTTAAAATAGATGAATTATTTAATTAAAATTGGAGATGGCGTTCCCGAATTTGGATCTTTCTGAATAACGGGTTTCTAGATAACAGATCCCATACCTGTACTGCCATAGATCAAATAGTCATGAAAAACAGCACGGTCTTCCTGAGTCCTTCAAATAGACCAACCTTTACAGGCACATTTATCAAGGGTTGAATTTTGAATTCATGTGAGTTTTTTTAAACTCCCTTAAATTCGACTGAATTCAAAATTTGATTGGAGGAGATTTGTTAAAAAAATGGAATTGTTAAAACTCGACAAATATTACAGATATACAGTAACTTGGCAGGTTTTAGGTGGCGAATAGTCAAATTCAAATTCTTAAAGGGCCAGAGTATGATAAATTTTGAAAATCAAATTTGAATTTATTTAAAAAACTTTAATCAAGTCTGGATAATTTCCTAGTCAAATTTGACAGTTTTGACCATAAAAAATTAGAAAATTCAAATTCAATTTTTCAATTCGACCCTTAATAAATCTGCCCTAAGTGTCCCAGTTAAATTTTAACTGGTTGGTTACCAATAAACTACACAACCCATTCAAAAGTGTTAATATAAAATATACAGTGCATATCTTTATTTGAAATAGATTGTAACAGTCAAGCAGAACTGGCAGAAGTTAATGCCCTATGATCTCTTGTATCCTAGAGATAAACTAACCAATTAGACATCTATTTTTATTCTTCACTGAACAGATATTACATTAATTGGACAAATCAGTTGATATGTCTAAGAACACCATACTCATTAGCTTTTCATACATACACCCAAGACTTCTCTAAAGCTGTACTGTAATTGAAAGCAATTGTCCATTCAAAATGTTCAGTAATTTTAGACTTATAAGTATGAGACCTGTTATCAGAATGCTTGTGACCTAGGGTCTTTCCATAATTTGGATCTGTATACCTTGTCTACTAAAAAACCTGTTAAATATTATTTAAACCCAATGGGACTGTTTTTGCCACCAATATTGATTCATACAGCATTGTTACCATCAACTGCCACGTACTGCTTTATTATTACAGAGACATGTGAATGATTTGATTAAAATGGAGTCTATGGGAGATGGCATTCCAGTAATTTGGAATTTTCTGAATAACAGATCCATGATTGAATTATAAAAGAAATTCCTATTAAAAGCAATATAACTGACTGTTTGCATTCTCTGCACTCCTGGTTCAGACTCCTTGAAACACTGATGCAAGATAGCTTATTAAAGTTGATTAAAAGACCAGATGGGAACTGACACTTGTTACATTGTTTTAAGAGCCAGTCCAAGAAAGCAATAGCAATTGCATTTACCTATAACTTTAAAAAACACTGAACATTTTTAATGAGCAATGGAAATGTGCTTATATTTTCTTTTATTATGCAAAAGAACTATATGAATCCTGTGCCTAGGACCACTACACAGTTATTGTAAGACAGAGATTGAATCTAAATTAGGATCTGTGATATATCCTGAAGACACCATTTTACACTTGCTGTGTCCAAACTCCTCACTTGAAGAAACAGTACTAGTAACAAAAGCACAAGCAGCATACCTATTAATATGCAGTTCTGCCTAAAGCAATGGTCATCAATGTTACTTTGGTGCTTCTATTCAACATTCTATATTCCACCCCCACATGAGCCCCTTTTTACTCCAGCAGTGAAACAGACCAGCTATGACATCCCTTTCTCTTTGGAATGATGGCATTCTCTATTGTGTCAATTACACATTTGTCATTGCTTTTAGTCTAGGTGGACACATAGTCACCATAAAGCCCAAAACCAAAATTTGCCTAATAAATGAAAACATAATTCTAAGCAACTTGCCAATATACATTTATAAGAAGCAGACAAAACAAAAAAACTGACTTCAGTAGCAATAGATATACAAATAACTAATTGCAAAGTTGTTTAAAATTATGCTTTCTTTTGTGTTTGGCCAAATTAATGTTTTTTTGGATTGACATTCCATTGGTCCTTCCAGGGGACATGAGGGCACCCATTTCAATTAGAAGACACAAAGTTCCATCTTAATATTCGGTAAAGGTATTTACAGAAAAAGCTGTGAAATTGTAGAATTCTCTCCCTGAGTTGTACAGGCTGATACATTAGATAGCCTTAAAGGAACCGTTCAGTGTAAAAATAAAAACTGGTTAAATAGATAGGCTGTGCAAAAAAAATGTTTCTAATATAGTTTGTTAGACAAAAATGTAATCTATAAAGACTGGAGTGACTGGATATCTAACATAACAGGACAGAACATTACTTCCTGCTTTTCAGCTCTCTAACTCTGAGTAAGTCAGCGACTTTAACCCTTTCCTTGCCAGCTGTTTTGTCCTATATTCAAACATCTACTGTCAAGCAGTTTTTAGACATTTTGTACTCTTTCACTTTAAGAGCCTTTCAAGGGGTGGACTTTTAGCTTACCCTGGAAAACAATATATTGTTGTTGTTTTTTTCAGGACAACCTGAACTTTCAAAATATGCAAGAATTTTGGTGTAATTCTACTTTTGTAAAAAAAAAAAAAAGATAGGCCTCTAAGTGTCTAATAAAACGAAAAAAATCATGTTTCACAAAGAACAATCACATATATCAGAAACATCATTTATGTTATGTATGAGAACACAACCGATTTGGAAAGGTCTATGTCTCCTGAACGCGGCAATATATATAGTTTTATGGAGATTTCTCACTTGTATATATCAAAATCTACAAGCAGTACACTACCAAATTTCCAAAGCACCACTCCCCAAATGGCATACTTCTCATTTCAAGGCCAAACATTCCACTAACAGTAGGTTTACACTAGAAAACTACCCATTATTAGAAAAATGGGTAAATATATCTATGTACTCCAAACTACAAAGTTGCAATTGCTTCCTAAAGTTATAATGTTTTATAAAAATTGGTGAATTTTTTGAAAAATTACCACAAAGCTTCCACTCTACAGCATCATATCTCCCACACATCATTAGGTATCAATGTAAAACACGCCAACAAAGCATGGGGTCCACTGAACAGTTTGATGCCCAATATGTATAGGATTACCTAAGCATGTAGTATATATGGGCCCCAAAATGTAGACACCTAATTTGAGCTATCAGTTCTGCAATTCCAGATGCCAGTGCAAAATCAACACATTTACACCAAGCCACAAACCTTCCTAAATTTGGCAATTTTGGTGATATTTTCTAAAATCACCTCAAAACTTTCACCCTGCAGCATCGTATTTCCCACATACTATTAGGTATCAATATAAATCACCCCAAATATGAAAGCATGGGGTCCCCTAAACAGTTTGATGCCCAATATGTATAGGTTTACCTAAGCATGTGGCATATAGGGGCCCCAAAATGAAGACCCCCCTATGGTCGGTCATTTCAGGTACTGAGAGCTCAACACATTTACATAGACTTGGGGGGGCAAAGGTAGAAAAAAGTACGTTCACTCGCGAAAACCATGTATTTTTGGAAAGTACACATTCCCCCAAATCCAAATGGGTATGCCTGTCTTTCTACTCCAAAGCACCAAGCTTCAAAACTTTCCTAAGTTTGGCAATTTTAGGAACATTTTTAAAAATCAACTCAAAACTTCCACCATGCAGCATCGTATTTCCCACATACTATTAGGTATCAAGATAAATCACCCAAAATATGAAAGCCTGGGGTCCTCTGAATAGTATGATGCCCAAAATGTATAGGTGTACCCAAGCATGTGGCATATAGGGGCCCCAAAATGAAGACTCCATATGGTCTGTCATTTCAGGTACTGCAAAATCAACACATGTAAATAGTTTTGGGGTGGGGGCAAAGGTAGAAAAAAGTACATTCACCCCCAGAAAACCATATATTTTCAGAAAGTACACATTCCCCCGAATCCAAATTGGGTATGCATGTCTTTCTACTTCAAAGTATCAAGCCGCAAACCTTTCCTACATTTGGCAATTTTGGTGACATTTTTAAAAATCAACTCAAAACTTCCATCCTGCAGCATCATATTTCCCACATACTATTGAGTATCAAGATAAATCACCCCAAATATGAAAGCCTGGGGTCCTCTGAACAGTTTGTTGCTCAATATGTATAGGTTTACCTAAGCACGTGGCATATAGGGGACTCAAAATGAAGACCCCCAAATGGTCTGTCATTTCAGGTACTGCAAAATCAACACATTTACATAGTTTTGGGGGGCAAATGTAGAAAAAAGTACATTCACCCCAGAAAACCATATATTTCTGTAAAGTTCACAGTCCCCCAAATCTAAATTGGGTATGCATGTCTTTCTACTCCAAAACACCAACCCACAAGCCTTTCATAAATTTGGCAATAAAAGCAGCGGTTTTTACATTTCTGTAAAGCGCCTAAAATATTGCAATTGGCCACATTTATCTCACCCAATTTCTTACATACAAATGTAAAACACCATATATTGATACCAAAGGTCTACTGAACAGTTTGATGCCCAATATGCATAGATATACCAATAAAGATGGCAAATGAAAATAGTGCATATGAGTTTTCTCAGCTGCTGATTCTCCTTCTGTGAACATGGACCCTTTACTTCATATTATGTGCCTCAAGACCCTCCTAACAGCAAAGACCCCGAAAACCATATATTTTTAGAAAGTAGACATTCCGATGAATCCAACAAAGATAAAGACGTATTTCTATACCAAGCTTCAAAGCTTTTCTAAACGTATACGTTTTTACAACATTTCTGAAAATCACCTAAAAATGTTGCAGTTTGCCGCATTTATAGCACACAATGTTTTACATACAAAGAAAAATCACCCTAAATAAGGATGTCATAGATCTGCTGAATAGTTTGATGCCCAATATGCATAGATTTATCAAAGTATGTGGTATGTACAGACCCCAAATGAAAAATGTCATATGAATTTTCACGCTGGCCAACTGAGCTGCTGAAAAGAGAGCTCCAACTGTGCATTATGTGCCGTAAGACCCCCAAACTTGAAAAACGCCCCCAGAAAACCATATATTTTTGGAAAGCACATATTCTGGTGGATCAAACTAAGTAAAATATACCTTTCTATACCAAAGCACCAAACAGCAAAACTATATTAAAGATACATAAGGAACAATAATGCAGGGATACAATTGCAATAAAACTGCATAAATTATGTAAATCAATGAAATAACAAAATGATTGATCCATCAGCGTAATTAGTGGGCAAAATTGATTATCCAATAGGCACGCTGTCAAAATAACAGGTTTTTAGGCAAAACAAACAAAAGATAACAGTACAATGAATAAGTAAAAGAAAAAAAGACCTGTTTGTGAGTTTTTGTGTACATTTGTGCACTTCTAAAAGTTGCCTGAGTGGGTAAATACGTGTAAATAAGTGTAAATAAGTGAACAAAAGTGCTAAAATAAATAAATAAATAAATACCAATCTTTACTAAAATGTGTGTGTAAGTGTATAAATGTACCGTAAGTGTGTGTAAGTGCATGTAAGTGTGTAAAAAAACATGCACTTACCATTTGTGGAAGCAATGTTAAATAATGACGTTAAGTCTAGGGTTTGCTTGGCATAAAATTACATACACCTTGATAAATTTGCCATTTATTTTACAAAGCTTTTTACACTGTTTTTTTTTTAACAGCATAATAAATTTGCCCCTTTAACTTAACTGAAGTGTGGCAAGGGTTTTGTTTTATTTTATTTTTGCACCTGTTTGCTCACAGGGTCTGGAAAATGTGTATAATAAATGGACTTTAACCTGCTAAAGAACTGTCTGTTCATCTGATCCTATTCACAAGCCTAATCGGCCTGACAGAGCAGATAAAAAAGAGGTTTTAGATGTTGATACAGGTAGTTTCTTAAAGAGATTTTGTCATGATTTTTATGATGTAGTTTTTATTTCTAAATGACACTGTTTACACTGCAAATAATTCACTCTACAATATAACATTTCATTCCTGAACCAGCAAGTGTATTTTTTAGTTGTAATATTGCTGTGTAGGCAGCCATCTAGGGCCATTTTGCCTGGTCATGTGCTTTCAGAAAGAGCCAGCACTTCAGGATGGAACTGTTTTCTGGCAAGCTGTTGTTTCTCATACTCTATGTAACTAGGGCTGCCACCTGACCCCTTTGAAACCGAACACATATGAACTGATTTATGTGCAGTCATGCATCTGAATGAATTGCTAATTAGCCATGCAGGCTGTGTATTCCATATGTGTTCGGTTTTAAAGGGGTGAGTTGGCAACCCTAAACGTAATGAAATGTGTCATAGTGGGACCTGGTTTTTACTATTGAGTGCTGTTGTTAGATCTGACAGCTGTCATCTTGTGTCAGGGAGCTGCTATCTGGTTACCTTCCAATTTTTCTGAAGTTTATCAGAGCACAAGTCACATGACTCAGGGCAGCTGGGAAACTGACAATATGTCCAGCCACATATCAGATTTCAAAACGAGATATAAAAAAATCTATTTGTTCTTTTTAGAAATGGATTTCAGTGCAGAATTCTCATATGACCGTATCCCTTTAATGGTCACTTTTGCCAGAATTCATGCTTTTATGCACTATTCTTGCATAAATGCATGCACAAGTTTGTGAGTAGGCTTCTTGGGTTCGTGAATAGAGGTTTGCATATTGATTTGCCCTCTGATAGATGCAGTTTTCCAATCAGATATACTTTTACATTATTGATACCATCAAACTGTTTGTAACAATGATGTGTGTGTGGGGTAGAGTTGCCACCTTTTCTGGGAAAAAATACCGGCCTTCCTATATATTTAACTTTTTTCCCTATTAATAACATTGGGATCAGCCATAATTTTTACTAGTAACAGCGGGGCCTGGACCACGGGCTCTGCTTCCTCTAACGTTACGGCAAAATCTCCTGCCAATTTCCTAACTGCAAGCACGCAGGGACTGACAAGTGGTATGCGGGGAATCATGAAATGAGGGCGAGTGGGAAGGGGGTGGGTCAGGAATGCATAATAGTGGCAGAATTTAATGTATAATACCCCCAGAACTAGGGATGTAGCGAACTGTTCGCCGGCGAACTAGTTCGCGCGAACTTCGACTGTTCGCGTCCACCGAATGTTCGCGAACGTCGCGCGACGTTCGCCAATAGGCGTTCGCGTCAAAAATCGTTCGACCATTCGACCATTCGATCGCTAAAATCGAAGGATTGGATTGAATGAAAGGCTTCGATTGTTCGATTCGAACGAAAATCGTTTGATCGAACGATTAAAATCCTTCGATCGTTCGAATCGAACGATTTTCGGATGTTCGAAGTTCGCGAACAGTTCGCGAACTGTTCGCATTTTTTGCCGGTGTTCGCGAACGGCGTTCGCGAACACATAAACGGCAGTTCGCTACATCCCTACCCAGAACTCATAGAAGGCTGGTACAGTGGCAATTCCATGTATAAATACCCTCTGAACTCATAGAAGGATGGTGCAGTGGCAATTTCTTGTTTAAATACCCCTGAACTCATAGAAGGATGGTACAATGGCAATTCCAAGTATAAATACCCTCAGAACCATCAGATGGCACAATCGCAACTTTGCACATTAAGGCAAGGAAAGGGGTTAAAGGACCACAAGGCAGTGCAATAAATGTGATTTGTATCCTTACTGCCCTACATTCTTTCTATGCTGATAGTCTGGTAGAAGGGGGAGGAGGGGGGAATCTGCAGGGAATGACCATCTGTCCTGCCTGTCAGTAGAATCCTGGACTGGTCAACATATACAGGCTGCAGGCGCCCCCGATTCCCTGCCTTCCATTGGATCTTGTAGCTGAAGGTTACGCAGGAGGAGCACAATTGCTCGAACCCCAACCCCTGCCATTGTTTTTTATCAGTGAAGTGAGCACCTTGAGGCACTCTCGTCCGGGTTAAAAAGCAGAAGCGTAGCGATCCAGATTGCCGGCACCATCCCATACCTCCCAACATTTTGTAAATAAAAAGAGGGACAACATTTTTGGCCATGCTCATTTTTGTGGCCATGTTCATTTTACAAATATGACTGCCCACTTTAAATGGGCAGGGAGAGCTGTATGGCAGTCCCTACTAAGTGTAGTAATATATGCAGACCTATGTATATATGAATACACATTTGTTAAATTCCCATCTACTTCAAAGGATTGTAATAAACCCCCATTTAGCTAGTATATGTCCTGAGTTTTAATGACCCATCCTGTCTTGTAATAAAATGCAAAAATAAGATAGGATGCTTTGTTAGATAGGTGGGACACATCCCAAGAGACCATTTGGAGAGGGTCTTTTACATTTCAAAGAGGAACTGTTTGTACAGTTGTTATTGGTAAAAGGGACATCTAAAGAAATTATCTGATTTTCCTGTTTAACCTGTCATCAGCCAATCAGAACCATTCCCCATTTGGGTCAATGGCATAGAAACAGTATAACAATGGAATTGGTTTTTGAATGAAGAGAAAGGGAAGGAGAGCAGAAGAGAAAGGGAAGGAAGGGAAGAAGATGAAGGGAAGAAGAGGGACAGAGACAAATATAACCTGTGGGCACATTTTGAAAGATCTCTGTATAATTTGCTGTCTCTGGGCTGGATAATCTGAATAAATTGTTTCATCTCTGGGAACCTTGGTTGCATCCTTTACCTGGCTGTGGTAAATTTCGGACTCTACATTTTATAACACTATACGGATACTTGGATATATCTATAAATACACAACACTAAGGTGATATAGAAAGTTGTAGTGCAACTGGCTTCCCTCCACATGTTATTGAACTACAACTCCCAGCACCAACACCCAGAGAGCTACAACCTTGGCCCAGGGCTAGTGGGGAGAGAAAAGAACCTGCTCCTGGAACTTTAATGTCAGGCATGAGTGTGGGCACAGCTGGCATCACACACAACAGCAAATGTACCAATCACTCACACACAGAGAAACAAACACACAGTAACAAACACACATACACACAAAAAAGATACACACAGAGAAACACACACAAACACACACAGAGAAACACACACACAAACAAACACAGAAACACACACTCAGGGGCACATTTACTTAGGGTCAAATATCGAGGGTTAATTAACCCTCAATATTCGAACGTCAAAGTTAAATCCTTCGACTTTGAATATCGAAGTAGAAGGATTTAGCGATATTTGTTCGATCGAAGGAATAATCGTTTGATCGAACGATTAAAGCCTTCGAATCGAACGATTCAAAGGATTTTAATCCTTTGATCAGAAATTGGCTAGAAAGCCTTTGGGGACCTTCCCTATAGGCTAACATTGATGCTCGGTAGGTTTTAGGTGGCGAAGTAGGTGGTCGAAGTTTTTTTTAAAGAGACAGTACTTCGACTATAGAATGGTCGAATAGTCAAGCGATTTTTAGTTCGAATCGGCTAAGTAAATATGCCCCTTAAACTGTAGCTGACACACATAGTAGAGCTTGCCTGGCTGCATGGCATCCAATCCGACCTTCTCCCTAAATCCACACTGCCCCCCCCCCCAGGTTTCAGCTCGAACAGTTCCAGCAGCACAAACAAGGCAGCTAGTAAGATCAGCAGCCCACCACTGCCATGAGCACTCAGCACTGAGATCCAGCCATTGGCAGCAGGCCAGCAGTGGAGAACAGAAGTGAGATTGTCTCATCTCATACCGGTCCTGGCACTACACTGACTAACTCCTCCAGGCACGGGGCAGAGTTTAGAATTAGAAAAGCCCATCCAGGCACGCCTCTAAGACTGAAGCAGCTGCACTGAGCACTCTGTAGGTTCCGCCCCCCAAGTGACGCCGTGGAGTTTAGAAATTTTTTTTTCCCTAGCTGCTCAGGATGTCGGGAATTTAAAGTGCCTATACTGGACAGCGGGTTGAGCTGTAAAAAACGGAACTGTCCCGCTGGAAACAGGACGGTTGCGAGATATGCGGGTATCCCCATACTACTGAGGAAGCAGGCTTCGTCCAGGCCCCTGTACTCCCATGCCCCCCCCCTGCGGCTGCGGGGTCTGCTTCCTCGGTAGTTACGCCACTGTCTGTGGTGGTTCTGAGCAAATTGTCACTTTGGAGGCTCGAGTTAGAGCACTAGAGCAACAAATTGCAACACTGCGGTCAATTGAGAATCTTGAAAGGAATCTCTTGCTCAATGAGCAGGACCTAGTGGGGTCAGATAGCTTGGGGGGAACAGAACAGCAGCAGGATGTTGAGGCAGCTAGCTGGGTGACAGTTAGAAAATCTAAGGTGGGCAAAAAGAAAATCGAGGCTCTTCTGGAGTTTACACAGCTCATCAAATTTGCCAGATTGTGTGAAGAAGTTGGGATTGTGAACTCTGGATTGGCAAATCTAGATGGGGCTGACTAGGGAGACCAGTTTCTCTAGTAGTGGTGGGAAGGAGAGCAGAGTCAGGCCTAAGCAGATTGTGGTTGTAGGGGATTCAATTATTAGGAAAGTGGATAGGTTAATCTGTCATTCGGATCGCTACAACCGAACAGTTTGCTGTCTACCTGGTGTCAGGGCTCGGCACCCAAAAAATTGGGTGGGGCTGTGCATGACCCAACTGTCTTAGTGCATATCGGTACTAATGACAAAATATATGGAAGACCTTAAAGAGAGATTTCAGGTATCTAGGCTCTAAGATCAAGATCTACTTCACCAGTTAAGTGACCGCCTATGGCCTCAGGAGGAGCCCTCGGCTTATTCAGATGCCATCTGGACTTAACGAGAGGTGCAAGGCGTAAGTTCTGGCAGGCAATGGGGCACGACTGTTTACAAGGATGCTGAAAGATAGGAAGCCACCAGGAACAGGCAGGCCGGGCCAGCACAAGCAGTTAGAATAGTCAGACAGGCCAGAATCAGGATTAGAGATCGTAGAATAGTCAGAGGACAGGCAAGGTTTCAGGATTGGAGAGAGTAGGTTCAGGCAGGCAAGGTCAGGATTGGAGAGGTCAGAGTAGTAAGCAGGCAGGCAAGGGTCAAACACAGTAGATGAAACAGGAATCACAGGTAATCAACACCCAGGAACAAGCTAACTGAACCTAACAACGGGCAAGGCCCTGTAATCTAAATGGGCTTTATATACATTTGAATTTTGCGCCAATTGCGCGCTGGCGTCATAACGCCAGCGCGACTGCGCCTTTAAATGATGAACGTGCGCAAGGTGCTCGCCTCAGAGGAAGCCGGCACAGGAGAAGGAAGCAGCGCAGCGGGTGTCCACGCCGAGAACGCGGCGGTGGACCCTGCTGCCCACTAGGCCATCAGGGTAAGCCTTCCTTATATTACCCCCCCTCTAGGAGGGGCCACTGGACCCTCAAGCTTACCAGGAGACCTGGAATAGGACTGTCTCCTAAGGTGGTCTACCCTGGCATCAGACTTGACCAGACTTTTCACCAACACTGGAGGAGGACATGATTGTTGGTGGACCTGTATGGCTGGTTTTAACACAGAAGCATGAAACAAGTTACCGTATATACTCGAGTATAAGCCGAGTTTTTCAGCATCCAAAATGTGCTGAAAAAGTCTACCTCGGCTTATACTCGGGTCAGCGAGCAGTAGCTGAGATTGCAGTCACTTTTAATCATTCCTATACCAACAGTTCACTTGGGGAGAGACTGCAATATCCCACAATGCCCTCTGTTGGTTATATGAAAGAATAACAGTGCGCCCTCTGTTGGTTATATGAAAGAATAACAGTGACTGCAATATCACACAGCGCCCTCTGTTGGTTATATGAAAGAATAACAGTGACTGCAATATCACACAGCGCCCTCTGTTGGTTATATTAAAGAATAACAGTGACTGCAATATCACACAGCGCCCTCTGTTGGTTATATGAAGGATTAACAGTGATGGCAATATCACACAGCGCCCTCTGTTGGTTATTCGAAAGATTAACAGTGATGGCAATATCACACAGCACCCTCTGCACATGGTAGTGGGACAGTGGGACAATGCACACAGTAATCCGTTTGGCAATTCTCTGTCACCATCAACTTTGCAAAGAAGTCCGGTTGATCGCTGGGGGGGTCGCTTTGGCAGAATGTGCTGTAGTTGTGTCTAGGCTTATACTAGAGTCAATAAGTTTTCCCAGTTTTCGTAGGTAAAATTAGGTACCTCGGCTTATACTCGGGTCGGCTTATACTCAAGTATATATGGTAGATAACAGAAATATCTCAGGTAACTCAAGGCAGACAGAGGTTGGGTTCACAATTTCCACAATAGGGTATGGACCTATAATTTTGGTCCCCTGCTTAAGAGCTGGAATTTTAAGCTTAATATTCCCTGTGGATAGCCAAACCAAGTCCCCGACCTGAAATTTGGATACTTCCATATGGTACTTATCTACTGCTCTTTTTTGAGCAGATGGAACTGCCGATAGGGAACTACGTACCCCAGAACGAGACTTAGAGCTATGCTCAACAGAAAGGAGTTTCTCTAAGGAAGTACCTGCTAACATTAGAGTGGAAGCTAGACATGAATCTTGGCACTTGGAACCCCACTGAATAACCTCCCCAGTTACCCAATCAATGTGGGGGTTGTGTACCTGTAGCCATGGTAACCCCAGAATTAATGGGGACGAGGAACCATCAAGAACGTGAAAAGCTAATTTTTCACAATGCATATTGTTCACACACATGGATAATGCCTTGGATTTTTGGTTTACCAAACCTGACCCCAGTGGGCTTTTATCAATAGCAGAAATCCTCATGGAGGCGTGAGGGGAATAAGGGGAATATTATACCTTTCTGCGAAGGCAGCATCTAAAAAATTTCCCCCAGCCCCAGAATCCACCAAGGCCGAAACTGTAACTGAACCCCCAGGCCAGGATAAAACTACAGGTACTACGTTTTTTGAGGCGAATTGGGGAGAGGAAATCTCTCTACCCAAATGGAGCTTCCCTTCTCCACATAGTTTTCGAGAATTTCCAGGCCTCTTGGGACAACTTTTAAGGAAATTCCCCTTATCCCCACAATACATGCATAGACCCAGGGATTGCCTACGGGCCCTTTCCTCTGGAGACAAGCGTGTAGCCCCCAATTGCATGGGTTCTCCCTGAGGGTTAGGAAAGGAGGGAGTTGATGACTCGTCATTACATGTAGTAGGGAAATCAGTATCCCCCTCAGCTCGTCTTTCCCTTTGCCTCCTATCAATTTGGATGGCTAACCTCATGAGGTCATCCAAAGTGGATGAAGGAGGGTAATTAACCAGGCTATTTTTGACAGAGCTAGAAAGACCAACCCGGAATTGATTACGAAAAGCTGTATCATTCCACCCGTCTCAACTGACCAGCGGTGGAATTCTGTACAAGACTCCTCAATAATTCTTTTCCCTTGACGGAGTTTACGAATAGCGGAATCGGTAAAACTAGCAGGATTGTATAACATGGCCATGGTAGCAAAAAATGCTTCTAGGGATAAACGGGCAGTATCAGAGGGGGGTAATCTTAGTGCCCAAACTTGTGGGTCACCTTGTAGTAAGGTCATAATGAACCTTACTTCATCCTCACCAGTAGGGAAGTTGTGAGGGAAAAACTGAGGTATAACTTACAAGCCTCTTGAAAAACAAAAAAATTACTCCTATCCCCACTAAACTTATCAGGAAAGGGGATTTTTGGGTCATGGGAAAAACCTCTATTACCAGGAGTAACTGACGGAACAGACCCCTCAGGAATCTCAGATTGCTGTGCATCCAACCTCTCGGAAAGAGACCGCAGACCTTGAATAAAAAAGTTCTGCTTCCCCTCTTGTTCATCAAGGCGCTGGAGGAAGGTTGAATACAACAATTCAGTGGTTTGCGGAATAGCGGGAGCTTCTTACATTTTCTTCCATCTCATGGGCCCGTTGTACTGTCACGGTCGGCACCTAACACCAGAACAGATGCCAAGCACCCTGGTCTCAGCTCATACTTCACCAGTTAAGTGACTGCCTTTGGCCTCAGGAGGAGCCCTCGGCTTACTCAGATGCCACCTGGACTTAACAAGAGGTGCAAGGCATAAGTTCTGGCAGGCAATGGGACACGACTGTTTACAAGGATGCTGGAAGATAGGAAGCCACCAGGAACAGGCAGGCCGGGCCAGCACAAGCAGTTAGAATAGTCAGACAGGCCAGAATCAGGATTAGAGATCGTAGAATAGTCGGAGGACAGACAAGGTTTCAGGATTGGAGAGGTCAGAGTAGTTTTAGGCAGGCAAGGTCAGGATTGGAGAGGTCAGAGTAGTAAGCAGGCAGGCAAGGGTCAAACACAGTAGATCAAACCGGAATCAAAGGTAATCAACACCCAGGAACAAGCTAATTGAACCTAACAATGGTCAAGGTCCTGTAATCTAAATGGGCTTTATATACATTTGAATTTCGCCAATTGCGCGCTGACGTGGTGATGCCAGCGCGACTGCGCCTTTAAATGACAAACGTGCACGCGGCACACGCCCTAGAGGAAGCCGGCACAGGAGAAGAAAGCAGCACAGCGGGCGTCCACGCCGAGAACGCGGCTTACCAGGGTAAGCCTTCCTTACAGATACCTTTATTGGCTAACTAAGATAATTATAGCAAGCTTTCAGAACATCTTTGAATGCTATTTATAATTTTGCCATTAAAGTATTTGCCTGATGCTTTTACATTACCTTTCTTACCCCCATTTTCCTCTATGAGAGTGCTGCCATATTTGTGCAGCAGTAGTCGGTTAGCATTAGATACTCTAACTGATATACTGAGATGGGACAGTCAGGTTGGCAAAACAGTCGGGTTTATGAAATAAGTAATACTTACAAAAGCAGAACTATCGTCAAAAAATGATCAACGTGACCTATACTGATACTTTTCTTTCATTTTCTGTTTCAAAATTAACCTTAAGGACCAAGATTCTTAAATCCTGTTGAAATTGTTTCTCACTGGTTTGTCCAGTTTTTTTTATTGGTTATGGTGAAGCGATGGTGTGGTTATATAAGTTAATTAAACATAACACCTTGGTTATAATCATAATGATAGTATACTGCTGAGATACCAATAAAGTTTACTTTGACTTTTGACTTTGACTTTAATGAGACAACATCACTAAAAGTAGACCTTGCATTAGTAAAGTATGGGCACTCATGCCTTAATCCATTCCACTCAGGCCCAGATTTGTGGCAAGGCCACAAAAGGCCCGGGCCTAGGGCAGCAAAACAGGAGAGGCAGCTGCTTTTTGAGGAGCACAGGGGACATGCAGCTCTCCAGTGCTCCAGTGATTGCGTGCGTGTGCGCTCGCGGGGAGTGGGGCAGTGCGGGCACTACAACCACACAGCCCATGGCCATTAGGACCGCACGGCCTAGGAGTGGCAGGAAGGGAAATATCCAGATAGATAAAGCTGTGTTCTTGTATGTTGTTTTTATATAAGGCTGAGTAAGCATTTAAAACTTCACCTATTATTTGCCATAATTTCCTAGACACCTATAAAATGCATGTGTAGTAAGTCTGATTAGGACTTGGTTCAGTTGCGTAATGTTCTGCTGTCAGAACAATGCAGGAAATGGCAAACACCTTACCTGAGAGTTAATCATCTAGGCAATATCTTTAAAAAGGTGACCAGCAACCTCACCTTTTATGTGCTTGGTCCAATTGTTGCTAAGGCAAATTACTATAACACTTGGCAACACACATAAAGCTCTAAACCAAATTATTGTAATTAATATGTTGAGGTCAGCATTTGCTTCTCTTTCATGTGTTTATTTGGCTTTTTTTCTTAGTTTCTTAGCTGAGCATCCTTCAAACAAATCTGATCTAGTAACTTTAGCTTAATGATGCTTGTAGGACGATAAAGTGCTATGTAGTATACTGCATGGCAGATTGTATACAGCTAATCTAAATTATATAACTAGTACTTAGACAAGCTCAGGAAATACCTCTTGGGAATGCACAGGGCTGGATGCCAAAAGGCATCTATGGCTCAGTCAATGAGATCTCTTGGTGTTTTACCACATATGCATATGATTTGGATCTGCCATATTGCCTTATATAACTAAGGCATCTTCATTAGAACAGAACAGGAACAATATGAATGGGCACAGGAGGTTCTGCTATCCCTTCAGTATTTGCGAAATGCCTTTGCAACTACTATAGCAGCTGTGACTCGTGAAAGAATTGCAAAATTCAATTCCATTAAAAGTGAACATACTTTTCTACGTAATACACAAGCATAAGTTCTCAAAGAAGCAATCAGGCCACAATATCAGGCCACATATGGGGGATATAGGCCTTCACCTGTCCTTTATCTATCATAACCTTAAATGGGCATAACCTTTTCCTCTGTTGTTCAGATGCAATAAACTTTCTTTGGATATCAAACAGTCAGCAAAGCACAGCAAAGCACAGCTCATTACACTTTTATTTTGAAGTGGAATATAGATGGTAATACAGGGAAACCCAATTTTAAGTACTGGTTGATTTTTACCACATTTTACATTTTTTATTTGTGGTCCCACCAATTTATAATGCATTTCAATGGATGAATTTCCCTGATTTTAAGTAATGTTTTTCCGGATTTTACATCAAAATTTTGTCCTGATGTACACAAAAAATGCTTTTTCTCCACTCTATGAATCTTAATATTTGTGAAAGAAAGAGGTTTAAAATACTAATCAGATTTATATTTTGCCAGGTTCTGCCTGTAAATGGTCAATTCAAATTAGTGTGCCCCAGTCCTGCACCAATCACTTATTGCTTTAGGTTGTATATGTTACTGACAGACCAGAGTCTTGTACATGCCCCCCGTAGTGTAACATTAACGCTGCAATGCTTAACCCTTATTATTAACACAGTAAACATTATATCTAAAAATAAAATGCACTCCTGAATAAAAGTTACTTTAACACATTTCCCTGATTTTCCATTTTCCAGGATTTTACATAATTTTTTACTGGTCCCCTGAAAAACGTAAAATAGGGGTTCTACTTTAATCAATTATAGGTATGGCACCTGTTATGCAGAATGCGTGGGACATGGGGATTTCTTTGAAAAAGGGACCTTTCTGTAATTCGGATTGCCATACCTTACGTAGGGTTGGCACCTGTCCGCATTTAACCTGGAGACAGCACGGTTTTCAGAAAGGCTGCCCGGGTCAAGACACTCTGCCTGATTTTCATGCAAATGCTGATCACCAAGTCATAGCCCCTTCCATGTGACATAGCACACACCGCCCGCAACATTGTTGACCCGCCCCTTTGATGCAATTTTCCCGTCTCCTGTCCAGATCGTGAGCCTCCAAATGTGGCAACCCTAACTAAAAGTCATTTAAACATTTAATTAAACCTATTAGGATTGTTTTGCCTCCAATAAGGATTAATTATACAGTATCTTAATTGGGATCAAGTACAAGATACTATTTAATTTTTTACAGAGACAAGGGAAATAATTTTTAAAAAAACTATTTTTTTTATTAAAATGGAATCTATGGAACATGGCCTTCCCATAATTTGGAGCTTTCTAGATAACAGGATTCCGGATAAGTATATAGTATTATGGTGAGATATGTTACCGACCTGAGTCAGAAGTCTACATATAAGAGGTAATTTACAAACACAGCCACAGCATGTAAAGCAGAAGATCGTATGTAGTATATAATTTTTTTTTACTCATAAAGTAGTGGGTCTTTGCACAACTCCAGCATATTTGCAGCCTTACAAAGATTTTTTTAACAATTTTGTACCATTGCTCTTTTCTGTCACTTAGCTTTATAATATTGACTGCACGTGATTATTATGCACAAGTCTGCTACGCATATTGATGCAAGGAGGCAGTAAGACAGTGTCTGCCTGGCGTCCCCCCAGCTTTGTGCCCTAGGCATGTGTCTACTCTGCCTACCCCTAGTTCCGGCCCTGAAAGCAGTCACAACAATATGTGAAGGGAGAAGGGGTTGTATACGGATAATCGAATAATCTACTGTGCCAGAAACAAACAAGGTGTAGCTTCATTATTGCAGTTTGCCCTGTTTAGGAGGCACAAATGCCACACATTTTTCTTAATTTAAGTAATGTTCAAAAAGTATGTATAGCACAAGCTCTATTCATTAAACTCATGTTGAAGAAATAAGTATACTGCCCCCTTTAGGTTTTTTTGAACTTTTATAGAGAATTAAAGGAACACAACTAGGCAACTTAAAATTTGGGCTTAGCTCTCATTTGCAATAATATTACACAACAATGGGATCATTTACAACCTATAACTGAAGTTGGGGTTGCTAAAAAAAAAGTGCACAGTCGACATGTCTTTACATGACACTAAACATTAAAGGTGATTGGTAACGGAATACTGCAAGAATCATGGTGTTTATAACAACATATTTGCAAATGCTTATGCACAGTTACATTTTATTTCACAAACTATGAAGCATAGGAACTCATATTTAGTAACGCCCCTTTGGAACAGATCACAACTTGTAAATGTCTTTTGTTTCCAGCCAAGTGTCTTTTAATTCTTCACACACACGCACACGCACACGCACACGCACACTTCTGTATAAATAAAACATAATCTGTAATTAAAAGTATTTTATTATTTCTGGGGGCAATGTGTATCAGCAGTTAGTGTAAATACCATAGTAATTTTCTACACAATATTATGTGTAGGATCTGTTAGGGCTCTTACACATGAGCGTTCCGACCTGCGCTCCCCTGCGTTCCGTTTTTTGTCGTTCAGCCACAGGGGAGCGCAGGAATAGACGCAAGTCATTATTTGAAATGGGGCTGTACTCACTCAGGCGCGTGTAGGCGCCGAACGCAGGAAAAATGCAGCATGTTGCGTCTGAACCTGCGTTCGGCGCCTACACGCGCCTGAGTGAGTACAGCCCCATTTCAAATAATGACTTGCGTCTATTCCTGCGCTCCCCTGCGGCTGAACGCCAAAAATCGGAACGCAGGGGAGCGCAGGTCGGAACACTCATGTGTAAGAGCCCTTATTATATGTTATACAATTCCAGAACATCAGCTGCATTTATTCCCTTGGAACAACCTGCAACTAAACATAAATTGTTCCATAACAGCTGCATTTTTACCTTGTAACTCCGTGCACCTGATCATAAATTGTTCTAGAACAGCTGCATTTATTCCCTTGAAACTACCTGCACCTAATCATAAACTGTTCCACAACAGCTGCATTTCCCCTTACAACTCCCTGCACCTGATCATAAATTGACAAATACAAGAGGTCCTCTGCACTCAACTCATTATCAATATATTTAAGAAATTGAGACATTTTGAATTACCCTTTAAACAAAACAGGGATTGTTTGTCCATATATTGCAATATATTTAAGCTGCCCAACAATGTCAGAGTCATCCCATATCTGATACAAAGGGGGGTTGTGGGAGCGCTCCTAAGGCTAAGTAAAAATGTATTATATAAGTATAATGGAAGTGCTACTGACTTGGCCAAATTAATCAGTGCACATTCTCTGGGCCCCTGTCTAAGTAATTCAGTATGTGTTCACAAAGACAGGGGTTTTTAGTTAAAAAGTTATGATCATAAAGTTGATAAGCCACCATACCACATCAAGGTAAACCCCACACGGTGGTCCCTAACTTGTTTACCTCTGGTCATAGTATAAAGGATCTTGTCCCTCTCTGCATAGTAGCATTAATTGAAATGTCTGCTGAACCTTGGTTTCAGTCTGAAGGATAGATCCTCCCCCGCCACTGGAGTGATTGCCCAAACCAACACCCATTTTTTAAAAAAAAATATATATAATAATGTAAAAATAGTGAAGTCAAAGTAAAATTATATGAATAGGTGCACACTTGGAAAGTGTATATATATATATATATATATATATATATATATATATATATATATATATATATATATATATATATATATATATATATATATATATACACATACAGTGGTGTGAAAAACTATTTGCCCCCTTCCTGATTTCTTATTCTTTTGCATGTTTGTCACACAAAGGGGCAAATTCACTAAAATGCGAAGTTGCGCCAGGCGCAACTTCGCCGAACTTCGCCGCACTTCGCCAGGCGTAGTTTCGCCAGCGGTTCGCAAATTCACTAAAATCCGAAGTTGCGCACAGGGGTAGCGTAAGGTTGCGGAGTTGCGCTAGCGTTGTTTCGCTATATAAAGCAAAGTTGCGCTAGTGAAGGCTAATTTGCATACAGCGCAAAATTCAAATTTCAATGGAGAAACACGTATCTGCACTACAAATGCCTAGAAAACCTTCAAATCTGTAAATAAAAATTTTATTTTGCCCTACACATGTGCCCACTGTCTAGGTATGTTGCCATGAGTCAGGAAATGTAGGGGGGAGGAAGGGGAGCCCCAAAAAATTTTCAATCTTTTTCAGCCTATCAGCCGTCATGTAGAAAACACGCCAGCGTTTTTTGGGACTTAGAAAAAAATTTGACTTTTTTTTAAACAATCCCTATCCACTCTATTGCGCTTCGCCAGGTCTGAGGTGGCAAAGGAAGTCTAGCGTAAAAGGTAGCGTTCACTACACTGCGCAAGTTAGTGAATTTGCGTAGTTTCGTCGCTAGCGAAGATTCACCTGGCGTAAGGTTGCGAAGTAACACTAGCGAAACTACGCCAGCGTTCGTTAGTGAATTTGCGCAGTAGCGAAAATGCCAAACGCTAGCGAATTAACGCTAGCGTTCGGCGCTTCGCACCTTAGTGAATTTGCCCCAAAATGTTTCTGATCATCAAACACATTTAACTATTAGTCAAAGATAACACAAGTAAACACAAAATGCAGTTTTTAAATGAGGGTTTTTATTATTTAGGGAGAAAAGAAATCCAAACCTGTGTGAAAAAGTAATTGCCCCCTGAACCTAATAACTGGTTGGGCCACCCTTAGCAGCAATAACTGCAATCAAGCGTTTGCGATAACTTGCAACGAGTCTTTTACAGCGCTCTGGAGGCATTTTGGCCCACTCATCTTTGCAGAATTGTTGTAATTCAGCTTTATTTGAGGGTTTTCTAGCATGAACCGCCTTTTTAAGGTCATGCCACAACATCTCAATAGGATTCAGTTCAGGACTTTGACTAGGCCACTCCAAAGTCTTCATTTTGTTTTTCTTCAGCCAATCAGAGGTGGATTTGCTGGTGTGTTTTGGGTCATTGTCTTGCTGCAGCACCCAAGATCGCTTCAGCTTGAGTTGACGAACAGATGGCCGGACATTCTCCTTCAGGATTTTTTGGTAGACAGTAGAATTCATGGTTTCATCTATCACAGCAAGTCTTCCAGGTCCTGAAGCAGCAAAACAACCCCAGACCATCACACTACCACCACCATATTTTACTGTTGGTATGATGTTCTTTTTCTGAAATGCTGTGTTACTTTTACGCTAGATGTAACGGGATGCGCACCTTCCAAAAAGTTCTGTCTCGTCGGTCCACAAGGTATTTTCCCAAAAGTCTTGGCAATCATTGAGATGTTTTTTAGCAAAATTGAGACGAGCCTTAATGTTCTTTTTGCTTAAAAGTGGTTTGCGCCTTGGAAATCTGCCATGCAGGCTGTTTTTGCCCAGTCTCTTTCTAATGGTGGAGTCGTGAACACTGACCTTAATTGAGGCAAGTGAGGCCTGCAGTTCTTTAGATGTTGTCCTGGGGTCTTTTGTGGCCTCTCGGATGAGTTGTCTCTGCGCTCTTGGGGTAATTTTGGTCGGCCGGCCACTCCTGGGAAGGTTCACCACTGTTCCATGTTTTGCCATTTGTGGATAATGGCTCTCACTGTGGTTCGCTGGAGTCCCAAAGCTTTAGAAATGGCTTTATAACCTTTGAAATTGAACTCAGGTGTGATAAACCACAGTTAAGTTATTTTTAACAAGGGGGGCAATCACTTTTTCACACAGGCCCATGTAGATTTGGAGTTTTTTTTCTCCCTTAATAACGTAAACCTTCATTTAAAAACTGCATTTTGTGTTCAATTATGTTATCTTTGACTAATAGTTAACGGTTTTTGATGAGCAGAAACATTTAAGTGTGACAAACATGCAAAAGAATAAGAAATCAGGAAGGGGGCAAATAGTTTTTCACACCACTGTATATGTGTGTCAGTATTGGTGTAAGTTAGTTAAGAATATAGGTGTGAGGTAAAGTATGTAAAGGACAAACTAAATAAGTTGTAGTAATAGATGTATTAGATGTATGAGTATGAATAGGTTCAAAAGTGTTACTTGGTGCAGTTAAAAACATAGGGCCACCATTAGTTAAATGGGGTAGGTATGGGGGGTGCTACAAGCCACATGACGCTTAGCCACAGCTTCAGGCTACATTTCAAATACAAAGGCCAGTCCTACACTCAAATTGCATCTGATTCATTAAGAATTGTATTGCTTCATTATACATTTTACAAAGGGACTAAGTTTTACCTGCAACTTACTTGCTGCTTTCAAAGTAAAACTCTAAAACTTGGTTTCCCTTTTATTAGCCACCAGTGGGATCACCTTACTATAGCTGAGAAGGGAAAGTTGTGCTCACCACACTAACCTCGCCTAACTATTAGGCGAGGTGCAATGAGGCTGTGACCACAAAATATATATAGACAAATATATATATGGAGTTCAGGAAGCCAGCACAACTCGTTAAGGAGTGAACGTTGCCTGGGTGCAACAAGCCAAAAAATGTAAATTTAGAGCATAAGAAAAAGCTTGCACTCACAGAAAAATAAAGATGTTTATTTGATGAAAAAAGAACAACTAACTTTCGGCTAGCACTCTATCCTTTCTCAAACCTTTTCGGCTAGCACCTCTAGACTTTTTCACTTTGAGAATGGCTTTGAGTGCTAGCCGAAACGTTAGTTGTTCTTTTTTGATCAAATAAACATCTTTATTTTTTGTAAGTCCAGTCCTGTGAGTGCAAGCTTTTTCCTTTGCCACAAATATATGTAGACATATGTTCTTGCTGCTGATCTCTTTGCAGTCCACTTTACATATGAATGTCCAATGATCCAGCAATACACCGGAACTGATTATTTGCCTTATGACTGTTTTTAACTGATTAATAAGTGTGGTCATATGTAACTCTTAAAGCAGTTAGAAGACCATCGCCCAATTCTCTTTATTCTGTCAGAGGAAAATCCCAATTGGCTAGCTTCTGTAGCAGCTCCAATTCTGAATGAATGAGTACAAAAGGAAGCTGGCAATATGAAAAGCGACTTTAAACAGACTCTGAATATAAATAAAAATTGGTAGCGTGAAACATACCTGCCATCTTCATGGATGAGTAATGGGCCCTGGTTGTTTTTCCTTCTTTTCAGGTATGGATTTGTTAGCTTTACCGGACAACAATTACCTCCAACTTATCTATCTGTTTTTGGAAAAACAGATATTTGACACTAACTCTCCAATTTTAATTCCCCGAAAAAGGCTAACCAAAATGCTGTTTTAAATAATACAGCTTCATAATCATCTTTGCAAATATTTGGAACTATGTACAATAAATTGTTTACTATTTCAAAAGATACTGGTGTGCTTTTGTCGGGAACTGCAATTTTTGTTTTCCATCCTTTTACTATTCTTTTTAATAAAAAATTCCTTTGAAACGTCTTTCCAACTAAATATTTTGAACAAAAAGGAAAGAGCTACCATGTTCCTCTGGACGGTAGAACCACAAACTCCTGTTTTCTTCAGTTTTAGTAAATATGAAAATGTAGCTAATTTACAGCTTTGATGGTCTTAACACTTTTTCTGCGTCTGTTTTAGCAATCCACTCAGCCCATACTCTGCTGTAAGCTTAGTGCTAGGAGACAATGAGTTAGCCATGAGCTAAATTAATTGTCTGAAATGATTCTCCATAAGCCTACGCCTTTGGGACCAGCTGTTGAAATTTGTCTAGTTGTAATCAAGAAAGGGAGTCGGCTATGTTATTCTCCACTCCTGGCATTGCAAGATCAATTCCCTCAATACATTAAGCACTGGTACAGATGTGGCTGTTTGCCTATTCACAAATGTACTACACTCTGGTTATCACACCAATATGTAATACTTTTGTTTTGCAATTTTTCTCTCCATATCATAATGGCTGTTAAAATTGGTAATAACTCTAATAATGTCAAATTCTTAACTAAGTCAGGGGCCAAGGTTCCGCGAACCATTGATCTTGATGAAATCCTCCCATACATATGCTGCCCGGAGCATCAGTAAAATGCTGTAAATCTGTATTAGATATATTAACTTCCTGCCAGCAAGATTGGCCACTCAGATTTTTTCTTTGTTGTCCATTCGAGGAAAGTGCTAAAAACTTCAAAATAATAACATGAAATAGAACATCCCATGGGGAGGCACATGTCTACAAAGTACTTACCTTCAAAGTAACATCCCAACAGGTGATAGCACTCAGGGTGTATTTGTAACAACCGGAAAGCCGATTCAATGTCAGATTTGGACATTAATGCTCCTGTGCCTGCATTTCTGACAAGTTCTGGAGCCTTGTCAAAAGATGCATATTGTACTCTTGATACTTATAAATACCATCATTTACAGATTCTTTGGGTAAGATAAGTGATGTAACGTATATGCTTATATTTACCTGGTTCCTTCTTTGGAACTATACCCATATGGGAAATTCTCAAATTATGAACAGGAGGGAATCAAAAGGACCAGCCATCCTGCCTAAGGAGATTTCTTTATTTAATTTTTCCCTGACTATGTTCAAATTGTTATTAACAGATTTTAAGTTTTCAGACCATTTAGGTAAGTCAGTGGGCACAAAGGGTATCCAAAACCCATCATAAAAACCCCACTCTATAATTAATGTTTCACATTCATTGGGGTAAATTCTTAACCATGGTAGCATCCAGTGGCGTAACTTCGGATGCCAGGGCCCCCCTGCAAAAGTTTGTTCAGGGCCCCCTCTGCACAAAACAGTGGGAGAATTCCATGTATAACATCCCCACAACTCATAGAAGGATGGCACAGTAGCAATTCCATGTATAAATACCCCAGTACTATAGAAGGATGGCACAGTGTCAATTTCACATATAAATACCCCAGAACTTTAGAAGGATGGCACTGTGGCTCTTCTGCTGCTCTTGTTCCTGTCACCCTCCCCTTGCTCTACCCCATACAGCCTGAACACAGGAAGTTCAAAAGCAGGAGACTGAAGATGCGATCAGTGCCAGACCTGCATCATCAATCACTGTGCGCTGTTAAAAAAAAAAAACGTTTTTGTTTTTAAGAGCACACAGTGTCGGACTGGCACACCTGGGGCCCACCAGAGAACCTGATCTCAAGGCCCATCATTTACTAATGAAAACCCAACAGGGAAAATCAAGGAAATTCAAATAATAGTGAACATTTTTATTTGTATGAAAATGGAATAGACATATTAAATTAGATAACTGGTAGATATGAGTATAACACTAGTAAAAATCCAAGTCCCACTGTATTATCCTGGATATTACAACTTTTTTTTTCTGGTGCCCTGAGAAATCTAAAATGGGGGTTCTACTGTATACAGTATGTATGATACACACATACTTCATACACATCAGTACTCCATCAGCTCTATAAATTGCATTTCATTTAATCAAATTGTAATTTGACTAAAACATTATTTGATATGTTCAATTAATAAAGTAATAATTAATTTGGGGAACATTTTATTTATTTATATGTTTGTATCAACTTTTAATTAATTTATTGTAAGCGTCCCCACCCCAGTAAAATAATTCATAGCTAGCTCAATCGCAAGTACACAGATGGAGAGCTGGAGAATATTATGAGATGCAGAATCTAGTGCAAAAGGGGGGTGGCAGAGCATGGAGAGGAGGGGAAAGTTATTGCAGCAATATTTAAAAATATATGAGACAGCAAACTAAAGGGTCAAACAGACATTAAGAGAGAGTAGAGGTTAAAAGTAAAATTAAATGAAAGAAGTAGTTGGTGGTTAGCACTATACAGTACGTGTGTCTTACAAGGTAATTAACCCCCCCCCCAATTTCTCTGCGCATAGTCTTGCTCACCAAAGCAGCAGCAGGCAGTCGGTGCGATTATCAGCCGGGAGCGGCGGTACGGTGTCCACACAGTGATTGATGATCCTGGTCTGGCACCAATCACACATTCTGAGTCTCGTGACTCCTGCTTTTGAACTTCCGCTCTGGGGGAGGAAGTGGAATGTGGGGCCCGACTGGACACAATGGGCGCATTCCCAGCACTGCCTGCAGAGGTTCTGTTTGTGAGCAGCAATCCACCTACTGAGGAAGCAGGCCCCGCCGGGCTCCCCCGCAACTGCGGGGTCTGCTTCCTCGGTAGTTACGCCACTGGTAGCATCCATTCCTTTTTCATTGTATCATCTGCAATGACTTTCATTATACATCCAGCAGACTCTTTTCCTTGCAGTTGCGGCCAATGCCCCACTTGCTGGGACACAGACCCCACTCTGAAGTTATGCTGTTGTCCATAACTTGGTCTGTTTGGTGTCATTAATAAAAGCCACAGGCTCATATCCCGGCAATCCCCTCTCATCTGTGCCCTAGCTGTCATTCTGCATCTGAATTGCTCATCGTATTTTAACCAATAAATTCCACCATAAGTTTTATATGCCCCCCAAGTCATTTCTAAATAGCAAAATAGAGAAGCGCCTTTTTCTGAAAATATTTCGCTTAAAACACTAAAACCATGTATCCAGTTATTAATGTTGTGTGGCATTTGTTTAACTTTATCATCTGAGTCACCTGCTCTACGCATGGGCTTATCCACAGAATCCTTGTCTGGATGTAATAGGGTAAAAACATCTGACCAAACCAAAGCCAGACTTTATGTTGAACATTTAAAGCATATTGTTGTAGGGAATCCATGCAAAATCATTGCACGTATCCCTGTAAGGGCAGAAGCCCAGATCCTGTGTCTGTGTGCTGTAAGCTGTTACCTAGCAACCGGCTATTCAGTGATCTCAGTGCAACAAGAAGTGACACAGCGGCTAGTGAGTGGCTTGGCAGGAAAAGGAAGTCACAGATACTTGCAAAAGAAGAGAGCCTGGTATAGAGAGCCGCATGGTGGACAGAGAAGGAAGCAAGAGAGCTGCTGGTGGGCCCAGAGAGCTGAGAGGCTGCACCATAAGCATTCATCTTGATCGGGCTGGTACAGGGAAGCCAGATACTGTGCCTGGAAAGACAGAGAGTGTGAAAGGAATACAGACTGGAGGAACAACCAGCAGGAGATTCCTATCTGAGCATCCAAAGGGGCTGGTAGTCACACTGTATGCTGGACTCACCTGAAGAGAGCTCTCAAGTATCAAAAGAGGATTTGGAGTGAGTATCCTGGTTAAAGGGACAGTACCCAAAAGAGGCGCTGAAGCATTAAGACTGTTAGTTAGGTAGACAGCTTGGCAATAGCAAGTTAGTTAATGAGGCCCTATTGCCACCGGTTAGAAGTGCTGCATGTACTAGTTGGCCATTTATTTTATAAAAACCGTTATTCAGTTCAACTAATACTGTGTGTGTGTGTTATTACTGTATTCCTAGTGGGGCCACCCATAGGTGCATTCCCTGATCCCACTAGGTGGAAGCACTGCGCTAGTAAGTACCAGGTGCCCAGTCTCTCCCAATACCACTGCGGAGTGGCTCAGGTTTGTCCTGTGTCATCAGGTAAGCACCACACGTGGAGTGTAACACCAACAAAGGGGTGTCGAAAGGGTTATAAGTGAATTATCAGTTCAGCCTGTCAGTCAGTGGCGCTATGACCACATGTTTTGAGGAAGGATGAGTAATATGAAAATGAAGGTTATATAAAATGTATCCTTTAAAGTGGACCCGTCACCCAGACATGCAAAGCTGTATAATAAAAGTCCTTTTCAAATTAAACATGAACCCCAATTTCTATTTTTTATTAAAGCATTCATAGCTGTTTTAAAAATCTCAGCTATCAATCAAATATTGTCTGCCCCTCCTCTATGCCTTAGGCATAGAGGTGGGGCAGACAATTTCTTTCACTTTCCATTCA
Organism: Xenopus laevis; assembly: GCF_017654675.1. Taxonomy (NCBI): domain Eukaryota; kingdom Metazoa; phylum Chordata; class Amphibia; order Anura; family Pipidae; genus Xenopus; species Xenopus laevis. Next base: position 26,298,628 of record NC_054388.1, on the reverse strand, counting down.
GCACTAGATGTCACTGCTCTCCACACATTCCCCCATTCTCTTCACTGTTTAATTGTGTAGCCAGGGCATGGGATGGACATCGGATTCCCCATTATGGTGCATAAACAACATTCTGAGATGATGCAAGCTTTGCCTTAATAACAGTGTCCACAAAATGGCTCCTGCTTGATTGTTATAATTATGAATTCTCAGACTGAAGGAAACAAGATTCAAATAATTTATATAGTGTAATTAATGTGATAAAATAGCATTTTTAATATTTTTTTTGGATGACAGGTCCCCCTTTAAGATATGAAGATTCAAATATCTAAAGATCCCTTATCTGAAAAACCCCAGGTCCCAATTATTCTGGATAACAGCTCCCATACATGTAAATCTGACTATTGCTACATTTTATTAGTCACAGCTAGTAAACAAAAATAGAAAACGCTACTTTCAGTAGCAATCCTATTTTAAAAATAATTTTAAAGCCAGCATAAATATTGCTATATGTTTATAAAGTTGCAATCTTCTTTCATTATGCAAAAACCGATTTTGCATTTCCATCTCTACATTACCCTTTAATGGAGTCTAAAGGTAGTCTAAGCTCCAAATCTTGTTTTTTAAAGGGGTTGTTTACCTTAAAATTAAGTATGATGTAGAGAGTGACAATTTGCAATAGATCTTAATTTTTTATTCTTTGTGGCTTTTGAGTTATTCAGTTCAGCTGGTTGCTAGGGTCCAAATTACCTTAGCAACAAGGCAATGGTGTGAATGAAAGTAATGAAGGATGATTAGGAGAGGGCCTGAATAGAAAGATACTGCATAAAAAGTAACGATAACCATAAAATTGTAGCCTCAGACAGAGTAATAGTTTTTTTGTTTGCTGGGGTCAGTGACCCCCATTTAAAAACAGAAGAAGGTGGCAAATCATTCAAAAACAATAAAAAATGAGGATCAATTTAAAAGTTGCAAGAATAAGCATTCTATAACATACTGTTGGGAGAATGTAATATGTGTTTGCAGGCATCTTTGTAAATGTTAGCGACCGTGTTTGTTACCTTTTTGACCTATTACAGACCTTAACGTATTCTTCACATAGTTTGCAACCATATGGCATGTTGCAAACATTTGCGGTATATGTAATAAAAATTCACAATCGCAAAAAAACGTTTTTTGTGACTAAATATTTAACAAATCTCCAGAACAGGTGTTAGCTAACCTTTGTTAACCTTTGTGCAATGGTTTTTCATTGCGAGCAGTGCTAAACATTTTCAAAAACAATATTTTAAGTAATGCTTGTAATTTTAATTACATTCCCCCCCCTGTATATTCTATTCATAACTAAGAGTTAACTATACGGTGAACTGCCCCTTTAGTTATTCATTAATACGTTCAGAGAGTTCCATCAAGTATCCACTGAGCATCCTCCTCAGTGTATTACAGGTATTGCTGAGGTTTGCTACTCTGTTAAACTCATTATTATTTATTGTTTTAATATATAAATAAAAACTTCATATTCGTTTGCAAGTACCTGTTACTTGAAATTCTAGAGGTAATAATGCTTAAATCATGCATTCATGCATTATTAGCAGGGAAATATGGGGTGTGAAAACTGCTGGCGTTCTACCTTAATAATGAGGCCATATCAGGGTCGGACGGGGGGGTCAGGGCCCACCGGAGCTGACACATCAGGGCCCTGCTGCCCCCCCCCCCGCTGCCCCAGTCTCCAACTCCTCTCCCACCGGCGCGTACCTGCTTCATGCATTGTGCCTGCTTCGTGCATCGTGCCTTCAGACTGCGGGGGGGGGGGTGTCAGGGCCCACCAGGGCTGGCAAATCAGGGCCCCCCGCCATGACCAGCTCCCAGTAGCAGGTCCCCCATGCTCCCCCCTTGTAGCAACTCCCCCCCTCCCAGTGGCAAGGCTCCCCACTGCCCCAGTCTCCGGGCTCCCCCTCCCCTGGGGCCCACCAGGTTTTTTCCCAGTGTCCCGCCAACCCAGTCTGACGCTGGGCCATATCAACCTTATGGGCCTTTGTATCTTGTGCATCTTTAACACATTGGTAAACTGGAATGGTTTCAATATTTGTTCCGTCTTTGAAAGAGTTCAAGTCACCATCTCTGTACTGTACTGTACTGTGCATGTGCCAAAAGTGCCGGAAATTGCCAGAAATTGCAGAAGAGGACCCGAAAAAATCCAAAGATCTGGAAGAGGGTGAGAAATATTTTAGGGACATTTTCAGTGGCCCACGCCACTCCCCCCTCCCAGTGGCAAGCCCCCCCACTGCCCCAGTCTCCGGACTCCCGGCGCGTACCTGCATCATGCATTCCTTGCGTGTTTGGGCGGGGGGGAGGTCAGGAGCTATTTCTAGCGATGCTGGCGGGCCCATGAGGGCTGGGGCCCACCTGTTTTTTTCCCAGTGTCCCACCGGCCCAGTCCGATGCAAAGGCCCATAAGGTTGATATGGCCCAGCACAACCACACAAAGGTGTGTTGTGACATTTTCAGGGCAGTATGTTGGGCCCTGCAGGTAGGGTGGCTATATAGCTTAGTAGGTAGAGGCTTTTCTTAATGGGGGGGTGGGTTCTCCTTTAAGGAAAAAAATTGCAGAAGAAAAAAACTAATTTAAAGTTTTAGGTAAAGTTATAAAAACTCAAGATTGTAATAACAGATTGTGCAAATTGCTCCATAAATTATGTGGGAATTAATTCACACAGAGCTGCACTGAAATAAGGATTTACTGTAGGAAAGAGAAAAAAAAATCTTACAAACCAGATCATAGGGAAAAAATTAATTCCATCCATGGAGTTACTTTAAATCATACAGCGCACCATATAATATAGAAAACTGAGCATCTTGCATTTAAACTGCAGCAGATTTATATAGATGTATATAGATTTATATCAGATTATAGTCTTGCTTACTTTGTACAGTGCATCTCTCACTATCTGTCAGCTTGGATAAAAAAAATGAAATCAAGAGGAAGCAAATAGGATAAAGTGAATACAGAGAAACAGTTATTTCTTAAATTAGTTGCTGGAATGCAGAGACAAGGTGTGATTAGGAGAGATGTCAAAAGCAAATGGGTCGAATTGAGTCTAGTCAGAAACGTGCTGAGGTCAAGATTTTGGCAGTCAAGAGAATCCTTAGATCTGTACACAAATATAGCTACATACACAGCTACTCTTGATAATAGATTGGAAATACGCACATTGAAAAGTTTAAGCCATAAACAGACAGAAAGCCATTGATGGGGATGCTTTAAAGTCCCATATTTATCAAGAGTGAAGTTAGAGCTCACCACAGTCTGCTAGAGTGAAATAACGCCTTTCTCCATTCATTTCTATGGGATTTTTAAAAGTGTATTTATCAATGGGTGAAAGTGAAAAGATTTTTTTTAATTCTATGACTCTTAGCATGATATTCTAGAAAATTTTATTGGACGCCGCAAATTTTCGCCGTTGAATTTTCGTGGGAGTTTCACGAAACGCGGGAATTTGCCGCAAATTTGCGCCTGTCAAATAAATTCACCCATCACTACTGATCAGTAAAAAAGTAGATATGCAGAATCTATAGGGTTCTGAATTTTACAATGTATGTTCCTGGGTGGGGGTGGTGAAGCAGTTAGACAAGGCGTCCACAAACCCTTTGTGTAACTATTTTGGAAGACAGAGAGGCTGCAGCAATTTGAGAGGAAGTTAGTACAGTGCAGTACAGTGGGGACTATGTTGCCTCAGAAGGTTTACTACTCCATTAATACACTTACTCATCCACTTACTCTACGAGTGGGGCCACGTACTCTAAAGGTAGGGTGAGAGCTATACCTATCTCCACTTTTACTGATGTGTGGTCCTAAATTAAAATGTAATATGCATTTCCTGAATTATTTACCCTAGCCTAAATAGCTTTTATCTGACTTTCTTTTTGGTGACTTGAAAAATTCTATATTTGATACCTTTCTTTTTAGTATCTTAATTCCATTGTGCACAGTGATGGAGGAAGCACAAAAAATTACGAAACTGTTTCCTTTATTATGCCTTGAGATATTTTGTGTTGTATATACTGTATAAAATGTGGTGGTACACACGAATCCCAATGTGCACTGTAACTGACATCTGCAAGTGATCCCTGTATGGTTATTATCCTTGTGATACCCTGCTGCTTAGTGAGGGTATAATCTAAACTCATAATAATAGAGGCAATAACCCCATTGGGCCCTGGACCCCCCAGTCCGATGCTGCAGCATATGATATCTGGTCTCTTTTAAAACATTTCTCTTCTTTATCCAAAATATGCAGCTTGGTGCCCTCAAAAAACATGTCACTTTTCCTTTAGATGTATATATATATTGGTGAGCATTTCCCTGCAGAGACCAACAGTGGTTACGCGGTCTCTCCAATACAGTATATGGATCAAACTCTCCTTATATTTACTCTTGGGTCACCAATGCATTGGTATCTTTAACTTGCCTTTTAAAGAAGCATTAAATGCAAGAATAGGGCTTCCAGGAAAAGCGCATTGGAGGGAGGGAAGCTTTGTCCTGTTAGGACTGCTTTGTTCAGCAGTGGGAGGGGCGTCCGGCCCGCCCACCCTGGTATTGGAAATGTGACAGTTTTGGTAAATTGGAAAGTAACATAGTAAGTTAGGTTAAAAAAGACACGTGCCCATCAAGTTCAACTGTTTAACTTTATTTAACCTGCCTAACTGCCAGTTGATCCAGAGGAAGGCAAAAAAAACCCATCTGAAGCCTCTCCAATTTGCCTCAGAGGGGGAAAAAATTCCTTCCTGACTCCAAAATGGCAACCAGACTAGTCCCTGGATCAACTTGTACTATGAGCTATCTTCCATAACCTTGTATTCCCTCACCTGCTTAAAAGCCACTCAACCCCTTTTTAAAGCTATCTAATGTATCAGCCTTTAGGACTGATTCAGGGAAAAAATTACACAGCTCTTATTGTAAAAAAAACCCTTCCGAATATTTAGGCGGAACCTCTTTTCTTCTAATCGTAATGTATGACCTTGTGTCAGCTGGAAAGACCTACTGATAGATAAAGCATTAGAGATATTATTATATGATCCCCTTATATATTTATACAAAGTTATCATATCATCCCTTAAGCGCCTCTTCTCCAGCGTGAACATCCCCAATTTGGCCAGTCTTTCCTCATAGCTAAGATTTTTCCATACCTTTCTCCAGTTTAGTTGCCCTTCTCTGGACCCTCTCTAATTCAATAATGTCCTGTTTGAGCACTGGAGACCAAAACTGTATGGCATATTCTAGATGGGGCCTTACCAGTGCTCTATAAAGTGGAAGAATGACCCCCTCCTCCCGTGAATCTATGCCCCTCTTAATACAGCTCAAAACCTTATTTGCCCTTGATGCTGCTGACTGGCATTGTTTGCTACAGCCAGGTTTATTATCTACAAGGACCAAGGTCCTTTTCCATAATGGATTTGCCTAGTGCAGTTCCATTAAGACTATAAGTGACTTGGATATTACATCCCAGTTGCATGACTTTACATTTATGAACATTGAATCTCATTTGCCACTTAGCTGCCCAGATTGTCAAGATCCTGTTGCAAGGATGCCCTCCCCTAAGTCATTAATGAACAAGTTAAATAAAAGTGGACCCAATACCGAGCCCTGAGGAACCACACTAAGAACCTTAAGCAGAGAAATAACCACCCTCAGTACCCTATACTGTAGCCAGTTTCCTATCCATGTGCAAAGACTTCATTAAGCCCAACAGGCCTTAGTTCAGAAAGCAGTCGTTTGTGGGGCATGGTAGCAAACGCTTTGGAAAAATCTATATAGTTCACATTTACTGCCCTCCCACTGTCCAGCATCTAACTTACCTCATCATAAAAAGCCATAATCCTTCATAAAGCCATGGTGATTGCTGCTCATAATGCCATTCACTAAGACAACATTTTGAATGTGATCCATTAACAAGCCTTCAAATAATTTGCCCACCACAGATGTCAAATTTACTGGCCTATAATTGCTAGGCTGAGATCGTAATCCCTTTTTAAATATTGGAGTTACCTCAGCTTTTCTCCAATCCATAGGTACCATACCAGATGAAAGCAAATCTGATAAAATCAGAAATTGGGGCTGGACTAAAACTGAACTCAGCTCTCTTAGAACCTGGGGTGTATGCCATCAGGTCTTGGAGCCTTGTTTACATAAATTTTTATTAAAGCTTTATGAACCATATCCTGAGTCAGCCAGTGCCTAGATTGAGCTGAGCCTTCAGCTATGAAGTGAGCCTGGGAACTCAGACTCCTCTATTGTATACACTGAAGAAAAGAACTGATTTAGCACATTTGCCTTTTCTGTATCTGTTACAACCATACTGGTACCATTATTTAAAGAAGCAACACTCTCAACCAGCATCTTTTTACTATTAATATACTTAAAAAACTTTTTTGGGTTAGTCTTTTTTTTTATTTACTCCTTAAGAGGATAAATTGAGAACAGTAAGGATTTAATATCATTTTAAATGACAACCATTTATGTTCTCTGTTTTTAGCTGAAAACATAATGCCCCAATCAATGCTCTGAAGGGCAGCCCTCAAGGCACTACCATTAGCTTTTCTGAAATTCGTGGTTTTTGTTGCCCCAGTTTATAATTGTTTTTGTACCAGACATTAAATGATAAAACATTATGGTCACTATTACACAGGGGTTCAATGACTTGCACATTTGTTATTAGTTCTGGGTCATTTGCGATCACTAATAATTAAAATCCCCCGTTATCATTACTTTACCCAAACTAGCAGCCTTTTCTATTTGCATCAGGAGCTTAGACTCCTCCCCCTCACTTACATTAGGGTGTCTATAGCATACTCCTACATTTAATTTGCTGGACTCCTTACAATTGGTGAATAACTCCACCCATAATACTTCTGCTCCCTAATTTTCTAATATAACCTCCTCCTTTATATAAGCTTTTAAACCATGCCTAACAAACAGACATACCCCTCCTCCTTTTCTATTTTCTCTATCCCTCCGAAACAAAGTATAGATGCTGATATTAACTGCCCAGTCATGCGACTCATTCAGACATGTTTCGGCCACACCAATCACATGATATTTTCCCTCCAGAACCAGCACCTCCAGCTCTCCCATTTTACCAGTCAGTATTTGCAATCATACATTTAATATTGGTACCATATTGAACATATGACATGCAGCGCCGGTTTTAACTTTTGAGCGCCCCTAGGCCGTGCGGTCCGACCAGGCGGCCGCGCGGTCCTAGCGCCTGCCTTCCCAGCGCGCCGGCGAAAAAACGCCGGCGCAGCTCGTGCAGTTGAACGGCGGCTGGGCGGCATGCCGCCCCTATTTCTGTGCCGCCTTAGGCCCGGGCCTATGCGGCCTTGCCGCAAATCCGGGCCTGATGACATGTGGTCCTCCCTATCCTTAACAGTACCCCCAACCAAATTTCCACCCCCATGTTCCCTTCCTTTGCCCACTATCTCATCTAACCTGTCTTCCACTGAATCTTTTACTGAACCCTCCCCCTACACCTAGTTTAAAATCTCCTCCAACCCTTAGCCATCTTCTCTCCCAAAACAGCTGCACCATCATTATTGAGGCGCAGCCCATCCCTAGCAAAGAGCCTGTAGCTGACTGAGAAATCAGCGCAGTTCTCCCAAAACCCTCTTTCCCACACCAATCTATCAGCCACGCATTAATCTCCCTAAGCTCCCGCTGTCTTCTTAGCATTGCTTGTGGCACAGGTAATATCTCTGAGAAAATTACCTTGGAAGTCCTCACCCTCAACTTTACTCCTAGTTTTTTAAAATTGTTCTTGAGGACTTCACCACTGCCTCTAACTTTGTCATTGGTACCTATGTGTGGGAGGGGCTGGGTCTTCCCCAGCCCCTCCCAGTAATCAGTCCACTCGTTCCACCACATGCCGAACCCTAGCACCAGGCAATCAGCAGGCTGTTCAGCATGAAGGGTCCTTATAGCATATTACCCTATCCACCTTTCTAATAATTGAATCCCCTATAACTAAAACCTGCCTTTCGTTCCTTGCACTCCCCCCACCTCCCATATTAGATTCATTGCCTCCCAGGGTGCTCTGAGAGTCAGCCTGCTCCATACATGCCAGTTTAGAGCTTTCCTCCCCAGCATCTTCAGACAAAATTGTGAATCTGTTGCTGTGGCCAGCTCCCCTACCCTTCTGTCCCCTACTTTCCCTTGTAACTCTAACAAACCTGCCTCCCTCATTAGCCTCCACTGCCCCTTCTCCTCCCCCTACTCCACTGGCCCCTGCGAGCCTCCTTTCCTCCCCCACGTTTGCCACTGCCCTCAATGCTGCAAGTTCCCCCCTTAGAATCTGCAGTTCAGTTTCCAAGATGAAAACCCATCGACATCTTTCACATGTAAATACTGCATGGAACTGCTGCTCCAACACCACATGCATGTGACAAGACAAACACTGAGTGATACCAGCAAACCCACTTGCATTCATATTTACACTGGGTACTTACAGTCTCCCAAGTGCAAGGCCTGGTCAGAATTAACCTGATTAACTCCTCCCCCTCAATTAGCAGACAGAGGGAAAGAGAGAAAAAAATGCTGTTTGCTACCAGAAGTAAAATAACAACCTCTTATTAACTTTTTTTTTAAAAATATTCCCCTTAGAATCTATCTCAGGCTAAACACAAAAAGAAAATAAATGCACTAAATGTATCTACCAGGTTATCCCAAACAGAGAAAAGAAAAAGCTGTTTGTCTCAATCAGATATATCTCAGAACACACAGCAGTCAGTTATTTGCACTTACTCCCTTCTTGCACTCAAAGTGAAGTCTTCTGAAATCAGAAGGTATTTACTTATCTCATGGCATACACACAGCACTGTCTATCAACCAAAAATTAGAGTTTTAATTCTCCAATAAGGCATCATGGGCATAGACATGCAAATCACTCCTTTATGTCCCATTGTCAAACTATGCATCCAGAACCGCTGGTTTATAGCACAGGTATCCAAACTTGTAAACAGCCTGTTTTGATCTTGTTAGATCTCATCAGTGCAAGATATTGAGGGGAAAGGACTTTGAGAGTAGCAAATTGGAAAACTGAACCTGGTTAGGATGAGAAGGGCTGAATGGTGCCATAAAGCCCTTCACAAGCAATTACATACAAAGTGAAGCCTTGAAATCAGAAGGTATTTACTTGTCTCATGCCATGCACACAGCACTGTCTAGCTACCAAAATGAGAGTTTTAATTCTCCCATAAGGCATCATGGGCGAAGACATGCAAATCATTCCTTTTTGTCCCTTTGGCCAACTATGCATCCAGAACTGCTGTTTTATAGCACAGATACAGCCCAATGGTTCAGAGTCATATATCCAAATTTGCAGATAGCCTGTTTTGATCTTGTTAGACCTCATCAGTGCAAGATATTGGAACATGGATTCTGAGGGGAAAGGACTTTCAGAGTAGCAAAATGGAAAACCAAACCTGGTCAGAGTGAGAAGGGCTGAAAGGAGCCAAAAAGCCCTTCACAAGCAATGACGTGCAAAGTGAAGCCATCTGAAATCAGAAGGTATTTACTTGTCTCATTCCATACACAGCACTGTCTAGATACCATAAGGCATCATGGGTGGAGACATGCAAATCACTCCTTTATGTCCCTTTGGCCAGCTATGCATCTAGAACCGTTGGTTTTTAGCTCAGATACAGCCTAATGGTTCAGAGCCATATATCCAAACTTGCAGACAGCCTATTTCAATCTTGTTAGATCTCATCAGTGCAAGATATTGGAACATGGAAATAATGAACTGCATCTCTTCAACTGTTTAATTCACAAAACAAAAGAGAAGGCTGTAATTATGCACTCAGTGATTTAAAGCCAAGGTTTTAAAGATGCTATTCATGGGCTTTATGTTTAGCCAAATAGCACTGATCAAGTTTTTAAGCACATGGAGAGAGTGAGTGGACATGAACAAAAACGAGAGAGCTAAACAAAATTTTCTATTCTTGATCTGCTGATGCCTTATCCACACAGCTCAGGAAATGTTCTGGGATTGCAGGAGGTCTGTTAAAGCTACCATCCCAAAAAAGCCATACAGTACACAGATCTCATTGAAAAGTCAGGTGTATAAGGCACTGATACTCATCATTCTGTGCTTCAGCTGTTGATAGAAATCAAGTCAAAGCTGAAACATTATTATGTAATTTGACATGTTAAAGAACAAAAGGAGATACAGCCAGCTGCCATAATCCTTTGCTGATACTTTCAAGTATCACCTGAGGCTTGTGGAGTTAAATCTAGAATACAGTTATATCTTTTCATCTGTATACAAGCACACAACTCTAGTAGCTTTATGTAATACAACTATCATTTACAGTAGTTGTTGTATTAATTGTGTGTCATTCAATATCTTTATACCCCCACCTACCCAACAACCCATTTCAAACCTGGTCAGTCTACAGATTCTAGTATTTCTCCACCGGCAGACAAAGGTTGAAACTATTTATGAGAGCTCACATTGACTTTAATGGAAAATACATGGCACTGTAACTATGTGCAGTTATTGGTCAGAAAATGGTGAAAAATTGTAGTTAGTGCGAAATGGCATGGGCTGTTTTTAGCATCGGTCCATCTAATGTAATATTAACTTAAAGTGATACTGACACTAAAAAATTTCTAACAATTACTTACAGAAACAAGCCTCTTAGCAAAAACAACAATAAACATGACCCATGGGTAACTTTTAATGTACATTAATATTTTAAAAAGTAGTTTTTTTAGTGTCAGTATCACTTTAGGTTCCTAAACCAGACTGTTTTGCCAACCTTACTGTCCCTTCTTAACCTGTCATTTAGAGTTTCTAATGTTAACAGACTACTGCTGCACAAATATGGCAGCCCCCTCATATAGGAACAGGGCATTAAGAAAAGTATTGTAAAAGCATCAGGCAAATACTTTTATGGCAAAATCATAAATAGCATTCAAAGACAATGATAGATAATAAAAAAGATTATTTTCTGATGTCAGTATCTCTTTAATATCAAACTGAATTTTGTTTTATGAGGTTATAAGAGTTGAGTCTCTAAAGTTTCCTAATCCATGGTTGGTTTTGAATGAACAAACAACGATCCAGTTGATTTACATATGATCTGTCTTGTTTGAAGACTTTATCTACTGTTATGTTTGTTTCTTTGTTTTCTTTTGTGGTCCAACCACATTTATAATGCATAATACATTTCTCTGATTCTACAGTTTCCTGGATTTTACACCATTTTTTTCTGGTCCCTTGTAAAACTTTCAATGGAGGTAATATATTTTATGTGCTGTAATACAAATTGTTGTACTTGGTCCCAACTAAGATATAATTAATCCTTATTGGAAGCAATAGTAGAATACTAGTCAAGTACAGTACAGAAAATGTATGCAGTTAATGAAGTATTTTTCAACCAAATATATGAAGCCAAGCTATCAGCAAGAAGCTAATCACATGCGACGATTCATTTTCCGAAGTGGCTGAAGTTTCCTTGATTTTTTATTTTAGCCAGCGCAGAGGGAGGGAAGGCGTTTGGGGAGATTGGTCGCCGCAAAGACGAGGCGATTAGTCGCTAGGCGACTAAATCTCCCCAAAACGCCCAGTGTAACCTTACCCTTAATGTGAGTTGTACAGGAAATGGAAGAGTGTACAGCGTATTAAGAAGCTTAATGTGTATGTATGAAAACAAGTTTACCTTAAGCATATGCTTTGCTGATATCCATAAAAATGAATATATATAAATACACAGTCATGAAAAAATCACGCCCGTTATTCTTAATCTGCAATTATGCTTCAGGGAAAGCAAAAACATTCTATTTGCTTTGTTGCAGATACTGTAAGCAGCGTTATTAAATGTACAGCCACATCTTACATTAAATAAGCAAGTTGTTCTTCTCTGCCAGTCTCTTTTCCATGATTTAATATTCCCTAGCATTTAAGAATGTATGATTTTACAGGATTCACATCTTTTCTAATTCCCAGTAGTGTTAGTAGATTTTGGGATTGACTGCCATTTCTGGCTCAAATCATTACCTTACATGTAATTGTATGATTGGTGTGCTAAATAAATGTATTCATAAATGCATAGGCCTCAAGGTTTGAGGGCAATGATATTCATATTCAGAAAGCATTATACTATGAAATTCAGCATTCCACAGAGTTGGTCTGTGCCTCTGGTCATAGATCAGCTCTTTGCAGATAGAATGACCCTCCCCTGGTAGGACAGGAGAATAGAATAAACAATCAAAATGTATAAATACTTCTCAATTCCCCCACACCATCAGTGTTTTTTAAAGAATAAGAGACCATCAAATCTGATGCAAAATATTTTATTAGGACAGGGATATATGTGCTGCCTTTCGGACTCAAGAAAATGAAAATTTTAGGTAAGTACAGGCAGCACCAAATGAAGGATATAGCAAGCTTATTAGAGGGGGGGTTAGAAATGGGGATTCCAGCACCAAATTGCCATAGGCTGTATCATGCTTGACTGCTATGTAAAGTCTGTAGTGTCTGGTGAATGTGTGGATGTTAGACCATGTGGCCGCTTTGCAGATCTCCTCCACATCAATGGATGATTTTTCAGCCCAAGAAGCAGAGATTGATCTGGTAGAATGAGCTTTTATTTGAGAAGGGGGTTCCTTCCCAGCTGATACATACATACATACATTTTTTACCCAGGAAGATATTGTTGGTTTTCAGGCTTTACATCCTTTCCTTTTTCCAGCAAAAAGAATAAATAAATGTTCTGACTTCCTGAATTATTTTGTCTTATCAATGTATGACAATAGACACCTGCGTACATCCAAGCTCTGCAAATTTGACTCTGATTAGAAAGATGGTAATACAATCTGGGAATTTAGATCATTTGACTAAGAAACCTTAGGATGGAAAAAAGGTAGAGTTTTTAGTATAACTTTGTCAGGGAAAATTTGAGTGTATGGAGGTCCAACCGCCCATGCTTGCAGTTCACCAACTCTTCTTGCTGATGTAATGGCAATAATAAAAGCTATTTTCCATGTCAGCTGGAATGATGTCTTGTACAGGGTCACACGGTCTTTCACCAAGCAACGACAATACCAGGTTTATGTCCCATGGAGCTAAAACTTCCTTAATCCTGGGCCTCAGTCTTGATACCGCCTTTATTTTAAATTTACTGAACACATAGCTGAATGAGCTGAGACCTGTACTTTCAAGGTGTTTGGTTTAAGTCCCTTATCAAAACCATGTTGCAGAAACTGTAGAATATCTGGAATTGAACATTTGATTGGGGAGAAGTTTCATCTCCAGAGCCCATCTTTGGAAAACCCTCCATACTCTACTATAGATTTTAGAAGTTGAGGATTTTCTTGAGTTCAGGAGGGTATTGGCCACCTCCTCAGAAAGTCCGTGAACACTCAAACCTATCAAATTCCAGTCTGTCAGAGATAACCTGTCTGGATTTGGATGAAGCATTTGGTCTTGTAGAAGAAGATCTGGTCTTACTGGCAATTTCCAGAAAACCCCCTTGCTCAGGTGAAGCAGATCTGTAAACCAGGTTCTCCTCTGCCAAAATGGGGCAATTAATATCACTACTGCTCTGTCCTTCTTTTTTTTCTGAATCACCCTTGGGGGCAAATTAACTTACCTCCGAATTTGCACCAGCGTTGCCTTCGCCACACTTCACCAGGGCTGTGCAAATTCACGAAGATCCAAAGTTGCGCACAAGTTACCGATCATTTGCGAAGTTGCGCTAGCGATGTTATGATCAGCAATTCGAAGTTAAGCTAGCGAAATTTGCATACGGTGTGCAGTTAAAATACAATCGCCGTATATGCAGCAGAAAACACATTACACTACACATGGCCGGGGAACCTTAATAAATATATTCTAATGCCCTACACATATGCCCATAGTATAGTTTAAGTGCCATATGTTATCAAAATGTAGGGGGGAAGGAGGGTACCCTAAAAAAATTCTCTATTTTTCAGCCTATAAAAGTACAACCTACAGCCTATAAATTTCAACTATTTTTGGAGCAATAACTATCTACTCTTTTGCACTTGGTCTGGTCTGAGGTGGCGAAGTAAAGTCTGGCGCAAGAGGTAACATTCACGAAAATCCGCAATTTAGTGAATTAGCGTAGTTAGGTTCCTTCGCCATAGCGCAACTTCGTCTGGCGTCAGGGTGCGAAGTAACGCTAGAGTAAGTCCACTTCTCTAGTGAATTTACTCCAGCACCTGTTAGTAAATCGACGAAGTAACGAAATGACATCACGCTGGCGAATTTTGCTAGCGTTAGCCACTTCATCCTTTAGTAAATTTGCCCCTTGCAATCATAGGGAGAGGAGGAAATCTGTAACAAAGATGAAATTTCCATGGAATTGTCATTGCATCCAGATAATTCTGGCTGTCTGATTTCGCTAGATAGCAAAATTGAGGAACCTTCCTGTTGGTCCTGGATGCCATCAAATCTATCGATAGATAGCCCAATTTTTCCACGATCTCTTGGAACACTTGAGAATTGAGTTCCCACTCGCTCTGATTCAGAGATTGCCTGCTGAGTCTATCCGCTAAAACATTCTCTACACCTGGTACACCTTCCAGAGTTGATTCCATGAGTCCCAGGACTCTCATTGCCTGAAGAATAGTCACTGACCTCGAGAGAAATAGGGGTTTCACTGCAGCTTTGAGGGACCAAAACTTCTCGACTGGAAGTAGCACTTTCATTTGGCAAGTGTCCAACTGGAGACCCAGAAAAGTGAAGGTTGAAGGCTAAAGATTTGATTTTTCTTTGTTTATTAACCAGCCATGTGTCTCTAACACTTTCATTGTCAGATTCATATGACTGATCACTTGAGCTGTCGATGAAACTTTGACCAGCCAGTCGTCCAGATAGGGAATCACAAAAACTCCCTGTTGTCTTAAAAAGGCTGCCAGGACCCCGATCAGCTTTGTAAAAATTATTGGAGCAGAGGTAATCCCTAATGGAAGAGATCTGAATTTGGCGATGGAGAACTTCCTCCTTCAGAACAACCGCTAATCGAAGAAACTTCCTGCTGGCTGGGTGAATTGGAACGTGCAGATACGCATCCTTCCTGAAGAATTCCTATTGCTGATATTATGGTTTCCATTCTGAATTTTTCCTTCACAATAAATTTATTCAGGTACTTTAGATCTATGATAAGTCTGAATCTGCCGTCTGTCCTGGGAACAAGAAAAAATTGTGAATATATTCCCTTCCCCTTCTCCACTTGGGGAACTGGCTCCAGGACTTCAATCTCTAGGAAATCTGTTACTGCTCTCTTTATGTCCAATTGTTTTATAAAATCTGCTTTCTTTAAATTTACACAGAATTTTGGAATTTGTCTACTTAGAAACTTTATGAAATAACCAGATCTTATGATACTCAGAACCCATACATCTGAGGTTGTTCTTTCCCATACTGAGAAAAAATGGGATAATCTTGCTCCCACCTCTCCCTGACTTCTGGTGTCAGAACTCTGTCTTTTTTGAAGCTGGGTCTTTCTTTTGATTAGAGTCTCTGGACATCTGAAGTCTAAAAGGTCTTGATCTGAAACCACTGTAACATATCTGCTTCCATCGGCTTCTGATCTTTAATGGCTGCTTTATCTACAGGAATAATTTTTCTTTTAGACAACCTCGCTACTGGAATATCAACTAAGAGGACTCTCCCATTCTTCAACATCCTTAGCCTCAAAAGGAAACTTTTGATTTTTGAAACGTTTAGATGATTCTGATTTCTTCCCTGGATCCTTCCACTCCACTTATATTTTTAACAGAAGGGTGAACAGGAAAAACTGATGCCTTTTTTTTGAGTAAGAAAAGGGAAATCCTGGGTTTGAGATACCACCTGGTTAGCACCCTTATGTGATATGACTTTACAGACCTCGTTGATGAGTCTGGCCAGCTTCCCCAAGGGAAAGGGAAAAAAATCTTCTTTTTGTAAAGTATGTGGCTCAGAGGAATATGAAGAACTGGATAAAATTTCCCCCCATGATTCCCCATCAGAAGCAGAATCTTTATTTTGGGAGACAACTTGTGAGGAAGGAACTGAAGAAGCTTTAAATTCATCTATGGCTTTTAACATAAAAGATTGAAACCAGTTCATAAATTGGCTCATGTCATTAGTCTCAGGTTCAGGAGATTGTGAGCATGTAGTACACTTATTTCCATCCCAGTTTTCCAGAAGCAATTGGTCTTACTTGGAACATACCAGGTGTTTTGTCTTTCTCTTTCCAGACTTATCCATCGGCAAGAGAAACAATCATTATGAGAACAATACCCTCAATTACATAACCTGATTGAGGAAGTAGACTAGTTACAGTCCCATACCTTGGCAGCCAAACAATGTGACTACAGCCCAGCAGTGTGCCACCATGTCAGCAAACAAAAGCACCATAAATATCCCAAAAGGATCTTTAAATACCATGCCGCCATTCAATTTGCTCCTCTCGCAGAGAAAACCCAGAAGCTGTGATCCTTCCTGGTCTTGTTCGCAATCTGCACATCACGTCCCTAATGATGTCATCGGCATAAAACTGTGTTCTCTCCCTGACTGCACCAGAGAGACGCTGGAAGAAAGGCAGAAGCAGCACTGTACCTACATTGATTTTCTCGAGCCGAGCGTCACCCGAGTGTAAACCATCTTTCCTTTACCTAGGGTACATTCTTTCCCCTTACTCACCCTGTCTCAAGCGGTTAGCCAATGGCCATCAGACTTCTTAGAGTCTGGATCTTCAGCCATTTATGGCTACTGTGGCTCCTGGCTACCTTGGGAGGACAAAACAACACTGAGGGTGTGGGGGAATTGAGAAGTATTAATAAGTTTTTGATTTATTCTATTCTCCTGTCCTACCAGGGGGAGGGACGGACAGGAGAATAGAATATTCTGCCTCTGAGAGGACAAAGTGATAGCTAATCACTACTCGCACACCACATTGGATCTAAATGTCTGAATTGATGCTTTTTTAGGAAGTGATAATTGATGGTCTGTTCGCCATTCCTACTTAAGCTGGCCATAGATGGTGCTAACCTTTCACATATTTGGTGCTGCCTGTAGGACATCTTTTTACCATTGATAAACTTTGAAATCAGTTTTTGCAAGTAAAGCAATTGATTCCTAATTTTGCATACTAGATTTTCACTTTTAATATTTTGTAATATTTTTAGGTCCTCTTTAAGTTTTTTTAGACTTTAAATTACTGCAAGGCTGATGTGCAAATGGAAATGAAGTGTGCAAGTTCAATTTCAGGCACAAATCATTTTGTTTTTTTACCCATAATGCAACATTTCCCCATACTTTCCACTTTGCACCAATGCATAAAAATGCTAGTCTGCTACCCCTTTTACATTCACATTCAGAATAGTACTAGCTCCAGGGTTCCACAGCATTATTAGGCACACTTATGCTCAGTGTTGGACTGGGACATCATGGGCCCACCCAAAAACATTTGACCAGGGGACCACCAAGTAATCTTAGACCAGGGGCCCACTCTCACTACTATTATACTCACTCAACCTCTATTCTCCTAGTCTCTTTTCTTTACATACTATAATATATTATTCCATCTATTAAGCCACTTAGTTCTCATTGAAAATAGGGAATGGCCATGAAACAGGCCAAATGTCTAGCAGCATGAGGGCCCCTGACTCCTGGGCCCACCGGGACTTTTCCTGGTTTCCCGGTGGGCCAGTCCGACATTGCTTATGCTCAAGTCATCAGAAGTGGCAGGATGTACATAATAGTGTAACAATGTTTACATAAATAAAAAGAGCATGTATGCAGGGCTGGTTTTAAAAATAGAGAGCCCCTAGGCTGCCCTCACCGATCCCACCCCCCCAGCCCCCACTTACCTTACCTCTCACCACCTTCACTGCTGTAGACACAATCGTTGGGAACATCTCCTGCCCAGTCCTTAGTTCAGATGTTGCCAGTGGGCTGTCTCCAGCAATTTTCCAGCTTAGGCCCAGGTCTTTGTGGCCTACCCAAAAATCCAGGTCTGCGTACATGGACCTAAGAACCTTTAGGAATGATGTCAACAGATGCACCATTTATGTCTATTTTAACACAATCACACTTGCCTCTGCAAATAAGCCCTTTCTTTTGCCTTCATATTTCCTTACTTTGTCAACATAGCCAAAGTTGCGGAGCAGTAAGCTGGGGCAGGAAGGCCCACCGGGATACCAGGAAAACTCCCGGTGGGCCCAGGTGTCAGGGGCCCTTGTGCTGCTAAATATTTGGCCTATTTCATGGCCATTTCCTATTTCTTTGAGAACAAAGAGGCTAAATAGATGGAATAATAGATTATAGTATGTAAAGAAAGAGACTAGGAGAATAGAGGTTGAGTGAGGAGCGAAATAATAATAGTACTGAGAGTGGGCCCATGGTCTATGGTTCTTTGGTGGGCCCATGGTCTAAGGTTTTTGGGTGGGCCCCTGGTGTTCCAGTCCGACACTGACTAAGCTAATCTAGTGTACCCATGATCTTAAGGTTTTCTGGTGAGCCCCTGTCATCCCATTCTGACACTGACTGTATGCACTGAGCCCTTTGGGGAAGTTATGCAAGACTTTTGCTATTCCTTAGCTGTTTAGTTCTATACCAAAAGTTTATGGTGATGTGAAGCTACAAGAAGGATGTTTAAAAAATACAGGGCAGTTTTAAATCAGTCAAATATTCCTACATTGTAGAAACCCAGATGCCATTGGTCACATTTTGAAAAGGTACTTGCCAGGGTAAAGTTCTACCAATATTAATAAAAGAAGGAATGCATAAAACTGTGTCATATCAATTGATTTCACCAACAGTGTTTTATAATTTTTATTGGTATTGTATTTTTTAGCTCTTTAAAGTAATGCAATGAAAAATTTTATTTATTAAGTCTGTCCCAGTTATTTTATTGGAAATAAACTGAAGAGTTTTTTTTGTCTATACTAATTTAAGTTTATGTTCCAGTGCTCACATTAAAATTTGTTATACATGGGCTTCGGCTATTTTAACACCAGCAATATATTTCACTTTTATGGTGATTTATTTTGATCATTCATAATTTTCTTTTTTATTTTAAATCTAAATAATTGGAGAACATTTCCTTATTCCAAAGAACAATCTTTATTACATGGTGTCACATAATTAAAATATATATTGCGTAACAATAGAAGTTGTCTTCCTGTACAGCAGCGAGCATCACTTGGTAACTAAAGCAAAGTGCTAAAAATCTGAATAATTCATTGTAAATTATTCATACAACATGGCTTTTTTTCTCCATAATACAAATTTTAAGATACAATTTTAAAAACTCAATTTGGAAAGGCAAAACATGCCAGTAAAAAATATTATTATTTCAGAATTCTTTCAAACTAAACAAATGGCAGGGCCTCAAGTCCTTTATAGCCTAACACTGAAGAACAGACCAAAATCCATTAGCCAGTTTCAGTTACACGTTAGGGCAGGCAGTCATCAGGACAGCCAAGAAAAATGCAAGTATCAATATCTAGTAAATCAATAATAATACTTAATATAGTTTCCCCAGGAACATAAGACTATTTAGACCTACAAGCTGCATTGAACTCCTCTGATGAAGGAATCCTGTCCCATTTTACTGAAAAATGTATGAAACCACAGGAAGATTTGCTAAACAGTGAATATACATATAAATGGATGAATTGAGGATAATATAGTTGGATAGGAAATGAGGTGTTTCCACAGAACAAAGGACCACAGTATCACAGAAAGACTGGGAAGCAGACACACATTTGTGGTTAGCTTGTTTACATTTGTAATAATGAATAGGAAGTACCAATTTTTAATGAAGAGTGTTTAAACTAGGCAAGGGGGCTGGTAAGCTAGACTATTATGGGGGAACTGATATAGACCGGGCAGTGAGATTAGTAAGGGGTCATATGGGAAGAGTGAGGGGCATACAGTTTACCAGCTAAGGAGATCCCTATCTTACAAAGAAAACAGACTAATAGTAACCTTAGGTCTACACCTCCATTACTTAATTCAAATGTCAGAGGGAAAAGAAGTAACCTCTGTTGTATGCTAGCAAATGCACAGAGCTTGTCAGGTAAAATGGGAGAACTGAAGTTTATTACATGTGTTGAAAATGATCATATAAATGAAATCACTGAGACCTGGTAGCATGAATCATGTGACTGGACAATGAATTTGGTTACACCCTTTGTAGGAGGGACAGAGAGATTAAAAAAATGTGTGGAGGAGTTAAGACAGAATTTATGTTAAGCCAGAATTAAAGCTATGCACTAAAGAAATGACCAGGAGCTGGGGAATCCCTATGGGAAAAGAGTTCAGCTGGGCTAAAATGTTAGAGAGCATATTATCATTGGTGAATTCTACAAACCACCTCCTATTAGAGAAGAAGGAAGCCCCGCTACTATTACCAATGGAGAAGGCTTCACAACCAGGTCAAGTTATTATTATGGGGAACTTCAATTATCCAGACTTTGAATGGCATAATAGGGTGGCCAAGTTAGAAAAAGCTAGCAGGTTTGTAAATATGCTAAACGACAGCTTTTTATTTCAGTTACAGGTAGTTCAAGAACCTACTAGGAATGATCTGTTAGACCTGTTAATAACGAAGAATACCAAACTCATGCAAATTTTGCCAGGACGAGGGCATCATTGCAAAATATTAACCGGGAAAGGCTTTTCACTGAGTCAGACATAGATGTAAAATGGTTTTATAGAAGTATTGGTGTTAATGTTGGCAAGAGGAATCATGCTTTTAAGGCATTGGAGCTAGGTGGGACAGCTGAAACATTTGATAGATATTTTGTATGCTTTATTGGCCTCCTTGTACTGTCAGGTAGATTGTCAAGGTTAGGGTCCCTGAAAAAAAAGATGTGTGGGGACACGATTACTCTTTATAAGTACATTAATTGACATTATAGTCAAATAGCAGGAGATCTTTTTCCCCCATAAAAGGATCAACTCACCAGAGGCCAACCCTTCAGACTGGAGAAACATAATTTTAATTTGATGCAGCAGAGGTGGTTCTTCACAGTGAGGACAATGAAGTTGTAGAATGTATTGATGTGTGATGTTGTGATGGCAGATTATATTAATGCCTTTAAGAGTGGCTTGGATGTTTTCTTGGACAAGCAAAATATCAAAAGGCCATTGTGATACTAAAATTTAAAATTTTATTGTTTGGGGGGAGGTTCTAGGAATATTCCTCAAAAACTTGAATTCGATTTTTCACTTCGACCCTTAATAAATCTGCCCCTTGAGGCCATTCAGGACCAATTGTCAAATAAAAAGCCAGTTCTGCCCACACAATACCACATTTTCTTTATACTGTATTTGTTTTGCAACACTCACTACCAGTATTGCATACTGCACCAAATGTTGGCTTTTGGTCTGAATTGGTGGAAAGATTCAGCCACTTCATAGAAATGTATTGATATATTGCTCACTGTGATTTTTGCCCTATTAAAAAATAAACTAGCATACTTTTCACTTATCACTAAAGGATCTGATAAAGACCGCAAAAAACGGAACACTTAGGTCACCATAAAAACATTGGCACGGTTGTATTTTAAAGCAATTCTTGCCATTTTCCAGGGAAACTTGCTAGAAAACTGTTTGAGTTGATTGTGTAACACAAATTCTATTAACTTCATTGAAAGGAAAGAAGGGGAGCAAACACTTCAAATCACTACATGTAAATGTTAAGTGATGTCCCAAGCTGTTCTGGGTAGTAATCACTGCACATGTTAATCTGCATTTATAGGCACAATTAGTGTGATGTGGCTTATGGAAATCAGAATACCTACCAGAGTAATGGCACCTGTCTCTCTAATTATAGAGATACTTCAGAATGGGTTTTGTTTCTTTGTAAACCTGTTGTAGAACAAAATACAAATCTGACATTTAAAATGAAGTATATTCTATTTACAATGCTGTTATTTATAGTTAGGTGGGAAGGTCCATGTCATGGGGGATTTGGCACACACGGATAGAAATTACTACATGCAGCATTTCCTGATGATTTTATTACCCAGATGTTTCCTTATAGTCTAATCAGCTGTAAACTTTAATTATGATTTCATAACACCTGAATATTCATTTTTGTTTTCATTGACTTTGCACTAGTTGGTAGCATCAACATAAAAGCTACTTTGGGAGTAGGATGACATACATATTTTAAAGGAATTGGAGTCTAAAAATGTAAATTGTTAAAGTTCTACATATGTTTTTATATAATTTAATACACTAATATGGGGGGGAAAAGTATAAAAGTAAAAAAATATTGCAATGTTAAAAAATATTGTTTATATTTAACCATATCGGTGTTAAGTTAATATTAATGGAAATAGATTACAAAAATATTTTGATTTTGCATATACAAGTGCAACATAATATTGTGAATAATAAACCCCATGTCACTGAAGAATTCCATGACCATTTTATATTCTCATTTTAATATCCTCATATTTTACAAAACAGGATACATTATTTATTATAATGCATGGGACCTGTTATCCAGAATGCTCTGAACTTGGGGTTTTCCAGATAATGGGTCTTTCTGTAATTTGGAGCGCCTTACCTTTAGTCTCCTAAAAAATCATTAGTTAAACTCAGTAGAATTGTTTTCTCTATGATAAGGATTAATTATATCTTAGATGGGAGAAAATACAAGGTACTGTTTTATTATCATTATAGAGAAAAAGAAAATTGTTTCTAAAAATGAGAATGATTTGATTAAAATGGACTCTATGGAAGATGGCCTTTGCATGATTTGGAGTTTTCTGGATAATGGATCCCATACCTGCACAGCCGTTTCAGTAAATGATATGACAGAAATTACATCACTGAGCACCAATTACTGTATACTTAAGTACCATTTATAAGGGTGTAAATTAAAGGATATTCATCATTCTTGTGTATTATAAATGTTATTCCAGAAAGAAATTGGCACATAATCCACCTCATGTATGTTTCTTGACTGTAGCAAAAAATCCAATAAAAAAAAAAAAACAGAATTGTTAACCAACCAACATTAACCAAATCTTTAAAATTAAAAGTGCAGTATACAGATTAATCACAATATAATTATATACTATATACTGAACTTTTGGAAAGTGATAAAGAAAAGTATACCTTTTTTTAAAACAACTCTTCTGATTATATAAAAAATAGAATAAAAAAAGACTAATTGAAATTTATTTAAAAAAAAAATTATTGAAGAATTTTCAGAAAAAAAACATATAAATTTAACAAAAGTAATAGAGTATTCACAGTAAGAAATACAAAAAAGTAAAAAGAGAAAGATCACAGACCGGTAAAAAAAGAAGAAGAAAAAGCTCACATGATATCCGTATATGGGGTAAAGGAAGAGTTGACAGTGGTTAGAGGTCACTATTCATCATAGCTGGCACGATACATCAAAAGCACATAAGCAGTAAGTATTAAGTGGTAATGGTTAAACCAATAGAGGACCTAAGAGGAGACTGCTACCTATGTCCAGGGTGAGTATCATATTCAAGTTAGCATGTGTGTGGGTAACCAAAGTAAGTACGTATATGGTATAAGCAAAGAGTTAATGAACAGACAGTGTCAAAGATATCCCTTAGGATCAAGAGGCTGCCCCCCCCCCGAGACAAAGCCTCTTAATTCCCACATGGACAATATGTTTAGATATTGGGGGGTAGTATTGCGTAGGTATGCTATATTCGCTTCAAAAACTCTGTTTGCATTAACTCTAACGATTATTTCTTGAATAGTTGGACAATTAAGAGTACGCCATCTGGCCGCTAGGGCTATCCATGCAGCTGTCAAAACATGGTTAGCCAATTTTTGGCTAAGTTTTGGCAAAGGGCCTACCCAACAAAAAGGTAGATATATCTAATGGAACCTGGGTTGTTAAGACCTGATCTAGTACTTTCTTGACCTCCAGCCACATTGGCCTAACAACCGGACAGTCCCAAAAAATATGTGGAAGTGTGCCTAATTCACCGCAATTTCTCCAACAAAGTGGCGAGTGGTCAGGGAATAGCTTATGTAACCGGTCAGGAGTATAGTACCAAAACATTAAGATCTTATAAATATGCTCTTTCTGTCTCACACAGGTGATCATTTGTCGAACGTTTCGCCAAATTGCCGACCAGTCCTCTAGGGATAAGGTACCTTGAGTCACTCCATTCCACTTAGTCATGTAGGAATGTTGCTCTAAGCTTGAAGTTAAAGGTTCAGTAAGAAGCCTATAAATCCTAGAAATAAGTCCCTTTTGAGGGAGTCCCTGGTTAGCCAATGTTTCAAATGCTGTACTCGGCCACTAAATACGGATGGAGAAAATGGCGAAGTTGAAAATATTCGAATTGGTGTAGAATGGATTGTGGTGCCATATCTCTTAATTCCTTTAATGTTGGTAAAGTTTTGGTAGGATTGTTGAGAAAATCCCTTATAGTAAACAGGCCCGTTTGACCCCATCGTTTGCAAAAGGAAGCTGTAATGCCCGGGGGAAAATTAGGGTTTCGGATACAGCTAATATTTAAAGAGTAGTGCAAGACGAGATCTCTTTTATACTTTATTTTATCCCATATTTTCAGGGTCAATTGTGTTGTTGGGAGCAAGTTTTTCTTGGGAATATCTTTGGTACTATCGGACTAAATGTAAGGATTAATAGATAAATCTTGGACAGTCAGGCGCGGCAATCTTACCAAACCAAGATATCGGGAATTGTGCCCACTTTGCAAGCTGGCTTTTGGTGAAATTTATAAGGGGAATTTATAGAGTCCTCTTTCCATCTATAGCCAAAGCCCGCCCTCAAAACCCGAAGATCTGCTGGGGCAACATGAAGTGATAAAGCCTCGGATTTTGCTAAGTTCAATTTGTAGCCAGAGAAAGAGCTAAAATCCCTCATCAGGATATGCAGGTTAGGTAATGAAATGGTCGGATTAGTTAATGTTAAAATAACATCATCAGCAAAAAGAGCAATTTTAAATTGCCTGGAAGCCATAGGAACACCAGAAATGTCAGGGTTCAGTCTGATCGCTGCCGCCAGAGGCTCAATACTCAGAGCATATAATAGAGGTGAAAGAGGGCAACCCTGCCTTGTCCCATTAGTAATCGGGATAGGCTTATTAGCTTGTCCAGGTAGCTTTAGATAGGTTGAAGGTTGGCTATATATATTTCTAAGCGCTGTTAAGAAAGGGCCTTGCAAGTCCAAATGTGTAAGTAGGGAGAACAAGTACCGCCAATTCAATCTATCAAACGCCTTCTCGGCGTCCAAACTCAACACTACTGATGGAAGATGACCTCTATTAAGTGTTTCATTAAGATTGATGACCCGTCTGGTGTTATCTCCCGCTTGGCGGCCTAATATGAATCCTACCTGATCTCGGTGTATTAAGCTGGGCAATATCGGGGCTAATCTATTAGCAAAATTTTTGAGAAAAGCTTCAGATCCGAATTTAAAAGGGCAATGGGCCTGTAATTTGTGCAGAGAGTATGATCCTTGCCTTCCTTGGGAATAAGAGAAAGATATGAGGCCTGGGTTGTCTTGGGAATTGGAATGCCTTGCAGAAATTGGTTGAAGAGCTTCAAAAGGTAAGGAGAAAGAATATGTGCGTACAATTTATAATATCTATCAGGCCCCGGAGTTTTGCCGTTCGGCATATGTTTCAGTGCATACGCTAACTCCTCCGGGGTAATGGCCATATTCAGTGATTGTAAATCATCAGGTTGAAATTTAGGCAGATTGAGAGCGGACAGAAAGGTATTTATAGGGACAGTAGGGTCACCATTGCTGAGAGGGGAAGGTTGATATAAGTTATATAGGTTATGGTAGAATTCATAAAACTGAGCTCCTATTTGTTTGGGATCATGAGTGAGTTGTCCATTTGCAGTTTGGATCCTGTTAATTTGGGAAGATGCTCTTTGATCCTTAAGTTTGCGTGCTAAAATGGTATGTTGCTTATCACCCTTTTCATAAAAAGTCTGTCTCGTCCAAAGTATAGCTATAGAGACATCTTCATGCTTAAAGTGCGCTAAATCATTTCTAGGACTAATAATTTGGTGAAGTAATGAGTCCGCACCAGATAAATTATATTGCACTTCCAGATCTCTAAGTTTCCTATGAAGGGAAAAATAAGAGAATGCACCTTATGCACTGGAGAATAAAAAGTATACTGTTTGTCTTTAGGATGATTAACACGCCAGGCATCGAACAAATGTGCCTGGCGTGTTAACCGTCGAAAGCTACGGGAGAGAAGATGGGCCTGTGTATCAGGGGAAGGATGGGAACGATCTGCTATTTGAGAGTATACCACATTGAAATCACCTCCAATGATACCATACAGAGAATCAGATAGTACAAATTTAGAAATCATCCTTTTCAAGAAACAAATTTGCTGCCGATTGGGAGAATAAACATTCAAGACCACAGGCATGCATGCAAATTCACCCAATAACAACAAATAGTGGCCTGCGGGATCGCTGAATGTCTGATCCACTATTAACGGGCAGTCCTTGTGTACAAGTATGGCCACCCCTGCTTTTTTAGTAGGACCTGAAGCATAAAAGGCAGTTGGATAATATTTAGAATGCAACCTGCAAGAACCATTATTTATAAAGTGTGTCTCTTGTATAAAAGCGATATCTGCCTTTAAGGCCTTGATCTCTTTCAGTGCCAGATACCTCTTAGTTATGCTATTGAGGCCTTTCACATTGATTGAAGCTATTGTCGCCATAAATGAGATTGTAAGCGAAAAGCTAAATACACCCTAGATAGTGAAATATATCAAAGCACTGTAAAGGGATCAGACCTACAACCGAACCCACGTTGTAAATACAGGAGAATTACAGCTAAAACTATGCTATCAAAACATGCAGCGGCATCAAGCATATACAAAGTGAAAATGCAATTGAGATATAATAACTGAGTAAAGTCAAGTCTTCCATGGGCAGTAAGAGCTATAAGAGGAAAAAAGAGAAACATATAAGAAAAAAAAAGAAATTTGAACCAACACAATTGGGTATATATAGATCAGACTCATAAGGGAAGAGTCAATGGTGGAAATAGGTATGTACCCAAGAAAAAAGAAAAGTTATGAACAACAGTAAGGGCTCAGGTCAGCCGACCTGGGCCTATGTGGAGCGTATCCAAGTACTCCACAGGTTGGGGAACAGCGGTCAGGCCACAACAGGGACCTCAGAAGGTATAAAGGTCTCAAACAACAGGATAAGCCAAGACTACTGGTCGTGAAATCCCCAAAGCAAGCTGAGTGATGAGGAAGGGTTAGAGATCGACGTTATCCAGCAAGGCAGTATGGGTTCAGGTATCCCGAGGGGGAGAAGGGCTTAGTGCAAGCCTGGGAGTAAGCAATGGTAAGGGACCCTTCACAGTGGTCCATTGTGGTAGCCAAGCCGATTTACCACCAATTTAAATGGGTAACCCCATCTATAGGGTATATCGTGTTCCCGAAGTTCTGTGTAATGGGTCGCAACTCCCTCCGTTTTGCAAGCGTGATCGGAGAAAGGTCTGCAAAAATCTGGAGCTTGTGATTGCGATATTCCAAGAGCTTAAGCGCCCGTGTCTTCCTTGCTTTGATAATAATGGAAACAAACAATGATATCCCGTGGCGGCTTGGTATCAGGTGGTTTTTGGCCTAGCGAACGATGAGCCTTATCAAGAAGCCAATGGTCCTTTGATATAGTCAGACATATGGTAACAAATAAGCCTTGTAAGTAGTGCGGAATGTCAGCCGCAGCCTCAGGGACTCCCTGTATCCTAAGGTTCTGTCTACGCGACCTATTCCCAAGGTCTTCACACATATCCTTTAAGTGAGTCACCTCCTCTTTAAGATAGACAGTATCCTCCTCCATATTTACAAATTTCGAGACCATAACATCTGTTGTTGTCTCGAGGCGGTCAGTACGTTCCCCCAGATCTGTCAAATCCCTTTGTAGCTCTTTCACAGCTAATGCTACAGCGCTGGACACAGTTTGTGTAATGGTGGTGACTAAGGTTGCCTGCAATTGCGCTAATTGCGCACTTAATATGTGAGCAGTCACTGGTGCGTCAGCAGGGATGGTGTCTGGGCCTTCAAGCTGCGATGTAGGAGACAGCGGGGAAGGCATAGGGGAACCGGCTGTACTCACCGAACGGATCGGAGAGGCATCAGAAGGAGGGGAGAGGACATCGCCGGAGCTGCGTCATCTTCGGCACCATCTTGGAAGCAGACACGTTTGTCCTGACCTGAGGGTTTATGCAGGTACAGAGATAGCGTAACCCGCTGGTTCTGTAGTTTTTTCTTCCCCATCGTTTCGCAGGTCAGTAGGATCACCCGGTGAAGAAATGGAGACAAAATTGTAGCTAAAATCCGGGTTACAGGGACTTCACAACACGGAGCTCTCAGGCAGTACGTGCATTCACCTCCATAGCCTGCCCACGCCCCCCTATTTTAAAAAAAATTTTACTTCGGGTGAATAGCCTGTGTTGGAATTGTTCAATTCGAAGATTTAGCGCATTCGATCGAATTCAAAACAACATATTTGACCCAAAACTTAGATTTTTCAAAGTCCACCAAATGACTCCAAATAGCTTTTCTTACTAAGAGAGGAGCAAAGCAAAAGGTTCTGGATAGTGACGGGCGAATTTCTCCTATTTCACTTTGCCGAATAAAAATTGTGAATTTCCGGCAAAAATCGTGAAATTGGAACGTTTTCACAAAAAAATCGTGAAATTCTAACATTGGCACGAAAAAATCGTGAAAATCGGAAATTGATGCAGGCGAATTTTCATCTGTGAATTTACGCAAGAGATTCACAAATTTATTCGCCGGCTGCGAAAAGCTGAAATTCGCCACAAATTCATGCCAGGCGAATTTATTCGTCCACCACTAGTTCTGAACAAGCAAAGGGGCACAATCGTTTCACCACAGATACTGGAATGGAAGACAACACAGCATGGAAGCAGGCAGGCCGGGCCAGTACAAGAATAGTCAAACAGGCTGGGTTGGTACACAAGGAATGGTCAGACAGGCCGGGTTCAGGATTTGAGAGTGTAGAATAGTCAGCAGGCAGGCAAGGGTCAGATTAGAGAGTTCAGAATAATTGGCAAACAGGCAATGGTCAGGACACAGAATATGCACCCAGGAACTAACTAAATAGACCTAACAACGGGCACGATGCTACTTATGGAAATCTCTTAAATACCTTTTTGAATTTTGCACCAAGAGCCAGAGCGTAAAACACGGAAGTGCACGTTGTAGGAGACACCAGAACTGAAGGGAGAAGATGCATGTGGCGGACTTCCCCTCCAGCCAGAGAGTAAGTCACTAGACCACCAGGGTAACATATCGTCACACCATTCTGCTACTGAACCCAGACCTGTTTCAAACCTCATGTGCCGGTTTCTCTTGTGGGACTTGTAGGAGAGGCTTATCACATATTGTGTGACTCCTTCATCAGGTTTGTGTTACTTTTTGTGCCTGGCTCTGATGTCAAAGTAGCTCTTTGTATGCAGTGTTATCTGCATGCTATCACTGTTCCATGTGTGTTATTCATGCTTTCTAACTCTTTTCCTACTTGTTAATCTATTTAGTCAATGCCTAGCCAACACTTGCACAATTAGTAATTATTTTGCTATTTTAAACTCCTTTTGTTTAAAGGAGGAGGAAAGTTTTTAACACTTATATTAGTCAATAAAGACAGTCCTTATGGTGGCTGTGTTGAAGCATTAAAATCTTTTCCCCCCGCACCTCTGCACCTCTGCGCCATTACCTTGAAGTTTCTATCACTTCTACCACTTACCTACCAAGTGTAACAATGGAAATTTGGTTTTCGTTTGCCAATCACTTTCAATTTGCCAATATAGGATAGGATGGAGCTGACAATCCGCAGGCTCTGCTGCAAAATTCCTTTATTGATCACAACATGTTTCAGATCAGAATGGATCCTTTTTCAAGTGTAAAATACAAATGGCAAAAAACACTTTTAACACCAGACCCACTTCATTAATCCTCCCTCCGTGACATCACATGCTCTTCAATTGGTCCATAATGATTTCTTTTAGTCCATGGTAAAAGTGCAGTATCAACCTAAGGTTGTATTTGTCCACCAGAAGAAATGTGCACCTAGAGTCTAGAAAAAGAAAAAATCATAAATGAATACTACTCATAGGAAGCATTTCACACTCCACACTTCATTTAAAGCTTGAATGAAGCGTGGTGTGTGAAATGCTACATCCCATTAATTCTAGTCACTTTCCTGCTACCCTCAGCCAGTGCTCCTTGAAAAACTGCAACAGCCTGGGGTACTCTCTGCTAAGTGCCACCATCTTTTTCTGGTCTTCCAGGTGTCCCCCCTAGGACATGGGCAAGGTCGTTTGCAGTGCAGTGCTGTTTCTTTTCAATTTAAGAATAGGAAAACGAATACCAGGTCGGGGTTAGACCGTAAGCAACTAGAATTATTGGTAAGCCCCCAGTGATTTTTACTTTCCTTCTCCTTTGAAACTCCTGTTTAAACAATTGCATAGTTTAAACCAATGTTAGAAGGCTATAAGTCATTTGACGGCATGTTGTTTAAAGACAGCAGCACACAAATAGATTCCCTAGCAATGTATTCATTCAGTTAGCCAAATAGGAAAAGTGTTCACACTAGCTATACAGTATGTTTAATAAGTTGCATACATGCTCTATGGAAACCCTTTTGGTTAAAGGCAAATTACCCCATGTACTTCTTGTATAGTTTAAGGTAGCCTATTGCATTATATCAAAAAAGAGGAGCACCAGTCTTGAGAAACAGGTAAGTGACTGGAATCACTGGAATGTGTCTAACAATTTGGCAACCACCTTCAGCGATTTTACCTTTCCATGTCTTTTAAAAGGCTACATACTTTTGCCACAAGTACTTTTAATGAAAGTAATTTTATGCACAACGGACTGTGAAGAACTTATGGGGACCACAACTACACTTTTAGACATACATGTGCCCTAAAGTCTTCTCTACAGAGCCTAAAGTTTTTAGAGCATCAAAATCAGTGTATTAATTATAAAGCCACTGTGTTAAAAAATAACATCAATATCAATTTAATTGCACTGGTTTATCAAATGTATTACTAACTGAATTCATTTTTTTACAACGTGTGTTTTAGGATCATTACTATTAAAGAGATACTGACATCAAAAAATAACCGCAAATGACAATTACTTACAAAAGCAAAACTATGAACCAAAAATGATCAATATGACCTATAGGTAACTTTTGATGTAGATTAATATTTTGAAAATAAATTTTTTTGTGTCAGCATCACTTTAAGAAACAGTTTTTTTCTCCATAGACAACACAAGAGAGCAACAAAAGGATTTTTGTCTCTATAAGGCAGATCTTGTTATACTAGCAGACCCTGTGGTATTGAGCAACTTGTAACAGAAATGGACTAAAACGGGTCAGTTCTGTTTTAATTAAACAAAGTTCTTTCATTCATTCAAGAAAATAATACAGCATCATATTTCAAACAGGATGTAATTAGCTAAGCATGTGGCTATTCCCAGAGCAATATCATCATGTTTAGCAATATTGTATTCTTAATATTTTAACAATTTAAAAATTCACTAAATGTACTTGTTTGCAAAGCAACTTTATGTAAGCATAAGATTTAATCCCCTCTTGTAACGCTTCCTTTTTTTGCATTAAAAAAATGGATAGCTGTATTTCCTAAAAAATAAATGTTTCTAATAAAACAATGAAAGACACTCTCTAGCAAGGAAAGTGTGATACCTAACTATTAGAGTGGCAGCTAGACGCAATGCTTCTCTATGAATTAATTCAAATAGTTAGTTTGCCCTCACAAAACCTACCATTTTTAAATACACATGTATAAATTGTATTAATCTGGAATGCTTGGGATCAGGTTTTTTTGTATAAGGGATCCACCAATATGGATTTATGCAGATTATTTACCATAAAGTAAGAGATAATATTTTGTTATAGAGACAATAGAAAAACATAAATGTCAGAATTATTTAAATATAATGAAGTCTATGGGAGATGGCCTTCACATAATTACAGGGCTTTCAGACAAGGGGTTCCATACCTGTAAGAACCTTTTTTTTTCACTTTCTTTCTATTTGTAACCGTTTTTCTGTAAGAGGTCGGGCTTTGGTATCCTTCCTCTTGTTTAAGCTCTATTAGCCAGGTCACAGACTTTCTAAACCATTAAGGTTTTGATAAATTAGTTGATATTTTTCATCAGTAGCATTCCAGAAACAAAAATATATGTTTTAACTGTAGCTCTGTGACAGACTATTAAAATTCGGGAGGGGAGGGAAGGCTCAGGAGGGACTGAAGCTTTTGTTGTTTCTGCTATTCCTGAGTTATTAGTATAAACTAATGTTTTATTGTGTAATAGATTATAAAAGTCAGTGCCCCTTCAAAGGAAAACAATATCCCCAAAATGAACACTAAAGCAACAGATCGTTTACATCATATTAAGTGGAATATTAAAGGAGAACTAAAGCCTAAAATGAAAATGGCTAGAAGTGCCATATTTTATATACTGAACTTATTGATCTGCAATCTTGGATTTTGTTAGAAGTGTCAGTGACACACACGCATGCTCGATGTGTGAGCAGCTGATGAGAAGCTGAGTTTAGGGGTCGTCATAAGCTGATGCTACAGGGCTGATTATTATATAGTGTATGTACATATATATATATATATATATATATATATATATCAGTTAGATGACTGATGACATAATTTTGGCGCCTTTTTTGAAAGGAAATTGTCTATTTAAACCACACTTTTGTCACTTGCACTCTATCCTTAATAAAGGCCCCAACGAGGGCAGAAACGTTGGAATACATGAGAGATGTGTGAATAAATCTATTTGATCAAACTACTGGAGTGCTGGTCCATCTTGAACTATATATTTATATATATATATATATATATATATATATATATATATATACCTCTCCACAGTCCGCACTCCTCTAATTCTTCAAACTTTTCAACCTTGCCTGGGTGCTGCTCCTGGGGTTCAATAAAACATGCCGAAAAAGTAGTAGCGCACTCCAAGGTCTTCTTTTAGTTAAAATTAATTTTTATTAAGTTAGTGGCATAAAAAATCGACGTTTCGGCTCCTATCTAGAGCCTTTCTCAAGATCTTGAGAAAGGCTCTAGATAGGAGCCGAAACGTCGATTTTTTATGCCACTAACTTAATAAAAATTAATTTTAACTAAAAGAAGACCTTGGAGTGCGCTACTACTTTTTCGCACATATATATATATATATATATATATATATATATATTCCCAATCCGGCACTCTCAACCCAATCGCATCAGCCTGGGTGCTGGTGAAAAAACACATGTAATAGATACAAAAAGCCGCACTCCTAGGTCTTATTTAGTGAAAAAATAAAAAAATTGTAATCATCGTTTCGGCAACAACACGTCACTCATGACTGTTTTGGCGCCATTTTAACAACTTTAGAAGCACGAGCACTGTGTGTATTGTTCACCTTCCTGAAGACGGCACGAGTGTTGTTGCCGAAACGTTGAATACATTTTTTTTATTTTTTCACAAAATAAGACCTAGGAGTTCGGCTTTTTGTATCTATTATATATATATCTATATATATCTATATATATCTCTATATATCTATATATATATATATATATATATATATATATATATATATATATATATATATATATATATATATATATATATAGAAGTAGTGCAAAATCCTTGCACTTTATTCCTCAGCTGTATTTCCTTATGCTGTAAGCCATTACCTAGAAACCGGCTGCCCAGTGATTTCAGGGCTGCTAGAAGTTACACAGCGGCCGGGGAGGGGCCAGCAGGAAAAGGAAGCAGCAGTATATCTTCCACCACATGGTGGATAGAGAGAGCAAAAGAGGAACTAGTGATGGGCGAATAAATTCGCCTGGCGCAAATTTGCTATGAATTCCTGTGACTTTTCAGACGCGCTTCCAACATTTTTCGCGTAAAACTAGAGAAATTCGCCCATTGCTGAAAAGGAACTGCTGGCAGGCCCAGAGAGCTGGAAGGCCCTACAAAATGCAAACATTCGGATCAGGTTGGCACAGGGATGCCAAGGCTTGGGGACTTTTTTAACCTGGATCCACATGACTTCCCCCTTACCAGTCTTATGCATATGTCATAACAATTTATGAATCAATAATGCACTTGGGATGGGAATGTTCTGACGTGGAAGAAAGGAGAAAATTTTTACATACTTACCGTAATTTTCTTTTCCTGGTTAACAGATGGCATCATTTACAAGAGGGTAATCTCCACCCCCTACACCTGACTGGATAGAGCACATTCTTAAAAACCTTTGTTACTGCCTACATAACCTAGCTCCCTCTCCGTTGTCCTTGTCTGATAATTAAGCCTCTTAGGCGGGAGGGTCTTGTAAATTATGCAATCTATTAAGCAGGAAAAGAAAATTACAGTAAATATGTAAAAAAAATTCTCCTTTCTCTGGTTAATATGGCATCATTCACAAGAGGGATATGATAAGCACTTTTTTCGGGATGGCTGAATTTTAGTAGCATCAAGAAAAACACAGCCTCTCCTCTTCATGAAAAGAAGTTTGTACTGCTGACAGAACACTCTGTCCAAACTTTGCATCTGACATTGATCTAACGTCCAATTGATAATGTCTTAGGAATGTCAAGAAGGAACTCCATGTCGCTGCTTTACATATCTCTTCCGGGGACGTGTGTGTCAACAGCCCATGAAGTACTAACTGCTCTGGTGGCGTGTCCCTTAACTCCTTCTGGTATTTTTCTTCCCTTTGCTCGATAAGCTGCCTGTATAGCTGCAATTATACATTTGCTTATGGTTGAAATGGCTGCTGCTGGAATCACAAACAATTGTTGGGACCTTCTCCATGTAGCTGTTATTTCCAAATAAATAGATAAACACCTGACTAGGTCCAATGTATTCCATCTATTTTCTTGATCTGAATTTGGTTCTGGTATGAAAGAAGCACTATTTCTGTGTCCAACTGAAATTATGTTAATACCTTTGGTAGAAAATTAGGATTCATTCTTAAAACAACCTTGTCCGAATGAAAGATTGTAAATGGTTCATGAGTTGACAAGGCTCTTAACTCACTAACTCTCCTTGCTGATGTTACTGCAATAAGCAGGACCGTTTTGTATGTGAGTATTGTTTCTGATACTTCCCGTAGGGGCTCAAAAGGTTTTTCCATTAAAGCACTTAAAACTAGTGGTAAATCCCAGGATGGGGTTACGCTCTTTCTTGGAGGTCACTATCTAAATATGACCGCCATGAACTGCCTCATAGCAGGATCTTGTGCCCAGGCCTTTCCTTTAAAGGCTGATATTGCTGACACTTTTAATGTTTGTACACTGAGTCCCTTTTCTAGACCTCTCTGTAGAAATTCTAATATTTCTGCTACCTATATATCTTCCACACATATTCTCTTTTCCTTAAGATATTCCATGAATACCTTCCAAGCTCTCTGAAAGCTTTTATTTGTAGAATTTCTCCTTGAACTCATAATGGTTTCTACCACTGTTGCTGGCAAACCTGAAATTTTAATCTTTTCCTTTCAAATGCCACGCCTTGAGCACTAATGCATGACTTTGTGTGTGTTCTACCGGACCCTGTCTTAGTAACCACAGCATTAAAGGCAATGTCATTGGACTGCCCACTGCCAATCTCCTGAGAAGTGGATACCAAGGCCTCCGGCACAATTATGATCACCTCCACTCGATCCTGTCTGATCTTCCTCAGAACTCTGGTAATTAGCGGAATTGGTGGAAACACCTACAGGAGACCTACACTCCAATCCTGTAATAGTGCATCTGTTGCTATTGTTATTGGTTCATAAAACCTCGAATAGAATCTTTTCACCTTCCTGTTTTTTCGAGTTGCCATTAGATCCAAGCTCGGTTGACCCCATTTTTCTACTATTTGTCTGAACCCTGTCTGTTTTATCTCCCATTTGTGTCTGCTTAGTAGGCTTCAACTTAAAAAGTCTGCTATTGTGTTGATCTTGCCTGGCATGTACACTGCTGTCAAATCCTTTAAATTTTCTTGTGCCCACAACATTATTGGTTCCAATTCCTTTATTAATTTTATAC
This sequence comes from Xenopus laevis, assembly GCF_017654675.1. Classification (NCBI taxonomy): domain Eukaryota; kingdom Metazoa; phylum Chordata; class Amphibia; order Anura; family Pipidae; genus Xenopus; species Xenopus laevis. The sequence goes on along the minus strand of NC_054388.1, from coordinate 26,262,510 downwards.
TCTTTGTTCCTCCCTGTTTCGTCAAGTAGGACATTGCTGTTGTGTTGTCTGTTCTGACTAACAGATATTTGCCTTTTAAGAAATGTCCAAAATGTTGAAGGGCTAAGTTTACCACCCTTAACTCTCTTACATTTGCTCGGAGCAAAGACTCCTCCTTTGACCACATTCCTTGTGTCATCTTTGTCTTCCAATATGCACCCCAACCTGTTGAACTGGCATCTGTTGTTAATACTTCCCAGGAAACATCCCCTAATCTTCCTTTTGCTAAGTGTTTGCTCATCAACCACCATCTACCATCTAATGACATCTTCACTTCCTGAGGAATTCTTAGATCTTGATTCCAATCCTTTTTCTGTACATTCCCTTGGTTGAGGAAACGTCTCTGGATAACTCTGGTATTCAACCTTGACCACTGCGTCATTGGTATTGTGGTTAAAAGCCCTATCACACTCATATACTGTCTTGCTGTGCATGTTCTTCTGCTTCTCATCCAGGAAATATTCTCTCTTAGCCAGTATATATTTTCCTCTGGTATTGTGACAATGTCTGTCTCTGTGCAAAACCTGGCTCCCAGATACACTAAATCTTGGGAAGGAACCAATTGACTTTTCTCCAGATTTATTACCCAGCCATGTTGTTGCAGGTATGTTATTATCTGATCTCTGTGTTGATCTAAGGCCTCTGGATCTCTTGCTAACAACAGAATATCGGCCAGATAATGGAAAATACCTATTTGCATCTTCCTTAAATTAGTGTGACAAGAATCTTGAAAACACTCTTGGCGATGTTGCCAGGCCGAATGGTAGACAAGTGAATTGGAAGTGCAGCTGTGATCCTACTGTAAACGGAGAAACCTCTGAGACGCCCCCGTAATTGGTACATGCAAATATGAGTCCTTCACATTAATAGAAAGCATCCAATCTCCTGGTCTGATTTCCTGGAATTATTGTGAATAAAGACTCCATCTTGAATGACTTCACTATCATATACTTGTTTAGTTCTCTTAGATACAACACTGGTCTGAAATCGCCCGTTTTCTTCCTGAGCATGAAGATTGGCGAGTAAAATCCCATTGTTTCCTGTAACCTCGGCACTTCCTTTATTGCTCCTTGCCTTTTCAATTTTTCTATACATTCGTACAATATTATCCTTTCTCTCTGTCTTGTGGAATTGTTGATACCACAAAGTGATCTCTCTGTGGTTTTACCTGGAACTCCAGCAGATATCCCCTTCTTATTGTGTCTAACACCCATTGGAATGTAATTGACTCTGCCCAGACCCCTAAAAATTTCGATAATCTTCTGGGGATATTTTGGATCTGGGCTGTTTGTGTCTCAGAAATATTTCCTTGAATTCCTTGTGAAAGGCCCTTCCCTCTGCCAGGTCTTGATGTGGTAGACTGACCTCTTTTCCAGGTCTATATGATCTCTGTTCTCTGAAAGACTGTCTGTCATGAAATGACTGCCTTTGTTTTTCCTGAAATGTTGCTTTTGGAAAATTCTGTCTATGTTCCTGAGGTAAAAAGACACTCTTCCCTCCTGTGACTTTCTTTATAAGGTCTTCTAACCTTGAGCCAAAGAGCATCTCTCTTTCGAATGACATTCCACATAAATATGCCTTCAACACCTTAGCAGCGTTCCATGCTCTGAGCCACAAGGCTCTTCTTGCCGAAACAGAAAGAGTTAAAGCCCTTGAAGATGTTTTCACTAAGTCGATGGATGTGTCCGCTACAAAATCTGTAGCAAGTTTTAGCTCTGTTAGCGATCTTACTTTCTCTGTCTACCCCCTGTTTAAGGGATCTCTCCAAATTATGCATCCATGATTGCATCGCCCGAGATACTGATGTCAGGGCTATCGCTGGCCTGCATGATGCAATGCAAATGTCGCCAAATAATTATTTTTCAATATATTCTTCATTTTACAATCCATTGGATTCGCAAATGAGACAATGTCAACTGGTAACACTGTTCTCCTAGAGAGTCTGGCTACCTTTGGTGGTTTTTCCCATACTCTTTCCTGATCTGAAGAAAAAGGATATCATTTTTGCCAGTCTTGTATAGGACAGATAGAAAAAAGACAAGGACAAAGGGGAGGGAGCTAGGTTATGTAGGCAGTAACAAAGGTTTTTAATTACTTAAGAATGTGCTCTATCCAATCAGGTGTGGGGGTGGAGATTACCCTCTTGTGAATGATGCCATATTAACCAGGGAAAAGGCATTTAAGTAAATTAAAATCCCATTTCTATTCTAATTCCAGTTGAGAACATTCAATGTCAGTGCTTTAGATTAAACAACTACTAGAATCTAAAATATATTTGCAACAAGTGAAAAACGAAGGCACGCACCAAGGATTCATGCAGAATTCAAAGGTGACATGTGACTAGGGATGGGCTAAAAAACTAGCCTTAGTTGAAATCGCGGCAAATGTTTGAGTGTCACCACGGGCAAAATTTTTCAAGAAACAGTGTCAAAAAATTGCAGCACGACTCTTTGATGCACATGCCTTCGGCGTCAAAATCTGGCACGCGTCAAAAGAAAAATTTGTGACAAACGGGAACATCATTTTCACCTTCCCCTTTCCTTCCACAGCAGCCAATTAGATCTGAGCCCATTGTCAATATAAGGAGGTGGCCATTACTCCATTAGTGTGTTTTTGGTAGTGGCTAGATATGGAGATAGGAGAGTTTTGTGTGCTATTTAGCTAGAGGAGTTTGTGCAGTTAGTTTTTTTCAGTGCAAGTGGAAGTTGTGGAAGGGTGGGATAGGGAGGGGTGTGAGAGGAAGAGGCCGTGGTTGCTGGCCGTGGGCATGCTACCCCACAACAGCCCAGAACATGTGCCATGCCCAGTCTGGACACTGTAGTGCAGCAGCAGCTGCAAACACATCAACATTAGCAGCAGAAACAACCACAGCAACTGCAGCAGCAGGTGGCATTGGGCTGCAGATTTTTTTGCCATTTTTTGATTCTGAGGTGGACTTGGGCCCAGAGACCCAGGATCTTTTTGATGAGCAGACAGGAATGGGGTGTATTCCTGTATGATGAGGAGAAGGAGGTCGTAGCACAGCTCACATCAGTAGGGGATATTAGGCAGGGTCCCCTAATGGCAGGCTAGCAGGCTGCTGGTATGGAGTCAGACCTGGGTCCAGAGCCTCTTGGCGTATGGGTGGGGACGATTCCCAGCCCTCCCCAGCAGGTAGCTCTTCCGGCAGGAAGTTTGAAGGGGCAGGCTTTAAGTTCCCATATGAAACGTCATCACAGGATGACATGGGAGCAGCACCAAAGTGGCAGGGCACCGGGGGGCAGTGGTACTTCCAGTCTACCTCCTCCCATTCCTCAGGGAAGAGGTGCTAACACCCCATCCCCTGTAGCAAGGGAAGAGGATTCTGAGGCTCACAATTCGAGGTGGTCACTGTGTATTTCTGCCTCTTCTGCAGCCCCCTCTGCCGCCTCCTCCTCCTCACTGCCATCTTCAGTTCGGCCCCTGTCTGCCAGGTTTCCCTCCCCCAGTTACTCGGCCACAAGGCACCTTTCTCCAGTTACCCCCAAGTGCAGAGGCTCAATGTCTGCCTGGCAAAGCTTCTGGCAATCCAGCTACTGCCCTATAAGCTAGTTGAAGCAGCCCCCTTCCAACAGCTGATGGCTTGTGCTGCCCCTAACTGGTGGATCCCCAGCCTCCATTATTTTGCCAGGAAGGCCGTCCCTGCCTTCCACCAGCAGGTGGTGGAGAATGTGTCCCTGTCGCTGAATCATGCTGTTGGCGGCAGGGTGCACTGTTCCACAGACATGTGGACTAGCAGGCATGGACGGGGAGGTACATCTTGTATACTGCCCACTGGGTCACCCTCATGAGTGCTGGGGAGGGTGCAAGCAGGGGCGCTACCCTCAGGCTAGAGGTGCCTCCCTGTGGGGTACAGGGCAAACCCCACATTGCTATTAGAGTCAAATTGGGAGCAGAATCAGTAAATGCTACTGGTATGCATGCCGGAGACCTCTAGTGACCAAACAGAGGTAAAACCATAAACTCAAAAATTTCTCCAAGGAATGCTAATAGGTAAAAAAAATATACTTTATTTACATCAATAGTTAAAAGACATGGAAAGTATCCCCTCTAACGCCTAACGCGTTTCATGCTTACCCAGCACTTAGTCATAGGCAAAATCCAACTAGTCTCTCTTGCTCTGTTCCTTAAGTACTAGCACATGTAGTCCCTCCCCTTAGTAAAACCAATCACAAACATATGTTACAATTGCCATATATCATCCAATGGACTACTGGCTTTGTTCAGATACAATGATCTATGTGTTAGATAATCCATGTTACAGGGCATGTACAGAAATATAATTAGAAAATAGTCATATATAAATAATTAAATATAACAAGTCACATCAAAAATATAATTGAGGCCTAGTGGCAACCTGGTTTGTAGGTGAAAAATCCAATATACCTCTCTTTTCTTTAATTTCATCAAAAGGTCACCCCCTCTAATGCCTGTCTTAATTTGTTCTATTCCTTGTATGGAAAAATACTGTAAATTACTGTTATTACATTCTTGGAAGTGCCTAGTGACATTGGTTTTGCTGCTTAGTTTAATATTACTCACTTGATTGATATGTTCCCTGATACGTTCTTTCAATGATCTAATAGTGCAACCTACGTATTGCTTACCACACTTAGTGCAGGTAATAAGATAAACTATCCCCTTGCTACAGCAATTGATATATTGTTTAATTTTGTATGTAGTTGTAGTCACAGTTGAATTAAACTCCCCAGAAACTTTCAAGTATTTACATGTGACACAGTGATTATGCCCGCAATTAAAGCATCCGCTGTATCTCAAAAAATCCTGTTTGCTGCTGTTTTTCTCTTTGAATAGGCTCGGAGACAGTGAGTCACCAAGGGTGTAAGCACGTCTTGCTACACAACCTTTTCCTGGATCCAATGCCCTACAGAAATCACTATCGGCATATAGTATAGGCAAAAACTTTTTTACTGTTTTAACGATTTTTTTGTATTGTCTACTGTATCGTGTGATAAAAGAGATTTTTTGGCCAAATTCTTTCTTGTGTATTTTATTCTGTGGGGCCAAGAGTCAGTGTTTTCAGCTCTAGTATAGGCCCTCTGAATTGACCTATTGTTGTACCCCCTTTCTTTAAACCTGTCCCTCATTTCGTCTGCCTTGATTTTATATTCACCCAAAGTAGAGCAGTTTCTGCGCAATCACAGGAACTGCCCTATTGGAATTCCAGCTATTTGACTCCTTGGATGGCAAGACTGTGCATGAAGCAGAGTATTACCACTGCATGGTTTCCAATAAATTGTAGTATGTATGGTATTGGCTTTAGTCATCAATTTAACATCCAAAAATTCTATTTCATCCTTAGAGAATGTGTCTGTAAATCTTAGGTTCAAATCATTGGTGTTAATGCCCGCTACAAATTCTGTAAACTTTTGTTCTCCTCCTGTCCAGATACACAGCAAATCGTCAATATAACGAATATAGAATTTTAGATGTTGATTACTAATTGCTGTCATATAGGTTTCCTCCCACCACCCCATGTAGAGGTTGGTGAAAGAGGGAGCAAATTTGGCTCCCATAGCCGTCCCACACTGTTGCAAATAGTATTGACCATTGAACAGGAAATAATTGTGTTTCAATAGAAAGCCTATAGCTTGTAGGAGAAAATCTTTCAACTCTTCTGTATATTTGCTGTATCTATCCAAATGAAATTTAATGGCCTCCAATCCCTTGTCGTGTGGAATAGAAGAGTAGAGCGAGGCCACATCAAGTGTGGCCCAACTATACTCCTCATGCCACATGATCTTTCCAAGTTTATCAAGTACGTCTGTAGTATCCCTGACATAGCTCGTCAATCGTAACACCAATGGCTGTAAATGAGCATCTATCCATTCGGACAGATGTTCATTCAATGAGCCTATTCCAGATACAATTGGCCTACCAATTGGTGGCCTTTGACTTTTGTGTACTTTAGGCAAATGATAGAAAGTGGGTATAACAGGAGAGCTCGGTATCAGGTAATCTTTGATTATATCAGTGATCAACTCCTTAGAGTAAGCTAGCTCCACCAATGTCACTAGTTTGTGTAAAAAATTTTCAGTAGGGTCCCTTTCCAACAATAAATAAGCTCCTCTAGCTTCAAGTTGCCTCAAGGCCTCATCCTTATATGTTACAGCATCTAAGACTACTACCATTCCACCCTTATCTGCATTCTTTATGACTATGGAGCTGTCTTGCTGTAGTTCCTTGAGTGCAGCTTTTTCTTTTACTGTCAAGTTAGAGGACCATTGAGTGTCTGCATTCTTAAAATGTAACTGCCAAAGTGCTTCTTCCACTCTTGTCTGAAATACGTCCACCAAAGGTCCCCTAAATTGTGTGGGATAAAATTCACTACGATTTTTGAATCTAGAGGTATCTATTCTTTCTGGGGGGTTCATGATAGCCAAATCTCTCTCATTCTTTTCCCTTTGTGCGAAATACTTCTTCAATACAATTTTCCTAACAAATTGGTTACCATCTAGCATTGTTTCAAAAATATCAAAGTTCCTAGTAGGAGAAAAAGATAATCCCTTTGCCAAAACCTGTAAATGAACAGAAGATAGACCTTTAGATGACAAGTTCATTACATTTTTTCCTAGTAGGAGAAAAAGATAATCCCTTCGCCAAAACCTGTAAATGAAACCTGTGGTTAACAGGACTGAAAAAGCCCAAAAAGTTTTTTTAGGGACGGAAGAAACATCAAACACAGAAAACAGACAGTTGACACAGAACAAGACGAACAGATCCCTATGGAAAACCAAGAATCCCATGGAAGAACAGGAGACACCAAGGGACAAAGACAGAGAAAGCTATACACTGAGGAAGAAGACACCGAGAAAGTAATGAACTTGTCATCTAAAGGTCTATCTTCTGTTCATTTACAGGTTTTGGCGAAGGGATTATCTTTTTCTCCTACTAGGAACTTTGATATTTTTGAAACAATGCTAGATGGTAACCAATTTGTTAGGAAAATTGTATTGAAGAAGTATTTCGCACAAAGGGAAAAGAATGAGAGAGATTTGGCTATCATGAACCCCCCAGAAACAATAGATACCTCTAGATTCAAAAATCGTAGTGAATTTTATCCCACACAATTTAGGGGACCTTTGGTGGACGTATTTCAGACAAGAGTGGAAGAAGCACTTTGGCAGTTACATTTTAAGAATGCAGACACTCAATGGTCCTCTAACTTGACAGTAAAAGAAAAAGCTGCACTCAAGGAACTACAGCAAGACAGCTCCATAGTCATAAAGAATGCAGATAAGGGTGGAATGGTAGTAGTCTTAGATGCTGTAACATATAAGGATGAGGCCTTGAGGCAACTTGAAGCTAGAGGAGCTTATTTATTGTTGGAAAGGGACCCTACTGAAAATTTTTTACACAAACTAGTGACATTGGTGGAGCTAGCTTACTCTAAGGAGTTGATCACTGATATAATCAAAGATTACCTGATACCGAGCTCTCCTGTTATACCCACTTTCTATCATTTGCCTAAAGTACACAAAAGTCAAAGGCCACCAATTGGTAGGCCAATTGTATCTGGAATAGGCTCATTGAATGAACATCTGTCCAAATGGATAGATGCTCATTTACAACCATTGGTGTTACGATTGACGAGCTATGTCAGGGATACTACAGACGTACTTGATAAACTTGGAAGGTTCGTGTGGCATGAGGAGTATAGTTGGGCCACACTTGATGTGGCCTCGCTCTACTCTTCTATTCCACACGACAAGGAATTGGAGGCCATTAAATTTCATTTGGATAGATACAGCAAATATACAGAAGAGTTGAAAGATTTTCTCCTACAAGCTATAGGCTTTCTATTGAAACACAATTATTTCCTGTTTAATGGTCAATACTATTTGCAACAGTGTGGGACGGCTATGGGAGCCATATTTGCTCCCTCTTTCACCAACCTCTACATGGGGTGGTGGGAGGAAACCTATATGACAGCAATTAGTAATCAACATCTAAAATTCTATATTCGTTATATTGACGATTTGCTGTGTATCTGGACAGGAGGAGAACAAAAGTTTAGAGAAATTGTAGCGGGCATTAACACCAATGATTTGAACCTAAGATTTACAGACACATTCTCTAAGGATGAAATATAATTTTTGGATGTTTAATTGATGACTAAAGCCAATACCATACATACTACAATTTATCGGAAACCATGCAGTGGTAATACTCTGCTTCATGCACAGTCTTGCCATCCAAGGAGTCAAATAGCTGGAATTCCAATAGGGCAGTTCCTGCGATTGCGCAGAAACTGCTCTACTTTGGGTGAATATAAAATCAAGGCAGACGAAATGAGGGACAGGTTTAAAGAAAGGGGGTACAACAATAGGTCAATTCAGAGGGCCTATACTAGAGCTGAAAACACTGACTCTTGGCCCCACAGAATAAAATACACAAGAAAGAATTTGGCCAAAAAATCTCTTTTATCACACGATACAGTAGACAATACAAAAAAATCGTTAAAACAGTAAAAAAGTTTTTGCCTATACTATATGCCGATAGTGATTTCTGTAGGGCATTGGATCCAGGAATAGGTTGTGTAGCAAGACGTGCTTACACCCTTGGTGACTCACTGTCTCCGAGCCTATTCAAAGAGAAAAACAGCAGCAAACAGGATTTTTTGAGATACAGCGGATGCTTTAAGTGTGGGCATAATCGCTGTCACATGTAAATACTTGAAAGTTTCTGGGGAGTTTAATTCAACTGTGACTACAACTACATACAATATTAAACAATATATCAATTGCTGTAGCAAGGGGATAGTTTATCTTATTACCTGCACTAAGTGTGGTAAGCAATACGTAGGTTGCACTATTAGATCATTGAAAGAACGTATTAGGGAACATATCAATCAAGTGAGTAATATTAAACTAAGCAGCAAAACCAATGTCACTAGGCACTTCCAAGAATGTAATAACAGTAATTTACAGTATTTTTCCATACAAGGAATAGAACAAATTAAGACAGGCATTAGAGGGGGTGACCTTTTGATGAAATTAAAGAAAAGAGAGGTATATTGGATTTTTCACCTACAAACCAGGTTGCCACTAGGCCTCAATTATATTTTTGATGTGACTTGTTATATTTAATTATTTATATATGACTATTTTCTAATTATATTTCTGTACATGCCCTGTAACATGGATTATCTAACACATAGATCATTGTATCTGAACAAAGCCAGTAGTCCATTGGATGATATATGGCAATTGTAACATATGTTTGTGATTGGTTTTACTAAGGGGAGGGACTACATGTGCTAGTACTTAAGGAACAGAGCAAGAGAGACTAGTTGGATTCTGCCTATGACTAAGTGCTGGGTAAGCATGAAACGCGTTAGGCGTTAGAGGGGATACTTTCCATGTCTTTTAACTATTGATGTAAATAAAGTATATTTTTTTACCTATTAGCATGCCTTGGAGAAATTTTTGAGTTTATGGTTAAACCCCACATTGCCACTTCTTCCTCCTCTGCTATGGACAAGCCACCCCTGAAGCATTCCCGCAGTTAAGCTTCAGAACAGCACAAGCACTGTCAGGCTGTGATGCAACTCCTCTGCCTGGGGGAGAGGAGTCATGCTGCATCTGAGTTCATGGCCGCCTTCCAGACTCAGGTGCAGTGGTGGTTCACTCCCGCCAGCTCCAAGCAGGTAATATTGTATGTGAGAATGGTTGCAACCTGCTGGCCGCCATCCGCCTAGGCCAGCTGACCCACGTGTCTTGCTTCGCACATGTCCTCAACCTTGTGGTGCAGCGCTTCCTGAAGAGCTATCAAGGGTTGGGTGACTAGCTGGAGAAGGCACATAGGGTATGCGGCCACTTTCGCAGGTCCCCCACCGCCAGCGTGTCTTTGGCATGGATGTAGTGGCAGTATCATCTCCCACACCGCCAGCTGATCTGTGACCTGCTGAAGTGCTGGAATTCCACCCTGCACATGGTAGAGTTCCTTGTAGAGCAACACTGGCAATTATCTGCTGGAGCACAGTGCCAGGGTCAATCAGGGGTCAGATTTGGGGTACTTCAGTGCAGAGCAATGGCAGCAGATGAGGCAGCTCTGCTGAGTACTTGCCCCCTTTGAGCAGATGACATGCTTTTTTAGCAGGGACAATGCATGTTAGTGACGTTATACCCCTGGTTTTCCTCCTCAAGCACACATTGGATGGCCTGCTAGAGGAGGGTGACATGCCTGAGGAGGAGGAGAGCAGGCCCTGTAGGCAGGCAGAAGGGGCTGGGAGTCAGGAAGAGAAGGAAGTTATGCCCAGCACCTCTTCTGCATATCTGCCCATATGCCGGCTTGCCTCCGGATCGATCGCTGGATCTGTTCCATCAAAGACTGGGATGATTACTGGGTGGCCACTTTGCTTGACCCACGGTACAAGGGAAAGGTGGGGGAGTTTCTTTTACCTAGCCAGAGAGAGAGGATGGTGGGTCAATTGAAGAGGGCTCTGTGCGCAAACTGATGGAGGCCTTCAACCAGTCTAACACTTTAAAGGCCTCCACTACTCCACACATGCAACAGAGACGGGGGCCTAGCAGCAGCAAAGGTGGTGATCTCATGGGTGTGTGGAAGAGCTTTTTCAAGCCAGGCAGCAGCAGGCCCAGTCAGCACCCAAAGCCAACAGTGGCTGGAGAATATGTTGGCTAACTACATGGGGTCTGTTTTGCACTTTTGAGGCTCAACTAGTGGCCAGAACTGGCAAAGTACACTCTGGAGGTGCTGGCTTGCCCCCCTGCCAGTGTTCTGTCAGAGCGTATCTTCAGTGCTGCAGGTGGGGTGATCACTGAGAAGCGGATACGGCTACCCATTGGCAACGTGGATATGCTGACATTTATAAAAATGAACGAGGAATGGATAAGCGGGGATATCCAAGTGCCCATTGCAGACATCAGAGACTAGCCTCCTCTCTTTCTCACAGATGTACCCTCCTCTTTCCATTGCTGCCTCTCATAGACAATAGTCTATGAGAGGCAGCAATGGAGAGAGGAGGGTACATCTGTGAGGAAGAGACAAGGGGTTCTGTTTTTAGTTTTGGTTTGTTGTTAAAGCATTCAGGTGTTTGCTTCTTATCATAGTTTGTTTGTTTTTATTATTCCAAACAAATACTTTGCATCACTGATATTTTAAGTTTGATAAAAATTATACGGTTGTTAAATTTTTTTTTAATTCAAATCTGTGGTGCTTAAGGCTTGATTCCCAAATTAAAAGACTCATTTCCATTTAATATTGTGTGTGTAAACCCTGGCCTTCCACAATAATCGTAATAGTAAATTATTCAGTGTCTAAAGGGCCTGTAAATACATTGACTAATATGGCATCACTAAAATGATTAAAAGTAGATTGCACTGGAAATGCATCATAAACACACAAAGCTCTTGACTTTATTAATTAGGAATAATGTAATTATTAACCACACAGAAGGTAGATGACAATATACAGCTCCCATTTGCAAAGCCATTATAAAGATTAATGTTTGTTGGCAAAGCACTGACTGTGAAAATATCAGTATACAATACAGGGCATGCATTAAACCAATTGGAGTGTGTTATTAGATCAGCGTGCGTGTTCACCAGTCCAGATTGTTTCATGTAAAATGAAGCAATTTGTTATCCATATTAACCAGTTTAATCTGTAATTTAATTTTCCATAGGACAGACTGCTGAGAAATGTTAGGAACAAAGAATAAGTGGAACTGCAATTGTTCCTGCAATGAAAACAGAATAGGAAAGGCAGGAGTCAAAGAGCAGGTAGAGCAGACAGAACCTAATATGACCTAACACTGCAGTTTTATTGTTCTTCCAGATCTTGCTTTGCCTTCCACAGTTCCCTTTAATAGTCATTTCTTGATGGCATCATGGATAAAAACATAAATACAAAAATAATTTATAATGGGTATGGGATCCATTATCCAGAAAGCTTATGGGAAAGACTTCCCCCATACACTCTTTTTCAATAAAATAATTCAAACATTTTAAAATTGTTTCCCTTTTCTCTGTAACAATAAAACAGTACCTTTACAGAATGACTCCATACTCATAAAATCCTAGATCATGAGTATTCTGGATAACAGCTCCCATACCTTGATCTCCATTGATAAACAATACATTTTTGCAAAAATTTCTATACGTACTGTATAGAAATTTTTGCAAAAATATATTGTTTATGACTGCAGGACCTGCAGGAAGGTATGGCTGACACATGAGTGGTGTTGTACATTTTCTTGCACAAACAAGATTTCCATGAAAAAGTCATCAGGAGCATTACCTGTGTCCTCATTATAAACATCAATGTCTGAGTCTGAGTCAGTACCACAGGAAACATTGTACCGGCAAAGAAAAAAATGGAGTCCACTAAATCATCAAATTCTGTATGTGAAACAGCCAAGAAGCTGAAACTGAAAGGATGGATAGCTACAAGTAATTGAAGCTGAAAGGATGTCTGATACATGACAATGATCCTCAACATACCTCAACAGCCACCATGAGCTACTTGAAGAAAAGAAAGCAGAAGGTTCTGGAATGGCTCTGACAGTCCCATGACTTAATATCATTATTGAATATATGTGGGTAGATCTTGAAGACATTTACCCAAGAAGATCTCAGAATTAGAAGTGATCTGCAAGGAAGAGTGGGCAAAAATCCCTACAACTACAATTGAAAAACTCTGGATGGATACAAAGGGTGCTTACAAACTGTGATCTGTGCCAAGGGGGGTGGGGGTTGAAGGAGAATAGATTGGTGGGGGTTGTCAATAGATTAACCATAATAGTACATGCTTTACCACACCTGAGAAAACAGCTCTAGAATCGCTCTCGGTTTGTTTAGGACAGAAGCTGCCATATTAGCTTGGCATGACATAGCATCCTGCCTGAATCTCTCCCTGCTAGCTCAAAGTGCTGGGCTCAAATTACAGCAGGCTGGGGAGGAGGAAGAAGGAAGAGAGGAACAAACTGAGCATGCTCAAGCTCGTGCCCTAGATATTTAAGCTGAAAGAAGAAAGTCTGATACAGAAACCCATGTATCCACAATACAAGGAAAGAAATGCAAGATTTCTTTTAACAGAGAATTCAGAGCAGCATTACTTTGTGCATTTACTGGTGTATTTATATAAACCTTTCTGATGAAGCTTACTTTTTAACCTTTCCTTCTCCTTTAAAAGATACTAATCAACAAGGATGTCAAAAGTTTTGCACATGCTACAATTACTATAAACACTATTATCTGTGCATTAACATTTGCAAGTACATTGTTTTTAACACAGTGATTAGTGCAGCAGATGTTTACTACTTTTCATTTACAACTGTAATCAAATATATATAATATTGGCAAAGGTCCCAACAATTTATATATGTAAAGGTAGGTTTCTCCTAGTTCTAAGATGGCCCCAGTGCAAACTATCTTCATTTTTAAAACACCACACAGAAAATAGTTATGCGTTGCACCTGTAGTTGGGCACATAATTGATGACTGGCTAATAAAAGCTCAAACATGGTATCATGCTTCAGATAAGATTTGTAAACAGATACTCTGCATTCTTCTTGCATTTACCTTATACTGAACATTCAATGCTTCTATGTAAATTACAAAGCTTTTATCACCATTACAGCACCAATGCTAAAGTAATTTAAGCCTTAATAAATGCTCATGCTCTAATTTTAGAGGGAAAATGATGTAATGCATCAGCACTTTGGCAATTGTAACAAATATGTTCTGTGTTGTGACTAATATTAGAGATTCATATATGCATATTTAGTTAAGCGCAACTTTAAGCGTTTAAAATAACCAATAATGTTAAAACCATCCTTGTAAATTTTATAATCCAGATATGACATCTTTCATACAAGCATATCGATCGAACCATAGACACCGCAACCACCATATTGATGCAGTATTCTTGATAGGACATGCTGTTAGTGTAAGTTATTCTTTTACTTTTTGTTTTTTAGCTAATTGTTCTTTTCACAAACGCTAAGCCATGAAATATAGGATTTTTCAATAAAAGAATTTTCAAACTTTTAATCGTTGCAATATCATAACATTCACCTGTTTACTCATTATGTCTTGTCTGCATTCTCCCTTAATTAACAAAACAGCCCAGAGCTCCAGGATTAATAGGGAGCGATTCGCGCTACACAACCTGAGTAATGGTTTAAGTGTCAAACGTGTGAATATGTGAATGTTATAAAGTTTCAGCACATAATTAGTTAAAAAAAATCTACGAAGTGCTTAATTTATGTAATGTGATCATTTTAATAACTTAGAGAATTTAAATATCCCTTAACATATATTATATAATACATTTCCCTTCTGTTCAAATTTATTTCTTTAATAACGATGTCCATTTTACAATGTAAATTACACACTATGTATATTTCATTATTTATATAAAAATGGTGTTAGAACCACAGACATTTTATTTCCTTTGCATCCTACGCAGCAGCACAGCTTAAGATTCATTCTCCCCTTTAAAGATAGGACAGTTAGTCACACCCCCAAAACAATCAAGCATCCCATAAAAGCCCCTCCTTTACCCCACCTCCGCTATTATTTTTTTCTGTCCTACAGGACAGATAGGATGGTTAGTAGGCAGAGAAAAATTCTAAATACCTCCAGGAGAACCGGGTTATGCACAGCAAGTATCCAATTATTTGATTAAGGGATCAGAGGATCCGTTGTAATCAGCCTGAAATAGGCATTGGAAAAGCAGAATGAGTCTTCTGAGGTAAGATTTCAAATCTGTTTTGCCGGCAAGAGAGATCCAGCATGGCTGCGGCGCTTCCGGGTAGACGCGTGGGAGGTCACGTGGCTTATGACGCAAGGACGCGGAAGTGCGTCTTTGCGCATGCGCAAGATTGGATTGGCGGGCAATTGCGTAAAGAAGCAGTGTACGCGTTTTTTCGCTCCTAAACAAATCAAATGGCCTATTTAAGGCATTTTGGCTAAAGGCTATGGCTCCTGGTTGTATGTGGATGAGCTGCACAAGTGAGAATTTTTTTCTGCCTGAAGATTCTGGGAGCCCTGTTAAGGTAGTTCCTGGATATATTTTTTAGTTTAGTTTAAAAATAAATAAATAAATAAATAAATATAGTACATTTTTAGGTTTTTCTATGTTTTTCCCTAAATATCATAGATGTCAAGCCCAAGGGAGAGCCAAGGGACTAGGAAGAGATCAAGGAAAAGTAAACATATTGTCTGTAGGGAATGCGAGGCATCCCTACCAGATGATTGTCGGAGAGGTCGCTGTGCTGATTGCTTAGAGAAGGAATCCCAGAGGGCAAACCAACTCTCAGCATCTACTATAAGCCTAATTAAGGATCTTATTAATGAATCATTGCAGGAGACAGGACACCAGAGTGGTGTTGCTAAAAAAAGGTCTTTTTCAGCAGGATTCAGATACGGGACCAGAAGGTGACCTGGTAATCCTGGATGAGGTGGAATCATCATCCTCGGAGGAGGAACTTGATCTGGCACTTTTTCAAACTGAGAAAGTACCAAAGCTAGTGAAAGCAGTGAGATCTGAAATCGAAGCATCAGAAGGTGAAACTCATGCAAAAGATTCTGAAAGTGATCCTAAAGGGTGTATGAAAAATAAGGTTTTTCCTTTACACCCATTAATGAAGGAACTGATGAAAATGGAGTGGAGTAATCCGGAAAAAGCTCCGGTTTTGAACAAAAGATTTAAGCTCCTATACAAGTCGGAAACAGAAGAATGGGAAGCACCACCAAAGGTGGATGTGGCAGTGGCTAGATTCTCCAAGCGTATGGTGATACCAGTGGAGGATGGTTCTAGCCTCAAGGAGCAACTCTAAAGGTGGCCATACACGGGCCGATAAAAGCTGCCGACAGACCGAGTCGGCAGCTTATTGGCCCGTGTATGGGGGCCCCCGACGGGCTTCCCTGATCGAGATCTGGCCGAAAGTCGGCCAGATCTCGATCGGATGGGGTTAAAAATCCCGTCGGATCGCGGCCGCATCTGTTCGTTGATGCGGTCCCGCGATCTGACCACCCGTTTGGCGAACGCTAGGATCCGATCGTTGGGCCCTAGGGCCCACGATCGGATCAGCCCGATATTGCCCACCTCAAGGTGGGCATATCGGAGGGAGATCCGCTCGTTTGGCGACATCGCCAAACGAGCGGATCTATCCGTGTATGGCCACCTTAAGAATGGAGGGAATCTCCATTGTACCATATTTGGACGACTGGTGAATCAAAGCAGTATCAGAAACACTGTTGAAGAAACATCTGGACAAAACCTTAGACCTACTGAGGTATCTAGGGTGGATTGTGAATGTGCAAAAATCATCCCTAGAGCCGGAGAGAAAAAAACGTTTCTTGGGTTTTGTGATAGACTCGTGGGAGATGGTGTTAACAATTTCCCAGGAGAGGCGGATAAAATTGTTACAAAATGTAAGGAGCTTGAGGGAACCAAGGCCAGTCTCCATCAGGAAGGTAATGAGAGTACTGGGCCTAATGTCCTCAACAATAGAGGCAGTTCCCTGGTCTCGTCTCCATATGCGTCACCTGCAGCAAGAGTTTTTGCAAAGGTGGGACAGGAAAATCGTCTCTCTAGACAAGTCGTGGTTCTTGTCGAGGGAAACCAGGTCTCAACTCAGATGGTGGCTACGGACCCAGAATCTGGAAAATGGCAGATCATTGCTTTAGAGGAAGTGGTGTCTGTTGACAACGGATGCATCCAGCAAAGGTTGGGGAGCACATATAGACAACCACTCAACACAAGGTGTATGGAGCATAATGGAGAGGACAATGTCCTCGAATTTCAAGGAATTAAGAGCGGTAGGACAAGCATTACAAAGCTTTCAAGACCGTGTTGTGGGCAGATCTGTAAAGGTACAGACGGACAATGCTACGGTCGTATCATATATAAATCGGCAGGGGGGGACGAGGTCTCCATTCCTGTTGAGAGAGTCCCTGAAAATTTTGGATTGGGCAGAGGCCAATCTTTACCAGTTGAGAGCAGTCCACATAAGAGGAGTGGACAATGTGTGGGCGGATCAGCTGAGCCGGAATATGATAATTCCAGGGGAATGGTCCCTCAGGAAGCAATTTTTTTGGCAGATAGCGAGGAGATTTGGAGTACCACAAATAGACTTAATGGCATTGAGAAAGAATGCCAAACTTGCCAGGTTCCACTTGTTGTGTGTCAAGGACAGACCGGAATTCCTGGATGCGATGTCAGTAAAGTCGGATTACGGACTGGCATACATCTTTCCACCATTCCCAGTGATAGACAGAGTGTTGAAAAAGGTGAGGGAGGATCAAGCGAGAGTAATTGTGGCGATCCCCTTTCGGCCCAAGAGATCATGGTTGGCCCAACTCATGCAAATGAGTCACGGGGAATATTGGGTACTTCCGCAGGTCAAGGATCTGCTACCAGCACATTCTACCAGAGCAGTGGCCACGTCCTGGGCAGAGAGGAGCCAAGTTTCAGCAGAACAAATCTGTAAAGCAGCTACATGGAGCAGTTTACATACTTTCTCGAAGCATTACAGGCTTGACATCTGGGCTTCACAGGAAGCGGATTTTGGCAGAAAAGTCCTGCAGTCAGCGATGTCTGGAAGTTCCCTCCCTATATGAGAAATTACTTGCTATGTCTCATGCTGTGCTGCTGTGTAGGATGCAAAGGAAAATGGAAATTTGTTCTTACCGTAATTTCCCTTTCCTTTAGATCCAAGCAGCAGCAAGGATCCCACCCTGTTTTTTCAATAAATAGTGATTAAGCATTATATGGTGTTACTTTTTTATGACAATAGCGGAGGTGGGGTAAAGGAGGGGCTTCTATGGGATGCTTGATTGTTTTGGGGGTGTGACTAACTGTCCTATCTTTAAAGGGGAGAATGAATCTCATGCTGTGCTGCTGCTTGGATCCAAAGGAAAGGGAAATTACGGTAAGAACAAATTTCCATTTTATGTACCATAGGGTTAAAAGTTTTTATTGAGATTTGTTTTTACGTCATTTCCTCTTTGGAGGTTTAAAAATGAGTAACGGTTTAGTTTGAATTTCGTGCCTATGACTACGTATCTTTGGATACGAAACGCATCAGGACGTTTTGTTTTAACCTTGGAATAAAGATTTAGTTTTAACCTTGGAATCATCATCATCGGTGAGTGTGAGCATCTCAATATATTGACTAAACCATTTCGTTTGAATTTGCTGCACCCTTAAGAGATGGACTTGGGGCTTTGCACCCAGGTCAACGTGATTATTGGGTGAGCCGTTGATAGTTTGGTTTTTAATTGCCACATTAGAAAATGTATTTGCTGGATAGAGCCGAGAGTTTTTTGCAGTATCTATAATTATCCCCATAACTCAAAGTTGCGGACAGGTCTAGAAATGTAAAATGACAGTTCAGAAGGATAAAACAAAAAAACAGGGAGAACTGAAACATGCAAAAAAAGTGATTTCAGGGAATTATATTTAACCATGTTAAGAAGAAGCACACTAAGTGCTTGTAACTTGTAACCTATGTTTGTTTATCCAGGTATGTTGAGACCCAAGGGAATGTTAAGATCTAGTTACTTGGAGATATACAGTAGTTATGTATTCAGACTTTTTCAGAGAAGAACATAGCCTGTGGCAAGATCCTACTGCATATTGCGGGACAGATACAGAACCAATAGGTGCAAGTTGTAACAAAAACATGGGAACCGATTAAAGGGTCAGTTTACCTTCAGAAAACACAGCGGTAATATTTTCTTTTTTTCTACCAATTTTTTCTATAATTTAGGTTTTACAAAGTTCCTTTTTCTCTCAGTTATGATTTGAGTAGGAGGGATACATTGATCCGCAGAATACATTGCTTCACCCCCTAAGCATGCTCCTCAAGCTTTATTAAAGTCAGTCATAAAGCAAGACGCTGTTACCATAGGCAACCAAGGCAGCAGCATGACTTGGGAATAGTGATAAGATAATCTAACCTGTCCTGTTTCACGTTGCTGAAAATTTTGCAAAAAGACAGGAAAATGTGTGAAATGACAAATATTTGAGAAACACATTAAAGTATACGGGTAACTTTTTTTATTTCCATGACTTTTTTGCAGCAAAATATATTAGAATCTATGGGTGTTATTTCGTGATACCTTTTAGTCTGCTTTTGGGCTACAAATATTTTTTTTTCCTTATTTCCAAGTCTTGTTGACTGTGTTGAGTGAAACTGCCATGTTTTGCTTTGTGTCAAAATTTGCTGGATTACAAAGGGAAGGCAAAATCACACTACTACTACTATACATATACCCTACATTGTTAGAGGACCTCCTATCCAAATGCTTTTTCAATAGAAAAAAAAGCTCCCTTTCCTTAAAAACATGTATGATTTTTGACTGGTAATAATATCTACTACTACAGTAACTATGTTGCTATTTAACCAAAAAGTATTTGACCACCAACAGATAATATTTGGGTGCTCAAATCCCATTGCTTAATGTGGAAGGAGAGGGGAGAATAATATGAAGCCCAATATGATTATACCCAGTGGAAATCTTTTTAATACAAGTGACTACAGTAGACAGGCCCATTTATCACCACAGGTTTCTCTTTAATATAAAAAGAAAACAATTGATAGCAAGTGGCCAAAAACAGCTCACTAAATAGGTGTAAAGAGGTGATGTATTAGTGTTCTTATCATTTTAAGAATAGCATTAGGACTACATACTGTAGTACTACAAAAAAACAAATCACAGAAAGTAAATAAATCAACCTAAAAAGGATAACAGAGAGGGTGAAATATAAGTAAAAATGGAGTGTGCATCAAAAGTATAAAGTTAAAGAAGTTAAAGTTAAAGAATAGCCACCGATAAAATAAACTTCAATGTTAAATGATCAACTGTTTAGGATAGTGTGGAAATCATGCAGCAAAAAGTGCTTCACCACTAGGAGGATAGCATGCCAAATGTGGCATCATAATGGCCATAAATATGCATGCTGGATTACCATTGCCATAAACCTTAGTAGTGCAGGGAGTCTCATTTCTGAAAAGAGTTTGGATGCAGGTGCGAAAACTCTGAAAATTGCATGTCCAGAGTGACACTGGCACTGTACTGGCATCTTCAGATGTATGATGTAATCCTTGACAGAGGGAGGTGTAAACTCCCAAAATGTTGTACTTTGTGGCAAAATTTGATAAATTACAATTGCATTACATGAATAGGTGAGAGCTTTGACTTGTGTCTGAAAATGATGTCTAATGGTGGCATGGCCACGTGCATAAAAACAGCACAACCAGTAGTTGACTGCACACTCAAAGTGCAGCTTGTGCTCCCTCTCCACCTGTATCTGTATGTACTACACTTCAATTTGCCTAAGTGGGCTTAAAATACAATATAGCTGCTTCAGAAGGCAAATGCACATTACTGACATCCTAAAAAAGATACCCAGCCAAAAACAGTTTGGGGTGTGAGTAAATACCAGATTAAATTGTTAAATCCTGGATTGTAGGCCAAAATCCCAAACCTGGATTTACATATTGAAAAAAAATGCATCAGAGAAGAAAAAATTGCAGCTTCAATATAGCTTTGTTGCTTAGAAATTTGAGGATGTGGTCTTACAATGAAGACCTGGGGGCAAGAAACCCAAATGTGAGGACTCACCCGTGGCGGGGTCTAGCGGGCTGGCAGGGACGCCCTCCGCGTTGATCTGCTCCTCAACCTTGCCAGTTTCTCTATGGCGTGCGCACTTCCTGGTTTTGGTGCGCGAGTGTCATGATGTCATCGCAATTGCGCAAAATTCAAATATTTAAAGGGGCTATATGCACAAACTCATTATCCGTTGTTAGGTCTCACTTGTTAGTATCTGGGTGCGATTCTACTATTGTTTGATTTCTGTTTAGACCCTTGCCATTCTGAACTCTGCCAAATGTGACCCTTGCCTGCTTGACCACTCTGAACTCTGATTATCCTGATCCTTGCCTGCCTGACTATTCTGATTCTACCGGTATTGGCCCTTGCCTGCCTGACTATCCTTGAATGCTGCCTGCACTGACCCGGCCTGTCTAACCTTGCTTGAACTCTGCCTGCACGACCCGGCCTGCATGGCCTTGCTAGTACTTCAATTAATTCTTGGCAGAGCAGTTCACAAAATACCAGCACAATTTGTTAAATTATTTTCACTATTTTGCAAGCAGCTTCAAAAAAAATTTATCGAAAGATCTGGTACCAATAGCAATATTGTGTCATTACAAGAATGAAGGCATTGATCAGACCAATGGCTGGCTGGAAGCTGCTCACTCAGATCACTGGATTGGAATTAATGGTGCTATGATGAGTTTGGAGAACTATTATATTGGGAAGGCAGTGAAAAAATTAGGTCAACTCCCAAAGTAAATACTCAAAAAATGTACAATCTGTTTAGCCGTAAATCAATTGTCATTCATTTTTCAGTACACAATTTGTGAACATTTCTCAAATCGGTAAACATTACAATAATTACAAATTGATTGGTTTGAACAAAACCTTACGATTGTAAATAAATTTCCAGTATATTGTTAGATTGTGAATTTATTCAGCGGGTTTTATCCACAGTTCTTGAATCTTGACTGAAAAAAACATTTTAGGAATTTTTTAGAATACTATTTTTTTTAATTCATAATTTTTTTTATCCAACATATAAATATCACTTAAATATGTTTTAAAATCTGTATGATAAAACGTGATTGGATATGGTTAAAATGGAGCCCCAAGTAGATAAAAATCAATAGCACAATGTTTAAATAATAGTTTGTCTGGGACCCGAGTGCTGCCAACTGTACAGTTTCAATACAGCACAATCTCAGCAGTGAGATACAGCAGAAGAAAGGTAATTTGAGGTTCTTCATATAGCCAAAAAAGGAGGGGGTTGGCAGAGTAAAGCAGTGATAGTTTTAATAAACAGAACAGCAAGAAACGTAAATGGCGTCAATGAAGAGAATTTATGGATGATATTCTATAAGAACTAGGAAAAAATAGTAATATATGGCATAATGTCATTACGTAAAAAGAACTAGGCAGAATTTGAGAACGTCTTAGTTAGGGGTTAAAACAAATGTCCTTCTCTAAAGATGAAATCCATTAGTATGTGCGGTAGCGCCTAATTATGTACTGAGCAGTAGATGACGCCAAGGAACAGGTTCAGCACCACAGACAGCGACAATACATTTCTGGTTACGAAGCGGGAAGTTGAATAAGCGCTGTCCCCTTGCCCGTACCTGCCGAAAGTGCGTCGAGCTGTATCACCCCAGCCTGGTGCGCGCCGATCGTATGTGTGAGCGCGCACGAGCAGGGAAATCGCAGCGTTTAATCACCACGGTGAGCTGCAGCGCGGATTTCCACCACGTTCTAATCCTCCTGCTAAGCAAACATCCCAAAAGTAGAAGTCGCTGCAACAAACGCGTCGCACAGAAGAGAGGGAGTCCTGTCAGAGTAACCTTCGGTGAGTAAGCCGCTCTTTTAGCCCCCAAGTAAACTTATTGCAGAATTTTTCTCAGCATGCTCTGAATGGTAAAACATCCACCAGCATCTCTGCAGCTTTGGCACACCACCTAATTCTACAAATGGAAATGGAGCAAAAACGGTATTAGTGTCATTGGAAATCAGTTGCAAATGCAAGACCATATCATTATTGACGTGTCTGGCACAGCATTTGCCTTGATTTGTCTTCCTGTGCCCTAACTGTCTATTGACTTTAAATCACTCCTGTGCTGTATATCACTAGGCATATAGGAAAGAACACAGTATCTGAATTCTGTAGGGTAGAGCTGACACACAGTCCCTGATACTGCTGGGGAGAAAAAGGCCGAATAAGTAATACTAGAGCGCCTCCTGCTGTTGGACCGTGGAACAGCCTTGCAGATCTGAAAAAAAACCCTCTACCTCCAAAGCATTAGCAGCCAGTCACATAAAATCACACTAGCATTTTCGACCTTTTGGCTTGCAAGAGGTTGTGATTATTATTATTATTATTTTCGTGCTACAACGGAGAAATATCTAAGGATGTCACTAGTGGAAAATGCTTTGGATGGATACACCAGCAGCTAAATCTGCCACTGCTCATCTCTAGGGATTGATTACAAGGATAATGAGTCGGATTCCCCAGTACTAATATCTAGATTTGATTCACAATCTTTAATCCAAGAGTATTTCTTCTTCTATTTTTTTTTTTTAATTCTGGAGTTTCTGTCTTCGCTTAATGGGAGCTAAGGAATCGAGATAACCCCATCGCTTTTTTTGGATGCTGTTGGGGTGTTTTTGGACATGTGCACACAAATTTGGAGAATACCTTTAGGCAGAACGGGAACAGTATTCAAAGACTGGGAAGTACAATATTGATGCATTTGGAATGAAAATCAAATCGTAGGATGGAAATAGTTTGGGAGGTGTTTTTAATTCTCCAAGCCAATCTCATCGTTTGTGTGTCAGGTATGCTGCCATTTCATTGTTATACTTTCCCTTTATAATAATCGAACAGGTTCACTTGTACAATTCTTTCTGCGCCTCTGTGTGATAACTTACTGGGATGCCCTGTTTTGTGCAAATTTTGCTTCATGGTTCCTTGCTTTCATTATACTAATTAAAATATATCATACTGTATATTGGGCTTGGTAAGCCTCGGAATCAGATGTATAGTGCATCATGTATAAAATCCTTAAGAGATCAGAGTTAAGTAAGAGCCATCTGTCATATGTTCCATGGTGCATAGACAAATTGTAATTTGGATGTGTCTCTGTGGCTTTGCAGAGAATTTGCTACATTTATTTGCTAAATACAGTGGACTAAACTACTTTATGTTACCTTTGTTTATTGATTAAAATTTTTCCTTAATGATATGTATTCTGTATATGTATATATGCATGGACAATACTATTTATATAGAAATACAAAGATTAGAGACAGATTCCTCATCATTCACCATCTCCTTTCTAATATACTCACAATCAGTTTAACTGAAAATGAGCATTGTGATGTAAGTTCAGCTCTATTAAAAAAAGCTCTTGTTTACTCACATTGCTATATAATCATTAAATATTATTTGTTTATAATACAAGATGAGTATTATTATTCTCCCCCACCCCATAAAAATTGAAATAATGTGGGTCTCTGGTGAATATTTCTGTTTAGAACCACTGTAAGTTCTAGAAAGGCTGCTCAGCAATGGGCATTGATCAGTCCCACACAGAGTAGCCTCTTTTAACTGTAGGGTTGTGCAGAATTACAAGTACACCACCCCTAATTCTAGGAAATTCGGGCTACAAGGCAGCAGTGGAATTTGGAATATTATATCGGGGTCTGCTCCAAACAAAACAAATAAATAAAATACTTGGAATTTATTGAGAAGTATTGCCAAAGGGCAGCATTGCAGTCAGATGTAGAAGTGAAAGGATTATGATGGGTGATTTCCCTAATGCATGGTGCTAAAGATTATAGAAAGACAGAAGGGATTATGCAGGGTAAAAGCTAGACAATGGAATATTATGTTTGAAGAACAAGTCTAATACAAAAGTTTAAATCCCTTGAAGGCCATATCTCCCATGTATAAATCAGTGCTATTAATTCTCAAGTATTTTCATCCCTCTGCCTGTTTAAATGCCACCGTTTTTTTAAAAATTGCAAAGTTACAAGAAAAAAAAACCCAAGATGCAGCTCTCCTGGCAAGACCAAAACCAGGAGCATGCGCATAAAATGGTCTTAAAAGCAGCACATGTGCAGAATCATTTTGTGAACACACCTTTTACTTTCTGAACAGGAGCCTGTGTCAAGGGACTGAGAAAGTTTGGTGCATTCACACGGCAGCCATCTCGATAATGTAAGTTCAGCAAAAAATCGCACCCATGTCGAAGCGCTTGCACTTATACTTAGAAAAAAGCACTGCGGGGGCGTGGCCTAGCGTGCAATGGAGTAGGACGCACAAGCCAGGAGCTCCGCTTCAATTGATCCTGAACGATTGTTTTTGGGAAGGTTTCCCACTTTGGCTGGTCACATCAGTTGCCTCCTTTTATCTCCCAGCTGGACTACTATGGGAGGCAATAAGAAAGGAGCCGAAACGGCGACGAATAAGATGGACAAATTTGTCCGCCACCAATCCCAAAATGGTGCCCGCTCTCATAGAGGTAATGCCTCCTCAGCGCAGGACTCGCAAGATGTGTCGGATGACCAAGGCCTGACTGAGCCCACTTTGAAGGAGGTATTGCAAGCTATCCGTGATACTCGGCAGGCTGTGGAAGTCAAGATTGATACCCGTGTGGAAGAGGTTAAAATTGATATTGCGCTTCTACGACAAGACTTGCAGTCCCTCAGAGAGAGAACTACGGAAGCTGAACGGCGCATCTCCGACCTGGAAGATGTAACGAGAGAGCTACCGCAAAGCCTACGGGACTTACAGGCACAGTTGCGCACTTGTAAGGCGCGGGCTGACGACCTAGAGGGCCGACAACGACGCAACAATATCCGAGTACTGGGTGTGCCTGAGGGGGCGGAAGGCCCTACTCCAGAAATATTCTTGGAGAACCTGATTAAGGACAAGATGGCTGCCGGACAACTCTCCGAACATTTCCTTATAGAGCGGGCCCATCGGATTCCATCCCAAAGACCCCCGCCGGGGACCCCGCCTCGGACGCTGATCGCCAAAATCCTAAACTACCGTGATCGAGAGGGTGTCCTCCGATACATGCGACAGGAGGAACCAGTGAAGTTGGGCGAGGCCACCATTTTGTTTATTCCGGATTACACCATTGAAGTGCAAAAGCTGCGGGCCAAGTTTACAGAAGTCCGGAAAAAGCTTCGAGAAAAGGGTATGGTGTACTCCACACTGTTTCCGGCAAAGCTGTGGGTGGTCGATGGCAACAACACGAGGTTTTTTACCTCCCCGCAAGAGGCCATGGACTGGATAGAGCGGCATTAGAGGACGGACTTTCCGGGATCCGTGAGTACAATAGTGTGCGGGCTTGTCCCTTGCTGACAACCCTTCATGGGGTCTGGGCCCGGCGGAATGACTTTGGCTTCGGCAGTCCAGGACGTGATGGCGTCCGTATAGGCAATTTAAGGGCCTTATGTTAATATCACTACGTTTACGTGACTTTTGTTGGTCTCACCATTACAGAGGGATTAATCTCTCAAGTTCATTTATTAATCTCTCAAATTCATTTATGGGAACCTCCCTCACATCTACTAGCGGAACTGGCTAGATTTGAAGTTATTTTAGTAATAAGACTTACTCTATTGGGTTACCCCTGCCCCTATGCAGAGGCACTTGTTTAGTTTGGGGATGAGGCTTGCCCGAGTTGGGAAGGTAAGCAGGGTGGGTTGGATGGGTATTTGGATTTCACTGTTTTTCCCTATCTCTCTTTCTTCTTCCCCCTTGGTACAATACTTCATGAATGTACATCTCGTATCTGTTATACTATGTCAATGCTTACTGTTGCCTCTTGGAATGTGAGAGGCCTGAATGATAAGGTTAAAAGAGCTCTATTGTTTGCCTCCCTTAAGCAGTACTCCCCAGCAGTGGTTTGTTTGCAGGAAACCCACCTGACAGGTCAGAGGGTGCTTAAAAAGTCCTGGGTGGCACAATCTTACCACTCCTGCTTCTCCACCCATGCAAAGGGAGTCTCAGTGTTAGTTAAAAAGCAAATTCCATTTCTTTTACACCAAATTATGACTGATCACTGGGGCCGATATATTATTCTGCATTGTACTATTTTCACATACGAGTTCATTCTGATCAATGTGTATGTTCCTCCACCTCTGTCCTTAGATCTGTTGAATCTAATTTTACGTAAGGTAGCCCTATTGCCACCTCACCTCATCCTCAATGCTGGGTGGGAGATTTTAACGGCTATTTGCAACCCGATATGGATAAGCTTAATGCTACTGATAATAGGCCTACCAAGCTGGCCCAATGGGTAGACTCCATTGGATTACAAGATGCCTGGAGGGTTAAACATCCAGACTCCAAAGCCTTCTCTTGCCACTCATTGTCCCACCAATCAATGTCACGCATTGACTTGGCCCTGGTATCCCCCGAATTGTTGCCGAAAATTTCCCATATTGCATACAATACTAGATCGATTTTGGACCATTCACTACTGTTAATTCAACTCTCGTTTTCTCCGGTTACGTCTGCTAGGAGATGGCGCCTCAGCCCGTTATGGTTGAAACAGACAGAGGTGCTGGAGAAAGCTCGAGATTCAGCTGTCCATTTTTGGGAGGACAACCAGGGCTCCGCCGCACCACCGGTGCTATGGGATGCGTTTAAGGCTGTTAATAGGGGAGCCTTGATACAGGTGATCCACACAGTTCGAGCTCGTAATAAACAAGAAGTGAATTTGGCACAGTCGCGGGTGGAGGAGTTGGAGTCTGCATATATACAGTCCCCTACCAATGAGAATCATGACCTGCTAGTACAGGCGCAAGGGAGATATAGGTGCACACTTACTAAAATCACCCAAGGGCACAAATCAAGGTAAAAGAAGTTACTATATGCATCTCAACGGGGTTTTGAGCAGGGGGAAAAATCTGGTACTCTGTTGGCATACCTGTCCAAAATCTCCTGCCCTCAAACTGTTATTTCTGGAGTTAGGGACGAGGTAGGCAATTTTATTACTGACCCGGAATGTATGGCGTCTCAATTTGCCTCATTTTACGAATCCCTGTATAATATGAGGGTCACCTATAGTTCGGGAGAATTGGATACCTTCCTTGATGCCATCCCCTTCCCACAGCTTCCTGGGGACCATGCCCAATATCTAAATATACCTATTTCCTTACAGGAAATTAGAGATGCCGTTCATTCTATGGCCACATCTAAATCTCCGGGTCTCGATGGGTTGCCTAGCGAATGGTATAAAGCCCTAGGGGAAGAGATTATTGGCACTCTGCCCACTATTCTTACTCAATCCTATGAGCAGAACCAACTTCCACAGTCGTTTTATTCAGCACTGATTGTGTTTATTCATAAGGAGGGCAAGGATCCAGAACTTTGCCCCTCATATCGGCCAATATCTCTTTTAAATGTTGATGCAAAAATTTTGGCCAAGGTGCTGGCTACTCGACTATCATCAGTGATTTCCCTGTTGGTTCATCCAGATCAGACGGGCTTTATGCCAGGCCGTTCAACTGATGTTAACCTGAGGAGACTCTATTTTAACCTACAGGTACCTCATGACAAAGCAGACACGAGGATAGCTGTGGCCTTAGATTCGGAGAAGGCATTCGATTCGGTCGAATGGGACTACTTGTGGGCGGTTCTCAGGAAGTTTGGGATAGGGGACCCGTTCATTAAATGGATACGACTTTTATATAAACATCCTAGGGCACAAATCAAGGTAAATGAAGTAATCACACCTCCATTCCAGCTACAAAGAGGCACGCGTCAGGGTTGCCCACTCTCCCCGATGCTATTTGCGTTGGCGATTGAGCCCCTTGCGTTAATGGTTCGGGATACCCCTCTGATTAAAGGGTTAAGGTATGGCAATATAGTGGAGAAAATATCGTTGTATGCTGACGATATCTTGTTGTATCTGGAAGATCCTGGCCCTTCGCTACAGACGGTCCTACAGGCTCGCTGGAGGCACTACGGAACTGTCCCCTTCGGAAATTGAATGACTGCCCAAATCTCCCCCTTTGTAAGATTGGCAAAAGGCTATGAAATTGCTTGGTGTTAAGTCCCCGCTCGAGTCCCCATTTCTCCCACTATGGAATAACTCCCATTTGCCACATTTCTACGGGGCTGCTGTGGTCGACTATTGGGCACCCAAGAAGCTTAAGTATTTAGGAGATTTAATAGTGGACAGTCTTTTTGTGGACAAACTTAAATTAGAGCAGGAGTTGGCCATCCCTACGATTCCCATGTTTCGTTATCTCCAACTGAGGCATATGTTCCACTCACAATTCGGGGGACTAGTAGGGAACCTATCTGAACCGGCCATACTTACCTATTTACGTCAGCCTCACCCTCCTAAAATGATTTCGTATATATACACTAACCTCCTGCTAATAATGCCTTCCCCATTTGGGAGAGCTTATAATTCATGGAAGATAGACTTGCCATCCCTTACTACCAACCAATGGGAGGAAGGGACAGGGCACTTATACAACTTTTTGATCTCAGCTAGAGACAGGTTAATCCAGCACAAGTTTCTACTACGTACCTACCTTACCCCTAACAGATTAGCTCGAATGGGTAGTTTAGCGGAGCCACGATGCTCAAGATGCCGTATAATGGATGGTTCCTTCTGGCACATGGTATGGACCTGTCCGACAATAGTAGCCTACTGGAAGGAAGTGTGTGTATATATTTCGGAAGTACTAGAGGTGCCTAGTGTGTATAGCCCTGAATGCTGCCTGTTAGGGATAGTAGAGGACCTACTGCCAGCTGCCCATGTTAGACTAACTGTGAGGACATTACTATTCTATGCAAAAAAAATGCTGGTGATGCACTGGATCTCCCCAGACCCTCCGGTTAAGAGAGAGTGGATACAATATGTTAATAACATGCTTCCGTTAATAAAACTCACCTATGAAGCTCGGGGGTGTCCGGGTAAATTTCAGAAGCTGTGGGAACTGTGGTGTGATCTTCACTTGGGTGCTGCTTTGCATTGATGTACTGAAATTTACTGTACATTTGATTGTATGCTATTTATGATATGATGTTATTGTACCTTTTTCTTTGACTTTTCCCTCCCTCCTTTTTACTTTCTGTATCCCTACTTTTTTGGAAAACAATAAAAAGGAAACCTGTTAAAAAAAAAAAAAAAAGCACTGCAGAAGGATGTATGGGCATTTGGCAAATTAAAGTTAGCGACTAGCTACAGCAAAGAGGGCTTAATTAAATAATAGAAGCTTGGGCTAAAGGGCTTCTTGCTCTTTAATAACTTAAAATAATGTAAGGGGAAAGGGTGTCAAGAAGGACTATACTAAGAGAGTGTTGGGTAAAGCAGTAAGGTAGCGATGGTAATTGTGGCATAATGTGTCTGTCATTCTGTGGACTGGAGTGCTAAGTAAGGCATTAGTGAGATATTGCCATGGGAAAGGACTTGCTGTGCAATACTGTAGTTTACAGGGTAAGGATGATGTTAGATGAGGGGTATTTACCTTTGGGATGGTGAACATAGGCAAGGTATTTTCAGGAAAGGTTTTTCAATATTTGGACAGTGTATTTTGTAAGGCAAGATGTTGACATAGGAAAGAGCTTTAGTTTTAGGATAGTTTGTACAATAAGGCAAAATGGTGAGACTGTGTGTATAATTAGGCAAATGGTGTCCTGTGAATAGTTGTAACAGAGATATGTTTCATAAGCAAGATGGTATCCACAACATATGATATTATTGAGGCTGACATGTCGTTCTTTAACAAATGGAAAGCTGTAAGTTAGATAATAAATAATGGGGGCCCCACATAAGCTCCATGTCTAGTCTGGTACTGGAGCCACTCTGTGTAGCCCTCTCCTCATCCCTCTCCTCTGCTATATACAGCATGTGATCACAACCAGACACCATTCTGAAAGCCATTGATTGAAAATCAAATGGTAATTAGATTAAAAGGAAAAATTATGGGGGCGTGGCATGGCAGCCTAAGAGAGCAGACGTGTGCAGCCAGAGCTCCGTTCGTACCTCATTCTGATTTTACCCTGATGTCCTGCCTGGGCTGATTGTCGTCTGTTATATTGTTGGCACTGCTCTCCTGTACCACCAGATCTGATGGGAGGCAAAAGTGGCCCCGCAACAAGTCCGAAATTGCCCAAAAACTCAGTGCGTACGCTAGAGAGCAAAAGCAAGATGGCGGCGAGGAGCCCCCATGGCCTACCACGCCTAGGGAGCAACCGCAAGCCTCACAGCACCCTGCACCAGACCTGCCGCTTAATCAGGTACTCACGGCAATAGCGGAATGCCAAGCGACCCTGATGGCCACTTTTACCAGCAAAATAGATGAGTTGCGCACGGAATTCTCCATCCTGCGTCAAGACACGCAAAACATCAGAGAACGCACGGCGGAGGCTGAATCCCGCATCAGTATTCTGGAAGACTCCTGTGCCCCATTGCGGGAGGAGGTCTCGCTACTCCGTACCCAAATTAAGCAGGCTGTCGCACACATGGAGGATCTAGAGAACCGACACAGGCGCAACAATGTGAGGGTGGTGGGCCTTCCGGAAGGAGTCGCGGGCCAGGATCCTGAGGCCTTCTTTACGGACTGGTTGAAACAGCACTTGGGTGAGTCCACCTTCTCCTCCTTTTTGGTGGTTGAAAGAGCCCACAGAGTCCCAACTAAGCCGGCACCACCGGGGGCCCCCCCGCGCCCATTCCTGGCCAAATTATTGAATTATAAGGATCGTGATGCGGCCTTGTCGGCGGCTAGGCGCATGGGTGACATCCAATTCCAAGGCAAAAAAGTCTCACTTTACCCTGACTTTTCTACTGGGATACAGAAAAAGAGGGCCACATTTGTCGGCGCCAAGAAGCGACTCAGAGATAATAATGTTCCCTATGCAATGCTCTACCCTGCCAAGTTACGGGTGCAGGCGGATGGGAAAAGCCATTTTTTCACTGAGCCCCAAGAAGTGAACGCCTGGATGGACGGGAACGGCTTGAAATAGGGATGCCACCTTCTCATCTGTTTTGCAGCAGTAAGTTAGGCATCTAACCGGA
Organism: Xenopus laevis; assembly: GCF_017654675.1. Classification (NCBI taxonomy): domain Eukaryota; kingdom Metazoa; phylum Chordata; class Amphibia; order Anura; family Pipidae; genus Xenopus; species Xenopus laevis. The sequence goes on along the minus strand of NC_054388.1, from coordinate 26,230,814 downwards.
TTGGAATGGGGTATCCTGATCCCTGTGTACCCCTCACAGTGCCATTCGATTGCCTTTACTCATCGGGCTTTGGTTTTGTTCGGCCCAGGAGGATCTCTTGGAAGGAGCCAGGACATGTCTGTTCCCATAGGGAAGGTTTGACCTGCCGATAGGGTTTATATTGAAGGGAATATATCTTGTTAAAGTTAAGGGTAGTATCTCTATTTTGATGATACCGGGTGGGAGTTTGGTGTATATGGGATGTTTAGTTAAGTTGTTTTACTATGTCTTTTTATTGAATGTAATTGCCATTTGTACTATTACTGCCATAGCTTCCACAGATAGGTGTCTTGTGAGGAGGATTGTCCTTTCCTGGGTGACTGAGACCTGGATCCGCCTCTGCCCCCCGTCCCTTCCCACTAGGTTCCCTGGGGTTAACCTCTCCTCCAAATTAGAATGGAAGGGCGACTTACGCTAACTTCATGGAATGTGAGGGGTCTCAATGACAGAATAAAGAGGACGGTTATACTTAAATATCTGAAAGATCATAAAACTGATGTAGCCCTCTTGCAAGAGACTCACCTCACGGGTAGCAAAATTATGTCCCTTAAGAAGCCATGGGTAGCCCAACACTATCATGCTCACTTCTCCTCCTATTCGTCCGGCGTGGCAATTCTGATACGAAAGGGCGTCCCGTTCACATTTGAGGCAGTGCAGTCTGACCGGAAGGGCCGCTATCTTATCCTACACTGTATCCTAGCGTACTGCCCAATTACTATTGTCTGTATTTATAGTCCACCTCCATTTGACATAGATCTCCTCCATCACATTGCGGCCAAGACGCAGAGCCCTGACCCCAGACCTATCATTCTTGCGGGCGACTTTAACGCAGTCCCTGATACACGGCTGGATTGCCACCCTCCTGACAAAAGACGGGCCTCTGGGCTTCAGGCGTGGTCTGACGCTTTGGGTCTGACAGACCTATGGCGGTGGAAGCACCCTAGAGACATACAATACTCATGTTATACCCCGGCTAAGTCGGCTATGTCCCGGATTGATCTCATTTACTCCTCCGCTGATCTTCTGAGTAGGGTCGTGGGGGTAGATTTCCTCCCACGACCCTGCTCAGACCACTCGCCCATACAGCTTACGCTTCAGCTGGGCCGCCACCCCTCGCAGAGCCATTGGAGATTGGGGGGGCGCTGGGTGACTACTCCAGACCTACAGACAGAATTCCCCACGCACCACGCTGACTTTTGGCATCATAACACAACTGAATGTGACTCGAACATAACATGGGATGCATACAAAGCATACACTAGAGGTGCATTCATATCTATGATCAAGTCCTACCGGACTAGGAAGAGGCATAATATAGGAGTAGCGGAGAAGGATTTAGCCCAGGCAGAACATGCTCATGCAAACAGTCCCACACCTGATACCCAAACTCTCTTAGACTCGGCCCAACGTAACCTTAAACTGTTACTTGTGGATGCCACCAAACGATACCTCACTAACAGTGCGCACCAGATGTATGCACATAGAGATGCCAATGCACGACACATAGCCTTCCTGACTAAAGAACTGCGCCCGTCTACCGCCATACCACACTTAACCAAGGCGGATGGCTCGGATATTACTGATCCGTCTGCGATAACGGCTCTACTAGCAGAATATTATACTCATCTGTACTCCTCCAGACTCAATAAAACGGAGACTGAGATCAGACGGTACTTACACCCGGTTACTTTACCCACTGTAGATATTGACCAACGTATGGCCCTTAATGCTGACTTCACTCTGGAGGAAATTGAGGAGGTCGTCACCTCATTTCCTAATATGAAAGCCCCTGGCCCTGATGGTTTGCCCGCAGAATGGTACAAAACCCATGTTAAACTGGTGGCCCCTAGGCTATTGGAATTATTCCAATCAGCTTCACGATCCAAAACTCTCCCTCTCTCCTTCTACCAGGCAACAATTTCTCTGATTCTTAAACAGGATAAGGACCCGTCCCAATGTAGCTCTTATAGGCCCATTTCACTTCTTAATATGGATGCGAAAATACTCACTAAATTGCTAGCTAACCGCCTTCAGCGGGTAATTACTCACCTTATACATCCAGATCAAGCCGGATTCATCCCCAATAGATCCACCTATACTAATGTTAGACGCCTCTACCACAATCTGTCCACTGCACATGACAACTCCACCACGCGGGCGATAGCCTCTCTGGACACGGAAAAGGCTTTCGATACGGTGGAATGGGCATATCTTTTGGAGGTGTTAGCTAAGTTTGGTTTGGGTGCTAACTTTATCTCCTGGGTGAAAATAATTTATGCAGCTCCACAGGCTTCGGTGCTGGCTAACGGGCTACTATCCACACCCTTCCGTCTTTCCCGTGGCACCAGACAGGGGTGCCCCCTGTCCCCCTTATTGTTTGCAATCGCAGTTGAACCCCTAGCTGCCATGATTAGAGACGACCCCCGGGTAGTGGGGCTCCGAGTTGGCAATAGAGAGGAGAAGATATCCCTATATGCAGACGACACCTTGATCTATCTCGCAGATACCAATCATTCCCTTGACAATGTCTTACAATTGGTGAAGCAGTTTGGTGAGTACTCTGGTTTACGGGTTAACTGGAATAAGTCCAGCATCTTTCCCATAGACCCTAACCCGTGCCCCCGAATCGACCTGCCCCTGAAGTGGGTTGCCGAAATGAAGTATCTTGGGGTGACTGTCTCCCGCGACTTGTCTAGCTATACTAGATTAAACTTGCTACCTATCTTAGTGACCCTCAAAGCCAAAATCCCTATATGGGCGAAACTGCCCCTGTCCTTGGTGGGTCGGGTGAATCTCATTAAAATGTTATGTCTGCCTAAATTGCTTTATGTGTTGGCTAATGCCCCAACCTATTTACCTCTCTGCTGGTTCACTGACATTGACAAGCTGCTTCATAAACTTTTATGGCCTAACTCCAAACCAAGAATGGCACGGGCAATTATGCAGGCACCGTGGAACCAAGGTGGTTTGGCATTACCTAATTTTCGGAACTATTATCTAGCGGCTCAGCTTTCCAATTTGCATCAATGGTGGCACCCCAGTCTGGACAATCGTGCGTTGACTTTGGAAATGCACATTATGGGCTCTGACGATGGCTTGCAAACTCTTCCCTTTTCCGGGCCCCGCTCCGGGCAGGGTTTACCTGTCACGACCCTATCCACTTTCAAATGCTGGCAGATTGTGTCAAAGAAGGCTTATATACAAACCAATAAGTGGTCTCCAGCGATGCCACTGTGGCACAACAGTCTCCTGGACCAATTCCGCCTGATTCCTGACCCGAGCATCTGGGCGAATAAAGGAGTTACAGAACTTCGCCATATTCTTATTGGGGAGACACTCAAGGCATTTGACCATCTCAAGAGGGACTTCGACTTGCCGAATCACTATTTATTTCGGTATTTGCAACTGAAACACGCATTCTCAGCACAATTCCCTGGCAACACAGTGCACCTTAGAGAGCCTCGAATAGAGAAACTTCTCAAAACGGTAGGCCTCCGTCATTTGACTTCTAACCTCTACGGAGGGCTTATGGACTTGATGCCTGATCCATTGGCCAAAGCTAAATCTCAATGGGCGCAGGACTTGGGAGAAATTCCACAGGAAGCCTGGGCAGATATTCTCAGTCAAGTGAGAGACATCTCAATACCCGCCAGAGACAGGCTTATTCAAATAAAATTTCTTAACCGGATCTACTACACTCCTGTGCGATTGGCTAGGATCTTTCCAACTGCAACAGACACCTGCTTCAGAGGCTGCTCAGAGGAGGGTACTTACTATCACATGTTTTGGCAATGCCCCCTGATACGGTCTTACTGGAAGGATATCTGGGACTTTTTGCATATCCACTTGGGCCTTCCACATGTTGCCACACCGACACTAAGCCTCTTGGGTCTCACAGAGGACCTACCCTTGAATACTAGGAACAGACTTCTGCTCCTCCAACTTTTATTCTTTGCCAAGAAACTCATTCTCCTTCATTGGAAAGACACTCAGGCCCCCCGGATCGGAGAATGGAAGCAGCTTGTCAATTCTGATTTGCCACATATAAAAGCAGTATATGTCTCTAGACACTGCCCGACTAAATTTGACCTGATATGGGGCACATGGTTGGCGCTAGATAACTTGGGACTTACTTAATCTAGATAGTTGTGAATGGGGGGCTCGTGGCTGAACTGACAGTCTATTGTTTGGTGATATGTTAAGTTCTAAGGAGTTGTGGGCATGGTTCTATAGCATAAGGGATCATACCTCCTCTTTACCATGGACGGACACCGTTTGGGCGTGCTCCTCTTTAGTTGAACTGTGGAAGTGTTACCTTAACATGGCAGTTTTATTTTATGTTATTTTGTGGGTGTATTTTCTATTTTGTATGTGAATAAATTTCATGTGCTTATTTGTTGAAAATAAATAAACAGAATTTGCAAAAAAAAAAAAAAAAGAAAAAATGATCTAACACCTGATATTTAGAATTGATTGAAAAAGGGATCTGACATGAGGCAGTACTTTCAGGTTTGTATAGAAGAGAAAAAATGTATCCCTTTTCAATCAAATAAACACCAAGGACAAGTATTAAGTCCCTAATAGATCACAATTTCTATTGAAGCGACTTAACGGGGAACAGAGGGTAATAATTGTGCCCTGTTAGTGTTTCTGAAATATTCTATGCACTTGCATGTTATATAAATGTAACTATTTGTTCCCTGTTAAGTCGCTTCAATAGAAATTGTGAGCTATTAGGGACTTAATACTTGTCTTTGGTGTTTATTTGATTGAAAAAGGATACCTTTTTTTCTCTGAAAAATGGTGGAAATACTGCCATGATTCCATCAGTTCCAACATGCAGAAAAGATTACACTGTAACACAGTACACTGTAAACTGTAATTTAATATATGTGCATATGTGCATGTATGGGCAAATAGACTGCATCAGGCCAAATACTACTTGATGGATGGTAGATAACCCCTCACACATGGGAGGAGCATCTCTTTGAAAACTCAAAATTCTGATAGAAACAGTTTACTTAACAGGATGACTATACCTTAAAGGGATACTGTCATGGGAAAGCATGTTTTTTTCAAAACACAACAGTTAATAGTGCTACTCCAGCAGACTTCTGCACTGAAATCCATTTCTCAAAAGAGCAAACTGATTTTTTTATATTCAATTTTGAAATCTGACAGTTTCCCAGCTGCCCCAGTCATGTGACTTGTGCTTGCACTTTAGGATGGAACTACTTTCTGGCAGGCTGTTATTTCTCCTACTTAATGTAACTGAATCAGTCTCAGTGGGACTTGGCTTTTACTATTGAGTGTTGTTTTTAGATCAACCAGGCAGCTGTTATCTTGTGTTAGAAAGCTGCTATCTGATTACCTTCCCATTATTCTTTTGTTAGGCTGCTGGGGGGTGGAAGGCAGGGGGGTGATATCAGTCCAACTTGCAGTACAGCAGTAAAGAGTGACTGACGTTTATCAGAGCCCAAGTCATATGACTGGGGGCAGCTGGGAAACTGACAATATGTCTAGCCCCATGTCAGATTTCAAAAATGAATATAAAAAAATCTGTTTGCTCTTTTGAAAAATTGATTTCAGTGCAGAATTCTGCTGGGACAGCACTATTAACTGATGCATTTTGAAAAAAACATGTTTTCCCATGACAGTATCCCTTTAACTGGTCATAATGCAATAGTTATAGTTAATAAGTCTAACAGTTGAAGAGTTGGGCCAAGCAGGCTGGGCACCCTAGATAGCCCAGCCAGCCAACTCGCCCCCTCCTTTCCCACGTCACACGTGCATGTGCAGTAAAGCCGCCGCTCCCGTGCACCGTAACGCATAGCGCAAGCAGAGTTCCAGGTGGGTTCGGTCCAGGGGTAGGCAGAAGAGGTAGCAGCCCAGCGCCCCACAATTGTTGTGCCATAGGCAGCTGCTTCTTCTGCCTACCCCTAGTTCCGGCCCTGAACGTTTATAAATCATTGTGGTACCATATCTTATTACTCATAACTTGTCAATCAAGTTGTTCTAATAATGTAGTTATAGCTTTGTTTGTAGGATAAATTGCCACATTCACAATAGTCCCATCTACTCTGTTTTTAACTGCCTCCATAGAGTTTTGTTTAGTTTTCCATGCCTTTGAAATTGTTCTGGAGTTTATCAGGTTTTTTTTTTTGCACATTGGATTCCTGGAAATATGAATTCTGAATAATGAATATACCATGTTATTATTCCAAAGCAGAATCTCCTGACATTGGGACATTCCCATCTCACTTTGGCCATGGTTTCTCTCTTATCACAACCTGGAAGGGGAAAATCTGATGATACAAAAGGGAGCTAAATGCCATCTGGAGAACATTATCACTTGTTTCTACTAATGGCACCTTCCTAGAAGTTCTTTGTATGTTGCCAGATAGAATTTTATTCCTCCTCCCCCAGATGACAACCAAAACCATTCTGCCAATGTGAGATTTTGTCATATAATTTTAGGAGTCACTGTACTCTTCCCCTGTAAACTCCTAGAGAATCTGTGTATTGGACCAAAAATTGTGTCATGTGCCATTTACCAGGTTAGAGCACCATTATATCAGAACAACACAAATTTATAATACAAGCACATTTCCATACTTATTTAAATATTCACAAGACATATTTTAAGTTTAAGGGTGATCAGTTAACAGTACTAATTAGACATTATTATGAAATCCACTATACAGACAGATTATGTGACAGCATTTCTCTTAAAATTATCACTAAAGAATAAAAACAATTGCACAATCTCAGCCTTTACAATGTAAATTTTTATATGCAAAAACACTTTTTTATATCTATATAGGGTAATTTATCCAGAGTTCCCCTAATAAATCCATTACTTTGCAGTTTAAAGTAGCATTAAGAACCCCCCCTGTAAATAAAACAGTTTACCTATATAAAAATCTTGCTCCTGGCTGGGGTCTAAATGTTGAAAGTTAAAACGAGGGAGCTTTGCTTCTCTGTTCCCTGCTGTGCATGGTATGATATCACGCCATGCAAATGTTGCGTCCTATGTCATCACACCTAGTCTTCCAGCAGGACTTGGGCAGAACAAGAATGCCCTCTGGGAGTTCGTGGTAGCTAGTCTCAATGAGACTATGTCTCCCATCATACTCATCTTACCCACATTAAGTTCTATGCCAGGAAAACATACCATTCACAAATCATAATCCTTAATGAAATAATCCCAATATTACTGCATATACCTTAATAAAAAACATTACTGCATATGTCCAAATTAGTGACTATATATATATATATATGTTTTGTGCCACTAAGTTCTATGTGCAGGAAATCCACATTACAAAAACTGTGATTGTGCAATTGTTTTTATTCCTCCTGATAATTTTAAGAGAAACACCGTTGCATCAATTTGTGTAGTGGATTTCACAGTAATGTCTGATTAGTACTGTTAACTTTTTACCGTGAAAATATCTTGTGAATATTTAAATGAACTTGGAAATTTACTTTTTGTATTAATGTGTGGTGTTCTGATTATACATATAAGTTTAGCGCAGATTTTAAACATTGTGTCATGCTGGGATATTGTCTTTTAGTGAATATGCAATGGTTTTTGTTTCTTTTAAAATGTCCTTTGTAGTGAGTGAGTACCAACCACTGAAACCATTTCAGTAGCATTTGCTCTAAATAATAATAAATCAACCAAAACCGAATAGCCATTTAGACAAAAACAAGAGGTCCTTTTGTGCATACAGCTAGCAAAAAATGCCCTATCTTTTAAACAAAACAAGGATTGTTTGTCCATATATTGCAATATATTTAAGCTGTCCAACTACATCAAACTCATCCCATATCTGGCCAGTTCTATACTCAAATTGCATCTGATTTATTAAGAATTTTATTGCTTCATTATATATTTTACAAAGGGACTTAATTGTACCTGTAACTTACTTGCTGCTTTCACAGAAAAACTCCCAAACTTGGTTGCCCTTTTATTAGCCACCAATGGGATCACCTGACTATAGCTGGGTAGGGTGGGAGCTACAAAATTGAGCTGGCCACTGCTCCTGTATAAACTATAACAAACAAGGGAAGGTTGTGTTCAAAACTAATTTTTAAAACCATTAGGCGGGGTGCAATGAGGCTGTGACCACAAAATACATATAGACAAATACAAGAGGTCCTCTGCTCTCATTCCATTATCAATACATTTAAGACATTGAGACATTTTGTGCAAATAGCTACCGAAAAAAATGCCCTACCTTTTAAACAAAACAGGGATTGTTTGTCCATATTTTGCAATATATTTAAACTGGCCAACTACGTCAAAGTCATCCCATATCTGGCTAGTCCTATACTCAAATTGCATCTGATTCATTAAGAATGTTATTGTTTCATTATACTGTACATTTTACAAAGGGACCAAGTTTTACCTGCAACTTACTTGCTGCTTTCAAATTAAAACTCCTAAACGTGTTTAGGCTTTTCAACCCAAATCCGAATAGCCATTTATCATTGCAGCATGGCTCAACACCAGGCACGATCCCGGGCATATTGCCACCTGAGGCAGCTTTCAGTCTGCCCCCCTCCCCACGGCTCTCACACTTTGGGTCTGGAGGGAGTCCTGGGTTGTTCACATTGCTAGTGCAGAGTGCCCAATTTTGTTCTCTGCATTAGATGAGCTTAATTACCAGGAGTGGCTTTTTGCTGCCCCTGGTAACTGCTGGGACACTTCCGCCTGAAGAGAGTTTTTCAACTTGCCTCATTGGCACAGCACCCCTGCTCAGCACAGCATTTTGTTTCATCCCAGATAATTGTCATTAAGGCATATAATACAGTTTTGAACTTGCAAATTTTCTGAAAGGTTAAATGTGAATTAAATATATTGTCATTTGGAGAACATTGTGTTATTATAGCTCATCGCAAATGTGAAAGGTTTGCATATATTTTATTATGGGACCATCCTACAATATTTTCAGTATGGTGCCATAAATACAGAATGAGACAATATGGATGCAGTTTTGGCATTACAAACAGTCTATGAAAAAGTCCATTAGAACAAATTTTCTAACCATAAGACAACATTGAAGTTATCAACTGATTTATAATTCCAAGAGTTTCAATTTTATTCTAATTGAATTTAGATTTGAGAATCGTGACGCAGTTTAACTGACTGCGCATTTCAGTGACTATTTGACTGATGTAAGAATGTCTTGCTTACATTGTGCTTATTATTCGATCCAAAGCATGTCTCTAATTGTTATTCATATTGTTAAATATAAATATAACTCACGGATAGCGTAAGATGAATTCAAAAGTTATTTTATATTACACTCCCACCTAATAAGTCGACTTTTACTCAGATGCTTATTTTTGTCTCCTGTAGATTGGTTCAAAGTCCTTCTGTAATGTATTTGAAAACTTTTAGCTTCATAAAATGTATACAGTTTGGGAAAAATATCTCTAATATGAAATGACAAGATAACATTGTACTAGACAGAAATCTTGTGAATCGTTTCCCTTGAAATCTCTTATGTATTGTTTGCTTTAGTAATGGCTTGATTTATGAATAGGTTTCAAGGCCTTCACTTTAGTGTGTACTAGACTGTCAACTCAGTGAATTGTTTCTACAATTGTAAGAGTATTCTTGAATATATATATATATTTATATATTGTAATTATGTGATGTGTTTTTTACATTTTATTAATGAACCCTTTAGCTCGGAGAGGAAGCAGTCTTCTTAGTTTGTCACCTGATTCTCTGTTCAAAACAATAGGAATCCACCCTAATTTAGAAGACAAAGGCATAGGCGTCGGAACCAGGGAGGACAAGGGGTCCGTTGACCTTCCCCCAGTTATGTTTGATGCAGGCATTTTATTTATATGCCCACTGCCTTTTAACAAAATATAGTGTCAGACTCAGAGGGGTGAAGGTGATTGGGGTATGAGCAAATGTGTGAGGAGTGGGAGGAGTATAATCATTTGTTGTGTGTGTGTCTTGTGAACTCAGCTAATGGACAGGCATCATGTCAGCCAATTGCACACAGGGGAAAAGGTGCCAGAATACTGTATATTCACTTTGTCCCAGGACTCTGCTGACAGGCAGGATGCATGGTGGATGCTGGTACTGCATATTCTCCCTCTTCCCCCCCTCAGACTGTAGAATGTGGATCCCGGTAAGGATACAAATCATTGATCATTGTCTTGCAATTGTTACACTGCCTTGTGGTGTTTAACCCATTCCTTGCTTTCATTAGCAAAAATTTTAATTGTGCCATCCTGTTCTGAGGTTTGGGGCATTAATATGTGAAATTGCCACTGTGCGATCCATCTGTGCCATCCTAGTATGACTGGGGTTATTTATACACAGAGTTGTCACTGTGCCATCTTTCTGTGAGTTTTGGGTTATTTATACATTAAATAATCTCTGTGACATCCTACTATGAGTTATTGGGCATTTATTTATGAAATAGTCTCATCCTTGTTGCCATTCTGCTTAACAGATGAGATAACTGGTGAGCCTACAGCTTTCTTTAGACAGAGGAGAAACTGCACACAGACACCATGCTTTTCTTGCTCCAAGAAGACTTTATTAACACTTCTGCATTAGCAGACAAAGATCATGTCACATGACACTGTATCAGTATCAGATTACTATGGGATCTGTATGAGAGCACACACATTAATACATATCTCAACACCCCTACTTTCTCTCATATTACAGAAAGACATACAGTCATATGAAAAAGTTTGGGAACTCCTCTTAATTCTATGGAGTTTTGTTTATTATTGGTTGAGCTTTCAAAGTAGCAACTTCCTTTTAATATAGAACATGCCTTTTAGAAACAGTAGTATTTCAGCAGTGACATAAAGTTGATTGGATTAACAGAAAATATGCAATATGCATCATGACAAAATTAGACAGGTGCATAAACTTGGCACCCCAACAGAGATATTACATCAATACTTAGTTGAGCCTCCTTTTGCAAATGTAACCTCTAAGACACCTCCTATAGCCTTTGATGAGTGTCTGGATTCTGGATGGAGGTATTTTTGACCATTCGTCCATACAAAATCTCTTCAGTTCAGTTAAATGTGATGGCTGCCGAGCATGGACAGCCTGCTTTAAATCATCTCTTAGATTTTCGATGATATTCAAGTCGGGGGACTGTGATGGCCATTCCAGAATATTGTACTTCTTCCTTCATAAATGCCTTTGTACATTTTGAAGTGTGTTTAGGGTCATTGTCTTGTTGGAATATCCAACCCATGCTTAACTTCAACTTTGTGACTGATGCTTCAACATTATATTGAAGAGTTTGTTGATATTGGGTTGAAATCATCCGACCCTCGACCTTAACAAAGGCCCCAGTCCCTGCACTAGACACACAGCCCCACAGCATGATGGGACCTCCACTAAATTTGACAGTAGGTAGCAAGTATTTTTCTTGGAATACATGTTCCGCCATCAAAGCGCTTTTAGTTATGACCAAATACCTAAATTTTTGTCTCGTTAGTCCAAAGCTCTTTGTTCCAAATTGACTGTGGCTTGTCTAAAGCTGGCCATAGACACAACGATCCGATCGTACAAATCGTGGATTCATACAATTTTTGAGACCGTGTGTGTAGAGTCCGGACATTTTTCGTCCGGCGGTCATTTGGTCGATCGTACAGGTTAGAAAATTTCTGTCGGCTGCCAATAATATCTCTGCATGTATTGCCGATCGTATGATTTTCAGTGGGAGACTGTCACTAGCTTTGTCAGACATAACTATCGTACGATTGCTGTCAGAGGTAGTACATTGGCTAATCTGTTCTTTTACTACTTTATTTGATCAGAATGGTAAGACTTTGATCTTTATGGTTAGTGGAGGGTCGGGAGATGGGAAAGTCCGATCGTACGTTGATTCGTACAATCGGATCTTTGTGTCTATGGCCATCTTAAATGAGCATTTTGCATACAACAAGCGACTCTGTTTGTGGCGTAAGTGTAGAAAGGGCTTCTTTCTCATCACTCTGCCATACAGATGTTCTTTGTGCAAATTGCACTGAAATGTAGAACGATATACAGATACACCATCTGCATCAAGATGTTCTTGCAGGTCTTTGGAGGTGATCTTTGGGTGGTCTGTAACCATTCTCACAATCCTCTGCATATGACCCTCCTGTATTTATCCACAAGAAGAACTACTGAATGCCTGCTGGCTATTATCTAAACCTGTGATGTTAACATTGCCATGCTACAATAAAAAGCTGCATTCCCTATATGGGTTGTGTTATGTGAGTCCTGCATTATGCCCACATCTTCTCGTGGCAAGGTGTTGTGACACCTGTGTTTTACAACAACTGTGCCTGTGGCCTTCCATTTCCTAATTACATTCCTTACAGTTGAAACTGAAAATTTAAACCTATGCTTTTTTGTAGCCTTCCCCTAAACCATGATACTGAACAATCTTTGTTTTCAGATCTTTTGAGAGTTTCTTTGAGGACTCTTCAGAGGAGAGTCAAACAGAAGCACAACTTGCAACTGGCCAACTTAAATACCTTTTCTCATGATTGGACATACCTGCCTATGAAGTTCAAGGCTTAACAAGCTAATCCAACCAATTTGGTGTGGCCAGTGATCAGTATTGAGCAGTTACATGCATTCAAATTAGCAAAATTACAAGGGTACCCAAATTTTTGCACAGACAGTTTTTCACGTTTGATTTAATTGCATACAATTGTTGAAAGTGGAGTAAATTATTATGCAGGCTGAGAGGGGTTCCCAAACTTTTTCATATGACTGTATTTAGCATAAATGTACAGTACATTGGTTTAAACTCCAATTATGGAATGTACACATTCTCCCAGTTTAAACTTTGTTACTGGCTTAGTCATAACATCTGCTACCATTTTGTTTGTGGAACAATACTCAAGAGTTATCTATTCCTCGCTTAGTACAGACATATAAAAATGGTATTTGATATGTTTGACAGCAAACCGTGTTCTTTGCGAGAGCTATGGTACCTTGATTATCTTCACAAATGTTTACTGTCTCATATTGACATTCACTGTCCATTTCTTTGAGTAACTGCACAAGGTATAAAATCTCCTGTGTGGTAACAGCCAGTGCCATATATTCAACTTTACAGGAAGACCGTGGATTGTTTCTTTGTCTTCCAAGAAATCAGTGCACCATCTGTAGACTTAAACAATATCCTGTTGTGCTTCATTTAGGTCTGAGGCCCAACTAGCATCACTATATGTCTTAAATTTTAAGTTCTCCTTACATTTTCTGTAGCTTAACTCAAAATCAATATATCATATGTTTAGCAATAGTCCAATGTTGTTCATTTGACTCTGAAAAGTGTTTAGACAGTATACTTATCACTTAGCTCAAATCTAGTCTTGTACATGTCATCATGTAAATTAACTGCCACTGCCTACTACCTCCCGATACCATTTAGTATCTGTAGGATCACTGTTGTCAGCAAACTCCAGTTTTTGCTCGCAAGGAGTCAATCTCGGTTTAAAACCTGCGTTAATTTTTATTACATAGATCCATCTACCCAACACTGCATTTTTACAATGTGGTAGCGTGGTCAGTGTGAACGTATCATTCTCTGTTAGTGAATCTATTTAATCTTTCATTGCATTAAAGGGAACCTGTCACCTAAAAAAAATATTCCAAATCCTATTTTATCACATTAGTCAAGCAAAATGAACTTTAATTTAATTTATACATTATTTTAATCTTGTTTCCTTCAGTCTGGCACTTATAATAATTATATTATTATAGCAAGCAGGCAGGAGCCATTTTGTGGACACTGTTATTAAGGCAAGTCTTGCATCATCTTAAACTCTTGTTTGTACACCAGAATGAGGGACCTGATGTCCATCCCAATGCACTGGTTACACAATTAAATGGTAAATAGAACAGGGGAATGTGAGGAGTGCAGTGACATCTAGGAAGTGATGAATGAAAAGTGAAAGTAATTGCCTGTCCCGCCTCTATACCTAAGGCATAGAGGAGGGGCAGACAATATTTGATTGACAGCATGAGATTTGAAATGTGTTTAAAACATCTATGAATGCTTTAATAATAAATAGAGTTTGGATTTCATGTTTAATTTGAAAAGGATTTTATTATACAGATTTTTATGTCTGGGTGACAGGTCTACTTTAAATTATATAAGTGACTGGTGTGAATCTATAGCTTCTCCATAAGTTTGTGGTACATCATGTGCTCTGCAACAGTAGTCAATGTTTGTCAGTATCTGATCATTACAGTCTGACTTTAGTACATAGTCATCTAAGTACTGAGGGGCTTTTCTGTCCCTTTGGGGGTATTTTGTACAATGGATATCCTGTATTTGGCCATTATCATTGCCCTCTGCGCTCTCAACTTCAGGTACTGGGACCTCCCATGGGTTTAATTTAGGGTGTACACACCTTTCCCTATAAATGTTATCATTAGCATCTAACACATCAGTTTGAGTTTGTCTCTCAGTCACACTCTTTGTAATGAACTTTACTAGCCTGTGTTTAAATATCTTTCCAGTGCTTGGGTAATACACAAGTTATGAGGGACTATTTTTGTCATATCCTACAAAGATTTCCTTTTTATATTTTAAATCTAGTTTCTGTTATACTGGTATGCAAAGCATCCTGACCCAAAAGTTTTCATCTTTGATAGCTTAGGCTTTCTCCAAGTTAGCATGTAGTATGGAGTTTGCCTTAAACAATTGTTAAAACACTTGTTGCAATTGTTGTCATTACTGCATATGTCCATAACTCTTTTGGAAATTTACTCACAAGTAACATACAACTTGCCATCTCAAATAGTGTTCTCCAATTTCTCTCAGCAGTCCAATTTTGATAGGGTGAGTAAGGTGCTGAGGTCTTATGCTTTTCTTACCAAACAGTGACTGAAAGTTCTTTGCGATAAATTCTGTGCCATTATCAGACCGTATAAGTTTGATAGTCCCAAAGGGGGCAGTATCAGCAATGAACTTTTCTGTGGCTAATACTGTATCACTCTTATTTTTCAGAAAGTATACAAATACTGCACCAGAGTAATCATCAGTAAATGCTATGGCATATCTAAAACCTTTAAAAATACTTTGCTATTGGCTCTATAGGGCCTGCTAAATCAGTGTGTACTAGTTCAATTGATTGTTTGGCACGGGTGTCAGACTCTCTTTTTCTGTTCTGAACAAATTTACCCTGTGTACAAATTTTACCATTTAGGTTAAACTTATCAACCTTACCCTTAATCTTCATTCCATCAAGTACACTTTGTAGTTTTAAAAGATCATCATAATTACAGTGGCCAAGGATTTCATTCCAGGTTTGAATATCATAGCAACCATGACAACTGTCACCAGTCTCATCAAAAGTGTTCAGATAATAAAGTCGATTATATATATTGATGGTGAATTAGGTAACGTTCTTATGAATCAGTTCACTCCCATCTTGCCGAAAATTTAACAGTTGTGCCATTGCTTGTTGCTGCTTTAACAGAGAAAATGTCCTGTGGATATGTGGGGATATACAGTGCATTTATTAATGTTGTTTTTACTCTGTTCCCTTAGCTGTCAGTAGGCACACTTCTGCGTCACCTCTTCACAGCGCTACACCAAAAATCTTTTTACCATCTGCCAACTCCATGTAGTGGTTCTCTGGCTTTAATGTCTCATCAAATTTTTTAAACGTTTAAATTTTTGTATTTATTTGTGATGTTGCTCCTGTATCCACCATTAGTCCCTTTGCTGTTAAACTGTTTGACTGCCTTTCACTTATTTTGAAGGCAGATGTTTGCTCTGTGTCATCGGCTGCTTGCTTCACATTGTCCCACTCCTTGCGTCTGCAAAATGCCTCTTTATGTGGGATGACTAGTAGCTCACGTGAGCCTGCAGCTTTCTTTAAACAGAGGAGAAACTGCACACAGATTCACTAAGAGCCGAATTAGCGCTAGTGTCCGCTTCGCTCACATCGGTACACTTTGCCAGACGTAGATTCGCCAGGACAACGCTAATTCAGTAAAATCCAAAGTTGCGTCCAGGGCGCAGAACGCTGGCGAAGTAGCGCTAGCATTACCGCGGCAAGCGAAGCATAGTTGCGCTAGCGTTGGTTAATTTGCATACGGTGGGAAGTTCTGGGGCATTTATACGTGAAATTGCCACTGTGTGATCCTCTGTGCCCTCCTGCTATGAGTTCTGGGGGTATTTATACATGGATTTGTCACTGTGCCATCTTGCTGTGAGTTTTGGGGTATTTTTACATTAAATAGTCTCTGTGCCATCCTACTATGAGTTCTGGAGCATTTATACATGAAATTGTCTCTGTGCCATCCTATTATGAGTTTTGGGGCATTAATACATGAAATTGCCTCTGTGCCATCCTACTATGAGGTCTTGGGTATTTATATATGAAATAATCTCTGTGCCATCTTGCTGTGAGTTGTGGTGTATTTATACATTACATAGTCTCTGTGCCATCCTACTGTGGCTCTGGGGCATTTATACATGAAATTGCGACTGTGTGATCACTCTGTGCCATCTGCTATGAGTTCTGGGTGTATTAGTACATGATATTGCCACTGTGTCATCCTGCTGTATACAGAAATTACAGGGTTAAAGATCTTAGTACAAAGTTGACACAGAGACTGATCTGTTTGCATCTTGGTGTCAGGAAGGAATTTTTGAACTTGGGGTTCACTAGCAAATTCAGTCAAAACAAAATAGAATTTTTGGATGTGATGTTGTCGGTAGAAGGTAACTCGATAAATACAAGCATTTTTCGTAAACCATGTAGTGGTAACACACTTCTGCATGCTTCGTCCTGCCACCCTAAGAGGCTAATAGAGGGAATACCTGTGGGGCAATTCCTAAGGCTCCGGAGGAACTGTTCCACGGAAAAAGATTTTGGCTGCCAGGCACGGGATATGCAGAAGAGATTTCTGGAGAGGGTTATAAGCAAAAAACTATATAGAAAGCGTTTCAAAGAGAAAAAGGGAATGATAGAAGGGATTTACTTAAAGAAGGAAGAACTAAAAACAAAAGACAGGAATGGTCTGGGAAAGTGGCTTTAACCACGAGGTATAGCAAACAATTCTTTGAAATCTCTAGAATTGTAAGGCAGTGCTTACCCATTCTCTATGGTGATGAGCACTTTTTCAAGGTGCTGAGCTTGGGAAAAAATATTATTCCAAAACGGGCTCACACCTTGAAAGACGTGCTGTCGCCTAGTCACTTTAAAACAAATTGTCAGAAGCAGGATTTGGGACCACTCACATCGGTAGGTAACTATAGGTGTGGGAGTCGCAGGTGTATAACCTGTAAATGTATGAAGATATCCAAGAAATTCAAGTCAACAGTAACAGGTAAAGAATTTGACATTAAAGGATACATAAATTGCAACACCAGATTTGTGATCTACAGTACTTGATCACATGTTCGAAGTGTCAGAAGCAATATGTGGGGTGCACAAGCAGGAAACTGAAGGAAAGGGCAAGAGAGCATATGAGTCAGATTAGAAATCCCAGAGCAGCAGAAAAAAGTAACATCACTAGACATTTTAAAGCTTGTAATGGAGGGGACATAGACTGCTTTTCCATTCAAGGGATAGAAAGAGTGAGATTAGGGGTGTGGGGAGGAGATCAATTAAGTCTTCTAGAAAGGAGAGAAGTGTTCTAGATTTTTCATCTAGGTACATGTCAACCATCAGGACTCAATCATGAACTTGATGTGACCTGCTATGCCTACATATGCAAAAATAGAGATCTGTTAGAAAAGTGGGGAACACCTGAAGAATGGTTAATAGAATAAAAACAGTTTATCAGAGAAGAGGTAACAGAAAGAATTAGTGATGGCTTTTAATGTTTATAATATAAATATATTTATGGTATTGGCTATTTGTGCAAAGCATTTATGATATTGGTTATTTATACAACAGCGATTTATATACAAATTTTACTAGTTGACCTTGAGAGATATACTTTGTTTTAATGAATTGTGCTAAACCATAATGTATTAAATTTGTTGAAATTAATATAAAACTTGAGCTGTTGGTGCACGCTGTGAATGATATTATACAAATGCCCCATAGAGGCTAAACTATGACTAGATGTAGAGCAAGTGGGGTTAACCCCCTTTGTCTCCTGATTGGTTCTTGAGAGCAATCCCCCCTTTTGATATTTGAAAATGGGAGGGATTACTAGGGTTTAAATTTTGTGTTGAACATGCTGTTGATAGAGACACCTATGACTAAGTGCCGGAGGGTACGAAATGCATAAGGTGGGCCATGTGGGGTCAGTATGTATCAAAAACTTTTTAAATTATGAATACTAATAAATAATAATTTTTACTGAAAACAAGCCACAAGGGACATATATATTTTGATATAAACAATTTTAGGTGTGACAGTACCTTTCCCAGACCAATACTTTTGTCCATAGGCAGCAGAAGATATTTTGGGCTGGGGAGGGCCAGAAAGAAAAAGACTGGCGGAGCGCATAGTGTGGTCATTCCCACTTTTTATGACCACACTTCTTTCAACGACACCTATTTTAGCATGTGCTTTCACTGAATTTTCAATATAATATTTACTATAAAAAGAAGTGGGTATTATAACCAAAACTATAAATGCTGAGATTGTAGTATCTCCCCAAGCACTGCCTCACTCCATTGTCCATTAAAAAAGCTAGCTAGTAGTTGTAGGCCTGGAGCACCATGTAACTTGTAGGAGGGAAAGCCATTCATGCTTAGTAATGTGTCAGGTGTATGGACTCCCAGTTACAAAATTATTTACTGTCACACCTAAACCTTAATTCACATTAACCAAGGGTCAGGCTCACTGGAGTCAGTACTGAATGGATCCCTGTAGATATGCATAATCAGTTAGTCAGGACAGTCATGATGGAGATTCAGACATGGAGACTGGAACATCCTTAATGGTGGACAGGGAACTCCCTGTAATTAACTGATTAATGCTAGCATAATTCAAATGGACCAATCAGGAAAGACTTCTAGAAACTTCTAGAAGCCATCCATCTCTCCTGTATATAAGTTTGGCTTTAGTAAAGCACACATACCACCTTACCACATCAGAGGGAACCCCTGTTTTGTGGATCAGACCCCCAACGGAAGAGGTGAACCTAAAGAGTTAATGGTTTCATAGATTGTCCATAAGGTGTGGTGTGGGGATAATATTTTGGTGGTTGAGCTGCTGGGTTTTATTTTAATGTGCTTGGTTAAGTTAGTGTGTATCCTTGTAGTGTGTACTAAGCATATTGGATTTGTATGACATTTTGTAAAAAATGTTTCAATTATTTTATGATTTATGTTTATGTAAAGATTTGTCCAATTAATATAAAACCATTTTTACATTTATGGTTGGTGATCTCTTTGCCACACTATACTGCAGAACTTGTGATAGTTCTTAATCTTACACTGTGGCAGAGGGAGTTGGATTAGGTAAGTAATGAGTCCCAACAGCAAAATGGCCTCAGTTAAAATAATATCACGGAATGTGAGGGGGCTGGGTGACACGATAAAGAGGCGTCTCGTCTTTGACTTTATCCGTAGACACAAGCCCCTAATAATCTTTTTACAAGAGACTCACTTAGTGGGTGGCAAAGTAAAGAAACCCTGGATAAGTTTTATGTACCATTCACTTCACTCTAGCTACTCCAGGGGCATTTCTGTATTGCTTTGCAATTGTCCCTTTGTTACTGAACGAATTCTCTCTGACAAAGAGGGGGGATTCATCCTTCTCCATGGCACATTACAGGGTAAAAAATTCACCATAGTAAATATTTATGCCCCACCACCTAAAGAGGATTTCCTTCAGGGAGTTATGGATAAATTGCTCACTCTCCCCAGTGCACCTTTCCTTTTTATGGGGGACTTTAATTCAATAGCAGACTCTAACCTCGATAAACTACACCCCCCAAGAACGTCCACAGCTTTTTTTAATAAATGGACTTCCACGTTTAATCTAATTGACCTATGGAGAGTCCGTAACCCAGGGATTAAACAGCTCACTTGCTACTCTCAAGGGTATAATACCATGTCAAGAGTAGGCCTGGCACTGGGATGTATGGAGGTTAACAAATGGGTTAAAAGCATGGAAATACTTACCAGAGGCATATCAGATCACTCCCCACTCCTACTCCTACTATCTTCCGCACCTGCGGATAGAATCTGGAGGCTAAGCCCTTTTTGAGCCAAACATGCTGATGTACAGGAAAATATACAAAACAGTATAAAGAACTTCTGGGATACAAATGGGTAAGTCTGTCCTATTAATCTCACCTGGCATGCATTTAAAACATACATAAGGGGAGAATTTAGTAGCAATATAACAGCAATAACAAAAAATCAACAAGTTGACATGTCTCAAAAAACTCAAAAGGTACAGGATCTGGAGGCAGAGTATGTAAACTCCCAAACAGTTCAGACTCTTCAGGCCTGGCAACACGGCCAAAGAGAACTAACACTGGCTCAAACAGAACTTACAAAAAAAAACATTCTATACCAACAAGCTAATATATTCGAACATGGCGATAAGAATGGGAAACTGCTGGCAATTTTATCAAAAGATAAAACAGCAGACACAACAATACCAGCAGTAAAGCTATTAGATGGTGAAATGGTGTCTGCCCCAGCAAAAGTAAACCAGCTGTTTGCAAATTATTATTCCGAACTCTGCCTCTCCAAAATAGATGTCTCTCCTACAGAGATAAAATACTATTTACAAGACACAGATATATTTGAACTAGAGAATCGATGCACTTTGGAATTAGGGCAAGTTATAACCCAAGCAGAAGTAGAGTCGGCAATAGCAACTTTCCGAAGTGGGAAAACACCAGGAATAGATGGCCTACCCATAGAGTGGTATAAGCAGAATGTAAAACTACTGGCGCCCATTCTCACACAACTGTACAATGGGTAATAGAGGACAAGCCCCTGCCACCTTCTATGAGGGAGGCCCTAATAATTCTGATCCCAAAACAAGGGAAAGACCCACTTGATTGTTCCTCATACAGGCCGATCTCACTCATTAACGTAGATGCTAAAATACTGCCGAAAGTACTGGCTATGAGGTTAGCATCCCACTTGTCCAATATCATTTCCCTGGACCAAACTGGCTTTATGCGTGGACGTACCACGGACATAAATATAAGGAGGCTATATACTAACATTGCCACGTCACATGACAACCCAGGGACAAGGATAGTGGCCTCACTGGATGTCACGGTACTCACTGTTAGTTGGAACTTTTAGACGAAGAGAAGCCTCTCCTACACCTCCCACAATGAGGCAGACCCTGAGGGTTGGAACAGGACTGGTCACGTGGAGGAGTGGTAGAAGTGCTGTAACAGGAACACTTCCAGAAATCGAGGTACAGAATCGTCAGGCAAGGCAGAGTCAGGAATAGGCCGAGGTCGGAAGGCAGGCAGCGTAGAATCAATAACCGGAGACAGGCAGAAGTCAGCAGAGGAGATTAGAAGCAGGAAAATCCGAATAACAGGCAGGGGTCAACAACGAAATATCAGGCAGTAATAAGGCTTAGCGTCACACTAGTAGGCAATGATCACTTCGCAAGGAAGTGCAGGCCTCGGCGTCCTTTTAAGCGCATTGCGCATGCGCCGAAACCGACGCGCGCGCACCGCGACCGACGCAACGCGCACGCAGACGCACGCGCCGCGACGGACGCACGCACGCACGAACGGCTCCAGCGCGACCACAGCGGGGACGACCGCGGCTGCCAGGTCCTAGTGCCTTACAGTGCCCCCCCCCGAGGCGCGCACTCCGGGCGCCCTTCGGACCAGGTTTATCAGGATGAGTCTTATGAAAATGTTTCAACAGTCTTGGTGCATGGATATTTTTAACAGGCTCCCAGGAATTATCTTCTGGAGAATAACCTTTCCAACTGACCAGATACTGCAAACGGTTCCTCCAAATTCTGGAGTCCAAAATCTCCTGTACCTCAAACTCCTCGGTATCTTGGACCTGTACCGGCTGCGGAGGTGGATGATAACGGCCATGAAAAACGTTGGGAACCACTGGTTTCAAGAGTGCAGAGTGAAATACCGGATGTATTCGTAAAGAGTTTGGGAGTTTAAGCTTAAAAGTAACCGGATTAACTTGCTGAATAATCGGAAAAGGACCCAAAAATCTAGGTGCCAATTTCTTAGATGGAGCAGTTAGTCTGATGAACCGAGTAGAAAGCCACACCAGGTCTCCAATCTTAAATTCAGGATCCTCACCTCTTTTACGATCCGAAAAAACTTTAAAATTGTTTTGAGCTTGCAGGATAGTTTGGTGAAGAGTCTTGAAATTGTTGGTCAAAAAAGAGATACGATTATGGACAGCAGGAACAGCAATCTCCCTAGGCAAATCAGGTAACAGATTGGGATGAAAACCAAAATTAGAAAAAAAAGGAGACTGACTAGTAGAAGAATGTAATGAGTTATTGTAGGAAAACTCTGCTAAAGGCAGAAGCAAGGCCCAGTTATCTTGCAAGTAGGTAGTAAAGCAGCGAATATATTGTTCTACTGTCTGGTTTGTTCTTTCTGTTTGACCATTGGTCTGTGGATGATAAGCGGTAGATAGGGATAAATTGATGTTCAAAGAATGACACAACGCTCTCCAAAATTTGGAAGTAAACTGTGATCCTCTATCAGAAATGATCTCACGAGGAAGTCCGTGCAGCCGAAAAATGTCTCTGATGAAAACCTCGGCTGTAGTAGCGGCAGATGGAAGACTGGGTAACGGAGAAAAATGAGCCATCTTTGTAAATCTATCTACTACCACAAAAATAGTATTCATACCCGAAGATCTTGGTAAATCCACAATGAAGTCCATAGAAATAGATTCCCATGGGCAATCTGGAACCGGTAGAGGTTTGAGCAGACCCATAGGACAAGCATGGTAATCCTTACATCTGGCACAGACCAAACAAGATTTTACATATGCAGCACAGTCTTTAACCATGTTAGGCCAATAAAAAAAACGTATAGCTAAGTCTGTGGTTTTGCGAATTCCAAAATGACCAGCCGTAGGATTGTCATGAGCAAATTTCAACACCTCCAGTTGGGCTGCTTGTGGAACAAATATTTTATTCTTATGGATCAGAAACCCATGAAGAGATTGAAAACTTGACTTCTCCAAAGGCACCTCTCGTGAGGCTAGTTTGATATTTGACAATAATTCTGTCTGAAGAAGCAAAAAATTAGAAGATTTAAGAATGAGTCCATCTGAAACATTCTCAGTGGGAGAATTCAAAAAAATACGTGAAAGCGCATCCGCCTTACCGTTCTTACAACCGGGCCTGAACGTGATATGAAAATTAAAGCGTGAAAAAAAACAAAGCCCAGCGAGCCTGGCGTGGCTTTAATCTCTTTGCAGATTTCAAATACTCGAGGTTTCTATGATCAGAATAGATTAGAATGGGATGTAATGCCCCCTCCAATAAGTGTCTCCACTCCTCAAAAGCCGCCTTAATTGCCAGAAGTTCACGGTCACTCACGTCATAATTCCGTTCAGACCTAGAGAGTTTTTTTAGAAAAAAAAGCCACAGGATGAAGTTGACCAGAGGGGGTTTGTCTCTGAGAAAGGACTGCGCCAACGGCCACTTCTGACGCGTCGACCTCTAAAATATAGGGTTTAGTAGAGTCCGAATGAACAAGTATGGGCGCAGAAGTGAACCGATCCTTTAGTTCATCAAAAGCAGTTTGTGCTTCAGGAGACCAAAAAAAATTATTTACAGAACTAGTAAGAGAAGTTATAGGAGCAATTATACGTGAGAAGTCTTTGATAAATTTTCGATAAAAATTAGCGAAACCAATAAATCTCTGTACTGCTCTTCTATTGGTTGGAACCGGCCAGTTGAGAATGGCTGAGATCTTTTGGGTATCCATGGTAAGCCCCCCTGTAGAAATTATGAACCCCAAGAATTCAATGGAGGACTTCTCAAATTCACATTTGTCAAGTTTAGCGTAAAGTCCATGATCACGAAGTCTAGCCAGAGTTCTCCTCACATGTAGACGATGTTCCTCAAGCGAAGAAGAGAAAATTAAAATGTCATCTAAATAGACCACAAGAAAAATGTCGAGGTAGTCACGGAAGATGTCATTTACGAGATGCTGAAAAGTGGCGGGGGCGTTGCACAGGCCAAATGGCATTACGGTGTACTCGAAATGACCATAACGAGACCTGAAAGCGGTTTTCCACTCATCCCCTTTGCGAATACGGACTAGGTTATAGGCTCCCCTGAGATCCAGTTTAGTGAAGATACTGGCTTTACAAAGTCTTTGAAAGAGTTCAGGAATGAGGGGAAGAGGATATCGGTTCTTGATGGTTAATTTGTTGAGCTCACGATAATCTATACAAGGTCTAAGTGAACCATCCTTCTTCTGAACAAAGAATATCCCCGCCCCAGCTGGAGATGTTGAAGGACGAATAAATCCTTTTTCTAGATTTTCATCAATATAATTCTTAAGGACCTTTAATTCAGGCTCAGATAGCGGATAGATACGGCCAAAAGGGATATGAGCTCCGGGCAACAACTCAATTGGGCAATCATATACCCTATGTGGGGGCAAAGACTGTGCAGCACGTTCATCGAAGACATCAAGGAAGTCTTTATAAGGTTCAGGAACCAAACTTGGCCCAGAAGAAATGCAGAGAGTATCGGCGATGATTTGTGGGAAGTCAATCTCATTGGTAGCCCAGTTGATTGAAGGATTACAAGTCTGTAACCAGGAATACCCCAAAATTAGAGGATAGATGGGAGAAGAAACAATATTAAAGGACACCAATTCTTGATAATGCTGAGTCTTTATTGATACAGGAATGGATTCCAATCTTACAGGGCCCGAGGAGATAGGGGACCCATCAGCAGTTCTAATAAGGAAGGGCTCTTTAACAGACACAAGGGGAATATTATGTAACTTAGCAAAGTTCTTGTCCATAAAGTTGTTACAGGCTCCTGAATCGATGAGAATTGGGACCTCAAGATGTCTTCCTGGGAGCTGTAATAGAAAAAGTGGAGTTAACAAAGACTGTTCCCCCGAAACTGTAGTACTAATGAATACAGATCTATCAGTCTTACTGGCAGGTCGAATGGGACAAGAGCGAAGTAGGTGCCCCTTCTCTCCACAATACAAGCAAAGGTTGAGTCTCCTTCTACGATCCCGTTCCTCTTGAGAGAGAGCAGACCTGAGCAGGCCCAACTGCATAGGCTCTGACTCCCCCTGAGTAGCTGCTGGAATCAATGAGGGGTGTGGTGTGAGAGGGGCTTTAGGGAGCATCCAAGTAGGACCGAAGGCACCAGACCTCTCGAGACGTCTTTCAATGAGACGGCGGTCAATTTGAATAATCAAGTCAATTAATTCCTCCAAAGTTCCGGGAACTCCAACTCTAGCCAATTCGTCCTTAAGGTTGTCATTAAGACCAATGCGGAGTTGGTGTCTTAAGGCTCGATCATTCCACATGGAGTCTGTCGTATATTTACGGAACTCGGCGATGTATTCCTCGGCAGGTCGTCGGCCTTGCCGTAGCCCCCTGAGTGCTGCTTCCGCTGAGGCTGTGCGCTGAGGATCGTCATAAAGCGTAGTCATCATCTGAAAGAAAGCTTGAGAATCATGGAGCAAGGAACTATTCTGGTCAATCAAACGATGCCCCCAGGTCTGTGGTTCACCATCCAATAGTGAAATAACAATGCCAACCTTTGTTTGTTCAGTAGCATAAGTCCGAGGTTGGAGAGTGAACAGCAATTTACAATGGTGAACAAATGCTTGAAATTTGGCTCTGTCGCCTGAAAAGCGTTCAGGTAACGGAACTTTAGGTTCAGGGGAATGTCCATGAGCAACGACTCCAGGAAGTAAATCGGACGAACCCCGACTTGTTGATGGTCCAGGCTGCGAAGGGTCAGAGGAAGTGGCACCACTCTGGATCTGAGATTGGATCTGAAGATAGCCACCTTGCAGATCTCGGACAGCTTGGGTTAATGTGGAGATTTGAGTGACTAGGACATCAAAAGGAGAGGATTCCTCCGTAGGTTCCATGCTGGCGAAGTGATACTGTCACGGTACTCACTGTTAGTTGGAACTTTTAGACGAAGAGAAGCCTCTCCTACACCTCCCACAATGAGGCAGACCCTGAGGGTTGGAACAGGACTGGTCACGTGGAGGAGTGGTAGAAGTGCTGTAACAGGAACACTTCCAGAAATCGAGGTACAGAATCGTCAGGCAAGGCAGAGTCAGGAATAGGCCGAGGTCGGAAGGCAGGCAGCGTAGAATCAATAACCGGAGACAGGCAGAAGTCAGCAGAGGAGATTAGAAGCAGGAAAATCCGAATAACAGGCAGGGGTCAACAACGAAATATCAGGCAGTAATAAGGCTTAGCGTCACACTAGTAGGCAATGATCACTTCGCAAGGAAGTGCAGGCCTCGGCGTCCTTTTAAGCGCATTGCGCATGCGCCGAAACCGACGTGCGCGCACCGCGACCGACGCAATGCGCACGCAGACGCACGCGCCGCGACGGACGCACGCACGCACGAACGGCTCCAGCGCGACCACAGCGGGGACGACCGCGGCTGCCAGGTCCTAGTGCCTTACAGTGGATAACGAAAAGGCATTCTATTCAGTGGAATGGGAATACCTCTGGGCTACCATGTATAGGGTGGGGATACATCCATCATTTGTTAAGTGGGTCAAAGCTCTGTACTATCTCCCTGTACCTAGGATCGGAACCAACACAAACCTATCAGGCACTTTCATGGTCACTAGAGGCACAAGACAGTATATAAATATGAGCAGGTGCCTGGGAGCTGCCTGGGACATAATTATTTAATTACTCAATTTTAACTCCAAATCCTATTTTATCATGTTAGTCAAGCAAAATAATCTTTATTTATATTATATAATTTATTTAAATATTGTTTCCTTCAGCCTGTGAATTCATAATTATAGCAAGCAGGCAGCTGCCATTGTGTGAACACTGTTATTAATACAAGCCTTGCATTATCTCAAAATCTTATTTCTGTGCTAGAAAGGGGGACCTTATGGCAATCCCCATTCACAGGCTACATAATTGGATGGTAAGTAGGGAGGGGGAATGTAAGGAGTGCACTGACATCTAGGAAGTGCTGAATGCAAAGTGAAAGTAATTTCCTGCCCCACCTCTATGCCTAAGGCATAGAGGAGGGACAGGCAATATATGATTGACAGCTGAGTTTTTAAATGAGTTTACAACAGGTATGGATGTTTTAATAAAATAAAAAATTGGATTTCATGTTCAATTTGAAAAGGACTTTAATTATACAGGTTTTTAAGTCTGGGTCACAGGTCCACTTTAAGGTTTTCCCTCATTTTTACATTGTTGTTTTGTGGTCCCACCTATATATTATGCATAATACATTTCCCTGATTTTACATTTTCCTGGATTTTACACCATTTTTTCTGGTGCCCCGAAAAACATAAAATAGGGGTTCTACTGTAGTTTGCTTTTGAGCCTTACCACACAGGTCAGTTTAAAAACCAAGCTAACTAAACAGATTAGTCCCATATGGCCTACCGGCAAGTCACTGATGAAAAAAATATTTTGCACAGAATATCTATTTACCCAGTTTCATTTTTACACAGAAACCAAAACAGTTTATTTAATTAAAGAAACAAAGAAATTAAAATGAAAGATGAATTATAAAAAAGGATGTATTGATTTGAATGTTGCAAACCAGGATAGTGAAGGGTCCCAGTTAAAGGAACAGGTAAAGTTGTTGTACCGTGTTAGCCAGTAAAAATGTTACAGGGCAACCCTTTTGAAATAAAAAATAAAGTGGTATAAAGGTGATACCTTTATTGGCTAACTAAGATAAACATAGTAAGCTTTCAGAACATTTTAGTTCCCTTTTCAAGCTAATTACAATGAAGCTGTGGTGTTCTCTGGTATATCTATATCTATGTGTGTGTGTGTGTATATATATATATATATATATACAACATTCAGCTCATACAGATGAAGCCACTTGGATTTGTGAGTTAAATGCGTCATGACTCAGAGTTAATTGAAGAAACTATGTTATCTAAAGTTATCTTAACTCATTTAATGCATTTAACCTTTTCATTAGCATACCAAAGCACCATTGTTCACA
Organism: Xenopus laevis; assembly: GCF_017654675.1. Classification (NCBI taxonomy): domain Eukaryota; kingdom Metazoa; phylum Chordata; class Amphibia; order Anura; family Pipidae; genus Xenopus; species Xenopus laevis. Next base: position 26,202,649 of record NC_054388.1, on the reverse strand, counting down.
ATGGTGAATGCTTTAATTAGATGGGATGTTGTGTCACAGTTTTCTGTGTTAAATGAGATAAATGGGATATCTGTGTTTAGTTATTCTGTGTCAAACAGACCAACCAAAGTGGCTGCATCTGTAGGTCAAACAAAAAGGAATATCATTCTGTGTCTAAGAAGAAGAACATTTGTGGTGGCCATGGATGCTGTACTCCTCTAATGTGTCCGGAATTAGTATTTTGTCTGCAATCAGGATGGTGAGCAGGTTTTACATTGTTTTTTGCCACAGGGGTTTGTTCCATTTTTGGTGGGATGCAATGAGGCACTTCTTGTTATTATTGTATTTCATCATCTGTCTTTTTTCAACCCAGTTTAACTATGTAACTATGTAACTATGTACAGCCAGGCTTTATGATATAATCGCATATGTTTTAACACAGCTGAAAGGAATCACCGCCTCAAAAAACTCAAAGCAGACTGGGCTACAACACCATGATTGCAGATCAGTACATTCATGCAGCCACCAGGATTCCCAGAAATCAACTTCTACAGTATAAACAAAAGCCTGAAATAAATTGTGTTCCCCTAGTGGTCACATACAATCCACAACTAAGGACCATCAGAAAAACTTGCCAATTGTACTAGTGCAGGAATAATGGTTTAATTACTTTAAAAACTTTACTTTTTTGTGTTATTGTTCCTTTAATGGATCCATTATACTGGTGTAGCACTCTACACCTGCTCCAGTTAGACCAAAGGTAGTTCTCCTTTAGATGTGTCTTTTTTCAGTTTCACATACTATGTTTTATTTTATATGGCTTATAAAAATTTACACTGGACATATCTGTGTCTTGAATACAGAAGAAATCATTTGGCCAAAGCACTTTGTTTTTAAATTAGGCAACTTTGTGTTGCTCACTCAGAAGCTAAGCAAGAAGATTAGGTTTAAGAGGGCTGTCCAGGATGTGAAACTCAAAGGCAGGAATCATATCCATGTTGAACAAGAGTTCAATAAATCAGGGACTGGGGGGCATAAGATCATAAGAGATGTTATGCAGAAGTTATGGACACTCTGTCCAAAATTCACTTCATTCTGTCTCTGTATATACCTTTTAAATGTAGTTGTTTGGATGCAAATGCTTTTCTGCTACAAGTTACTTTCTCCATATGGCACCTGCAGGCATGGGTATTTATCAACGGTTTCTGTTTAAGAACACTAATTTGTTAATTAAGTGAAGTAGTACAGTAATTTATTATTCCCAAGAAAAAGCATGCATATCCAATCACTCACTGACTGAGCAATAAAACAAATTTGCTTTAAAACACCCAACACAGAGACATTACAATTAAACAGTTACAATAAACTCTAAGTTCACAACACATAAATCATTAACTTTTTACAAAGCATTCCTAAATTGCCCTTGTTTTACTTTTCTTCCATAATTTGCCAAAATTATACAGCAATGTTTGTTCTAAATTTCAATACTAGAGAATGAGTGCTCTGTAGCCCAGTGACTTGCATCTTATAGTATTATATATTTCATAATTCAAATTGCTTAGCCTGAAACCAAAGTACTCAAACATGAAATAAGATTTGTTATTTTGGACTTTTTTTGGGAAACAGGTTGTTTGTTTAAGTATTTAGTGTGGGCATTGGGTATTCTCTCTGAGCCTATGAGTAAATGCCCAGCCTTGGCACGAAACACATTAGGGTAAAGCATGTCCTAAATAAATATTTTTTACTTTTACATATTACTTGGGCTACTTTTTCACTAAACAGAAGGTTTCTACCATTTTTTGTTTTTGGACTAGGGGTTTTCTGGGATGTGACTACTTTGTATAACTTTCTGACTTGAACAACTATTTTTGAGCTTAATTGGACTTTCGACCATTGTCTAAAAAGTACACACCACAGCAATACTACAAATTTGGGTGTTGGGTATTTTCTAAGTTCACACATGGAGACTTATTTATCAACATTCTCATTTTAGTGGTTTTAGAGGTTTTGTGAAGTACATGAATGTCATGAAATGTATTCAAAGATCTTAATATAAAAAGTACGAGAAAAAAAAAAGCACTGGACAATCTGAAAAAAAGTATGAATACCTTTAAAACCTCAAGGTTTTCAGGCAATTCCTAAGGAGACAATAATCTAAAAAAGAAAACCTGAATCGATTAAAAACAGTTCAATAAAAACAGTGCAACTCCCATTGACTTCTAGTAGGACCTGACAACTTTTACTTGGCAAAATATTGCATTAGACATTTTTGTGGTTACAAATGTAGAGAAAGCAGAGATTTTTTTGAGATTCGTGGACAAATAGAAATTGGATTGTTAGTATGGGCTCCTTATTCTAAGAGCTTCATGACAAATATCCAAAGCAAATTGGTGGTGCAAATCCTTTCCAACCACTATACCTGTTGCTGATAGCACCATGATATGGGGCTGTTTTTCATTAGCAGAAATTAGGCATCTTGTTAAAAGAGAAGATATAGACAGAATACTGCAGGAGACCTTGTTCAGTCTGGTTAAAAATCATTTGAAAAAGAATCTTTCAGCAGAAAAATTACACAACGCCACAGTAAAGCTGGACTGGAACAGGAACAAAAAAGCCTTGATCTAAGCTAAGCTGAGGATTTGTGGCTTGAATATTGAGGGGTGCAAGCTTCAACAGCATGGAGCAAATATGCCTGGAATAATGGGTCAAAATCAGTAACCCACCAGAGTCAATACGGGGCTCAGTTGCTCTGCCCTGGGCCTTCAGCTAGTTGAGAGGAAACAACCATGTAGAGTAGAAGCAGGCATTCAGATGTAGATGTTTATGTACAAATAAAGGTAGCTTCTCAACACTTAGGGGCCTAATTATGAAGCCTCAAATTTTTTTAGTCGAGTTTTAAAGGGGAAAAAATCCAAATTTTTAGAGGAGAAAAATCTTAAAATTCTACAGCTAAAACCTAGCTGAAATCATGTAGGAGTCAATGATAGATGGTCCCTTTAACAACTAGAACATGTTTTTTGCCTTCAGTTTTCACTGTAGTTTCAGGCTGTTTGTGCTTGTTTGTGTGCCTTTGTTGTTGTGTTGAAATAACACGAAATGCATAAGGCTACCTTTATTTGTACATAAATAAGTACACTTTTCTTTTACACACCTGTTGGAGGACAGTTTATTGAGTGCCTGCTTCTACTCTACATGGTTGTCTTTTCTTGAGTCTGTCAAGAAGATTATCTCATTAGAGCCATTATGGCTGCTTCAGCTTTAACAGATACACACCAATGTGTCGGTCCCGATGACTGAATCGTGTTCCTGGGTTTCCTAGTTTCCTAAATTACTGTTTCCTGGATTTCTGACCCTCTGCTAGACCCTGATTATGATTCTTGCTGCCTGCCTATTTGAACTCTTGCCTGAACTTGACTACGCTTACGCCTGACCCCTTTGGATACTACGAACTTGGATTTTAATCCCTAAGCATCCTCCTTGGTCTGGACTGTCTGCTGGGACCTGATAGGCCCCTGACAGTATAATCAGGCCATGGACTCCACTGAGGGAGCAACGCCTGATGTCGGAAGAGCTCTCTGGGGATTGGCGTCCCGCATGGAAGCTTATGAAGCGCAGCAGGTCCGCATTGGGCAAGTCCTTGATACTCTCCTTTCTCAGATGCTATCCACCTCTTTGGTAGCAGGAAATCCTCACGTTGCATTTGGTCCTCCTTCTGTGGCCTCATAGGCCAGATGCGCCGTGCATTCCTCCACCGCCCCACTATAATGGGATCCTCAAGCCTGCAGAGGTTTCATTACTCAGTGTCTGATCCAGTTTGAGTTTCAACCCTCACAGTACTCCAGAGAACGAGCCAAGGTGGGGTATGTCCCATTTGGAGGAAACAAACAAGGGAAAGTTGTGCTCACCACTAATTTTTAAAACCATTAGGCGGGGATGCAATGAGGCTGTGACCACAAAATACATATAGACAAATACAAGAGTCCTCTGCACTCAACCCATTATCAATATATTTAAGACAGACATTTTGTGCATACCGCTACTTAGTCCCTTTGTAAAATGTATAATTAAACAATAGAGTTCTTAATGAATCAGATGAAAATTGAGCATAGGACTGCCAAGATATGGGATGACTTTGACGTAGTTGGCCAGCTTAAATATATTGCAATATATGGACAAACAATCCCTGTTTTGTTTAAAGGGTAAGGCATTTTTCAGTAGCGGTATGCACAAAATGTCTGTCTTAAATATATTGATAATGGGTTGAGTGCAGAGGACTCTTGTATTTGTCCATTTGGAGGGAAAATCACTAGAATGGGCAACACCACTTTGGGAGGAGAATTCCCCTCTGACCTTCAATGCTAAAGCCTTCCTCCAAGTCTTCCGTACTCTTTTTGACGCCCCTGGTCTTGTTTCTAACACCTCTTCCCGTCTTCTACAGATCCAGCAAGGGAACCACAGTGCCAGTGAGTACGACATTGATTTCAGAACTTTGATGGCTGAAACTAACTGGAACAACGAAGCTTATGCAGTGGTGTTCTATCAAAGCTTGTCAACTAGACTCAAAGACAACTTAGTCTCCAGGGATCATCCTGAACTATTGGAAGACCTGATTGCTCTCGCCATCAAGTAGACACCCGTCTCAGGGAGCACCAGTCCAATAAGGAGTGGAGCAAAAGATTCCTCCCTGTTCTAGCACCACTCTTTCCGAGACCCCTCCTTACTAATCCTTTTACTCCTCCTCTTGTCACTCCCTCGGAGGAACCTATGCAGATTGGTCGGATGCGTCTCTCTGGACAAGAAAAGCTCCGGAGACGTTGGGCTGGTCTATGCCTATATTGTGCCAGAAAAGCCCATTTTGCAAATCATTGTCCCCTGAAATTGGGAGGACCTCCAAGCTCAGGTAGAACTGGGGAATTTTACCTGGGTGGCATCGAGCCTGCACCCCAAAAGAACTCTCATCGATTTCTTTTGCCATTACAGATTCGGCTACCTGGACTATCAATGTATCTGCTTTTCTTGATTCCGGGGCTGCAGGAAATTTCATGGATGTAGCCTTTGCCAAGTTCCTGAGAAGTCCCCTATTCCCTCTATCTAATCTCCTGAGGGTTTTGGCAATTGATGATCAATCGCTAACTTCAAAGATAATCTCAGAGACAACTGGAGAACTTACAGTGATGGTTGGATCCCTACATTGAGAGAAACTGTCTTTTCTTTTAATAGACTGTTGCTCAGCTCCTGTAGTGTTGGGTCTACTCTGGCTCCATCTGCATAATCCTTCTATTGACTGGTCTGCCAACCAGATATCTCATTGGAGAACTGTTTACCTGCTAAGTCCATTCACCAGGTGTCCATTGCTGCAGCGGACCTTCAGTCTTTGCCCGCAGTGTACAAGGACTTTGCAGATGCCTTCTGCAAGAAGTCTGCAGAGACTCTTCCTCCTCATCGCTCTTACGATTGCCCCATCAAACTTCACCCCAGTACCATGCCCCCCAGAGGTCGGACCTACCCCTTGTCGTCTTCAGAGACTTCTGCAATGAAGGAATACATTCAAAATGTAGTGAGGATTCATTAGACCTTCATCTTCTCCTGCAAGGCCTGGGTTCTTCTTTGTGGAGAAGAAGGATGGCAGATTTCATCCATGTATAGGTTACAGGGGCCTAAATAAAATCACGCTTAAAAAACTATACCCTCTGAGCTCAATTCACTCAGAGGGGCTAAGATCTTCACTAAGTTGGATCTTCAAGGCGCTTGTAACCTCATTCACATCTGAGAGGGCGATAAATAGAAGACAGCATTCAAAACCAGAGATGGGCATTATGAGTACCTGGTATGCCCTTCAGCCTCTGCAACGCCCCTGCTCTCTCAAGAATTTGTAAATTATATCTTCAGAGATTGGCTGGGACAATCTGTAGTCGTGTATTTGGACAACATTTTTTCTATCCCGCCTGAGAGAAAATTTCTTTTTTGCCAAGCTGGAGAAGTGCATCTTCAAGATGCCTACGATTCCCTTCCTGGGTTACATTATCTCTCATGAGGGATTTGAGATGGATCCTTCTAAAGTCTTTTTCTTTGTTTTCTTAGTTCCTCCCTCTCCTAACACAACCCTGTATATAGCAAGTTGAATGGTCTATACAACTTCTTTTCCAGTTGCCTCTCACCCTATGCCAATTTATATATACTCAAGAATATTATTTAGGACTTTGAATAGTATATTTATTAAAGAAAAAAATGATAGAAAATTCACCAAAAAAACTCAGCAAGTAAACACTAGTGATGGGCGAATAAATTCTCCTGGCACAAATTCACGGTGAACTTCTGGGTTCCGCCACCAGCAAATAAATTTGCGAATCTCCCACGAAAATTAATCTACGTCAAAAATTTTTGGACGATCGTGCGACTTTTCAGATGCGAATCCAAAATTGGGTGGGTGTCAATTTTAGATTTTCTGGATTTTTTCACGTTTTGGCGAAGCAAAATGGGAGAAATTTGCCCATCACTAGTAAACACTGGAAATAGAAGTCAAGGAAAATTGTCTACAAAAACTTTATTCATTTGTTTTCCCAGTTTGTTAAAACAGTCAATCTTTTTAGCCTCATTGAAAATGAACGGAACAATGTGATTCTCACTGCCACACAACTTAGTTATCTTAGATGCACAGTATACTTTAAAAAATGTGCACCCTGACACAACTGTCTGTGCTCTAATAATCCAATAATATTAATTCCAGCAAAACTATCCAGAACCCCACAGGACTGAGCAAAAAATAACACATTTATGCTTTGTCCAAGCTGATTTAGTGCCTAACAAAGGCTTTTAATAGGGCCATTAAAATAAAAAAAAAAACATTTTCATGAGGAATGCTAGAAGTTTCTGCTGGAAATAATATTCAACTGAGCTATATTTAGCTTAGAAAAAACTCAGGCCTGCTATATCAAAGAAAGTCCTTCTGTTGCTGTATGTAAATTGCTATGTGGCTCTTTGTTGTGTTTTCATTCTACCAAGAGTTTGATGTTGTGTGTATTGCCTCTGGGAGCACAACTGGAGTTACCCTAAGGGCAGACTAATATACTACATTTTTGATTACTTATACAGGTATGGGATCACTTATCTGGAAACCCATTGTTAAGAAAGCTCCAAATTACAGACTGTCTCCAGCCTCGATTTTATCCAAATAATCCTAATTTTTAAAAAGGATTTCCTTTTTCTCTGTAATAATAAAACAGTACTTTGTACTTGATCCAAACTAAGATATAATTAATCCTTACTGGAAGCAAAACCAGTCTACTGGGTTTATTTATTGTTTACATGATTTTCTAGTCGTCAAATGTATGAAGATCCGAACAACGGAATATCTGTTTTACGGAAAACCCCAGGTCCCCAGCATTCTGGATAACAGGTCCCATACTTGTAGTCTCATTTCCTCCCCCGTCACCTTGGTTTTTACTTTTTAATATTTATTTTAATCATACATGTTTGTGGAGGGACCTATATGATTAGCTATGCTCCTATAGCTTTAAATCCCTACCTCTCCTTTATTTTAGTTACTAGGCAAAAAAGCCTATGTATCTAATTCCTAGTCATATTTACATAACCAGTAGATATTCACCAAAGGGTGTAATGACCACTTCCTGCCACACTTCCATATAATGTTTGGAAAGGGGTGGATCTTCCTCTTTGGCTCCTGGTATTCTTGCAGCTAGGTTTTCCCATTGAGCCTGGGATCACCAAGGCCCAGTAAAGCCACCGTCCTAAAGGGCTCGGTACCTTTAGAGACTGAGTTGGGGACCAGGAAACCCTGTGAACGAGTGAAGATCTTTTCATAGACTTTCTAGGAGAGTGAGATAGACAGTATTATATAGCATAAACAGTTGTGTGCTCCATCAAGGATCAAGTAGCAGGGAGTAGCTTTCCACAAGGGTTCCCTGTATGCCTTTAGTGAAGGGACCACAGTGGATAGGGTGTTAGGCTAGACTTCTTCTCCCTAACCATTCCACTGGAGGGGATCCGGACCACTTAAAGGTGTACTGCCTGGGAATTGATGTACTCTTGACTACTATACCTTATGGGAGTGACAGTCTTCATTTTGCTGCATCAACCTCCGCTATCCACTCACCACTGTGATATGCTATTACTTCATCTCCTGCGTGAGTAACCTGTGGTCACTTGCATTTTGCTTTGTACAATAAATCCACCTTTTGTTTGCATTAAAGAAACTTACTGGCTTTCAATCAATCGATTTTATGTACAGTAGCCTGTGTGTTGTAGTTGCACTACACCTTAAAGGGACAGCTTCCATTTAGCGAAGGCCCTGATCCTGTTATGTAAGTCCAATGTAACCCATGCTCATACCAATAGCTGGACACTTTAACTATCTGTGGTCTGGATAGCCCAGATTAGCGTTATTTGTAAGTATTAAATCATGTGGAAAGCTTTTTACTTAACTTACTGATTTCAGTGTGTGTGTGTGTGTGTGTGTGTTTTAATGCAAAGGGAGATTAAGACAGAAAAAAACTATCTTCAGGTACCTTTTTACATAAAGAATAGAAACAGGGAGATAATATACTACACTATAATAAAATATATTTGTTGCTCAAAGGAAAAGTAGCAACCATGACGACAATTAAATTGTAAGTTAAAGAATAAAAATTGATTATTTTATTGTTCATCTTTGAGTTAACTTTAAGGGCGTTATTTATCAAAATTCAAAATCACTATTTTCTGAAAACAACTCCGGCCAAATCAAAATCTGAATCGTACTTTTGGATTTGTTGCAAAAACGCTGTCTTTTTTGGATTTGACGCCCAAAACCTGTGACTTTTCCGCATTCGACACCCAAAACCATGAAATCTTTGGACTACTGAATGAAACTCAGCGCGGATCAGGATCTTCAAAATGTCAAAAGGGGTTATCTAACAATACCTGAAAAGTTGGGGGTGTGGCTTGATGGTTGCCTGAGTCGGAGGTGTTTTGGCTGGGCTCCTGCTTCTCTCGCCATTTGGCCTATATTCCCTAACATTTGAGACAATAGGGGGAAAAATCAAAAGACATATGTGCCTACTGCATCTCAGAAGAGCACTGCACTGAGAAAAGATAAGGAGATCGGCTAGTTCTTTGCCAAAACCCTCTGTCACCAACTCCAGAGGAGAGCGCCAAAATGGCGGATAATGAGGCCTTCCGCACAGAACTGCCCAAACAACTAGAAGAACCACAAACTTTTACCACCACATTAAATACTGCTGACCTAATGGGCTTCATTTCCTCTCTTCCACAGAAAGAGGATATATCGAGACTCCTGGCAGATATAAAGCAGGCACATAAGCCTCACACAATCAGTTAATACAAATGCTGCTAGACTTACCACACAAGCAAAACATATATTCAATTTGTGGTGGTTTAGAAGACGTGAAAAACAGAAGCTGTCGCTGTAACCTTCGCATATGCGGAGTGACGGAAGATGTGGCTAATGCAGAGTTGCGACAATTTTAACTGACCTTTAATCAACTGTTGGGACAGGACAAAGGTTCAGAAATACAAAGTGACAGACTACATAGAGTAAGTGGAAACAAGGCGAGAGATGTTTTCTGTGCTTTCCATAATTTCTCAACTAAAGAAGCCATACTCCGCAAGGTCAGGGAAATTAAAGCGGTGAGGCTAGAGGATGACACTATTGAAATATACCAAGACCTAGCATATACTACAGTGCTTCAATGGCTCATGCTACGGAATGTGGTGCAGCACACAGAGGTGGGAAAACCGGGGGGAACCAGCAGATTTAACTCCCTTCATTCTCGGCTTGGGCCTACCAAAAGTGGACAAGATTGGAGCGGGTACGTCTACCTGGGTGACCTCTTTGTAGATACAGGCCTAGAACAACAAGCTATAGCTCCATCGGATAACAGCTATGACCCCAGATTGACAACAAGAGTTAAATTCATATTTTTGTAACAAATACTTCAGCCAAAATCTTCCGTAAGCCTATTACCCGCAACACATTGCTACACACACAAAGTTCCCATCCGGCTTCGTGTTTGAATGGTATCACAGTGGGACAATTTTTACGGCTACGTCGCATATGTTCTTCCTGGGATGCCTTTAACGAACAGGCCATGCTGTTGTGGGATACGTTTGTCAAATGAGGATATAGGTTAGAAGATATAAGAACAGCATATGAGAGGGCAGTTAGAGCTGACCGTGGAAAACTTTTAGAAGTTAAAAACCTGAGCGATGCAAAGGATCGAGAGTAAGTAAGGCCCAGGGACAATCCAGTGTTCGTTTTTGCACAACATATAACCGAGATGTCTATCGAATTCAAAGTCCTTCAGGACGCAATTTTAGGTAGGATTTTGGAAGATACACCTTCCTTTGTATTTAGGAGAGGTAAAAATTTGGCAGCACATATTTCTAAAAGTTTATATACCACCAAAACACAAAGTGAGGAGAGTGCTTGGCTCAAGTACAACATTGCATTACATAATACACATTGCACAATATTATTGCAATAAACCCCTAAACACTAATATGTCTGACAGCTTAAACTTGCAACATTGTAGAACTTAGATTTTATCAAAACTAATAACAAATACCTCGAATAGGATATATAGATATATATATATATATATCTATATACTGTATATAGTAACAATTTGTGATGTTCCACAATTATGTGGATAAACTCCATTGAATGCCAAAATATGATTGTATAATGAACAATGTTATTTATTTGTAACAACTTATCAGTTGTATAAATCCCCAATGGGGTTAATGTTTTTATGGGGTGTGGCTTGTGGGGCTTATGGTGCTTTACTAATTGGTGTAGGGGGTTTGCATACCTTATGCTTCTGAGAAAGTGGCGAGACGCCACGAAACGCTTCAAGCGTGGGGTATATGTCACAGCTATGATATATATGCTTTTAATCATATTCAATAAATGAAGATTTTATGAATTCAGCTGCCGAAATGCTCCGCAACTTCTGTAATGTGTTAATATGATATTGGCCTGGACCGGGGGCGTGTTGCATGTAAGCACACAGGCTTGCTGAATCACTCGTGCAGGTGAGAGTGCTTCCATTTGTCTTTCTACATAAAATGGTGTCCAGACAATGACTCAAAGTTAAATCCAGCAATACATGAGCAGATGTTTTTGGATGAACCAAGTCATATTTAATCTCCAGTTAATAGAGTTTGGTTCAGTTTTGAAAATAGACATTGACATTTATAATATACTGTATACTCTATCTTAGGTTTCTCACTATTTGGCAATCTATACCCTGTTATAGACAAGGCACTAATTGGTATAGAAACCACCAAAGAGAATTTATGGATATTGCAATGTACTGACATTGTTAAACATGTCATAGACAAATGGTGATGTGTTTAAGCATTGTGCTCACAAGCTATACTGTAAGGCAGGGATCCCCAACTAGTAGCTCGTGAGCAACATGTTGCTCTCCAACCCCTTGGATGTTGCTCCCAGTGGCCTCAAAGCAGGTGCTTATTTTTAATTCCAGGCTTGGAGGCAAGTTTTGGCTGCATTACAACCAGGTGTACTGCCAAACAGAGCCTCAATGTAGGTTGACAATCCACATAGGGGCTACTAAATGGCCAATCACAGCCTGTATTTGGCACGCCAAGAACATTTTTCATGCTAGTGTTGCTCCCCATCTCCTTTAACTTCTGAATGTTGCTCACGGGTTCTAAAGGTTGGGGATCCCTTTAGGTATACAACTGCACTAGATACCAGTTAAAACTGTTTACTGTTTTATCTAATATATTCAGCTTTTATGACATATATTTCCCCTAAAGATAAGTTTTGAAGGTGGTGCAGGGATGCTGGGGAGCAGGGGCCCCCATACGATTTCACAAAACTTAAGGCCCACCAGCTACCCCCCCCCCCCCCATTTCTCTCACATCAATCCATCTCCTGCGAGGGTAGTGCCTTGTGCCTACATCTTGTGGTGACGTTACTTCATCCAAAACTTCTTTCCTTTCTCTCCCCATTACTACACCTACTTCTTCTCTCTCAAATTTTCTCCCAAGAATTACTATATGCCTTCCACATTAACAAAACCTAGGGATAAATGAGACACCTTCAAGATTGTTAGTATCAATGCAAATGGCTTAAATTCTCCCCAAAAATGAATTCTTTCAGCTGACAGAAAGCTAATGTAGCCTATGTGCAAAAAAAACACTTTAAAGAGGGAATAGTACCTAAATGCAACAACAAACATTACCCAAAAGTATTCACAAGCAAGCCCCAACCCTCCAAAACAAGGGGGTATCAATTGTCTTTTCACATAATTTTGGATTTATGGTAACAGATAGAATGAGTGATACATTGGGACGATTCCTTTTTCTGAAGGGTGTTTATATGGGACGCACATACACTTTTGCAAATATCTATCTTCCCAATACAGATCAAGCGCAAGAACTTACTCGAATTATTGAAGCCCTAAGACTTTTCACAGAAGGGACCTTAGTAGCAGGTGGAGACCTCATCCTGCTGGACCCTAAACTTGACTGCTCTTCTGGTAAATCTAGTATTTCCCTAAAACAATTATTAACCTGTAAACAATTATTTCACAATTGACTGACCCATGGCCTATACTATATCCCGATGAGAGAGATTACACGTTCTATTTGCATAGGCATGACGCCTATATAAGGGTAGACTACCTATTAATATCACATACTTTCCTACAGGAAGTACTAAATACCCAAATTCTAACTCGAACATGGTCGGACCATTCCATGATCGCCCTGACACTTCAGACACCCCTTCCTTCACACAAAAAGTACATTTCGTGTCTTAATGAGTCTCTACTAAAGGATGATTTAAAACCCCAAATAACAAACTATTTTGCAGAAAACGCAACTCCAGATGTGTCCTCATTGACCTGTTGGGAGGCACATAAATGTGTCATCAGTGGACACCTGATCAATCAATGAAGACGTTTCACTACTCATCCGAGCAACTTCTTGAGTTCAACTGACTGGTGTGGGAAGTTCTCGCCATATAAACTCTTCCACTAATCCAATCACAATGACACATTGTAACTCTTCAAAGAGGTGACATCTGAAGAAATTCACAGAGGTGTTGACCTCTTTGAAGAGTTACAAGATTTTACCTATACCTATATTAGATATACCATGACCTAGATGAATGAAAATCTTCATAGTCATATAGAATGGATTTAATAAATTAAATCCAGCAGTTAGAATGAAATCATAAGACAACACACTGCAACAAGGTACTCGCGGAATTAACAGAAACCAGAAAAGCCATTTCCTCACATTTTAATTTCTTTACCCAAAAAGCCATTATGGTATACAGACATATATTATATAAACATGGAGATAAATGCGTCCACCTACTCGCTAGAGTCTTGAAACATAACCAAAGCAGGAATTTCATTCCTTTCATTAAAAGGAAAAATTGAGCCATAGTACACACACCAGATCTCATAACAGAGACATTTGAATCAGACTATAAAGACCTATATCAATTGGCATACAATTCCATAGATGATAAACCCGAATATGAAATGCTCCTACACTAATTTTTACAATCTGCTTAAATAAAACAGATATCAACCATAGATACAGATTTTATGGACACTGATATTACTTTAGGTGAATTAGAATTAGCTCTTAAAGATACACCAACAGGCAAAACACAGTTTTACTACCTTTACTACCTTAAACTATCTTATACTATAAAATCTTTCAAGATAAATTACTACATAGACTAAAAACCATCCTACACAAAATAATAGACCAGGAACAGGTTGGCTTCATACCAAATAGAGAAGGCAGATACTAACAGATTAATAAATGTCATACACTGGTCCAAAAGCCATAATTTACCGCTTATGTTATTATCGACGGATGCAGAGAAGGCCTTTGACCATGTAAATTGGTCATATATGTTTGCATGTTTGCGTTACATTGGTCTGGGCCCGAAAGTTTTAAAATGGATTAGAGCATTATACGATAACCCCACAGCCGAGACAATGTTTTTGATGCTGGTTGCTGTGATTATTTTGCACTAATAAAAACTTAAAGTGAGCTACCTTACATATAATTTATTCTTTGGTACTATATGCTATCAGACTGTATGCTTCGGGGCTCTCATGGTGACAGCAAATATCCAATTTTTGTTTGTTTTACTGTGCATGGTTAGCCATGTTGGAGCACTAATAAAAAGGATGCCTATGCATTACTAGTGAATCCCGCACAACTTCCACTGTGAACCCAGCTGCTACACTTTTTTTTAAATATATTGGTCACCTTTTATATTGAAGTGAGCTTTGGTGGACAAGGCAAACTGAACTTTGCGTTTTACATTTTATGTCAAGTGAGAATGTAAGGGTGTAATAAACATTGCTGGTTTACTCAGTTCCTGATTCACAGGTCAAGAAAAACACTCCTACACCATAGTGAATAAATATAGAGAGGAAAATACATAGTAACATAATAAGTTAGGTTGAAAAAGGAAAAACATTTGCAAAAAAAACATTTGAAGCCTCTCCAACTTGCCTCAGAAGCGGAAATAATTCCTTCCTGACTCCAAAATGGCAATCGGATTTGGACCCGACATGGATCAACATGTACTATGAGCTATCTTTCATAACCCTGTATTCCCTCACTTGCTAACAAGCCATCCAACCCCTTTTTATATCTATCTAATGTATTAGCCTGTACTACTTATTCAGTGAGAGAATTCCACATCTTCACAGCTCTCACTGTAAAAAACCCCTTCCAAATATTTAATCGGAACCTCCTTTCTTCCAATCAATGGTTCAATAGAAGTGTTGGTGTTGAGGTGGGTAAGAAAAGTCATTTATAAGGTACAAAGAAGCCAATAAATCATGCAAAGAAGCAAGCAGGCAGTAAAAAAAATCGAAAATTATTTTTAAAATATGTTAATCGTAAAAAAATGAAGCAGGAAGGGGTGGGACCTTTAGTATCAGAGGGGGGTCAGCTGGTTGATGAAAACAAAATAAAAGCACAGATTCTAAACTCATATTTTTCGTCTGTCTACACAAACGAGGAACCAGTTAATGAAGGTTTCCTTCTTAATAGTCCCAATTCCAGTAATACAACTAATGATGCATGGTTCACACATGAGAAAATTCAAAAGAGACTAGAACATGTTAAAATTAATAAATGTCCGGGGCCAGATGGTATTCATCCCAGGGGACTTAGTGAGCTTAGCTCTGTGATTGCCAAACCTCTTTACTTAATTTTTCAGGATTCATTGAGGTCTGGCATAGTGCAGAGAGACTAGCGAATTGCTAATGTGATGCCTCTATTCAAAAAAGGATCCCGTTCTCAGCCTCAAAACTATAGGCCAGTTAGTCTGACGTCCATGGTAGGAAAGCTTTTCGAAAGGGTTAATAAAGGATAAGATACTGGACTTTATAGCAAATCATAATACTATGCGTTTGTGCCAGCATGGTGTTATGCGTAATAGATCTTGCCTGACTAACTTAATTTCTTTTTATGAGAAGTTAAGCAGGGACCTCAATTCTGGGATGGCAGTGGATGTGATTTACTAGACTTTGCTAAAGCATTTCATATAGTGCAACACAAAAGGTTACTGGTTAAATTAAGGAATGTTGGCCTGGAACATTATATTTACCATGTACCTGGATAGACAACTTCCTAAAAGATAGACTACAAAGAGCGGTGGTAAATGGAACATTTTCTAATTGGACCAGTGTTGTTAGTGGAGTACCACAGGGCTCTGTACTAGGTCCCTTGCTTTTCAACTTGTTTATTAATGACCTGGAGGTGGGCATTGAAAGTACTGTTTCTATTTTTGCAGATACTAAATTGTGCAGAACTATAGGTTCCATGCAGGATGCTGCCAATTTGCAGAGTGTTTTGTTTAAGTTGGTAAACTGGGCAGCAAACTGGAAAATGAGGTTCAATGTTGATAAATGCAAGGTTATGCACTTTGGCAAAAATAATATAAATGCAAGTTATACACTAAATGGCAGTGTGTTTGGAGTTTCCTTAAATGAGAAGGATATAGGGGGTTTTGTAGATAACAAGTTGTCTAATTCTGCGCAGCGTCATTCGGTGGCTACTAAAGCAAATAAAGTTTTGTCTTGCATAAAAAAGGGCATTAACTCAAGGGATGAAAACATAATTATGCATCTTTGTAGGCCCCTGGTGAGGTCTCATCTGGAGTATGCAGTGCAGTTTTGGACTCCAGTCCTTAAGAGGGATATAAATGAGCTGGAGGGAGTACAGAGATGTGCAACTAAATTGGTTAGAGGGATGGAAGACTTAAATTATGAGGGTAGACTGTCAAGGTTGTGGTTGTTTTCTCTGGAAAAAAGGCGCTTGCAAAGGGAACATGATTATACTTTACAAGTACATTAGAGGACATTATAGACAAATAGCAGGGGACGTTTTTACTCATAAAGAGGATCACCGTACCAGAGGCCACCCCTTTAGACTAGAAGAAAATAACTTTCATTTGAAGCAATGTAGGGGGTTCTTCACAGTCAGGACAGTGAGGTTGTGTAATGCACTGCCGGGTGATGTTGTGATGGCTGATTCAGTTAATGCATTTAAGAATGGCTTGGATAACTTTTTGGACAGACATAATATCAAATGCTATTCTGATACTAAGCTCTATAGTTAGTATAGGTATGGGTATATATAATTTATGTGAAAGTAGGGAGGGGTGTGTGTGTATAGATGCTGGGTTTTCATTTGGAGGGGTTGAACTTGATGGACTTTGTCTTTTATCAACCCAATTTTACTATGTAACTATGTAATCGAAATGGGTGACCTTGCGTCAGCTGTAAAAGATCTACTGGTAAATAAAGAGATTATTATATGATCCCCATATATATTTATACATAGTTATCATATCACCTCTTCTCCAGTGTGAACAACCCCAATTTGGCCAGTCTTTCCTCATAGCTAAGATTTTCCATACCCTTTACCAGCTTAGTTGTCCTTCTCTGTACCCTCACTAATTCAATAATGTGTCCTAAAGTCCTGTTTGAGCACTGGAGACCAAAACTCTACAGCATATTCTAGATGGGGCCTTACCAGTTCTCTATACAGTGGAAGAAGATTCCTGATGTGAATTAATGCCGCTTTTAAGACCTTATTTGCCCTTGATGCTGCTGACTGGCATTGCTTGCTAGAGCCAAGTTTATTATCTACAAGGACTCCAATGTTCTTTTCCATTATGGATTTGCATAGTGCAGTCCCATTAAGGGTATAAGTGGCCTGGATATTTTTACATCCCAGGTGCATGACTTTGTACATTTATCAACATTGAATCTCATTTGCCAATTAACTGCCCAGATTGCCAGTTGCAGATCCTGTTGCAAGGATGCCGCATTCTGGATGGAATTAATGGGGCTGATTAAAGAAGGAAAAACAAAATAAACCAGAAGTAACTTTTGACGGCATATTATGTTTTAGAAAAAACTGGTGTTGAGCATTGCGTGCTCTAAGGTGATTTCTGCGAGATCCCTTGAATACCATAATAGAAAATAATTCTATGGACTTACAGTTGTAGGAATTACCTACCTATGGAAGGATTATCTTTCAATTAATTGCTTTTTAAATATAACAGAATTCACAATATGTGTCTTTTTTTATATTCTAGCTCAACAAAATTCACCAAAAATCCATGAAGGTTGGTGGACATATAAGGAGGTTGTACAAGGCAGTTTTGTCCCAGGTAATATGCTATTTTATGTTCTTCTTAACAAAAATGTATTTTGGGAAATTTTCAATTTGTGTATATATGAGTATTTGTTGACTCAAGGATTAGAACAGAAGATTTAGTGCAAACATGCAGTGTTGTAGAAACCCCAAAGATTTGCTAGACTCCTGCCCCCACTGCAGAAGCTCCATGTAATTTGCGGAAAAACAAATGCTTCACCACTCCAGTTAAGTGAAAAATTATTTATTGCCTAATAAAATACACACAAAGGGTAAAGTTCTTGAGCATTTTACTTTTTACATGTGCTTTATGAGCCTATAAATCACTTTTTCATTTGCCCTGGAGTACTGCAGCACTTCAGATTACTGCTGAATTTGGAAGGGAGTAATTATTGCAACAGGAGGTATTTAAAAATGGTAATACAATGGATTTAGTCCAACATTTCCACCTGTGTACAGTGCTCTCTTTCCAATCGGGCCACACCAGCAGACCAACATGTAATCATTCAAAATAGTGTAGGATGGAGCACACAGTAGGCAGACTCTGCTGCAATAAATTTTACTCGGATCACAACATGTTTCGGATCCTTTGTCAAGTGAAATTACAAAAAACCAAAACACACCTTTTATAACACTCAGTAAAAAACTCCACCCTCAACGCATTCAATTTGTGTCAATCTTCCATACTAACGAGTAACCCCCAATTTGTATCCATCAATAATATTAAACATTAGTGTCCAGTATTCGTGTCCAAATAGTGTCCAAAAATTAGCATAGCCAATCACAATGTCCAGAATATATTTTCTGGATATTGACCCTATTAAAAAACAATATCCACTCCTTAAATCGATCAAGTGCTTCCCCACCACTTTCCATACTGTAATCTTAAAATAATACAACATTACAGTCATTTAGTGTTAGTTCAGAATATCAAAGTACTAGGTATAATACAAACAAATATATCATCTACCTATTACAAGTGTATCTCAGATGTGCACCCCAACATTTTAAACATTGTAGCATTAAAACATATTAAAACATATTGTAACATTAAAGCTTCACAATTATCTGGTGAGCATAGCTGTTACAGAATGATTAAAAACATTGTATCAATTTAGTAATACAAAATAAACTTGAAAATAACTACTACTACTACTCTAAAGTCTACCTAACCAATATGATCCATGAGCATGCAAAATTTCAAAAAAAGGGATTACCTTTACTGCAAAGCAATAGATTATGTGTTTATTAACTATTCCAGAAAGGTCATAACTTGAGAGTTTAACATTACCTTTCAGAAAAAGATAATATTTTATTCTTTTTTGATGTATTCATAGGATAAACCAAGGATATTTAATTTGTCTTTTTGATCCTTTTAAACATTTAATAAATATCTTATGTAGGTGTTTTTACATTTTGGGGTCAATGTAGGATGTTAAAAATATTAAGTTGAAATAGCTGTAAGTAAAAACTAGATGGTGTCGTTTCTGAAGAAACCACAAGATGTTGGCTTTGAAACGCAAGAGGTGTTGGGGGCAGTCGCCCCTGGTGCATAGAGAGTACACCAAGTTGGTAGAATCTGGTTTAAAACTGTGAAAATTGAAGCAGATCAAATTGTACCATTAAAATCAATCAAAAAACCTGATTGGCTGTTTTTGGCTCCATCCACTTTTAAAATTTGAATCCCAGTCCCCCTGTGACCGACTGTGCCAAGTTTGATGTCCCTGCCATTAACTGTGAAAGAATGGCAGCAACTTATATATTGACATTGATTAGCAATAGGTAACATTTGATTGGCTGTTTTAAGCTCCACCCAGTTCTCTGAATTTTAACCCCAGTCACCCAGTCATGGTCTGTACCAAGTTTGGGGCCTCTGGCTTTAAAACTGTGAGAATGGCAGTATTTGAAACTTTTACATTGAAGTCAATAGGTAAAATCTGATTGGCTGTTATTGGCTCCGCCCACTTTTCCTAAACTTTGACCACAGTCATCCAGTGAGTAATTGTGCTGAGTTTGGGACATTTGGCATTGACGCCGTAATAATAGCAGCAATTTGGCATTTTTCATTAAGGTCCATGGCTGAAATCCGATTGGCTGTTGTTGCCCCGCCCCCTTTTTTTCCTAATTCTGAACCAGAGTCACCAAGTGACTAACACTTTAAGGTTTCGGAATCATGACATTTAACATGTAAAAATGGCAGCAATTTTATGTTTTTCTATTGAAAATCAATGAATGACATTTGATTGGTTGTTGGTGGCTCCACCCACTTTTCCTAACTTTGAAGTGCAAACACCCAGTGACCACATTTGTGATATTCGAGGTCCATGACATCAATAACGTGCAAATAGCAGCAATTTTAATTTTTCCCATTTAAATCATCAAAGAAATCTTATTGGTTGTTTTTGGCTCCACCCACTTTTCCAGATTTTGATCCTGGTCCTCCGGTGACCAACTGTGCCAAGTTTGAGGACCCTCCCATGAACAATCTAAGAGCAGCAACAGTTTTAACATTTCCAATTGAAACCAATTGCTAATATTTGATTGGCTGTGGTAGACTTCGCCCACTTTTCCAAATTTGAACCCCAGTGACCCAAGGTGCCAAGTTTTGGGTCTCTGGCTTTAACACTGTAGGAATGACAGTGTATGACATTTTCTCATTGAAGTCAATAGGGAAAATCTGATTGGCTGTTTGTTGCTCCGCCCACTTTTTGGAGTCCCCAAAATGTGACAGAAATTTTCAGGTTGACCCCATGACTAAGTGACCCAAGTTTGGTGAGTGTAACTTTAATGCTGTACGAGTGGCAAAAGTTTCAAATTTTCCAATGAAAGTCTATGGGAAAAAATGGGGTCTTTGGGGGGCCGCCACAGGGCCACGGAGGGTGGGATTGCTTAACAGAGCACAAGCAACCTATTCGGGTATGAGCCGAACAAGTGTGCAAAGTTTCATAATTGTACTCCTAAAACTCTGGGAGGAGTAGCGTTTAGAAAATTGCTAAAATTTCATTGGCTGTTGGTAGCTCCACCCACTTTGGGGTGCCCCCCCAAAATACATATTTTTATTCGGGGTGGCACCAACAATATGCGGTCCGAGTTAGGGGAGTGTAGCTTCAAAACTGTACGAGCGGCAGCGATTTGAAAATTTTCCCTGTCAAAGTCAATACGAAAAAAGGCGTCTTCGGTGGTCCGCCGCACGGGCGCAGTGGGTGGGATCGCTTACTTAAGCACAAGCAACGTACTTTGCTGTAAGGCGAATAGGTGTGGAAAGTTTGGCGCTTGTACCCCTAAAACTGTAGGAGGAGTAGCGTTTAGAAACTGGGGGGGCGCTAATAATAATAAGAATAAGAACGAGCTGAACTAGTAGAACAGTATGTTGGCTTCTTCAAAGCCAACATAATAAGAAGAACGAGCTGAACTAGTAGATCAATATGTTGGCTTCTTCAAAGCCAACATAACAACAGAAAAGACCCAAAACAATAGAAAACAGAAATTATGCAACAAAAAATTGCTATCCACATTACAATATAATTTGTATTTAATAATACTTGTATAGGCAGTGGTGGGGAGGTCTAGGAAACAGGGTTATCACAGACAGCTGGGTCTGCTTTCTCTATAGTTGTAGAAACTTTAACAACTGCTGTTGCCCTGCTTGCAGCCAAGGTCCCCAGTCGTCTCCTACCTAAAATGAATCGACTGCAAACTGGAGGGAGAGTAGGGTTCCTGTTGAACATGTACTCTGGGCCCCTGCAAATTTTTTTAAGGGGCCCAATGTAGGGTAGGTACTCCACTGTATATGGGGCAAAATTCCCAACTCAAACAAATATAAGCATGCCATATATTTGGCATATTATATAAAAGAAATAATAAAATATACATGAAAAATGATTAGCTTTTACAGGACATTCAACAGTACAATAGTGAAATCTAAGGGGGTCAAAGTTCGAATGCCAAAAAAAACAAAAAATGTGTGGTTTTTTAATATAAAATCCGAATTTTTTGTGGAAAAAAACCTTGAATTTTTCGGGATTTATTATAGCAGAAGATTTATTGAACAGTACAACCAACTCTTCAAGTAGTTAAAAATAGTGATGGGCCAGCGTCTTGCTTTTTTGACGCCAGCGAATTTTCGCGACCGTTTCGCAAATCGTGCGAATTCACGCCTGGCAAATAAATTGCCCATCACTAGTTAAAAAGCCTTTATTAATGCTTTTGTGGGCATCACCGCAATGTTTCAGTCCATGCGGCCTTTTATCAAGCTTCATAAATGCTTGATAAAAGGCTGCATGGCCTGAAACGTTGCAGTGATGCCCACAAAAGCATTAATAAAGACTTTTTAACTACTTGAAGAGTTGGTGGTGCTGTTCAATAAATCTTCTGCTACACAGTTTTGCCAATGGAAAGTGGCCATTGTAGCACATGCACCATTTCTAAAGAAAAGTGAGAATAGATGTGCTGACTACTCCTCTTCTTGGGATTATTATACCCCAAGGATGGAAATAGTCTGAATCCAAAAATTCGGCATCTCAGAACTGCAGAGAGGTTGTATATACTGTAAGTCAATAGTAGAATTCCCGAAAATGTTGTGCAATAATCCAAAGATTTTGTGGTTTTGGCAAAAATCTGAAAAACTTTTCATGTATCGAGGTTTTTCCCACATAGGAAATGTTCAGGAAAATGTATTGATTAATAAGGGGAAAAAACCCGTGCAGATTTGGTCAGACTTTTTTCAGAAAATAATGAGATAAATTCAGACCTTGATAAAAGGGCCTCCCCATGTAAAAAAGTCCTAAGCAGAGGTAAAAGACACAGATGCATATGTATATACTGAAACCAGTGATAATGCACAATAAAACTAATACAAGGGGATAGAATAGGCTTGGTGCTCAGTTTCTTCAGATAAAGTTAAGGTCAGTAATGCACAATATATATATTCTGCTGCACAGCAGTCTTTTTCACACTTGGAGGTTGGAAAAATATCTTGTTCACAATAGTTATATATATAGATATATATATAGAATATTATAAAATCTTTAAAGGATTTCAATGGCAAACATTATAGTTCTGGTTCTAGTTCTTTACACATAATTTACACATAATTTAATCCCTTAAATGCAGAGCAAGTGATTCTCTAAAATTGAAAATCACGAGTTCCACTTCTATTCTCGGAAATATATTTATATCTCCCCATGTCTATTCGGAATTTTTTTTTTTAAAACTTATTTTAGCTTTTTTGTACTGTATGTTGCTGTAATATCCCTCTAATAGGTTAATATATTTAATTGGAATCCAGCCCTTTCCATTTCCGTCAAACTTAAGAGCAGAGTTTGCAAAAGAGAACAGCAAGGCACTTTTCACAAGTAATGCATCTTGAGCTGCCCTTTTGGCTTGCAAACATTATAAATGTGTGCATATGGGCTAACAGATGGAGCATGCCAGAGTTTTTAAATACACTTGTGAAAACCTAACATGAAGCAGTCACAAAGTTCTTCCCTGGCCAGAAGAAAATAAGAAAGAGCTATTTTTCCTATAAATGTTATATACATACATTTTATAAATGTTATATACATACATAATATCAGCAGTGATATACTTAAAACAGATTTACAGTCAAAGTAAATCTTAAAAGATTTGCGAATGAGATTCCATACTAATTTTTAGGTACTATTGCATTA
Source organism: Xenopus laevis (assembly GCF_017654675.1). NCBI lineage: Eukaryota > Metazoa > Chordata > Amphibia > Anura > Pipidae > Xenopus > Xenopus laevis. The sequence goes on along the minus strand of NC_054388.1, from coordinate 26,179,304 downwards.
AAGCAGCCCAGTGTTGGACTGGGATGCCAGGGGCCCACCAGAAAACCTTAGACAGTGGGCCCACCAGAAAACCTTAGACAGTGGGCCCACTTACCAAACTATTATTCCACCTCTCCTCTTTCAATCTCTTTATTCTGCTAGTCTTTTATATCTACTTACTATATTTTTCCATTATTAAGCATTTTCCCCCATAAAGGAATAGGTAAGGACCATGAAATATGCTAAATGGTTAGAAGCAATAGGGCCCACTGATACCTGGGCCCACCGGGCATTGTCCTGGTATCCCGATGGGCCAGTCTGACACTAAAGCAGCCTAACAGTTTAACTTTCTGCAGGTGGCTTCTTTCATCTGCTCAATACCTACAGGTAAAGCATGCACATCAGGTCACCCAACATTAAGGAATGAGATTACCCCCTTCTATTAGTTATTGTTTATGGAAATTATTTTATTTACTTTAGTGAGAAACACTGATCCAAGGTTGAATCTTATGTTTCACATCTGTTTTTTGTCCAGAAATGTTAAACTGAGAAAATGTAAGTTGTCAGCTGTATGTCACTGAAATAAGGAACATTCTTAATCAAATTACTCAATTTAAATAATCAATAATCAATTTGAACAATCAATTCATTCAGAAGTTGGAGCCAGATTTTGATTGGTAGTTGGGTGACATTTATGTCTTGGGTGGTGCTCCTTTTGCCTAGAATATGTAAGGCCCCCCTCTTTCAAAATAACGATAAAAATGCCACTGTCCCTCTCCATTCAGGATTTGTGCCAGAGACAGTTATTTTGTATGAACCGGAATTGGTTAACTCGTCTGATTTGAGAGCCCCCTCTCTGATTCCTGCATGAAGAGAGAATGAAGAAAGACAGATTTTTTATTTTGAAAATATTTTATTTGATTTTCATGAGAAAGACAGATTTGATGAGAGATTAGCTGATTGCTGAGTAGTGAAGAATAGCTTGATTATTTCAAAAACATATTACCAATATTCGAGTATAGAGACAATTAAATGTTGCAAACACCTGCAGGTTATAGTATATACGTACACAAAAATATATATGAGCAAAGTGTTTCAGAGTAGGATGCCAAATTGTATCAGCTTCCACACTGTACACCTTAAGATAACCAGTTCAGATGGTAGACATTGCTAGTATGTTAAAACTTAACTTTTATTAACAAATAGCTAAAACGCACGCTGCCCGATCAACAAGTCTCACTACTGTTAAATATAATAAGTAGTGCTGGACCATGTCCATAAAAATAACACTTAATAAAAGCACATATGGTGGATCGATGGTATGACTAAATGCTAGCAGCTCAGTCAAATCACCCTTGCTGCTATAAACTTAATACATAGCATAGAGGTATGTGTATAGTTACATCTGCCCTTTCAATTACATTGCCACTGTGCTACCACACTTTTATGCTGGGAAAATTAATGAGAGCCACACAAACCTCCAGCCATTATTACTATAGTCATGGATGAATGGCGAAGGCGTTATAGAGTGGGAGTCATGTCCACAAAAGCTAAATAGCTTACTATATAAAGTATAAAAGCCTGTGAGGCTTAACAGACGTAATTAATCAGCGCCACCCTCCCCCACCCTTCCATTCGTCCCCCCAGGAACTTCTACCTGACTAGGTAGGGAGCGAGTTCGAACATTCAATTGAGCCTATCTATCCTAAGGCTTCATAAATGGTTAAAGGGTCCATGGAATGCTGGGAAATATTGGATTAACGATAAAAACCTACACCTGATGCTATTTTACTTTTAAGAGGCTGTCAGTAAATGGTTAAAAGGTCAATGGAATGCTGGGAAACATTGGATTAACAATAAAAACCTACACCTGATGCTATTTTACTTTAAGAGGCTGTCGCCAAGGCTCATTTTGTTACCCTCAACCCAGGCAGAGTGGATAACACTGAAGCAGGACTTTTTTAAATTGGACAATTCCCTAATTACATATGAATCATTGATCTATTGATCACACACCACCTCCCCATCAACAGGAGCACTAATGTCATTGTAAGTGCTCCCAATACAACAATGTGCAGGTGGTGTGTGATTCCCACATGCATATCATAAGTCGGAAATCTGTGTTTCCTGGAAGTGTACAGGATTCTATCCTCCCTCACCCAGCTCCCAATCTTCTTCACCCAACAAAAAATGCCCAAGGGCTGGTTTGTGGGTAAGTTATATGTTATATTTTCTACAAAGCCATTTCAAAGATTGTGCATGTATTTTGGCATAGACTAGCTACAATCTTGTAACATAAATGCATTATGCTTCTTGGGACTTGTATTTTACTTCAATTAAGTGATTTTGGCAGGGATTGTAATTAATGGCACCTGATTGACTTTGAGGTTGGATGTGTGTTAATCAATTAACTAATAAGGAAGGGAAGGCATGTCTCCTACCAAGTTGCTGATGAAATTGCGCTTATGATGCCTCTCAATCACTGGGGTTGCTTTGCTTTATTGGCCCTGGAAGGTTTTGCAACTCAACATTGTGCTTGTCATGTTGCAGTGCAGCATGGCCTCATACAAGATATTGATGAGGATCTTCAACTCCAGATTGTGGGGTATATTGGCAGATGGAGGGCTAACCAACCACAGAGAAGAGTGTGTGAGAGGCTTATCAATGCACACTTTAGTTGTATGATTACCAAACCACAGAAAATAGTTAATTTCTAGCATCAGGGTGTGTGCAAGGTGAAATAATGCCACATATTTTGTTAGGTCCTTATTCCTAAATCCAACTTTTGTGCTTGTGATTTTTTTCCAATATTTTTATTTACCTTTCAAAGCATCTTATTCAGCTGGGAATGTTGTAATTTGCTTACCCTTTGAACCTATTAGTCCCCATTGTAATAATGTTTACTAATCAATCTAATGATAATCAGGTAGATTCTTTCTAATAGTCATCATCTATATTAACTCAATAATGACTGATATGCACAAATACCTAGGTCTGTTGTTTGGCCTTAATATGTTGGTCTTGCCATGGGGGTTATATGTCAGTTCATGAGGCTTTGGTCATATTTAACCCCTTCTTCTGTTGTTCGATTTGGAATTGAGGTGTTAACTTTGCAAAACTGGGGGTTTGGTATATACTCTGAAAAATTATATACCTGCTCTGTGTGTTTCAAATGACATTATCCATGTGTATTGCATTTTTGGAAACTTTGGAAAAAGTTAAAAAAGAAAAAGACACAGTTTTTGGTTTTGTGGGTTTACTGACAAAATCTTGTTCAAAATCTCAAACCTTTTTATAAGAATAAAAAGACAATAAGGATTTGTGAGTTTTTTTGTTTCTTGAACACCATATAAACATTTTTACAACCATGTAGGAATGTGATCTCAACATTAATTTCAATATATAGGGGCCCCCATTGAGCACTAAAGGGCAGAGCTTTACAAAGGGTTTAATGGGTTACGGGCAGGCATTTCTTGCATGAGATTCATAATGCACCCCTGTGTCCATGCTGGGCAACATAACATAAATTTAAGAAGACAAAAAAAGTTTGGCATTGAGAAGCACTGTGTACAAAACAAGAATATAACAATTAATAAGTTATACAAATGATACCTGTCAATAAATGACAATACAGGGTGGTTTGAGGTTAGTGCTGGCCAGGTAATGTGTTAGAATAGTTGCAAGTGCAAAGTTAAAACCAATGCTTTGTGCCTTTAAGGCATAACAGATACCTCTGACTTGCTATTTTAGTACCACAGGTGGAGGAGGAGGTGGAGTAGGAGGTAGTAGTTGGCATTAGCACATATTATGAATGCTAGGTAGCCAATGTAGGCCATAGATAGCCAACAATACTTCATAGTGCAAAGTGAGAACCAATGCTTGTGCCTTTAATGCATTCCAGATACCTCTGACTTGCTATTTAAGTACCACAGGTGGAGGAGGTAGAGGAGGAGAAGGAGGAGGAGGTAGTAGAAGCCATTAGCACATATTAGGAGTGCTTGGTAGCCAATGTAAGCCATAGGTAGCCAACAATACTTCATAGTGCAAAGTAAGAAACAACGCTTTGTGCCTTTAAAGCATACCAGATACCTCTGACTTGCTATTTAAGTACTATTAATGGGGTGCTGAGTGTAAAGTTGTGTCTTGCTATTTAAGTACCACAGGGGGAGGATGTGGAGAAGGTAGTAGTAGGCATTAGCACATATTATGAGTGCTGGGTAGCCAATGTAGGCCATAGGTAGCCAACAATACTTCATAGTGCAAAGCACAAGGTACACTTTTTTTAAGATATTTATTTCTGTTTTTTTTTTTTTACAAGGTACACTTTTTTCACTTGAATGTGTTGACAGTTGCATGAACATAGGCCATTGTTACATGAATGCACATACTGTAACATGTAAAACACATGCATAAAGAGCTTGATTAGCATATGTTACCTTTGAAGCAACACTGCACTAGTGATACATACACAATAAAAAGTTTAGTTATATGCTTGCAATGATTGGAATTCATGGACCCCTACATGTAACATTTTTTGGCCAAGTGAATGTGTTGGGCAACACTGCAGCATCACCATAGAAATATGTTAGAGCAAATGCACTTTTAGATGTTTGTAAGTGCTTTTCCAGGTTTTATTGGAAAGGGCACCAATGGATGTTAGATATGGCACACCTTGATGCTGATAACACCATTAGTATATACATATATTGGACATGTGCATAACCCATAACAAACAAAAAGTATTGAAGGAAGTTGGCAAAGCTAACATTCCAACTTACATTGGGGGTGGGTGTTTACATGTTTGGGAGGTGGCAAAAACATGAAAACATTAAGACAAAAAGAATTACTGTTTTAAATGGCATGTAAACCCTTCCCACAAAATGTAATCAGTGAACAGACTCTTTAAAATCTTTAGATACCTGCCACTCTAGTTGTTAAAAGGTTAACAGTAAAGGCTGCAGCATCCCCTTAATCACTCGGAATTCCTTCTCCTCCTCTAACCCCCTCTGCCCCCCCTCAGGAATCCCTCAGGGATTACTATACACACCCTCCAGTCTAACAGCCAATGAAGAGATAGCATAACTAGTTCCCATAAAAACTCTGCTCTAGCTGTCTGATCCTATTTGTTCTCCTAACCTCCTCTCCTGAGCTCAGCTTAACAATTACATAGCATATTTGGTGACACACACAGACAAGAAAAGGAAGGAGTTATTAGTTATAAACATTGATCTTATGTTGGGGGCACCACAGGAATCACGTCTGGCGACTTAGTTGCCCTTCTCTGTACCCTCTCAAATGTCCTGTTTGAGTGCTGGAGACCAAAAATGTAAAGCATATTCTAGATAGGGCTTTACCAGTGCTCTGCACAGCAGAAGAATAACCCCCTCCTCCAGTGAATCTATGACCTTTTTAATACAGCTCAAGACCTTATTTGCTCTTGATGCTGCTTACTGGCATTGATTGTTATAGCCAAGTTTATTATCTACAAGGACACCAAGGTCCCTTTCCATTGTGGATTTGCCTAGGGTATTAGTGGCCTGTATTTTTACATCCCAGATGCATGACTTTGCATTTGTCAACATTGAATCTCATTTGCCATTTAACTGCCCAGATTGCCAGATTGTCAAGATCCTAACAACCATGTTCTGTACCCAATCCCCTAGCCAATTTCCTATTCATGTGCAAACAACTTCAGTTTAGAAAGCAGACGTTTGTGGGGCACGGTATAAAACAGTTTGGCAAAATAAAGCACATCTACTGCCCCCCCCCCCACGGTCTAGCATCTTACCAACCTCATCATCAAATTTGTCTAACATAACCTATCCTTTATAAAGCCTTGCGGATTAGTGCTCATAATGCCATTCACTAGGACAAAATTTTAAATGTGAACCGTAATATGCCTTCAAATCACCACAGATGTAAAATACTGGCCTATAATTGTAAGGCTGAGAGCGTAATCCCTTTTTAAAGGGATACTGTCATTGGAAATGTTATTTTTTTTTCAAAACACATCAGTTAATAATGCTGCTCCAGCAGAATTCTGCGCTGACATTCAGTTCTCAAAAGAGCAAACAGAGTTTTTTATATTTAATTTTGAACTATGATATGGGGCTAGACATATTGTCAGTTTCCCAGCTGCCCCAGTCATGTGACCAGTGTTGGACTGGCCCACCGGGATACCAGGAAAACTCCCCGTCGGCCAAGGTGTCAGTGGGCCCTCATGCTGCTAAACATTTGGCCTATTTCATGGCCATTCCCTATTTTTATGAGAACAAAGTGGCTAAATAGATGGAATAACAGATTATAGTATTATAGTATGTAAAGAAAAGAGACTAGGAGAATAGAGGCTGAGGAAGGAGAGGAAGAATAATAGTACTGAGAGTGGGCCCCTGGTCTAAGATTAATTGGTGGGCCCCTAGTCAATGGTTTTTGGGTGGGCCCCTGGTGTCCCAGTCTGACACTGCATGTGACTTCAGTCACTCTTTACTGCTGTACTGCAAGTTGGAGTGATATCACCAACCCCCCCCACCAGCAGCCTAACAACAGAACAATGGGAAGGTAACCAGACAGCAGCTCCCTAACACAAGATAACAGCTCCATGGTAGATCTAAGAACAGCACAGCACAGCACAGTAGTAATATCCAGGTCCCACTGAGACACATCCAGTAACATTGAGTAGGAGAAACAACAGCCTGCCAGAAAGCAGTTGCATACTAACATGCTGGCTCTTTCTGAAAGCACGTGACCAGGCAAAATGATCTGTGTTGGCTGCCTACACACCAATATTACAGCTAAAAAAAATACACATGCTGGTGCTGGAATGAAATTTTATATTGTAGAGTGAATTATTTGCAGTGTAAACAGGGTACTTTAGAAATAAAAACTACATCATAAAAATCATGACAGAATCCCTTTAAATATAGGAATGAAATCTACTTTCCTCCAATCCATGGGTACCATTCCAGATGAAAGTGAATCTGAGAAAATGAGAAATAGGCGCTGGTCTAAAACTGAACTAAGCTCTCTAGGCGCTGGTCTAAAACTGAACTAAGCTCTCTGAACTAAGCTCTGAACCCGGGGACAGGAGACCTACTTACAACAAATGGGCTGTGCTATGGGTTGTCACTTTGCACCACAATACACAATACACAATACATCTATTTATGGCCCAATAAGAGGAGGAATTTTGGTTATCCTGTACCAATAAGCCATTGATGACATTGATAATATCTTGTTAATCTGGACTGCAAGCTTAACCACTATTGAAATAAAAGGTAGGAACCTTGTCACCTCTAATTACAAAACACCAACAGACAGACACACATACCTCAGAAATGACAATTTCTACCCCAAACAAAGGAGCACAATCATATACAGCCAGGCAATACGATACTTGTATTTGTTCAGACTCTATCGAAAAGGATGAACACCTAAGAGAATTTAAGAGTGACTTCATCAAAACAATGGATAGCAGAATCAAAAGGGCTAATGTCATACCCAGGGATAAATTCCTCCAATACAAACAAACTACAAAGAATGACCAGATCCCCCTTGTTCTCATATACAATCCACATCTAGAAGCCTTACACAAAATCATGAAAGAACTCCAGCCCATGATATAGGTTGATGATGGTCTGAAAAATATATTCCCAAAACCTCCCCTACTGGCATACAGACAACCAACAAACCTTTACAAAAACAAATTGTATGAAGCTCCATAAATACCCCAGCAAAAAGTGGCACATCATCCAGCCTGCAAGCAAGGTGTAAACCTTCGCCCACATTTACACTAGAGGCCAGGTACCTATACCACATCACCAGCAGGGACACATAACAAAAAGATAATTTTCCTGCAAGTCATCCAATGTGGTCTATCTTATCCTGTGTGTGACATGCCCAACTACTGGGCTATATGTGGATGAAACTGGACAACACTACACCAGCGAATGTCGTCCCACAGATCCAACATCAAATCTGGGAAACGTATCTCCCTGTAGCAGCACACTTCTGCAGTAATAACCACAATATTGGTGATCCTCAAGTCACTGTACTGATGGGCAACTTAAAAAAAAAAAAAAAAAGCAGGAGCTAAAGGAATTGGAATATATACTGTATTCATGCAGAAAGTCAATACCCTACAGTCAGGCCATGGACAGAAGTTTTAAGGCCAGACTTACACTTGACCCAGTACTTCCTTCACCTCACAACTAGATGTAATTGCATTAACCTCTACAGAGGACCCTGGCTGAGGGACATTGAACAATATCTGTATTGGTAGGATTTCACACATACTTGTCAGATTGCTAAGATTTTACTCAGTGCTAGTGTGTATAAATGTTGTGATCTTTTAGTTTCTGTGTATAGCATGCCTAAGAAGTCCTGGAAGCTTGCATTTTTTAATCTACTCAGTTAGCGAATAAACGGTATTACCTTCACTATATTTTCTGGTTTCGTCTTTGCATGCTGTTTATAATTTTACCATAATACTATTTGCCCTAAACTTTTACATTGCCCATCTGATCCCCCATGTTTCTCTATGAAGAGGCTGCTATATTTGTGCAGCAGTAGTCTATTTGCATTAGAAACTCTAACTGGCAGCATGTTTCTGAAGATTCTCATTCATCCAGGTCGTGGTATATCTGTAGAAATAAGTCAAATCTAGACAGGTTAGATGAGATAGTGGGCAAAGGAAGGGAAAATGGGGGAGGAGATTTGGTTGGGGGTACTGTTAAGGATAGGGAGGACCACATGTCATTTGTTCAATATGGTACCAGTATTAAATGTATGTTTGCAAATGCTGAAACATGGCTGAATGAGTCGCATGACTGGGCAGTTAATATCAGCGGCTATACTTTGTTTCAGAGGGACAGAGGCAATAGAAAAGGAGGAAGGGTATGTTTGTTTAAAAGCTAATATAAAGAAGGAGGTTATGTTATAAAATGAGGGGGCAGAAGTCTTATGGGTAGAGTTCTTCACCAATTGTAAAGATTCCAGCAAATTAAATGTAGGAGTATGCGATAGACCCCCTAATGTAAATGAGGAGGCTAAGCTCCTGATACAAATAGAAAAGGCTGCCAGTTTAGGTAAAGTAATGATAATGGGGGGTTTTAATTACCCAGATATTGACTGGAGCAACAGTACTGCCAGACCAGTTAATGGGAACAAGTTTAATAAACTTGTTGCATGACAATTTTATGGCACCGTTTGTTGAGGAGCCAACCAGAAAAAAATGCTATTGTGGATCTAGTGATCTCAAATGACCCAGAACTTACAGTATAGCAAATGTGCAAGTCATTGAACCCCTGGGTAATAGTGACCATAATGTTATATCATTTAATGTCTGGTGCAAAAAAACAAATATACACTGGGGCAACAAAAAACATGAATTTCAGAAAAGCTAATTTTAGTGCCTTGAGGGCTGCCCTTCAGAGTATTGATTGGGGCATTAAGTTTTCAGCTAAAAACACAGAAAATAAATGGATGTCATTTCAAATGAAATTAAATCATTACTGTTCTCAATTTATTCCCTTAAGGGGTAAATGTAGAAGCTCTAAGAATCACCCTATGTGGCTTAATATAGAAGTAAAGAATTTAATAGGAAGGAAGAGAAAGGCATTTAAGAACTATAAGTCTGTTGGGACAGAAGCTGCATTTAATGAATATAAACACTATAATAAATGCTAGGAAAACATCATTTGGCACTGGAATCAAAGACCACTCTAGTTTGTCCTGATTTCTTTGAGTGGTAAACCAAAAATATTGGTAGGTACCAGCACTCCTCTGAGTCTTTGTGGGTGGGAGCTTTCTCTGCACTTTTCAAGTATTTGCCCCATGAAAGAAAAGAAGTGGCTCTCATCTCTGGTTTTCTTTGAAAGTTGCGTCTGAGAGAAGAGAAACATTTAAGAGCTTCCTCTTTTTTATTAGGTAGGCATTGCCTCTGAGCCCTAAAAGGTAGAGGGGCGACCCAACTGTTTGAATCATTTTTAACTAGTTCTTGTATTATTTTTAGAAAGAGTTTATCTTCAGTAGACATTGCCAATTGGTTATCTTCTTTTGTTCTCTTGAACATTGTGCATCCTAAATGATCTCGGTCAACATTGGTCTCGGATGATCGGTCTCGATCATCAGAAATGTTTAGGTTTGTGTGTACAAAGCTGGTGCTGTAAGGGTTTTCCTTTATTAGGAACTGGTTGTGGCATGGTGGAAAAATAGAGGGGCATCCATTTCTAGTGTGTTTGTCAGCATGCTGTTTACACAGGCTGTTTTGTGTACACTTTCAAGGCAAGCATCTCCTATAATGACCCATCCAAGGTCTAGCTTCTGGGCAGAAGGTGCATTGTGAGGGTCATTTATATGTTCCCTTGCTTTGTGGACCCATGGGATATCCCTCCCAAGGTGAAGCATTATCTGAGCCTTAGGGTCAAGTTCTGGGATTAAATGCATTATGCTTTTCAAGTGTACATGGTGCTTAGCTACATCTGGTGTAGGGATTTCAGATCTCTTATTGGGGATCTGGATGCATTCAATTATAGTTGCCAATGGTAGGCATACCTGTCCATCTATGGACTCTACTCGGTAGCCGGATGGCCTTCTCCCAGCTATCTTGACAATTCCTGAACATGTTTCTAGAGAGTAAGGAGTGCTTGGGCCCTTGACATTAAATGCATCAAAGAATGCTGGGCAGTAGGGATTGGCGAATTTGACCCGTTTCACCAAAAATTCGCCGCAGGCGAAATGTCGCCAACGCCCATTAAAGTCCCGCGGCAAAATTGTTTTCACGCGCTTTTTTTTTTTGCTTTTCTTTTTTACGCATGACGCCATACTATGGCCGCTCTTGGTATGAGACAAAACCCACGTGGGTGACCCGGGGTTTAAAACTGTGTTGTGCTGTGTACTGTCACATTCTGTGCATTTTACACTCACCTTACAGTCCTTGGCAAGCTGAGATGTTGATGAACAGCACTTGTAGCAGATGTTGTTTTCCTTTAGGAAGGCTTTGCAGTCTTCTATAAACTTGGTAGCAACTGTTTCATTGCTTGCAGTAAAGATACAGTTTACTCCACCTATATGGCAGCCGCTGTTTCACTGTTTTGTCCTCCCTACATATTACCCTGGGGCAGTGTGTAGTTTGATATGCAGCTAAACCTCCCCACAATCCAATAAAGAGACTGAGCATGGAATAGAGTAGAGGTAAGATAATATAACTGCAGAATAAACACATGTACTGGTGCAAAACATGTATGCAGCAGTGTCTGAGGTGCTGGCAGCTGTAGAGATGGCTTAATGCAGATTTAAGTCCATTTTTATTACCAGCAATGCTACCATAAAGGGATAATGAAAAAACGAGTGCTTCTTCAACACCATGAGCTTAGCTCCACAAGGCACTGTGTTGGGTCGCATGCTGGGAGTCTAGTAGCCCAATTAGCTCAAATGTAGTGCTGTAACAGGCCTTATGTCCTTGAAAGATACCTGAAGTGGCCAGTGGAGGGAGTTCACCACAAGTGAGCGATGAAATATAACAGCATGATGACAGCTTATGCTGGAGACATGACAGTATGTATTAATATATAGGTCTTCCACTGCTAAAGTTTTTCTATTGGATTGCTTTGCGTTATACACTATTTGACTTGCCTAAAAACGAATCTGTGTTAGTAGTGCAGAAAATCACATTTAATTAAGGCATCGCCACTGTTTGTTTTAGTTCCAGATTACCTGACAAAGCTCTTTAAGCACATACAAAACCTCAATAAATTTAACTCCAAAAGCAGTCACAAGGCATGCATGATATGTTGTTAAAGGTAATAAAGCCAACATAAATACTAGTGATATAGTGAGTTCAATCGTGGAGCCTTGGACATAACAGCTGACTGTAGAGTTTCCACCAGTCTGTTTTTGACCCGGACAGCTTGATTTTCAAAAGGGCTGCCTGGTTTTCCAAATTAGGAAAACTGAGCAGCACTTTCCAAGAATGAAGTGTCCAATCACTGATTGCCATTATCATAAGCCGGTCTCCATGATGATACTGCTTCACCCACTTGACATCAGCATCCCTCCCAGTGACATCAGCATCCGCCCCTCCCAGCAAGGACTTTGCAGTAGGGATAGCATGGGTGTCCGCAGATAGGGGCAAGGGGGGGCTGGACCATTTGAGGACATCATCAGGAGAACACGATCCTGCTTGCGCTCTCCTAACAAAGAAGTATGCAGACTCGCCTCTTACTCACTGATCCGAAGAGGTTGCAGTCACACCTCCATGCTGCCCACACTTGCTGTTGCAATCTCCCCCCTTGTGGCTCGGTCCTCCTTCCTTAGTCCTCAGCCCTCCCTTCTCAGCCCTCTTCGCTCAGCCTTCCCTCCTCAGCCTTCCGTGCTCTGCGTTCAGCTTGTGAGCTAGGGTTGTCAGCCTTGAGCATGGAGGTGGGCTAAGGGCTGAGGAGAGAGGGCTAAAGAAGGAGGACAGAGCCATAAGGGGGGAGATTGCAATAGCAAGTGTGGGCAGCACAGAGGTGTGACTGCAGCCTCTTCAGATCAGTTAGTAAGAGATGAGTCTGCATACTTCTTTGTTAGGAGAGCACACGCGGGAGCGTGTGTTCTCCTGATGATGTCCTCAAATGCATTCCATAAATGCGGGCCCCTCATGCTCACCCTTGGAAAATTATCTGTGGACGGCTCTGGGGGAAAGGTGGCAATCGTAGCTCATCAGTTTTATATAATTAAAAGACACTCACAGTACTAATGACAAGTTATAAAAAAAGAAATTGTTTTATTGTAGAAACATGTCAAAGTCTTACTTAGACCATGATGGGCTTCATAGTGATAAGACATTACTTTGGCATGTCCAGATTATAAAAACATAGAACCCGATGCTCAGTATTCTACATAGGTCTCAATGTTTTTTTCTCATTTACCTGATTCATATGTTACAGGTAAAATTAATGGAAAATATACAGTGGTGTCCACAAATAAATTCACTCATATGTTAAACCGAAAGATAACTTGAAAATATGCCGTCTTTAGTATTCCCTTGTTATAAGCATGTTAGAATGAAAATGATGATAATGAGAAATAATATATACTTTATAAATGTTGATTTAATTATTTATTAAGCTCACAGTGATCTCACTACTCTTTGCACCCATGCAAACCAAAAATAAATCAGAAACGGTCTGCATATTTAGTTATACTGAAGACTTTATTTTCCAATCTTCATCCCATGAAAATTAAAAATGAACCTTCCCTCTCTAACTCCTTTGATCACTTAATTCACTTCCATTCTCACAATACATCTTCCCAGAGGCAACAACAGATGCTCATTTTTAAAACCCACACACAGTACACTGAAATCTATTTCATTTGGTGTCAAAATGGGAAGCAAAAGACTTATCAGAAGTTTATTATGTGTGTAAATTCAACATTTGAGAATTCTCATAACAATGACAAATACACAGTTTCGCTGGAGGCCAAACTAGCTTTTACCACTGTGGGACAACTGACATAAACTAGATACTGCTGCATTTCAGAGTACCTTTAGATGACACAGATACCTGCATAATCTGACATATCAGAAAATATATTGATAATAATTAAGGGTGTCACTCATATGAATAATTATTTTGATAATTTAAAAAAATAATTTAAAGAAATTGTGTCATTAAGCAATATAGGTCTGGGATCTGTTTTCCAGAAGCCCATTATGAATTGTTTTTTCCTCTGTAATAAGCTTGTACTTAATCCAAAAGTATAATTAATCCTTATTGAAAGCAAAACCAGCCTGTTGGGTTTATTTAATAATTTAATTATGTATACATGATTTTCTAGAAAACTTAAGGTAAACTTAAATGGAAAGATCTGTTATCTGGAAATCCCCAGGTCCTGAGCATTCTGGATAACATGTCCCATAACTGTACAGTGTTTTAAGCTTAGAGAGTTTCTAAAGGCAATGTTTTCACATTTATATTTACCTTCTGTGTGGCATATGAACCTATTTTGCAATATACATCTACTTGTTCTTGAGAATTGTTAATAGATGTATTATGCATAATACATGCATATGCCATACAGAAGGCAAGTATACATTTTAAAATGTTGCCATTGGAACCCCTTTAAAGGAGAACTAACCCCCCCCCACAGTCAAAAGTCCCCACTGGCCCCCCTCAGATGGCCCCCCTCCTCGCCCACTGCACAGTGTTACACCAGCATTGTGTCCCTTTTAGAAATACTAAGCCGCACATGAAGAACAGCGCAGCAGAGCACAGGGGCACCATGTTCACTAGCCTCGGCTTCTTCCAGATCCTCTTCTTGCTGTTTGGTAATTTATGGAGCTTTCCTGCTCCAACTGCACATGCACCATATATGGACATGTCGGCACTCGCATTGAAGTCAATGGGCATCAAAATAATTTTGATGCGCTACAATTTTCACAATTTTTATATTAACCTATGAGGTTGAGAAAGCACTTGCATTCAGCTATCAACACAACATTTGTGTGTAGGTGAAAGTAGCCAAACTACAATAGTTGCTAATTTCCCCCATATACTCCTATTAATGTTTATTTAAATGTTTTAACTAATTGTAGCAAATTGTAACAGTTCAGAATGCACCTGGATAACTGAGCTGTCAGACTGAAACCCCAGAGACACAAATATTAAACTTTAATATTAAATTTTGGAAAAATAGCAAAAAGTAAAACATGGAAAGCTATTGAAAAAATACTTTGTTTATGGTGAACAATCTGAAAATAACTCAACTGATGTTTGGAACAACCCTTTAAGGAAGCAGTCACCAATATCCAATCACAAACTTTTCAGGTAGGCATTAGTGGAAACTCACACAGGTGTGAAAGTGAGATCTGGTCACAATGGTACCATAATGACTTCATCACATGTTCACACTTTTTTCAGTTTCAGCTAACACCTACATGTATAGGCTTAGCCTCCCCAAGCCTTAATGAAAAGCCGCCTATGAACAGCATGCAGAAAAGACATGGAGGAACTGCATTACCAGATACATATCTTCATTATCTGTCAATGCACTTGAGCCATATACTTCATTGGTACTTAGGAGAAAAAAATTATTGTTAAAAAAATTAAAACTTTTCTCTGACTCACCGCTATATAATTGTATATGGGGAGAGAGCACAAATGTGCCAAAAGATCTAGTACTATTGAAATCTGGAAAGATAGCTCCATAGTATGTAATCTAGCAGAAAATCCATCTTCAGTAACCCTTCTTATCCAAAACCCAGATTTTCCATCCATCTCATAATGAGAGTGTTCTCCCAATAAGCACAACACAAAGATATCCCCACAATGATCACTAGCTTAAGCCACAAAGAGAAAATGGAATTATTAACCATAGTACAAAATATAACTAGAAACCCACTAAAGATATGTTGCTACAATCAATTATACCTTTACACGAACGAGAAAACCTCTCTCCCTTTGTATATACATGTTTGCCTAGTGTGACTTTTGGATCACAGGCTGAGATCCGCATTCATCTGGCCCTAGCCTAAAAACACACTGGGAAAAGGATTTAAAGGAGACATTTTGTGTAAAAAATAAGAATGTACCAGTGCATTATACTCATTTAGATATAGAAGAATTGTGCTTAAAAAAGTAATATTTCAGGCTGATTTATTGAATATTTCTGCAAAACCCCTAATGATCCCACCCTCCCCTTCCACTTCCTGCTCCCTGAATTCCCAGGCTGTGCAGGGGAGCCGGCGGCTCTCAGCTCACTTGACTGTAGGGCAGGAACCAATCAGCAGCTAGCAGGACCTGATAGGGAACTGAAGCCTGTCAGACAGGGACCAGAGAACATTTATAGGGAGCTCCAATAAAGGGACTATTTTTAAAGATAATATTAATTTTTAGCACCATGTAAAAGCAACGCCATATATTACTTATAAATGCCTTCAAAATTAGTGTTTTTTCATTTATCCTATATGTCTCCTTTAAACCTGAAGCTTAAATGAACCCACCTGGCAAAAAAAACACATTGGGAAAAGGATTTTAACCTGAAGCTTAAATGAACCCACCTGACTAAAAAAATCTTTCTCTCTATTCACAAGAGCTCAAATGGCATCCAAAACCCAGGAAGCAAATTATAAGATGATAACCAGCTGGTATTACACACCAATGAGGTTACACAAGACATTACCTCAAGCAGATAAGATGTGCACTAAAGGATGGTTCACTACTTCATGTGTGGCTTGAATGGCCCGGGATACTTAACTACTTTAAAGATATATCTTACATTGTTTTAGGAATTCAGACCCTCCCCCTACACACACAAATTTATAGAATGATTTTACAAAACTAAAGAATATACTTTTGAACACTGAATGTCACACTATCTGACCAAGACTGGGAGACTGGCTAAATCACTTACTGGACCCAGAAGTTGCAGAATGTTGGAGAATAACTATAAAATACTTCCCCCTCTGGTATAACACCCCCTCTAAACTACATGTTATGTTCCCTGGAACAACAGACAAATGTTGGAGATGAAACATCAAGTAGGCACCATGATACACATATTCTGGGACCGTCCAAACATCAGGCTATTTTGGACTCAGATATTGGAAATATGCACGAATAAACTACAACTTGATATCCCTAGTGATCCAGCTGCAACTCTTTTACACCACAATATGGACTTTATATCTTCATACAAAAAATCTTTGACACAAGTTGCTCTAAATGTGGCTAAAACTCTGACCCCCCAAAAATGGAAAATTGACATCTCACCCACGTTAACTGATTGGATAAAGGAAATGGAGGAGATACGCAAATTTGAGGAAACACATGCAATCTCATAAGGCAATGTTAAATCATAGGGCTACCTGGCGCCCTTGGTTGCAATAACTTGACTCCATTTCATAAGGAGACAAAGAGAGATACCTCTGCCAAACAAGTTAATTATGATAGTCAACACTAGACCACTGCTGGAAACATTTAGCACGGGACACTATATTGATAATGTATGTTAGGCAGTAATACTATGGGGCTGATTCACTAAGCTCGAGTGAAGGATTCGAATGAAAAATACTTCGAATTTCGAAGTATTTTTTGGGTACTTCGACCATCGAATTGGTTAAATTCGTTCGAATTCGAACGAAATCGAACGAATCGAACGAAAAATCGTTCGACTATTCGACCATTCGATAGTCGAAGTACTTCCCCTTTAAAAAAAACTTCGACCCCCTACTTCGGCAGCTAAAAGCTACCGAAGTCAATGTTAGCCTATGGGGAAGGTCCCCATAGGCTTGCCTGTGATTTTTTGATCGAAGGATTTTCCTTCGATCGTTGGATTAAAATCCTTCGAAAATCCTTCGAAAATCCTTCGATCGATCGATCGCAGGATTAGCGCTAAATCCTTCGACTTCGATATTCGAAGTCGAAGGATTTTAGTTCCTAGTCGAATATCGAGGGTTAATTAACCCTCGATATTCGACTCTTGATGAATCGGCCCCTATGTGTGTAAGCAAACTTAAGCCTTTTTCAACTAGTAAGCTATTTGCAAGAAGCAGTATGGAACATTGATATGTCTAAGTTCCTGTCTTTCCTTTCTTCCCCCCTTCCCTTTTTTTTTCTATTATCGTTTAGTACTTATTCTTTGATTATTTTGTTATTCTGATTCTTCCTGCTAGCACCGGATGAAGGTTATGTTTATCCGAAACTTGTTGTGGTAGAATAAACACACAGAATTTGATGAGGTTCTCCAGAGTCAATTTTATTTTGATCTTGGAAGTATTGTGGCTTGGACAGTGCCGTTTACTCTGTTGTGAAGAAACCTGAGACGCATTGGAGTGAGGGACCACACAAAAATTTGTATATTCCTAGGAGTGCTGCCTTTTTGCATTATATTTTAACAACATCATTTTTTTTTTAAAGAACAAAGTCTTTGTATCGTGCAGGTGTTCTGATTACTCGAGTGTGAGTACAGTGTGAAAAAGCTGTTGTATCGGTTCTCTACATTTGCTTCCACCTCTGGGTTTATTGGTGATGTCTGGTTTGGAATGCCCTCCAAGGACTCTGTTGTTGGCGCTGTCTCCTCACTGGTGTTACCCTTGCTTGTTTCATTGGTGCTCCTGAGAAGTTTCCTATTTCTCCTATACAGGTGACCATCAGCTTTCACTATATATGAACGTGGAGCAACTTTCTCCAAACAAATACCTTTACGCCACCTACTGATGTAGGAAAAAGTTGTATACGAACTGTTTGGCCAATGTCTAGTTCTGGGAGTTCATTGGCTCCTCTATCAAAATATGCTTTTGCTTTCTGGTGCTTCTCTGTAAGCTGATCAACTACTCCTTCTATTACCTTTGGAAACAGAAGCTTCTGAGCAGTGGGAAGGAGAGTTCTTGTCCTTTGTGACATAATTCTTTGTACAGGACTGCTGTTGGTACCCTCTGTAAGAGTCTTCCTCCAGTCAAGTATAGCTTTCCAGATATCTTTTCCTTCTCTTTTAGCTTTTTTATGATGGTTTTTGCAATCTTCACAGCAGATTCAGCTTTACTATTGGACTGACTGGGATAGGGCGATGATGTAAGGTGTTCAAATTCCATATTTCTGGAAAAATTTGTGAATTCGAACCTGACAAATTGTGGTCCGTTGTCTGTGATAACAGTGTCAGGTATTCCATGTCGACTATACAGCATTCAATGATAGTTTTGGAGGTGGTATCAGAAATTGCATCTATCTTCTAAAAGTTTGAAGAGGTCCAAGAGGTCCATTCCTAATTTTCTCCATGGTAAAGTAGGCAGTTTTAGTGTCATCAGTTGTTCTTGTCTGCTTGTGGAGGTTTCATTGCAGGTGTTACAGTCCTTTATAAACTCAATAATCTCCAGTCCCATATGTGGCCAGAATCATGCCGCGTTTCAGTGCATGGAGCCACATGACACTCATGCACGCATGGTGCCGCACAGCGATGCACGGCTTTGCAAATCGTTTTTTTTTTTTTTTAGGCACAGGAGATCCGGAGAGGGGGTCTGGCTTGGCGGGGGCCCATGAGGGCTGGGGCCCACAGATTTTTTCCTGGTGTCCCGCCAGGCCAGTCCGACACTGGCCAGAATATCAAATCTTTTGCTTTGCAAAGGCTTGAATCTATGCCAATGTGACTTGAATGTATTCTTGCAATCATCTCTAGGTGTAAAGACTTGGGTATGATGACTCTGTGTTCTTTATTCAGAATCCCATTCTGCAAAGTGATTTTGTCTTTAAAACCCCAGAAGTGCCCCACAAACGACCGCTTTCTAAACTAAGGTTTGTTGGGCCAAATGAAGTCGTTTGCACGTGGATAGGAAACTGGCTACAGGATCGGGTGCAGAGGGTGGTTGTTAATGGGACATTCTCTACTTGAAGTAAGGTTCTTAGTGGGGTCCCCCAGGGCTCAGTATTGGGTCCACTTTTATTTAACTTGTTCATTAATGACTTAGGGGAGGGTGTTGTAAGTAATGTATCAGTGTTTGCAGATGACACAAAATTATCCAGCCCAATTAATTCCATCCAGGATGTGGCATCCTTGAAACAGGATCTTGACAAACTGACAATCTGGGCAGCTAAGTGGCAAATGAGATTCAATGTTGATAAATGTAAAGTCATGCACCTGGGATGTAAAAATATCCAAGCCACTTATAACCTTAATGGGACTGCACTAGGCAAATCCATTATGGAAAAGGACCTTGGAGTCCTTGTAGATGATAAACTTGGCTGTAGCAAGCAATGCCAGTCGGCAGCATCAAGGGCAAATAAGGTCTTGAGCTGTATTAAAAGGGGCATAGAATCAAGGGAGGAGGGGGTCATTCTTCCACTGTATAGAGCACTTGTAAGGCCCCATCTAGAATATACCGTACAGTTTTGGTCTCCATCACTCAAACAGGACATTACTGCATTAGAGAGGGTACAGAGAAGGGCAACTAAGCTGTTAAAAGGTATTGAAAATCTTAGCTATGAGGAAAGACTGGCCAAATTGGGGATGTTCACGCTGGAGAAGAGGCGCTTAAGGGGTGATATGATGACTATGTATAAATATATAAGGGGATCATATAATAATCTCTCTAATGCTTTATTTACCAGTAGGTCTTTCCAGCTGACACGAGGTCATCCATTCCAATTAGAAGAAAAGAGGTTCCGCCTAAATATTCGGAAGGGGTTTTTTACAGTGAGAGCCGTGAAGATGTGGAATTCTCTCCCTGAATCAGTTGTACAGGCTGATACATTAGATAGCTTTAAGAAGGGGTTGGATAGCTTTTTCGCAAGTAAGGGAATACAGGGTTATGGGAAATAGCTCATGGTCCAAGTTGATCCAGGGACTAGTCCGATTGCCATTTTGGAGTCAGGAAGGAATTTTTCCCCCTCTAAGGCAAATTGGAGAGGCTTCAGATGGGTTTTTTTTGCCTTCCTCGGGATCAACTGGCAGATGGGTAGTTAAAAAAAAAAAAAGGTTGAACTCGATGGACATGTGTCTTTTATCAACCTTACTTACTATGTTACTATGTTACTATGTTACTATGTTACTTACTAAGTCCCTGACACAAATGGGTACCCTTTCTTTCTGATCAGGCCATCCATATAGAACAGTTGTCTTTAATGACTGTAAGGCCTCATCTCATTCAGTATGATGTTGTATTTGTTGTAAACGTATGTCGGATATTTTTAAATATTCAGGAAAGTTAAACTGTTCTAGCTCCTTCCTAAAGGCATCATATGTATACATTGAGAATATTTCATACTCTGGAGTATTTGATTTCACTTGGGTTTTGGATAATGGTGCTCTTGACAGGAAGTCTGCAATATATATTTGTGATCCTTTTTTGTAAGTCACATTTAGGTTTTACTTGTGAGCGCTTTGGGGTTCATATTAGAGGTTTTTTGAAAATGCTTTCCAGTGGCTTGTGGTCAGACTCAATGCTGACCAGAGGGTGGTGAGATAACTGCTGCTTTTGTCTAATTTAACTTGCCAAAATCCATCTTTCACATCCAACACCTAAAAGACTTTTGCTTTTGCCAAGCTTGACAGTATTTCCTCTATGGTGGGCATTGGATAATGTGATCTTTTCAGTGCCTTATTCAGATATTTAGGATCAATGCATACTCGTAACTTGCCTGGTTTCTTGACTGCAACCATGCTGCTTATCCATGCTGCTGGGCTTGTGACCTTTTTCAGAACTCCCATTTTTTCTAATCAAATAATTTCCTCTTTTACATAACATAGTAACATAGTAAGTAAGGTTGAAAAAAGACACACGTCCATCGAGTTCAACCTTTTTTTTTGTTTTTTTGTTTATTAACTACCTATCTGCCAGTTGATCCAGAGGAAGGCAAAAAAACCCATCTGAAGCCTCTCCAATTTGCCTTAGAGGGGGAAAAATTCCTTCCTGACTCCAAAATGGCAATCGGACTAGTCCCTGGATCAACTTGGACTATGAGCTATTTCCCATAACCCTGTATTCCCTCACTTGCTAAAAAGCCATCCAACCCCTTCTTAAAGCTATCTAATGTATCAGCCTGTACAACTGATTCAGGGAGAGAATTCCACATCTTCACAGCTCTCACTGTAAAAAACCCCTTCCGAATATTTAGGCGGAACCTCTTTTCTTCTAATCGGAATGGGTGACCTCGTGTCAGCTTGAAAGACCTACTGGTAAATAAAGCATTAGAGAGATTGTTATATGATCCCCTTATATATTTATACATAGTCATCATATCACCCCTTAAGCGCCTCTTCTCCAGCGTGAACATCCCCAATTTGGCCAGTCTTTCCTCATAGCTAAGATTTTCAATACCTTTTACCAGCTTAGTTGCCCTTCTCTGTACCCTCTCTAATACAATAATGTCCTGTTTGAGTGCTGGAGACCAAAACTGTACGGCATATTCTAGATGGGGCCTTACAAGTGCTCTATACAGTTGAAGAATGACCCCCTCCTCCCGTGACTCTATGCCCCTTTTAATACAGCTCAAGACCTTATTTGCCCTTGATGCTGCTGACTGGCATTGCTTGCTACAGCCAAGTTTATCATCTACAAGGACTCCAAGGTCCTTTTCCATAATGGATTTGCCTAGTGCAGTCCCATTAAGGGTATAAGTGGCTTGGATATTTTTACATCCCAGGTGCAGGACTTTACATTTATCAACATTGAATCTCATTTGCCACTTAGCTGCCCAGATTGCCAGTTTGTCAAGATCCTGTTGCAAGGATGCCACATCCTGGATGGAATTAATTGGGCTGGATAATTTTGTGTCATCTGCAAACACTGATACATTACTTACAACACCCTCCCCTAAGTCATTAATGAACAAGTTAAATAAAAGTGGACCCAATACTGAGCCCTGGGGGACCCCACTAAGAACCTTACTCCAAGTAGAGAATGTCCCATTAACAACCACCCTCTGTACCCGATCCTGTAGCCAGTTTCCTATCCATGTGCAAACGACTTCATTAAGCCCAACAGACCTTAGTTTAGAAAGCAGTCGTTTGTGGGGCACAGTATCAAACGCTTTGGCAAAATCCAAATAGATCACATCTACTGCCCCCCCACTATCCAGAATCTTACTTACCACATCATAAAATGCAATCAAATTCGTCTGACATGACCTATCCTTCATAAAGCCATGCTGATTGTTGCTCATAATGCCATTCATTAGGACAAAATTTTGAATGTGATCCCTTAACAAGCCTTCAAATAATTTGCCCACCACAGATGTCAAGCTTACTGGCCTATAATTGCCAGGCTGAGATCGTAATCCCTTTTTAAATATTGGAATAACATCAGCTTTTCTCCAATCCATAGGCACCATACCAGATGACAGTATGTGACCTTTTAGTTCTGCTTTAAGCGGTGCTGGTACTTTCTGTGGCTGGTGTTGCACTGGTGGCACTGATGTATCAACCTCTAAGTGATATTTTCCTGGAAGACATCTGAGTTCTTGAAGATCTTTATAGTCACTTGTGATCTGTTCATATGATAGGGGTGATCTTTTGGCTTTTTGAGTGTTAGTGTGCACTGTTGTTAACACTTCATGCTCTATATTCACTGTAAGCAGTCCCAATTTTTTGGATGTATCTGCTGAAAGAAGTGGCTTATGAGTACCTTTGACAACCTGAAAAAGAAGGTGATAATCTTTGACATTATATGTGCAGTTTAAAATACACTTTTCCATTGGCATCATATAAGTGTTATTATACCACTTCAGCTTGACATGGCTTTTCTGTAATGTTGGGTTTTCTTCTTTTGCAATTTTGCAGTAATCCTTCAATGTCATAAGATTACTTGTGGCACCACAATCAAGTTGACAAAGTATTTGTCTTCCTGCTTGCTTACATGTACTGAGCTTTAGTTGCACAAGCCACTGTGAGCCTTGTGTACTCACAGATCCAATGTGATGTATTACTGAAAGCACTGATTCATCTGAGTAGCTGTTTTTGTCTCTGTAGCGAGATTAACTTTGTTATCAGTCTTCTGCATACAAACTCTGGCAAAGTGATTTTGCTTTTTGTACTTGCTGCAAGTTTACCCATATTCAGGACAATGCCCTCTACCTTTGGTTTGACTGTTTCCACAATATTTTCATTTTATGCTTTTCCCTTTGTAGTCTTGTGCTTTTGTTTTAAAACTGTGTTCCTTTTTGGATGGTTCAAATGGTTAGAGGAGGACAAGGTGCTCCAGAATTAATTGTAAAGTTACTCGCCAAACAGTGAAAGTGGTCCGGGTGCACCAGCCCCAGACCCCCAGGTTCGGGGAGCGGTACAGCAGAAGATAAAGAAGCAGGGCTGACCGGCACTCAAACGGATCCACAAGACCAGAGATATTCAGTTAAAAAATAAATTTATTGGTAGAAAAATTAAAATTATAGCTTCATCTCCATCCACCCTATGCGTTTCACACCCTTCAGGGTGCTTAGTCATGGGATCGTTTGAGTGCCGGTCAGCCCTGCTTCTTTATCTTCTTCCTTTTTTTGGATGGTGTTTTGCTGTGTAGTATACATCCTCCATCTCTGCCTTGCTGTCCTGCATTGTTTGTATTTGCCTTTCTATGAACTCATGAATTCTGCACATGTCTATAGCTTTCTGTAGGTCTAATTCTGGTACTCTTAGCATTCTCTTCCTTGCACTGATATCCTTTGCTCCTAGTACTATTCTGTCACTAATAAGCTCATCATGCAGTGCTCCAAATTCACATGCTGCTATCTGTCTCAGCTTAGTGACATATTGGTCTATAGTCTCTGACTGGCCTTGGTGTGGGCTATTAAATATTTATCTCTCATATATGATGTTCCGAGCAGGCATGACTTGGCTCTGTAATGCATCCAGAGTTTTCTGTACATCCTTCTATTCAGCATCAGACAGTCTCACCCCATTACAGAACGTAAGGTAGCTATCCTTACCTTTGGGTCTTTTTTGTCCAGCTCTGTAGTTACCTCTAGTGATTAGGGATGTAGCGAACGTCGGAAAAAAAGTTCGCGAACATATTCGCGAACTTGCGCAAAAACGCGAGCGGTTCGCGAACGGTTCGCGAACCCCATAGACTTCAATGGGAAGGCGAACTTTAACATCTAGAAAAGACATTTCTGGCCAGAAAAATGATTTTAAAGTTGTTTAAAGGGTGCAACGACCTGGACAGTGGCATGCCAGAGGGGGATCAAGGGCAAAAATGTATCTGAAAAATCTGCCTGTGTGTGCTTGGAAGAGATAGTGTAGGGGGAGAGCTGTTAGTGATTTCAGGGACAGATGATAGTAAGTTTGCTGGCTAGTAATCTGCTTGATACTGCTCTGTATTGGAGGGACAGAAGTCTGCAGGGATTTGAGGGACATTTTAGCTTAGGTAGCTTTGCTGGCTAGTAATCTACTGTTCTCTTTAAACAACTGCCATACGTTGACCTTGTAGGCATTGTTTGCCCAGTTTTTTTGGACGCAGCCACTGAAGCACAGTTGCCAGAAAAAATATGCCATATAAATGCTGAAAATAGTCATTTTTCGCCATACGTTGACCTTGTAGACATTGTTTGCCCAGTTTTTTTGGACGCAGCCACTGAAGCACAGTTGCCAGAAAAATTATGCCATATAAATGCTGAAAATATAAATTTTTTTGGTTGCAGCCACTGAAGCACAGAGGCCAGAAAAATTATGCCATATAAATGCAGAAAATATGCATTTTTTTGGTCGCAGCCACTGAAGCACAGTTGACAGAAAAATTATGCCATATAAATGCTGAAAATATAAACTTTTTTGGTTGCAGCCACTGAAGCACAGAGGCCAGAAAAATTATGCCATATAAATGCAGAAAACATGCATTTTTTTGGTCGCAGCCACTGAAGCACAGTTGACAGAAAAATTATGCCATATAAATGCTGAAAATATAAATTTTTTTGGTTGCAGCCACTGAAGCACAGAGGCCAGAAAAATTATGCCATATAAATGCAGAAAATATGCATTTTTTTGGTCGCAGCCACTGAAGCACAGTTGCCAGAAAAAATATGCCATATAAATGCTGAAAATAGTCATTTTTTGCCATATACGTTGAGTCAACGTATGGCAAAAAATGACTATTTTCAGCATTTATATGGCATATTTTTTCTGGCCTCTGTGCTTCAGTGGCTGCGGCCAAAAAACTGGGCAAACAATGCCTACAAGGTCAACGTCGTTGACCTTGTAGGCATTGTTTGCCCAGTTTTTTTGGCCGCAGCCACTGAAGCACAGAGGCCAGAAAAAATATGCCATATAAATGCTGAAAATAGTCATTTTTTTGGTCGCAGCCACTGAAGCACAGTTGCCAGAAAAATTATGCCATATAAATGCTGAAAATATAAATTTTTTTGGTTGCAGCCACTGAAGCACAGAGGCCAGAAAAATTATGCCATATAAATGCAGAAAATATGCATTTTTTTGGTTGCAGCCACTGAAGCACAGAGGCCAGAAAAATTATGCCATATAAATGCAGAAAATATGCATTTTTTTGGATGCAGCCACTGAAGCACAGTTGCCAGAAAAAATATGCCATATAAATGCTGAAAATAGTCATTTTTTGCCATACGTTGACCTTGTAGACATTGTTTGCCCATTTTGGTTGCAGCCACTGAAGCACAGAGGCCAGAAAAAATTAAACCAGTAGGGTTTGCACCCTAGTTTGTAACGGTGGCGGAGGGAGGAGGAGGACGCTAAAGGACAGCTGTGTGTGGAGTCATGAGGCTTGAAGAGAAGGACAGCTGCATAGAAGTCAGAACAAGTCTTCCGGCGTGCAGTAACCCTCCGAGATCCACCCCTCATTCATTTTAATAAAGGTCAGGTAATCGACACTTTTGTGACCTAGGCGAGTTCTCTTCTCAGTTACAATCCCTCCTGCTGCACTGAAGGTCCTTTCTGAGAGCACACTTGAGGCTGGGCAAGACAAGAGGTTCATGGCAAATTGTGACAGCTCTGGCCACAGATCAAGCCTGCGCACCCAGTAGTCCAGGGGTTCATCGCTCCTCAGAGTGTCGATATCTGCAGTTAATGCCAGGTAGTCCGCTACCTGCCGGTCGAGGCGTTCTTTGAGGGTGGATCCAGAAGGGTTGTGGCGCTGCCTTGGACAGAAAAACATTTGCATGTCTGACGTTACAGACTGGCCAAAGGGCTTTGTCCTTGCAGGTGTGCTCGTGGCAGGATTACTGGCACCTCTGCCCCTGGAATGTTGATGAGTTCCTGAAGTGACATCACCCTTAAAAGCATTGTACAACATGTTTTGCAGGCTGGTTTGTAAATGCCGCATCTTTTCGGACTTGTGGTATGTTGGTAACATTTCTGACACTTTATGCTTGTACCGAGGGTCTAGTAGCGTTGCGACCCAGTACAGGTCCTTCTCCTTAAGCCTCTTGATACGGGGGTCCTTCAACAGGCATGACAGCATGAAAGACCCCATTCTCACAAGGTTGGATGCAGAGCTATCCATCTCCGCTTCCTCATTATCAAGGACTGCATCATCCACGGTCTCCTCCCCCCAGCCACGTACAAGACCAGGGGTCCCCAAAAGGTCACCACTAGCCCCCTGGGAAGCCTGCTCCTGTTGGTCCTCCTCCTCCTCCTCCACAAAGCCACCTTCCTCCTCTGACTCCACTTCTGGCACCTCTCCCTGCGTTGCAGCAGGTGCCTGGGTTCGTTCTGGTGATTCCGACCAGAAATCGTGCGCTTCCAGCTCCTCGTCACGCTGGTCTACAGCCTCATCTGTCACTCGTCGCACGGCACGCTCCAGGAAGAAAGCGAAGGGTATTAGGTCGCTGATGGTGCCTTCGGTGCGACTGACCATATTTGTCACCTCTTCAAAAGGTCGCATGAGCCTGCAGGCATCGCGCATAAGCACCCAGTAACGGGGGAAAAAAATCCCCAGCTGTGCAGATCCAGTCCTACCACCCAGTTCAAAAAGGTACTCGTTGACGGCCCTTTGTTGTTGCAGCAGACGTTCCAACATAAGGAGCGTTGAATTCCAGCGAGTCTGGCTGTCAGAAATCAAATGCCTGACTGGCATGTTGTAGCGCTGCTGAATGTCAGCAAGGCGTGCCATGGCTGTGTAGGAACGTCTGAAATGGGCCGACACCTTTCTGGACTGGGTGAGAACGTCCTGGAATCCTGGGTACTTGGAGACAAAACGTTGGACTATTAAATTTAACACATGTGCCATGCAGGGCACATGTGTTAAATTGCCTAGTCTCAACGCTGCCAACAGATTGCTTCCATTGTCACACACCACTTTTCCGATCTGCAGTTGGTGTGGGGTCAGCCACCGATCGGCCTGTGACTGCAGAGATGACAGGAGTACAGATCCGGTATGGTTTTTGCTTTCCAGGCACGTCATCCCCAAGACAGCGTGACAACGGCGTACCTGGCACGTCGAATAGCCTAGGGGGAGCTGGGGGTGCACAGGTGTGGAGGAGGAGAAGGAGGACCCAGCAGCAGAGTAAGAAGAAGAAGAAGACGAGGTAGAGAGCGATGGAGGAGTAGAGGTGGTGGCAGAACCGCGTGCAATCCGTGGCGGTGACACCAACTCCACTGTTGTTGTTGAGCTACCCATTCCCTGCTTCCCAGCCATTACCAAGTTCACCCAGTGGGCAGTGTAGGTGACATACCTGCCCTGACCATGCTTGGAGGACCATGCGTCAGTAGTCATATGGACCTTTGGCCCAACACTAAGTGACAGAGATGCGGTAACTTGGCTCTGCACATGTTGGTACAGGTGTGGTATTCCCTTTTTAGAAAAAAAATTGCGGCTGGGTACCTTCCACTGCGGTGTCCCAATTGCTACAAATTTGCGGAAGGCCTCAGAGTCCACCAGCTGGTATGGTAAAAGCTGGCGGGCTAAGAGTGCAGACAAGCCAGCTGTCAGACGCCGGGCAAGGGGGTGACAGTCAGACATTGGCTTCTTACGCTCAAACATGGCCTTCACAGAAACTTGGCTGGTGGCAGATGACTGGGAATGGGAACAGGTGGTCAAGGTGGAAGGCGGAGTGGAGGGTGGTTCAGACGGGTCAAGGAGAGCAGAGGTAGAGCAGTAAGATGCTGGACCAGAAGGAGTGTGGCTTTTAGTTTGCCTGTTGCCTTTGAGGTGTTGCTCCCAAAGTGCTTTGTGCTTGCCGCTCATGTGCCTTCGCATAGAAGTTGTACCTATGTGGCTGTTGGGCTTACCAAGGCTCAGTTTCTGACTGCACTCATTGCAAATTACAATGCTTTTGTCAGAGGCACACACATTAAAAAAATCCCACACTGCTGACTTTTTGGAAGTGTGCGATCTGGCGGTAACAGTAGAAGTTGGCGGAGTTGGCGGTATTGGCGGCAATGGCGGGTGCGTTGGCCGGCTGAACACAGGTGCCGATACATGTTGTTGCCCTGCTGATCCCTGCGGGCTGTCCTCCCTGCTTCTTCTAAGTCTTATTCTCCTACTGCCTCTCTGACTCTCCGTCTCTCCATCTGAACTACCCTCCTCTTGCTCTCTTCTACTAGGCACCCACAAAACATCAATCTCCTCATCATCATTCTCCTCAGATGCATCAATTTCTTCTGACACATCACAGAAGGAAGCAGCAGCGGGGACCTCCTCCTCATCACTCATTATGTCCATCTCTATCGTGTTCTCTGCCAGAATTAAATCTGGTGTAAGGTCCTCATCTCCTTCATCTTCTTCTGGCAATAATGGTTGCGCATTACTCAGTTCAAGAAACTCATTGGAAAATAACTCCTCTGACCCCAGTGAAGAAGGGGCACCGGTGGTGGAGGAAGTGTTACGTGGGGTGGCCATAGCAGTGGAGGATGAGGAGGATGTTGTGGTAAAGTTAGAAACGGTAGAGGATGGGGTGTGCTGTGTAAGCCAGTCAACTACCTCTTCAGCATTTTGGGAGTTCAGGGTCATTGGCTTTTTAAAACTGGGCAATTTGCTAGGGCCACAGGATTGCATAGCAGCACGGCCCCTAGCACGGCCTCTGCGTGGCGGCCTGCCTTTGCCTGGCATTATTTTTAAAAAAACAACAACAACAACAAAAACTCAGTTGGTTTTTCTGGAAACGATAATACACACAGCTAGATGGCGGGTTGAAGAAAACACTGTGCAAATAATGCCTACAAAGTCAACGTATACACTACTACAGCGGTGGATACGGATTACGTAAAATATATGAATGCTGCTTGAAAAAAAGTAACTCAAGTGGTTTTTCTAGAGACGATAATATTATCAATATTTAGACAAAATGTGAACAAGCTCACACAGCTCGATGGCGGGTTGAAGAAAACACTGTGCAAATAATGCCTACAAGGTCAACGTATACACTACTACAGCGGTGGATACGGATTACGTAAAATATATGAATGCTGCTTGAAAAAAAAGTAACTCAAGTGGTTTTTCTAGAGACGATAATATTATCAATATTTAGACAAAATGTGAACAAGGTCACACAGCTCGATGGCGGGTTGAAGAAAACAGTGTGCAAATAATGCCTACAAGGTCAACGTATACACTACTACAGCGGTGGATACGGATTACGTAAAATATATGAATGCTGCTTGAAAAAAAGTAACTCAAGTGGTTTTTCTAGAGACGATAATATTATCAATATTTAGACAAAATGTGAACAAGCTCACACAGCTCGATGGCGGGTTGAAGAAAACACTGTGCAAATAATGCCTACAAGGCCAACGTATACACTACTACAGCGGTGGATACGGATTACGTAAAATATATGAATGCTGCTTGAAAAAAGTGACTCCGGTGTTTTTTCTGGAGACGGTAATATTATGGATATTTAGACAGAATGGGAACAAGGTCACACAGCTCGATGGCGGGTTGAAGAAAACAGTGTGCAAATAATGCCTACAAGGCCAACGTATACACTACTACAGCGGTGGATACGGATTACGTAAAATATATGAATGCTGCTTGAAAAAAGTGACTCCGGTGTTTTTTCTGGAGACGGTAATATTATGGATATTTAGACAGAATGGGAACAAGGTCACACAGCTCGATGGCGGGTTGAAGAAAACAGTGTGCAAATAATGCCTACAAGGTCAACGTATACACTACTACAGCGGTGGATACGGATTACGTAAAATATATGAATGCTGCTTGAAAAAAGTAACTCAAGTGGTTTTTCTAGAGACGATAATATTATCAATATTTAGACAAAATGTGAACAAGGTCACACAGCTCGATGGCGGGTTGAAGAAAACAGTGTGCAAATAATGCCTACAAGGTCAACGTATACACTACTACAGCGGTGGATACGGATTACGTAAAATATATGAATGCTGCTTGAAAAAAAGTAACTCAAGTGGTTTTTCTAGAGACGATAATATTATCAATATTTAGACAAAATGTGAACAAGCTCACACAGCTCGATGGCGGGTTGAAGAAAACACTGTGCAAATAATGCCTACAAGGCCAACGTATACACTACTACAGCGGTGGATACGGATTACGTAAAATATATGAATGCTGCTTGAAAAAAGTGACTCCGGTGTTTTTTCTGGAGACGGTAATATTATGGATATTTAGAAAGAATGGGAACAAGGTCACACAGCTCGATGGCGGGTTGAAGAAAACAGTGTGCAAATAATGCCTACAAGGCCAACGTATACACTACTACAGCGGTGGATACGGATTACGTAAAATATATGAATGCTGCTTGAAAAAAGTGACTCCGGTGTTTTTTCTGGAGACGGTAATATTATGGATATTTAGACAGAATGGGAACAAGGTCACACAGCTCGATGGCGGGTTGAAGAAAACAGTGTGCAAATAATGCCTACAAGGCCAACGTATACACTACTACAGCGGTGGATACGGATTACGTAAAATATATGAATGCTGCTTGAAAAAAGTGACTCCGGTGTTTTTTCTGGAGACGGTAATATTATGGATATTTAGACAGAATGGGAACAAGGTCACACAGCTCGATGGCGGGTTGAAGAAAACAGTGTGCAAATAATGCCTACAAGGCCAACGTATACACTACTACAGCGGTGGATACGGATTACGTAAAATATATTATGGCTGCTTGAAAAAAGTGACTCCGGTGTTTTTTCTGGAGACGGTAATATTATGGATATTTAGACAGAATGTGAACAAGGTCACACAGCTCGATGGCGGGTTGAAGAAAACAGTGTGCAAATAATGCCTACAGGGCAAATAATGCCTAAAAGGTCAACTTATACACTACTACAGCGGTAGTAAAATAAAAAAAAGTAAAATAAAAAAAAAATGAATATTAAAAAAAAAAATTAAAGTTGGTGCTGCTGAACTACTAGGAGCAGCAGATTAGCACACCAGTCCCACTCCCCAACACTGCTAGACTAATAGCACTGGGCTCTTATAGTAGTAGTAGTAGTAGTAGTAGTAAAACAACAAAAAAATAAATAAAAGCAGTCCTTACAAGGACTACTGTTATTGCAGCAGTCAGCAGATGAGATCAGAAGCAGGACAGCTGCCCACTGCAGCTACATACAGAGCACTGCAGTAGAAGGTAGATTACTAGCCAGCAAAGCTACCTAAGCTTAAATGTCCCTCAAACCCCTGCAGACTTCTGTCCCTCCAATAACAGAGCAGTATCAAAACGATTACTAGCCAGCAAACTTTCAACTGTCCCTGAAATCACTAACAGGCAGCAGCTCTCTCCCTACACTATCTCTTCAGCACACACAGGCAGAGTGAAAAACGCTGCAGGGCTTCGGTTTTTATAGGGAAGGGGAGTGGTCCAGGGGAGAGCTTCCTGATTGGCTGCCATGTACCTGCTGGTCTGGGGTGAGAGGGCAAAAAAAAGCGCCAACAATGGCGAACCCAAAATGGCGAACGTCGCGCGACGTTCGCGAACTTCCGGCGAGCGCGAACACCCGATGTTCGCGCGAACAAGTTCGCCGGCGAACAGTTCGCGACATCTCTACTAGTGATGGGCGAATTTATTTGCCAAGTGCGAATTTGCGGTGAATTCGCAGCGAATTCCCGCAATTTGCCTCTAGCGAATAAATTCGCGAAAATTCCTTTTTTTTTTTTTTAAATTTGAAATTTTTATTGATTTTTACCAATACAGTGCAGATTGCAGAACGTAATGCAACAAAAGGACATCGGCTGAAGTAGTAACAAAGGAGGTATCTAGACAGCAGATCGATAAATGCAGTTTCCACATATGAACCAATACCTCAAAAAAGCTAAAGTGACTGTATTGTCAATTATAAAAGGGGGGATAGGGGGTTGAGAAGGGAAAGATAAAGAAAAAGAAAAAAAAAAAAAGGGGGGAAAGGAAAATAAAGAATAGAGGAAAGGTGTCAGAAATAGCAGTGCGTTCAACCACAGAAGTACATCTAAACGAAGGTAACGTGTCCTACACCGTCTAGGTGCAGTGGCTCACCTCGCCACATTTGTCCTCAGCTAAAGCACGTCCAAGTAACGGGTCCACGGATGCCACTCCAGCTCCTCCTCATAACTTCTATCCAAAAGCCTGGCTCGAATGGACTCCATCGCTCTGATCCAATTAACTTTTGTTACAAGGGTCTGTACCCCCGGTATTAGCGGCTTCTTCCAATTAGCTGCCAGTAAAGATCTTGCTGCTGTAAGAATGTGTGTGGCCAGTTTGTGCGAGCTTTTCGAGTGTATTTCTGGGATTTTCATGCCTAAAAGAAAGGTGTGTGGGGAGGCTGGTATAGTGACCTGGAGGACCTCTGAAAGCAGAGTGGCCACCTTCCCCCAAAATTCTCGGGCAACTGTGCATGTCCACCAGGTGTGTAAAAATGATCCCTGTTCTCCGCAACCCCTGAAACAGTTAGCATGGTCTGGATTGCCGCTGAGTTTACTGATGCGTAACGGGGTATAGTACCATCTAAATATAATCTTATATGCTCTCTCGGCAGAGACTGCACAAATGGACGTCTTTCTGGCCGTGTCCCATATGCATGACCATGTTTTGTCCGAAACCGGAAAACCAAGGTCCTCCTCCCATTTCGTCATGTAGGGTTGGCGATATGTAGTGGTGTCTGACGCAATGGAGCTGTAGAGACTGGTGATGAGATGAGTCGGGTATGATCGGTTGTGACAAATGGTTTCAAAGTACGTTAGTGTAGTGTTCGTGGCGGACTTAAGGGCCGTGTCCATGTAATGTCTGATTTGTAGATATCTGAAAAATTGTGAGTGTGGTATGTCATGTTTTTCTCTACATTGTTGAAACGAGAGCATTGTCTGGTCCGTCAGAAAGGCAGTAAGGGTAGTCAGATTTGCCGCTATCCATGGAGTAAAATCAAGTGGAGAGCAACCCGGTGTGAAATCAGTATTGTGAAAAATAGTCCTAAATCTGGAATTAGAAGAACTCAGACCCAACTTTATAGACACTGCATCCCAAAGATCCAAAGCCTGTTGTGACGTGGGTAAAACATTCAGGGAGGCATTTCTGGAAGCTTTAGGTATCCAGAAAAGGTGAGCTAGCTGGAGGGGATAGATAAAGTGATTTTCAATTTCCTTCCAGGGTTCGCTGGTTGGGGCATGCACATGTATCATAGCCTCCAATCTGCTAGCTATATAGTATCGGTGTACGTTAGGGACCCCCAAACCCCCCATCGATTTCGGCTTAGTCATGATCTCCGCCTTGATTCTTGGTTTCTTACCACACCAAATAAAATCGGATATTGACCTTTGGAGGATACGAGCGGACTGTTCTGGGAAGTGTAACGGTAGTGTTCTAGAAAATTCCTTTTTTTGTGGACACCACCGCATTTTTGCCAGCATAAAAAAAAACGGACACAGTTTCGTGAATTTTTCGCAGTTTCGCAAATTTTTCGGGAAAGTCGCAAATTTTTCGCCCATCACTAGTCACCTTATGATCCTCCCACTGTGATCCAGTTTACTGCCATATCTCCTGTGCACTCCATGGGACTTGGGGTAGGGAAAGTGTTTGCAGCCATTTTCTCTCCATGGCTTTCATTGCACCATGTTGGGAGGGACCCTTATTAATAGGCTGCTACTCTAAAACCATATGTTTTAAAAATTATATTTAACTTCAGAACTTATATTCAAACTGGAGATTCCTAAGCAAAGCACAGATTTTAGTGATTGTGCTCATTACAGGTAGAGAGGAAATCTACACAGTTTGTTTTAATCCAACACCACAGATTATAGCAGTAGGATGTGATCATAAAATCAAAGCATCATAGTAGAGCTCTTGCTTCATAGGAAGTAGACAAAATAAAATGGTACTTTAATCACCAGGCAGAGATTTTCAGCATTAAATGGACTTGAAGCTCACAGAACAAAAAAGGTGCTTGTCCAACCTGTGAGCCCCAGTACAGCAACCACCAGGCCCGGACTGATAATCTGTAGAATCGGGCCTCTCTGCCCTGTGTTTCAGTGGGCCGCCCGCTGTCTGATAACCTGCGCCGCAGTTCTTCACTTACAAGTAATAAATCAAAGCCCCCAGCATGAGTACCTGTCCTCAGCCTGAACAGAATGGCGTGGCCATCTAATTAGTTAATCTTAAAACTAACCCGTGACCCACCGTCTGCTTAGTGTTAGCCTTTCATCTCTCTGCTGTCGGCTCTGTCTCCCAGTTCCTCCCCCACTTTCTGGCATGGCAGGACGGACGTCACCACACTCATGCTTGCAGTCCCCTCCCACCTCCAACAGTGTAAAACTGGAGCTGAGTCTGCAGGAGCGTCACCGGCACCGGGTATGGGGGATGGGGGGGCTGACAGAGGAAATCCCGGTACCGGGAGGCCGCAGCCATGATCCTGCTGCCCTCAAACCCCCACGGGAATGGCTTGCTTTACTTCGGGTTCAACCAGGACCATGGTGAGGGCAAAGTGGGCGTGAATGGGAGGTAGTTTGCGGTGTGGGGTGAAGAGGGTCGGGCAGGAGGGGTGTATGGGGGTTTGAGTTAGACTCACGTTATACAGAGAAGCCTGGGTCGTGTGTGTGCGTGTGCCACTGGAGTATGCTGGGAGATGTAGTCCAACCATTACTGAACGGAGATCAGATGTCTGTGTTAATAGTGAAGGAGGCTCAAATGGTTTGACTCTAGCACCCTGTTTGGGCTACAACTTCAATCATGTTTCAGAATATAATGTCTGGCAGCATCTGGGAATCCAAAGTAAAGAAATAGGCCTGTAGTGCTTTGCTTCAAGAGCTGACACTCAGTTATAATGCCTTTGCTATAAACAAAGTGCCCTGGTTCCTACTGACTTGCTCTCCCTAATAAGCTTAGTCATTGAGATTGTTTTCAAAGCTGATATTATCATCAGTGTTTCAAAAGGCAAGCCTGGGCAAAAGAGCTTACAATTAATGGAATATCACGTTGCCTTTGGCCCTTACCATTGAACACCAGAGTTCTGACCTGAAGGGCTTGCACTCTATAGACAAGGGAAGGAGAAAAAAAAAGACTTGAAGCAATGGGCACCTTGCCCAATTTTGTGGCCCCTAATTACCATGTCCCAGTTTGAACACATTTTTGTGATTTTTATGTGTTATTACAGTTTTGCTAATGAAGGTGAATTGCCCTTTAAGCTGTGAGTCTTAGTTCTCCCAAGAGAAAACTTATTATACAGGGAACTCTGAGTATCACTCATGTATTATAAGGGATAATGTACCCCCTACTGTAAATGATAAGGATATTAGAAGTCACTGAGGGGTTGTTCTGTGACCATATAAAGGCACAAGGCTGCAGGCTGAGTTATACAGGGAACTCTGAGTATCACTCATGTATTATAAGGGATAATGTACCCCCTACTGTAAATAAGGATATTAGAATTATTAGGTTCTGTGACCATATAAAGGCACAAGGCGGAATACACTTTACCATATTTACATTAATTACATTGAAGTAAGAAATGCACATAGTTTTGTGCAGTTTTACTCCAATATATGAGTGGATGAGTACAAGACCATCACGTGTTTACATGTGGGCTGCTTTGATTTTTTTGCCAGGGCTGCTTTTTACTCCCAGTCCGGCCCTGGCAACCACAACATCAAAGGGAACTGTGATACCCCCAGTTCCCAGTCCCCAGTTCAGATGTGACCAGCCATCCGGGCCTGGACACGCAGCATTAAATGGCATAGTGACTGCCAGAATTAAATGGCAAAATGACCCTTAAGCATCACATGGTATTGCAACCATTTGGCATTATATGGCACAGTGATCAAAACGGTTAGGGCTAGGGCCAGATGGGGCTGAAATCAGCCTGCATGCAGGCAGATTTCACCCCTGGACCACTGGCTAACCCCTCTTCCACATCCGGAAGTCTTCTATTGGCTCCAGCGCAAACATATTCGGTGGAATTTGTCTCAAAATGCAGTCTTGCATTTCTTCAACAAAGTCCACTGAGTATGTTTGCACCAGAGCCGACATTCTGTGTACTAGGAATGCCAGGGCCTATTTTGAATCCCAGTACAGTCCTGAATATGGATATCACTAAAAGTAAGGGGGGATTGCACTTCAGCTAGCCCCGTGAATAAAGTATAGTTCTTTAAGACACTTGGGATGTCTTACTGTGCTGATGGTGTTTTGTTAGCAGGCAAAGTGATTTTGAAGTCCCCCCGCAGTTTGCCATGAAAGCAATTAATACATTCATTGGTTATGTAACTGCAGCGATGCACATTTCTATAGACAGCCAAGGGCATCATCACAACAGCAGTAGTGATGGGCGAATTTATTCACCAGGCATGGATTCACGTCAAATTTACACACTTTGCAGACTGTTAATGTTCTTGCAAAACTGCTGCAAAAATTTGCTACAACAAAAAAATTGTCTTGCATCAAAATTGGCACACGTCAAAATTATTTTGACGCCTATTGACTTTAATACATTTGGACAAAATGCGTCAAATTATTTTGATGCCCATTGACCTCGAACTTTTCGCAAATTTTCACCGATTTTTCTGTGAGTGAAACGGTACAGATTCACTCATCACTAAACAGCAACTTTACACTGGCCTATTTTTCTAATATATTGTTTAACTCGTCCTTCCTGTATTTCCAGGCGCCAAGCCTTGCTCTTACTGTGGCTGAGTGTAAGAATGTGCAACTTTTTTTAATTTTGCAGGTTAACAAATATATGGTACAAGAACAGAAGTTTTCATTCAATTTTAAAATTATTTGTTATCTTTTCAGATACGTTATAATTCAGTTATCTTTATAGTGAAAATGGAATATAACAGAAAAAAGTTCTATTTCCTAGGATTCATGGGATCAAGATGGGATCAAGTACAAGGTACTGTTTTATTATTACAGAGAAAAAGAGAAGCCTGTTTTATAAACTGAATTATTCGATTAACAAGATGGCCTTTACGTAATTTGGGACAGAAGGAACAGTAGAAAATAAAGGAAAGAGGTAATATATACGTTCGATTAATTATTCGATTAACAAGATGGCCTTTACGTAATTTGGGACAGAAGGAACAGTAGAAAATAAAGGAAAGAGGTAATATATACGTTCTTTTCTAAAGTTAATGAGGTGCAGTGTAGTGCACCTAAGTGCAGTGCTGGGCAGAGATAGATATACAGGTATGCGATCGGGTATCTGGAAACCTGTTATCCAGAAAGCTCCCAATTACAGGCAGGTTGTTTCCCATAGACTGCATAATAATACAGATTTTTAAAAATTATTTCCTTTTTAACTTTAATAATAAAACCGTAGCTTGTACTTTTGTACATATGGTGCTTTGAATTGTAGGCAATTTTTGTACTGTTTTTAATTCTCAGTCTCCTTTATTGGATTGTGGGGAGGTTTAGCTGCATGTCAAACTGCACACTGCCGCAGGATAATGCATAGTGAGGACAGAACAGGGTGTATATTGTTCCCTTAAGCTTGGATGAGTATCATGAAATGATAGCATGCAGGGAAACAATATCTTAAACTGTGGTCCACAGGAATCCAAGAGATTATTGGTGCCCCCCATCCAGGGCCGCCACAAGCCTTGTCCGAGTTAAAAAAAAATCATTGGTGGACAGGGCTCCCCTACAAGTGAAAAGAAAAACCATTGGTGTTCAATGGAACTTATTTTAAGGGGGTTATTTAATAAAGTCCATTTTTTTTCCTGGTTGGACTTTTAAAAGGGACAAAAAACATTTTTTTGTGGAATTTATTTTTGAGATTTATTAAACCCTGATGGTGTTAAAAGTCCAAATAAAAAAGTAATCCAAATGGTGTTAAAAGTCCAAATAAAAAAGTACTCCAAATAAAAAAGTACTCCAAACTGTCAAGTTCATGTAGATGTCAATGGCAGATGTTACATTGACATTTTGAAGATATCCTGATCTGCACCGGGTTTCTTGCAATAATCTGAAGATTTTGTGGTTTCGGGCATCATATCCAAAAAAGTCGCAATTTTCGGCTACAAATCAGATTCAAGAAATTTTCGTGAAATGCATTGATAAATAGGGGGAGGTAGATGAGCCAAACTAAGGCTAGGCAGGTAGATAAGGTATTGCCTAGCATGCCTCATCTGCCTACCCCTAAGTCTGGCCTTGGTCTGCTCCATCTATATTGATAGCTTTGTAACTCTAATTTGAGAGTTATTACATATTTTTCTATTCTTCTGGATAATTATATACACAAATTATATAAATACACATATAACCATATATTGCACCAAATTAGGATTGCAAATAATTGATACTAATCTAAAAAGGAATTATTTATATTATAGATGTTATGTTTTACACTGACCTTCACAATAGTGATGATGGGTTTATGAAACAAAAGTTCTTAAACACACATAAACGTTGAGAAGGAGGAACCTAAAATTATATAAAAAGCAGGTGTCACAGTTTAGCAAACAAATTGTACATTTTTCGGCAATGTACAAACAATTTCAATTGTTTTCTGTAAAATACAGAAGCGTATGGATCTGTGTAATTAAAAATGTTTTCATGGTTCACTGCTCAGGATTTTGAAATTGATTGGTTTTAACAATTTTCTTGTTGCAGCAAGGTTGACAAAATCTGCATTTTAGTTTGTAGGTGTTCATAGGAAGGTGATTGCCAGCTCCATCTGTAATTTTTAGTTAACCCAGCCCATGGTAGATGCACAGTCATATTAAATTCATGCCATCGCTGTAAGAATTCAGTGTCAGAGCACTTTATGAAAAATCTGAAATGGGTTACTCATGTTAACCTAAAGTTGAGGGGAAAAAAATTCAATGGAACATCAACATAATTTAATGCAGAAGATACAGATCCCATTGACTTCTATGACATCACAACAGGTCTCAAGGTTTTGTTTTCTTTAAATAATCTCAATTAGTTGCAATTGAACACAAAAAGATGCTACAATGTACATCATCTGAAAGTTCTTTTAAAGTTGAACTACCACTTTAAACACAAACCACGCAATGAATGATATAAACAATGGCAGGATAATGTGAAAAATATTTTCTTTCGGCAGTTTTACAGGTCAGTTTTCACTGTTGCATGTTATTAAATATTTAATGCTTTTAAATACTCTATTTTTTTTCAGTGCCTTCCTTTTGGGGATTGGTAAATTCAGCCTGGAATCTCTGTGCTGTAGGGAAGAGGCAGTCTCCAGTCAACATAGAAACCAGCCATATGATTTTTGATCCATTCTTAGCGCCGCTACGTATTAATACTGGTGGGAGGAAGGTAAGATGTTACTTTAAGTAAATATTTGGATTTTTCTTAAATACACAGATTTTTAAAAAAAAAAACATCTGTTTTTCAATATAAATTTAATTCACTAAAACAGGGCTCTATTTGTGTATATATATATATATATATATATATATATATATATATATATACACACACACACACACACACACACACACACACACACACACACACACACACACACACACACACACACACAGGTAAAGTTGCTGTACCGTTTTAGCTAGTAAAAATGTTATAGGGAAATCCTTTTGAAATAAAATATAACAAAAGTGGTATAAAGGTGATACCTGGAATCTCGGTGCTGTAGGGAAGAGGCAGTCCCCAATCAACATAGAAACCAGCCATATGATTTTTGATCCATTCTTAACGCCGCTACGTATTAACACTGGTGGGAGGAAGGTAAGATTTTACTTTAAGTAAATATTTGGATAATTCTTAAATACACAAAAACATTTTTTAAGAAAAAAAAACATCTGTTTTTCAATATAAATTTAATTCACTAAAACAGGGCTCTATTTGTGTGTGTATATATATATATATATATATATATATATATATATATATATATATATATATATATATATATATATAACAAACAAGGGAAAGTTGTGCTCACCACTATTTTTTAAAACCATTAGGCGGGGGTGCAATGAGGGTGTGACCACAAAATACATATAGCCAACTACAAGAGGTCCTCTGCACTCAACCCATTATCAATATATTTAAGACAAAGACATTTTGTGCATACTGCTACTAAAAAATGCCTTACCCTTTAAACAACACAGGGATTGTTTTTCCATATATTGCAATATATTTAAGCTGGCCAACTACGTCAAAGTCATCCCATATCTGGCCAGTCCTACGCTTAAGCTATTGCAATATATGGACAAACAATCCCTGTGTTGTTTAAAGGGTAAGGCATTTTTTAGTAGCAGTATGCACAAAATGTCTCTGTCTTAAATATATTGATAATGGGTTGAGTGCAGAGGACCGTTTTAGCCAGTAAAAATGTTATAGGGAAACCCTTTTGTCAATCCATTTATAAGGGGATTTGCAAGAGACAAGCAGATAAGGTACAAGATAAGGTACAAGATAATGTGGGTCAAATAGGCTGAGTATAAATTAGGGCTGAATTATTGTTGTTATTATGGTTCCTATAACATATATATATATATATACACACACACACACACACACACACACACACACACACACACACACACACACACACACACACACACACACACACAGGTATGGGACTTGTTATCCAGAATCCTCGGGCCTGGGGCTTTCTGGATTATGGTTCTTTCCATAATTTGGATCTATATCACTGAGGTCTACTAGAAAATCATGTAAACATTAAATACTGTATACCCAATAGGGTGGTTCTGCTTCTAAGGATTAATTATATCTTAGTTTGGATCACATACAATGTACTGTTTTATTACTACAGAGAAAAAGGAAATAATGTTGAACATTTTAGATTTTTTGTATAAAATGGAGGCTATGGGAGATGAACTTGCCATAATTCAGAGCTTTCTGGATAACAGATCCCATACTTGTATATACCACCTATTTGTAGTGAGGAATAATATAAATGAAAACATATAAAGACAACTATATATGTATATTTAGATGTATAGCTATATAAGAAAAAGAGAAGCTTAGAAAAATGCTTAGAAGAATGCCAGTGATGTATTATTTGCTGGGTAATGTAATAAAGCATCTAGTTTTGCCCTCACCTAGTAAACCATGGTAATCTATAATGCAGTTAATGCTACATGCTGATTGGTAAGTATGGTTACCAGGCAAATAGCAAATTTAAAGTTTATTACATAACCCCATAAATATACCGTTCATTTCACTAAAGCATACGAGAGAAAGATTTGTGAGTTTGTGAGATTTTTTTATTTAACGTATAAGTAAAATTTAATACGATTAAATATGCCATAGTGTAATATTTGTATTTTAGATACTTTAGATATTTTAGATACTACTACTTTTGTTATTGTAGCCATAATTTATAGTTCTGATAATCATTATTCAATATAATAATTGTTCCAGTATAATAGCTTTTATAGATCAGTAAATCACCCTTCAAGGGTGCTTTCTGTTCTACACAGTTGTAAGAACAGAAAAGTAAACCTTTATTTATGTCACACTGTTTAACATCATACAAAACAATATATATGTATTGTTTCAAACAGACCTGTAAAATCTGCAATTTCATTAAAAATTATATTCTGTATCTGGTAGCATGGTAACAGAGAATGAGATTACATGTCTCCGCCATCTGTGCAGATTAATGTTTTTGAAAACAAAGCTGCATATGAAAGGAATTGCTTTGAAAATGTGTTTTTTTTCTCCTTACTTTTCTAAAAAAATTATCCTACTAAATGTATGACTATGGAGATTTTCATTCATCCAGGTCATGGTATATCTAGTATAGGTCAATCTAAAAACAACTGGACTTGCTGAGTAATCAATGAAGACGTTCTGCTGCGTGATTACTCACCAAGTCCAGTTGTTTTTAGATTGACCTATACTAGACCTACTAAATGTAGTTATTTTCAGGCATTTTAAAGTCAAATATTGTTATATACTATACATATAATATATTGTGCGTGTGTATATGTAACTACAGGGTCGCCATTAGAAATAACGGACCCCCGTACAACAACATTTTCAGGGCCACCCCACCCACCCCAGCCCTCAAGTTGTTTTTCCTCCAATAAGGATTTATTCTATCCTGCTTGGGGTTGTGTACAAGGTATTGTTTTATTATTACATAGAAAAATATTCATTAGAATTATTTTATTAAAATGGAGTTTATCAGAGATGGCCTTCCTGTAATTCAGAATTTTCTGTATAATAGAATTCCATGTAACTTCCATGTAACATTGCCAAACAATAGTGCTCTAGTAGAATAAAATAAAGGTCAAACAAAAATGAATATAGGGAAAGGCATCTCACACACATAACACAAATACCATTTAGGTGCCTATTACTACCCAAGGTTCTAGATGGACATCCACCCTTTTCTGTGAGGGGCATTAAAGCCAAACAAATGACTACACCCATCGATTTTACTAAGGGGGAAACCACCTAACTTTTGCAGCTTCCCTCACCTAAAGGAGACCTGTCACCCAGACATAAAAAGCTGTATAATAAAAGTCCTTTTCAATTTAAACATGAAATGTTGCTTGCACCTCCTCTATGGCCTAGAGGCAGGACAGACAATTACTTTCACTTTCCATTCAGCACTTCCTAGATGTCATTGCTCTCCACACATTACACTGTTTCCATCTACATTTAATTGTGTAGCCAGTGCATGGGGATGGACATCGGATCACCAATTCTGGTGCAAAAATAAGATTTTGAGATGATGAAGGCTTGCCTTTATAACAGTGTCCACAAAGTGGCTCCTTCCTCCCTGCTATAATTATTCTCAGACCAAAGGAAACAAGATTCAAATAATTTATAATATAATTATTATTATAATAAAATTAATGCGTGGCTGAAAGATTGGTGTAGGGAGGAGGGTTTTGAGTTTTTGGAGAACTGGGCTGATTTTTCGGCTACAGGCTCTTTGCTAGGGATGGGCTGCACCTCAATGATGATGGGGCAGCTGTTTTGGGAGAAAAGATGGCTAGAGGGTTGGAGGAGATTTTAAACTAGGTGTGGGGGGGAGGGTTCAGTAAAAGATTCAGTGGAAGACAGGTTAGATGAGATAGTGGGCAAAGAAAGGGAAAATGGGGAGGAGATTTGGCTGGGGATACTGTTAAGGATAGGGAGGACCACATGTCATATGTTCAATATGGTACTAGTATTAAATGTATGTTTACAAATGCAAGAAGTCTGACTGGTAAAATGGGAGAGCTGGAGCTGCTGGTGTTGGAAGGAAAATATGATGTGATTGGTGTGGCCAAAACATGGCTGAATTAGTCGCATGACTGAGCAGTAAATATCAGTGGCTATACTTTGTTTCGGAGGGATAGAGGCAATAGAAAAGGAGGAGGGGTATGTCTGTATGTTAGGAGGAGGTTATGTTAGAAAATGAGGGGGCAGAAGTCATATGGGTGGAGTTCTTCACCAATTGTAAAGAATCCAGCAAATTAATTGTAGGAGTATGCTATAGACCCCCTAATGTAAGTGAGGAGGAAGAGACAAAGCTCCTAATGCAAATAGAAAAGGCTGCTGTTTAGGTAAAGTAATGATAATGGGGGATTTTAATTACCCAGATATTGACTGGAGCAACGGTACTGCTAGATCAGTTAATGGGAACAGGTTTATAAACTTATTGCACGACAATTTTTTAGCACAGGTTTTTGAGGAGCCTACCAGAAAAAATGCTATTCTTGATTTAGTGATCTCAAATGACCCAGAACTTATAGCTAATGTGCAAATCATTGAACCCCTGGGTAATAGTGACCATAATGTTATATCTTTTAATGTCTGGTGCAAAAAACAAAAATATACTGGGGCAACAAATACCATGAATTTTGGAAAAGCTAATTTTAGTGCCTTGAGGGCTGCC
Source organism: Xenopus laevis (assembly GCF_017654675.1). Taxonomy (NCBI): domain Eukaryota; kingdom Metazoa; phylum Chordata; class Amphibia; order Anura; family Pipidae; genus Xenopus; species Xenopus laevis. Next base: position 26,134,667 of record NC_054388.1, on the reverse strand, counting down.
CTACAGAGCATTGATTGGGGCATTAGGTTTTCGGCTAAAAACACAGAACAGAAATGGTTGTCCTTTAAAATGATATTAAATCATTACTGTTCTCAATTTATTCCCTTAACGACTAAACATAGAAGCTCTAAGAATCATCCTGTGTGGCTTAATACAGAAGTAAAGAAGTTAATGGGAAAGAAGAGAAAGGCATTTAAAAACTACAAATCTGTAGGGACAAAAGCTGCATTTAATGAATATAAACACTGTAATAAATGTTGTAAATCAGCAATCTGGAAAACTAAGAAAAGAAATGAAGAGTTAATTGCAGTGGAGGTGAAAACTAACCCTAAAAAGTTTTTTAAATATATTAATAGTAAAAAGATGCAGGTTGAAAGTGTTGCTCCCTTAAATAATGGTACCAGTATGGTTGTAACAGATACAGAAAAGGCAAATGTGTTAAATCAGTTCTTTTCTTCAGTGTATATAATAGAGGAGTCTGGGTTCACAGGCTCACTTTATAACTGCACGAATGGTTCAGCTCAATCTAGTCAGTGGCTGACTCAGGATATGATTCAAAAAGCTTTACTACAAATTAATGTAAACAAGGCTCCAGGGCCTGATGGCATACACCCCCGGGTTCTAAGAGAGCTTAGTTCAGTTTTAGACCAGCCCTTATTTCTGATTTTCTCAGATTCACTGTCATCTGGTATGGTGCCTATGGATTGGAGACAAGCTGATGTTATTCCAATATTTAAAAAGGGATTGCGATCTCAGCCTGGCAATTATAGGCCAGTAAGCTTGACATCTGTGGTGGGCAAATTATTTGAAGGCTTGTTAAGGGATGACATTCAAAATTTTTGCTAATAAATGGCATTATGAGCAACAATCAGCATGGCTTTATGAAGGATAGGTCATGTCAGATGAATTTGATTGCATTTTATGATGTGGTAAGTAAGATTCTGGACAGTGGGGGGGGGCAGTAGATGTGATCTATTTGGACTTTGCCAAAGCGTTTGACACTGTGCCCCACAAACAACTGCTTTCTAAACTAAGGTCTGCTGGGCTTAATGAAGTCGTTTGCACGTGGATAGGAAACTGGCTACAGGATCAGGTACAGAGGGTGGTTGTTAATGACACATTCTCTAGTTGGAGTAAGGTTCTTAGTGGGGTCCCCCAGGGCTCAGTATTGGGTCCACTTTTATTTATCTTGTTCATTAATGACTTAGGGGAGGGTGTTGTAAGTAATGTATCAGTGTTTGCAGATGACACAAAATTATCCAGCCCAATTAATTCCATCCAGGATGTGGCATCCTTGCAACAGGATCTTGACAAACTGGCAATCTGGGCAGCTAAGTGGCAAATGAGATTCAATGTTGATAAATGTAAAGTCATGCACCTGGGATGTAAAAATATCCAAGCCACTTATACCCTTAATGGGACTGCACTAGGCAAATCCATTATGGAAAAGGACATTGGAGTCCTTGTAGATGATAAACTTGGCTGTAGCAAGCAATGCCAGTCGGCAGCATCAAGGGCAAATAAGGTCTTGAGCTGTATTAAAAGGGGCATAGAGTCAAGGGAGGAGGGGGTCATTCCTCCACTGTATAGAGCACTTGTAAGGCCCCATCTAGAATATGCCGTACAGTTTTGGTCTCCATCACTCAAACAGGACATTATTGTATTAAAGAGGGTACAGAGAAGGGCAACTAAGCTGTTAAAAGGTATTGAAAATCTTAGCTATGAGGAAAGACTGGCCAAATTGGGGATGTTCACACTGGAGAAGAGGTGCTTAAGGGGTGATATGATGACTATGTATAAATATATAAGGGGATCATATAATAATCTCTCTAATGCTTTATTTACCAGTAGGTCTTTCCAGCTGACACGAGGTCACCCATTCCGATTAGAAGAAAAGAGGTTCCGCCTAAATATTCGGAAGGGGTTTTTTACAGTGAGAGCCGTGAAGATGTGGAATTCTCTCCCTAAATCTGTTGTACAGGCTGATACATTAGATAGCTTTAAGAAGGGGTTGGATAGCTTTTTAGCAAGTAAGGGAATACAGGGTTATGGGTAATAGATCATAGTCCAAGTTAATCCAGGGACTAGTCTTTTTTTTTTAGTTTTCCCCCTCTAAGGCAAATTGGAGAGGCTTCAGATGGGTTTTTTGCCTTCCTCTGGATCAACTGGCAGATAGGTAGTTAATATATATAAAAAAAAAAGGTTGAACTCGATGGACATGTGTCTTTTTTCAACCTTACTTACTATGTTACTATGTTACTATGTATTATAATATAATTAAAGTTCATTTTGCTTGACAAATGTAATAAAATATTTTTTAAGGGTAAAAGGTCCCCTTTAATCACCGCATATGTTGGGTTGCCAACCAAACACCAAGAAGGGGCATAGGCAGGGAAGACCGAGTCGGATACAACTGGATTACCGTAGGAGTTGTGGTAATCTCTGCACAGCCTGCTGTCCCGATACTGTAGATTTAATGAGGCTGCTGTTGCTGACAAACACCACTAGAATTCTCTTTTTTCTCCCAGTCCGGCCCTGCTTGACATATAGGGAGGGGGGTAGTCATTCTAAAGAACATGCATTGTGATATGTTACATAGTTACATAGTTAAATCAAGTCCATCAAGTTCAACCCCTCCAAATGAAAACCCAGCACCCATACACACACCCCTCAATACTCTCAGATAAATTATAGATATCCATATCTATACTAACTATAGAATTTAGTGTCACAATAGCCTTTAATATTATGTCTATCGAAGAAATCATCCAAGCCACTCTTAAAGGCATTAACAGAATCAGCCATCACAACATCACCCGGCAGTGCATTCCACAACCTCACTGTAAAGAACCACCTACATTGCTTCAAATGAAAGTTCCTTTCCTCTAGTCTGAAGGGGTGCTCTTTGGTACGGTGATCCTCTTTCTGGGTAAAAAGGTCCCCTACGATTTGACTATAATATCCTCTAATGTACTTGTAAAGTGTAATCATGTCCTCTCGTAAGCGCATTTTTTCCAGAGAAAACAACCCTAACCTTGACAGTCTTCCCTCGTAATTTACGTCATCCATCCCTCTAACCAATTTAGTTGCCTGTCTCTGCACTCTCTCCAACTCATTTATATCCCTCTTAAGGACTGGAGTCCAAATCTGCACTGCATACTCCAGATGAGGCCTTACCAGGGACCTATAAAGAGGCATAATTATGTTTTCATCCCTTGAGTTAATGCCCTTTTTTATGCAAGACAGAACTGCTTTAGTAGCCACAGAATGACACTGCCCAGAATTAGACAACTTGTTATCTATAAAAAACCCAAGATCCTTCTCATTTAAGGAAACTCCCAACACACTGTCATTTAGTGTATAACTTGCATTTATATTATTTTTGCCAAAGTGCATAACCTTGCATTTATCAACATTGAACCTCATTTTCCAGTTTGCTGCCCAGTTTCCCAACTTAGACAAATCACTCTGCAAAGTGGCAGCATCCTGCATAGAACCTATAGTTCTGCACAATTTAGTATCATCTGCAAAAATAGAAACAGTACAGCCTACCTCCAGGTCATTAATAAAAAAGTTGAAAAGCAAGGGACCTAGTACAGAGCCCTGTGGTACTCCACTAACAACACTGGTCCAATTAGAACATGTTCCACTATTTGTAGTTTATCTTTTAGCCAGTTCTCTATCCAGGTACAAATATTATGTTCCAGGCCAACATTCCTTAATTTAACCAGTAACCTTTTGTGTGGCACTATATCAAATGCTCTAGCAAAGTGAAGTAAATCACATCCACTGCCATCCCAGAACCGAGGTCCCTACTTACCTTCTCATAAAAAGAAATTAAGTTAGTCTGGCAAGATCTATTATGCATAAAACCATGCTGGCACAAACTCACAGTTTTATGATTTGCTATGAAGTCCAGTACCTTTATTAACCCTTCGAAAAGCTTTCCTACCACTGACATCAGACTAACTGGCCTATAGTTTTGAGGCTGAGAACGGGATACCCTTTTGAATAGCGGCACCACATTAGCAATTCGCCAGTCTCTCTGCACTATGCCAGACCTGAAAAATTAAGTAAAGAGGGTTGGCAATCACAGAGCTAAGCTCCCTGGGATGAATACCATCTGGCCCTGGACCTTTATTTATGTTAACATGTTCTAGTCTCTTTTGAATTTCCTCATGTGTGAACCATGCATCATTAGTTGTATTACTATCATAAACTTTTAGAATTTTTTTTTTAAAAATGATCTTCCTCTCTTTCTATCACCAATTACATACTGCATTGTTTCCTTAAAACCACGATTGGTTGAGGACATGTGCAGTGGGGGCAACGTGGCTGGCCAGGTTGCTTTGGGTGCAAATGACCAACAAAAAGGAATATTAATCTATGTGTATGGTTTCAAAAGTCATTTACGAGGGGATCTGCAAGAGACAAGCAGATAAGGTACAGTCAGTATTATAATAGAAAGCAGGACAAATCCAAGGCAGTAGCTATGACTGCAAAGTGCTTTTATTGGGGAAAAATGCTCCACAACATGTTTCGGGCGTTGGCCCTTTATCAAGTGTGCAAAACCAAACACAAGGAAAGTATTTAAACTTTCCTTAACCTTTCACCTCTGAAGTGCATTCTGGGTACATACATCGACAAATGCATTTAAATTGTTGTTTCCATTAATAGCATAAATACAAATTACTTTATACAAGAATAAATATTAAATTACTTAAACAAGATGTGTTATACATTCCATATGTGATCAATAAATACATACATTCTTCAACTCCCTATAAAAATTAAACATATTGTTTTGCCACATGTACTACTACCTACGTGGTATACATTTTGAAATGCCCATGTGGGATGCTCTACGTGGGCAAAACGATAAGACCTGTTAATGTTAGAATTAAGGAGCATAAAAACGCCATTAGGAACTTCAAGGTTGACACCTATGGTGACAATCCCATGTCCAGATATTTTGATGCTGCAAAACATAACGTTTGCCAAATGAAGTGGAAGATACTTGAGGTTATACCTAAGCAAGATAGGGGGGGGTGATAGAAACACCTTACTCCTACAGAGAGAAGCTCGTTGGATTAGACGTTTAGAGAGCACCTACCCTAAAGGGATGAACGAACAGTTAAATTTAACATGCTTCCTCTAATTTATACTGTGTAATTATAATTTAATGTGTTTCTTTTTCAGGAGGTATTAATAGCCAAATAGTCTCAGTTTACGATGTCCGTAAGACTATCGCCGGTGGTGAGTCTAATAAATATAGAATTTATAGTACTAAGTCTTATAGACTAAGTTCAAATATTTAAGTAAGAAATTATTGTTAACTCCCCTAGAAGTGAGAATGTAAAGGGGTTATATGAAGTTGATAAAATGGTAACATTGTATAAATTATGTTAAAATTGTTACGATAACTATGTTAGGAACATGTATCAAGTTGGAGTTGGATAGGCTTAACGAGCAGTTTCCTTTTTGTTCAGGCTAGGTTAATGTATGCAGTGGCCTGTCGTTTTATTTGGACTTAACACGGAGCACATTGATTCACAGACAAGATTGAGGACTGTTCTTGTAATGCATTTTATTCACATAAGAAATATTTTAAGGCATGGACACTTTTTATAGGGAGTTGAAGAATGTATGTATTTATTGATCACATATGGAATGTATAACACATCTTGTTTAAGTAATTTAATATTTATTCTTGTATAAAGTAATTTGTATTTATGCTATTAATGGAAACAACAATTTAAATGCATTTGTCGATGTATGTACCCAGAATGCACTTCAGAGGTGAAAGGTTAAGGAAAGTTTAAATACTTTCCTTGTGTTTGGTTTTGCACACTTGATAAAGGGCCAAACATGTTGTGGAGCATTTTTCCCCAAAAAGCACTTTGCAGTCATAGCTACTGCCTTGGATTTGTCCTGCTTTCTATTATAATACTGACTGTATCAATTTGGGTGTGGACACAGGACACCTTGCAGGAGAATCCACCTACATATACTAAAGGTGAGCTACAGCCTTTTTATAATTGATTTAAGCAGATAAGGTACAAGATAATGTGGGTCAAAGAGGTTGAGTATAAATAGACTGAATTATTGGAGTTTAGAATAAAAGGAATTCCTTTTGAACTCTTAGTCCAGATCCAGACATGTTAGTATTTCTGAAATGGTGCCGTCCTTTCTTAGTCCACATTATTGGCCACAGGGGCTAAAAGGAAACACCATAGTAGAGAAAACTTGGCAAACAGTAAAGGTAGCACTAGTGCCAGGCTGAGTTGGCTGGGCACCTTAGGCACATCCCGCCGGCTACATCACCCCCTCCTCATGTGTGCACATACACATACAAATGTGCTTGTGGCGAAGATGCGCAGGCAGGTGGCGGACATAAGGGCCCAAACTAGGAGAAGGCAGCAGAAGAGGTACATGGATGGTGCCTCTGTACCTTCACACCCCAGGCATGTGTCTCTTTTGCCTACCCCTAGTTCTGGTCCTGACTATCGCACTAAGGAGCACTCTTAAAAATTTAATCTACTGACTGCATACTGCTTAGAAAGTAAAACTTTTCACTTTGTGAAACTCCTCTTTGGCCGCAAACGTTAGAGAGTATAAACTACCTAGTCTACAGTCATATTAAAGGGGTGATTCACCTTTAAGTTGACTTTTAGTATAGATATAGTATAGTATAGAACAATTTTTTAACTGGCCTTCATTTTTACTTTTTTATAGCTTTTTAATTATTTGACTTCTTCTGACTGTTTCCAGCTTTCAAAGGGGGGGGTCACTGACCCCATCTAAAAACACATCTATTATTATTGTTACTTTTTATTACTTTTTGAGTTTAAATTAGATTCACAATCTAATTTGTTGGATAATTCACAATTCAAATTTGATAGTTTTGACCAAAAAATAAATCTGCCCCTTAGTGTTTCTGTGTGGGTCATAAATAAATTAAGTTTTGCTAAAATAAGCCATTCATAAAATAAGTGCCTGCATAAAAACTTCAGAAACAAACATCCTAAATGTCTAAAAATATTATATCTATGCTTTTCTTTTAGAGTAGTGGTTGTCAAACTTTTTCAGTCCCATTTGAAAATTCAGCCTTTTGCCAGGGGTTGTGGACTTTTCAGTTAACTCTTTGGGGGTTATTTATCAAAATTCAAAATGTTCTCACTATTTTCTGAAAACTACTCCTACCAAATCTGCATGGACTTTTCCTCTATTTATCAATACATTTTCAGTATAATTTCGGATTCAACGTCCAAAACCTGTATCTTTTTCAGATTTGATGCTCAAAACCGGCTGCTTTTTCAGATTTGACACCAGAAACCACAAAATCCTCGTAGGGGGGTTATTTATCAAAATCTGACATTTTCTCACTATTTTCTGAAAACCACTCAGAGCAAATCAGCACAAACTTCCCCCCCCCCATCTATCAATACATTTTCACAAAAATTTCCTGTCTGGGAAAAGACTATAAAATATGTTTTTTTCAGATTTGTCGCCTAAAACTGTGACTTTTTCAGATCTGATGTTTAACACCATTGGGGTTTAATATATCAAAATTGGGGTTTTCCCCCTTCAAAAATCCCACTAGAAAAAAAATCGAACTTAAATAACCCCCTTTGTATAATGTAGAGAGTGATATTCTGAGTCAATTTGCATTTGGTTTTCATTTTTTATTTGTGGCTTTTGAGTTATTTAGGGTCCCAATTACCCAAGCAACCATGCATTAATTTGAATACGAGCCTGGAATATGAATAGGAGAGGCCCTGAATAGAAAAACAAGTAATAGAAAATAACAATAACAATACATTTGTAGCCTTATAGAGCATTTGTTTTTTAAATGGGGTCAGGGACACGCCTTTAAAAGCTGAAATGAGTCGGACGAAGGTGGCAAATAATTTAAAAACTATATATAAAAAAATAATGAAGATCAATTGAAAATTTTGGATTGGGCATGGGTGATATAAATAGCACTAAGTGGATCTGGCTACACGGAACAAAGGAAGGGTGAGTAATTTAATAGCACGATATACTTTCTACACATTTCCTGGGGGCAGAGATTCATTCATGGTTTAGTCCCTTTTTTGTATTTATTCATAAAGGTATGAATTGTAGTATGGGTCCACGTCATAAATTGTTATGATTGATTAATAGCACAGAGCGAAGGAAATAAGATTAGACCAACTATATATGTATTGGCTAATGTGAAGGGATTGACTAACCGTAGAAGCATATGATCAGGTAGCTACTCTTGAACTCAACACAAGCTGAGCAAGACTTCACAGATGACCCAACCCCGCAAAACCAAAATAAATTTGTCATAGCCCTTAGACAAGTAGAACTACAAAAGCTAAACCTCACCAAAAACAAACACATTTTATTCTCCATTAGTAGAGCATTTGCCTTGGGAGACAAAAATGGCAAACCTCTGGCCTTTTTAGCCAAAACAATGGACTAGTCCACAGCTATTCCCAAAATAGTTAACGTACAAGGCCTGACCATTTTGGCTCCCTCAGAAATAGAGGAAGAATTCAAAACATATTACGCAGACCTATACACATCCAAAGCTCACTACGCTAACCATGAGCTGCACACTTACAGTATCTAAACAAGATTACCCTCCAACACCTATCCCAACATCAAACCAAATATCTAATTTCACAATTAGAAAAAGCAGAGGCGATAATGACAATGTCTACAGGGAAGTCCCCAGGTCCTGATGGATACGGAATTGAAACTCCTAGACACATTCATGTACGCACATGGAAATTTTTCACTTCCTCCCTCATTTTCAGAAGCAAACATCATAGTGTTACCAAAGCCAGGTAAAGATAACACTAAGGGGCAGATTTATCAAGGGTCGAATTTCAAATTTTCAATCAAATTCTAATCATACAAATCGAAGTAATAGCGCATTCTAATTGGACGATTCTAAGTTTTCCCCCCCAAAAAAGCTTTTCACCAATTAACTTAGGAGGTCCCCCATAGGCAAAAACAGCAATTCGACAGGTTTTAGATGGCGAATGGTCGAAGTCAAATTTTTAAAGAGACAATACATGATAATTTCGAAATTCAAATTTTTATCAAATTCGAATCGAATTTGGACTATTCCCTAGTCGAAGTACACAAAAATTTGATTGAAATTCTAAGTTTTTTTAATTCAAATTTTCACTTTGACCTTTGATAAATCTGCCCCTAGATGTGCATCGTATAGACTGATATCCCTTTTGAATTCGGAAATTAAAATATTAGCCAAAATTTTAGCAAGAAGACTAATTGAAATCATCACCTCGCTGGTAGATGAAGACCAATCAGGTTTCAGTCCCTCTAAATCAACGGCAATCAACATACGCAGGCTATATTTTAACCTACAAGCCCCGCATGACAATGGGGAAACAGGGGTAGTGGTATCCCTAGATACAGCCGAAGCTATCGATTCCATCAAATGGTCATTTCTATGGGAAGTACTAACAAGACTAGAAATTGGACCAGGTTTTATTAGATGGGTTTGCCAAATGTACAGTAAGCCCACAGACAGACTTAAAGTAAACAATGTCCTATCTACCCCCTTCAACCTATCCAGAGGAAACAGACATGGCTGCCCTCTCACCCTCTTATTATTTGCTTTGGCAAACAAGCCCACTTTAATAAGACAAAATCCCCAGATTCAGGGCCTACTATTACAAAGGACTAGAAGAAAAAATCTCTTTGTACGCAGATACCACACCTATACTTAGCAAACCCAGCAGACTCATTGAGAATTAGTCTAGACACAATTTCCACATTTGGGAAATTTTATGGCCTACAAATCTACTGTGATAAATCTCAAATATTTCCACTAACCACACAAGTGCTAAAGACAATAAGCCCCCCAATCAACCTTAAAACAGTTGACACCTTCAAATATCTAGGAATTCTAATACATAAAGACCCAACCAAATGTATTTCTCTTAACATACAACCTCTTATATAACTTATGAAAATCACACTAGCAAAATGGTCCACCCTACCTTTAACCCAAATTGGCAGAATTAACATTTGCAAGATGGTATTTCTTCCCAAATTAATATACTTCTTCACCAACTAGCCCTGCTATATACCAAAATCAATTTTGCAAATAATAGACCGCACACAAGCAAAATTTGTGTGGGCCCAAAAAACTCCAACAGTAGCTAGAACGACACTGCACACCCCTACAATGCAACTAGGCCTAGCAATGCCCAACTACAAATCATACTACCTAGCAACACAAGCAATCCATGCCTCTAACTGGAAAACATTTGACACCAAAAACCCAGCCTCTCTGTTGGAAGCCCTATACTTCAGCTCCATTAAATCACGACATCATGCTTTCTACAGGCTTAAGTCATCCTTACCCATCTTGATTCCATTACTAAAGGCCACAAAAAAGTCCTGGGACATTCTTTACAAATCTACTACTAAAGATAACGCTCTCTCACCAGACATGCTCTTATGGCATAATGCTTCATTAAGCAACTTTGACAAATTTGTAGGGGGAAGACTTCTGGGCAATAGACCCCCTAATGTAAGTGACGAAGAGGAGGCTAAGCTCCTGATGCAAATAGAAAAGGCTGTTAGTTTGGGTAAAGTAATGATAATGGGGGATTTTAATTACACAGATATTGACTGGAGCAGCAGTACTGCCAGACCAGTTAATGGGAACAAGTTTATAAACTTGTTGCATGACAATTTTATGGCACAGGTTGTTGAGGAGCCAACCAGCAGAAATGTTATTCTGGATTTAGTGATCTCAAATGACCCAGAACTTATAGCAAATGCGCAAGTCATTGAGCCCCCAGGTAATAGTGACCATAATGTTATATAATTTAATGTCTGGTGCAAAAAACAAATATCAACTGGGGTTACAAAAACCATGAATTTCAGAAAAGCTAATTTTAGTGCCTTGAGGGCTGCCCTTCAGAAAATTGATTGGGGCATTATGTTTTCAGCTAAAAACACAGAACAGAAATGGTTGTCATTTAAAATCTTATTAAATCATTACTGTTCTCATTTTATTCCCTTAAGGGGTAAATGTAGAAGTTCTAAGAATCACCCTATGTGGCTTAATATAGAAGTAAAGAAGTTAATAGGAAAGAAGAGAAAGGCATTTAAAAACTACAAATCTGTTGGCACAGAAGCTGCATTTAATGAATATAAACACTATAATAAATGTTGTAAATAGGGATGTCGTGGACTGTTCGCCGGCGAACTTGTTTGCGAACATCGACTGTTCGCGCTCGCCGAATGTTCGCGAACGTCGCGCGACGTTCGCCATTTTGGGTTCGCCTTAGCTGGCGCTTTTTTTTGACCTCTCACCCCAGACCAGCAGATACATGGCAGCCAATCAGGAAGCTCTCCCTCCTGGACCACCCCCCACACCCCCTGGACCACTCCCCTTCCATATATAAACTGAAGCCCTGCAGTGTTTTTTCATTCTGCCTGTGTGTGCTTGGAAGAGCTAGTGTAGGGAGAGAGCTGTTAGTGATTTGAGGGACAGTTGATAGTAAGTTTGCTGGCTAGTAATCTACTTGATACTGCTCTGTATTGGAGGGACAGAACTCTGCAGGGATTTGAGGGACATTTTAGGTTAGGTAGCTTTGCTGGCTAGTAATCTACAGTACCTTCTACTGCAGTGCTCTGTATGTAGCTGCTGTGGGCACTGATCTCTTCTGATCTCATCTGCTGACTGCTGTAATAACCCAATAGTCCTTGTAAGGACTGCTTTTATTTTCTTTTTTGTTTTTTTACTTTGCTACTATAAGAGCCCAGTGCTATTAGTCTAGCTGTGTTGGGGAGTGGGACTGGTGTGCTACTGTGCTGCTCCTAGTAGTTCAGCAGCACCAACCCGAGTAATTTTTTTTTTTTAATATACATATATTTTTTTTTTATTTTACTTATCTTACTGTTCTTTAACGTGTCCAGTGCTGTTTGCTGTTCTTCATAGTAGTGCACCAATAGTAGTGCACTTGCAGGCATTATTTGCCCAGTGTGTTCTTCAAACAACTGCCATCTAGCTGTGTGAGCTTTTTCACATTCTGTCTAAATATCAATAATAATACCGTCTCCAGAACCACCACCCAAGTGACGTTTTTCAAGCAGCAATAATATATTCCGTATCCACTGCTGTAGTAGTGTATACGTTGACCTTGTAGGCATTGTTTGCCCAGTGTGTTCTTCAAACAACTGCCATCTAGCTGTGTGAGCTTTTTCACATTCTGTCTAAATATCAATAATAATACCGTCTCCAGAACCACCACCCGAGTGACGTTTTTCAAGCAGCAATAATATATTCCGTATCCACTGCTGTAGTAGTGTATACGTTGACCTTGTAGGCATTGTTTCCCCAGTGTGTTCTTCAAACAACTGCCATCTAGCTGTGTGAGCTTTTTCACATTCTGTCTAAATATCAATAATAATACCGTCTCCAGAAACACCACCCGAGTGACGTTTTTCAAGCAATATATTCCGTATCCACTGCTGTAGTAGTGTATACGTTGACCTTGTAGGCATTGTTTGCCCAGTGTGTTCTTCAAACAACTGCCATCTAGCTGTGTGAGCTTTTTCACATTCTGTCTAAATATCAATAATAATACCGTCTCCAGAAACACCACCCAAGTGACGTTTTTCAAGCAGCAATAATATATTCCGTATCCACTGCTGTAGTAGTGTATACGTTGACCTTGTAGGCATTGTTTGCCCAGTGTGTTCTTCAAACAACTGCCATCTAGCTGTGTGAGCTTTTTCACATTCTGTCTAAATATCAATAATAATACCGTCTCCAGAAACACCACCCGAGTGACGTTTTTCAAGCAGCAATAATATATTCCGTATCCACTGCTGTAGTAGTGTATACGTTGACCTTGTAGGCATTGTTTGCCCAGTGTGTTCTTCAAACAACTGCCATCTAGCTGTGTGAGCTTTTTCACATTCTGTCTAAATATCAATAATAATACCGTCTCCAGAAACACCACCCGAGTGACGTTTTTCAAGCAGCAATGATATATTCCGTATCCACTGCTGTAGTAGTGTATACGTTGACCTTGTAGGCATTGTTTGCCCAGTGTGTTCTTCAAACAACTGCCATCTAGCTGTGTGAGCTTTTTCACATTCTGTCTAAATATCAATAATAATACCGTCTCCAGAACCACCACCTGAGTGACGTTTTTCAAGCAGCAATAATATATTTCGTATCCACTGCTGTAGTAGTGTATACGTTGACCTTGTAGGCATTGTTTGCCCAGTGTGTTCTTCAAACAACTGCCATCTAGCTGTGTGAGCTTTTTCACATTCTGTCTAAATATCAATAATAATACCGTCTCCAGAAATACCACCCGAGTGACGTTTTTCAAGCAGCAATGATATATTCCGTATCCACTGCTGTAGTAGTGTATACGTTGACCTTGTAGGCATTGTTTGCCCAGTGTGTTCTTCAAACAACTGCCATCTAGCTGTGTGAGCTTTTTCACATTCTGTCTAAATATCAATAATAATACTGTCTCCAGAACCACCACCTGAGTGACGTTTTTCAAGCAGCAATAATATATTCCGTATCCACTGCTGTAGTAGTGTATACGTTGACCTTGTAGGCATTGTTTGCCCAGTGTGTTCTTCAAACAACTGCCATCTAGCTGTGTGAGCTTTTTCACATTCTGTCTAAATATCAATAATAATACCGTCTCCAGAACCACCACCCAAGTGACGTTTTTCAAGCAGCAATAATATATTCCGTAATCACTGCTGTAGTAGTGTATACGTTGACCTTGCAGGCATTGTTTCAATTTGTTTGCCCAGTGTGATCTTCAAACAACTGCCATCTAGCTGTGTGAGCTTTTTCACATTCTGTCTAAATATCAATAATAATATCGTCTCCAGAACCACCACCTGAGTGACGTTTTTCAAGCAGCAATAATATATTCCGTATCCACTGCTGTAGTAGTGTATACGTTGACCTTGCAGGCATTGTTTCAATTTGTTTGCCCAGTGTGTTCTTCATTTTCAAACAACTGCCATCTAGCTGTGTGAGCTTTTTCACAATCTGTCTAAATATCAATAATAATACCGTCTCCAGAAACACCACCTGAGTTGTTGTTGTTGTTTTAAAAATAATGCCAGGCAAAGGCAGGCCGCCACGCAGAGGCACTAGGGGCCGTGCTGCTATGCTATCCTGTGGCCCTAGGAAATTGCCCAGTTTTAAAAAGGCAATGACCCTGAACTCCCAAAATGCTGAAGAGGTAGTTGACTGGCTTACATAGCACACCCCATCCTCTACCGTTTCTAACTTTACCACAACATCCTCATCCTCCACTGCTATGGGCACCCCACGTAACACTTCCTCCACCACCGGCGCCCCTTCTTCACTGGAGTCAGAGGAGTTATTTTCACATGAGTTTCTTGAACTGAGTGATGTGCAACCATTATTGGCAGAAGAAGATGAAGGAGATGAGGACGTTACACCAGATTTAATTCTGGCAGAGAACACAACAGAGATGGACATAATGAGTGATGAGGAGGTCCCCGCTGCTGCTTCCTTCTGTGAGCTGTTAGAAGAAATTGATGCATCTGAGGAGAATGATGATGAGGAGATTGATGTTTTGTGGGTGCCCAGTAGAAGAGAGCAAGAGGAGGATAGTTCAGATGGAGAGACGGAGAGTCAGAGAGGCAGGAGGAGAATAAGACTTAGAAGAAGCAGGGAGGACAGCTTGCAGGGAACAGTAGGGCAACAACATGTATCGGCACCTGTGGTCAGCCGGCCAACGCACCCGCCATTGCCGCCAACGCCGCCAACTTCTACTGTTACCGCCAGATTGCCAGCTTCAAAAAGGTCAGCAGTGTGGGATTTTTTTAATGTGTGTGCCTCTGACAAAAGCGTTGTAATTTGCAATGAGTGCAGTCAGAAACTGAGTCTTGGGAAGCCCAACAGCCACATAGGTACAACTTCTATGCGAAGGCACATGAACGACAAGCACAAAGCACTTTGGGAGCAACACCTCAAAGGCAACAGACAAACTAAAAGCCACCCTCCTTCTGGTCCAGCATCTTACTGCTCTACCTCTGCTGTCCTTGACCCGTCTGAACCACCCTCCACTCCGCCTTCCACCTTGACCACCAGTTCCCATTCCTAGTCATCTGCCCCCAGCCAAGTTTCTGTGAGGGCCATGTTTGAGCGTAAGAAGCCAATGTCTGCGAGTCACCCCCTTGCCCGGCGTCTGACAGCTGGCTTGTCTGCACTCTTAGCCCGCCAGCTTTTACCATACCAGCTGGTGGACTCTGAGGCCTTCCGCAAATTTGTAGCAATTGGGACACCGCAGTGGAAGGTACCCAGCCGCAATTTTTTTTCAAAAAAGGGAATACCACACCTGTACCACCATGTGCAGAGCCAAGTCACCGCATCTCTGTCACTTAGTGTTGGGCCAAAGGTCCATATGACTACTGACGCATGGTCCTCCAAGCCTGGTCAGGGCAGGTATGTCACCTACACTGCCCACTGGGTGAACTTGGTAATGGCTGGGAAGCAGGGAATGTGTGGCTCAACAACAACAGTGGAGTTGGTGTCACCGCCACGGATTGCACGCGGTTCTGCCACCACCTCTACTCCTCCTTCGCTCTCTACCTCGTCTTCTTCCTCTTCTTCCTCCTCTGCTGCTGGGTCCTCCTCCTTCACACCTGTGCACCCCCAGCTCCCCCTAGGCTATTCCACGTGCCAGGTACGCCGTTGTCATGCTGTCTTGGGGATGACGTGCCTGGAAAGCAGAAACCATACCGGATCTGTACTCCTGTCATCTCTGCAGTCACAGGCCGATCGGTGGCTGACCCCACACCAACTGAAGATCGGAAAAGTGGTGTGTGACAACGGAAGCAATCTGTTGGCAGCACTGAGACTGGGCAATTTAACACATGTGCCCTGCATGGCACATGTTCTGAATTTAATAGTCCAACGTTTTGTCTCGAAGTACCCAGGATTCCAGGACGTTCTCAGGCAGTCCAGGAAGGTGTCGGCCCATTTCAGACGTTCCTACACAGCCATGGCACGCGTTGCTGACATTCAGCAGCGGTACAACATGCCAGTCAGGCGTTTAATTTGCGACAGCCAGACTCGCTGGAATTCAACGCTCCTCATGTTGGAACGTCTGCTGCAACAACAAAGAGCCGTCAATGAATACCTGTTTGAACTGGGTGGTAGGACTGGATCTGCAGAGCTGGGGATTTTTTTCCCACGTTACTGGGTGCTTATGCGCGATGCCTGCAGGCTCATGCGCCCTTTTGAAGAGGTTACAAACATGGTCAGTCGTACCGAAGGCACCATCAGCGACCTAATACCCTTTGCTTTCTTCCTGGAGCGTGCCGTGCGACGAGTGACAGATGAGGCTGTAGACCAGCGTGACGAGGACCAAGAAGCGCACGATTTCTGGTCGGAATCACCAGAACGAGCCCAGGCACCTGCTGCAACGCAGGGAGAGGTGTCAGAAGTGGAGTCAGAGGAGGAAGGTGGCTTTGTGGAGGAGGAGGACCAACAGGAGCAGGCTTCCCAGGGGGCTTGTGGTGACCTTTTGGGGACCCCTGGTCTTGTACGTGGCTGGGGGGAGGAGACCGTGGATGATGTAGTCCTTGATAACGAGGAAGCGGAGATGGATACCTCTGCATCCAACCTTGTGAGAATGGGGTCTTTCATGCTGTCATGCCTGTTGAAGGACCCCCGTATCAAGAGGCTTAAGGAGAAGGACCTGTACTGGGTCGCAACGCTACTAGACCCTCGGTACAAGCATAAAGTGGCAGAAATGTTACCAACGTACCACAAGTCCGAAAGGATGCTGCATTTACAAACCAGCCTGCAAAACATGTTGTACAATGCTTTTAAGGGTGATTTCAGGAACTCATCAACATTCCAGGGGCAGAGGTGCCAGTAATCCTGCCACGAGCGCACCTGCAAGGACAAAGCACTTTGGCCACTCTGTAACGTCAGACATGCAAATGTTTTTCAGTCCAAGGCAGCGCCAGAACCCTTCTGGATCCACCCTCAAAGAACGCATCGACCGGCAGGTAGCAGACTACCTGGCATTAACTGCAGATATCGACACTCTGAGGAGCGATGAACATCTGGACTACTGGGTGCGCAGGCTTGATCTGTGGCCAGAGCTGTCACAATTTGCCATGAAACTCTTGTCTTGCCCCGCCTCAAGTGTCCTCTCAGAAAGAACCTTCAGTGCAGCAGGAGGTATTGTAACTGAGAAGAGAACTCGCCTAGGTCACAAAAGTGTGGATTACCTGACCTTTATTAAAATGAACGAGGCATGGATCTCGGACATTATTGTATTAGAGAGGGTGCGGAGAATGGCAACTAAGCTGGTAAAAGGTATGGAAAATCTTAGCTATGAGGAAAAACTGGCCAAATTGTGGATGTTCACACTGGAGAAGAGGTGCTTAAGGGGTGATATGATAACTATGTATAAATATATAAGGGGATCATATAATAATCTCTGTAATGCTTTATTTACCAGTAGGTCCTTCCAGCTGACACGAGGTCACCCATTCCGATTAGAAGAAAAGAGGTTCCGCCTAAATATTCGGAAATGGTTTTTTACAGTGAGAGCTGTGAAGATGTGGAATTCTCTCCCTGAACCAGTTGTACTGATTATATAGCTTTAAGAAAGGGTTGGATGACACTCTGAGGAGCGATGAACCCCTGGACTACTGGGTGCGCAGGCTTGATCTGTGGCCAGAGCTGTCACAATTTGCCATGAAACTCTTGTCTTGCCCCGCCTCAAGTGTCCTCTCAGAAAGAACCTTCAGTGCAGCAGGAGGGATTGTAACTGAGAAGAGAACTCGCCTAGGTCACAAAAGTGTGGATTACCTGACCTTTATTAAAATGAACGAGGCGTGGATCTCGGAGGGTTACTGCACACCGGAAGACTTGTTCTGACTCCCCATGCAGCTGTCCTTCTCTGCACGCCTCATGACTCCACACACAGCTGTCCTTTAGCGTCCTCCTCCCTCCGCCACCGTTACAAACTAGGGTGCAAACCCTACTGGTTTCATTTGAATCCAGGTAAATCCTGAGTTTTTCTGGCCTCTGTGCTTCAGTGGCTGCAACCAAAAAAATTCATATTTTCAGCATTTATATGGCATATTTTTTCTGGCCTCTGTGCTTCAGTGGCTGCGACAAAAAAAAAATGAATATTTTCAGCATTTATATGGCATATTTTTTCTGGCCTCTGTGCTTCAGTGGCTGCGACAAAATTTTTTTATATTTTCAGCATTTATATGGCATATTTTTTCTGGCCTCTGTGCTTCAGTGGCTGCGACCAAAAAAATGACTATTTTCAGCATTTATATGGCATATTTTTTCTGGCCTCTGTGCTTCAGTGGCTGCGACCAAAAAAATGACTATTTTCAGCATTTATATGGCATATTTTTTCTGGCCTCTGTGCTTCAGTGGCTGCGACAAAAAAAATGACTATTTTCAGCATTTATATGGCATATTTTTTCTGGCCTCTGTGCTTCAGTGGCTGCGACCAAAAAAATGACTATTTTCAGCATTTATATGGCATATTTTTTCTGGCCTCTGTGCTTCAGTGGCTGCGACAAAAAAAATGACTATTTTTAGCATTTATATGGCATATTTTTTCTGGCCTCTGTGCTTCAGTGGCTGCGACCAAAAAAAATTCATATTTTCAGGATTTATATGGCATATTTTTTCTGCCCTCTGTGCTTCAGTGGCTGCGACCAAACAAATTCATATTTTTAGCATTTATATGGCATATTTTTTCTGGCCTCTGTGCTTCAGTGGCTGCGACCAAAAAAAATTCATATTTTCAGCATTTATATGGCATATTTTTTCTGGCCTCTGTGCTTCAGTGGCTGCGACAAAAAAAATGACTATTTTTAGCATTTATATGGCATATTTTTTCTGGCCTCTGTGCTTCAGTGGCTGCGACCAAAAAAAATTCATATTTTCAGGATTTATATGGCATATTTTTTCTGCCCTCTGTGCTTCAGTGGCTGCGACAAAAAAAATTATATTTTTAGCATTCATATGGCATATTTCTGTGCTTCAGTGGCTGCGACAAAAAAAAATTATATTTTTAGCATTCATATGGCATATTTTTTCTGGCCTCTGTGCTTCAGTGGCTGCGACAAAAAAAACATAATTTTTCAGGAAAGTACACATGCCTAATTTTTCAGGGTTCTGCAACAGTGGCAAAATCGCATCTTTTATGGTCACCGCAGGTGATCAATAAAGTAGACCAAAACTGGGCCCACACTGCAGAATCAGTGTTTTTTGGTTCACTTCACTGTACATTGAATTACCTCTGCCTGACCGTGCACGTGCGCACAAGCACGGTGACTGCTAAACACACCACTACAGAAATATTGCCACCAACAGGATGAACATCCTGGAGGTGACAAGCTCAACTAGTAATTAACAACTATTATTTGCTCACTTGACGGTATCATTCATTAAAACTCTTTGCGTTTTTTTGCGTTGCAGTAAGCGCCGCGTTTCGTCTTTGCATGTGAACAGGCTGTAACCTTTACACGACTTGATTGGCATGTAGACGCCGGACGTTTTAAAGCAGTTTATTACACAGGTTTAGAAATGTAGTGTGATTTCTGCCCTTTACAGCACAAAACGCAGCGCTGTGTCAACAATGTATTTTTCAGATACATTTTTGCCCTTGATCCCCCTCTGGCATGCCACTGTCCAGGTCGTTGCACCCTTTAAACAACTTTAAAATCATTTTTCTGGCCAGAAATGTCTTTTTTAGCTTTTAAAATTCGCCTTCCCATTGAAGTCTATGGGGTTTGCGACGTTCGCGAACCGTTCGCATTTTTGACGCAAGTTCGCGAATATGTTCGCAAACTTTTTTCCCGACGTTCGCTACATCCCTAGTTGTAAATCAGCAATCCGGAAGGCAAAGAAAGGAAATGAGTGCATTGCGGCGGAGGCTAAGACTAACCCCAAGAAGTTTTTTAAATATATTAATAGTAAAAAGATACAGGTTGAGAGTGTTGCTCCATTGTAACAGATACAGAAAAGGCAAATGTGCTAAATCAGTTAATCAGTACAATAGAGGAGTCTGAATTCCGAGGCTTACTTCATAGCTGCACTGATGGCTCAGTTCAATTTAGTCGGTGGCTGACTCAGGATATGATCCATAAAGATTTAATAAAAATTTATGTAAACAAGGCTCCAGAGCCTGATGGCATACACCCCCAGGTTCTAAGAGAGCTTAGTTCAGTTTTAGACCAGCCACTATTTCTGATTAATTATTTGAAAGCTTGTTAGGGGATCACATTCAAAATTTTGTCCTAGTGAATGTCATTATGAGCAGCAATCAGCATGGCTTTAGGAAGGATAGGTCATGTCAGAAAAATGTGATTGCTTTTTATGATGAGGTAAGTAAGATGCTGGACAGTGGGAGGGCAGTAGATGTGATCTATTTGGATTTTGCCAAATCTTTTGATACCATGCCCCACAAATGACTGCTTTCTAAACTAAGGTCTGTTGGGCTTAATGAAGCCGTTTGCACATGGATAGGAAACTGGCTACAGGATCGGGTACAGAGGGTGGTTGTTAATGGGACATTCTCTGCTTGGAGTAAGGTTCTTAGAGGGGTCCCTCAGAGCTCGGTATTGGGTCCACTATTATTTAACTTGTTCATTAATGACTTAGGGTAGGGTATTGTAAGTAATGTATCAGTGTTTGCAGATGACACAAAACTATCCAGCCCAATAAATCCCATCTAGGATGTATCATCCTTGCAACAGGATCTTGACAAACTGGCAATCTGGGCAGCTAAGTGGCAAATGAGATTCAATGTTGATAAATGTAAAGTCATGCACTTGGGATGTAAAAATATCCAAGCCACTTATACCCTTAATGGGACTGCACTAGGCAAATCCATTATGGAAAAGGACCTTGGAGTCATTGTAGATGATAAACTTGGCTGTAGCAAGCAATGCCAGTCAACAGCATTAAATGCAAATAAGGTCCTGAGCTTTATTAAAAGGGGCATAGATTCACGGGAGGAGGGGGTCATTCTTCCACTTTATGGAGTTAAGGTAAGGCCCCATCTAGAATATGCTGTACAGTTTTGGTCCCCATCACTCAAACAGGACATTATTGTATTAGAGAGGGTGCGGAGAATGGCAACTAAGCTGGTAAAAGGTATGGAAAATCTTAGCTATGAGGAAAAACTGGCCAAATTGTGGATGTTCACACTGGAGAAGAGGTGCTTAAGGGGTGATATGATAACTATGTATAAATATATAAGGGGATCATATAATAATCTCTGTAATGCTTTATTTACCAGTAGGTCCTTCCAGCTGACACGAGGTCACCCATTCCGATTAGAAGAAAAGAGGTTCCGCCTAAATATTCGGAAATGGTTTTTTACAGTGAGAGCTGTGAAGATGTGGAATTCTCTCCCTGAACCAGTTGTACTGATTATATAGCTTTAAGAAAGGGTTGGATGACACTCTGAGGAGCGATGAACCCCTGGACTACTGGGTGCGCAGGCTTGATCTGTGGCCAGAGCTGTCACAATTTGCCATGAAACTCTTGTCTTGCCCCGCCTCAAATGTCCTCTCAGAAAGAACCTTCAGTGCAGCAGGAAGGATTGTAACTGAGAAGAGAACTCGCCTAGGTCACAAAAGTGTGGATTACCTGACCTTTATTAAAATGAACGAGGCGTGGATCTCGGAGGGTTACTGCACGCCGGAAGACTTGTTCTGACTCCCCATGCAGCTGTCCTTCTCTGCACGCCTCATGACTCCACACACAGCTGTCCTTTAGCGTCCTCCTCCCTCCGCCACCGTTACAAACTAGGGTGCGAACCCTACTGGTTTCATTTGAATCCAGGTAAATCCTGAGTTTTTCTGGCCTCTGTGCTTCAGTGGCTGCAACCAAAAAAATTCATATTTTCAGCATTTATATGGCATATTTTTTCTGGCCTCTGTGCTTCAGTGGCTGCGACAAAAAAAAAAGAATATTTTCAGCATTTATATGGCATATTTTTTCTGGCCTCTATGCTTCAGTGGCTGCGACAAAATTTTTTTATATTTTCAGCATTTATATGGCATATTTTTTCTGGCCTCTGTGCTGCAGTGGCTGCGACAAAAAAAAAAGAATATTTTCAGCATTTATATGGCATATTTTTTCTGGCCTCTGTGCTTCAGTGGCTGCGACAAAAAAAAAGACTATTTTTAGCATTTATATGGCATATTTTTTCTGGCCTCTGTGCTTCAGTGGCTGCGACCAAAAAAATGACTATTTTCAGCATTTATATGGCATATTTTTTCTGGCCTCTGTGCTTCAGTGGCTGCGACCAAAAAAATGACTATTTTCAGCATTTATATGGCATATTTTTTCTGGCCTCTGTGCTTCAGTGGCTGCGACAAAAAAAATGACTATTTTCAGCATTTATATGGCATATTTTTTCTGGCCTCTGTGCTTCAGTGGCTGCGACCAAAAAAATGACTATTTTCAGCATTTATATGGCATATTTTTTCTGGCCTCTGTGCTTCAGTGGCTGCGACCAAAAAAAATTCATATTTTCAGCATTTATATGGCATATTTTTTCTGGCCTCTGTGCTTCAGTGGCTGCGACAAAAAAAATGACTATTTTTAGCATTTATATGGCATATTTTTTCTGGCCTCTGTGCTTCAGTGGCTGCGACCAAAAAAAATTCATATTTTCAGGATTTATATGGCATATTTTTTCTGCCCTCTGTGCTTCAGTGGCTGCGACAAAAAAAAATTATATTTTTAGCATTCATATGGCATATTTCTGTGCTTCAGTGACTGCGACAAAAAAAATTATATTTTTAGCATTCATATGGCATATTTTTTCTGGCCTCTGTGCTTCAGTGGCTGCGACAAAAAAAAATTATATTTTTAGCATTCATATGGCATATTTTTTCTGGCCTCTGTGCTTCAGTGGCTGCGACAAAATTTTTTTATATTTTTAGCATTCATATGGCATATTTTTTCTGGCCTCTGTGCTTCAGTGGCTGCGACAAAAAAAACATAATTTTTCAGGAAAGTACACATGCCTAATTTTTCAGGGTTCTGCAACAGTGGCAAAATCGCATCTTTTATGGTCACCGCAGGTGATCAATAAAGTAGACCAAAACTGGGCCCACACTGCAGAATCAGTGTTTTTTGGTTCACTTCACTGTACATTGAATTACCTCTGCCTGACCGTGCACGTGCGCACAAGCACGGTGACTGCTAAACACACCACTACAGAAATATTGCCACCAACAGGACGAACATCCTGGAGGTGACAAGCTCAACTAGTAATTAACAACTATTATTTGCTCACTTGACGGTATCATTCATTAAAGCTCTTTGCGTTTTTTTGCGTTGCAGTAAGCGCCGCGTTTCGTCTTTGCGTGTGAACAGGCTGTAACCTTTACACGACTTGATTGCCATGTAAACGCCGGACGTTTTAAAGCAGTTTATTACACAGGTTTAGAAATGTAGTGTGATTTCTGCCCTTTACAGCACAAAACGCAGCGCTGTGTCAACAATGTATTTTTCAGATACATTTTTGCCCTTGATCCCCCTCTGGCATGCCACTGTCCAGGTCGTTGCACCCTTTAAACAACTTTAAAATCATTTTTCTGGCCAGAAATGTCTTTTTTAGCTTTTAAAATTCGCCTTCCCATTGAAGTCTATGGGGTTCGCGACGTTCGCGAACCGTTCGCATTTTTGACGCAAGTTCGCGAATATGTTCGCAAACTTTTTTCCCGACGTTCGCTACATCCCTAGTTGTAAATCAGCAATCCGGAAGGCAAAGAAAGGAAATGAGTGCATTGCGGCGGAGGCTAAGACTAACCCCAAGAAGTTTTTTAAATATATTAATAGTAAAAAGATACAGGTTGAGAGTGTTGCTCCATTGTAACAGATACAGAAAAGGCAAATGTGCTAAATCAGTTAATCAGTACAATAGAGGAGTCTGAATTCCGAGGCTTACTTCATAGCTGCACTGATGGCTCAGTTCAATTTAGTCGGTGGCTGACTCAGGATATGATCCATAAAGATTTAATAAAAATTTATGTAAACAAGGCTCCAGAGCCTGATGGCATACACCCCCAGGTTCTAAGAGAGCTTAGTTCAGTTTTAGACCAGCCACTATTTCTGATTTTCTCAGATACATTTTCATCTGGTATGGTACCTATGGATTGGAGAAAAGCTGATGTCATTCCAATATTTAAAAAGGGATTACGATCTCAGCCTAGCAATTATAGGCCAGTAAATTTGACATCGGTGGTGGGCAAATTATTTGAAAGCTTGTTAGGGGATCACATTCAAAATTTTGTCCTAGTGAATGTCATTATGAGCAGCAATCAGCATGGCTTTAGGAAGGATAGGTCATGTCAGAAAAATGTGATTGCTTTTTATGATGAGGTAAGTAAGATGCTGGACAGTGGGAGGGCAGTAGATGTGATCTATTTGGATTTTGCCAAATCTTTTGATACCATGCCCCACAAATGACTGCTTTCTAAACTAAGGTCTGTTGGGCTTAATGAAGCCGTTTGCACATGGATAGGAAACTGGCTACAGGATCGGGTACAGAGGGTGGTTGTTAATGGGACATTCTCTGCTTGGAGTAAGATTCTTAGTGGGGTCCCTCAGAGCTCGGTATTGGGTCCACTATTATTTAACTTGTTCATTAATGACTTAGGGTAGGGTATTGTAAGTAATGTATCAGTGTTTGCAGATGACACAAAACTATCCAGCCCAATAAATCCCATCTAGGATGTATCATCCTTGCAACAGGATCTTGACAAACTGGCAATCTGGGCAGCTAAGTGGCAAATGAGATTCAATGTTGATAAATGTAAAGTCATGCACTTGGGATGTAAAAATATCCAAGCCACTTATACCCTTAATGGGACTGCACTAGGCAAATCCATTATGGAAAAGGACCTTGGAGTCATTGTAGATGATAAACTTGGCTGTAGCAAGCAATGCCAGTCAACAGCATTAAATGCAAATAAGGTCCTGAGCTTTATTAAAAGGGGCATAGATTCACGGGAGGAGGGGGTCATTCTTCCACTTTATGGAGTTATGGTAAGGCCCCATCTAGAATATGCTGTACAGTTTTGGTCCCCATCACTCAAACAGGACATTATTGTATTAGAGAGGGTGCGGAGAATGGCAACTAAGCTGGTAAAAGGTATGGAAAATCTTAGCTATGAGGAAAAACTGGCCAAATTGTGGATGTTCACACTGGAGAAGAGGTGCTTAAGGGGTGATATGATAACTATGTATAAATATATAAGGGGATCATATAATAATCTCTGTAATGCTTTATTTACCAGTAGGTCCTTCCAGCTGACACGAGGTCACCCATTCCGATTAGAAGAAAAGAGGTTCCGCCTAAATATTCGGAAATGGTTTTTTACAGTGAGAGCTGTGAAGATGTGGAATTCTCTCCCTGAACCAGTTGTACTGATTATATAGCTTTAAGAAAGGGTTGGATGGCTTTTTAGCAAGTGAAGGAATACAGGGTTATGGAAGATAGCTCATAGTACAAGTTGATCCAGGGACTTGACCGAGTTTCTGTATAATGGATTCCATACCTGGATTTGTTTGATAGTCCATGAGGACTACAGGTAGGTTTAGGATAGTATCCAGAAGCATGTATAAACAGATAGGGAAATCACCTCATTGTCTCAAGAAGAAAAGTGTTGATCATAAAGCCTTGCCTTGAAAATATAATGTACTATTGTGCTGCACTGGTACAACTGGTGTGTTTGCTTCGCAAACTTTAGTATAGTTTATATAAACAAACTTCAGTTTTAGCCATTGGGGCAGCCATGCAAAGCTGAAAAAGAAGAAAATTCATAGGAAACTCAGCTCAGCCCTTATGGCTACACAGCAGCTTCATTATATAAACTATAGTTGTGTTTCTGAAGGAAACACACCAGTTTTACCAGTGCAGGGCAACAGTACATTATATTTTCATTCCTATAAAACACTCTAATTTTTTTGGTGTTACTGTTCCTTTAAGCTTTGTTTTATTTTATAAATCTGCTTGAATATATCTGTTGAAATGTGTGCATGTTTTATTGAAAAACACAGATTACATAGCGTTTCAGTGATTCATCTATAACTATTTATGAATTATATTTTTCCACATACACAATTATATATAGTAAAAAAATATTTTTGCACATGTAATTAATAGTCTCTATAGGAAATGGTTTCTACTTTTTTGATATGAAGTGACAGAAATATGAAATTGTTAAAGAAAAACTATACCCCAAAAATTAATACTTGAGCAACAGATAGTATATATCATTTTTAGTGACAAATTAAAGAATCTTATCAAACTGCAATATATATTTAAGTAAATATTACCCTTTTACATCTTTTGAATCACCATTTTGTGATGGTCTGTGTGCTGCCTCCGAGATCACCTGACCAGAAATACTACAACTCTAACTGTAACAGGAAGACGTGAGGAAGCAAAAGACAGAACAAAGACAGTCTTTTCATTGGCTCATGTGATCTAACATGTATGGTTGGTATGTTTGTGTGCAGCGTGAATCATACAATCCCAGGGGGCTGTCCTTATTTTTTTTAAAATGGCAATTTTCTATTTATGATTATCCAATGGCACATACTACTAAAAAAGTATATTATTATGAAAATGGTTTATTTACATGAAGCAGGGTTTTACATATGAGCTGTTTTATGCAATATATTTTTATAGAGACCTAAATATTTGAGGGGTATAGTTTTCCATTAATGGAGCAGAGTCTGCAATAAAACTGATATTCCGTTTTAATTCTGTATCATCTTCTTTACAAGGTTTACAAGGTTAACCAGACAATTCTTCTAAAAGCAAATCCTCTAAATCTCCTTTACTAACAGCATTACAGAACTGTAACTGACTTCTCTGAACCCAAAATATATCCAATACCTTTATTTCCCTATTCTGCTTCTTTTCCTCTTGAATATCATGTAGCTTTTTCTATAATTATGATAATACTGTAATTTACATTTTCTCTACTACAGTACATCTCCCTTTATTGGCTTGAAAACATCAGGTTATGCAAGCATTAGCATGTGATATTATAAATACTATGTACATCCAATGCACATATAGATTAGGGATTTTATAAAAAAGATATGGAATGGAGCTGCAGACAAAAATCAATAAAACTTCTAATAAAACTTAATTTAAAGCACCCAAAGAATAAAGGTCATCCGCTAGTATACTGAGCTCCTGAAGCATGAATCAAAAATCAGATAGGCGCATCTATTAAAAAATATATATAGAAAAAGTATAACTGATGTGCTACTTTATAGACAGGCACATGCCTAACATAAATATGTTCGCAATAATAATGTTAGCAGGACATTTATACAGTTTTGCAATATCTGTGAAAATTTTAAAAAAATTAGAAGAGAAAAATTGGCCCTTTGGTAACATGTATTGAAGTCCACAATGTAGATAATATGTCACTGCATTATATGCCGCTATGCATAAGTGTCTCAAGACTATTTAACACTATAAAAAAAACAAAAAATTCATTCATCTTTTTTTCATTCTTGCTTTCTATATTAGGATCTTTTAATAAATTACATGGCATTCGTGGTTTTAGGGAAAATAAAATTATTCATGATTTCAAAAAACCACTAAAATAAGAATGTTGATAAATGGACCTGTAACTGTGACCAGCAGACCCTCTTACTTTGGTGAACCTGTATTGTATATACTCCACTGCAAAATTCCAAAAGTGCAGTAAACTGTACGATTACTGTCATTGAAATACATCAGTTAATAGTGCTGCTCCAGCAGACATCTGCACTGAAATGTGTTTTTCAAAAGAGAAAACAGATTTTCTTTATATTTAATTTTGAAATCTGACCTGGGGCTAGAAATATTGTCAATTTCCCAGGTGCCCCCAGTCATGTGATGTGTGCTCTGATAAACTTCAGTCACTCTTTACTGCTGCACTGCAAGTGATATCACCCCTCTCCCTTTCCCCCTGGCAGTCCATCAACAGACCAATGGGAAGGTAACCAGATAACAGCTCCCAAGTAGATATAAGAACAGCACTCAATAGTAAAAATCCATGTCCCGCTGCAACACCTTCAGTTACATTGAGTGAGAGAAACAATAGTCTGTCAGAAAGCAGTTCGAAAGTGCAGCACTGGCTCCTTCTAAAAGCACATAACCAGGCAAAATGACCTGCCAAAATACCAATAATACACCTAAAAAATACACTCATTTGTTTAGGAATTACATTTGGCATGGTAGAGTACGGTAAATTATTTGCAGTATAAAAATCATGACAGACCCCTTTAAACTTTTAAAATAAGTGAATGTAAAATTGTGGGGGCTATTCTAATCACTTTTGTATCGTACATTCATTATTTATGTTGATTTTATTCCAAGATATCAAAGGATACATGTACTATTAATATGAATGAATTTGATGCCAACAGCACCACCTGCTGTTCAGATTCCAACCAGCCTATCCACCAAGCAGTCAAGGAAGTTGTCCGTAGAAAGAGGCTGCTCTGATGTTCTTCTGCTTAAGACAAAAATTAGAAACCTTTCTCAAATCTTTCCTTAGCAGAAGAACATCAGAGCAGCCTCTTTCTTTCTCCTGTTAACTTCCTTGACTATTTAGTGGTCAGAAAGTGACCATCATGTGGCGCGGTTGTCACCAAATTCATTCATATTAACAGTACAAAACAAAATTAATAATGAATGTACATTGCAAAATTTCTTAGAATTGCACCCTCATCAATTTTACATGTACTTATTTTGAAGGTTTACTTATCCTTTAAGGATATTCACAACTTTGGTCCATCTTCTCATGTGCCAGGTCAGAATGAACCTGATCAGAAAAACACCCATGGCCATGTGACCCAAAAGGCAGATCCTAATTCTTTTTTTCTGCCTCAGGGTTAGGGTTTGCTACTGCTTTGCCCAAGCCTAAGAGCAGGTCACTTCACTTTAGGCTTATACTGATAATGAATTTCTCTAATCAGATACTATCATAATATCCATACTTAATTATGTAGGCCCATTCATCTTTACAATAGACAATTGTTCTAAATTAGGAAAACATCCTATTGTATACTCCTAGTTTAAATACAGTATGTTTATTTCCTCTGGACTACTACCCATCTTCTAGATAGGAGGCTAGATCATATACATAAACACTCTCCTTTAGTCACATGTGGAGGCCTTTTTATTAAAGCCTGAATTTTAGTGGTGTTGGAGGTTTTTGAAAGCACAAATAAATTAATTTCCATGAATGTCAGTGATTTAACAAAAGATCCAAACTAAAAAAACACATACGGGAAAAAGTTATAGAAAAGTTGCGAAAACCACAACTTTTTCAGCTTGTCACACGATAATGATGACTTTTTCTTGTTGTCGCACGAAAGCCAGCATCAAAAACACCCCAACAGGGTTGCAAATAGAAGTAGGCAGAAGAGGCACCTGCTTAGGGCAAATTACCTATTGACAGGTCCTCTGGGTGATGGCAAGAGAGGTGGCTGGCCCAGTTGCCTAGGGTGGCTTTTTGCCTTGGACCACTCCTGTACCGTAAACCTCATTAACCACAAAACAAAGCAAGATCTTCCAGTTGTAAAAGGGACATCTGCCATTGACTTCTACATGATTTCAAAGGTTTTAGCTGGAGCTTTTTTGGGATTAGGAATTGTTACAGTTTTGTCACATTATAAATCGAGAAAAAATCTCGCTTTTTTCTTTGGGTTTTTGGCGACTAAAAGCCTGACCCAAAAAAATTGTGGTTTAGGAAATCAGCCCCCTACTGTTATGCATAAAACCACACAAGTTGTGGCTTATGAGGCACAGTTTGCTTGTATGCATGCAAAACAGAATTCTATGATAAAAAATATAAGCACATCATGCTCTTATCTCCTGTCAGAAAAAAAACTGTATTATTATAACTACCTGAGATAGGTAACTGTATAATTTAAAGTCCCTGATTGGCACAGTGCAACAATACATATTTGAGGTATAGCCCTTGGAATGTACATATATGCAATTGCGGGTTCCCACTTGTACCCTGCATCATGGGTAAACACCTAATGATAGATTTTGAATCCATTGTGAGGTGCAGAAAGTAGATATGCACCATATGCAAGTACTTCTTGAATAAAAACTAAGGCACAATTTTGCATTTGTGTGTAGGGCACTGTGCTCTGTCTCAACAGAATATAAAAGACCAATTCTGGTAAAGTAATAGATGTAAAAAAGGTAAAAACACATTATTCAGAAAGCCCAGAATCACAAAAAGTTGTCTCAATTTTAAACAAAATGTTTTTTTAAATGATTTCCCTTTATGCTGTATTAATAAAACAATACCTTGTACTTGATCCTGAATAAGTTATAATTCATTCACACTGGAGGCAAAACAACCCTATTGGGTTAAATTAATCATTATTTAGTAGACTTAAGGTATGGAAATCCAAATTACAGAAAGAACTTACATTAGGCAAAATATTATTTTCAAGTTTAAAAATTGTTATATGAACTATCCTTGGACAGATTCGAGCTCATCATATTTAATGACTTTTCACTCAACCATAAATGAATTGCACATTTATCTTCTAACCATAACAGCTCATTTATGGATGCTCCTGCTTCCAGATGAGCTGTTTTTATTATTGCCACAGTTACTGTTATGTTAAGCAACTAACTCTGCTGATCTGCAACATATTGTCAAGCTAAAGTTGAACCAACAAAACTATCACCATTAATACTACCAACTGTGCATTAGGTTTCTGCTTTTTGAAACAGATGTTGCAAGCTGTTGATGTTATTTCATGTACTTGTATGTTCTTGTTATTTAGTGCTGCAGCTTTCTGTTTCAGCTGTTGGTAAGCGATGTGTAGTCTTACTTTCCAATAGACACTAATTTCTCTCCTTATCACTGTATATGACATGTAGCTAAACAAACAGTGTTTATTAGATCTCTTTATTCTAATTATTCCATGTATATACAATATTTTCTCTGTACTTGAGTACAGCACTCAACGAAACCTAGGTACAGTAGGTACCCTGTTACTTTTATTCACAATGCACCCTGCTACCATCAATCTCCTTTATACAGTTTCCAGTATGGAGTTCCACCGAAAAGGCAAATATTGCACCTGCCATGTATGAGGTTTGCATGTGGGTGGTGCATAGGTATCCAGATTTTTTTTATTGAAAAAATATACTTTATTATATAGATATATAATGTAAATAAAATATATTGAAAACAAACATTTTACATAAATTGTTTTCAAGCATCATACTGTAAAATAAAAATGTTTACAGGGGAGGGGCAGTGAATGGAGATAGTGGAGTTGACTTGCCCAAAGCTTTATTTTCCACTTAAAACAATGGGAGGAGGATAGTGAGAAGGAGAGGGTATTTAGACCTCTTCTTCCTCAAGACTGTAGTGGATGTTGTAGTTGCACAGCAGGCTGTGCATCAATCTGCAGCAGTCTTGGATGCTTGTCCTCTCCCTCCTTAGTGGTATATTTATCAAAAAGTGAAGTTAGAGATCGCCACAGTCCTCTACAGTGAAATTCCGCCACTCTCCATTCATTTATGTGGGATTTTGAAAGGTGTATTTATTATTATTCCTGGAAAACCACAAAACTTCCTTAAAACAGTTCATTAGGCACCAGGCTTCCAGAATTGCCCCTTCCGTATGAGTGCCCTGAAACATTCCGTACAACACCACGTGGTGAGTAAGGAAGTTCCTGGGTACATCAAGCAAAGCCTGTGTAAATCCACAATCCCATAAGACATGCATATATATTTCTTCATGAATTATGCACCGCAGGCCGTGCAGGTACCTACAAAGGTTACATGCATGAAGGTTCTAAGAGGCAGTCCATGCAATGTCCTTGTGCTTGTTAGTCAGTCTGAAGAGACATTCTTCCAGACAGACTTTACGGTGTCAGCTGGGAGCCCTGGAATAGACTCCATTACCTCCTTTGCTCCGATCAACTTGTGGATTGTCTTTGGTTTCCACAAGTCAGGCTTACCACATATCTATTAGGGATGCAACAAATCCACTATTTTGGGATTTAGCCAAATCTCTGTATAACAAAAAGTCACAAGATTTTTCAGATTTGGATTCGGTTTGGTCAGGCACTTAGATTCTGTCCGAATCCTGAACCAAATCCTGGATTCAGTGCATCCATAGTATATATAGAGGAAATACCAACCCTGTAAATGCTGAAGACCTAGGAACTATTCATGATCATGGAAATTGTTCCCAAAGTTTAAGGGCCTAATAATTAGTCCCAATAATTAGTCATTCCACTGCTGAAAAGCAGTAAGAGACATATATAATTCAGTAAATAGATCCTCGTTTGCCTAAATAACTGATAATATTTTAAAGAGAAAAATAAAAAAGGGGTGAGGGATGCAGGCCTCGGAACATGGCGGGGTAGTAGTGATGTAGACTGGAAGTGATGTCACATCGTTACGTCGGGGTGCTTTAAGATCCAGTGCCTGTGATGGCACAAGGCCTAAATACAGCTTTGGGTGTTACTCTATAATAAGCAGTTCATATAAATAGTTAATAAAATAATTAATGTGCTAATAAGTCAGTTCATTGGGAGGCAGTGGAATATACCTTGAGATTTCTCATTCATTGGTGGCCATGGGGAATTTGCCCCTGCTGCACTTGGTGATTTTCTCTGCATTGTCATTGCTTGGTACTCAAAGGTAGGCAAATCAGGGCAGGTTTTGCAGTTACATAAATTGCATAAGTTTAAATGTAACTTTATACATATTTATGCAATTTATTTAACTTTTGTAACACAGCCTGGTCCTCCTTCAGATGTTCAGATATCACAATAGCCTTGGATATTATGCTTGTCCAATAAATCATCCAAGACACTCTCAAAGGCATTTACAGAATCAGCCATCACAACATCATCCGGCAGGGCATTGCACAACCTCACTGCCCTCACTGTGAAGAGGGTACCAACAGAACAGAACTTTCTGTGCATTCAGTCAAAATGGCAAAACTTTAGTAAGACAACTCTGCTGCCACATCACTTTCCTACTTCATTATAAAAGCCAATGTTTGTCATTATCTGCATTTTATAATACATAGGACATGGCAAGGAACAGACTTACGGGAACTCATGAGCAGGAACCAGAATGTGAACTCAAGAATAGGAACAAAAAACACAGACACGCTTGAACAAGGCAGAAGGGGCCAATAATCCAGTATGGTTTACTGGAAGAGACAGTTTTAAATAGCCAAAACAGGATATTTGAGTCTTTCCGAACATAACTAAAAGAGTTGTAAAAATACAAAAACATTTATTAGGATATGAAAGACAAAAGCCTAATGCATTTTGTGCATACTGGGACACTTACTGATAGGCTGGTCATAGTTTTAAATAGCCCCTTAATTGGGCTATTACCTGCAGTTGGGTTGCAGGGCCAGGCAATACAGACAGGGAGAAGAGTAATTGATGTAAACTGCCAACCCTAGACTATGCTGCCTCCTGTGGCTCAAGCAGGAGGAGCAGAAGTCAGTGCATATTAGGAGGTCTAGAACCAGGGAGTTCCTGACAGGTGCAGAGGTAAACAACCACAAGAATCTTGCATGTTACCTCATTAATGAATTCATGTAACATTATTGCCCATTAGGAAAAAAACACTAATTGGAGTCTATGGGCAGTAAGCAACTTTTTTTCCACAAAATACATTGGTGTGCTATAAGTATTTTGCTACTAATCTATACCTGGAAAAAAATGTAGCTCATCATTACACATAAATATAAATTATGTATTACATGCAATATGTATATATATTCACAAATATACACTAAAACTAAATGTCATCTTTGATATAAATGTAACAATGCATTATTTGTCTGTCCAAAAAGCCAACAGCATCCAAAGGTGTTTCATAGCCTCACAACCCTCACAGTGAATGATTATTTGCATTGCTTCAGGTAATAATCCTTTTATTTAAATTGAAAGTCGCAACTCTTGTCCTTGTCTTTTATATGTAAAAATATTCCACACTGTCTGTCTATAATGTATATTAGCTTATTTATAAAGAGTTAACATGTGCCCCTGAAAGCATCTTTTCTCCAGAGAAAACACACCTACTTAGATTTGCAAAAAATCTACAATAACGCACAAATTGAGGGATGCCACAACAAAATTCAGTTTAATAAAAAATCACCCGATCCCTAGTACAGATTTCAAAAATCAAGACCTACATTTACAATTGTAAAGGACCGAATTACTTCACCTTTTCTCCAATCCACTGTTACCAAGCTAGATGAGAGGGAGTCTCAGAGAGCAGCCCTTTCCCCTAAGTTTAAAGTTCTACCCTTTACATTCTGTAGGTATTATTCAAAATAAAAACTCATCTTTATCTTGTACACAAGAATCCGTGATGCAGCAGATTCAAGATTCAAGACACATGACAAAACACATATTAAGGGGATGATTTGTCATTGTTCAAAATCGAAGTGAATCAATTTTTTTTGCAACAAAAACTCCTGAATCCAAATTATTCTTTCAGAATCTTGTATGTACAGCAATATTAAGTGCAAAAAAATTCACAAAACTCCAATATAAAACTTCTGCATGTAAAAGCTGCAGAGTTCATGTGGAAGTCAAAATTTTCAACCCATTAAAAATGATAACCAAATTCAACATATTCATTTTTTGCTACAATTTTATTAACACATTTTTTATATTCCGAATTTTTATAAATAAGCAAACATTCAAGTTTCATAAAAATTTGAGTTTATTCAAAGTAGAAAAAAAATCCACTAAAACTCATCCAGTAAACCAGTTTCTTACAGCTTTATATGTTTGGTTTCCACCTTCAATATTGCCTTTGTAATGGCATCTGGCACATTTTCCAATACAAAAATAGCAACTGTCATTGATATAACACCTCAAGATGAGCTCCTTTATAATTTGTACTAATTTAAAGCACCAATTCCAGCACAGAAGTGTCAGGAGCGCCCGTAGGCACGTCTTACCTTCTCGGCGGTGCCGTGTCCTAGATGGCACCCATGGATCCCGATGCTGGTGCAATGACGTCACACTACTGGCGCAAAAATCAAAATAAAAGGACGCCCAGGATGCCGGATCATTTCCCGATTATAGGTCCTGATTACTAGTGTACCTGGGTGCCTTATAGTTACTATTCGATTGATTTCTGGACTTTGACCGTTGATCTTGACCTTGTACCTTGTTGCCTGCCTTGTGAACCTTTGCCTGCATCTTGACCACGTCTTCTGATTAACCCTTTGGATATCGCATTCTGGACTTTTGGCCTAGTGCTTCCTCCTTTGTCCTTACCCCCCCCCCACCCCCACTTCTGGAGCTGCAAGGCCCTTGACATTATAATCGGGCCATGGACCACTCTGAGGAAGCTTTGCCTAATGTTGGAAGAGCTCTCCACGGATTGGCGTCCCGCACGGAAGCATATGAAGCTCAGCAAGTCCGCAATGTGCAAGTACTGGACACTCTCCTTTCTTGGATGCCGCATTCTTCTACCGCCCCGCTATAATGGGGATCCTCAAGCCTGAAGAGGTTTCACGCAATATCTGATCCAGTTTGATTTAAAAACCCTCGCAGTACTCCAGTAAGCGTGTCAAGGTGGGGTATGTGATGTCACATTTGGAGGGGGAAACCGCTCAAGTGGGCAACACTACTTTGGGAGAAGAATTCTCCTCTGACTTTTGATGCCAAGGCCTTCCTCCAAACCTTCCATGCTGTTTTTGAGGCCCCTGGCCATGTCGCTAATGCCTCTTCCCGACTTCTACAGATTCGGCAAGGGAACAACAGTGCCAGTGAGTATGCAATTGATTTCAGAATCTTGATGGCTGAAACGAGCAGGAACAACGAGGCTTACACAAGTGTTCTATCAAGGATTGTCATCCAGACTCAAAGATGATCTAGTCTCCAGGGATCGTCCTGAATTATTGGAAGACCTAATTGCTCTCGCCATCAAGGTGGATACACAGCTCAGGGAACATCAGTCCGACAGGGAGCGCAGCAAGAGACTTCAGTTAACTTTCGCTCACCGCTTCCAAAGACCCCTGTTACTCCCTCCATCCCAGCGGTCTGCTGTTATTCCTCTGGAGGAACCTATGCAGGTCGGAAGGGCACGTCTCCCTGAGCAGGAGAAACTTCGAAGGTGCTCGGCAGGTCTGTGTCTGTATTGTGGCGGCCAAGCTCATTTTGCCAATTCCTGCCCTGTGAAGCCAAAGGGTTCTCTTCTTCAAGGTAAACCTGGGGTGGCACATGTGAGTGGCATTACACCAAAACCCCAAGAGAACTCTCACAGATTTCTTCTGCCTCTACAGATCCGTCTGGCCGCTAAGACAATCAATATTTCTGCCTTCCTCGATTCCGGGGCTGCAGGGAATTTCATGGATGCTACATTTGCCAAATACATGGATGTTCCTCTGTATCCCTTGACTACTCATGCGGGTTTCAGCAATTGATGACAGACCAGTAACGTCTGAGATAATCTCCATGACAACAGGGAAGTTACCTGTGCAGGTTGGGATTTAACATAAAGAGAAATTATTGGATTATTACCTGCCCCTCCATTCCTGTGGTGTTGGGATTACCCTGGCTTCATCTACACAATCCCTCCATTGATTGGGCCTCCAGTCAGATCTCTTGTTGGAGTCCTTATTGCCAAGAACATTGTTTACCTACTACTCCTCTCCTCGACAGATCTTCAGTCACTGCAGACAGTTTACAGGGAGTTCACTGATGTCTTTTGTAAAAAGTCTGCGGAATTCCTCCCTAATCATCGTCACTATGATTCTCCCCTTGATCTTCATCCTGGAACCATGCCCCCTAGAGGTCGCACTTATCCCCTGTCTCCTGCGGAAACCTCCGCTATGAAGGACTATATCCAGGGGAATCTCCAGCGGGGTTTTATTCGTACCTCTCTGGCAGAGGCAAGCTTCATTTTCGTGGAGAAGAAAGACAGTGGTCTGCATCCCTGCATTGACTACCGAGGACTTAACAAAATTACATTAAAAACCAATACCCCTTGCCTCTTATCACTGAACTGTTTGACCAACTGAAAGGGGCTAAGATTTTCACCAAGTTGGATCTACATGAGGCATATAACCTCATCTGCATATGTGAAGAAGATGAATAGAAGACGGCATTCAACACCTGAGATGGGCATTACGAATACCTTGTGATGCCCTTCGGCCTTTGAAATGCCCCCGTCATCTTCCAGGAATTCGTGAACAATATTTTTCAAGATCGACTGGGGAAATCAGTGGTCGTATACCTTGATGATATCCTAATCTTCTCAAAAGACTTAGAAAGTCATCGCTCTCAAGTGAAAGAAGTACTGTACTTTCTCGTTTAAGGGAAAACTCCCTCTTTGCCAAGCTGGAGAAATGCCTCTTTGAGGTGCCTAAGGTTGCTTTTCTCAGTTATGTCATTTCCCCAGAGGGATTCGAGATGGACCCAGCCAAGGTTTCAGCAATACAGAAATGGCCTCTCCCCTTAAGTACCAAAGCCATACAGAGATTTGTTGGGTTCGCAAATTACTACTGGCAATTCATCAAAGGATTCTCCTCACATATTACTCCCATCCTTGCTCTTATCTGTAAGGGAGGTAAACCCAATTCCTGGCCTCCTCCTGCCCTAGAGGCTTTCCAGTCCCTGAAAGATGCTTTTACTTAAGCCACGGTTCTCCGACACCCTATCCCTCAATAACCTTTCTTCATTGAAGTTGACGCTTCCGATGTCGGAGCGGTAGCTATTTCCCAAAGACACTTGGCTGATGGGAAATTACATCCACGTGCATACTTTTCCAAGAAATTCTCTCCTGCAGAGCAGAACTATAATGTTGGAAATCGTGAACTCCTGGCAGTGAAGCTTGCTTTCGAGGAGTGGCGCCACCCTTTAGAGGGGGCTTTGAACCTGGTCACTATTTATACTGACCATAAAAACCTCTAGAGAGACGGAATCCCCAACAGGCTAGATGGGCCCTCTTCTTTTCCTGCTTCAACTTCGTTTTGACCTATCGTCCTGGCTCCAAGAATCGGAAAGCGGATGCACTGTCCCAAAGCTTCACTCCGGTGGATCGTCTTCCTGAAAGGCAAGATCTTATTATTCCCCCTGCCAGAATTATTGCTTCCCTTTTTCCTCAATTTGCCGAACAAATCCTTTCTAGTCAGTCTTCCGCTCCTACTGACACACCTATCGGGATAATGTTTGTACCCTCTGAGCTTCGCCTGCCCATCTTGCAACAGACCCATTGCTCTAAGCAGGCTGGGCATCCTGGTCCTGAAAAGACTCTAGAGATTCTATGATGCTTAGTCTGGCCGACTATCCAAAAAGATGTCAGAGACATTGTTTCAGCTTGTACCGTTTGTGCCACCTCCAAGGCTTCTCATTCTTGTCCTAGTGGTCTACTACAACCTCTACCCATTCCTTCTCGTCCATGGACTCATCTAGCTATGGACTCTATTGTAGAGTTACCCCCCTCTAAAGGGAATACTGTCATCTGGGTAATTATAGATCGCTTTAGTAAAATGGCACACTTCATTCCTCTGTGGAAACTTCCTTCAGCTATAGAACTTTACCAATTAATTTTTTCGGTTGCATGATTTTCCAGCGAATATAGTTTCTGACAGAGGATCTCAGTTCACATCGAGGTTCTGGCGCTCTTTGTGTAAAGCTCTGGGGATTGCTCTTCAATTCTATTCTGCTTATCATCCCCAAATCAATGGGGCAGCAGAGCGAGTGAATCAAGCATTGGAACAATTCCTGCGGAATCATGTCTCCCTCTGTCAGGACAATTAGTCCGATCTGCTCCCGTGGGCAGAATTTGCTCAGAACAATGCCTGTCACACTTCCACTGGAAGGTCTCCTTTCATGACAGTGTATGGACAACAACCTCTGGCCTTTCCACAAGACTTCTTCTTGTCGGATGTTCCGGCCGCAGATGATCACACGGCCCATATGTCCGCTATTTCGGCCACGACCAAAGCCCATTTGGAAAAGAGCGCTCTTGTGCACAAAACTTTTGCTGATCGGAGATGGAGATGCTCTCCTCCATACAAGGTCAGTGACAAGGTGTGGTTATCCACTAGGAACATCCATCTAAAAATTCCTTCTCCCAAGGTTTGTCGGTCCGTTCTCCATTTCCGAAATAGTTAAACCTGTGGCTGTCCAACTACTACTTCCACCTGAGATGCGAATTCCCAAAGTGTTTCATGTTTCCTTGGTTATACCAACAGCAGTACGAGGTAGAAAAGATCTTAGATTCCAGACTCTCCAGGGGGTCTTTACATTTCCTTATCAAGTGGAGGGGCTTTGGGCCAAAAGAATGGGAGAAACACTCTGATGAACATGCTCCTCGCTTGGTGAGGGAATTCTACAATCAGATTCCCCAGAAGCCAAGACTTGGCGGTCCAGTGGCCCCCCCGTGGGGGAGGGGGTACTGTCAGACAAACCAGGACCACCCTTCGGCACGTCTTACCTTCTCGGCGGTGCTGTGTCCAAGATTGTGACTCCCATGGATTACACATGGGTAGCAGCAGTACCATGATATTGATGCCGGCATCGCGTCACACTGCCGGTGCCAAAATCAAAATAAAAGGACACCCAGGACGTCGATTCCTTGCCCAATTATAGGTCCTGATTCCTAGTGTACCTGGGTGCCTTATAGTTACTATTCGATAGATTCCTGGACTTTGACCTTTGATCTTGACCTTGTACCTTGCTGCCTGCCTGCTGAACCTTTGCCTGCATCTTGACCACGTCTTCTGATTAACCTTTTGGATACCACGTTCTGGACTTTTGGCCTAGTGCTTCCTCCTGACCCCCCCTAGTGCTTCCTCCTGACCCCCACCCCACTTCCAGAGCCGCAAGGCCCCTGAGACAATAAGACTGAATTCAATCCCTGCAGGCTGCTTACCTGGCCCAGTGGTTAAGGCACAGAGCCAAAAACCCAATGGTCCCTGGTTTAAATCCCAGCAGAGCCTGACATTATGCCCCTCCTCACAAGGCGCCGGTGTCTTCCCACGTGGGTCATGGGCGCCGCCATTTTGGATGTGATGCTGCCGGAGATGGAAGCGCCATCAGATGCTCCTGACAGTACCCCCTCCCCCAGGGGGGCCACTGGACCACCACATCGTGGTTTCCTTGGAAACTGTTTGTAGAATTACCGTACCAGTCGAAGAGCATGGACATCAGCATGTTTTACCAAGGAACACTCCTAAGGACCGAAACGCTTCCATTGGATCAGAAATTGAAGAGACCCTCTAGAGATTCTTGAATCCAATATCTTCTCCACCTCATATTCCTGTTGATCATCTACAGTGATCAAAGAAAAAAGCAATTCAAGACTGCCGTTTTCACCAGAGACACATGGAACACAATAGGGATTTGCATTTCAGGGGGAAGCTGGAGTCTGACCACCACAGGATAAATGATCTCCACTATGGGGAAAGGACCAACAAGTTTTGGACCCAATTTGGGGGAAGGAACTTTGAGATTAATGTTTCTTGTTGAAAGCCACACTTTGTCCCCAACTTTAAACAAAGGAGAAGATTTCTGTCTTCGATCAGCATACTTCTTGTGAGATAGGTAACTTCTCTCCAAATTGGCTTTGGTAGCCGACCAAATGGCAGACATGTGGGCTATGTGTCTTGAGGCTTGTGGATGCTGCCCATAAAAGGTCAAGAAGGGCGATCTACCAGAGGAGGCAGAAGTGGGAGGAGAATTGGAGAGCAATACCCAGGTCTTTACACAAATAGTGCCAGAACTCGGACACAAACTGGGAACCTCTGTCTGATACAATCTCTGCAGGGAAACCATGAAGTCGGAAGATACATTAAATGAACAACTGAGAGAGTTCAATGGCAGAGTACATTACAGTGTTCCCTTTGGAAGGTGGTAGTTCAACAATAAAGTTCATAGCTAAATGAGTCCAAGGACAGGAGGGAATAGCTAGAGGTTGCAATAGACCGCTAGGACAAGAATGATTGGACTTGATTGGAAGAGGCACAAATGGCACAGGTTGCCACAAAGTCTTTCACATCCTTCCAGAGAGTTGGCCACAAGCTCACAGGTCTTTTGGGTAACTGGATGCTTGCTTGGAACAGTGGCTTTGTTGAAGGATCGGAATGCGGAACTTGTGTGGCACCTAGTCCATGCCTATGAGGGTATCAGCAGGAGCGGAGAACTGGACAGATAGGATCTGGCTGGCCAGTTGAGGGAACAAGGAAGCAACAATCTTTGTTGGAGGAACAATCGGTTCTTGCTCTTCAATGATCTGCCCCTCCAGAACGATGCTTCTGGATAGGGCATCTGCCTTTCGGTTTCTGGAGCCAGGACGATATGTAAGGACAAAATCGAATCATCTGAAGAAGAGTGCCCACCGTGCCTGAAAAGGATTTAGTCTCTTAAGAGTCTAGATGAACTCCAAGTTTTTATGATCGGTGAAAATGGTGACAGGATGAGGAGCTCCCTCCAGGAATGTCGCCACTACTCGAGTGCAAGTTTAACTGCCAGAAGCTCAGAATTCCAGACGTCGTAATTTTCCTCAGCAGGATAGAATTTCTTTGAGAAGTAAGCACAAGGGTGTAGTTTCCCATCTGTGACTTGTCTCTGAGAGAGGATAGCTCCAGCCTCTACGTCAGAACCATTTACTTCAATGAAGAACGATTGTAAAAGGTCATGATGTCGAAGGACAGGAGAGAGGCAAATGAGCCTTTCAAGGACAAATAGGCCTCCAAAGCATGAGGGGGCCATGCATTAGGTCTTCCTCCCTTCCGAATAAGATCCAAGATAAGTTCGATATGAGAGGAGAATCCTTTGATAAATTGTCGGTAGTAGTTAGCGAAACCTACAAATCTTTGTATGGCCTTGGTGCTTGTGAGGAGAGCCAAGAAATTTCGGTTAACCGCACACCAACACCACCCTTCCTGTACTTGTCACCTGGTGCACAACGATAGAGGCTTCGGCCACCTCAAAATTCCATATAAAAGATTTTCACTGGCACACAGGATTTTTAGCTGCAGGGCAAGCCCTTGCAATTTTTTAATGCAGTGCAGGTGCAACGTTTCGGGGCCAGGCCCCTTTGTCAAGCATAGCACAGACGTGATGCAGAGTGGTTTATAAAGGCAATCAGTTAATTAGCATAAAGTGCATGGTGCAATAATTACATATAAACGGTATTAAAACAGTGAATAATAAATAGAACACAATTTGTAAAAATTCATGTAACTGCTTGCAGTCCAAAACACTCTCTCATAAGTGCAATAAAGTCCATTGTATTAAGTCCATTATTGTGTATAAGTGAATTGAAAAAACACTGCTGGCTAAACACTTTTATGCACATAACCACAGAGTGGCCCAGTTACGCTGGCAAATCTTGGAAGGGGTTACATTTAAGCAGGGACAGGATACTAAAAAGAAATTGTTGCAAAGAGAGTGTTATTGGATTTGGCTATTGCAAACCAGGGCTCCCAGAGGACTTAATGAGGAATACAACTTGTCATGTTTCTTATGATAACTCCTTACTTGATACATGTTTAATAGCAACTCTTTCTCTTTCAGATAATCAGATTTAAGTGATTGCCCTACAGGAACAGGTAATTTATTATGTTTCCCTTATGTCAATGAGGATAGGGCTATTTGTTACTTAATTACAGTATTGGATACTTTTTAACTTGATACTTTTTAACCTTTTAATCTTTTCAGGTATTATGTGTGTTTTTTTCAATTCACTCATACAAAATAATGGACTTAATACAATGGACTTTATTGCACTTATGAGAGAGTGTTTTGGACTGCAAGCAGTTACATGAATTTTTACAAATTGTGTTCTATTTATTATTCACTGTTTTAATACGGTTTATATGTAATTATTGCACCATGCACTTTATGTTAATTAACTTTATGCCTTTATAAACCACTCTGCATCACATCTGTACTATGCTTGACAAAGAGGCGTGGCCCCGAAACGTTGCACCTGCACTGCATTAAAAAATTGCAATTGCTTGCCCTGCAGCTAAAAATCCTGTGTGCCAGTGAAAATCTTTGCTTGTGAGGAGAGGCCAGTCTTGGATTGCCATTACTTTGGAAGGATGCATTTCAAATCCCTCACGAGAGATAATGTAACCCAGAAAGGGATTCTTAGAGACTTCGAAGACACACTTCTCCAGCTTGGCGAAAAGGGAGTTTTTTCTCAGACGGGAGAGAACTTTCCAAGTCTTTTGAGAAGATTAAAATGTTGTCCAAGTACACGACTATGGATTGCCCCAGCCGATCTCTGAAGATGTAATTTACAAATTCTTGGAAGACGGCAAGGGGCATTGCAAAGTCCTAAGGGCATTACCAGATATTCATAATGCCCATCTCTGGTGTTGAATGCCGCCTTCCATTCATCGCCCTCGCCTATGCAGATAAGGTTGTAGGCTTCTCGAAGATCCAACTTATTGAAGATCTTAGCCCCTCTGAGTTGATCAAAGAGCTCAGAGATGAGAGGCAGAGGGTATCGGTTTTTAACCATAGTTACATAGTTACATAGTTACATAGTTAAACTGGGTTGAAAAAAGACAAAGTCCATCAAGTTCAACCCCTCCAAATGAAAACCCAGCATCCATACACACACCCCTCCCTACTTTTAATTAAAATTCTATATACCCATACCTATATTAACTATAGAGTTTAGTATCACAATAGCCTTTAATATTATGTCTGTCCAAAAAATCATCCAAGCCATTCTTAAAGGCATTAACTGAATCAGCCATCACAACATCACCCGGCAGTGCATTCCACAACCTCACTGTCCTGACTGTGAAGAACCCTCTACGTTGCTTCAAATGAAAGTTCTTTTCTTCTAGTCTAAAGGGGTGGCCTCTGGTACGGTGATCCACTTTATGGGTAAAAAGGTCCCCTGCCATTTGTCTATAATGTCCTCTAATGTACTTGTAAAGTGTAATCATGTCCCCTCGCAAGCGCCTTTTTTCCAGAGAAAACAACCCCAACCATGACAGTCTACCCTCATAATTTAAGTCTTCCGTCCCTCTAACGAATTTAGTTGCATGTCTCTGCACTCTCTCCAGCTCATTTATATCCCTCTTAAGGACTGGAGTCCAAAACTGAACTGCATACTCCAGATGAGGCCTTACCAGGGACCTATAAAGAGGCATAATTATGTTTTCATCCCTTGAGTTAATGCCCTTTTTTATGCAAGACAGAACTTTATTTGCTTTAGTAGTCACAGAATGACACTGCCCAGAATTAGACAACGTGTTATCTACAAAGACCCCTAGATCCTTTTCATTTAAGGAAACTCCCAACACATTGCCATTTAGTGTATAACTTGCATTTATATTATTTTTGCCAAAGTGCATAACCTTGCATTTATCAACATTGAACCTCATTTTCCAGTTTGCTGCCCAGTTTTCCAGTTTAGACAGATCACTTTGCAAAGTGGCAGCATCCTGCATGGAACCTATAGTTCTGCACAATTTAGTATCATCTGCAAAAATAGAAACAGTACTTTCAATGCCCACCTCCAGGTCATTAA
The DNA here is from genome assembly GCF_017654675.1 of Xenopus laevis. NCBI lineage: Eukaryota > Metazoa > Chordata > Amphibia > Anura > Pipidae > Xenopus > Xenopus laevis. The sequence goes on along the minus strand of NC_054388.1, from coordinate 26,090,055 downwards.
TAAACAAGTTGAAAAGCAAGGGACCTAGTACAGAGCCCTGCGGTACTCCACTAACAACACTGGTCCAATTAGAAAATGTTCCATTTACCACCACTCTTTGTAGTCTATCTTTTAGCCAGTTCTCTATCCAGGTACAAATACTATGTTCCAGGCCAACATTCCTTAATTTAACCAGTAACCTTTTGTGTGGCACTGTATCAAATGCTTTAGCAAAGTCTAAGTAAATCACATCCACTGCCATCCCAGAATCGAGGTCTCTACTTACATTCTCGTAAAAATAAATTAAGTTAGTCTGGCAAGATCTATTACGCATAAAACCATGCTGGCACAAACTCATAGTATTATGATTTGCTATGAAGTCCAGTATCTTATCCTTTATTAACCCTTCGAAAAGCTTTCCTAATACTGACGTCAGACTAACTGGCCTATAGTTTTGAGGCTGAGAACGGGATCCTTTTTTGAATAGAGGCACCACATTAGCAATTCGCCAGTCTCTCGGCACTATGCCAGATCTCAATGAATCCTGAAAAATTAAGTAAAGAGGTTTGGCAATCACAGAGCTAAGCTCGCTAATTACCCTGGGATGAATACCATCTGGCCCTGGACCTTTGTTAATCTTAACATGTTCAAGTCTCTTTTGAATTTCTTCATGTGTGAACCATGCATCATTAGTTGTATTACTAGAATTGGGAGTGTTAAGAAGGAAACCTTCACTTACTGGTTCTTCATTTGTGTAGACAGATGAAAAATACGAGTTCAGAATCTGCGCTTTTATTTTGTTTTCATCAACCAGCTGACCCCCCTCTGATAGTAAGGGTCCCACCCCTTCCTGCTTCATTTTTTTACTATTGACATATTTAAAAAATAATTTTGGATTTTTTTTACTGCTTGCTGCAATATCCTTTTCTATAGCAATTTTAGCTTGCCTTATAGCTTCTTTGCATGATTTATTGGCCTCCTTGTACCTTATAAATGTTTCGGCTGTACCAGCTAACTTGAAAGCCTTAAAAGCACGTCTTTTCTTACCCACCTCAACACCAACGCTTCTATTGAACCAAAAAGGTTTTGCTTTGCAACGACGTTCCTTGCTTACAAGTGGAATATACTGACAAGTATATTTATTAAGCAGCATTTTAAAGACTTCCCATTTTTGTTCTGTGTTTAACCCTGTGAAAAGCATTTCCCACTTAACATGTTAACCATGATCTTGTTCAAGCCCCTGTAGTCTATACAGGGACGCAAGCCGTCATCCTTCGTCTCCACAAGGAAAAACCCTGCCCCTATATATATTTCCTCATCGTGGACGTCTCAGCAGGAGATAGGGGTAGGTACGACCTCTGGGGAGCATAGTACCAGGAAGAAGTTTGATGGGACATTCGTAGGAGCGATGAGGAGGGAGAATCTCTGCAGACTTCTTGCAGAAGACATCTGAAAAGTCCTTGTACACTGCGGGCAAAGACTGAAGATCCGCAGCAGCTAGGGACACCGGATGAACAGACTTAGCAGGCAGACAGTTCTTCTGGCAAATCCTTCAATAGAAGGATTATGCAAACAGAGCCAGGGTAGACCCAGCACTACAGGAGCTGATGTACAGTTTATTAACAGAAAGATAGTTTCTCTCGATAAAGAGAGCCGACTGTCAGAGGGAGTTCCCCTGTCGTTTCCGAGATTATCTCCGAAGTTAGTGGCCGATCATCAATAGCCAAAACCCTCAGGGGATTAGAAAGAGGGAATAGGGGAATCCTCAGGAACTTGGCAATAGCGACATCCATGAAATTTCCTGCAGCCCCGGAATCAAGAAAAGCAGAAACATCAATAGTATTCGATGAGAGTTCTTTTGGGGCGCAGGCTTTGATGACACCCAGGTAAACTTCCCCAGTTCTACCTGAGCAGCTGCCGAGGAGCCAGCACAGGTACAGGAGGCAGCTGCTGGGGAAGCCCCTCTGGAGCTGTGGGCATCTGAGGCTGCTGGGGAATCCACTCTGGAGCTGTTGGCATCAGAGAGCTATGCTGCAGGCTATGCTTCCATGTGATTGTATCACCCCCACCCCTGCCCCTTTAAATGGAGGCCCCATGCCTTGGAAATGGGTGTCGGTCTGGGCACAAAATAAATAGAAGGTGGACTGCAAAACCAATATATTAAAAGTACAATTTATTATATAATCACAAAAACACTGGCCGGTCAGAAAACACAGTGAATAAATTATGAATAAATCATTCTAAAATCAGTAATAAATACAATCTAGGTGGGCAATCACTTTTCCTGTGGAGAAAAATTGACTGTTCCTTGGTGTTGGTATATGCTTCCAATTTAAAAACAGAATGGTTGTGAGCACAGCCAGATTGGAACTCTCAGCAGCCTTAACCTGTTTCACGAATTTCTTTCTGCAGATGTCCTTTTCACAATGATCCAAGATGGCACACCGTCTGTTTCAGTGCATGCGCTCAACCTCCGATTTCTTTTCACGATTTCTTTTGTTGGTCTGGGCAGTCTCTCTCTCTCTCTTAGGGTCAGGGCACACAGGCAGATTCGGGAAGATTAGTCGACTGACGACAAATCTCCTCAAACTGCCTCCCTTGCCTTCCCACTGGCTAAAATGTAAATCGCCGGCCGGATCACACTCGGCACAGTTCATTTTCAGAAGTTGCCCTAAGTTTCCTCGTGAGGACTCTGCTTATTCAACATGAGGCCTCATCAGATATCAATGAAAAGGCAAATTATGTTTTAATTGCTAAAATCAATTTCCTTTTAATATACTATATTAGCTTTCGTGTCCACTGACTGACACTGTCCACAATGTCCACAATGAAAACAAATCCTTCCCAATTATAAAGCCCCCTTTGCACACAGTTTTGTGTATTGAAAGAATAAAATTGTATTTTTGTGCATAGTAAGTGCATAACCTTGAATTTATCAACATGAACCAAATTTGATACATTTCTGCCCAGTTCTCGAATATAGTGAAATGGAACAAAGTTAATTTTTCTATGTATTTTGTATATATTATATTCTTTACAGCAATACCCTTTTCGTTAATAATAGATTATTCCTTTGTAATATAAAACACTTAGTAAAGGTTAACTGCAGCCGTCAATTTAGTACTTTTGTAACCACTAATCAGTAGGCCTATGATAACTATGTATCAATATAATAGGGGATCATATAATAACTCTCTGCTGCTTCATTTACCAGTAGGTTCTTCTATCAGACATCCACTGAGATTAAAATAAAGGCATTGAGCATGTTAAGCTGTAAAAAGTTTTTTTGTTTTTTACACTGTGAGAGCTGTGAAGTTGTGGAATTCTCTCCCTGAGGATGGTGTACTTGCTGATACATTATCTAGTTTCAAGAAAGGGTTGCAGGATTGAATGAGAAAGTGAGAAAATACAGGCTTACTGGAAAAAAATTCTTAGTTGTTCCAAGGACTGGTCCAATTACCATCATTGAGTCAAGAAGGACTTTTTCTCCTACTCTGAGGCAAATTGGGGTTTTTTTGCTTCCTCTGGATCAGCTAGTAGCTAGGCAGGTTTCAGTTAGACAATGGGGCAAATTCACTAAAGGACGAAGTGGCCGACACTAGTGATAATTCGCTAGAAAAACCATCCGCAGGGACATCACTAAGTCACTAATAGGCGTAGAGGACAATTCCCTAGCAAACAAGACCTTTACTAGTGTTCATTTGCACCCTATCGCCAGGTGACTTTTTGCTCTGTCGAATGGTCGATACTAAGCAAATTCACTAAGATGCGAATTTTACTGGACGTTACCTCTTTCAACAGAGTTTACTTCTCCACCTCAGACCAGGCAAACTGAAAAAACAAAGCTACATTCTCCTCAATGTCAATGACATGATATCCTGTATGCCAGAAATTCATTAAAGTTGTAAAAAAAACGCTGGCGACTTTTCATTTTTTAAAGTAGGATTGCTATTAGGGGCAGGTTTGTCAAAGGTCGAGGTTAATTTTCAAAATGAAAAAATTCTAATTTCAAGCTATTTTTGTGTACTTCGACTAGGGAATAGTCCAAATTCAATTTGATTTTGCAAAAAATTCGGAAATTCAAATATCGAAATTTATCATGTACTGTCTCTTTAAAAAATTCACTTCAACCATTCGCCATCTAAAACCTGACGAGTTGCTGTTTTAGCCTACGGGGGACCTCCTAAAACCCATTTGGAGTCAATTGGTGGACTCTTTTTGGGAAAAATCTTAGAATCAAATTAATTGAATGCACTATTCCTTCGATTCGTACGATTCGAATTCAGCCGAAGATATTCGACCCAAAAAAATCTTAATTTCGGTTGGTCTTTTTGAATTCGAATTTCGAAGTTTTTTCAATTTGAAATTCGACCCTTGATAAATATTCCCCTTGAAGATTTATGTGTGAACAATTGTTTTCACTTATTTAAGGGGCATCCCACATTTGTTTAAGGGTGTCTTGGTGTCTAGGGCATTAGAGTATCTCTTTAATCTGTATTTTGCTTTGTTTAATAAAAAGTGGCCACTTCCTAGACATATTGTTTTTAGGAGAAAATATCAAGCAAAACAGGTAAAAAGGTACTGTATCTGCCAAAAAGAATGATTGTCACGATATAGTGGAAAACTTTCCAGTGGTTTATTGGTGACACTCTCTCTTTGCTATCTGTTCATCTTGTAGGTGAGTGGGACAATGTACAATACAGGAAGACATGTATCACTTAGGCTGGACAAGGAGCATTTAGTAAATATATCTGGTGGGTCATTAACATATAGTCATCGCTTAGAGGAGATCCGGTTACATTTTGGAAGTGAAGATGGCCAAGGGTCAGAACACCTATTGAATGGACAAGCATTTTCTGGAGAGGTAAGAGTCCCTTTGCTTTCATTTGAAGGTGTACTGCACATACTCCAAAGTCCAGCCAGGCCCGAATTTAGGGAAAGACCCCCTAGGCCCGGGCCTGGGGTGGCAAGATGTTAGGGGCGGCAAGCAGGTGCCCCCTAACATTCTCTATAACCCACAGTAATTGTAAAAGGGTTACGGACCGCTGGTCAATCCCAATTCCAAAACAGTCCGAACCACCCACCCCGGCCCCCACATTGCTGTGCCTGTGCGCCTGTCCTGTGTGTTAGTGGGGATCTCTTCCGGCTCAGTATGCTGCGCGGTGACGTCACTCCGTCACGTGATTGCACAAGCGTCTCTCGGCGCAGGCGTAGCACCACTCTCAGACGGAGTAGAATAGGAGGAGTAGGGAGGGGGAGCTGTGATTCTTACTGAGCGTGTGACGTCACGTGACCCATGCCTGTGGCATGTGCACAGTGCAAGTTGAGCGCAACAGGCGCCAGCACACAGGACAGGAGCCCCCCAAACGGAGTGCTGTGCTTGAGAATTTGGCTGGCTGGCTGCCCGCCCCTAAGCTTGGCTGCAAGCCTGCAACTAAAATCATTCACTGTGACTTTTAAATTGAAACTCATTCACTAACAGTTGGTAGGTTAAAACGTTTATTTAATTTAATTAATCATATAAATAATGAAAAATACTGCAGTGATGTCTGCTGAGAAATAGGAAATTGATTCAGTGCCCAAAGAAAGAGACAAAAAGAGAGGAGTATATATATCTATTTGTAGATTTCGGTAAGTGATTGTGTCTTCAAAAAACATTGTGATCAACTAGTTCATCGTGAACAAACAAGTAAATTGATTGTGTTAATTAGTGAAAATAGCTTTTGTAATTAATAAAGTTAAATAAATAAAGTGAAAAATCCTGTGAAATTCATCGTGAAGTAAAAAACTTTAAAGTGCAAGGTGCTTATTGTGGACATGATGCATGATACATAATTAGACCTACGACATATGACCCATGGATAAGAGACCTGATAAAATGTAACTTTTATTGACTCCTAAAATTCATAAGTTGTAAGGGGGAATAATTCATAAAATCACTTAAAAACAATTAAGAAAAAGGGGTGGAGATTCGATCTGATATATGTGTGAATAGGGATTACAGCGTAATTAATTCATTAGACTGTTCCCTTCTAGATCCTACATCACCCAATAACCCTATAATGAATTGATGGGGTACATAGAGAACATTGCTAAGCAATTGTAATGGTGGTAGGTGAGAGGATGGATGAAGAATGGATAATATAGTGAGAGTTAATCTTTGGGTCAAGCCCTTAAACTCTCTCTTAGGGGTGGGTTTGGGAACAAGACTGATCAGTAACAGTATTCATTGAGCACAAAAGTAATCCAAAAGTGTGCCTTTGAAAAAGCCTATAATCGGCGAAATGTGCGTCAGGCACTACAGCTCCGCCGCTTAGTTCTTTAGCGGTTTAGATAGGGGAAAAGAGAATCGCAACAAAAGCCTTATAGTGGGATTGATAAACGTGGGGAGGTGGAACGGAGGAAATCGCTATCATTTGGGGGGTTCGGAATTCAATTGTGCACACGTATAGTACAAGGTGTTGCTTTTCTTAGTGTCTAGGGAATAGGCCATACAACATAGGTGCCTCTGAGAGGACACAGTGTTAGTTTAAAAATCATTTTTGCACACCGTACTGTACAGTGGTGGATTACTTTACCAATACAATATACAGGGCTAATGTGTCCTGAATGTATACACAGCGCAATTTGGATTACTTTTGTGTTCAATGAATACTGTTACTGATCAGTCTTATTCCCAAACCCACCCCTAAGAGAGAGTTTAAGGGCTTGACCCAAAGATTAACTCTCACTATATTATCCATTCCTCATCCATCCTCTCACCTACCACCATTACAATTGCTTAGCAATGTTCTCTATGTACCCCATCAATTCATTATAGGGTTATTGGGTGATGTAGGATCTAGAAGGGAACAGTCTAATGAATTAATTACGCTGTAATCCCTATTCACACATATATCAGATCGAATCTCCACCCCTTTTTAAGTGATTTTATGAATTTTTCCCCCTCCAACTTATGAATTTTAGGAGTCAATAAAAGTTATATTTTATCAGGTCTCTTATCCATGGGTCATATGTCGTGGGTCTAATCATGTATCATGTCCACAATAACCACTTTAAAGTTTTTACTTCACGATGAATTTCACAAGATTTTTCACTTTATTTATTTAACGCCTGACTGGCATGTTGTACCGTTGCTGAATGTCAGCAAGGCATGCCATGGCTGTGTAGGAACGTCTGAAATGGGCAGACACCTTCCTGGACTGCCTGAGAACGTCCTGGAATCCTGGGTACTTCGAGACAAAACGTTGGACTATTAAATTCAGAACATGTGCCATGCAGGGCACATGTGTTAAATTGCCCAGTCTCAGTGCTGCCAACAGATTGCTTCCGTTGTCACACACCACTTTTCCGATCTTCAGTTGGTGTGGGGTCAGCCACCGATCGGCCTGTGACTGCAGAGATGACAGGAGTACAGATCCGGTATGGTTTCTGCTTTCCAGGCACGTCATCCCCAAGACAGCATGACAACGGCGTACCTGGCACGTCGAATAGCCTAGGGGGAGCTGGGGGTGCACAGGTGTGGAGGAGGAGGACCCAGCAGCAGAGGAGGAAGAAAAGGAAGAAGACGAGGTAGAGAGCGAAGGAGGAGTAGAGGTGGTGGCAGAACCGCGTGCAATCCGTGGCGGTGACACCAACTCCACTGTTGTTGTTGAGCCACACATTCCCTGCTTCCCAGCCATTACCAAGTTCACCCAGTGGGCAGTGTAGGTGACATACCTGCCCTGACCATGCTTGGAGGACCATGCGTCAGTAGTCATATGGACCTTTGGCCCAACACTAAGTGACAGAGATGCGGTGACTTGGCTCTGCACATGGTGGTACAGGTGTGGTATTCCCTTTTTTGAAAAAAAATTGCGGCTGGGTACCTTCCACTGCGGTGTCCCAATTGCTACAAATTTGCGGAAGGCCTCAGAGTCCACCAGCTGGTATGGTAAAAGCTGGCAGGCTAAGAGTGCAGACAAGCCAGCTGTCAGACGCCGGGCAAGGGGGTGACTCGCAGACATTGGCTTCTTACGCTCAAACATGGCCCTCACAGAAACTTGGCTGGGGGCAGATGACTGGGAATGGGAACTGGTGGTCAAGGTGGAAGGCGGAGTGGAGGGTGGTTCAGACGGGTCAAGGACAGCAGAGGTAGAGCAGTAAGATGCTGGACCAGAAGGAGGGTGGCTTTTAGTTTGTCTGTTGCCTTTGAGGTGTTGCTCCCAAAGTGCTTTGTGCTTGTCGTTCATGTGCCTTCGCATAGAAGTTGTACCTATGTGGCTGTTGGGCTTCCCAAGACTCAGTTTCTGACTGCACTCATTGCAAATTACAACGCTTTTGTCAGAGGCACACACATTAAAAAAATCCCACACTGCTGACCTTTTTGAAGCTGGCAATCTGGCGGTAACAGTAGAAGTTGGCGGCGTTGGCGGCAATGGCGGGTGCGTTGGCCGGCTGACCACAGGTGCCGATACATGTTGTTGCCCTACTGTTCCCTGCGAGCTGTCCTCCCTGCTTCTTCTAAGTCTTATTCTCCTCCTGCCTCTCTGACTCTCCGTCTCTCCATCTGAACTATCCTCCTCTTGCTCTCTTCTACTGGGCACCCACAAAACATCAATCTCCTCATCATCATTCTCCTCAGATGCATCAATTTCTTCTAACAGCTCACAGAAGGAAGCAGCAGCGGGGACCTCCTCATCACTCATTATGTCCATCTCTGTTGTGTTCTCTGCCAGAATTAAATCTGGTGTAACGTCCTCATCTCCTTCATCTTCTTCTACCAATAATGGTTGCGCATCACTCAGTTCAAGAAACTCATGTGAAAATAACTCCTCTGACTCCAGTGAAGAAGGGTCGCCGTTGGTGGAGGAAGTGTTACGTGGGGTGCCCATAGCAGTGGAGGATGAGGATGTTGTGGTAAAGTTAGAAACTTACACAGTGTGCTGTGTAAGCCAGTCAACTACCTCTTCAGCATTTTGGGAGTTCAGGGTCATTGCCTTTTTAAAACTGGGCAATTTCCTAGGGCCACAGGATAGCATAGCAGCACGGCCCCTAGTGCCTCTGCGTGGCGGCCTGCCTTTGCCTGGCATTATTTTTAAAACAACAACAACAACTCAGGTGGTGTTTCTGGAGACGGTATTATTATTGATATTTAGACAGATTGTGAAAAAGCTCACACAGCTAGATGGCAGTTGTTTGAAAATGAAGAACACACTGGGCAAACAAATTGAAACAATGCCTGCAAGGTCAACGTATACACTACTACAGCAGTGGATACGGAATATGTTATTGCTGCTTGAAAAACGTCACTCAGGTGGTGGTTCTGGAGACGGTATTATTATTGATATTTAGACAGAATGTGAAAAAGCTCACACAGCTAGATGGCAGTTGTTTGAAGAACACACTGGGCAAACAATGCCTACAAGGTCAACGTATACACTACTACAGCAGTGGATACGGAATATATTATTGCTGCTTGAAAAATGTCACTCGGGTGGTGGTTCTGGAGACGGTATTATTATTGATATTTAGACAGAATGTGAAAAAGCTCACACAGCTAGATGGCAATTGTTTGAAGAACACACTGGGCAAACAATGCCTACAAGGTCAACGTATACACTACTACAGCAGTGGATACGGAATATATTATTGCTGCTTGAAAAACGTCACTCGGGTGGTGTTTCTGGAGACGGTATTATTATTGATATTTAGACAGAATGTGAAAAAGCTCACACAGCTAGATGGCAGTTGTTTGAAGAACACACTGGGCAAACAATGCCTACAAGGTCAACGTATACACTACTACAGCAGTGGATACGGAATATATTATTGCTGCTTGAAAAATGTCACTCGGGTGGTGGTTCTGGAGACGGTATTATTATTGATATTTAGACAGAATGTGAAAAAGCTCACACAGCTAGATGGCAGTTGTTTGAAGAACACACTGGGCAAACAATGCCTACAAGGTCAACGTATACACTACTACAGCAGTGGATACGGAATATATTATTGCTGCTTGAAAAACGTCACTCGGGTGGTGTTTCTGGAGACGGTATTATTATTGATATTTAGACAGAATGTGAAAAAGCTCACACAGCTAGATGGCAGTTGTTTGAAGAACACACTGGGCAAACAATGCCTACAAGGTCAACGTATACACTACTACAGCAGTGGATACGGAATATATTATTGCTGCTTGAAAAACGTCACTCGGGTGGTGGTTCTGGAGACGGTATTATTATTGATATTTAGACAGAATATGAAAAAGCTCACACAGCTAGATGGCAGTTGTTTGAAGAACACACTGGGCAAACAATGCCTACAAGGTCAACGTATACACTACTACAGCAGTGGATACGGAATATATTATTGCTGCTTGAAAAACGTCACTCGGGTGGTGGTTCTGGAGACGGTATTATTATTGATATTTAGACAGAATGTGAAAAAGCTCACACAGCTAGATGGCAGTTGTTTGAAGAACACACTGGGCAAACAATGCCTACAAGGTCAACGTATACACTACTACAGCAGTGGATACGGAATATATTATTGCTGCTTGAAAAACGTCACTCGGGTGGTGTTTCTGGAGACGGTATTATTATTGATATTTAGACAGAATGTGAAAAAGCTCACACAGCTAGATGGCAGTTGTTTGAAGAACACACTGGGCAAACAATGCCTACAAGGTCAACGTATACACTACTACAGCAGTGGATACGGAATATATTATTGCTGCTTGAAAAACGTCACTCGGGTGGTGTTTCTGGAGACGGTATTATTATTGATATTTAGACAGAATGTGAAAAGCTCACACAGCTAGATGCCAGTTGTTTGAAGAACACACTGGGCAAACAATGCCTACAAGGTCAACGTATACACTACTACAGCAGTGGATACGGAATATATTATTGCTGCTTGAAAAACGTCACTCGGGTGGTGGTTCTGGAGACGGTATTATTATTGATATTTAGACAGAATGTGAAAAAGCTCACACAGCTAGATAGCAGTTGTTTGAAGAACACACTGGGCAAACAATGCCTACAAGGTCAACGTATACACTACTACAGCAGTGGATACGGAATATATTATTGCTGCTTGAAAAACGTCACTCGGGTGGTGTTTCTGGAGACGGTATTATTATTGATATTTAGACAGAATGTGAAAAAGCTCACACAGCTAGATGGCAGTTGTTTGAAGAACACACTGGGCAAACAATGCCTACAAGGTCAACGTATACACTACTACAGCAGTGGATACGGAATATATTATTGCTGCTTGAAAAGCGTCACTCGGGTGGTGGTTCTGGAGACGGTATTATTATTGATATTTAGACAGAATGTGAAAAAGCTCACACAGCTAGATGGCAGTTGTTTGAAGAACACACTGGGCAAATAATGCCTGCAAGTGCACTACTATTGGTGCACTACTATGAAGAACAGCAAACAGCACTGGACACGTTAAAGAACAGTAAGATAAGTAAAATAAAAAAAAAATATATGTATATTAAAAAAAAAAAATTACTCGGGTTGGTGCTGCTGAACTACTAGGAGCAGCACAGTAGCACACCAGTCCCACTCCCCAACACAGCTAGACTAATAGCACTGGGCTCTTATAGTAGCAAAGTAAAAAAACAAAAAAGAAAATAAAAGCAGTCCTTACAAGGACTATTGGGTTATTACAGCAGTCAGCAGATGAGATCAGAAGAGATCAGTGCCCACAGCAGCTACATACAGAGCACTGCAGTAGAAGGTACTGTAGATTACTAGCCAGCAAAGCTACCTAACCTAAAATGTCCCTCAAATCCCTGCAGAGTTCTGTCCCTCCAATACAGAGCAGTATCAAGTAGATTACTAGCCAGCAAACTTACTATCAACTGTCCCTCAAATCACTAACAGCTCTCTCCCTACACTAGCTCTTCCAAGCACACACAGGCAGAATGAAAAAACGCTGCAGGGCTTCAGTTTATATATGGAAGGGGAGTGGTCCAGGGGGGTGGTCCAGGAGGGAGAGCTTCCTGATTGGCTGCCATGTATCTGCTGGTCTGGGGTGAGAGGTCAAAAAAAAGCGACAGGTAAGGCGAACCCAAAATGGCGAACGTCGCGCGACGTTCGCGAACATTCGGCGAGCGCGAACAGTCGATGTTCGCGTGAACAAGTTCGCCGGCGAACAGTCCGCGACATCCCTATAAGTAAATCACATCCTCTGCTATCCCAGAATCGAGGTCCCTACTTACCTTCTCATAAAAGAAATTAAGTTAATCTGGCAAGATCTATTGCACATAAAACCATGCTGGCACTAACTCATAGTATTATGATTTGCTATGAAGGCCAGTATCTTATCCTTTATTAACCCTTCGAAAAGCATACCTACCACTGATATTAGACTAACTGGCCTATAGTTTTGAGGCTGAGAATGGGATGGCTTTTTGAATTGCACCTTGCCAGACCTCAATGAATCCAGAAAAATTAAGTAAAGAGGTTTGGCAATCACAGAGCTAAGCTCGCTAAGTACCCAGGGATGAATAACGTCTGGTCCCGGACCTTTGTTTATCTTACCATGTTCTAGTCTCTTTTGAATTTCCTCATGTGTGAACCATGCATTATTAGTTAAACTACTAGAATTGGGACTATCAAGAAGGAAACCTTCATTAACTGGTTCCTCATTGGTGTAGACAGACAAAAAAAATTTTTTCCAGCTGCTCTGATATTAAATGTCCCATCCCTTCCTGCTTCATAATTTTACTATTAACATATTTAAAAAATAATTTTGGATTCTTTTTACTGCTTGCTGCAATATCCTTTTCCATATCAATTTTAGCTTGCCTTATAACTTTGTAGCATTATTTATTGGCCTCCTTGTACAAATGATTATAAATGATTTGGCTGTCCCAGCTAATTTGAAAGCCTTAAAAGCACACCTTTTCTTACCCACCGCAAAACACCAACACTTCTATTGAACCAAGAAGGTTTTGCTTAGCAACATTCCTTGCTTACAAGGGAAATATACTGACATTTATTAAGCAGCATTTTAAAGACTTCCCATTTTTTTCTGTGTTTGTCAGGAGCGCCCATTGGTGCTCCCGTCTCCGGCAGCATCCCATCAAAGATGGCAGCACCCATGATCCACATGGTACAACGCCGGAGTGATGACGTCATGCGCCCGGCTCGAACTTTAAAAATAAAAGGACTTCCAGGTCACGGGTTTGATGCCCGATTTTCTGAATCATGTTCCCTGGTTTCTTAAATTCCTGAATTGCTGTTTCCTGGCTTCCTGACCATTGGCTTGAATTTGATTCTGATTCTTGCTGCCTGCATTGTTGAACTCTTAGCCTGAACTTGACTACGCTTATGCCTGACCCCTTTTGGATACCGCGAACTTGGACTTTATCCCTAAGCTTCTTCCTTGGTCCGGGCATCTCCAACTGGGAGCCGATAGGCCCCCTGACAGTGTTTAACCCTGTTATAAGCATTTCCCACTTCTCAAAGGAGATCATGTTATGATCACTATTACTTAAATGCTCACCCACACAAATGCTAGAGATGAGTTCAGTATTATTAGTTATTTCAAGGTCCAAAAGAGAGTTAATCAAGTAGGTTCTTGAACGAGCTGGACTAAAAAGTTGTCATTCAGCATTTACAAAGCTACTAGCTTTTTCTGTCTTGGCAACCCCATTCAATGTCTGGATAATTGAAGTCACCCATAGCAACAACTTGACCCAGCTGTGAAGCCGCTTCTATCTGCAAGAGCAGTGGCGGAACTACCATGGGAGCAGGGGGTGCGAGCGGACCAGGGCCTGCGCCCCCTCAGGGCCCCCCAGCAGCCCTTGCACCAATGAAATCCGGTGTGTACGGAGGGGGCGGGGGCACGGCTACGCGTCACGCACCAGGGCCGCCCCCCTCTACTTACGGTACTGTGCAAGAGTAGCTGGGCTTCATACTCGTCACTTATACGAGATGGTTTATAGCATAAACCAATGATTATTCTCTTTGTAACCTTTTGTCCAGTCAAAATCTCTACCAGAGGGATTCCAGTGCCAGCAATGATTATTTCTTTAGTGCATGGCTTTAATTTAGGCTTTACATACAAACACACTCCTCAGCCATTTTTAATACCTCTGTCCCTCCTAAAGGGTGTAACCATTTAAATTCACAGTCCAGTCACATATTTCATCCCACCAGGTCTCAGTGATACCAATTATATCATAATTTTTAGAGCATGAAATTAATTCTAGATCTCCCATTTTACCTGAAAAACTCCATGCATTTGCCAGCATACAGCGGAGGTTACTACTTTTACTTTTGAAATTTGCATTACTTAGTGGAGAATTATATGTTAAGTCAGTATTAGTTTGTTTTCCTTTTAACAGAGGGACCTGCTTAGCTGGTAAACTGTATGCCCCCTCACTCCTCCCCCATGACCCCTTACTAATACCACTGCCCCGTCTACCATAGCTATCCCATAATTCTTTATCTCACCCACCCACCCCCCTTGCCTAGTTTAAACACTCCTCCAACCTCTTAGCCATTCTTTCCCCTAGCACAGTGGATCCCCTTCCATTGAGGTGCAAACGTCACGACTGTATAGGTTATACCCCAAGGAAAAATCAGCCAAGTGCTCTAGGAACCAAAACCCTTCCTTCCTACACCAAGACTTGAGCCACGTATTTAGCTCCCTAAGCTCCCGCTGTCTTCCTAAACTTGCACGTGGCACGGGCAAAATTTCAGAAAAAATTACACTGGAAGACCTTCCCTTAATCTTAGAGCCTAGATCCCTGAAATCACTCTTTAAGGTCTTTCATCTACTATTTATTTTGTCATTAGTACTGATATGTACTAAGACAGTTGGGTCATGCCCAGCCAATAATTTCTACCAGATCAACCACATGCCAAACCCTGGCACCAGGTAGACAGCAAACTGTTTGGTTGTAGTGATCCGGATGACAGATTACCCTATCCACTTTCCTAATAATTAAATCCCCTACAACCACAATCTGCTTAGGCCTCACTCTGCTCTCCTTCCCCCCACTACTAGGGAAACTGGTCTCCCGGCTGTTAGAGAGATCAGCCCCATCTACAATTGACAATCCAGAGTTCACACTCTTCTTCACACAATCTGTCAAATTTGTTGATCTGTATAAACTCCGGATCAGCCTTCATTTTCCTTTTGCCCACCTTAGATTTTCTAACTGTCACCCAGCTAGCTGCCTCAACATCCTGCTGCTGTTCTGTTCCCCCCAAGCTATCTGACCCCGCTAGGTTCTGCTCAGTGAGCAAGAGACTCCTTTCAAGATTGTCAATCAACCGCAGTGTTGCAATTATTGCTCTAGTGCTCTAACTCAAGCCTCACAACCACCACAGAGGTAAGCAGTTTGGCTCTCTTGTTCCAGATCTGCATACATATGGCAGAATGTGCATTGGGTCAGACCTTCAATCTTGCTAACGCTCATTATCCCAGTTACAGATCAAAACAGGAATAAAAAAAAAAATAGGGTTTAGAACAAACTTTTGACCTAGTTTAGTTTGAAACTCCAGTGTTAGTAACTCCACTTACAGATCCCCCACTTAACTCCGGTGTTTGTAACTCCACTTACAGATCCCCCACCAAAAGAGCAAACACTTAAGAGCAGCTAAACACTAGCACAAGCTCCACTGGAGTCCCCGGGGTTTTATTTATACAGTCTGTTCAGGTGCAACTAATCAAACCCCACCCCAACGCACTGCAAAGTAAAGCAGGTTGTGACAACCTTGCTGTAAGCACAATATCACACCAAACTTTGCTATTTAGCCCCCCTCGAGGGTGGCAGGTGGATGCGGGTTGAGCTCTTCTCCTGCTCTCCCCGCCCGCCACCTTCAAATGCCAGCATCCGGCTTCCGGCTTCCGGTTTTATAGTGTCGCGTCTGCTCGCCCCACCCCTTTTGTGACGTCATCGTCGGGGCAGCGCAGGTCTATAAAAGGACCCCCGGAAGTATGTGCAGGCTGGCGGGTATTAGCAGAGCGGGTTAGGGTCGGGTGCGGGAGCTACAGGGTGCATCTTCAGAGGATTACACCTTCGCAACCATAGAGCATCATTTGCAGACTTCCTTGTTGGGTAGTTCTCTTTGAAACTGAAGTTTGCTATGAATAGACACTGAGAATGCAGTTCCTTAAGCAACAAAGAAATAGTCTTAAATTAATTTTCCATAATACTTTTATATTGCTAAGTAATGCTCTGTTCACAGAGTGGAGCCATGTCTTGGTGGAGAAAGGGTTAAAAGCAGAAATCTGATAAACAGAAAATTGCAATGCACATTGTAGGCTGGCTTAGGAATTATAAGTAATTACATGTTTTTAAATGGAAATTGATTTAATTGGTAATGAGAGGCCTCTTTTCAAGAGTCTATGCAGTCAGACAGAGAGAGACTCATTTTAATTACAAAGGTTATCTAACCTCAAAGTTTGACAGAGAAGTTGGATCTTACTAGTATAAATGATCAGCAGAAACCTGAACTAGAAAATGTTGACTTTCAACAGAAGTTGGAAAATCTATGATGTTCCCGAGACTTTAATAGACTATAAAGTCAATCACACTCAAAGGAATACTTCTTTAGATGTTGTCACATAGTACTAGTACTAATGAACCAACAAGGAGCTGAACAAGGTGCATATGATTTATAGATGCTAATTATTTTCAAAAACGTAGCAACCAATGAAGGAATATGAAATCCTTGGGCTCAAAAAGCCCAATGAATATTAATCTGGGTAGTTAAAGGAAAACTATACCCCTAAAATGAATACTTAGGCAAAAGATAGTTTATATCATATTAAGTGGCATATTAAAGAATCTTACCAAACTGGAATATATATTTAAGTAAATATTGCCCTTTTACATCTCTTGCCTTGAACCACCATGTTGTGATGGTCTGTGTGCTGCCTCAGAGATCTCACCTGACCAGAAATACTACAACTCTAACTGTAACAGGAAGAAGTGTTGAAGCAAAAGACAGAACTCTGTCTGTTAATTGGCTCATGTGACCTAAGTAGTATAGTTCTTAACTATGTAACTATGTGCTTTTTGTGCTAAGCTGATCATTTTTTAAAGTTATTTTACCATCGAATCAATAGTCAAGTTGATTTATTTTAAATGCTTTCATGGCATATAGCTCTGTTGGGTCCATTCCAGTGGGCAGTGGTGCCTGAGCAAGCAGGGCGGAGTTGGGGGACACAAGCCAGTGGGCAGGTGGAGGGTAGGAGCTACTGTGCGCAAGCAGGCCAAGATTTGCGAAAGTGCCACCAAGGCAGGCCACCTGGGGCGGCAGGATTTTACATTTCTAGCCTACTTCTTTAATTAAGCTTTAGTTCTCCTTTAAAGGTGAACCACCCCTTTAAGGTTACATATTGCATATGGTATAGGGAGGCCTGTATTTGTGATAAGGCCACAAAGGCCTGGACCTAGGGCAGCAGGATTTTAGGAATGGCCCAACTGCACCCTAATTCATTCTGCAGCACTGGAGAGATCTGACAGCTTTTTAAATCTCTGGCAACTAATCCTCAGTGCTGCGGACCTGTCAAGCGGATATGCATGCATGTGAATATAAGGCTACTTACTGTGGGAAGCAGCACAGCATTTCTATGCCATGAACATATTTAGACAAGTCAATGTGACTAGCTGACTTTAGTAAAAAAAATACAATATTTAGATATAGTATATGTATAATGAGTTTCTGTAACCTAGGGGACTCACATCTTATTAATCTGGCACTGCCAGTTAATAATAAATGCAGCCCTAAAAAGGCACTATAGCACACAGGCTATCCCTGCTCGATGATGGAACCCTTCATTGGGAACCCTGTATCGTCTGAAAACTTTTTGTCCCTCTTTCTATTTATAAAATGTTGGGAGGTATGCATCACTATGATAACTTGACCTGTTAACCAAATAAAACATTTCAGGATATTTAAATTTAAAACACAATATTAATCTATAGCTATAAGAAATGTTAATATCGTACGCATATGTGTCATGAAATCTATTTTGCCAATCTTTCAACACAGGGGTGCTTCGCCAATGAGGCGAGTTGAGACTGTCGCCTCAGGCAGCAGTGCCCCACTAGGTACCAGGGGCAGTAAAAATGCTGCTCCTGGTACTTTAAGAGAGAATTTCCAGGGGAGGGGGGGCAGCAGCAACTGCACAGTTTCCATTTTAGTATGAATTTTAGAATGAATGAATTTTGTTACAACAGTGCTACCTGCTGGTCATTTTCCCACCATTCTGACCAAGTAGTCAAGGAAAGAAAGAGACTGCTCTGATGTTCTGCTTAGGAATAATATTAGAAACCTTTCTCAGATCTTTCCTAAGCAGAAAAACATCAGTGCAGCCTCTTTGTTTCTCCTGACAACTTCCTTGACTACTTGGTGGTCAGAATGGTGGGAAAATTACCAGCAGGTGGTGCTGTTGTAACAACAGTACATGTTTCCCTTTATAACTTGAAATAAAAACAAAATAAATAATGAATGTCTATTACAAAAGTGCTTAGAATAGCCCCTTCATCAGTTTTACATTCACTTATTTTGAAATTTTATTTATCCTTTAAGACAACCAAGATGATAATTATGTCTACATCTGAAGTATTTTTTGGCTCTACGTTAGGAATTGTAGAACACATTTTATTTTGCCTACAGACTATTATTAAAATCCAGAACTTCCAACGTTCATTTTCGAAATCAGAGTAAACTATCCTTTAGGGGCATATTTATCAAAGGTCGAGGTGAATTTTCGAATGAAAAAAATTGGAATTTCAAGCTATTTTGTGTGTACTTCGAATAGGGAATAGTCCAAATTCGATTCAAATTTGAAAAAAAATAAAAAAATTTGAATATCGAAATTTATCATGTACTGTCTCTTTAAAAATTTGACTTCGACCATTCGCCATCTAAAACCTGCCGAATTGCTGTTTTAGCCTATGGGGGGGGACCTCCTAGAGACTATTTGGAGTCAATCAAACAATCAAAGTTTTTTGGGGGAAAAACTTTGAATCAAATTCGATCGAATACGATATTCCTTCGAAAACTATTCTAATTCGGCCGAATATGGACCTATTCAATCGAAAGCGGACCTATTCAACCAAAAATAACTTTGACTTCATCTCTGTTGGTCTTTTTGAATTCATATTTCGAAGTTTTTTTAATTCGAACTTCGACCCTTGATAAATATGCCCCTTAATGTTTAATGTTTTGCAAGTAGAATGATGAGCCATATACAGATGGAGCACAGAAGTGCATGGGCATACCTCATGGCTGACATGCATGTCTGGCTATTATGAATTCAGAATGCTCTGAACCTGGGGTTTTCCGGAAAAGGCATCTTTGCGTAATTTGGATCTTTTTAAGAATAATTTAAATATTAAATAAAACCAGTAAGATTGTTTTGCCTCCAGTAAGGATTTGATATCTTAGCTGAGAAAAAGTACAAGGTACTGCTTAATTAATACAAAGAAAAGCTTTGAATTATTTGATTTAAATAGAATTTATGGCCTTACCATAATTTGGAGCTTTCTGGATGATATGTTTCTGGATAAAGGATCCCATGCAAGCTTAATAGTATTCACTACTCTCATCATTGAAACTGAATACATTCACACACTTCTTGTAAAAGTCTGGACAAGATATGCATAGCTCAGATCCCAATATAGTTCAATAGATTTTCTGTTGTTGTTATTATAGCAGTCTATCCTTGTCCTCACTGTAAAATTATTCTTCTTCTTATGTTATTTAAAGCTTTGACAACAAGAATTGTTTTTTCTACTGCAGGTCCAACTCATTCATTATAATCACGAGCTGTATACAAACGTAACAGAAGCTGCAAAAAGTCCAAATGGACTGGTTGTAATATCCATATTTATAAAAGTAAGTACATATAAGCTCAAAGTTGATTTTATTGATGGCTGTAATCAGCCAAATTTAATGAACTTCGTAGGGTGAAATGGGTGACAGGTGTTGAATGATAATTCTGTACTGTCATAAATGAAAAGTGCAATGGCCTGCACCTACTTTAATGTATGAATTACATTTTATTCAGAGACAATAATGAGAGTAGATCTTATAATGAATGCACTGTGTCAGACTGGGGTATCCGAGGCCCACTGGGGCTGTCATCCTAAAGGCCCTCCATGCTACCTCAAGAGCCCACTTTCCACAGACAAACCACCACACCTTACATGTGCCAGCTTCAACCTGGACCACTAAACACTCCATTATCTACAATCAGGCCTTACTCTACAACCATGTCTGTTCTGACACCACAGCAAGAGATCAGCACTTCAGAACTCTCAGGAAATACTTTATTAACAGAAGCTACAACCCAAGAATTGTAGATGACAGTATTCACAGATCACCAAGATCACCAGAAACCAACTCTACAAATACAAATGTAAAATGAAAACAAATCAGCCACTTTTTACAACATATGACCTGTTGCTAAAGACAGAAAGTCAGAGAGCTACACAGCCCACTGCATAAAGATGGGAGGCTAAAACACATATTTCCAGATCCACCTCTTCTTCCATAAATGGAACCTCCAGCAGTAATGGAATGTGTCCATGTGGAAGCAAGAAATGTAAAACATGCCCTCACATCCTCTCAGATACAATACAATTCCTGGCACATTAGAGTAATATAATATCCACATTCCACAGCCAATACAGCTGCTTATCCTCTAATGTGTTCTACATAATAAGATCTTTTGAAGTGTTCAACAAGAAGAATAAATAAGGAGAAATTGAAAAAAGTTTTAGAAAAAGGTTTACTCACCACTACTTCAGTATAAATCATAAAAAAACTGGAGAAGCCAGTAGGTAAACATTTTAACAGCCCTAACCACAGCATGGATGGTGTAAAAAGTTTTCAAGAGACAAAAGAGAAAATAGGCAAGATTCAAGACATAATGGGCCAGATTTAATTCAGTGAGAAAAAGTTATCTCAATGCTTATCATGTGAAAAGTCATGGATGAAATTCAAGCCGGGGAAAAAAAAAACCTTTCTCCAAATTCAGTTCCAGTTTTTTTCCCATAGACTTTAATAGAGTTTTCACGTGAGAAGTTTTTCTGAATCGAATTGCATCCTAAATTGAATCTCATCCATGTTTTTTCACGTGATATGCTTTTTTCATTGAATCTGGCCCATTATTGGCTACAGATTTATGACAAATTATCTACATTAAGACCAGAAGAGATATATCCATTATTCACCAATTCATTCATACCATATCTGGTTCCCTTTTGCATAACTTTCCATTCCCTTATGTTTGTCTCTAGTTGAAATTTAAATTATGCTTATGTTTTTTTCCTTTTGTTTAGCACCAGATTTGTGTACAAAATTCCAAATTCCATATGTAAACATCAGATACAACAGATCCAACCAATCAGCTGTGAAAAAGGAGGTGTCTGTTAATAATTAAAAAAGGAAATACAGCACTTTTTTCAAACAAGCACAGATTAGGAAAAACAATTTAACATTTTCATTAAAGGAACAGTAACAA
The DNA here is from genome assembly GCF_017654675.1 of Xenopus laevis. Classification (NCBI taxonomy): domain Eukaryota; kingdom Metazoa; phylum Chordata; class Amphibia; order Anura; family Pipidae; genus Xenopus; species Xenopus laevis. Next base: position 26,068,584 of record NC_054388.1, on the reverse strand, counting down.
AAAAATTAAAATGTTACATAGTAAGTAAGTACGTTCGGTTAGGTTGAGAAAAAGACACACGTCCATCAAGTTCATTCTTTTAAGAGTTTCCCTACACTGTTTTAACTTTTGTGTTTTAGAAACACTACTTTAGTTTATATAAACAAGCTACTGTGTTGCCATGGGGTTATGTAGAAGATACCAGATTCACTCTGTAGAATCCCACTGTATTCTATTACAGAGCTAATCTGTTTATTAAGTAGCCTGTGCCTTTTCTCCTTTTTTAGCTTGAATGACTGTCCCTTGCCTACACAGCAGCTTGTTAATATAAATTATAGTAGTGTAAATGAAACAAACACATAAACACGTTTACCATTGCATAGCAACATTAAATTATATTTGAATTACTTTAAAACTCTTATTTTTTGGTGTTACTGTTCCTTTAAATTACTTGTTTGCTAGTAACCTAGTAACCCTATAGCTACCAATCAGCTTTGAGTTATTAGATGCGGGCAACCTTAAGACTTTTTATTACATTACCCTGTTAATGTAAATTTTCTAGCTGATTCATAAAGGATATGTTATAGCTATAGTTATCTGGTATATTTCTGTGCTGTGTTAGAATTTAGACTCTAAAGGACAAGGTGCAAAGTACAACTAGAATGTAAGTGTGAGGTAGCGCTGCAGTGGAACCTTGTGCAAGTGCTGACGCTGTACAATTACTTGCAACCAGAAATCTTATTGAGGGCTGTTCTGATTGTTGCTTTGGGTGGTCCTATTCAGGTTTTGTCACTTTTTGACCTGTCACAAAAATACCAAGTTGCATTAGATTATATGCCCTTGGTGGTTAGGTTTTGTCAGTCGAATACATATTTGATGGACTTTTTCTCTCTACAGGAGGGTTTGAGAAGAGACAGGGAGAGCCATGCCAAGAAGACAAAGATTAATAGTTATTGTGCAAAACAGAATATAGAGTCAGTCTTTACCAAAGCAAAAGACAAAAACAGCAATACATATAATATTATTCGTTTTGTTCTTAATATTCTCATAGATACAACGGAAAGCTGCATTTTTTGTTATCACTTCGCAAGAACATTTTTTAACATTTTTATTTTATCTCCAGGTAACAGATTCATCAAATATTTTCCTAAAACGTATGCTAAACAGAGATACCATCACAAGAATTACATATAAAAGTAAGTAGCATTGTGTTTATGTGTTATAAAGAGATTGAGATGCTGGCAGAAATTTTCCAAAGATGCACAGTATTTGTTGTGCTAGGCAGAATGGTGCTACATCATTTTCAGTAAGACAGCAGAAATGGTATGGTTTAACATTTCTTTTATGTTTCCCAAGTGTCATATCTGCTGGACAGCTTGTCTGAATAAAATCACTGAAGGTAATGTTTATGTAATGTAACAATGCCAAGCCACTATTTAGCATACCCTATTTGACTTGAAAATTGAGAAGTTTTCAAAAATCCATCACAAATGTGTATTTATACAGTATGTGCGCAGTATTATTTTACCCAGTGTTCAATTATTTCAATAATACAGAAACATAATGTGTTGATACACCTCACATTATAAAATTTCAAACCAAAATTTATATACAAGAAAAGGGATTTATACTCTTAGAACCGGCTGAGTACTACTTAAATATTTATATCAAAATGTGTATGAATAAAAAGGCTGGCTCTAAGAGTATAAATTCCTTTTCTTGTATATAACTTTTGGTTTGATATACTGTACCCTTGTGGTTGTGGAGATACTCTTTTGGCAATTTCTGGCACATATATTATTGGATTGTTGCTCAGTTTACTAATAGAATTTCGCATTATAAAATTTACCACTTTAGTACTTTTCTATGCAAATAGCACAGCCCATTGACAAATACAGTATCACTAAAATCAGGTTGTAGAGCGAGAACAGAATTAGGAAAGATTTTGAGAATCAAACCACACCAGTCCTCCTTGCCTGAAAATGGCTTTCAGCCACTTAAATAATCAGGGCTTTAATAACTGTTTAGAACATGTGGAAACCTTTTTGTCATAGAGCTGATTTATCATTGGACTCCTTTATCATGCTTGGTTGGTTTAGGATGTTTATCTAGGGGTGGTTTTAGAAACGTCTTTTCATTTGATAAGCCATATGTAACCAATAATATTCTATCCATTCATTCAAATGCATTTAATTGAAGGTAATGTTATCCTGAAATACTGTAATACTTTAGTCATACTGTATACTGTAAGTTATACTGTAGGTAGGATAGTATACAAAAAGTATCTCCCACCTTATAGTTAGAACATGTTCACATGTTGAACAAGCTAAAAGACTATATACCATTTTGCTGTTTTGTTGCATAAGCTGTCTTATTTTCTTCTCTTTGGATCAAAGTTAAAGGGGTTGTTCACCTTTGAGATAACTTCTAGTACAGGGGTGTCCAAACTGCGGCCCGAGGGCCATATGCGGCCCAGGATGCATATGAATGTGGCCCAGTTTAAAACGCTTGGTTCCCGAGGAAATAGGAGGAGGGGGGACTCTGCCCATTGCCTAGTTAGTAATAATAATATAATAATAAGTCTATTTAATATCCTGGTGTCCCATATTCAAGTGTATCGCTCCATCTAGTTATCCAACTGGTATTGTAGTTCTTTTCTGTGTATTTCCTTTACTTTTACAAATCAAACATGTTTGTGTATTTCATGTGTGGCCCCAGACAATTTTTTTCCAATGTGGCCCGGCGAGCCAGAAGTTTGGACACCCCTGTTCTAGTATGATGTAGAGAGTTATATTCTGAGACAATTTGTTTTAATCTTTTATTATTTGTGTTTTTTGTGTTGTTTAGCTTTTTATTCAGCAGCTCTTCAATTTGCATCTTAGATAATCTGGTAAAAAGGGTCCAAATTATCCTAGCAACCATGCATTGATTTGAATAAGTGACTGGAATATGAATAGGAGAGGGCCTGAATAGAAGGATCAGTAATAAAAAGTAGCAATAACAATACATTTGTAGCCTTACAGAGCATTTGTTTTTTAGAAGGGAGTGAGCAACGCCCATATGAAAGCTGCATAGAGTCAGAAGAAAAAGGCAAATAACTATAAAAAAATAAATTATGAAAACCAATTGAAAAGTTGCTTAGAATTGGCTGTTCTATAACATAATTTAAGTTACCTTAAAGGTGAACCACCCCTTTGAATCCTTCCAGGTGTATAGGGTATGGTATAAGCAACATGCTACCTGCAAATGTAGCAAATACTTTAATTAATCCCAGTCTTAGTACTGGTACTTGTACTGATTGAGAAGCTCTTTCCAAATTGCATTTCCATTTACACAAGCACAAGTACCCTGGTTCTTTTAATTTTCAACCATCTCCAAACTAACAAAATATTTCAAAACCACTTTAAAGGACATGTAAACTCAAAATTGCATAAAGATGTATGTAGTTTGGGCACAAGTCTCCTAACCTAACTGCATGGTTTGCACAGTCTATTTAACCTTCCGTTGCAAAAAGTGCAAAATTTTCCTAAGCACAATGTTCTCTCCCACCTGGCAGCCATTTTTTTCTCAACAACATTGTGCACAGTATAGGCGTAAGCCAGAAATGCAGGATAACATCACCACGCCCGATTTAAAATCCTTGCAGAAGGCGTTCTCATAGTATAGCTGTCTCCTCTCGGTAAGTTCAAGTTTCAGAATCAGGAGCAGATAGCTGATGCCTGCTTTCTACACTTTGGAGATAGTAACCAAAAGGGGGCAGTAGAGGATTTGAATCTGTATGCGGCTCAGATCAGTGTGAAGGAGAACTTTGAAACTAATGAGCATGCGTCGAGATAAGAAGATCTAACTGCGCATGAGTAATGAGCCAAACACCAAAGAACATTCTGAAGGGAAGGGGGTTGAGTGAGTTGCTGTACTGGAAGGATAGCAAACTGCTGCAAGCTGAATTTTAACCTGTGCTGAGAGTGGCAGATATTTAAAGCATGTATACGGTCTGGGAAGATATATTAGATAAATATATTAATGGGGGGTTAACATGTCTTTAAGCAAATACAGGTTTGGGACCTGCTATCAAGATTGCTTGGGGCATGGGGTTTTCTGGAACAGAGGTATTTCCGTAATTTGTAACTCTATACCGTAAGTTCACTAAAAATTCATTTAAAACATGAATTAAACCCAAAATAATTCTATTTGATTTAAAATATTAATTATATAGATGCAATCAAGTACAAGGTACAGTCATTTGTAATTTCAGGGAAAAAGGGAATCATTTTTAAAAATGTTAATTATTTTATCAAAATGTGCCTATGGGACATGGATAACGGATCCTATATCTATGATTACATTTTTTTTAAACAATTTGCATTTTTGCTTTATTGTGTTGTATTAAAACAGTACCTTGTACCTGATCTTAACTAAGATGGCCGAATTCTATCCATATTGATAGAAAAACATTACTATTGTTTTTAAAGTTGAAGGAGTTTAAAGAGGAATGGAGATATAAATTACAGAAAGATCTCTTATCCACAAAACCCCAGATCCCAAGTATTCCAGATAATATATCCTATACCTGTACTATTTTATATGCTAATATGGTCACTAGAGATCACTATATCATAGGAGCTATTGAGTAGTTTAGCTATTTAAAATAATGATTGCTAATACCATTCATGTCAATGTGACAATGGAATGTGCCCCTATAGAATAATCAATGAAATATACTTATGAATATGAGTATATAGTATATTTTACCTTTGAAGGTTTTCTTTCCATGCTTTTGCTAAACATCATCAAAATTCATAGCGGCACGTGATTTTGATTCAGATAATTTTATGCAATTTAGCCTTCTTGACAGTCACCTTTCAAGGCAACCAATGCCATGGCTTTAGTAATTTCATCTGCTCTTGCCATGGGGAAGGCATAAGATTTTGATGATATTTTATATTCCAAGTAAATTAATCAATCTTTCTTTAAAGGACAGGGTATAAATGCATACATTAATAATAGTCCTATTTCAAGTACAATTAAAATAACTTTGCTTACAGTAACTGAGCAGATTTCTGGTGTTCCCAGAATCTCCAATTACTTGATCTATTAAGATAATATCAATTATTTTGCTTTTCACAAATAGCCCAGCCAGTGTAGAAAGCATGAGCAAAGCAAATGCAAAATAATCCCAAACCCTGACACAGAGAGGGGAATATATATATATGGCAGATGACAGCTGCAAAACTAAGCACATTATGGTTTTCGACTTCAGACAAATGATAGCTGTACAAAAAATTATGCAGCATTTCAAACGAGCATACATGGGGCTATAAGTTAGGTAAATAACATTAATTGTCCTTTAAACTTTCCATCTTTTAATCTAAAGTTGAAACGATTAGATAAATATTCATAATGTAACATTTCATCATGTTCCCTTTCGGTAGGCAAAATCTCAGCTGTTATCCTGCAACACTGGGCAAATTTGCACCTGGGCAGGAACCCCTAGCAACCAATCTGTGATTAGCTTATTGTAGCCACCTGCAGGTAGAGCAATGAAAGCAAACATTTCATTTGTTTCTATGGGTTACGGCCCAGGTGCAAATTTGCCCAGTCATTAATAAATTAGCTCTTTCTGTAATGAGAATTGCAGGACCATCAATACAGGGTTTAATTATCCTTGATGGAAAGTTCAGTTTTCTGCATTACTCTTTTTTATACGAGAAAAGTCTCCTGTTCAAGCTTATATTGGCTCATGCGTGTAAAACATTATCTACCAGTGCTCTCAGTACAATAAATCAGATTTTAGTGTTTTGTGTTGGGTGCTTTTTTTCTCATAACTGGCAGCAGTACCAGACTGCAGTAAATGTTATCCCTTCACAGCTCTGCAAAACACGAAATCTGTTCAGTCTCTTCACAACCCAGCAAGGGATTGCCTGTGCAGCGGGGTTTCTGACTGAAGAAGCATGTGCGAATAGGGAATCAAACCTTATGTTTGGAGCTATCTGATCTGTTCCATGAGCACTCCAATTACACTTATTTCTCCAAACACTTTTCTTACTGTATTTTGTTAAAAGGTAGTTAATAGAGTTCTATATAGCATACAATGGGTTTGCACACTCTAAGTAATCTACAAACAAAAGGTGGTATAAAGTAAATTTCTTTTGTATAGATTTATAGCAGTAAAATGTACCATATAAATCAATATCTTATCTAAGACAATTGATTCACAATAATACTGACAAATATATACATACCACCAATTTTGATTCTCATATTTAGCAAAGTATATCCATTCCTTGTGGTTTGTTTTTCCTTTTTGCCTTGAACTTACAAAATTGGTGGTATGTATATATTTTGTCAGTATTATTGTGTATAAATTAGATAAGATATTGATTTATCTGATGTACATTTTACTGCTATGAATCTATATAAAAGAAATTTACTTTATACCACCTTTTGTTTGTATATTACTTATATTATATAACCCATTATATGCTATACTGAGTTTTGGTTTACTTGGCTTTTGGTTTACTTAGGTGCAGATAACCCTTGGGTTATCTGCACCTCTCATGCTTGATAAAAAAATTTTAAAAAATTATTTTTTTACTGTTTGGAGTACCCTCCTTTGATCTGAGTTAATAGAATTCTATTGTATAGATCTACTTATCAAGTGTATTTTATTGAACAGTTTGAAATCATTTCCAAGAACTTCAATTCACCATGGTCAGACAATTTCTCAATACTTCCTATCACTTGCTAAAGTAAGCTACTGTAAGGGTGATTTTTTTTTTATTATATGACTGAAGATGAAAACGTGTACCTGTAATGTCTATGAAGGATTTAATTTATCCAGGTCATAATATACGGCAAATTATGGGAAGCCAGTCTCCCATAGGCTACATTTTAATAAAATAGTTTACATCTTTAAAAATGATTTCCTTTTTCTCTGTAATAATAAAACAGAACCTTGTACTTGATTACAACTAAGATATAATTAATCATTTTTGGAGGCAAACAATCTTTTACACGTGTGCGCAAAAGCCTGAGCACTGTGTTTTTGCAGCGACTGGCTGGTCAATCATATGATGAGCAAGTGTAGGGCCACAAACCCAAATGTTGCAAAATGATGCATTATGAAGCATTACAATGCAGAGAATTAATAGCCAGCTATTGTGTTGTATAGATCAGAATCAAGTTTATAAATAAAGTCTGTTTGTTTTGTTAAACAATGTTTAGGAACTCTGAGAACTGCAGAGCTCAACAATATATGTTATCTTGGTTAACACAAAAAGCTATTTTTCCTAAATATTAAGAAAAGAACATAAATACATACCATTTTTAATTAAAAAAAAAAACTGTGTTCACGCTTACATGAGTCATGGTGAGGATGGCCCCTTTCCAGAAAAAACTTGAATGTCAAGAAGGCTACTAACATATCATAGAAATTCATATTCAAATTAAAACTCAAATCGAGTTTGGATAGTTCACTAGTCGAATTTGACAGTTTTGACCATAAAAAAATTTGAAAATTAGAATTTTCAATTCGACCCTTAATAAATGTGCCCCTTCATGTAAAATTTAAAAAAGAAAAAACATTTGAAATCAAAAAAAAAATTGTTCCATCTCTTAAGGTGCACAGTTGCCATGATCTTTCCAAATATACAATATGAACCAGTAATTTCTAATATAAATTATGTTTTCGATTTTGGACAGATCAATTCAAATCTATGGTCTGTTGAAACTCACCCCATCGTGGCCTAACATGTTGTTTTCTTATAAGAGTGCTATAATACATGTATGATTACTTATTAAAATAAAAGAATAAGTTGCTGTTTTGTTTGTTTCTGGTGACACCTTTTCGACACTGGAAAAACACGTGCAAACATGTGACTGAAAAACAAAACAGATAAAAAAAATTCCACTCCTTACCTAGACAGTCCTATACTTATTTAGATTTGATTTATTCAGCTTGCTATTATTATTTGAGATAGATAATAGTTGGAGTAGATTTGCTAAACCTCAACTTTTTGGGGGTCAGGCTTTTTGATGCAAAAAATCAAAAATGATTTAGGAAAAAGTGCAACTTTTCCAGGATTTATTATGTGACAAAACTACAACTATACTGAATCCGTAAATAATCCAGTTGAACTCTGTATAAGCATCAGCATAAGACTGTGTTAACACTAATGGGAGTCGCATACTCGCAAGTGGAAATATCAGAAATGAAATCAGCTGAAATCTGATGAAATCAGAAAATGGTTAAGGCTGCCAAAGAGGAAAGACATGTATAAACTGTATTCACACATGGCACCGTTGCCTTGGGCAAAGAAATCCTGAAGAAATTAAAAGGCTAGTTCAGTACCAGCATGCAAGTGGTATAAAAATTGATGCATATAATAAGCTAATGAAATGACTAGCTGCATAAAAGGGAAAATGACAAAGAAACCTTTTCCAAAATCCAGCAACAGCTGAGCTCAACAGCCATTGGACCACATACAGATATATGTGGTCCAATGAAAACCTCAGACCCCAGGAAAGAAGAAATATTTTCTTACATTTATTCTTACATTTATTGATGATTTCTCAAGGTACACAGTACTCCACATGCTGCATGCTGCAAGGATGAAGTTCCAGAGAAGCTTGAAGATTATCTAGCTCAAATAAACAATACATTTAGCAAAATGCCAAAAACACTCCGTGCAGATAATGTGACTGAGTATACAAGTAGCAAAACACAAGCCATACTGAGGAAACATGGAATAATGTTTCAGACTACTGTACCATACAACTCAGAGCAAAATGGTGTTGTAGAGAGAATGCACTGCATTTTGCGTGAAAGCGGAAGAAGCATGATTTTTGATGCAGATATACCAACCACGTATTGGGGAGAAGCACTTAGGACAGCCTGCTATCTTCAAAACCGTTTACCCGGCAAAGCAACAGAGAAAACTCCATATGAACTATGGAATGGGAAGAAACCAGAACTGAAACACATTAAAATCTTTGGAAGCAAAGCCTTTGTACATGTTCCCAAAGAAAAAGTGGGAAGACTGTGCTGAGTAAGGTATACTTGTTGGTTACAGTGAATCTCAAAAAGGGTACAGAATACTGTACCAAAGCACCAACAAATTAACACTCAGCAGGAGTGTGATTATTGATTAAAACTCTGTATGTCTAAAGTTTCATGATGTGACATCAACTGCCAAATCTACAGAAGAACCCCAATCAGTACTAGAGAGCACTGAAACTGTGGTCAGTATAAGTGATTCAAAAACTGAAAAGAGAGAAAGTGAAACCTCCACAACTTCAGTCAGAAAGTCTAAAAGAAGCAATAAGAGCATCCCAGCAAAATGGTTCGTCTAGCACCACAGCCTGAACCAGCATCATGGGAGGAAATGCAAAAGTTGCCTAACCAAAGAGAAGCAAAAGTGGATTGAAGCAGCTGATGAAGAAATAGCTTCACTCAACCAACTCAAAACTTGGAAACTTACTGAGTTACCTCAAGGCAAACATGAGACTGACAACATGATAGCAGATGCTATGACAAAGCCACTAACAAGATCCAAATTTAAGAAGCACAGAACAAAAATGGGGCTAATGTGAGAAGTATTTGTTGAGAGGGGTATTAGACTAGTATGTGTACACTATAAGTTAGCAGCAAAAACCTTCTCTCTCATATACTGTGTTATACTGTTATTTACTTCTGCCAGTAGGTGTCAGTGTTCATGTTGTTGTGTGTTCATAAAGTTTAATTGAAACATGTGCATTCTGGGAATAATCTCCATGAGGTGATGTTATATCCTTCCTTCTACTGCATGTGAGGAGAATAAAGTATCAACCATGCTTACAGCATCATACTGGTAAGGGTTCTGACTGTCACTGCAACTCCAGATTACCCAGTTACTTTGCTAACAATTTTACAACTGGAAGATCTTTCTTTGCTTCATGGTTTTTGAGGTTTTAAGGGTGTTTTTGATGCTGACTTTTGTGCCGAAAAGTGGTAGTTACCGTGCAACAAGTCGAAAATTTTTCCCTTTTATGCTTTTTTCAGTTCAGATCTTTTGAAAAGTACTTATATTCGTGGTATCAATAACCTTAAACCACAAAAATTCAACCTCTAATGAGTAGACCTCCTTGTAGTAGATTGGATACAATGACTGCATAAACCAAGAAAAAACATTTTACATGATTAAACCTATGCAAACTAAGCTCTGAAAAAATGGGGGTCATGTGTGCATCTGATATATGCATTTGTGCTACTGCCTAATACACCAGTTCTGTATGCATACTGTAGAAAACTACTGATGGGCACAGGGAACAGATTTAGAAACTAGCGATGCAGAAGAGTCTTCTTACAAGCCTACATACAAGACAGTTGAAGCAGGTATAGGTGGCTAAACCATGTAATTGTCTAAAAGAAAATGTACTGACCAACATGGTCCACAGCTATTTATACAGATTATTCAAGGAATGTAATATTGAATTATAGTAAATGAATTCAAAAGGACTTTAAATTGCTTTTAGGTGATACTATCACTAGTAGGTTTTTGTTGTCCTTTTAATCTATAGTTCGTATATCATTGACCAGGGCAGCATTGAACCATTGGCACTTACCTTTCCCTGCACTCCACAAAAAATTACACACTACAGTACAGTACAGGATGGCTGTGAAATGGCCACAGCTTTATTGATACTGTAAACAAGCTAAACAGGTTACATAACAATTGCATAGACAACATTACCACCTGGGAATGCTTGCCTACTCCACTGCAGTGAACGGGCTACCCTGCCATGCTGGCGACCCAGCTGCATTAGTAAGCTTTATTTTGAACTCCATCCTCCTGGGACCATTACCCAATGAGGTTAAACCATACCATAAATGCCAGGGGTACTAGCCCCTTCCCACTGTCAAGCTTTACCTGTCCAAACCCCCATGCTGTGACTTAACCAAAACCCCATCATGAAAAGCCAAAGCTTCCAAACATCACCAAATCCCTTACCCTATCTCCAACCCCTTTTAGGGCGGGATGCTACTTACCTCTGACTGAATGGACTGGTGTGATTGTGCTGCGGTCTCCTGGCAACCAAGGTACTCCTCTCCACCTCTCCCTATGCCCCTTCTACCTCCCTGCCTTCCTAGCCCTGTCAATGCACCCCTTCTTTAATCCTTCATGTCTGGGTAGCTGTTATGTTTTGGTAGCCGAGGATGAGTAGAGTATAACTACTAGCAGGTTCATGCAGCCATTACACTTCTACTCTAATACTTTAAAAAAGTCTAGAAAGTACTATGTACACAGTATAATTCTTGTTCACAGTGACACCTACAGGTCCTTTGTATAAACACCATATATTCCCCATATAGTAAGAAAGCATTTGAGCAAATGTAATAAACAGCAGTCCTTGGTCCATGCAGGTAGTTTTCTGATTCTCTCAGTATGCCTTATAGGTTCACTTTCTTCAGGCCTATTGTAGTTGGCATCAGGAGTAGGAAAATGTCCTTCATCAAATGGAGCTTCTCCAAAGTCATTCCTAACAGGACCAAGACGACTTGCATTCCATATATCGTCCATCAGACAGTTCATATGTGTTTGGTCTTCACTGGCGTCTCACTTCAAGTGGTGTAGTAAATTTAGATTGTCCTTGTTTCAGTAGTCCTGGTTTATTAATTCTGACTAAAGATCCAGGCTGAAAGTGCACTTCTCTTGCATCCCGTTTTCTGTCTGTATAAGCCTTGCATTTGGCTTGTTGACGTTTGAGATGTCAGCAGTAGACGATTTTGTAGGCACAGTATTTTGTGGAAGTTTGATGTCTGCATCATGTAACTTAGTGCGCATCTGTCTGCCATGTAATAATTCAGCTGGAGATAATTGGGTTGTTGCATGGCTCGTTGCTCTGTAGTTGTAAATACTTTCCAAGCTTTCCCAGTATGATTTGCTGTCTGGAGTGTTTCTTCCAGACATCTGTTGAATCGCTCGATTTCTCCATTTGCTTGTGGGTAATGCACTGAAGATTTCCTATGCACAATATTTCTCTCTCTCAGAAAGAATTTAAACACAGATGAGACAAACTATGGGCCATTGTCTGATATTGACTCTTTTGGATTACCTTCTCTACTGAAGACTGTAGACAGAAATATTATTACTGTAGCTGATGTTATATGAGAAACAAATGCAATTTCAGGCCATTTACTGTAATAGTCTATCAAGGTTATAGCAAATCTGCAGTCTAGGAGTATCTGTAAAAGGACCAAAATATCAATAGCAAGTTTTTCCCATGCTGAATCAGGGAATGGTACTGGCTGAAGTGGTGGTGTATGTGTGATAGCTGTTTTGTTATGATTCTGACAAGTAACACAAGAATGAATTGCAGTTACCACATCAGCATCCATTGCTGGCCACCATTATAGTTCTCGTAGTCTTTGTTTTGTACGTACAATTCCTTGATGACTCTCACGAAGATCAGGACTGAGTTTCTTCTCAGCATTTAGCCATTTGCTTTGTAAGATGTCCCGTAGTTTTACTTGAATTGGACATATGAGGCAAGCTTGCTTAAAGTCAGCAGCTGTAACTGTAGATTATAGTAAAACAGTCAGTGCTACAACTTCTATGTCCTCATCCAGTGTATCACAGAAGCTGCAGGTAAACGTGACAAACAATCAGCAGTAACATTTTTCAAACCTGGTTTTTATTGCATTTTGTAGTTGAAATTCACTAGCCTTGCTGACCATCTAGCTCAGTGATCCCCAACCAGTAGCTCATGAGCACCATGTTGCTCTCCAACACCTTGAATGTTGCTCCCAGTGGCCTCAAAGCAGGTGCTTATTTTTGAACTCCAGGCTTTGAGGCAAGTTTTAGTTATAAAAAACAGGTGCACTGCCAAACAGAGCCTCAATGTAGGTTGACAATCCACATAGGGACTGCCAAAAGGCCAATCACAGCATTTATTTGGCACCCCAAGAACATTTTTCATGCTAGTGTTGCTCCCCAACTCCTTTTACTTCTGAATGTTGCTCACAGGTTCAAAAGGTTGGTGATCCCTGATTCAAGCTATATGCATGCCTTCTCTTCCTAGCCCCTTTATTGTAAGCAGTGTAGTTAAATGGCTATGATCAGCACTTAAAGTAAATTCTATACCCTGTAATTAGGTTCTCCATTTTTCTGTTGCCCAAAAACATGCTAAACCTTCTTTTTCAACAGTTGAATACTTACACTCTGCCTCTATAAGTGTTCTGGATGCAAATGCAACAGTTTTCTCTGTATGATCAGCATGGATCTGTGTGAGAACTGCACCAACGCCATAGTCTGAAGCATCTATAGTAACCATAGTGGGTAGAGCAGGATCAAATAAAGCTAGTGCTGGACTGTTCACTGTTTCACTATTTCAAAGCTATGTTGAGCAGACTCTGACCACACTAGACTTAAAGTTCCATGTAGAAGTGCTCTAAGTGGCTCCACAACTGAAGCATAGTTGGGAATAAACTAAGAATACCATGAAGTAAGACCTAAGAAAGCTTGTAAGGTCTGGAAATCAGATGGAGTAGGTGCTTGTGTAACAGTGTTGACATGGTCAGGATCAGGCAGTAGTCCATCTTGTGAAATGATATGACCCATAAATGACAGCAGAATTTGTCTAAAGTGGCCTTTGTAAAGGTTCAGTTTCAGTCCTGCAGATTCAAAGCATTTCAGAACATTTTTAGGTGCTTGTCATGAAGATCCAAAGTTGGAGCATAGACAATTATATCATCCAAGTAGCATTCTACACCAGGTATGCCATGGAGTATAGAAGACATCAGTCTTTGAAAACAACTCGGTGCTTAAGCCAGTCCATAAAGTACACATTTGAACTGAAACAAACCATCATGGGTGATAAATGTAGTGAGGTCTCTGCTGTACTCGTGCAGGGATACTTGATGATAAGCACTCTGAAGATCCAAAGTAGAAAATAATTTTTTTTCTTGGAGTTCTGAAAATATTTCCTCTATGTGTGGCAAAAGAAGATTATCCATAACAACTGCTTAATTAAGTTCACGGAGATTAACACAATCAAATACCTCCAGTTTTCTTCATTGTTACAACAATCGGTGAAACCCATTCGGAGGATTCTGATTTTTCAATCACATCTTGCTCTACCAGTTTCTTTAGTTCCTTTGAGACAGTCTCCCTTATAGAGTAGGGCAATCGCCTTAATTCCTGGCGTACTGGTTTTACATCTGGTTTTACATCTGGTCTCAACTTAACTTTGTGTACAAAGTTCTTTGCACAGCCCAGTGAAGTGTTGCTTTGTGGTGAAATTTTAGACACTGGCTGTGTGGCAGGCACTGGTGCTGTAGTAATGAGACCATCAACTAATTGTAGGTTTAATGCAGCAAAGAGATACCTTCCAAGTATAGCAGTACCCTTATTCACAATGTAAAAGTCACATTTTGTAGTATTTGATTCAAATTGTACAGTCACTGGCAAGCAACCAAGCACAGGGATTGGATCCTTTAATTAACTGACCAGTCTCAGGGCAGGTGCAACAAGTGGATCTTTTGCAAAGTATTTCAAGAAAACATCCTTTGGTAGTATAGAAACAGCTGAACCGTTATCAAGCATCAGGTTAATGGAGTGTCCCTTTGTCAGCAGAAACAGTATTGACACTGACATTGCATATAAATTTGTCTGGAAAAAATGTTTATAAGCTTTATCCACACCAGAGCCGGACTGGGAGCAAAAAGCAGCCCGGGCAAAAAACAAACAAAGCAGCACATGTGTAAACACACACACACACACAAAGAGACACACAAACACAGAGACACACACACACAGACACAAAAATACACACAAACACAGAGAGAGACACACACAAACACAGACACACACACAAAAAGACACACACACAAAAAGACACAAACACAGAGACACACACACACAGAGACACACAAACACATACAGAGACACACAAACACACACAGAGACACACAAACACAGAGAAACACAAACACAGAGAAACACAAACACAGAGAAACACACACAGAGACACACAAACACAGAGAGACACACACAAACAAAGACACACAAACACAGAGAGAGACACGCAGACACACAAAGAGACACAAACACACACAAAAAGACACACAAACACAGAGAGACACACACAGACACAAACACACACAGAGACACACAAACACAGAGAAACATACACACAGACACACAAACACAGAGACACACAAACACAGACACACACACAGACACAGAGACACAAACACACACAAAAAGAGACACAAACACAGAGAGACACACACAGAGACACACACAGAGACACACAGACACAAACACACACACACACAGACACAAACACACACAGAGACACACAAACACAGACACACACACAGAGACACAAACACAGAGAGACACATACAAACACACAAAAAGACACACAAACACAGAGAGACACACAAAAACAGAGAAACATACACAGAGACACACACACACAAAGACACAAAAACACACAAACACAGACACCCCTACCTCTCTTAGGGAGTTTCATGAAACAGCACGGAACTCTCCGACACCTCCCACCCCATCTGCTGGCCAATCAGAGGGACTTTGCCTTTCCCTGACTGATCTTAGGAGGTGGGAGGAGGGAGGAGGAAGGAACACGCAGCTGCTTGGTGTGCGTGTCTGTGAAGGAGAATCACAGACACAGCGTGCATGCTGTAAGTCTCTACCTCAAATTGCCACAAAGCAGAAGCGGCCCATTTCAGAGGTAAATGGAGCGGCCCTTCGGGAAATTGCCCGAACTGACAGATTGTCAGTCCGAGCCTGATCCACACTTAATACCGTAACATTTGTAGTGACTTCATGAACATCTTTAGCAGAATTACGGGAGGGCTTAGCAAAATGTCCTACTTTTTTGCATTTGCGGCACTGTACAGCTTTTGCAGCACATGTAGCATAATTTGAAGTGTGTTGTGTTGAACCACAGCGAAAGCAGTATTTTTTATTTGTATTTGCTGCACGGTTTTGGAGTGTACCTTATTTTGCCTGTGACTCTGAATTATTAGGCCACAGTGCCGAATTCACCAGCTGTACATTCCCAGCAGTTCCCTGACTGAGAGTTTTAATCTCTGCCACTGCTGTTTCAATTTGGCTAGCAACTGTAATAGCCTTTGTGAGGGTTAAATCCTGCTCTAGGAGCAGTCTCTCTCTATTGTGAGGTGAGTTTGTTTTTTCCACTGTTTGGTCTCTTAGCATTTCATCTGTTAGATTCCCAAAGTCACAGGTAACAACCAGCTCTCTCAAAGCTGCTACAAATAGTTCTGTGGATTCCGGATTACGCTGTCCACATTGGCGGAATATATATCTTTCAGCAACCACATTTACTCTTGGCATGAAAAAGTTCTTTATAGCAGTAAGTGCAGTTTCATAAGTCTCATCAAGTAATGGTAATGCATAGAATATACACTGTCCCTCTGCTCCCAGACACCGAATAAGTAAAGCACGCTTTCTAGCAGCAGAAAACTCCCCTTGGTCAGCAGCAATAATGTATTTTTCAAACATACGGATCCAAGCAGTAAAAGGTATGGTAGGCTCACCAGGGTTTGGAAGAAAAGCTGCAGGCTGCTGCAGAGGTGGAAGAGACATCTCGTCGCCAATATGTTATGTTTTGGTATCTGTTTTAATTCTGGTTCTATGAGTCTCTCGGAAGTAATTAAAACACACCAGCTAGTATAAGCAAAGGTTTATTACATACATAGAATGAAGAAGAATATACATTACCGAATGAGTAAAAGAGCAAAGCAAACAAACTACAACCAAGACTGGGAGATCCCGGAACAGTCAGCAGATTGAATCCCTCAAACGGTCCACGGAAGGTCCTGTGGCGGCACGCGTCAACCCCACAAGTGAGATCTCAACTGACCGAATGTCAGTCCCTTGGTACTGGCTTGCGCCCCGGCAAGAGATCGCGGCGTGTGTGCACACCGGCGCGGTTGCGTCGAGTTGTGCGCGCGTGCGTGGACGGAGGTTCGCGCGCGCGCGCACGTCTTTGACGCGCACGTTTTGACGCGCGCGCACGTTTTTGACGCGCGCGCACGTTTTTGACGCATGCGCACGGTGCGTAAAAGGACGCCGAGGCCTGCAAGTCACTGCGAAGTGATCTTGCCTCTGACACTAAGCGTTTTGAATTCCACATTGCTGATCCACTGGTTTCCTGATTATTGGCCTGTTTTTGACTCTTCTCTTGGATTTCCCCTGGTACCGCTGATTCCGTTCCTGACCTACGCCTGGCTTTGACTACGTTTCCGCTTATCCCTGTTTGGCTACCTCGACTAGACTTTTTACAAGTGCCTACCCAACATCTATTACCGGCACCTCTGTTACTCTCCATCTGGGCTTATTCCTGTCTCCACCCAGGCTCTAAGTTCCAGTGAGAGGCATAGGGGAGGCTATTATTTCGTCGGACCCATTACGGAGCCTGATAGTATCACTTCGCCAATATGGAGTCTGGCGGTGATCAAGCCTCTCAGCCTTTTGATGCCCTCGTTCAGCAAATCACATCTCTTACTAAAGCAGTACGGGACCTGCAAGGAGGTTATCAACAGATCCAGATTCAACTTCATGATCTTACTCCTCCTGTTAATCCTCCTCCACCTCCGGTGTCCCAAGCTCCAACCCAACCTACCGCTTCCGCTCCTGTGTATTCCGAACCCAAGGTGGCGCTACCAGAAAAGTTTTCCGGAGATAGACAACTTTTTCGTGCATTCTTCCATGGTTGTCGACTAGTATTCTCCCTGAAACCACAGACCTATGCCTCCGAACAAGTCAAGGTTGGAGTAATTATTTCCTTACTGTCTGGGGAACCACAAGCTTGGGCACACCGTCTGATGGAGAGCCAAAGTCCACTCCTGAATGACTCTGATACTTTCTTCCAGGCCTTAGGTCAAATTTATGATGACCCCAGACGCGACGTTTCTGCTGAGGCCGCCATTCGTGTGTTACGCCAAGAAAGACGGCCGGTAGAGGACTATATTTCTGATTTTCGCAGATATGCAGCAGACACAGAGTGGAATGACAAGGCTTTGAGACATCAATTTCGTCTTGGACTCTCTGATGCCTTAAGAGATGAACTGTCTCGTGTTGCAATGCCCACCGATTTGGAAGGCCTTATTGATCTAGTAATCCAAATGGATCAACGCCTGAGAGAAAGACGTGCTGAAAGGTCTTCTTCCTGGCTTCTTCCCAAGGCTCCTCTGCTCCCTCGCCTTTCTGCCTCTTCTCATCTTGTGGAGTCGGGTGAACCTATGCAAATCGGTCTTCTAAGGTCTGCTATCTCTCCTGAAGAAAGACTTCGCAGACGCCAACTGAACCTCTGCCTGTATTGCGGGTTGTCTGGTCATTTTCTGAAGGACTGTCCCACTCGCCCTTCTGGTAAAGCTGGACTGTCTTTTTTATCTGTTAGTACTTCGCCCAGAGGATTCTCACCCTTAACTCTTTCCATTTCTCTACAGTGGCTCGAAAGAAGAGTTAAAGCATCGGCCATCGTTGACTCTGGGGCGTGTGACTGCTTCATTGATTCTGAGTTTGTTAAGACTTACGTTATCCCTATTCGTCTCAAACAAGAGCCCTTCTCTGTAAGGACAGCCGATGGTTCATCGCTCTCTTCCGGGCCTGTGACGCATGAGACGATCCCTTTGAAGGTTATGATAAACTCCTGCCATTCAGAGTCTATTGTTTTCAATGTGATTTTTTCTCCCCTTTTCCCTGTTATTTTTGGCTTACCTTGGTTAAAACGTCACAATCCTTCAATAAATTGGTGCACTGGTACCCTGCAATTCGACTCCAAAGTCAGTATTTCTCATTCAGTTACAGAAAATAAAGAGGTTTCCATGGCTCTGTGTCCCTCCTCTGACGATCGTTTAACAAAAATACCATACTTTTTACACGAATTTTTGGATGTCTTTGATGAGAAGGGAGCTGACAAACTTCCCCCTCACCGTGTTTACGATTGTCCTGTCGACCTTTTACCTGGAGCAGCCATTCCTTTTGGGCGAATTTACCCTCTTTCGGAACCTGAACTGTCTGTATTAAAGAACTATATCGACGATAATTTAAAGAAGGGTTTTATTCGTCCTTCTACTTCACCGGCTGGGGCAGGCATATTCTTTGTCGAAAAGAAGGACCACTCTTTACGACCATGTATTGATTATAGGCAATTGAATCATATAACTGTCAAGAATCGTTACCCTCTTCCTCTTATTCATGAACTTTTCCAGAGTCTTCGAGGGGCAAAAATATTTTCAAAACTTGACCTACGAGGTGCTTATAATTTGGTGAGGATCCGAGAGGGCGATGAATGGAAGACAGCTTTCAGATCCCGCTATGGACATTTTGAATATTTAGTCATGCCGTTTGGCCTATGCAACGCCCCCGCAACTTTTCAGCATTTCGTCAATGATATTTTTAGAGACATCCTCGATCAATTCGTTATCGTTTATTTGGATGACATACTTATCTTCTCCACATCCTATGAAGAACATGTTACACACATGAAGAGAGTTTTCAATAGGCTCCGTACTCATGGTCTCTTTGCTAAGCTAGAGAAATGCGAGTTTAATAAATCTTCCATCGAATTTTTGGGTTTCATCATTTCCGATCAAGGGATATGCATGGATAAGAAGAAGGTTTCTACAATTCTTGAATGGCCAGTTCCTGATAATCGTAAAGCTGTTCAGAGATTTGTTGGTTTCGCCAATTTCTACAGGAAGTTTATTAAAGACTTTTCCAAGATCATCGCCCCCATCACAGATTTGACCAGTTCTTCTAAACCCTTTGTCTGGACTCCTCAGGCTCAATCTGCATTTCAGAAACTTAAAGAGTTATTCGTCTCTGCACAGATTCTTAAACACCCAAATCCAACTTTGCCGTTTGTCCTTGAAGTTGATGCCTCTGAGGTTGCAGTCGGCGCCATTCTTTCACAAAGGTTTGGAGCCCAAGGTTCTCTTTTTCCTGTAGCTTTTTTTTCTAAAAAGCTCTCATATTCAGAAAAGAACTATGACGTTTCCGACAGGGAACTCCTTGCAATTAAAGCTGCATTTGAAGAATGGAGACATTTGTTGGAGGGGGCTTTACATCCTATTTTAATTTTTTCTGATCATAAGAATTTAGAATACCTACGTACAGCTAAACGTCTCAAGCCTCGACAGGCTAGGTGGGCTTTATTCTTCTCCCGTTTTAACTTCCATATTACCTATAGACCAGGAGCAAAGAATGGTAAAGCCGATGCTCTTTCCCGTATATTTTCTGAAGATGATAAAATTCCTGAACAGATCCATACCATTCTCCAACCTCAGAACTTCCTTTTATTACAGTCTGAACTTATGTCCAGAGTTAAAGAAGCTTCTTTTTCCACTAATATCTCCCCAGATCTGGAACCAAAGGATGGTTTTCTTTTTTTCAAGAATAAAATTTTTGTCCCTGAGACACTTCGTGTGGATGTTCTTCAGTTTGTTCATAGTCATCCTCTGTCTGGACATTTAGGTACAAAAAAGACTATTAATTTAGCCAAAAGACTTTTTTTCTGGCCCAGGATGAGTAAGGACTGTAGGCTGTTTGTCAGTTCTTGTGAGACGTGTGCTCGTTTTAAATCTTCTCATTGTCGACCCATGGGGCTTCTTCATCCGTTACCAGTCCCTGACAGGTTTTGGGGTTCACTTTCAGTGGATTTTATTGTGGAATTACCTCCTTCTCAAGGCTTTAATACAATCTTTGTTGTGGTCGATCGTCTATCCAAGATGGCACACTTCATTCCCATGATTGGTACTCCTTCGGCTGCTTCTACTGCTGAGGTCTTTATTAAAGAGGTTATCAGACTACATGGGGTTCCGGATGAGATTGTTTCCGACAGAGGGGTACAATTTACGTCCAAGTTCTGGAAAGCACTCTGCCAGTCTCTGAAGATTAAACTTCTTTTTTCCACAGCCTTTCACCCTGAAACTAACGGACAAACAGAAAGAACGAATCAAACCCTTGAACAATATCTTCGTTGTTTCACTTCCTTCCTACAAGATGATTGGTATCAACTTCTCCCATTTGCCGAATTCTCTTACAATAACTCCGTGCACTCATCAACTAAGGAGACGCCTTTTTTCGCCAATTATGGTTTTCATCCTCAAGTTTTACCTAACCTTCCTAGAGAGGTGACATTGCCCGTACTTCAAGACCGACTTACATTTTTGTCCAGTAACCTTCAAAAGATCCGACAAGCTATGACTGTGTCACAAAGAAATTATAAATTTTTTGCCGACAAGAAGAGAAGAGGGAGTCCGGGTTTTAAAGTGGGGGAACAAGTGTGGTTATCCACCCAACATATTAAATTAGACTGTCCTTCCAAGAAGTTGGGGCAAAAATTTCTTGGTCCGTTCCCCATCATGCAACAAATCAATAATGTGGCTTTTAAGCTGAAGTTACCTGCATCTTTCAAGATCCACCCAGTATTTCATATATCTCTTCTCAAACCGGTTGTCAAGAACACGTTTCCTGGTCGTTCTTCTTCTCCTCCAATACCAGTAACCATTCAAGGAGTTGAAGAATTCGAAGTAGGTGCAATCTTGGATTCCAGGTATCACAGAGGTCAGTTACAATATCTAATACATTGGAAGGGTTATTCTCCTGAAGAGAGGTCTTGGGAACCAGCAAACAATGTTCATTCTCCTCGGTTTATTAAAATGTTTCACAAACGCTATCCTGCTAAGCCTGGGCCCGTCCAGAGGCCGCGCCTCGGGGGGGGGCAATGTCAGTCCCTTGGTACTGGCTTGCGCCCCGGCAAGAGATCGCGGCGTGTGTGCGCACCGGCGCGGTTGCGTCGAGTTGTGCGCGCGTGCGTGGACGGAGGTTCGCGGGCGCGCGCACGTCTTTGACGCGCACGTTTTGACGCGCGCGCACGTTTTTGACGCGCGCGCACGTTTTTGACGCATGCGCACGGTGCGTAAAAGGACGCCGAGGCCTGCAAGTCACTGCGAAGTGATCTTGCCTCTGACACTAAGCGTTTTGAATTCCACATTGCTGATCCACTGGTTTCCTGATTATTGGCCTGTTTTTGACTCTTCTCTTGGATTTCCCCTGGTACCGCTGATTCCGTTCCTGACCTACGCCTGGCTTTGACTACGTTTCCGCTTATCCCTGTTTGGCTACCTCGACTAGACTTTTTACAAGTGCCTACCCAACATCTATTACCGGCACCTCTGTTACTCTCCATCTGGGCTTATTCCTGTCTCCACCCAGGCTCTAAGTTCCAGTGAGAGGCATAGGGGAGGCTATTATTTCGTCGGACCCATTACGGAGCCTGATACCGAATGTAGAACCCAGTTTATATAGGCTTAGCAAACAATGAGCTCATATAGTAGTTTAATCAATAGCTCATATTATTCATATAATGGTTTGGTTAATAACAGATCTTGCTTCCCATGCGCTCATCAGGATCTGGCCAGACTCCCAACAAGCACATCCGAAGCAGAGATCTTATCTTAGCAAGCTAGTAGCTGAATAGCATATTGTGCCCCTATCTATAATAAAGAAGAGTCTGATAAGGGCTTCAGAAATCATAAGACATAATACATATGAGAATAATGAACAAGTATTAGGTCATCGAGTTGATTCCTTCCCATGATTTCTCTTGTACAACACTTCATTATACAGAATTATAGATTATAAGGCCGCCTTGTATACTATGATACAAAGGTTTGTTATACACAATTATAAGTCATAAAGCTGTCTTTTTACACTATATTGGGCTCAACATACGACATTAGGTTCAACAGTAGAACAGTTCTTTGTGTTATATTTTTATACAGTTCTTCATCAAAGTATTGCGATGAGCTATTGGGTTTAATCAGAGTATTACCATGAGCCATTATTGAAAAAACTCCTATTAATACAGTATCCGAGGATGAGTAGAGTATAACAGTCTTTATTAGCAGGTTCATGCAGTCATTACACTTCAACTCTTATACTTTAAGAAAGTCTAGAAAGTACTATGTACACAGTATAACTCTTGTGCACAGTGACACCTACAGGCCCTTTGTATAACACCACAGTAGCTCCATTTTATTTTTATTACTTGAGCATTTTAGCATGTACAGGTATGGGACCTGTTATCCAGAATGCTCAGGACTTGGGGCTTTCTTGATAACGGATCTTTCTATAATTTGAAATTATACCTTAAGTCCACTAGAAAATCATGTAAACATTAAATCAGGGGTATCCAAACTTTTTGCAACAAGGCCCAGATTTGGTGTGGTGAAAATGTGTGGGGGCCAACCATTCAGCCTGACATCCATTCCGAGGTAGCTAGCTTGCAATCAGGATCATTCACTCCTGAAGTTGGATGCGTACACGGTGTTTAGGAAGTGGAGTCTGTTTGGATTTACTCTCCGCGCGTAATATTTGGGCACATTAGTCATTAGTGAAATGATCTGCCAATTGGTTTAAACTGCTGCCTGTGTGCTGAAGGTGTTAGCAATAGACACATACTGGCACATAGTGACGCACCACTCTTGCATACTTTTTTAGTTTACTGTACTGGCATATGACACCTTCAGCCCTAAAGAAGTATGGGAGAGCGGCGCGTTACTACGTGTCTATTGTTAACACTTTCAGCACACAGGCAGCAGTATAGTGGCAGATCATTTCACTAATATGCCCAATTATTACGGTTACGCGATTCCTGATTGCACTGTGCCGGAGGGCCACATTATTATTAATTTCATAACAGAGGCTGCGGGCCAGTGTAAATTTAAAATTGGGCCGCAATTGGCCCCCGAGCCGGACTTTGGACATGCCCTCATTAAATAAATCAATAACCTGGTTTTTCCTTCAATAAGGATTAATTGTATATTAGTATGGATCAAGTACAAGCATGGGCAGATTTTCATTAAGGCATGGGGAGGCTAAGCCTCCCCAAACCTGTTTGTCTAAAAAAAAATTTAAAGAAAACTCCAAATAAAATAAAATTGACATGTCATAGTACCGCATGTCACGGCCTGTTAGGGTTGCCACGTTTACTAAAAAATATTACCGGCCAGTGGGGGGCGGACACCAAAAGGGGGCGGTCCGTGATGCAAAAAGGGGCGGAGCTACGTGGCATGCCGCAAAAGGGGCAGAGCAACATCGCAGAAATGTCCACAGCGCTGGAAAAAAGGTAAGTTCTGTGCAAATTGGAGGCAGGCCAGGGGCTTTTTTTAAAGGGTATTACAAATTACCGGCAACTGCATTGCCGGTAAATTTGTAATACCGGCCCCGGCCTTGGCAGGTGTTTTACCGGCTAGGCCGGTAAAATACCGGCCGGGTGGCAACTCTGCGGCCTGTCCGGTCTCCACCGGTCTAAAAGGTGGCAAAATTACTGCTTGCCTGCTTGTGGTTGTTTGGGGAGGGCTGCTGATTGGTACCAAATTTCTACATGTCAGGGCACAGGCGACTCCAAGGTGTGATGACATCACCATGAGATTTCCCAGAAATCTCGTGAGACTTCAGATGGGAAACCTCCACAGCTGTTCTGAACTCCATGCAGTGGGCTCACAGTTAGAGAGAAGCGACTGAGCCAATGTAAGGTAATATTCACAGGTAAATCCACTACTTCCTAGAGAGACATGTCCAGTCCTGTATTATAGAATACCATTTTATAGAATTAAGGACTGGAGAGATAAGAATTTTGCAGCAAATGCTGTATTAGTTAACACAACATATTTATTTATACATACTTATAGAGTCATTTCTTGTTAAATGTTCCATGTGATGGAACATTCTTTTGGCTGCTGGTGTTGCTGGCTGCTGGTGTTGCTGGTGATCAGCATAGGAGATAGAGCAGTGAGAATATTAAAGGTGCTGGCAGTTATTTATGATAGTGAAGAAGATCAAGAGGCGAGTTTCTTGTCCAGGATGAAAGGCATTGCAGCCCAGTCAGTAAAAATATATGGAAATGAGATGTTCCCTGTGCATTAAAGTGATTTGCTAGGCCCTTCCCCAGGGGACACATCTGCAAGGGCTCCCAGGGCACTGTTAAAATCTGCACCCATCCGTGTTTACAAGTCCCCTTCTGCCAACATCTCCAACACCAGCAGCCTAAAAGGGATATCCGCTGCCTAAAGGAGGAAAAACTGGCTCTCTAGCACACACAGAGCCGGAGAACAAAATGGGGCCTACCTCCTCGACAGAAATTGGGGACTCGAGTTGTAGAGGTACCCGGGACCGAGCTGGGGGCCTGAACTGCTGGGCAGACTGCTGAGTTGCAGGGAGACTGCTGGCCTGGTGACGAGGGGCACCCCGGGGGAGACTGTCGGCACCACAACTGGCAGCGGCTAACTGTGCTCCATTGAATACAGCAGAAAAACTGTTTGTTTTTATCTATTTTTTTTTTCCGTATGTTTGTCCGGTTTGTTTTTGTGTTACTATTAGTCACCATGCGTACTACCTATGACAGACACTCTGCTTGAAATCGGGAAGAAATGCACAACTTCTACACCAAATCTGCTGGAGTCTGGGCCTGCCAACGGCACCGGAGCTCAGAACAAAGACCGGGAATGCGAGTTGCTGCTGGCTGAGGCGCAAGCGCTGCGCTCGTAAACAAAAGCGAGGAAAGTGCACGGGCATTA
Source organism: Xenopus laevis (assembly GCF_017654675.1). Taxonomy (NCBI): domain Eukaryota; kingdom Metazoa; phylum Chordata; class Amphibia; order Anura; family Pipidae; genus Xenopus; species Xenopus laevis. The sequence continues at coordinate 26,042,990 of NC_054388.1, read as the reverse complement.
GCACCAGGCTAAAGGCTAACCCGGTCCGACCAGCGCTACCATCAATCCTGCTCTCGAACGTTCGCTCCTTGGATAACAAGATGGATCATCTGTGGCTCCAGCATTCAAGCCAGCGAGAAAGGACTGTTGCATCTTTATTTTAAAAGAAACATGGGTAAACACAAACATCGCTGACTCGGCTATCCAGCTAGCCTGCTACTGAGCCAACAGAAACGCTGCGTTGTCCGGCAAGAACCGAGGTGGCGGTTTGTGCATCTATATCAACAAACTCTGGTGCACGAACTCTGCTGAAGTGGCTCACCACTGCTTACCACAAGTGGAGTTTTTAATTGTTAAATGTCGGCCTTTCTATCTGCCGAGGGAATTTACCGCAGTACTAGTGGTAGCTGTGTACTTGCCGCCTAGCTCAAATGTTAACCTGTCACTAGGAGAGCTGTACGAGACTATCAACAAGCTTCAAACAACACACCCAGATGGATTTATCGTTGTTGCTGGCGATTTCAATCACGCAAAGTTAGTGCTTCCCAAATTCTTTCAACAGGTGAACTTTGCTACAAGGGGAGAGAACTCCTACAGAGCCTTCGTGCACGCCCACATAGGTTCCTGAGACCGGACAGTGATGTTATCACCCACATACACATTGCTGCTCAAACACACAAAACCAGCCAGAAAAACCATCACAGTCTGGCTGAGTGGAGCTGTGGAAGCACTTCAGGACTGTTTCGACTGCACAGATTGGAACATGTTCAGGGAGGCTGCTACCCACAACGGCTCCATCAACTTGGAGGAGTACACAGACTCTGTGACCTGCTACATCAACAAATGCATAGAGGATGTTACCGTCTCCAAATCTGTCACCACGAGAGCCAACGAAAAACCCTGGTTTGTGCACGGCTAAGAGAGAGAGATGCCACTTTCCGGTCAGGAGTTGCTCTTAAAACAGCCAGGGCCAACCTTTCTCGAACCATCCGACAAGCAAAGCAGGAGTACACACTGAAGATTCAAAATCATTTCGACAACAAAAAAAACTCATGCAACTTATGGCAAGGCATTCAGGCTGTCACACAGTACAAGCCTGCGATGAAGATGCCACACTCCTAGAGGAATTGAACAAGTTCTACGCACGGTTTGACGTGCTAAACAAAGAGCCTGTGAGGAAAGCCACACCTCCTCTCACCGACCATGTCATCTGTCTACCCACGGCCAACGTGAGGCGAACTTTAACCAAGGTCAAACCACAAAAGGCTGCCGGACCAGACAACATTCCTGGTCGTGTGCTCAGAGACTGTGCTGATCAGCTGGCTGACATCTTCACTGACATTTTCAACACATCGCTAAGCCAGATGATCATCCCCACATGCTTCAAGTCCACTACTGTCATTCCAGTGCCAAAGAAATCTTCAGAAACCTGCCTGAATGACTACCGCCCTGTTGCACTAACCCCGGTCATTATGGAATGCTTCGAGAGACTTGTGATGGCACACATCAAGAGCACCCTCCACCGCTCACTGGACCCACTACAATTTGTATATCCGCCAAACAGGTCAACTGAGGATGTCATATCTTCTCTACTCCACCTCTCACTAACTCATCTGGACAATAAAGACAGTTATGTGCGAATGCTGATTATAGACTTTAGCTCAGCATTCAATACCATCATCCCTCAAAAGCTGTGTGGGAAACTAAGCGAACTGGGATTGAGCACCTCTTTGTGCAATTGGATCTTGGACTTTCTGTCAGAGAGGTCTCAGTCTGTGCTTATCGGCGACAACATTTCCAGCCCCATCAGATTGAGCACAGGAGCTCTTCAAGGATGTGTTCTCAGCCCGTTGTTGTACACATTGCTGACACATGACTGCATAGCTAGACACAGCTCAAACCACATCATCAAGTTCGCCGATGACACAATTGTGGTGGGGCTCATCAGCCACAACGATGAGTAGGCGTACAGAGATGAGGTTCAACCTGTCACTGAATGTGGATAAAACAAAAGACATGATTGTTGCCTTCAGGAGAACTCGCCCTGCACACACACCACTCGACATCAATGGCTCCACAGTAGAGACAGTAAAGAACACCAAATTCCTAGGAGGCCACATCTCTGATGACCTCACCTGGTGCCTCCATCACCAAAAAGGCTCAGCAGCGTCTTCACTTCCTAAGACGGCTGAAACGGACCAGTGCGTCCTGATGAATTGCATCTCCATCTGGTACAGTAGTGCCAGCTCTGCTGACCGGAAAAGTCTACAGTGGACTGTCGGAGCAGCTGGCAGCATCATTGGAGCAGCTCTTCCATCACTGCAGGACATCTTCCACAAGCGCTGTGCAAGAAAGGCCTCCTGCATTGCACTGGACTCCACACACCCCTCACACTGACTGTTCACGCTGCTCCCATCCGGCAGACGCTTTTGCAGCATTAAAGGCTGAACAACCAGGCTGCGCGAAAGCTTTTTTCCACAAGCGATCAGACTCCTCACTGCCTGCCCTCCCACTACATTCCAGACACACCTGAACTGTGAACTTAACTTTGTGAACTGTTACTTTATTTGCACAATTCTTTTACACATGTATATATCCAATTTCTGCCAATATATTGCACATTCCAAATGTTTACATATTTATTGTGTATTTTAAGTGCCTTTTTGTGATATGTACTAGCTGGAGTCATGTCGTCTCGTCTCGCTGTGTTTTCGTATACTGCTGAGATGACAATAAAGTTTACTTTGACTTTGATTGCATTACAAATTATAATAGAAGACCAATATTCTCTAACCTTACAGTCTACTCTCTAACACCAGGATCACTTGCTACCCGTATATTTGTTAGTAGTGGTAGCATTTTTGTTAGTTATAATATGGCATGGCCCTAAACTGCAGCTAAACTGACTCATGTTGTCTCATAAGTACAATCCCCCTCCCTGTGTCAGTTTTTACATTTAAGAAAGTCTTCTGTGGCTGATGTCATGTTATGATGCCCAAGGCCTGAGGGCATATACCTCTGAGGTAGTGCCCAGGTGACCGCCGAGTCCAGTCCTTACTCTTGAGCAACTAGGTCAGATTGTGTACGGGCATCAGATTCTGTAAAACTTGCCTAAATAGATTATATTATGGATTAGGCCTGCTTGACAAGCATCTTGGGTGCCACGGAGTTTTGAACTTGACAGTCTTGTTTTATCATCAGGCACATTCATTGCATTTTATCCTGATTTCTAGTTATGTGGATGAACAGCACTTTTTCTATAATTGTAATAATAATAATTAGTGCTATACATGTTGTTTTCAAAATAGGATGGACTCGATCCATGTGGCGTGGCAAATTAGTTAGTATTAGTTAGTTACTTAGTACTGAACCATTTGGCCTGTGGGCCCATCAGTTGGTAGCTCTTTAGTCAACCCATGAATAAGACAGATTTCAGCCTGATCATACTGGAGTGCATTGTTAGTCCACCTTAAAACTTTGTCAATGCTACATAATATGGCAGGGTTGTCCAACTGGTGACCCCCACCCCTTATGTGGGCCCCCCACAGAAAAATCTGCCTGTTTTGTCTGTTTACCATGTTGAAGATGTACAAGGTATCACTACAGAGATTAACTGGCCCCTGCATTGTTTACCCCTCAAATTCAGACTGTAATCCCCTGTATTGTTCACACGTGTAATCCCCCCTGCATTGTTCATACGTGTAACACCTCTACTGTTCACACCCCTAAAGCCTTGTACTGTTCAAACCTGAGACCCAGCCTGAAACTGCCCACATTGTTCACCTGTTCACACTCATACAAACTGCTGAAGGGGCACCAGCATTGTGTCACTGTATGTAGTAGTCCTGATCGGTTTCCCTGTCTCCTGCTCTGTTCTGCCTTCCCTATGTTCCGTGTGTGCCATACTTTGCCTACTCTGTGGTCCCTGTATGTGCCATAATCTGCCTGCCCCATGCTCCCTGTGTGTGCTTTACGCTGTCTGTCCTATGCTCCCTGTGTGTGCTATACTCTGCCTGCACTATGCTCCCTGTGTGAGCTATACTCTGCCTGCCCTATGCTCCCTGTGAGTGCCATACTCTGTCTGCCCTATGCTCCCTGTGTGTTCCATACTCTGTCTGCCCTATGCTCCCTTTGTGCGTGCCATACTCAGCTTGCCATATGCTCAATGCGTGTGCCATACTCTGCCTGCCCTATGCTCCTTGTGTGTGTCGTACTCTGCCTGCCCTATGCTCCCTATGTGTGCCATACTCTGCATGCCCTATGCTCCCTGTGTGTGCCATACTCAGCCTGCCCTATGCTCCCTGTGTGTGCCATACTTGCCTGTCCTGCTCTGCCTGTGAAAATGAAGCCTGGTATTTGTTCTGAGGGTTTGTAAGCATTTGAAAATTATTGTTAGGGCCCCTAAGATGTTTAAAGGAGAAGGAAACCCCTGGGCGCAAAACCCCTCCCCCCTCCCTCCTCCCCCCTGGCCTACCTGTCCCCCTGGGCAAATGCCCCTAACTTGTTACTCACCCCTCTGCGCAGGTCCTGTCCACGGAGTTCACAGTCGCCATCTTCTTCCTGCTTTGACCGGCGTCTTCTGGCGCATGCGCAGTAGGAACAGTTACCGGTACGGATCTACTGCGCATGCGCCGAATGTCACGAAGTGAAATCGGAAAACTTTGTGACATTCGGCGCATGCGCAGTAGATCCGTACCGGTAACTGTTCCTACTGTGCATGCGCCAGAAGACCCGGTCAAAGCAGGAAGAAGACGCGCGTGGGAGAAGATGGCAACTTTGAACTCCGCAGACAGGACCTGCGCAGAGGGGTAACAAGTTAGGAGCATTTGCCCAGGGGGACAGGTAGGCCAGGGGGGAGGAGGGAGGGGGGGGCAACACAGGGGAGGGGGAGGGGTTTTGCGCCTAGGGGGTTTCCTTCTCCTTTAATCATGTGTTGGTGGGGGTGCTGTGTTATCCACAGGGAAGGATGAGGCATGTATTTAAGGGTGTCTTAATATGTCTTAAGTTTTTCACATATGAGTGATATCCCTTCATCGAACACCAACCATTTGGTTTTTTAGTATGCTACCACCATTAATGTGGCCATGGTCTTGTGGCAACATGGGTGTGATTTAAAGTGGGTGTGGTTTAAAAACAGGGAGTGGTCAACACTGGCTTCCATTATCGGCTTTCCACCATGTAGGCCAGGAAAATTCTGGCCCTCTGTACTACAGAAATTGGACAGCACTGTATGGGACTGAATCTGCTCTTTTTCTGACTGTTGAATTGCCGGCAAAGAAACTGTTCGTATGACATTAGCATTAAGCTTTCCCAAACCAAAAACTCACCTTCTGCTTTGTTATTACAAAGAAAAAGAAAATAGTTTTTTAAAATTTGGATTATTTGGATAAAATGGAACCTAGGGGATATGGCTTTCTGTAATTCTAAGCTTTTTGGATAATAGGTTTCCAAATAACGGATCCCATTCATGTAGTATTTGTTGTGTGCTATATAGTGTTGTGAGATGTAGAGTCTGCAATTTACCAGAGCCAGGTAAAATTATGCAACCACTGTTCCCAGAGATGAAACAATTTATTCAGATTATCCATCCCAGAGACAGCTATTTATTCAGAGATCTTTCAAAATGTGCCCACAGGTTATACTTCCTTCCTTTCTTTCTCCCTCTTCTTCTTTCCAATGCTTCTCTTCCTCTGCTTCCCTCTTCTTCTCCTCAGTCACAACCAGCTCCATTGTTATACTGTTTCTATGCCATTGACCCAAATGGGGAATGGTTCTGGTTGGCTGATGACAAGTTCTGGTTGGCTGATTGGCTGATGACAAGTTTTACAGTTCCTCTTTGAAATGTAAAAGACCCTCAGATGGTTTCTCAGGGTGTGTCCCACCTATTTAACAAAGTATCCTATCTTATTTTTGCATTTTATTACAAGACAGGATGGGTCATAAAAACTCAGGACATATACTACCTAAATGGGGGTTAATTACAATCCTTTGAAGTAGGCAGGAACTTAGAAATGTGTATTCATATATACATACTGTAGGTCTTCATATATTACTACAGTATTATATTTGATATTAAAAGCAGGCAATTTATATAACCAAGTTATAAAACATTATACAGTGAATGGTTATAGCAACCTCTTTAAAATATAAGGATAGCAGAATTCCCTGAGAGTTTCATGACCATAAACGCAGAACATTGCAATTCGAATCCAATAATGGAACTCTAAGGTGATTAAACCTAATCTTACAGGATACAATTTTTTTGTCTAGTCTTCCTTATAATTAGCAATAACTCTTTATAAAAAATAATATATAAGTGGAATACATGGCTTTATTTATGAATGGATCATTCTCTGTTCACTTTTTAAAAATAGAACTAAATCCTAAAAATGAATAGGGCAGGTAAGGACATATTTTATATTCTAAACTTAATGAACCAGCCTAAAGCATCAGCATCGCTATAGTAGTAAGGCAGGCCTTCAAAGTTTCTCATCTCGGTTTTATTTAGGAGTGTTTGTGACTGCACATTGCCAGTGTGTTTTAAGCATCTGCAATAAGCTAAGCTTAGGGGTCATCAAAAATCATCTACAGAAAATGAGGTTGGCCTATCATATAATCTGATGTTACAGGGCTGAATATTGCATTCTGATGCTAACTGTGCATGTTTCTGAGCTGCCAATCTACTAGTAATTTACTAACCAACCTCAGTTTTATATTGTGACAATATACTGTATATTATATATCTTGTGTACCAGTCTCTAACAGACGGTAGCACAGAGAATTTGCAGTGAATCTGTAAAAAAGAAGATTGGGGCTACTGGGGCATAAGATTGCCACCTTTTCTGGAGCTGGAAAATGGGCAGGGGCGGATGCCGTCAGAGCTGCGGTGGGCTTGGTGGCAGGACGGGTGATGTCAGGAGCAGATTGGTGATGTTGGGGGCAGGACTGTTGACGTGGCAATCAGCTGATGGCTATGTCATTATTTTCAATGTCCTGTCCGGATTTCCTAATTTGGAATTCTGGATACAAAGATTTCACCCTGACAGCCCTTCCAAATACCGGGCTGTCTGGGTGAAATATGGACAGATGGCAACCCTACTGGGGCTTTGTAAACACAGATACTCCCTGCTAGGGCTGTGGTTACTACCTTGGGCTGGTACAGAAGCCCAAAACAATGTACTTTATTTGTGCCCGATGATTTAGTTACAGTTCTACTGCCAGCATTCCAAGCAGGGGAACACAGAACTACCTTAGTTCATCACTACAGTCCTGAATGGTAGCTATATTAAGAACCCTCTGCCATTGGCAGTAGTTAGTGTTCAACCCCAGCTATTAAACTACCTTTGCATGGTACCCAACCTTAATAAATGAGCTCCATGATATTCAGCAACAAGGATAAAAAAAAGCCCAGTGAAATTAATTGCTCACTACTAAATGTTTATAATTTTGTTAGAAAAGGCTACGGAAAATATATTTAGCATTTAATCAATGGTTATATTCTCATGTAAAGCATCTGATAAATACCAACAATACTTTTAATGGCGTACTTACATTTTTTGAATAGCTTTGCACTTTACACTAAATTTAATAAGTGAAAAAATGTTAAGTAATGCAGAACATTGCATGAATAATGGTATTTAAACCATATTTAAAATGCAGCCTCTTGCTCAGCACAAAAACTAAATCTATTGATGATTTTAGTGCTGAAATATGAATTGAGGGCGTTTAGTTTGGAACATGCAGCTTTTCATAGATAAAAATGATAAAATGAAATGAAAAAAAGGCTAGGAGAAACAAAAGCAAATATCCCTTAATATTTTAGATACAGAAGGATAATTAAATTTAAAAAAATTAAATATTGAAGCTCTTTAAGGGGGAACAACACAAAAAAAAATTTTTTTCACATTCACCAATTTCTAATTCCATTAGACAAATAACAGAGAAAATATAACCTGAAACTATAGTAAACTATTTATCTCTTTTTTTAAAGTATCTGGAGTTAAATTTTCTGATAGCAGCCAATACAAATTCAACTTTTAATAATTGCTAAAATATTTGAGGGGGGGAATAATTCCTAAAATAAAACTATTGAGTCATGCGCTCGCAGATGGGTGGAGAAAATATGCTTTAAACTTAAATTGCAGGTATCCTTTGCCTGCATTATTAGCTAACGATGAACACTTGTATTACTTTTTTCTCTGATTAATCTTAATTTAACATTTTTTTTCTATTCTTTCTCTTACAATAATGTGTCCTTAGATGATGCATATTTACTACAAGGACTTAATATAGAAGAGATTTATCCAGAGACCTCAAGTTTCATTACCTACGATGGGTCAATGACTATTCCACCATGTTATGAGACTGCAAGCTGGATTATTATGAACAAACCTATCTACATTACTCGAATGCAGGTAAGACACAGAGAATACCTAAATGCGTTGGTACTAATCAATTACAGAGCCTAGTTCACCTATGGTAATGTACCTATTGCCCCCTTATTTTCATATTTTTAGAGTCCCATTTTGCAGTTATAACACATTTAAAGTAGGGATACACCAAATCCAGGATTTGGTTTGGGATTCTGCCAGGATTTGTTCCTTTTCAACAGGATTTAGATTCTGATTTGGCCTAATCCAAGTGCATGGCTGAATCTGAATACTAAAAACCATGTGACTTTTCATCACACAAACAAGGTTAAAAAGTTAAAAAAATGTAACTGCATGGTTTTTTCACGCCTTGTTTCCATAATTTGCATGCAAAATTTGCATTTGGTAGGGTATTCAGACAAATCTTTTGTGAAGTATTTGTCAGAATCCTGAATTCAATGCATCCATAATTTAAAAGATACGTAAACTATAAAAATAACTGAATATGAAATTGCTCAATGTTATTTTTTTTTTTTTAGTTTTATTAACTGACAACGTTTTGTAACTACAGCAAATTATGTGGGTAGACTGTCAAGGTTGGGGTTGTTTTCTCTGGAAAAAAGGTGCTTGCGAGGGGACATGATTATACTTTACAAGTACATTAGAGGACATTATAGACAAATAGAAGGGGACCTTTTTACCCATCAAGTGGATCACCATACCAGAGGCCACCTCTTTAGACTAGAAGAAAAGAACTTTCATTTGAAGCAATGTAGGGGGTTCTTCACAGTCAGGACAGTGAGGTTGTGGAATGCACTGCCGGGTGATGTTGTGATGGCTGATTCAGTTAATGCCTTTAAGAATGGCTTGGATGATTTTTTGGACAGACATAATATCAAAGGCTATTGTGATACTAAGCTCTATAGTTAGTATAGGTATGGGTATATAGAATTTAATTAAAAGTAGGGAGGGGTATGTGTATGGATGCTGGGTTTTCATTTGGAGGGGTTGAACTTGATGGACTTGTCTTTTTTCAACCCAATTTAACTATGTAACTATGTAACCACCTACTAGTCAGTTCAAGTTACTGTACAGTCAAAGAGATATACCTTGAGAAGGAAAATAGAGAAGTATTCTGATGTTGGGATAGGGCATATAAGGCTTCTGATCTGAAATAAGGGTACACATTCTGTTAGCTTAATACACATTAGAAATTATGCTATAACACTGCTAATATTTGTCTTGAAACCCATTGTAACCTTGAGTATATGTAGCTCTTACCAGGCAGGCAAATCAGGCAGTTGTTTGAATGAAAGCCTGGAATATGAATGGGAAAGGAAATAGTAAGTAATAAAAAATAAAGGTTTTTTGGCTGCCGAAGTCAGGGAACCCCATAAAAAAGCTGGAGAGAGTCCAGCTAATCCTATAACATACTAAAAGTTAACTTAAAGGTGAACTTTTAAATATACATACATAATCAGGAGACACTTGCAGCCTCTTTGTGGACAGAAACATTAATATGGCTACAAAAACCATGTGCAGCTGTGCTGGTTACCAAAGTTCAGGGCAACTTCTCACATATTTATCAACATTATGCTCAAATGTTTTGTTCAACTTCTCTTTACAGTATGATCTGACCAGGCTTAGCTGATGGGCGACATTGTAATTCACAAAGATCTGTGGGGTTGAGGCCAGGCACCCCAGTTCTTCTGTAAAGTTCTGGCAATGATAAGACATAAGATAATGATAAGACAGCGAATACTGTACAACCTTTTGTAAAATATAAGATTCTTAGAAAGAACCAAGGTGTCCCATGATGACATATGGCACAAGACAATGCCTCTTGTGTATCATATAGGGAATAATATACCCCCTATTGTAAAATAGAAGAATATTATAAATCACAGAGGCTTTCCATGCTTATTTATTATATTGTATTATAAGAAAAATATGTGCATAAACATATTAATAGATATATCCTGTTCATGTTGTTTTATTTGTAGAGTTAATTTTTTGTCCTTCAGCTCCCTAGTTCCCTAGCAACTAGGCAGTTGTTTGAATAAAAAAATGCATGAAAGGTTCATAGATAAGGGCCCCAATGAGCATGTCAGTAGCGACACCCACCATGGCAACAACATTTCTAATTTAATTTTGGAAAGACAAAAACACCAATTGCTGCTTTTTATAGTTAATTGTTTAGGGGAATTAACTAACTGACCTTAGAATTATATTTGCAATCCCATACTGCAACTGATTGGGAAAAGGCACGCCTTCAACAGTGTCAAATGCCAGTTTGGATTCAATACATTTTAGTATTGTCTATTTTTCTTCCTACTTTCAACAGTGATATGAAATAGAAATGTGAATTATTTTTACCTAAAAATATGTTTCCTCTTACTTGAGCATAACCTTCTGTGGTTCTGCTGCTAATCACACAGAAAGAGTGTTCAGTGACCCTTCATGGACTGAGTGGTTAGTGGCACTGAACACAATGCTTGCTGATGCATACATTAATAGCCTGAAGATTGAGTATAAGAGGGCCGTACAGTTTGTGTCACTGCTGTTGCTGCTACTCTCACAGGTGCCAATTTGCGCTAGGCACAAACGAACGCTAGCGCATATTTGCTATGAAGTAACGCTTCGCATATTCGTGAATTAGCTTAGTGGTACCGAATTTGTGCCTGGCGAAGTGGTGCGATGTGTGCGAAGCAGTCGCTGGTGACAATTTGCCCTTTAGTTAATCTGCCCCTTGGTGTTGCTGGACTACAGCTCCTAGCATGCTTAAACCATATATACTATAATTTGCATTTTTTCAAAATTTGGCTAAAGTTTGGTTAAGCAAACAATGTTTCCTAGGTGAGCTTAATGAAAAAGTATTGCTTTTAAATGTGCCACCTCTTTAAAATCATACATATTTGCAAAACAAGTAAATAAAACCCTCCGCATGTTGGTCTAGAAGAAGACCCTCATTCCTTTAAGCTTGAACAGTGGGCAAATTTGCACCTGGGGTAATAACTAATAACTGTTTATGTAGGGTGAGTGCTGACCTCTTATCTTGTGTATAATAACTAATAACAGTAACCAAGCTGCAGGTAGAATATTAAAAACAAAATTTGATTGGCTGCCATCGGTTAATGCCAGGGTTCAGATTTGTTCAGCATTTATAAATGAACCCGTAATTCTACATCCTTTATTGATACCCAAGTCTACCAGAAAGAGAAGACTGCATGAAAATAAATACAGAGGGTGTACTGCAAGGTGCAAGCCACTCATAAGCCTCAAGAATAATAAGGCTAGATTGGACTTTGCTTAAAAAAAAACATCTAAAAAAGCCAGCACAGTTCTGGAAAAACATTCTTTGGACAGCTGAAACCAAGATCAAGCTCTACCAGCATGATGGCAAGAAAACAGTATGGAAAAGGGTGGAACAGCTCTTGATCCAAAGCATACCACTTCATCTATAAAACATGGTGGAGGCAGTTTGATGGCTTAGGCGTGCATGGCTGCCAGTGGCACTGGACACTAGTGTTTATCGATGATGTGACACAGGACAGAAGCAGCCAAATTAATTCTGGGGTGTCCAGAGACATACTGTCTGCTTAAATCCAGCTAAATGCAGTCAAATTGATTGGGAGGTGTTTTATAATATAGATGGACAATGACCCAAAACATACAGCCAAAGCAACCCAGGAGTTTATTAAAGCAAAGAAGTGGAATGGCCAAGTCAGTCACCTGATCTGAACCCAATTGAGCATGCATTTCACTTGTTGAAGACTAAACTTCGGACAGAAAGGCCCACAAACAAACAACAACTGAAAGCCGCTGCAGTAAAGGCCTGGCAGAGCAATAAAAAGGAGGAAACCCAGAATCTGGTGATGTCCATGAGTCCAACTTCAGACTGTCATTGCCTGCAAAGGGTCTTCAACCAGGCTAACTACCCCCCCCCAGGAGATGCCCCATACTCCATACTTACCCCTTGGCGCAGATTCCTCCAGCTAAGTTCCACGCATCCATCTTCTGGCTCCTCTGTAAGCTGACTGAGAGATCAGTATTTCTGTGCATGCGCAGTTGGAGCAGTTTGCCGGCGACAACTGTGCATGCGCGGAATTACACGGCAATTGCCGATCTCTCAGTTAGCTTTTAGCCATTTTATTGCAATTTCAGTGCATAGGTTTTAGGTATAGGTTTTGTTCGATTGTTTCTGTCCGTAAAGCTTATTTGTACAAGCCAAAATATTCAATCTGTGTTTCTGAATGTTGACCACATAAATGAAGGGGAGACTGCCCAAACCAACTCCAATTTAAAAAAAAAAAAAAGAAAGCTGCATATGCAGGTGGCTGGTCAACATATTGAAACCAAGGTTTTATATTTTGATCACAGGTAAACAAGTTAGGGACTCTTGTATTGGGTTAACCTTGACGTGGTATGGCGGCTTACCAATTTTATGATCATAACTTTGTAACAAAAAACCCTGTTTTTCTTTTTTTAGACAGGGGATTATTGTATTTAAATATGTTTTTATATGGCCTTAGGAGTGCACCCACAACCCTCCTTTTTTGCACATAAATAAAAAAGCATTGATTTTACTGTTTTTTATTGAATTTTAGTGATTTTATTGTATTCCGCATTGTTGGTTACGTTGTTTTGTTCATGGAAATTTTATCTGCTGTTAATCTATTCGCGTTTCGCACCCTCCGGCGCTTAGTCATAGGTGTATTCTTGAGATACACCTATGACTAAGCGCCGGAGGGTGCGAAACGCGTAAGGTGAGGTATGTGGGGTAGTATGTACTAGCTACTGTTTTAATATGAATAACAATAAATTAATATTTTTTACTTGAAGAGGCCTTGGGACTTATATCGTTTTTGATATAGACTTTTTTTGAAGTGGAATGCCTTTCTGAACTGGGGCGAGTCCCTTGGGCCTGGCTGATTAACTATATGGACTCCCGATTTTGAATTGAAATATGTGGTCTCTGTACATCACCTGGCGTTCATATTTAGGATGCTTTAAGCTTGTATGTTACAAAATGTGGGATAAATAATGGGATAAATTTTCAGAAATTACATCAAAACCCAAAAATTTAGTGTAGCTTTGCTGCTTGGTGCTTTGCCATATAAAGACATATTTACCCATTTTAGATTCAGAAAATTGTGTATTTTCCGGAAATATGTGGTTTTCTTGGACCGACTTACTTTTTTGCCACTTTTCCCCTACATAAATCAGGCACTATATTTTTTTGGTGGTAGAAATATACGCCATGAAATGTGTATGCAGTAACTTAATTTAGGGGTCTCAATGCCAGATGCTTTGGTAATCTTATGGGCTATGAACATCAAATTGTTCAGTCTGTCAGGAGTGCCCAGGTCACGGGTTCAATGCCCGATTATAGGAATTGCCGAATCGTGTTCCTGGTTTCCTAAATTCCTAATTTACTGTTTCCTGGATTATTGACCCTCTGCTAGACCCTGATTCTGTTTTTTACTGGCTGCCTTATTGATCTCTTGCCTGAACTTGACTTCGCTTGTGCCTAACCTCTTTGGATACTGCAAACTTTGACGTTAACCCCTAAGCTTCATCTTTGGTCCGGACTTCTCCACTAGGAGCCGATAAGCCCCTGACATTATAATCGGCCATGGACCCCACTGAGGAAGCTCCGCCTGATGTGGAAAGAGCGCTCCGGGGATTGGCATTCCATATGGAAGCTTATGAAGCACAGCAGATCCGCATTGGGCAAGTACTTGATACTCTTCTCTCCCGTGTGCCTTCTGTGTCTCCGGTTGCCAGAAATCCTCCCACAGCTGTTACTCCTCCTTCAGCGGCTTCATTGGCTGGTGAGCCCCGCATTCCTCCACCGCCTCGCTATAATGGGGATCCTCAAGCCTGCAGAGGTTTTGTGACGCAATGTCTGATCCAGTTCGAGTTTCAACCCTTCCAGTACTCCAGCCAAGGTGGAGTACTGTATGTGATGTCCAGTTTGAAGGGTAAACACCTCTCTGGGAGAAGAATTCTCCTCTGACCTTCAATGCCAAATTTTCTCCAGGCCTTCCGAAATGTGTTTGATGCACTGGGTCGTGTCGCAGTGCCAGTGAGTACGCTATTGACTTTAGAACTTTGATGGCTGAAACCAGCTGGAACAACAAGGCTTATGGAGCCATTTTCTATCAAGGCTTATCAAGTAGACTTAAAGAAGACCTAGTCTGCAGAGATCTCTCAGAGCAATTGGAAGACCTAATTGCCCTAGCCATCAAGGTAGACACCTGACTCTGGGAGCACAAATCTGATAAGGAGCATAATAGAATATTCCTGCCAGTCCTGGCACCATGCTTCCAGAGACCGCTCTTTCCTGCTCCTGTGTCTTCTCCTCCTGTCACCTCCCCGGAGGAACCTATGCAGATTGGTGCACCTCTCCTAATAAGAGAAACTCCGGAGATGTCTGGCTGGATTATGCCTGTACTGTGGCAGTAAAGCCCATTTTGCCAGCAACCATCCCTTGAAGTTGGAAGGATCTCCATGCTTAGGTAGAACTGGAGAATTTTACCTGGGTGGCATCGAGCCTGCACCCCAAAAGAACTCTCATCGATTTCTGTTGCCATTACAAATTCAGCTACCTGATAAGATGTTTCTGCTTTTCTTGATTCCGGGGCTGCAGGATATTTAATGGATGCCGCTTTTGCCAAATATCTGAGGATTCCCCTCTGTCTAATCCCCTGAGGGTTGTTGCAATTGATGATCGACTGCTAACTTCAGAGATAATCTCGGCGACAACAGGAGAACTTGATGGTCGGATCTATACATCGAGAGAAACTATCTTTTCTTTTAATAAACTGTCCATCAGCTCCTGTAGTGCTGGGTCTACCCTGGTTCCATCTGCATAACCCCTCTATTGTCAGCCAAACAGATATTTCATTGGAGTCCTTTTTGTTAAAAGAACTGTTTGCCTGCTAAGTCCATTCACCAGGTGTCCCTTGCTGCAGCGAATCTTCAGTCTTTGCCCGCAGTGTACAAGGACTTTTCAGATGTCTTCTGCAAGAAATCTGCAGAGATTCTCCCTCCTCATTGCTCCTATGATTGTCCTATCGAACTGCTCCCTGGTACCATGCCCCCAAGAGGTCGTACCTACCCCCTGTCTCCTGCCAAGACTTCTGTCGACGAGGAAATATATTCAAGATAACCTCCAGCGAGGATTCATTAGACCTTCATCTTCTCCTGCAGGAGGGGTGTTCTTTTTTGTGGAGAAGAAGAATGGCAGATTGCGTCCCTGTATTTATTACAGAGGCCTAATATCACATTAAAAACCGATACCCTCTGCCTCTCATCTCAGAGCTCTTCGATCAACTCAGAGGGGCTAAGATCTTCACTAAGTTGGATCTTCGAGGAGCTTACAACCTCATCCAAGAGGTTGATGAATGGAAGACGGCATTTAACACCAGAGATGGCCATTATGAATACCTGGTAATGCCCTTCAGCTATTGCAATGCCCCTGCTGTCTTTCAAGAATTTATAAATTACATCTTCAGAGATTGGCTGGGATAATCCGTAGTCATGTATTTGGATGATATTTTAATCTTCCCTAAAGACTTGGAAAGTCACCGAACCCAGGTGAAGGACGTTTTTCTGGTATAAATTATGAAAAATAGAAAATGTTCTTTTTTTTTTTTGGTATTTAGACCTATAAATCTTTTTGCAGAGGTAGAAATGCACAAAAATTCAGGCAGATTTAGAAAGCTCAGGTTCATCCGAAAAAAACAATGTATAGTTTTCCTAGGTAAACTAAAGGTTTCCTCTCAGAAAATGCCCCTAAATTGGGTGAGCACCAAATGTTCCAAAAACATCTGGCACTGAATGCAAAAGAAATACAAAATTCTGCTGGCACTTAAAGGGTTAAGGCAATGGTTCACTTTCTGCAAAGGAATAACACAAATTTGATACAATGTTTCTTCATGTTTTGATTTGGAATAGAATATGCAGTGTTCCCAATGCATTTGTATGTATTGAAATAAAAGCAATTATAAGTATTTTGAGCTTTATGCACTTTACACTTTGCTATTATTCTAAACACAACTGTATATAATTGGTAGAGTTAAGACAGACGGGGTTCAAGGACACCAAAATTGCAGATTCCCCTCCAATTGCGATAATCCCTAAAAAAAATCAAATTTCAGAACCTTCAGGGCCAAAGTCATTCTAAGTCAATTTATATTTTCTTTATCCTCTCAGACACAACATAGCAGAAAGTCAAGTCCCATAAAGAATTGCATAACAAAACTGCACTGGCACCAAATTCCCATAGTATCCACAAATTGGCAGGAGTTAAACTTATGTATTTTATCAAAGGAAATACTACCTTGGAACAATGAGAATATGGTACAGGAGAAAGAAGCTAAGCTTCATTTAGTTAAGACAAAAGGTAAAGTGTAAAGCCGTTATTACATTATACACCTGCATGTTTGGTATATGGTATAAGCTTCAAAGTGCAGTAAATTTATAGCAGATCTGAAGCTATACTACACAAAATCATTGCAAGGGGAATGTGAATAGTTGGTCCTTTAAATATAGACTTGCTTAATATAAAGTCTCCTGTATTGGGCCTACTAGACATACGTGGAAGCGGTTTCTGATATCAGAGCAGAGCTCACTTTCCTCGGACTTAAGAGTCCGTCTTTCTGCCATCCCATCATCATGTACCTTAAAATTGTGGATTTGGTCGGAAATTAGATTGGAGGGAGCTCAAAATCAGCTCCAGGCAGGAGGCAGAACTGAGTCTGACGCTGTTCAGACGAGACTTGGAGTCAGAGCTGTGCCTGTTCCTGCAGGCTGCAGGCTGCGTGCGTGCAGTCTGCATGCTGACTAGTATATACCACTAGTAATAGTCCCACCCATGTACGCGACGTTGCGTTGTGGCCCATCATCATGCATTGCTGACGCCGGCCAATACTTGTGTGCACAGTGCAGCCTGCGCTCGGGCCAAACCATGCTTAAAAATAAATGGGGGTGTACTGGCCCAATCGGCCTAAGAAGATTGGCTCTGCTCCCACCCCCGGTTTCTCAACAGTTTTTAATCTAATGCCAATGAGTCAGTTAACGCAATTTTTTTTTTAATAAATAACATTTTAAAAAGCATCTGTAGTTGTGCCACCCCCGGATCTTGCGGCCCTCATGTGCCTAACAGTAGATGCGGCCCTGGCTCTTACACTGTATTTGTTCTGTATTTAACTTGTGTTTAAACACAGGTTTGAGCCCAAATAAACGCATTAACTGATGCACAAAAGATGCCTGTCTGTAAGAGCCATAAGGGAGGCCTTTCTCAAAGTAACAACAGACAATGAAAAATGCATTAAATACCCATGATGGCGGGAAAAGTTAATTGGCTGACGTCATCCTTGTCATCATCACAATGCATCCAATAGCATAACTCAAAATACATCAATTATCATCATTAAGAAATAATAAGAAGAGAGAATACTTAAAAACAAACTTTGTAACAGTTAATCTCACTCGCAACTATTTAAATGTTTCAAAATACTAGGAAATGCTGATAATGTTACAAAGTAACAAATATGAGTCTAGGTAGAAGGTCTGGTTTCATGCTCTCTTGATAGCGGTAGATAAAATGCTATCTATATTGTATTGCAGCGTGATCAATGCAGAGCTCTAAATAGGACCACATAATTAAATAGCTATTGTTGTAAAGTACCTCCCCCATAGCAGCCTAACCATTAATGTCATTATTGACCAAAAAATAATAATGTGTGGTTATTTTAACCGGTGCATCACCCCACACGGGGTTACAGAGACATCCCAAGATAGACATATAATATATGTGTGTAAAGAGACATATTTCCCTCAAACTATTAACCCCAAATGTGTCAGTTGCTACCTGTTCCTATATCATGACACTAAAGTATAGCAGCATAATGTTATACAGTCATGTGTATACAGTATAACGAATTTAGCAGCAAAAATGCCCAATTAAACACTATCAGTATATAAAAAATTCTCAAAATTTTTTTTAAAAAAATGTCAAAATAATAGTATAAAAAATGAAGGAAAAAGAAAACAACATAAAAGATAAAATTATTATTAAGTGCTTTGAAGAAAATCACCAAGTATTAGTACGAAATGTCAATGTAGTCATCGGTTAAAGCCATAAAACAAAACAATTGGCTGGAAGCATCGGGCTCGGGGGTAAGGGTTACTTAACCTGAAAGTTGTAATGTAGGACACTCTGTAACACTTCATGAAGGGCTTACATAATCGCAATCCATTCTTCATCTTCCGATACTTTAGAATGTAAATCACCAGCAATGCAGGGGCCACACTATCCCCCTCCCACCTGTTTAAGGAGTTTGGCATGTAATACTTTTATGGGTGTGAGAGTACGGTATGCGGTGTGGGAGCCCAACGATGCTAAAAGTGTGTTAGTAAAATCAGCTCACCGAGACCAGCACGCCGACACTCAAACCTCCCAAGCTCCAGCACAAGGTAAAGTGGTGCCGTGATCAATATATATATATATATATATATATATATATATATATATATATAGAATCCCACAGTACCAGCACTCGAACAGATGTGTCCAGCAGTGCACGATCAAAAAAAAGCATGTAT
This sequence comes from Xenopus laevis, assembly GCF_017654675.1. Lineage (NCBI taxonomy): Eukaryota > Metazoa > Chordata > Amphibia > Anura > Pipidae > Xenopus > Xenopus laevis. Next base: position 26,024,028 of record NC_054388.1, on the reverse strand, counting down.
GTAGCACGATGGATCAGCACACACTGTTTTGAATGTGAAGTAATAGTGTTTATTTCGAGCAAAACATAAAAATGTTTTTGCTTGAAATAAACACTATTACTTCACATTCAAAACAGTGTGTGCTGATCCATCGTGCTACACACACACATATATATATATATATATATATATATATATATATATATATATATATATATATATATATATATATATATATAAACCAGCAAACGCTCGCATTCAAATCCAGTCTTAGTCAGCGCTGGGTGCCTGGTCAAAAGGTTAACATGTAGTAGTTTGAGAAGGGCCCGCACTCCAGTCTTTATAGTGAAGAATCAATGCATTATTCAGGATAGAATACAAGCATTGTGAGTGCATATTTATACACATAGCCCCTATGTCTCATTAAGTCAATATATACATAGTAAGTAAGGTTGAAAAAAGACACATGTCCATCGAGTTCAACCTTTGTTTTTTTTTTAAACTAGCTATCTGCCAGTTGATCCAGAGGAAGGCAAAAAACCCATCTGAAGCCTCTCCAATTTGCCTTAGAGGGGGAAAAATTCCTTCCTGACTCCTAAATGGCAATCGGACTAGTCCCTGGATCAACTTGGACTATGAGCTATTTCCCATAACCCTGTATTCCCTCACTTGCTAAAAAGCTATCCAACCCCTTCTTAAAGCTATCTAATGTATCAGCCTGTACAACTGATTCAGGGAGAGAATTCCACATCTTCACAGCTCTCACTGTAAAAAACCCCTTCCGAATATTTAGGTGGAACCTCTTTTCTTCTAATCGGAATGGGTGACCTCATGTCAGCTAGAAAGACCTACTGGTAAATAAAGCATTAGAGAGATTATTATATGATCCCCTTATATATTTATATAGTGCACACATTCTCTTAACTTAGTTAAATAATCTGCATTCTCACCACAAGGTGCCACTAGAGAGTGGAGTGAGTGAATGCTCATAGAAAAGTGTCCAACTGTAGAGATTTCTTCCATGATACCCTGCAAATTTATACAAAGTATATAATTTCCAAGCGACAGATACACAATAAAGCAATTAAACTTTGCTACAATCAATGTCTCATTCTAATCATTGTTACTTATGTCACAATATCTCCATTATTTCTGTCTAATTATGGCCACACATTGTGATTATTTATCTATTTTAATTCAGAAAGCTGCTTAGAACTAACTGGCCATTTAACCCTTTTGGTGCCACACAGTCTAACTCATAGGTCCAGTAGGCTTCTCTCTGAAGTAGAGCTCTATCAAAATCACCCCCACATACTCGTACTGGAACATGCTCAATCGGCATGCACCTAAATGCTGCCGGGCTGTGCTTTGCCTCTGCCCAATGCTTCGCAACCAATTGTTGTGCAATATCTTGTTTTTTGCCCTTTTCTCTGCTCCTGTCTTCTCTTTTGGGGTCTAACGCTGCCCTTATGCTGGCTCTATGCACCCCAATTCTCTCTTTGAATTGGCATATCGTCTTCCCGCAGTACAGGAGACCACCTGGGCACTTTATAATATAGACAACCATTTTGGTGGTGCACGTCATTCGCTGCTTAATGGAATATTTCTTGCCAGTATGGGGGTGAGTGAAACTGGTACCTAATATTATACAGCCACACATTATGCAACCGCTGCATCTGAACACAACAGGACGTTGTATTAAGAAAATGCTGTTTTGGGGGCTCCATGTATTTAGATACAGGGTCAGACAGGCTTAAGCTCTCTTTCAGGCTTCTGTCTCTCTTGTAGCTGAACTTAGGTTTTGGTGGTAGCTTCTTAGTTAATACCCCATCGCTATGAACCAATGGCCAATATTTTAACACACATTGACGTTTATAGCTTGCTGCCACCCCATAACAGCTTACATAATACAAATCCTCAGCACATTTAGAGCCTGTTTTTTCACGTGTTTGTTCCAGTAGCATTTCATCCCTATCCAATTTCAGGGCCCACTCCATTACATTGTGCACCAATTGGAAAGGATATCCTCTCTCTAGGAATTTTTTTGACATGATAGTCAAATCTTCCTTTCTTTTTTGCCACTACTATCAATGCGAACCACCCTCAGCATCTGGGATTTTGGTAAGGAGTCCAATAAGTGCTTGGGGTGGTAGTGTAGGATAGTATTCCTGTCTGTGGGTTTAACAAAGATGCATGAGTTTAACTTATCATCACTCTTGTAGACTTTTACATCCAAGAACTCGATGCTGTCCATATCATACTTCAGAGTGAACTTTACTGGACTGTCTGCCTCATTCAATCGCTTTACAAACCTTTTTAACTCATCAACTGAACCCAACCACAGGAAAAAGACATCATCGATATAGCGACGATAAAAAGCGCCAAATTGTCCCCCAGTATCATGGCTTGCTCATATACATACATGTAAGCATTCACGTACACGGGCTACCTTAGATCCCATCGCTGTCCCTGTACGTTGTATAAAAAACTGTTTCTCGAATTTGAAGTAGTTCTTATATAGAATAAAATTCAATAGGGCGGACCTGTATACAATGTATTGTCAGTAATCAATTGTCTTACAGCCTCTATACCTGCCTCATGGGGGATGCAGGTATAGAGGCTTTGCACATCCATAGTAACTAACACCATGTCAGACACCGGTAATTCAATACTTTTTAGTAATCTCATAAAATCATTAGTATCTTTTAAATAGCTCCCAATTTCTTGCACACACGGATGCAGCAATGAATCTACAAACTCAGCAATGCCTTCATTCAGGGACCCATTGGAAGAGATTATCAGACGCCCTGGTGGCCTGGATAGGTTTTTGTGTATTTTCGGCAGAGTATAAATTACCGGTCTGACAGGGTATTTTGGCACAAAATAATCAAACATTTCCTTTGTGATCCAACAGTTATCAACTGCCCCTTTTAGAATACCCTTCAGTTCCTCCAGGAACTTGTCCGTGGGATCAAATGTCAACTTGCCATAACTTATCCCATCACTTAATTGTGTCAGTATCTCCTGTTTATAGTAGCTATAGTCCAAAACGACCACCGCTCCTCCTTTATCAGCCTTCCTGATGATTATGTCATCATTGTTCTTAAGGGAATGTACGGCTTCCCTCTCTGCTGCGGACAAGTTACCCCGCCATTTACTATTTTCTTTATACTACAAAGCCATATTTGAATTTAGCATGCGATTAAACATTTTGATGGAGGGGTTAATGCTAATAGGGTCATAGCAGCTTTTTAACTTAAACTTGCTGTGCTCTGTAGAGACTTCATTTAAAATACCCACCACTTCAGTGTCCTGCACAGCATGTGGGCCCTCCATACTGCGGCCCTCGTCTTGCCCAAAGAGCTCTTTCAAACGCAGTTGCCTAGAAAATTTGTAATTGTCTATTACATGCTGAAATGGAGTCTCACTTACTGAAGGTACGAATCCTAAGCCCCACTGCAGCAGCGCCTCTTCAGTTGATGTTAGTCGATGAGAGGAGAGGTTGAAGATCAGGCTTTCTTCTTTTGCCTGGCCTGCTGCCCTTGTGATCGTGTCATTACAGTGCCGCCTCCTCCTGCTCCTGCGGGTGACTTTCCTGGGTCTCTGCTGGTGCGTGGGCGATCCCCTAAAAAAGAAGAAGCGGTTGATCGCGGTGACTCTGCCACACTTGCCTCTCCTTCACTTTCAGAAGTGCCGCTCGCTGTCCTGCGTCCTGGAGATCTCCTGCCACGCCACTCTGGTTTCCTTCTCCTGGGTTGCGCTGATCCTCCCAGCTGCCACCGATAGATAGAGGACTCCTTGTAGTCCTGATTAACCCTGAGGCGTTTAGAATTTATGAACACCAGCAGTTCAGTCTTGTATTTGCCGGTCTGTTCCTCCAACCTCGCCAGCCAATCGGTTTCATGGTCTGTCTGCAGAATCGCTCTATTCGCTGTTTCAAAACCGGCTAAATCAGCTCTTACTGCTTTCAGCTCCTGCCCGACTTCTTCAACGACTAGCAGCATTAAATCCAACGAACAACGATCAAGTATTTGACACCATCTCTTCCCAAAATCAGGATTCGTCTTTCCCAAGGTTGGTGTATTGTTTATCCTGAAGCCTCTGGGGATTTTTTTCTCTCTATAATAGTCAGAGAGAGACACCCCATGTAGGTGCAACTCTATTTCTTTTTTCTTTAGGCGCAGTAGTTCATAGTATACTTCTTTGGCACCCAATTTACCAAAAGTCTCTTCATAGGACTCTGGGAACAATATATTCTCTACATCTTCAGCAGAAAAATTTTCACGATGTGGAGCTGCAGAGCCTTGGCTGCCGCCATCCATATCCAATTCAATATAGCTCAAATATCAGTTCAAGTGCTGGGGTGCAGAGCGTAAATCAGGGGAGTTTCTTCTCCATGCATACAAACCAGCAAACGCTCTAAGTCAGCGCTGGGTCAAAAGGTTAACATGTAGTAGTTTAAGAAGGGCCCGCACTCAATGTTTTTTCAAACTTGTGCATCCAATGTTTCGGCCCGAGTTTGGGCCTTTATCAAGGATAGAATACAAGCATTGTGAGTGCATATTTATACACATAGCCCCTCCCCTTAGCCAAAATGGCACCAACCGTGAAATCATACATGTTGGACAAAATCTCATTAAGTCAATATATAGTGTATATCTATATATATATATATATATATATATATATATATATATATATATATATCCACAGGAAGGTGAGCACTCATAGGTCTTAGGATGAAGAAAAGGTGAAATTTATTATAAAGAAAATATAACTGACGTTTCGGCTAGCCCTCTATCCTTTCTCAAAGTACAACACACAGTGCAACCGATCTTTTAAACACCCAGTTGTGGGAAAACATTAGTGATGACTTCATTAGGCGTCAGAGGGAGTGTACAAAAATATATGCAACATATTAGGTATCAGCGATCAAGTAAAAAAAGTAATACAAAAAACAGTAATGGAAATCGCACGCGCCTTTGTCAGTACAGAGTGATATAGTAACATAGTGTTGGTTATTAACAATGTATTGAAGTAAAAAAGGTTATTTGATCGTCACAAAGTATCAATTACAGAGGAAGTAAATTGTCTGATAGAAGATAATAATTACAAAGTAATTAAGCTCAGGACACATAATTATTGTGTATGCCCCATCTGTGCAATATGTGAAAGGGAAAAAGACATTGAGACAACTTAAGCGCATAAAACACATAATATTGCGATTCAAAGATCAGAGGCTTACTACCAGGTTCGGGTCCAGGAACCGTGTATAGGAGGAGAATCGCTCGTTGGCATTATGTCAATGTCCAGAGAGATTGATGATGGAAGGGGTGCGCAGACCTGCATCCTAAAACCGGGACTAAGATCTCCACATGCTTGCGGTAACGTGTTGGCGCCCAGATCTGAATTTACGAGTACTAGGAAGCATCGGCTTGTAGGCGTGCGACTCCACGCTAGGACGCAACGGCGTCTGTCGTATATCAATCAAAGTAGACGTGTTGGCATGGACTGCTCTCTTAGAAACCGGGGGCAAGATCTAGAAGCGTTTCCATCCATAGCAGAGTGGAGCCAGTTGCCGTGTGTTCTAATAGGCAAAGGTTGGAGGCTCAGGCATGACCCCGGTGCCTGGGAGGTGTTGTCAGGAGTTTCTGTCTTAGCAACCAGCAGAGCAGAAGGCATGCTATATAGGAGAATAAGCAAAGTGTAAATTGCGGGTTAGATACAGTTGCCCGAGCAGAGGAAGGTAAAAAAAACAGACAGAAAGTGGGAAAGATAAGAAACATAAAAGAAAGGAAGTGAGGGAGAGCGTTAGAAGCAGACAGGGCTCATGAAAAGAAGAGAATGTATGTAAGAAGCGGCTCGTAGGCATTCACTAAGGGGCCTTATATGAACTCAGAGTCACTACAGCATAATTTTTAAAGGAACACACTGGGTACAGAGCTGTGTAGACCACCTGTTTATGCCAGGGGTACATAACACAGAGCCTGTCCACAATTAGGTGTGTTATTCCCATGGATAGGGTATAGGAGTACTTGCAGGTTCCATCAGTGGTGCAATTTCAAATATTAGAGTAGTGCCCAAAGGTTGTCGAAGCTGTGACTTTTGGAAGATACTGGCTATGAGCCAGTTATATTGTTGTAATTATTGGTCCACAAGGGGTTAGCATAACAGTGTAACATGCCCCATGATCGCCTAGTTTGCCGGTCAGCATATATTGCAAGTCTGAAAGAAGTAAGGAAGGGACTTCATAGGGGGGAATAGGGGAGGGGAACAGAAAAATGGGTAAGAGAAAGAAAAGTGGAAAGAAAATTTCCATCCTCTGCATTGGCAGGCCAGTCTTAAATCCAATTACAGGAGGGAGGGCTAGGACCACATTATAGGGTGGTCCTAGAGCAGTGATCCCCAACCAGTAGCTCGTGAGCAACATGTTGCTCTCCAACCCCTTGGATGTTGCTCCCAGTGGCCTCAAAGCAGGAGCTTATTTTCGAATTCCAGGCTTGGAGACAAGTTTTGGTTGTATAAAAACCAGGTGTACTGCCAAACAGAGTCTCAATGTAGGTTGACAATCCACATAGAGGCTACCAAATGGCCAATCACAGCACTTATTTGGCACCCCAAGAACATTTTTCATGCTTGTGTTGCTCTCCAATGCCTTTTACTTCTGAATGTTGCTCACGCATTCCAAAGGTTGGGGATCCCTGTCCTAGAGGAATGGTTATCGCTTAAGAGTTCAATAAAATGGAGCGTATGATATAAGTTCATTGAGTCCCCTGGGGCTCAGTGTATCAAGGCGATGTATCCATGTGAGCTCTGCTTGTAATAGTTGGCATTCACGATCACCACCTCGTGCAGGTATCGGGGATAAAGTCAATGACCATACTGCTTAGGGAGGCCATGGTATGTCTGTGTTCCACAAAATGTTAAGAGACAGGGGTATTCCCAGTGCCTTTGAGGAGGGCTGCACAGATAGCTGAGCTGTTGGTTGGCCATCCTGTCCCTGAAGGTAGTAATCATTTTGCCCACATATACAAGGCCACAGGGTAATGATGTATATGATGAATTTCGATGTGCATGTAACCCTGTGCCTGATCATGATTTGTTTGCCCGAGTGTGGGTGAGTGAACGTGGGCCCTGTCATTAATTGTGCAGTCTGTGCACCTGTAGCAGCCTGTCTTCGCTAGAGGGAGCCAAGTAGATGTTGAGGAGGAGAGATAGCAGTGTTCAGGGTCAGTCTTCACAAGATGATCTCTGAGGTTGCATCCACTTTTGTACCCAATGCGGATGGGACCTTGAAAGGAGGGGGAAGAGTCCTGTCATTCTGGACTAGGGACCAGCGGTTATGTATGGTTTAGATGAAGGATTGGGTACTGGGAGAGTAGGTTGTAAGGAATGTGAGTCGATCATCAGTCTTCTCAGTGATCTGTGTGTCCGTAGATAGAAGAACTGTTTGTGTGAGTCGAGAAGCTCGCTGTCTGCTTTCTAAAAGTTCGTGCTGTGGGTATCCACGCTGTAGAAACCAGTCTATTACCTCGTTATGTTGGAGGTCCTGAGGACGTTGTCGACCCGTTTTTTGTATGTAGGGGTAGGGTCCTTTTCCAAACGCTGATATGTGGTGATGTCGTTGAGTTGTTTCAGAAGGTCAGCTGATGATCGACTCACATTCCTCACAACCTACTCTCCCAGTACTTGATCCTTCATCCAAACCATACATAACCTCTGGTCCCTAGTCCAGAATGACAGGACTCTTCCCCCTTTGTTCAAGGTCCCCCCCTGCATTGTGTACAAAAGGGGACACAACCTCAGAGATCATCTGGTGAAGACTGACCCTGAACACTGCTATCTCTCCTCCTCAAAATCTACTTGGCTCCCTCCGGCTAAGACCAGCTGCAACAGGTGCACAGACTGCACCACTTGCAGACAATTAATGACAGGGCTCACGCTCACTCACCCACACTCGGGCAAACAAATCATGATCAGGCACAGAATAACACGCACATCGAAATTCATCATATACATCATTAAATGTCCCTGTGGCCTTGTATATGTGGGCAAAACGATTACTACCTTCAGGGACAGGATGGTCAACCATCGGTCAGCTATCCGTGCAGCCCTCCTCAAAGGCACTGGGGATACCCCTGTCTTTCAACATTTTGTGGAACACAGACATACCCTGGCCTCCCTAAGGAGTATGGTCATTAACTTTATCCCGATACCTGAACAAGGTGGTGATCGTGAACACCAAGTATTACAAGCAGAGCTCAAATGGATACATCGCCCTTGATACACTGAGCCCCAGGGGACTAAATAAACTTATATCATACGCTCCGTTTTATTGAATTCTTAAGCGATAACCATTCCTCTAGGACCCCCCTGTAACGTGGTCCTAGCTCTCCCTCCTGTAATTGGATTTAAGACAAGCCTGGCAATGCAGAGGATGGCCTTTTTCTTTCCCCTTTTCTTTCTCTTACCCGTTTTTCTGTTCCCCTCCCCTATTCCCCCCCCCCCTACGGAGTCTCTTCATTACTTCTAACAGTCACAGCTTCGACAACCCTTGGAACTACTCTAATATTTGAAATTGCACCACTGATGGAACCTGCAAGTACTCCTATACCCTATCCATGGGCAAGTCGACACACACTGTGTCTACCTTCCAATACATTAAGTGGTTGTACTACGTCCCACTAAACTCAGAGTGGGCTTATTGTTACTCCATATTTTATTTTAACCAAAGCTCTTCCAAGTGTATTTTGAATAACACACCTAATTGTGGACAGGCTCTGTGTTATGTACCCCTGGCATAAACAGGTGGTCTACCCAGCTCTGTACCCAGTGTGTTCCTTTAAAACGATGCTGTAGTGACTCTGAATTCGGATAAGGTCCCTTATCCGTGAATGCCAAAAAGCCGCTTCTTACATACATTCTCTTCTTTTCATGAGCCCTGTCTGCTTCTAACGCTCTCCCTCACTTCCTTTCTTTTATGTCTCTTATCTTATTTCCCACTTTCTCTCTGGTCCTTTCCCCTTCATCTGCTCGGGCAACTGTATCTAAACTGTAATTTACACTTTGCTTATTCTCCTATATAGCATGCCTTCTGCTCTGCTGGTTGCTAAGACGGAAACTCCTGACAACTACTCCCAGGCACCGGGTCATGCCTGCACCTCCAACCTTTGCCTATTAGAACACGGCAACTGGCTCCACTCTACTACGAATGGAAACGCTTCTAGATCTTGCCCCCGGTTGCTAAGTGAGCAGTCCATGCCAACACGTCTGCTTTGATTGATATACGTCAGACGCCGTTGCGTCCTAGCGTGGAGTGGCACGCCTACAAGCCGATGCTTCCTAGCACTCGTAAGTCCAGATCCGGGTGCCAACACATAACCGCAAGCATGTGAAGATCTTAGTCACGGTCTTAGGATACAGGTCTGCGCACCCCTTCCATCATCAATCTCTCTGGACATTGACATAATGCCAACAAGCAACTCTCCCCCTATACACGGTTCCTGGACCCAAACCTGGTAGTAAGCCTCTCATCTTTGAATCGCAACATTATGTGTTTTATGGGCTTAAGTTGTCTCAATGTCTTTTTCCCTTTCACATATTGCACAGATGGGGCACGCACAGTAATTATGTGTCCCAAGCTTTATTACTTTGTAATTATTATCTACTATTATCTGACAATTTACTTCCTCTGTAATTGATACTTTGTGATGATCAAATAACCTTTTTTACTTTGATACATTGTTAATAACCAACACTATTGTTACTATATCACTCTGTACTGATAGACACGTGACATTTCCATTACTGTTTTTTCTATTTCTTTTTTACTGCGTATATTTTTTTACACTCCCTCTGACGCCTAATGAAGTCATCACTGATGTTTTCCCGCCACTGGGTGTTTACAAGATTGCTTTGCACTGTGTTTTGTACTTTGAGAAAGGCCAGATGGCTAGCCGAAACGTCAGTTATATTTTCTTTTTAATAAATTTCACCTTTTCTTCATCCCAAGTCCTGTGAGTGCTCGCCTTCCTGTGGATATCTTACTTTTTTGCTGATAGCACCCAGGCACCGTATACTTTTATACGACAGATGCATATCCACTGGGACCTTTATCAAGGATAAATAGCAAGTGTTCAAACAAGTGTTTAAATCCCTTTTGAAATTGGCGCCAAGCATGACGTCATAGCCAGGAAAAACCCCATAGTAAGCAATCAGAACATTCGTATAGTATTAAATACAAGAAAAACGTAATACATACAATTCACCACTGGGTGTCACATTGTGCTGATAGTGGTGCTCAAATTAAACAAAAGTTTCCTTTTTAAAAGTATCCATTCAAGAAGAATTCATGAACGATCTGCAAAGTTATACAAACGTATTATTATGTTGCTTATTTCAGGCAAATAAAGAAAAGATTCAAAATTGACTCTTTTTCAATAATGTTGCAATGGTGCTTATACTCAACAAAAAATTTGCTTCACATAGAATAAACTTTTAATACACAACCAGTTTTTCGTTATGATTTTATTTAATATTTGCCTAGGCACGGTGTTAGCGGGAGAGGCCTAATCAGGTAAGAAAACAGCTGAGAACCAATTGCCCATTAATACCTTTAGGTGTCACACAGCCCAGTTCGTGTATCCAAAAGGCTTCTCTGTGCAAGAGCGCCTTATTGCCCTTATCACCTCCTCTTGCTCTGGCTGGTACCTGCTCGATCGGCATGCATCTAAATGTTGCTGGGCTGTGTTTTGCCTATGCCCAGTGTCGGGCCACTAGCTGCTGGGCAATGTGTTGTTTTTTACCTTTTGCTTTGTCTTCTCTTTCTGGATCTAATGCAGCCCTGATGCTTGCTCTATGCATGCCAATTTGCTCTTTGAGGATTCTGACTGTCTTGCGACAATAGATTAGTCCACAGGGACATTGGATTATATAGACCACAAACATGGTCGTGCATGTCATCCTGTGCCGAATGTCATACCGTTTCCCTGTACGTGGTTGTAAAAAATGATCACCCAAAATGAGACTACTGCACATCACACATCCTGAGCATTTATACAACCCTCGGTAGTGGCGATAGAAACTGTTGTGCTTGTGCGCTAGAGCTCCCCCGTCGGTCTATGCGATAATTTTTTACCTAACATATCCTCACTTTTGACCAGTTCCCAATGTTTTAACACACATTCACGCGTAAATTTGGAACTCTTATCATATTGGCACACATAGTACATGTCTTTTTCGTCACTGCGTCCACAGGTTGTATTTGCTTCTAGTAAAACTTCATGACGATTAAGGCTTAATGCCCACTTTTTAAAATTCACCTTGCCGAAAGTACACAAAAATCTGCAAACACCCCCGGGAAGACCAATAATATCTTCTAATGGTTCCCTCAATGAAAGAATTGCAGAATTTGTAGACTATCACCTCCAGCCTTGTGTACAACAGATAGGTAGCTATTTAAAAGACACAAACGATTTCCTGAGGGTTGTAAAAAGTATAGATATACCTGTATCTGGGCTCATTCTGGTAACAATGGATGTACAGAGCCTGTACACATGCATACCACATGAACAGGGAATAGAGTCTGTACGCAGGTTAATTACTGATAATGAGCATTATAATGGCCCTCCATATGAGTTTGTCTTATCCCTGTTGCGATTTATTTTATATAAAAACTATTTTAAGTTTGAAAAGCAGTTTTATCTGCAGCGCACAGGGACAGCAATGGGATCTAAAGTGGCACCTGCATATGCCAATGCATTTATGCACATGTATGAGGATGAATGTGTCTTGAGTCACGCACTGTTATATTCTTTGTATGGACTGGCTCTGTAGAACAGCTTGAACACCTGGTGAAACATCTAAACAGTTTGACTAACCCTGTTAGATTGACGCTAAACCATAATACTGACAGTATTGAATTTTTGGACGTTAAAGTGTATAAGGTTAATGACACCCTGCAGACAAGTATACACGTTAAGCCCACTGACAGGAATACTCTGGTGCATTACCAGAGTAATCATCCCAGGCACCTGTTAGACTCATTGCCAAAATCCCAGCTATTGAGAGTAATACGGATTGACAGTGAGGAAGGCAAGAGGGTGGAGAATATAGACACAATGTGCAAGAAATTCCTGCTCAGGGGTTATCTAAGTGCTCTGATCAAGAATGTAAAAAGTGGGCATTAAGCCTTAATCGTGATGAAGTTTTACTAGAAGCAAATACAACCAGTGGATGCAGTGACGAAAAAGACATGTACTATGTGTGCCAATATGGTGAGAGTTCCAAATTTACCCGTGAATGTGTGTTAAAACATTGGAAACTGGTCAAAAGTGAGGATATGTTAGGTAAAAAATTACCGCATAGACCAAAGTTCAGTTACCAATGGGGGAGCTCTTTAAAAGGGATTCTGAGTCCCTCAGATCCCATAGATAAATACTCTAGCACACAAGCGCAGCATTTTCTATCGCCACGACCGGGAGTGTATAAATGCTCAGGATGTGTGATGTGCAGTAGTTTCATTTTGGGTGATCATTTTTTACACCCACGTACAGGGAAACGGTATGACATTCGGCACAGGATGACGTGCACGACCACGTTTGTGGTCTATATAATCAAATGTCCCTGTGGACTAATCTATTGTGGCAAGACAGTCAGAATGCTGAAAGAGCGAATTGGCATGCATAGAGCAAGCATCAGGGTTGCATTAGATCCAGAAAGAGAAGACAAAGCAAAAGGTAAAAAAACAAGACATTGCCAAGCAGCTAGTGGCCCGACACTGGGTAGAGGCAAAACACAGCCCAGCAACATTTAGATGCATGCCGATCGAGCAGGTACCAGCCAGAGCAAGAGGGGGTGATTACAATAAGGCACTCTTGCAAAGAGAAGCCTTTTGGATACACAAACTGGGCTGTGTGACACCTAAAGGTCGTAATGGGCAATTGGTGCTCAGTTGTTTTCTTACCTGATTAGGCCTCTCCCGCTAAAACCGTGCCTAGACAAATATGAAATAAAAACATAACGAAAAATGGTTGTGTATTAAAAGTTTATTTTATGTGAAGCAAATTTTTTGTTGAGTATAAGCATTCAATATTAATGCAACATTATTGAAAAAGAGTCAATTTTGTATCTTTTCTTTATTTTCCTGAAATAAGCAACATAATAATACGTTTGTATAACTTCGCAGATCGTTCATGAATTCTTCTTGAATGGATACTTTTAAAAAGGACACTTTTTGTTTCATTGCCTCATTCTCCTAGAGCGTATTGTGTTCTCCCGTATTACTAACTTTCTACACACCCATGATCTGTTGGACCCTCTGCAATCTGGTTTCCGGCCTGGTCACTCTACTGAGACTGCTTTGTGCAGAGTTACAAATGATCTTCAGGTTGCCAAAGCCAAAGGTCACTTCTCCATCCTTCTCCTCCTTGACCTATCATCTGCATTTGATACAGTTGATCACTCTCTCCTGATGCAGATTCTCTATTCGTTTGGCATCCGTAACCAGGCTGCATCTTGGCTCTCTTCTTACCTTTCTATGATAACAAAACCTCATCTCCAGTTCCACTTAATGTGGGGGTTGTTCTCCCTGTACACTCTGTCTTTGGGAGATCTCAACCATTCATTTGGCTTTAATTATTATCTGTATGCTGATGATACCCAAATATATTTATCCACCCCTTTATTAACAGCTGAAACAGAGGCTCAGATCTCTAACTGCCTCCTGGCTATCTCAAATTGGATGAACCAGCGCCACCTCAAACTCAACCTAACAAAATCTGAACTTATCATCTTTCCACCTAAGCCTGGTCCTACTCCCCTATTTACTATCTCTATTGATGGCATGCTCATTAACCCTGTCAGCTCAGCTCACTGTCTGGGGGTAATCTTTGACTCCTCTCTCCAGGCACGTTTCAGGGGCTGCTGCCGCCTGAGGCAGCAGCCCCAATGCCGCCCCTCCTCCTGCTCCGCTCTTCTAACTACCAGCGTCGGAGCGGGTGGAGGAGGGGCCGCATCGCTAGTGCAGTGAGCGCTATTGCGCTCGCTGCGCTAGAAGAGCCGAATTTCCGTTTTAAAAAACGGAAATTCGGCTCTTAAAGTTACCAGAGGCGGCTTTTTGCCGCCCCTGGTAACTGGCCGCTCCGTGCCGCCTGAGGCAAGATTCTCACCTTGCCTCATGGCCGGAGCGGCCCTGCCTCTCTCTCCTTCTCTGATCATATTAACACCACTGTCAAAACCTGTCACTTTTTCTTACGCAATATTGCCAAAATCCATCCCTTCCTTTCACCTGATACATCCAAGATGCTCATGAATGCTCTCATCCTATCCAGACTAGATTACTGTAACCTTCTACTAACGGGCCTCCCTAACTCCCATCTCTCCCCTCTACAGTCTGTATTAAACACTGCTGCCAGAATTATCCTCCTCTCATCCTCCTCTCATCCAAAAGGGTACAGGCCCCTCTGCTGCTGAAGTCCTTATCCTATAAAACAAAGAATAACATAAACTCCTCCTCATAACCTTCAAAGCCCTTCATTCCTCTGCACCTAACTACATCTCATCTCTTGTCTCTCTATATGTTCCTGCACGAAACCTCAGCTCCTCTCAGAGCAACCGCTTGGTTGTACCCCCCACTAATACTGCTCTTTCCCGTATCAAACCCTTCTCTCTTGCGACTCCTTATATTTGGAATGCCATTCCCGAATCTCTCAGGAGAGAATCCTCCTTCAATGTTTTTAAAACAAAACTCAAAGACTACCTCTGGGAGCACCTGGATAACACCTGAACTGGCACTTACATAACAGTGTAACAAACTGTAACCCACAGCACCTTAATACCCCTCTGAATTGTGTCTGTATGTTACCCTCCCATTTAGACTGTAAGTCCTACGGGGTAAGGTCCTCTAGCCTTTTGTTTCCTTGACACTGAGCACTTAATCTGCATTGTAATTATATTTTATATTTATGTGAATTGTATTTCTAATAATGCACTTATTGTTACTTTTTATTCCAATGACCCCTTGTTTGTTACTACTAATTTATTGTTTTGTTGTAAAGTGCTTTGCCCTCAAGGAGCGCTTTACAAATTAAAATATGCGTACATACATACATACATACATACATACATACATACATACATACATACATACATACATACATACATACATTTGAGCACTACCACTATCAGCACAATGGTGACACCCAGTGGTGAATTGTATGTATTACGTTTTTCTTGTATTTAATAGTATACAAATGTTCTGATTGCTTACTATGGGGTTTTTCCTGGCTATGACGTCATGCTCTGTGCCAATTTCAAAAGGGATTTAAACACTTGTTTGAACACTTGCTATTGATCCTTGAGAAAGGTCCCAGTGTGGACTGAAACGTTGGATATGCATCTGTGAATAAAATGTATCACTTTTTTTCACGAAAACATTGGAGTGCGGTTCCAGGTTTCTGGTACATAGTAATGTACCAGAAACCTTGACCAACGCATCCACCTCGAAAAAAAACCCGGTAAGAGTGTACTCACCTAATTGACTTCCCCTTCAAATACTACATTGTCGGTTTTTCCAAAATATTGGAACCGTAAGAAGTTATGTCCAACCAGATACATTTTCGTATAGCTCATTGAGTGAGTAAATCAAAAATAAAGAATACATTTAAAAATAAAAAAGACAAATCACGGAAGTAAGGTAAGGCAGTCACTGGGTCTTAGCAGGAATCTTCATCAAATCAATTGTGAGTGTTTGCATGAAGGACTATATAAGTATGTTTTTTTAAAACATGGAAGCTGTTACAAAAAGGGAGGGATGGCATAGAGCTCAAGAAAGGGGGTGGATGTGCTATTTTACTATTTTAGAGCTGGTGTGGTTTTATACTTATACATGAAATATACAAACAGCACATTTGCACGATAGAACACAAAGCTCAGATCCAGATCCACAGAAGATTTTTTTAATTAAAAATGTCACTATTTCTTTATGAATTAAAATCAAGTAACTTTTATCAAAAGGAACATCAAGAGTTTATTCTAACAAGGCAACAAAAGAATATATTAATACAACTGTATCTCGAGTATACATTAAAGGAGAACAAACCCCTAAATACAAATATGAGTAGAAATGTTTTTTTTATATACTAAACCTTCTGCACAAGTAGGGTTGCCACCTGGCCAGTATTTTACCAGCCTGGCTGGTAAAAATGATGGGTGATCCCAATGTTATTAATAGGGGAAAAAGATAAATATATAGGAAGGACAGTATTTTTTTCCAGAAATGGTGGCAACCCTATGCACAAGCCTAAAATATAACTACCCAGAGCTGGTGCACTTTTTAAAGAAGAGGAGTGAATGATTGGAACAGTGATCCCCAACCAGTGGCTCATAAATAACATCTTGTTCTCCACTCCTTTATTGTTGCTCCCATTGACTCAAAGCAATTGCACATTTTTACATGTCTGGCTTATAGACAAGTTTTGGAAGCATAAAGACAAGAATTTAATTCCAAACAGAGCCTGCTGCATGCTGGAAATCCAGAAAAGCCAGGGTTGGAATTAAGGGGAGGCAGAGGCACCTGCCTAAGGTGCAATGGTGAGGTGGTACTAGGCACGTACCTCTTCTGCCTGCACTACCCTATTTCAGGCCCTGGTGGAGCTGAATGCGGTTTTAACAATATCCTGGACCCCCTGTCTCTCCCTACTGCTGCTTGTTGGTGCTCAAGTGCGCACACAAAATTTACTCACAGAAGAGGACAGGGACTCTCACCAGTTGCTGGGGCACCCAAGTGACTTGGCCTGGCACTGACAGGGCTACCAAATAGCCAATCATAACACTTATTTAACAGCTTACAGGAGCTTTTCTCCTGTTCATGTGGCTTCCCAATGCT
Organism: Xenopus laevis; assembly: GCF_017654675.1. Taxonomy (NCBI): domain Eukaryota; kingdom Metazoa; phylum Chordata; class Amphibia; order Anura; family Pipidae; genus Xenopus; species Xenopus laevis. The sequence goes on along the minus strand of NC_054388.1, from coordinate 26,007,164 downwards.
TTTTACATTTGAATGTGGCTGACAGGTAAAAAAAAGGTTAGGGACGACCCTTGGATTAGAGTCACCAGGGGGTTATATTACCAGTTACTGAGGATTTTCTTGTCTTTAATGGTATATAGACTGTGGCCATAGTGTGCAGGCAGAGTTATAAAGAATTTTGAATCATCATAAAGCCAATAGATAACAATGCAATACAATACAAATAATGTTTCCTTAATTAAAACAGAGTACAGATCTCAGGAATGCACGTGTTCTAAAATAGTAAATATGTTATATTTAAAAACTGGTGGAAACATTCCACTTAACCCCTTCGATGCAGATATCGTTCACTCAATATTCTACAAAGCACTTGTTTCATAAATGCCTGAATATTAAGCAATCAATAAAATCTCACTAATATACTATTATGTAGTATTGAGTCCCATATTATTTAAACCAATGATCCCCAACCAGTAGCTCGCGAGCAACATGTTGCTCTCCAACCCCTTGGATGTTGCTCCCAGTGGCCTCAAACCAAGAGTTTATTTTTGAATTATTGACTTAGAGGCAAGTTGTTGTTGCATAAAAACCCCATATTCTGCCAAACAGAGCCTCAAGTAGGTTGACAGTCTACATAGGGGATACCAAATGGCCAATCACAGCCCTTATGCGGCACCCCAAAAACGTTTTTCTTGCTAGTGTTGCTCCCCAACTCATTTAACAGCTGAATGTTGCTCATGGGTTCAAAGGGTTGGGGATCCCTGATTTAAACTGTCATAGGTCAATTTGCATAAACAATATTTGATAATTAAATGTAGTGTACCCTTCTAGGCAAAAATACACTCATTTGAACTTCAAAAACAATACAATTGCAGGTTTAATAGTATGCAAAAATCACAGCTGAAAAAAAAATCCAACTTTCTCCTAAAGTGATAATATAAATATCAGCAGAATAAAACATTTTCTCACAGTACTTAATTTCTCTGATTTGACAGATTCTGCCTCAATTGAAAACAATGACCCTTGTCAGTGATAATGTGGACTCCTGTGTATCTGTTATGGATGACACCTTGTTGCAGAGTAGGATGCCATGGCAATTCTGAATTTCTTACCAGATGGCACTTATATTGCATTTCCTGCTTTCCCGTCTATGGAAAAGGGAAAAAAATCCTTGTGAGTAAGATGAGCAAGTTTCTTTAAACTGATTCATAGTGCAATGCAACTAGCCAGCCAGTTCTATTCTGTTCATGTCAATTAATATGCAGTCCTAGTTGATCCTAAAACAATATATATCAATGGCATTCCCAATCTCTGAGCATAATACAATGTTTATTATGTACTCCAATATTAATTTTATGTGAGGAGGCAGAACATATTTGTAGACTGTTGTGCATAAGCTGCATCATTGGCTGTCATGCATGTTTATTATTTTTTAAAAATAACACCAACAAGGAAAATTCAGATATTCCCTACAATTCCTGTCACAGTGGATTTTACTTAATTTCCTTATCTCAAGCCAAACACACACTTTTGTCAGGTGCCAATTAATTTAGAAAATAGAAGAAAAACTCCCATTGTAAAACCACTAAATTTATAATCTCACCAATGTAAATGTGGGGTCTGGGTGCGCAAGCCCCAGACCTACAGCTCAAGGTGGAGTTATTCAACCAAACAGAAGATAGCAGACACTCACAGATTCCACAGACAGGCTTATAATTTCAGGCCAAAAGTAGATTAATGCATAGTATTTTGTGTTTAGTGCGTTTCTGCACTTAATCATAGGCATAGGTGCCAATTAACCTTAAAGGGGTTGTTCACCTTTGAGATAACTTTTAGTATGATGTAGAGAGTGATATTCTGAGACAATTTGCAAAAGGTTTCAATTTTTTTGTTATTTAAGGCTTTTGAGTTATTTAGCTTTTTATTCAGCAACTCTTCAATTTGCATTTTAAGCAATCTGGTTGCTAGGGTGCAGATTCCCCTAGCAACCATACATTGATTTAAATAAGAGACAGGAAGATGAATAGGAGAGGGGTGAATAGAAAGATAGGGAAAACCAAGTAGCAATAACAATACATTTGTAGCCTTACAGAGCATTTGCTTTTTAGAAGTGGTCAATGACTCCCATATGAAAGCTGCAAAGACTGTAAAAAACTATAAAAAAAAAAAAAAAAAAAAAAAAAAATTGTGAAATGATAGCAACAGCAGTCCAGTGCAGAACACATTGTTGTGTATTCCGCAATATTATCCGTATAGTGTATAAGAAATGTAGAGTCCGCAATTTACCACAGCCAGGTAAAAGATGCAACCAAGGTTCCCAGAGATGAAACGATTTATTCAGATTATCCAGCCCAGAGACAGCAAATGATACAGAGATCTTTCAAAATGTGCCCACAGGTTATACTTCCTTCCTTGTCTCTCTCCCTCTTCTTCCCTAACTCTTCTCCTCTGCTTCCTAATCTCTCCTGCTCTCCTTCCCTTTCTCTTCAGCCCTCCTTCCCCTTCTCTTTTCTTTTTTCAGCCAAAAACCAATTCCATTGTTATACTGTTTCTATGCCATTGACCCAAATGGGGAATAGTTCTGATTGGCTGATGACAAGTTAAACAGGAAAACCAGCTAATTTCTTTAAATGTCCCTTTTACCAATAACAACTGTACAAACAGTTTCTCTTTGAAATGTAAAAGACCCTCTCCAGATGGTCTTTTGGAAGGTGTCCCACCTATTTCTTATCTTATTTTTGCATTTTATTACAAGACAGGATGGGCTCCTTTGAAGGAGTCATAAAAACTCAGGATACCTTCTACCTAAGGATTAATTCCAATCGGTCTATATATATTACTACACTCTCCCACTTGGATCAGTTCTACTCAGAATTGATCCACAACATATACAATTTTTTTTTTTTTAAATCAATAAATAATATGATGCCATTATGTTGTAAGGAATGCTAAACCAAGGCTCTTAAATATTTCTAAAAAATTCTGCTAGAACTAGTTACATATCACTTCTCCGGCTCTTTATGTTCCCTCATTTAGGATGAATAAGGTATCCAACACTATTGCAAGTGGCAGTTTTGGTGTATGTTATGAATTAGATGAATGAGTCGATTCTCTCCTCAGTTGATATGTTCAGTCACCATTGAGAAATATGCACCATCTTACTGTATGAGCCATATTCAGTATTTGCAGAGAATTAGTGCAAATCCTTATGCAGACTGTGGAACTGTTCATGTCCACAAATTCCATACTTTCCAGAGTTGGGGACTTTATGATCCAGGCAGGATTGTTTGCCACTTCCATCACTCCCCCACTTCCCTGCTCAATAGACAAGATAATGTCCTTGCTGCATTTGGTTTTCCTCCAAAGGCTTCGAACATCCAAAGAAAACTGTAGCACACCGATCAAACTTGTCTTGTGAAGAAAAGTGTTTTTATTGGCTCACGGCAGACATAAAGTTTGGCAACGTTTCGGGCCACGCAGGGCCCTTTATCAAGCCTAAACTTACATTCAAAGTACTGTGTTAAATACCAAAGAAAAAGAGGGAGGAGTGGAGAAACAATGGTAGTGATCCTTCACGGATTGGTTAAGATTCAATGCTAATATACATAATTAATTGATAAATTTAAATAATGGAGTGACACATGTGAATAATTTAGTGAATCCTCAGAGATAGGTTAAAATTCAAACCCTGCATACAAAATTAGTGCAATAATTACAAACCATTATGTTTGATTGGAAATTTTTCGATCAGCAGGACATGCAATTAGTCAATTAAAATTTCAAATAATTGATTCTGTTCCAGTTCAGAGGAGAGGGGGCAATAGACTGCTAGCATTACAAAAATTAGAAATGCAGTGGATCCATAGGTTGGACACAGTGTGGCCGAGGGGCCTGAATAAAGACTATACCCCATCTATGTTTATTTATCAGTAGGTAGGCAGATTTTTTACCAGTGCTGGTTTTTTGAAATATTTACTATGTATATACATATGTATTCTAACGAACAATTTTTGTCTTTTTAAGGTCCTTGAATGAACCATCTGAGTGCGGGTACCATCATCTGCATAACCCAAGATTATTGGGGAGAAAAATGGGCTGAGTATGCAGTTAAAGTACCGTGATTGCGCCTCAGTTCATTCATTCATATTCTCCCTGATTGGGAATTACAAATTAATTTTTATACATATATGCACTTTAAGGTGACAGTATTTTCATATGTAACTACTTTACACTTGTTTCATAATGTTCATACTATTTTTTTGTTTTTGCTATTTATGGACTTTTTATGGATATTTTATTACATGGGTGCACAAAAAAATTTCCAATCAAACATAATGGTTTGTAATTATTGCACTAATTTTGTATGCAGGGTTTGAATTTTAACCTATCTCTGAGGATTCACTAAATTATTCACATGTGTCACTCCATTATTTAAATTTATCAATTAATTATGTATATTAGCATTGAATCTTAACCAATCCGTGAAGGATCACTACCATTGTTTCTCCACTCCTCCCTCTTTTTCTTTGGTATTTAACACAGTACTTTGAATGTAAGTTTAGGCTTGATAAAGGGCCCTGCGTGGCCCGAAACGTTGCCAAACTTTGTCTGCCGTGAGCCAATAAAAACACTTTTCTTCACAAGACAAGTTTGATCGGTGTGCTACAGTTTTCTTTGGATGTTCGAAATATTTGGACCTTGAGCAGGAGGTCCTGTGGACTGTCTAGCACCCGGCACCCGAGAGGGTAATTACGTTCAGGTGAGCACTCTAAATCTGTGTGGAATTCCTCCAAAGGCTTGGCTCTCTTTATTCCATTTTGCTCTCAGTAGCAGTTGAGTTGAGTACCTAGGATCTTGTACTTTTGCTGGTGTTAGATGGCATTGTCTCTCTTTGTCATCCTTCAGCTGTATTCCTGTTGCTTTCACATCCCACCTTGCCACCAACTGTAGCTTTGGACACAATATCACCCCAACCTTATTCAGTCAAAATATTAATGATTGTACTTTAAACCTGCAAATATGCAGCAATAACATCAATATTTTGAGTATATATTTGTATATATATTTTTTTCCTAAATCCACCCGTCTATACATTTAGCTCCCAATACCCTCTCTATTGACCATATGCTAAATGTGAGCCCTTGTTTAGCATCCCTAGGCAGATACACATAATTAATCAATATATTTGTACTATCTCTGGGCAACTCTCTGGGATTTTTTTTTATACATTAAAACAAAACATGTACAGTAAACAGAAAACATGGAATAACAGTAATGTAAATGCATAAGCAAAAGTCTTAAGTGTTTATAGAAATTTGCAAACAATGTCCTTTTTGTATGTTAATGAGTTTACTTCCTATCTTTTCACATAGGATTGAGATACTTGACATCAGATAACATTCACACATCTTTAGTCCTTAATCACAATCACAAACTGTTTTATTTGGGGAAAAACTTTAGCTCAGAGGAATTCTGTAGAACATATTTTGAAATTACAACAGTATCCAGCCCACTGCACTACTGTATCCATTCAAAGCTTGCTCTGTGGTGTCCAGCTCCAACACCTTTGCTTAATTATTATGTTAATGTATTCACTCCCCCACTTGAAAGCTTTGGTTCCTTGAGCATTTTTTTGCAGGATAGACCTGTGCTTTTGCCACTGCCATCCATCAAATTACTGTTAGGAAAACCATTAAGAAAATTTTAAAAACCGTTCAGCATGATTCGATTATCTCCAGTCCTACTTAATTGTGGTATGAAAAATGGTAAATAAAAGTAATGACCAAAGATTCAGGTACATTGATCCTTCTGCTGGAAGACCTTTTCCTGAAAGATATAACTTGGAAAAACATATTACTCCATGTATTCCACATAAAACAACAAAGTTAAGTGCAAAAAAAAAACTATTAAAGTGTTCTACATTGGTATTCACAGGTTTATAGCTCTGTGTTGAATACCTCCCCCTTGGTCTGTAACACCAGAAGTTGTAAGAGAGACACACCTTAATTTGGACAATTCTGCCTCTAGCACAGAAACGTTTTGTTTCAAAAGATCTCTCTCAGCCCTTATGGTATCATATTCCATATGGCTCTCTTTTCAATTGAGAAAAAGGTATCCAGGATTGTCTAGGAGCCCTATCTTTCTTCTCCTGTTCATATCTCCCCTTTTTCCTCTGCCAGTCTGAATTGTAAGACACATTTCCTTTCTGAGGCCCTCTAAATCCAGCATACTCTTTCTTTTGTTGTCCTTCTACCCTAAAAATTCTAGCGGCATCAACTGCAAAACTTTCCTTTCTACTCCTTTTCCTCCACAAATTATCTGCCCTTAATAGAATGTCTTTTAAATCAGTAGGGTCAGGTGTGACTGATAATATTCCTTCCCTGACATCCTCTTCTAAAGCCTCCAACAACATCACTCGATGGAGTAAGCCACCATGTTCAAATCCTGGATTACCAGTCATCAATTGATCCATCACTGTGGCTATCCTATCACATAGTTCATATAGACATTCCTGTTTCATCTGTTTAATCTTACCAGACAATGACACATTTAACCTAATGCCATACAACGCTCTCAGCATTTCTCTAAAAACATCCCTTGTCCTACGCTGCTGTCCACAGTTCTGTACAATCCTAACCCACAAACCATTTCCAACAATTCTTTGTAAGATTCTATCTATATCGTCTGTATTCAGGTTATATGTTTCTCTAACCCTTATTAATTCACGGAACCATTTCATGAATCTATTTGTCATATTGTGGTACCTGCCCAATCTCTCTAACAATAGCATCCATCTCCTGAGGCTTTAATTGCTTTGATATGAGTTGTACCTCACCTGAATTGTCAGTGTTTAATACAGTGGTAGTGACAACAGGGGCTGCTGGGAAACTAGATGCTTGATCCAATTCATTCCATGTATAAATTTGTTTGTGCTCTATAAATTTGCAAATATTGTTTTGACAAAGTTGATCAGGTTTTTCACCAACTTTATCAAAAGCAATATTTACTGCATGCTTGTGTTCCTCCAGCTCCTTCTCTACATCCTGTATTTTCACTGACAATTCATCATTTGTTTTTGTTAAACGGTCACACAGATTGTATTTTTCAATTAATGCTTCACCAGTAGTAATGGCATGCAATCTTAACTCAGAAATCTTTTCATTTGACTCTTTCAGCAAAGTTTTATACCTGTCAGTCTGTTCTGTAAAATCATTATCCTTTTGTTTAATAATCTCTGCCATTTTTAAACAACAGGATAATAATCCCTGAAGGACCATTCCTTTACGTTTTGATTCCTTAGTTTTCTTATCAAAAACACTGTCAGCTATAAAAATTTTCATTAAATCCCATGAATCTTTACATTCCTGTGGGATTTCATATGGTCCCCCATGGTGTAAGGAGTTCTTACCTGGGTCCCAAGATGACGGCGTTCTCCATGTGCTTCCTTCTGGTCGCAGTTCTGTGACATCACGCCAGCATCAGAATATCCGCCAGCGTCAAAACGCATGCGTGAAGACGCCAGCGTCATGACGCCACTGCGTCTGTTTTGGCGCCAAAGGAGGCCTATAAAAGATGCTGAAGCACTGCAGACTGTGCCCTACTATAGGTTCTTCCTCGTGAGTTCCTGGGTGCTCTTCCTGTGTTTATCATTCCTGATCCTGTGTATTGACCTTTGCCTGACTTCATATTCTGAACCTTTGCTGCCTGAACCGACCTTATTGCCTGGACTTCGACCACTCTCTTTCTATACCCTTGCCTGTACCTAGAACTATTGGACTGTGCTTCCTCTTTGTTCCGCTACTCCTGGCTGAGCCTTCGGGCCCCTTACACATGGTTTTTAATATAATTTATTAACCATATGCTGACATTTTCTCCCTTATTGCTTTTATCAACTGCAGCCATTATATATATAAAAAATATATTAAAAAAATGCTAACAAGAAATAGGTAAAAAAAAAAAAAAAACAATGTTCTTACCAACCCTTGAGGTTCACGGTCACCAGTGTCCAGACCACAGTCCTAGGGTTCCAACCTTCCTTCCTTTCAGGGCTCCACAGGGCTTGCAGGCTTTTGAGTCACTAATCCTTAACGCTTCTTCTGGTCACTAGTCACGGCACCAAAATGTTGTATCCGTATAATGTTATGAGAAATGTAGAGTCCGCAATTTACTACAGCCAGGTAAAAGATGCAACCAAGGTTCCCAGAGATGAAACGATTTATTCAGATTATCCAGCCCAGAGACAGCAAATTATACAGAGATCTTTTAAAATGTGCCCACAGGTTATACTTCCTTCCTTCTCTCTCTCCCTCTTCTTCCCTAACTCTTCTCCTCTGCTTCCTAATCTCTCCTGCTCTCCTTCCCTTTCTCTTCAGCCCTCCTTCCCCTTCTCTTTTCTTTTTTCAACCAATTCCATTGTTATACTGTTTCTATGCCATTGACCCAAATGGGGAATAGTTCTGATTGGCTGATGACAAGTTAAATAGGAAAACCAGCTAATTTCTTTAAATGTCCCTTTTACCAATAACAACTGTACAAACAGTTTCTCTTTGAAATGTAAAAGACCCTCTCCAGATGGTCTCTTGGAAGGTGTCCCACCTATTTCTTATCTTATTTTTGCATCTTATTACAAGACAGGATGGGCTCCTTTGAAGGAGTCATAAAAACTCAGGATACCTTCTACCTAAGGATTATTTACAATCGGTCTATATATATATTACTACACACATTACGGCAACTTGCGTTCCAAACAGGACCATTGCCTTCCACCGCGAACAACGTTCTATTTCCTGCTCACATTTCAGGCAGCCATCTTCACACTCCAGACACGCAAGACTTTGCTTCTGAGTTAACGGCGGCCATCTTTGACTTCAGGCGCACAAGCGCAATAGAAGCAGCGCAGTTTACACACACAAATCACGGAGTCTCAAACAGTGTTTTAGCGCAACGGTCAGTAAACATCCTTACACTTTAAACATGGCGTCTGCCGATGAGGACTTAGTTTCCTTAATTGAGGAAATAGACTTACCAGATAGGCAATGAAACTAATATCAAAATAAAAAAGGCACCTAAGGCATCAGCAAAATGTAAGGCGCGATCCCGCTCTGTCTCTTCAATAAGGCTACAGCCTCCCTCTGTGGACGCCTCAAATTTTTCTGTCAATAATATCACGGCTTCAGCAATAGTACATGCTACACAAGAAGGCAATGTACAAACAGCAACTATGCAACTGTAACCCTCTACCGATGTAGAGCCAACCAGATGTGTCACAAGCATCTAACATTCCAACCTCAGTCTCACAACAGGTACAAGGTACTTCCAATCTAGACCACACTTCATTAGAAATGGCTCAATTTATGAATTGGTTCCAATCTACCATTCAAGCCACATTAGACCGCACAATAGTCAAACAACCACAGAAACATGAAATTAAGGGAGGGAGAAGAAAGCGCAAGAGATCTCCTTCTCCTGTATCAGAGGATGAATTTCCTGATATGTCCCCTAATTCTCCAGATAAATCAGGTGCATACTCTAGCTCAGGGGACCCATCATTATCAGATTCACAATCAACGTCTTCAGAGGACAGCTCTAAACAGCCTGAAGACGTTAAGGATCTTCTCAGATCTATTTTTGCAACATGAGAGATCAAACAGGAACAAGTTCCTCTTTCTAAAGCGGACAAAGTCCTTGGCAACTCTGGTAAGCAGCCTAGATCTTTCCCAGTCTGCAAATCTACAAGTAGAGTCATTGATAATGAATGGTCACAACCAGACAAAAAGGGTAATATAAGATTTTTCAATACTTACCAGTAGAGGAATACAAATTATGGGATAAGATTCCCAAAGTAGACCCACCCATCGTGAGACTATCCCGTAATACTATGCTACCAGCAGAAGATGCAGGTTCTCTTAAAGAACCAATGGACAGGAAAATGGATTCAGCACTCAAAAAGGACTTTCAAAGTGCCGCAGCTATTTCAAGACCGGCAGCAGCTGCTTCAACGGTTGATAAAACAGCCCAGTTCTGGTGCCAGGAAATTTTACACTCACTGCCCACTGAACCAGAGGCATTAAAAGAGACCATATTAAAGATTAAATCAGCCTTCACATTCTTGGGAGAAGCAGCACTAGATATAACTAGATTCACTGCCAGGGCTTCAGCAGCCTCAGGGCATTATGGCTACGGCAGTGGTAAGGTGACACAGCATCACAGACTCACATCTTTAAATTTCTCAGGTTCTCAATTATTTGGCAACAAGCTCAAACAAATTATCTCTGATGATACTGGAGGAAAAGGGGCCTTTTTACCTCAAGGCAAACGGCCAAGGCATGAATTCCATTGTGGGAATTATCATCACAGACCTTGGACCTCAAGCAACAAACAGTCAAGAACAACCAGACAACAAAACCAAGGTCAGTCTAACAGACGTTACAGACCATCTTGGCAAAATCAAACCAAATTTCCTCAAAAGTCAACGACGGCTAAAAGTCAAGATTCTTGACTAGCCTTCCTTCACAAACACTTTGCAGACAATTGGAAGAAGTCTATAATGGATCCCTGGGTTCAACGAATAGTTTCACAAGGGTACAAAATACCTTTCCAAACAACACTTCCACGAAACATGTTTGTTTCCTCAACCATTCCCTCTCAACAGAGAAGGGACAAGCTCTCATGCAGATAATACAAGAACAACTACAAAAGAAAGTCATCCAACCTGTTCCCAGGCTTCTATCAAATCTATTTTTAGTTACAAAGAAAGATGCAGGGTACCGGCCGGTACTCACTTTACAACCACCCAACCGATTTGTCAGATATGACAGGTTCAAGATGGAATCTCTTCCATCCATTGTAAAGGCTTTAAAACCAAACACTTTCATGTCCAAGATAGACATTAAAGATGCTTACTTGCACATACCAATATACGAAGGCTACCAGCGCTACCTCAGGTTTGCGGTACATCAGACTCACTTTAAATTTCAGGCCCTTCCATTCGGCCTCACATCAGCACCTCGCATGTTTACAAAAGTTCTAAATGCACTACTAGCAGTACTAAGAACACAAGGCATACATGTCACGGCTTACTTAGACAATCTCATAATTTCAGCAACATCCAGAGACATGGCGGAGAGACACAGAAAAATGTCTCCAAACTCTTCTTCACAATCACGGTTGGATTATCAACCACCCAAAAAGCCAACTCAACCCTACACAGAGCTAGACTTTTTGGGAATGACCCTGGACACAACACTCCGAAAAGTGTTCCTCCCTATTGAACTTTACAGGACTGCCATACACCTACAACAAAGTCAATCACCATCAGCACAAGAGATTCTCAGAGTGCTAGGCCTCATGGCAGTGAGCATAAAGGCTGTTCCCTTTGCAAAATCACACTTACGACCATTACAAAAATCTTCCTAAGACACTGGAACAAGAACCACCAAGACCTCTCCTAAAAATTTCACCTGTCTTTTACAGTCAGGCACAGCCTGGGGTGGTGGCCCTCTCTACCTCGACCATGGCATGGCAGACTATGGGACCTTCCCATACAGGACATAACAACAGATGCAAGCCTTCGAGGGTGGGGGGCCTCTTGGCCCCCAACGGTATGCCAAGGGAGGTGGTCAGATCAGGAGTCCAATCTGTATATCAATATATTGGAGATCAGAGCGGTCTTAAATTCCCTCACACACTGGCAGCAAATGCACAGACACATACGAATTCAATCAGACAACTGCTCGACCGTAGCATATCTCAATTGCCAAGGGGGCACAAGGAGTGCTTCATCTCTCAAGGAAGTAACAAAAATTATGACTTGGGCAGAAAACAACAGCCACATATCCGTGATCTTCATTCCTAGGGTACAAAATTGGCAAGCAGACTACCTCAGCAGACATACGCTAGATCCAAGGGAGTGGCGCTTAAATCTGGACATATTCAAAGCAATAACAACCAAATGGGGGACCCTATCAATAGACATGATGGTGTCTCGCCTCAATGTGCAACTTCCCAGATTTTATGCCAAGGTCAAGGACTCCTGAAGCATCATGACGTCACGGTCATAGTCTCTTCTCGCGAGACTATGCTAGTTCCGGTAAGTGCAGCCAGTGTAAATAAACGAAAGAGCCACAGTAAAGCGGGACATTAAGCTGACAATATTGGACAGCGGAATGGGCTGTCTAAAGCAGGACTGTCCCGCGAAAAGCGGGACAGTTGGGGGGTATGGGGTAACAGTCACCCTGCTATAATTCCAGGGGTACCCAAATCTCCCCCTAACTGGCCTTCAGGCTGAGCCCCCTTAGCTAATAACAAGGTTACAGATATATAGAAATATTGGGGTAACAGTCACCCTGCTATAGTTCCAGGGGTACTCAGGGTACAAATAATCACTCATCCCAAATCTCCCCCTAACTGGCCTTCAGGTTAGCCCCCTTAGCTCATAGCAAGGTTACAGATATATAGAAACATTGGCGTAACAGTCACCCTGTTATAGTTACCCAGGGCACACCCCAATATAACAGTGGTATTTGGTTCAGAGAATCCCTTACCTCTCAGCAGGGAGAGAATCTCAATCATCAGATGTAGAATCTTCTTCATTCTTGTTGTTACTGGGTATTATCATCACTGATTGTAAGTTTCCTGAGCAGATTGTATTTCTGATAGAATCTTGTTGTTGCTGGAGATACTTGTGTAGAAAGGAAAGACATTCTTGTTGGAAAAAACAAGAGCTAATTACAGGGATGTCAGCCGATGATAAGATGCACTTGCCTGTAGCATTATTGCTAATGTTTATTACAGCTTTGGGATCTATGCTCCAGAATGGTTGGTACCATCACTGACAGGGGTACTGAGGTCATGGTCCCGGTTTTGTAAGAATGGTACCTGCAAGTTGTCAGGTTGCTTTAAACTCTCCTCTAAATAAATTAATTCTCCAGGAGGCGCCACAAGAGTTGAACCAGGGTCTCCAGTTTATTACAGGATATAAAGCCACCCAAAAACCAGAGATTGTGGAGCACCAGGAAAGAAAAGTGTGGCCCTCCAACTATGTTTGAATACTACCAGGCACAGTTAGAATAAATTCTAAATATTAATCCCAGTGAGTGGGAGGATTGGAGTTTTAGCTGCCTCCTGAGTAAAGCATTCAGCTGATACTGGACTACAACTTCCAACATGCCTAGACATTCCAGGGCTGCTGAAAAGGAAATAAATAACAAGAAGTCTTGTGTATACTGCAGCCCCCAGGCATGCTGGGAGGGGCCGCTAGCGCAAGGAAGACTGTTCGGACAAGAATTACGGGAGGATCACAAGTTGACAGACTGGCTGAATCAGTCAATAGTGCTGTTCCAGCAGAATTCTGCACTGAAATCCATCTCTCAAAACAGCAAACAGATTTTTTTATATTCAATTTTGAAATCTGACATGGGGCTAGACATATTGTCAGTTTCCCAGCTGCCCCAGTCATGTGACTTGTGCTTCAATCACTCTTTACTGCTGTACTGCAAGTTGGAGTGATATCAACCTCTCCCCCCCCAGCAGCCAAACAAAATAACAATGGGAAGGTAACCAGATAACCGCTCCCTAACACAAGATAACAGCTGCCTGGTAGATCTAAGAACAACACTCAATAGTAAAAGCCCATGTCCCACTGAGACACATTCAGTTACATTGAGAAGGAAAAACAGCAGCCTGCCAGAAAGCATTTCTCTCCTAAAGTGCAGGCACAAGTCACATGACCAGGGGCAGCTGGGAAATTGACAAAATGTCTAGCCTCATGTCAGATTTCAAAATTGAATATAAAAAAATCTGTTTGCTCTTCTGAGAAATGGATTTCAGTGCAGAATTCTGCTGGAGTAGCACTATGTGTTTTGGAAAAAAACATATTTTCTGATGACAGTATCCCTTAAGCAATGTTTCAATTTGTCTTCATTGTGTATTTTTTATAGTTTCTGCCCTCAGATAATGTGCATGCACACCCTTTTTACCTACAGCCAGAGCACAGAGCATAATCCCTAGTGCTCTGGATAAGAGTGAACTTCTAGACATGCTCCCCTAGCCAAAACCTTTGTGGCCTTGCCACAAATGTGATGAATCTGTGTATATATGCCATTTCAACCAAGCATAGTATGGATATAAAGTACTATACTGCTGTAATGTAGACACCCATGAACAAATATCTGTGTCTCAACAAAGTAAAATCATCCATATCAACAGAACTATACTTGGAACTTAGTGTGTCATTTGCCTGGGGCGCTTTTGCAGGGTATGTGCTCTGTCATTTAAGGTCATTTAAGGTGATTTTATGGTGGGTATTAAAAATTCAGAAATATGCCAATATATCATTCTGACTTCTTTTATTCTTACATACATCATACATACATCAGGCCCGGACTGGCAATCTGTGGGTTCGGGCAAATGCCCGATGGGCCGCTTGCTTTAAAATGTAACTGGACTGCTCGCCTGTATTTAATATGTAAATGAGCTGTTACATGTGGCAGCCTAGTCTCTTCAAGTATGCCACACTTTGGCCCTATGACACACATGGTAATTAAAGGGCGCATGGTCTAGCTGGGGGTACACAAAGGAAAATTAAGAATATACTATAAGTATAGGGCCACTAATCCATTTGATAGAATAGTTGTGATAGAAACTAAGGTGAGATATTTGTTGCAATAGCCAGTTCCAGCACATAGGGTGTATAATATTGCTGAGGATTATATGGTAATGGACACTTAAAATATCTATGAATAAACACAAATTTTAGTTAATCTTGAGGTTGGAAATATATATCATGCGTTGCATGCGCGTGAATACATGGGCTGCTGTGATACTTTTGCCAGGGCTGCTTTTTCCTTCCAGTCCGGCCCTGGCAATGCCTATGATTAAGGGATTGTATCCCGAAACGCGTAGGGCTTTTGATCCCTATTTTTAGCTTGTAATAAAGACTTTTTTCCTCTTCAAGTGGAGTGCCGTCCATTCCTTTGGCACAGTTTAAGAAAATACAATAAGTATGTTTGCAATGAACTATACAATATACAAACATGTAACATGTGAGCATATAACTGCAGCATAAACACATGTACTGGTGCAAAACATTTATGCAGCAGTGTCTCTGAGGTGCGGGCATCTGTAGATGTGGCTTAATGCAGATTTAAGTCCATTTCCTTAGCAGCGATGCTACCATAAAGGGAGAATGAGAAACTGTATGCTTCTTCCACACCACGAGCTGTAAAATGGAGTCTTAGCTCCCACAAGGCCCAATAAGTACAAATATAATGCTGTAACAGGCCTTATGGAGGTGCTGGATAATGCAAAGGTTTAGTCCAACACTTTCCACCTATTTATTATGGAGGTGCTGGATATATACCTGAAATGGCCAGCAGAGGGAGTTCACCACAAGTGAGCGATGAAATATAACAGCATGATGACAGTTTATGCTGAAGATATGACACTCCCCATCTGGTATCTATAGATGCCACCTATTCCTCAGGAGATAGCAGTAAAGTCAGTTCGGAAACTGGCCTGAGGAACAATTTTGTTTCTCCTTGTTTGGAGGTTTTGACCTTAACTTTGCGGACTCTTCCATCCTCACTTGGAAATGTTTTGGTGACAAGACCTAAAGGCCATTCATTTTCTCATCAGATTTGAGGTTGGGTTTGGCAGTTTGCCATTTGTTCTATGGCAGCAAAGTGGATATGTGTTGCTTTCTCCATCTGTCCCAGAAGGTGTCTGCAAGACTACTACTCTCAATAGGCCAGTTTGGTCAAGGAATGGGGTCAAGCTTCCTCAAAGTACTGTCTTTAGGGATGGGTTTGTCCACTGTGATGCAACTGATCTCTTTACAATAGACTTCATATTGCATAGTGCGGATGTTTTTGGATTGTTTAAGTTCTGCCACTGTGTAGACATTTTTACAGTGATGCCTTCCTTAACAGGTTCTTACATTTGTAGATAAGGTACGTTTGAAGGAGTGAGCTATGTGGGTTAGGCAGGTGATAGCTCGGATGAGTGATTTCCAAGTTAAGAATCTGTTAAATCTGCTGGATTTAGTTGGTTGGCAGTGGTCATTGTATGGCATGTAGACACAGCATCTGAATTTGCATTCACTAGCTCAAATGTCTCACTCTCAGGATCAGTTTGTTCTGTTACACAAGAATGCCAGTCCTGTGAGCCAAGATGTGTCCTTAAAGGAGAATTCAACCCGTAATAAAAAAACCCTCCCCCCCCTGCCCCCCGGGCAAATGCCCCTAATTTTTTTACTCACCCCTCCATGCAGATAGACCAATATCATTGCTTAACTGTGATTTTAAATTGTACGCAAAAATATTGGCCAATAGATTAAAGGATATACTACCAACTATTATACATCAGGATCAAACAGGATTTATAAAAGGGAGACAATGAACTGACAATACCAGGAAAATGTTGGCGATTATAGAAAAAGTCACAAGGCAAAGTACACCCACAATCCTCTTAGCCTTAGATGCCGAAAAGGCGTTTGACAGGGTAAATTGGCAATATATGGTGGAATTATTACAAGCATAAGGTATGAAAGGAACAATACTTCAAGCAATACAAGCCCTATACACCAAACCATCAGCCCAAGTTACCAACATGGGATTCCTATCGGAGCCAATTGCCATCACTAATGGGACGAGACAGGGGTGCCCTCTTTCTCCAACAATTTTTAATTTGATCCTAGAACCACTGGCAAAAGTAATAAGAGACTGTAAAAATAACAGGAGTCCAGATAGGACAATCAGAATTTAAACTGGCACTTTTCGCAGATGATGTAATTTTATCGCTCAAAAATCCCAGCCAATCTCTGGAAGAGTTTTTCAAAACACTCTTGGAATACAGCCAAGTTTCTTATTATAAACTTAACATTAACAAAACACAAGCACTGTCACTTAAGATTCCAATAAACCAAGTAGCACAATTGAAACAGAAATATCCTTTCCAGTGGAAACAGCATATAATTACATATCTGGGCATAGAGTTGGGAGATACTATAGCTACAACGTATAACAGTAACTATCCTCCAATTCTTACTAAAATACAAAAACAACTAGAAAAATGGAATCCCCTACACCTCTCATGGCTGCGATGAATGGCAACGATAAAGATGATGGCCTTACCACAATTAATATATCTCTGTAGAACTTTACCAATTACAATACCCAGACTATTATTGAACTGCATCCAAACAACACTGGATACGTTTATTTGGGGGGGGACCAAGAATTAAGCAAAAATTCATACAACTCCATATGAAAGACGGGGGATTCGGAGCACCTAATATAGAAAACTACTACAAAGCGGCAATATTGGAACAAATGACAATGTGGAACCTTCACCCCTCCCAAAAACAATGGATATATATAGAGCAAGAAGCAATTCACCCACTCACATTACAACAAATGATATGGGCCAGCAAAATTGTAAATCCTCCAATTATGATAAAACCATACCATACTACGTAAACAGCCTTGAAGCTTTGGAATACTGTTAAAGGGATACTGTCATGGGAAAAACATTTTTTTTTTTCAAAATGAATCAGTTAACAGTGCTGCTCCAGCAGAATTCTGCACTGAAATCCATTTCTCAAAACAGCAAACAGATTTTTTTTATATTCAATTTTGATATCTGACATGGGGCTAGACATATTGTAAATTTCCCAGCTGCCACAAGTCATGTGACTTGTGCTCTGATAAACTTCAATCACTCTTTACTGCTGTACTGCAAGTTGGAATGATATCACCCCCTCCCTTTCTCCCCCCCCCAGCAGCCAAACAAAAGAACAATGGGAAGGTAACCAGATAACAGCTCCCTAACACAAGATACAGCTGCCTGGTAGAGCTAAGAACAACAATCAATAGTAAAAACCCATGTCCCACTGAGACTCCTTCATTTACATTGAGAAGGAAAACCAGCAGCCTGCCAGAAAGCATTTCTCTCCTAAAGTGCAGGCACAAGTCACATGACCGGGGGCAGCTGGGAAATTGACAAAATATCTAGCCCCATGTCAGATTTCAAAATTGAATATAAAAAAATCTGTTTGCTCTTTTGAAAAATGGATTTCAGTGCAGAATTCTGCTGGAGTAGCACTATTAACTGACGCGTTTTGAAAAAAACATGTTTTCCGATGACAGGATCCCTTTAAGAAGCATAAACATATCCATGTATTTCCAGCTAAACAATCTCCTATTAAAATACTAGAAGCTACAATTCCAGGGCTTACAATAAATAATTGGAATCTAAATGGATTGCAAATAATTGGACAATTACTTCAGTCAAATAAACTAAAGTCATATGAAGAGTTACAAACTCAATTTAATCTGCCAAAACACGACTTTTATAAGTACTTACAAATTAGACACTACTTATTACCATTCCTGAATTCTCGGGACAACCAACAATCTTTGAGCAAGTGTGCTTCAAAAAAGCGGGGCAGAAGAAAGGACTATCCAGAATGTATAAAATAATTTCCGACTAACCTTAAACTGAAAAACTACAACACATTATTAAGTGGGAGCAAGACTTACAAATCTTAGTACCACTTCCCCAGTGGATTCAAGCGGCAAATCTCCCCCTCAAATTTTCAAAATGTACCAACCATATGGAAAACCAAAGGAAATGACTATACAAATGGTACAAGACACCTACAAACATACACTAAATGTTTCCATTGCTCCCCACGACGTGTTGGAGGTGCAATAGCGCAGAAGGCACATTGCTTCACATTTGGTGGTTATGCCTGAACATCGCCACCTTTTGGAACGAGGTAACACAGCTAATGAACATTACCCATTCAATTAACACAAGGACTAGCCCTCCTGAACCTAGAAATAGAAAACTACCCCAAAAGCGTAAGGAAATTATTATTCCACATACTCACCTCAGATAGATTACTTATACCAAAACATTGGAAATCAACAGAAATTCCAACATTGGAAGAATTAATAAACCTTACAGACTCAAACTTAATGTATGAGTAAATGGCAATCAACAAAATTCCCACAAAGAAAACATATCTCACTCATCAAAAATGGGAATACTGGAAAAAACGATCAAAACACCCGAATTTAAACAGAGACGTTAAAACTACAATTGTTAACAGCAACTTAACAACAGCAGCCTAAGCAGGTTCCCCCCCTCTTCCCCTCCAACCTTTACCCCTTACTTTCTTTCATTTTTCTTCTTTCCCTTTCTTTATTTATGTTTTCGATAATGTCTTTGATATGGATTATTTGGAAAATTTGACGTCTGGGAAAGAGAATATGTATACATATGTAAATAAATAAAATACAGGATAATGGAATCTGCCTTTGATAAATATCACTGGCACTTCTTCCCCATAATAGCACGGGCACTTGATCCCTAAAATAGAATTTGCACATAGCTTTCACAGGACACTGGTATGGGTCCCCCACGACAACAATGCCACTTGTCCCTGATAATATCATAGGCACTTATTTCTCACAATAAGACTGGCACTGGCCCGTTACAATAATGTTAGCACCTGTCTTTGAGAATAAGATCACTGTCACCTGCTTCTTAAAAATAACACTGGTACTAGCTCCTCGCAATAACACGGGCGCTTGTCCCTTACAATAGCACTAGCACTCTCTTCCTAAAATAAAAACAAAACTGATACGTGTCTTTCACTGTTACTGACACTTGTTCCTCAAAATAACACTGGTACCTGTTCTCTAGAATAGCACTGGTACTTGCCCTCTACCAAAACAATATTAGAATTTAAGACATGTATTCAATATTTCCTATTTTCCTTTAAGTAATGTGTATAGTAAACACTGATATTATCTACCTGTAAATTGAAAAATGATAATAAAAAGAAATAAGTTAAAAAAACAAACAAAAACAGGTCACTTAGTTTCCTAATTAATAGCTTGTGTTGGATATTTTAGGAAAATCATCAATTCTTTTGAAAAGTGCATTTACTACTACCTCTGCTGAGCCATAGCACTCGTTAAGTCTGTGCCAGATCATTCTGAGACCAGTCTCTGGGTGGTTTATATTGATCACCCTGATCCTTTTGGCATGCTCCGCGGACTTATTTCCTAGGTATTTGATAAGGAGATCTATTTCCTCACTGTATGAAAGGTCTAAGTCTCTGATACTGTTTTGAAAGGAGGAATGCCAGGCTTTGTAGCCCTCTGGGGGATCATTAAACTTTACAAGTCCTTTTGTGACTAACTTGCGTCGTGCAAGAATCTTGGCAAAGTCCATTGTGGACTAGTTGGTACCAGGATAGGTAGGTGGTTGAGTGTAATAGTTACAAGGTGACTTGTAATCATACCTGTCTGGAGGTTCTTCTTTAGGATGACTTATGACTCAACACTTTTACATTGTAGAGGCAGCTGGTGCAGGGTTACCCTTACCCTTAGGCGGAGCATCAATTGGTCTGTATGCCTACTTTTTAATATTTATGATAAATAAAGAGTAATTTTTTAACTTTAAGTATTGACTGGAAATATATTTTTGAATTTTTGATTTGAGTGCCCTTTGGAGTTGGGGGCTATATTCCAGCACCTTGGCCCTTTTTTGACAGGCCTGTATAGACTGCAGCAGTTGAGTAGTAAATTTCAGGGTTACCCTTAGGATTGGGTACTTGGCTGGTGTGGGTGCTGTAAGTGACATCACTTTGATCAGCGTAATCTCTTTGGTGCACTTGTGACTTAATGCTAATGTACCATCCCAAACATCATTCTTGGTTGGGCTTACCAGTAGCATGTTGACCTGGTTGTTGTCAACTGTCTGTGTCTGTGTCCAGCTTGGAGTGCTGGTGGATATACTCTGAAGTACGTTGCAGTGCATCTTGGACTTCAATCTCCAGATCGGGCGCCCTGCTGTGTCATTTACTATTAGGGTATATAATTGTCTTTAAAGCTTCCGCTTCTGCTATGGCTGCTGCAGCTTCCTTCTCTATGGTGAGCCTTTCTAGAAATGCTTCATCTTTGCTTCAGCTTCAAGGTAAATATTTACTATCTATTTTCCTTTCTGCTTTAAGCATGCTCTCTCAGCTTCTAAGCATGCTTTTTTACTTTTGTGTAATAAAGACTCACCCTGGTGGTCTAGTGGGGGGATGGGGCGGGGAGCGCGGAACATGCCTCCTTTGGATTTAAAGGCGCAGGCGCGCTGATGTACGACATCAGCGTGCAATGCTTGAAATGTAAAAGTACTTAAAGGTACATTTTCTTTTTACACATTGCCCATTATAGGAGTTTGTTCCTGGTGCTTTCTGAGCATTTGCTATCCTGTTTTGATTCCTGTTGTGACCCCTGCCTGGCTTTTGACTATTCTGACATCTGGATCCTGACCCCTGCCTGAATACCGACTACCTCTTCTGCTTAACCCTTCTGATTGACTTCCGGGTTTGACCCTTGCCTGCCTGACTGTTTATTCTCTGCCTGTCCCGACCCGGCTTGATCTGACTACTCTATTGCCTAATGCCTTGTGCTACGACCTTCTGCTCATAAGACTCTCGCTAACAGTCGTGCCCCTCTGCCAATTCCAGAACATTGAGCCTTGCACCTCTTGTTTAAGTCCTGGTGGCATCCAAGTAGCTGAGGGCTCCTCCCGAGGCCAAAGGCGGTCACACTACAGGTGAAGCACAAGCCGAGACCAGGGTGCTTGGCACTTGTTCTGGTGTTGGGTGCCGACCGTGACATTATAACGGGCCCAAGATGGACTAAGAAGGTCACGGCGCTGCTGCCGCTGCCCCTTCCACCACTGAAGCACTACTCACCACACTGTTACAGCGCCTGGAAGAACATGAGCAGAGGCAAGATTACCTGATGCAAGGTTTTCACAATTTGACCCGTAGACTGGATGCTTCTGTTCAGTCTCCAGCTCCAGTAGTCACCCTTCCTGTGGCTGCTCCTGTGGGTTCTCCTGCTTTTTTGGGTAATGTATCTAAAACCCATGAACCCAAGATTGTCTTCCCCGACAAATTTAATGGGGACAGATCAAAATTTTTTGTGTTCCAAGAGGCAAGCAAATTATACCTCAGCTTTTTCCCCCACTCTTTCGCTACTGGCGAAGAAAAAGTGAGGTTCGTAATGACCCTATTATAGGGTGATCCCCAAATTTGGGCTCTCAGATTACCCCTCTCAGATCCTGCCCGTTTTTCCCCCCACTCTTTCGCTACTGGCGAAAAAAAAGTGAGATTCGTAATGACCCTATTACAGGGTGATCCCCAAATTTGGGCTCTCAGATTACCCCACTCAGATCCTACCCGTTTTTCCCTTGATACGTTCTTTAAAACCATGGCTGTACTTTATGATGACCCGGATCGTGCATCTTCTGCCGACTCTGCAATTCGCAAATTGCGCCAGGGGAAACGGGATGCGGAGGTGTATTGCACCGAATTCCACCGGTGGACAGTGGAAACTGGGTGGAACGACAGTTCCGTATTGGGCTTTCTGATTCAGTCAAAGACAGCCTAGTTAACTACCCTCTATCTACTAATCTGGATGATCTTATGTCTCTTGCCATCCAAGTAGATAGAAGACAGAGGGAGAGAAGGGTAATACCTCTCATTTTGGTGTTACCAATGTTAAATCTTTTTTCCCGAATGTGGTTGCCTAATCCCTCTGTGCCTTTGCCTCAGGAAGAACCCATGCAACAGGGCATATCCCATCTATCTCCTGAGGAAAAGGCCCGCAGGTGATCTTTGGGTCTTTGCATTTACTGTGGGGAGAAGGGTCATTTTCTGAATCAATGTTCTAAGAGGCCGGGAAACTTCCAAGCCTAAATGGAGAAGGGGAGCTCCATTTGGGTAAAGAAGTTTCCTCTCCCCAGTCTACCTCTAGGATTTTGATACCGGTCAAAGGTATCAAAAGATATCTGTCAAGGTGTCCGCTTTTGTGGATTCTGGGGCGGAGGGGAATTTTTTGGATGCTGCCTTCGCTGCAAAATTTTGTGTTCCCCTAACCTTTAGGGTCAGGTCTGGTGACTAAAAAGACTGAGGTCTTGCCTTTGTGTGCTAATAATTTGCACTGTGAGGAACTAACCTTTTATATTATTGAGGGTGCTTCCTCTCCTCTAATCTTGGGGTTACCTTGGATGCAAACACACAACCCACAAATTGACTGGGTAACAGGGGAGGTTCTTCGTTGGGGTTTAAAATGCCAGGGGTCCTATAAGGCCTCATCTGGAGTATGCAGTGCAGTTTTGGACTCCAATCCTTAAATGGGATATAAATGAGCTGGAGAGAGTGCAGAGACGTGCAACTAAATTGGTTAGAGGGATGGAAGACTTAAATTATGAGGGGAGACTGTCAAGGTTAGGGTTGTTTTCTCTGGAAAAAAGGCGCTTGCGAGGGGACATGATTACACTTTACAAGTACATTAGAGGGCATTATAGACAAATAGCAGGGGACCTTTTTACCCATAAAGTGGATCACCGTACCAGAGGCCACCCCTTTAGACTAGAAGAAAAGAACTTTCATTTGAAGCAACGTAGTGGGTTCTTCACAGTCAGGACAGTGAGGTTGTGGAATGCACTGCCGGGTGATGTTGTGATGGCTGATTCAGTTTATGCCTTTAAGAATGGCTTGGATGATTTTTTGGACAGACATAATATCAAAGGCTATTGTGATACTAAACTCTATAGTTAATATAGGTATGGTATATAGAATTTTTATGAAAGGGGTGAGTGTATGGATGCTGGGTTTTCATTTGGAGGGGTTGGACTTGATGGACTTTGTCTTTTTTCAACCCGATTTAACTATGTAACTATGTAACTATGTAACACCAGGGACAGCCACTACGAATATTTAGTAATGCCGTTTGGTCTTTGTAACACCCCCGCAGTGTTTCAGGAATTTGTCAATGACATCTTCCGGGACCTGCTGGGGTTATTCGTAGTGGTATATTTAGACGATATCCTGATTTTTTCTTCCAACTTGTGTGATCACCGTAAACATGTGCGGGAGGTGTTACGCAGGTTGAGGGAGAATAACCTCTATGCTTAGCTAGAGTAGTGCACCTTTGAGGTTTCATCTGTCCAATTTTTGGGGTTTAACATCTGGAAATGGATCCTGGGAAGGTTAAGGCGGTTCTGGACTGGGCTCAGCCTCTTTCCAAAAGTTCTTAAGGTTCGCCAACTATTACCGCAAATTTATTAAAAACTTTTCCTTGATAGTGGCCCCTATCACTGATTTAACTAAAAAAAGGTGCAGATCCGAGTATGTGGCCCCCCAATGCTACTCAAGCCTTCAAACTCCTCAAGAAGGAGTTTGTGTCTGCCCTCATTCTTCGTCACCCTGACACCACTCTTCCATTCATTGTGGAGGTTGATGCCTCAGAGGTTGGGGTGGGGGCAGTCCTTTCTCAAAGGCATCCAACAACCAACAAGGTACACCCCTGTGCATTCTTCTCTAAGAAATTTTCGCCTGCTGAGGCTAATTATGATATCGGGAATAGAGAATTGTTGGCTGTTAAATGGGCTTTTGAGGAATGGCGACATCTGTTGGAGGGGGCTAAGCATTTGATAATGGTCTTTACTGACCACAAAAATGTATTATACTTTGAGTCTGCCAAGTGGTTGAATCCTAGGCAGGCCAGATGGGCTTTATTTTTCACCCGGTTTTTAATTTTTTAATTTTTCCCTTACCTACAAGCCTGGGTCCAAGAACACTAAGGCTGATGCACTCTCTAGGAGTTTTGAATCTAATTTGGCCGAATCTAGTGAGTGCATTCCCATCATTCCTAATGAAATCATTGTGGCAGCTCTGGAAACAGACCTCGTCACACTATTATCCTCAGCTCAGTCTTCCGCTCCTGTAGATACTCCCCCTGGGAGATTTTTTGTGCCTGAGGATCTTAGGGAACAAGTTCTGGGTGAGGCTCACAATTCCAAAATGGCAGGACACCCTGGCATCACCAAAACGGTGTCTTTTTTATCCCGCAATGTTAGATGGCCTTCATTTAAGCAAGATGCAAAAGTACTTTAGGGAGCGCGTGGCGCGCCTCCTTTGGATTTAAAGGCGCGCTGACGTCATACCCGATGGCGTGAAATTTAAAAGTACTTTAAGGTACATTTTATTTTTACACATTGCCCGTTATAGGAGTTTGTTCCTGGTGCTTACTGGTCACACTACAGGTGAAGCACGAGCCGAGACCATGGTGCTTGCCATTTGTTCTGGTGTTGGATGCTGACCGTGACATTTTGTTCCTGCTTCTAGGCTCTCCCTCTCTATTTTTGCCTTAATTTCCCTCTCTGCAAAGGTGGCCTTTGCTGCTTCTGTTTTTGCACGGCCAATGGAGGCAGTATTAGTAACAGATGAGGGTTCAGAGGAGCCCAGAAACTTGGGATCTGTTATTAATGAAGATGTATTTTTCTGTGATATTATGCAACAATGGATAAGCCTTTGTCTGCTTTAGCTGTTGTGGCTTCTCTGTGCTACAATGACTTGATAGCAGTGGCTGTATCTGAATCACTGTACTAGGATGTTGTCTGAGCTTGCAGTGTAGCTATAGTTTGATGTATCTGCTTGATAGCCGTTGTTTCACTGCGCATGCAGTGAGTTATAGTTTCATCTACCTGCTTGGTAGCTGCTGTTTCACTGCTTGCAGTAAGGCCACAGTTTGATCTACCTGCTTGATAGCTGCTGTTTCACTGTTCTGTCCTCCCTACATATTACCCCGGGGCAGTGTGAAGTTCAACATGCAGCTAAACCTCCCCACAATTCAATAAAGAGACTGAGCGTGGAGTCTGTGGATTTTACTGGATAGGCAAGTGGAATAGAGGGGAAACTTTTACAAATAACAGAAAATACAATAAGTATGTGTGCAATGAACTGTACAATATACAAACATGTAACATGTGAGCATATAACTGCAGCATAAACACATGTACTGGTGATTATGCAACAGTGTATCTGATGTCCTGGCAACTGTAGAGGTGGCTTAATGCAGAATTAAGTCCATTTCCTTACCAGCGATGCTACCATAAAGGGAGAACGAGAAATTGTGTGCTTATTTCACACCATGAGCTGTAAAATGGAGTCTTAGCTCCCACAAGGCACTGTGTTGGGTCACATGGTAGAACTATGGTAGCCCAATTAGTACAAATATAATGCTGTAACCGGCCTTATGGAGGTGCTGGATAGATACCTGAAATGGTCAGCAGAGGTAGCTCACCACAAGTGAGCAATGAAATATAACTGCATAATGGCAGCTTATGCTGGAGACATGACAGTTACTTTGTATTACTTTTCTTTCTGTTCAGTTTGTCTTCCATTTCATATATGTTCCAGTCTCTCATTCATACCACTGTCTGGTTGCTACAGTAATCTTTCCCACAATTTAGTAGTCTGATGAATGAGCATATCCATCACTTTCATGACTTTTATTCCACCAACCTAGTAACTATCTATAGCTCATTTAAGTAAGAAATGGGATCTTAACCCCAAAAATGAATTGATATACATTTAAGGTGCCTCTCCGAGCATTTTTACATTCATCTTCTATTTTTAATGGTTTCTGAAATATTAGAATTTTAAAGGAATAGTTCAGTGTAAAAATAAAAACTGGGTTAGTATGTGCAAAATAAAAAATGTTTCCAATATAGCTTGTTAGCCAAAAATGTAATCTATAAAGGCTGGAGTGACTGGATGTCTAACGTAATAGCCAGAACTCAACTTCCTGCAAAGCAGGAAGTAGTGTTCTGTTCAGTTCCAGTCACTCCAGTCTTTATAGACTACATTTTTTGGCTAAATAACTATAATGAATTTTTTTATTGTATTTTGCACAACCTATTTACCCAGTTTTTATTTTATACTGAACTGTTCCTTTAAGACTGCTAATACTAGGCTTCTGCCTAAACAGAAAGTCTGCATCCCTAAGGTTAACTGTATCCAGGAACTGTATAGAGAGGTAGCTGCTGACACTCCTTCATTGAGAGGTGTTGAGCTTAAGCCTGCCTAGCATTATAAACTTTCAAAAACTGTTAATATCTCAGAAGCCATTTAAAACCAAAAAGGAATGCGTTGAGAGGACCACTCTGAATAAGTTTACTTCAAATAATTTTTAAGGTTTACATGCCCTTTAAGCACTTGACCATTCAGTTTTCAAAGACTAAAACATTGTTGATGAGCACCAGATTAATGGTAATGGTAATATCTCAAACTTACATGTTTTTGAAGCCATGGTCTAGATGAGATTGTGTTAACACACTGATCTCCAGCCTGAGGATCTTAATAGGTAATATTGTTTAGTAATATATGGACTCCTGAATGTATATTAATCTCTTAAAGACCCAAAACCTGAACTGATGTATATACTTCAGGGTGCTTCTCTGAGCACTTTTGCAGTTTACATTAATATTTTATTTGAGATACTGAAAAGTAATTTTTCTGGTAGGAGAAGTGAGTGACCCCAGCAACCAGATAGCATTTTAAGTTTAATTATGGACAAAGGAAGAACAGAAAGACAACAGTTTAAAAAACACACAAACAAAAAGGGGAAAAAACCAAGAGCTTGTTGTCTATTACTATCTACATAATTGTAAAACTAATTTCAAGATGAACTTTAATTCCAATGCCTAACTGTAAATTTTGTAATAATGCCATAAATGTTGGTTATTGGCATTATAGCCCATTACATTGAGCTCTTTCTGTACATTCTGTACATTCCTGTACCACACAACAAGATAGTATGATAGATCTCTAAATATGTGTTTTAGAGAAATTAGAGTTACTAGTACTACAATTCTTTGGGATGAAACTGTGACACAGTTTAACGGGCAATTTCAGCTTCATGAGCAAAACTGTTATAACACATAAAATATGGCCCTAAAACTCTTGGAAATGTGCTCAAACATTCATAAACTCAAGGGCAAATTCGCCTCAGGCGGCAGCGCCTCACTAGGTTCCAGGGGCTCCTGGTACTTTAAGAGCCGAATTTCCAGTTTTCACACCGGAAGTTCACCTCTTCTAATGCAGAGAGCGCAATTTTGCTCTCTGCGTTAGCATCCTGGCCCTCTCTGCTGCCCTCGTGGAACCCCCAGACACCTTCCGGCGCAAAAAGGTGAGCGCACGGGGGAGGGGGCGGCAGCAACTGCAGGCTGCCTCGGGTGGTGGAGGGGCCAAGATCACCCCTGCATAAACTGTCAAGTTTTGTAAAATGAACATAGTAATTATGTGACCATAAAATGGGCATGATGGAAAATTGTCACATCTTATAGTGTGCTTAAAGTTTTTGTCCCTCTTTACATTTTGTTCGGAGGTATGCTTCCACTACCCCAGTAAGTTCTGGCACTGAAAGCAAAGACTGAACTTAATCCCCCATATATAATAAAAAGGCAATATGTTTGCCAAGGAGCAGTAACCAATAAGATACTTTTAAACAGGTGACCAGTAAATGCGTCTAGCTAATTGCTTGCTATGGGTTACTGCTCCTGGGCAATCTAAGGGGCACATTTACTAAGCTCGAGTGAAGGATTCGAAGTAAAAAAAACTTCGAATTTCAAAGGTTTTTTTGGGGTACTTCGACCATCGAATAGGCTACTTCGACCTTCGTCTTTGATTTGAAGGATTCAAAGTAAAAATCGTTCGACTATTCGACCATTCGATAGTCGAAGTACTGTCTCTTTAAAAAAAACTTCGACTACATACTTCGCCACTTTAAACCTACTGAGCTACAATGTTAGCCTACGGGGACCTTCCCCATACGTTTTCTAAGCTATTTCTGATCGAAGAAAAATCGTTTGATCGATGGATTAAAATCCTTTGAATCGTTTGATTCGAAGGATTTAATCGATTTTTACTTCGATCGATCAAGTATTTGCTGTAAATCCTTCGACTTCTATATTCAAAGTCGAAGGATTTTACTTTGAGGGTCGAATATTGAGGATTAATTAACCCTCGATATTCGACCCTTAGTAAATGTGCCCCTAAGTCTCTTTTATTACATAACCTCAAATGCAGAAGGTGTAGCTTCATAATGTGCTTTATTTTAAGCATCGTTTTAATGTTTCTTAAACAGATGCATTCCTTAAGACTACTAAGCCAAAATCAACCTTCCCAGATATTCTCAAGCATGAGTGATAACTTTCGACCAGTCCAGTCATTAAACAACCGCTGCATCCGCACGAACATCAACTTTAGATTACAAGGGAAAGACTGTCCGAACAACAGAGCACAAAAACTACAATATAAAGGTATGAACTGCACCAGATGCACATAAAGCACTGGACTTGACATTTATCTGACTAACATATTACATGTATCCATCCAACATATTAGTGTATGTATATTAATGCATGTTTTACCGATTGCATATTTAATTAATACTTTTTGCTTATGAAATTATTTTTGTATCTTGTGGTTTTGCTTACTGTGCTACAGTTCTTTAAAGGAACAATAAAACCAAAAAATGTGTGATTTAAAGAAATGACAATACTGCACTGCACTGGTGTGTATGCTTCAGAAACACTACTATAGTTTAAACAACTGCTGTATAGCCATGGGGACAGCCATTCAAGCACAGAATACACAGTAGATAGATACATTCTGAAGAATCCCATTGCATACTACAGTGCTTATCTGTTATCTGCTGTGTGTACTGTGCCTTTTCCTTTTTCAGCTTTGAAAAGTTGCCTCCATGGCTACATAGCAGCTTGTTTATATAAAATATAGTTGTGTTTCTGAAGCAAACACAGCAGTTTTACCAGTGCAACACAAGAGTACATTATATTTTCATTAGTTAAAGGCACTTTGATTTTTTTGGTGTTACTGTTCCTTTAAACCTGCACCCATTACAGGCAAGGGTTTACTAACTGGACAACTGTTATGGTTAGACTGGCCTGCACAACGTATCATATGTAGGTAGTACTTATGTATCTGTATTGTCCTGGTGAGCAAACCAGTTATGCAAATCATTCAGCCAAGGGACTGTCTAATCATGCTGTTTAGCATGATTATGATTCCAACCAGCAGAGCATTGCTTGGTCATTTCACCAATGAAAAACCAATATAGCACATAGTACTACTTTATTCATTGCAATTACAAACTGCAGCAAAATTACAAGGGGATTATTGACCAACACCAGGCAGTAACACATGGCAACCTATTCCATTTTTGCTTTTCCAAATTTCACAGATTTGTTGCAAAGGGTTACAGTCCAGTAGGGATGTAGCGAACGTCGGAAAAAAAGTTCGCGAACATATTCGCGAACTTGCGCAAAAACGCGAGCGGTTCGCGAACCCCATAGACTTCAATGGGAAGGCGAACTTTAACATCTAAAAAAAAAATTTCTGGCCAGAAAAATGATTTTAAAGTTGTTTAAAGGGTGCAACGACCTGGACAGTGGCATGCCAGAGGGGGATCAAGGGCAAAAATGTATCTGAAAAATCTGCCTGTGTGTGCTTGGAAGAGATAGTGTAGGGGGAGAGCTGTTAGTGATTTCAGGGACAGATGATAGTAAGTTTGCTGGCTAGTAATCTGCTTGATACTGCTCTGTATTGGAGGGACAGAAGTCTGCAGGGATTTGAGGGACATTTTAGCTTAGGTAGCTTTGCTGGCTAGTAATCTACTGTTCTCTTTAAACAACTGCCATACGTTGACCTTGTAGGCATTGTTTGCCCAGTTTTTTTGGACGCAGCCACTGAAGCACAGTTGCCAGAAAAAATATGCCATATAAATGCTGAAAATAGTCATTTTTCGCCATACGTTGACCTTGTAGACATTGTTTGCCCAGTTTTTTTGGTTGCAGCCACTGAAGCACAGTTGCCAGAAAAAATATGCCATATAAATGCTGAAAATAGTCATTTTTCGCCATACGTTGACCTTGTAGACATTGTTTGCCCAGTTTTTTTGGTTGCAGCCACTGAAGCACAGTTGCCAGAAAAAATATGCCATATAAATGCTGAAAATAGTCATTTTTTGCCATACGTTGACCTTGTAGGCATTGTTTGCCCAGTTTTTTTGGTCGCAGCCACTGAAGCACAGTTGCCAGAAAAAATATGCCATATAAATGCTGAAAATAGTCATTTTTTGCCATATACGTTGAGTCAACGTATGGCAAAAAATGACTATTTTCAGCATTTATATGGCATATTTTTTCTGGCCTCTGTGCTTCAGTGGCTGCGGCCAAAAAAACTGGGCAAACAATGCCTACAAGGTCAACGTATACACTACTACAGCGGTGGATACGGATTACGTAAAATATATTATGGCTGCTTGAAAAAAGTCACTCCGGTGTTTTTTCTGGAGACGGTAATATTATGGATATTTAGACAGAATGTGAACAAGGTCACACAGCTAGATGGCGGGTTGAAGAAAACACTGTGCAAATAATGCCTACAAGGTCAACGTATACACTACTACAGCGGTGGATACGGATTACGTAAAATATATTATGGCTGCTTGAAAAAAGTCACTCCGGTGTTTTTTCTGGAGACGGTAATATTATGGATATTTAGACAGAATGTGAACAAGGTCACACAGCTAGATGGCGGGTTGAAGAAAACACTGTGCAAATAATGCCTACAAGGTCAACGTATACACTACTACAGCGGTGGATACGGATTACGTAAAATATATTATGGCTGCTTGAAAAAAGTCACTCCGGTGTTTTTTCTGGAGACGGTAATATTATGGATATTTAGACAGAATGTGAACAAGGTCACACAGCTAGATGGCGGGTTGAAGAAAACACTGTGCAAATAATGCCTACAGGGCAAATAATGCCTAAAAGGTCAACTTATACACTACTACAGCGGTAGTAAAATAAAAAAAAGTAAAATAAAAAAAAAATGAATATTAAAAAAAAAAATTAAAGTTGGTGCTGCTGAACTACTAGGAGCAGCAGATTAGCACACCAGTCCCACTCCCCAACACTGCTAGACTAATAGCACTGGGCTCTTATAGTAGTAGTAGTAGTAGTAGTAGTAAAACAACAAAAAAATAAATAAAAGCAGTCCTTACAAGGACTACTGTTATTGCAGCAGTCAGCAGATGAGATCAGAAGAAGCAGGACAGCTGCCCACTGCAGCTACATACAGAGCACTGCAGTAGAAGGTAGATTACTAGCCAGCAAAGCTACCTAAGCTAAAATGTCCCTCAAACCCCTGCAGACTTCTGTCCCTCCAATAACAGAGCAGTATCAAAACGATTACTAGCCAGCAAACTTTCAACTGTCCCTGAAATCACTAACAGGCAGCAGCTCTCTCCCTACACTATCTCTTCAGCACACACAGGCAGAGTGAAAAAACGCTGCAGGGCTTCGGTTTTTATAGGGAAGGGGAGTGGTCCAGGGGAGAGCTTCCTGATTGGCTGCCATGTACCTGCTGGTCTGGGGTGAGAGGGCAAAAAAAAGCGCCAACAATGGCGAACCCAAAATGGCGAACGTCGCGCGACGTTCGCGAACTTCCGGCGAGCGCGAACACCCGATGTTCGCGCGAACAAGTTCGCCAGCGAACAGTTCGCGACATCTCTACAGTCCAGGTGAAAATGTACCTGTTGCTTGTAAATGAGCCACACAGTTTCCCAAGTTTAGGCATGGCGGATGCTACCAAAACACTAGACAAATAATCACAATGTTTATTGTAGTAACTCTTTATTGTAGTGATCTGTTCAGTGTTTTCTCATCCAATTGGGAAGAAAAAATATTTTGTTGACTTGACATGGTCACTTAGCTGTTTTTACTATTTATGTAGAAAATAATAAATGCAGAGATATACATTTAAGAAGGATGGTGTTACAAACATATACAGGTATTCTAACCAGTCATATTTAGAACCATTCTTTTGATCAGCCTTTACAAACCTATTTGTTTATGGACTCTTGGCAAGTAAGTTTCTGATACAGGTATGGGACCTGTTATCCCGAATGCTCGGGACCTGGGGCTTTCCAGATAACAGATCTTTCTGTAATTTGGATCTTCATACTAGAAAAATCATGTAAATATAAAATAAACCCAATAAATTGGTTTTGCTTCCAATAAGGATTGATTATATCTTAGTTTGGATCAAGTACAAGGTACTGTTTTATTATTACAGAGGAAAGGGAAATAATAAATAAAAAATTTGGATTATTTGGATAATATGAAGTCTATGGGATACAGCCTTTTTGTATTTTCTGGATAACAGATCCAATACCTGTACAATTATTATTAAATGTGCTCTTTACTTTATGTTTACCTATGAGTGCATGTATCAAAGGTCTCTGAAACACAAGTCATATGCTTACCAGAAATTGTAAGCAATTCAGATTTATTTCTCTGAGTTTATTGCTCGAGCCCACAAACTTGGCATATGAAGGTCTTCTTTTCCCTATCTCTAGAGTGTCTTTTTGCTAAATCAACTCTTTTTTGTTATGAGTTACTAGTCCAGTGTTTATTGCTATACTTTTGGGAATATAAATATAAGAATAAGTCAAAAATTATATCTTGTATACTAATCCTATGTCATACTTTCATTTACGCAGTGAATGAATGGCTCCTTAAGTAACCAAAAAGAAAAACAGCATGTAATTGAATATGTGAATTGATGTACCAGGAACACATCAAACTTCATTCACCTTTTGGATATGTATTTCATATGGAACTCATTGTGTGCACAGTGCTGCTAAGAGCAACAGAAACAAAGACTCTTGAAAATCACATGAAACTCTGCAAACACAGTATGCCATGGAAGACTTTTTAGCCTATGTATATATGGCATTCTGACACTTTGACGAGTGGATTTATGATTTCATTTTAGGACATTTCGGGGAGTTTTTCCTAATATGAAAGCGAAGAACTTCAATGTATGAATAGGCTACTGTTCTGTTTACTACATGAAACAAGATGTTGAACAATATATGTATTATATATATATTAATACTAAAGAATATAATTACATAATTACTTTATTCTCCAATAGTTTCCTAAATGAATGCTGATTTCTGGTTTTGCTTAAAAATCTCATCCATGTCATATTCATTTTTTTAAATTTCAATTTAGTACTTGTTTAGGCATGTTTTCATTTGCGATTTTTTTTTTGTCCATACATTTTTTTTTTTTAAATAAATGTCTTATTTTGTAACTTATTAGTTTAGTCCACAATATCTCTGGCTCAACGATCATTTTTAATTTTTTCAATTGCTATTTTTTTTTAATGACAAACTAAAGGAGAGGATTTAACCAATCTCATTTATATCTCTATCTTATTGAATGTTAACTTCATTTTGTTTAAACAGAACTGGAAGTAAACATTTTCAATTTTTAATGACAGATCATTGATTGTATTTGGTTACTGTCGGCATCTCAATAAATGTTATTAAAATCTTGTACAACGATTGGCATGATGTATTTAATAACATAATTCTAGATTAGAGCATTGCTTCTCGTTTCTTGTCCACTGACAGAACCAAGATACTGTACAATAAACACTAACTGTTTGACAAGCGTACATTAATTTAATGGCCACTATGATGCCATATTATGGGATCTGTTATCTGGAAACCTATTATTCAGAAATCTCTGAATTACAGAAAGGCCCTCTCCCATGGACTCAATTTTATTCAAATAATCCAAACTTTTAAAACCGATTTTCCTTTTGCTCTGTAATAATAAAACAGTACCTTGTACTTGATCCAAACTAAGATATACTGAAATTAATCCTTTTTGGAAGCAGAACCAGCCTATTGGGTTTATTTAACCTTTACATGATTTTCCGGTAGACTTAAGGTATGAAGATCCTAATTGTGGAAAGATTTATTATCCAGAAAGCCTTTAGATATTGGTATACTCGACAATAGGTCCCATACCTGTAATCCAAAGTTTTTAAAATGATTTCCTTTTTCTCTGTAATAATAAAACAGTACCTTGTACTTGATCCAAACTAAGACATAATTAATTCTTATTGGAAGCAAAACCATCTTATGGGGTTTATTTAATGTTAACATGATTTTCTGGTATACTTAAGGTATGAAGATCCAAATTATAGAAAGTTCAGTTATCAGGAAACCCCCAGGTCCCGGCCAGTCTGGATAAGAGGTCCCATACCTATACAAATATATAAATTGTTTTGAATGCAATGCATTGATTATTTGGGGAAATCAAAGTGGTCAAATCAAAGGAATCCTCTTTTTATCCACCAATTTTTGTCCTTTGTTGTGGATCCTTCCCAACAAGCTTTACATTATCGGCATATACAGTATTGACGTGAATGCCATCTCTGATTGGTCCAGATTCAACCCCTCTGCACTTTACATGTGAGGAAACATTAGCAAATTTTGCCCTGGTCCAATACCCTATTACAATGAATGAAATGCTTGCTTTCGTTATTACTAGTACACAAGGAAAACTATAGCTATTTAGCTGCTATGAAATCCTAGGCTCAGTCTCGCAAGAGCTTTAAAGTGTGTAATTTTCCCTTTACAGTTTGGCAATTTAGCAGATTGCATTTCTGGTTGGTTCTCTAGTTATCATGAATTGTGAGGTGTAGATTGTGTGTGTAAAAGTAGATTGTGTGTTGAGGATGTTGAGTAAAAGTGTTCAGATGATTCATTATCTTTGTTATTATGTTTGCCAATATATTTGTCACCATAACTTAAAATGCTTGTTTTTTTCCCAATTCCAAGGTAATGTTTCATCTGATAAGAGTATTTTACTATGATTAAACATTTCTTTTATTTAATAAAGCAACAGGTCTTTACATTATAATTGTAAATATTAAATGTACGTGCTTTAATTCTTTATTAGGTCAGAGGCACATGTAAAATGATTTAGAAGATACATTGCCTACTGGTGTCATGGTCAGGTCCAAATTCATTATTGATCAACTGACCTGCGCTGGAATTGCATGTGTTCATTCTAGCTCAAATGCTATTTTGTCTGTGAGACTTCTTGGCTTAGCAAGTTCAGCATTTAACCTTTTGTGCTATACAAAGTTCCCCTTGGAACACTTTAAGCTGTTGTTTTTTTGGCCACTGCGCCTCCAGATGCTGTCTTCATTTGTTGCAAAACCAGCAAAGAGAAAAAGTATTACTTGTTACTTGGAGATTTTCCCACATTTTGGCCTTATTTGTTGTACCTCCAGCCATTGCTCCATGGACAGATTTTCAATAAGGCTTCAGGAGGCTAAGCTTCCCCAAAAATTTAAAAAAAAAAATATTCCCTGACCTACTGTACCTGCAATGTACCTGCAATGTAGCATGAGATTCACTAGACAGGGCCGGATTTCCCTGCGAGGTGCCCAGAGGCCCCAGGATCCTAGCACCCACTAGGGCATGCCGTCCCTAAAATTTTGCCAGCGGCCGTGAAGTCCGATGCCAGAATCTGCGACGAGAGGTAAGTATAAAGTATGGGCCATTTCATCAGGGGGGCAGTTAGGCTGGGGGGAGGAGGGTGGTCTATGTTGTGGGGTGGGGGGCACAGGGTTTTTTTTTCTACAGGGTTGAATTCTACTTTAGGTTAACAGTATGATGTAGAGAATGAGATTCTGAGAGAATTTGCAATTGTGTTTACATTTTTTTATGGTTTTTGTGTTGTTATTTTGCTTTTTATTCAGCAACTCTCAAATCTGCAATTTCAGCAATCCAGTTGCTAGGGTCCAAATTACCCTAGCAACCATGAACAGATTTGAATAAGAGACTAAAATATGAATGAGAGATAGCATGAATAGAAAGATGAGCAATAAAAAGTAGCAATAGCGATAAATCCATAGCTTTACAAAGCATTTGTTTTTTAGAAGTGGTCAGTGACCCTATTTGAAAGCTGGAAAGAGTCAGAAAAAGAAAGCGGTAAATGATTAAAAAAAACTATAAAAAAAAAAGTGAAAAGTTCCTCAGAATTAGCCATACTATAAACATACTAAAAGTTAACTTAAAGTTGTACCACACCTTTAATGCGATGGCAAAAATAGCACATGCTCTTTGTCCCCTGTATTAAGTGGGCCCATTGTTGGAAAAGTCTGGGTAGAAGTAGGGACATATGATCGATATTTTCATTATATACACGAAGCATATTCAACCTACTCGCCTGCAGCTGCTGGAATCAAACAGCTTGCTTCAATCAAATTAGATTCAAAGGTTTTGCCCGCAGTGTATAGTCAAATTTGTTAGAAGTTGACTTTGCCCCACTTAAATTCTAATCTATTGATTCAAATTTTAAATGCCCCACTTCCTTTCTGGCATTTTTTTCACACAGGAAGCACTCCAGTGGCCTTTAGGTGCATTTTTGGCCTGATTGTGCACTTGCTAGTTAGACTACACAGGTGGAGGAGGTATCTGAAGTCAGACTTGATTTTTTTGAGTTGAGAAGGAGGACGAGGAATGTCTCTTCAGCCCTGTCGAGGTGCCAACGACGGCTGAATTTGCCCATCCCTATGCACATGTCCAATATATGTATCTATATTTATATTTGATTTTTCTTGTAGGTCGTGCTGCTGCCACTGTTGCTGCGGCAGCAATTGGGGGTCCACTACAGGAGGAAGGACGGCGACTGGGTGATCGACCTGCAGCGCAACCGGGGCTCGTCGATCCGATGGTGACTGCCATGCGTTGGTTTTTACTTTGCACTATGAAGTATTGTTGGCTACCTATGGCCTACATTGGCTACATAGCACTCATAATATGTGCTAATGCCTACTACTACCATCTCTACCTGTGGTACTTAAATAGCAAGTCAGAGATATCTGGTATGCCTTAGGAGAAGGAAATGCTAAAATTAAGTTAGCTTTATCAGAAAGGTCTATATAAATAAACAAGTAAACCCTCAAAGTAATGTTGCTCTGAGTCCTCTGTCAAAAGAAACACAGCAGACTTCCTGTTTTCAGCATAAACCTCCAGGGCAGGGCTTGAGCATGCTCAGTTTGCTCCTCTCCCCTCCCATCCCTGCTGTAATCTGAGTTTAGAGCTGTAAGTGAGCAGGGAGAGACTCAGGCAGGAAGTGATGTCACACCAAGCTTATATGGCAGTTTCTATCCTAAACAAACAGAGACAGTGTCTAGAGCTGGTAATTCAGGTATGGTAAATCATTCTGCAGAATAAATATAGCATTCTAGCTTGCATTATTGTGGCTAATCTGTTGACAATAAACTGTCTTGGAGCTTTCCTTCTCCTTTAAAGGCACAAAGCGTTGCTTTTTACTTTTTCACTTGTAACTTTTCCAACACATTACCTGGCCAGCACTAACCTCATATGTATTGATACATTCAAACAGCCCATATTGTCATATATTGACAAGTGTCATTTGTATATCATATTGATTGTTATATTTTTGTTTTGTACACAGGGCTTCTCAATGGCAAACTTTTTTTTTTGTCTGCTTTAATTTATGCATTTAAGCATGGACACAGGTGCATTATGAATCTCATGCAAGAAATGCTTGCCCGTAACCCACTAAACCCTTTGTAAAGATCTGCCCTTAAGTGCTCAATGGGGGCTGCTATATATTGAAATGAATTGTGAGACAGCATTCCTTCTGTGTGTTACAGCTTGGGTACATTTTTAATTGGTTGTAAAAAAAAAGGTATGGAAAATCTTAGCTATGAGGAAAGACTGGCCAAATTGGGGATGTTCACAGTGGAGAAGAGGTGCTTAAGGGGTGATGTGATAACTATGTATAAATATATAAGCGGATCATATAATAATCTCTCTAATGCTTTATTTACCAGTAGGTCTTTCCAGCTGACACGAGGTCACCCATTCCGATTAGAAGAAAAGAGGTTCTGCCTAAATATTCGGAAGGGGTTTTTTTACAGTGAGAGCTGTGAAGATGTGGAATTCTCTCCCTGAATCAGTTGTACAGGCTGATACATTAGATAGGAGTTGGATGGCTTTTTAGAAAGTGAGAGAATACAGGGTTATGGAAGATAGCTCATAGTACAAGTTGATCTAGGGACTAGTCCGATTGCCATTTTGGAGTCAGGAAGGAATTTTTTCCCCCTCTGAGGCAAAAAATGTTTTTTTTTTACTTCCTCTGGATCAACTGGCAGATATAATAAAAAATAATTAAATAAATAAAGTTGAACTTGATGGACGTGTGTCTTTTTTCAACCTTACTTACTATGTTACTATGTTTATGTGGTGTTCAAGAAACAAACTTTTTTCACAAATCTATATTGTCTTTTTATTCTTAATTCTTAAAATGTTTGAGATTTTGAACAAGATTTTGTCAGTAAACCCACAAAACCAAAAACTGTGTCTGTTTCTTTTTTAACTTTTGCTAAGGTTGCAAAAATGCAATACACATGGATAATGTCATTTGAAACACACAGAGCAGGTACATCATTTTTAAGGGTATATATCAAACCCCCATTTTTGCACAATTAACACTTCAGTTCCAAGTCAGACAACAGAAGGGCTTAAATAGGACCAAAAGCCTCCTGAACTGACATATAACCCCCATGACAAGACCAACATATTAAGGCCAAACAACAGACCTAGGTATTAGTGCATTTCATAGTCATTATTGAGTTAATATAGATAAAGGCTCCTAGAAAGACTCTAACTGATCATTAGATTGATTAGTAAACATTATTATAATGGGGGACTAATAGGTTCAAAGGGTAAGCAAATTGCAACATTCCCAGCTGAATAAGATGAAAGGTAAGTGAAAATATTGGAAAAAATCACAAGCACAAATTTGGATTTAGGCACAACCTAACAAAATATGTGGCCTTCTTTCATCTTGCACACACCCTGATGCTAGAAATGAACTCTTTTCTGTGGTTTGGTAAACATACAACTAAAGTGTGCATTGATAAGCCTCTCACGCACTCTTCTATGTGGTTGGTTATCCCTCCCATCTGCCAACATACCCCACAATCTGGAGTTGAAGATCCTCATTAATATCTGTGTGAGGCCATGCTGCACTGCAAAATGACAAACACAATGCTGAGGTGCAAAACCTTCCAGGGGCAATAAAGCAGAGAACCCCCAGTGAGTGAGTGAGAGGCACCGTAAGCACAATTTCATCAACAACTTGGTAGGAGACATGCTTTCCCTTCCTTATTAGTTAATTGATTAACACACATCCAACCTCAAAGTCAATCAGGTGCCATTAATTGCAATCCCTGCCAAAATCACTTAATTGAAGTAAAGTACAAGTCCCAAGAAACATAATGCATTTATTGTTACAAGATTGTAGCTAGTCTATGCCAAAATACATGCACATTCCTTTAAACAAATCTTTGAAATGTCTTTGTAGAAAATATAACATACCCACAAGCCAGACCTCGGGCATTTGTATTGGGTGAAGTGGTGATTGGGAGCTAAGTGAGGGAGGATAGTAGCATCCTGGACACTTCCAGGAAACACAGATTTCCGACTTATGATGCGCATGTTGGAATCACACACCACCTGCACATCGTTGTAATGCAGTGGTGTCTAAACTTTTTAAAACGGCCAGATTTGGGGGCAAGATTCGTAGTTGCGCCAGGCGAAACTTCGCCGCACTTCGCCACACTTCGCCAGCGCTCCGCAAATTATCATCATCATCATCATTTATTTATATAGCGCTGTCAAGATACGCAATGCTTTACTGCAGTTATAGCAAACAGGAAATAAATGGTGGATAACAGACAAGGATTACAGAGTACAATAGGGTTTACAAACTAAAAGGTTAGGGTACAATTGAGAC
The DNA here is from genome assembly GCF_017654675.1 of Xenopus laevis. Taxonomy (NCBI): domain Eukaryota; kingdom Metazoa; phylum Chordata; class Amphibia; order Anura; family Pipidae; genus Xenopus; species Xenopus laevis. The sequence goes on along the minus strand of NC_054388.1, from coordinate 25,966,598 downwards.
ATTAGGATTATAGAGAGTTATAGAGAGCAGAGAGTTCCAGAGAAAAGCAGAAGCCCGAGAGAAGTCTTGTAGACGAGAATGGGCAGAAGTGACCAGAGGAGAAGTGAGGCGAAGATCAGAAGCAGAGCGTAGGTTTCGTGAAGGACTGTATTTGGAGCTTAGAGATGAAATATAGGGAGGGGTTTCATTATTAAGGACCTTGAATGTGAGTGTAAGTAATTTAAATTTGATTCTAGAAGAGATTGGGAGCCAGTGAATAGGGATGTAGCGAACTGCCGTTTATGTGTTCGCGAACGCCGTTCGCGAACACCGGCAAAAAATGCGAACAGTTCGCGAACTGTTCGCGAACTTCGAACATCTGAAAATCGTTCGATTCGAACGATCGAAGGATTTTAATCGTTCGATCGAACGATCTTCGTTCGAATCGAACGATCGAAGCCATTCGATCGAATGATTTCATTCAATCCAATGGCTTCGATCGTTCGATTCGAACGAAAATCCTTCGATTTTAGCGATCGAATGGTCGAATGGTCGAACGATTTTTGACGCGAACGCCTATTGGCGAACGTCGCGCGACGTTCGCGAACATTCGGCGGACGCGAACAGTCGAAGTTCGCCGGCGAACAGTTCGCTACATCCCTACCAGTGAAGGGACATAAATATGGGAGCAGCTGATGTTGAGCGGCGAGCTAGATGAATGAGTCTAGCAGCCGCGTTTAGAATAGATTGGAGTTGTGAAAGGTGACTTGTTGGAATACCTGTGAGGAGTAAGTTGCAGTAATCAAGGCGGGAGATGATGAGAGACTGAATCAGTGTTTTAGTTGATTCTGAACTGAGATAGGGTCGTATTCGAGCAATGTTGCGCAGTTGAATACGGCAAGATTTTGCAAGTGTTTGAATGTGTGGTGAAAAAGACAGATGAGAGTCTAAGATGACTCCTAGGCAGCGTGCCTGTGTGGTGGAATGAAAGGTGGTGTTGTTTACGGTGAGTGATATCTGAGTGACAGGGGAAGATCTTGGAGGAAATATGATGAGTTCTGTTTTAGAAAGGTTCAGTTTCAGGTGGCGCTGTGACATCCAGGAGGAGACAGCAGAGAGACAGTCTGTGACTTGGGAAAGGACAGAATTAGAAAGATCAGGAGTAGACAAGTAGAGCTGGGTGTCATCAGCATAAAGGTGATACTGAAGTCCAAATGACTGAATGAGTTTTCCTAGTGAAGTTGTATAGAGCGAGAACAGCAGGGGGCCAAGAACAGAGCCTTGAGGAACTCCAACAGAGAGTGGGAAAGTAGTAGAAGTAGAGTTAGAGAAGGAAACTTTAAAGGAACGGTCAGACAGATAAGATGTAAACCATGAAAGAGCAGTGTCCCGAATGCCAGCTGAGTGTAGAATGTCAAGGAGGAGTGTGTGGTCAACCGTGTCAAAGGCTGCAGAGAGATCTAGAAGGATTAGAATAATGACCTTTAGACTTTGCCAATAGAAGATCATTGGTTACTTTGGTGAGTGCAGTTTCAGTCGAGTGTGATGGGCGGAAGCCAGATTGCAATGGGTCGAGAAGGGAGTTGTGAGTGAGATGCTGGATCAGGCGTTTGTAAACAAGCCTTTCTAGTAATTTGGATGCGAATGGAAGAAGGGAGACCGGTCGATAGTTAGTGGGAGAGTTGGGATCAAGGGAAGGTTTTTTGAGGATAGGAGTGATTAGTGCATGTTTGTATAATGATGGAAAGGTACCAGTAGAGAGTGAAAGATTGAATAGGTGGAAAGGTGAAAGATTGAGAGTGAATAGATTGAATAGGCAAATTCACTAAAATCAGAAGTTGTGCTCAGGGGTAGCGTAAGGTTGCGAAGTTGCGCTAGCATTGATTCGCTAAGCAAAGCGAAGTTACACTAGCGATGGTTAATTTGCATACGGCGCCAAATTCAAATGCCTGGGAAACCTTCAAAACATCAAATAAAAATTTTTTTTTGCCCTACACATGTGCCCACTCCATAGTTAATTTGCCATGAGTTAGGAAATTTAGGGGGGAAGGAGGGGAGCCCCAAAAAAAATTTCGATCTTTTTCAGCCTATCACCCATAATATAGAAAAAACACCAGCGTTTTTTGGGACTTTTTCAGCCTATCACCCATAATATAGAAAAAACGCCAGCGTTTTTTGGGACTTAGAAAAAATTTGAACTTTTTTTGAAGCAATCCCTATCTACTCTATTGCGCTTCACCTGGTCTGAGGTGGTTGAAGGAAGTCTAGCGTAAAAGGTAGCGTTCAGTACAATGCGCACGTTAGTGAATGTGCATAGTTATGTCCGTTGCGAAAATTCGCCAGGCGTAAGGGTGCGAAGTAACACTAGCTAATTTACGCCAGCGTTCGTTAGTGAATTTGCGAAGTAACGAAAATGACCAACGCTAGCGAATTGACGTCAGCGCTACGCAAATTCACTAAAAATCCGAAGTTGCGCTCAGGGGAAGCGTAAGGTTGCGAAGTTGTGCTAGTGTTAATTCGCCAAACAAGTTACAATGTAGGTATATGTATATATATCACTACAAATGCCTGGGAAACCTTCAAAACATCAAATAAAATTTTTTTTTGCCCTACACATGTGCCCACTGCATAGTTAATTTGCCATGAGTTAGGAAATTTAGGGGGGAAGGAGGGGAGCCCCAAAAAAAATTTTGATCTTTTTCAGCCTATCACCCATAATATAGAAAAAACGCCAGCGTTTTTTGGGACTTAGGGATTGCTTCAAAAAAAGTTCAAATTTTTTCTATCTACTCTATTGCGCTTCACCTGGTCTGAGGTGGTTGAAGGAAGTCTAGCGTAAAAGGTAGCGTTCAGTACAATGCGCACGTTAGTGAATTTGCGTAGTTATGTCCGTTGCGAAAATTTGCCAGGCGTAAGGGTGCGAAGTAACACTAGCGAATTTACGCCAGCGTTCCTTAGTGAATTTGCGAAGTAACGAAAATGACCAACGCTAGCGAATTGACGCTAGCGTTAGGCGCTTCGGCGCTTAGTGAATTTGCCCCATGGTGAGGTGAAATTGTGTGGGGGCCGACCACTCAGCCTGACCCATTAAAATCATTTAACTAATTTAAACAAGGATAGCGTAGCCATAGCAGTAATATTTGGGCACATTAGTGAAATGATCTGCCACTTGGTCTATACTTCTGCCTGTGTGCTGAAGGTGTTAGCAATAGACACGTACTAACACGTAGTTATGTGCCACTCTTGCATACTTCTTAATTTACTGTACAAGCATGTCAGTACGTCTATTGAAACCTTCAGCCCTAAAGAAGTATGCCAGAGCGGCACATCACTATATGCCAGTACGTGTCTATTGCTAACACCTTTAGCACACAGGCAGCAGTAAAGACCAAGTGGCCAAGTGGCAGATCATTTCACTTATATGCCCAAATATTACTGCCACGGCTACCCAATTCCTGATTGCACTGTGCTGGCGGACACTTTATTATTAATTTCATGATGAAGGCTGCGGGCCGGTGTAAATTTGAAAATAGGCCACAATTGGCCCCTGGGTCTGACTTTGGAGATGCCTGTTGTAATGGGAGTGTTTACAATGACGTTAGTGCTCCTGTTGATGGGGAGGTAATGTGTGATGCTTGAATTTTCCTACTTCGATGGAATTCTACAACTCACACTGTCAAAGTAACATTAATAAATTTCTAAAATTCGATTCGAAGTTCGAAGTCGAAGTAAAAATTCACACGAGGTTTAGTAAATCTGCCCCTATCGGATATATAAAAATCCACCTCTCTCTTTGGGGGCTCACATCTTCCTGAATTTCCAGTGGTTCAAACTTCTCTAACTCTGTTTCTTTATGCATGGGTTATTAGCTAATTCTAAGCAACTTTTTAGTTGGTCTTCATTATTTTTTTATATAGTTTTTAAATGATTTGCCTTCTACTTCTATCTCTTTCCCGCTTTCAAATGGGGGTAACTCACCCCATTTAAATCAAATGCTCAGAAATGCTACAAATTTATTGTTATTGCTACTTTTATTACTCATCTTTCTATTCAGGTACTCTCCTATTCATATAGTGGCAACTTATTCAGATCAATGCATGATTACTAGGGTAATTTGGACCCTAGCAACCAGATTGCTGATATTACAAACTGAAGAGCTGCTGAGTAAAAAGCACAACTAATAAAACATGAAAACCAATTGCAAATTGTCTCAGAATTATTATTAATAATTAATTATCCTATTAATAAAAAAGGCATCAAACAACATTTTTATAGGCCAAGGCGGTAAAATACCCTACTTCAGAATAAGTGGGACCATTAAAATTTGTATTGGCAGTGAGATGTATTTTAATTGTAAGTGGGAATTTCTACTCATTAGGAGATATAGACAGACATAGAGAGGAAATATGATTTCATACTTTCTACTACATCACTCACAGCTATTGTGCATTTAAGCACACTCATAACATGCTCAAGGAAAGCATGAGTTAAATTATATACCAACAACCTGGGAATCATCTGTACTATTTCATCTTTTACGTTTTTAAGTAAAAGCTGGCCTGCTAGAATTCCATTATAAACAATGACTCCTACCTATAAATTACATTACATCACAGCCATGCCACTGTACAATAGAAATCCAATCCAGTTCTCCCAACACCATACATTGTTAATTTTATTTGCATGTTCAATTTCATGGGATTTATAAAGAAGTGAACATTTAATAGCGGTCATTTACTGACTCCCCAAATGCAAGAGCCCTTAGGGGCGCAAGTGCAGAAAAAAACAGAATCTGTGTTACCTGGCACAGTGTAACTTTAGAGTCAGCAACATCAATTCTGTGTCTATGCCATTTAAAGGGTTAAAGCAAAAGAGTGAAGCTATTGTATTTTGCAAGCTTTAAGAAAGACCACAGTGCCACCTTGTGATGAGTATCATCACTTCCCTGGTAATTTAAATTAGCCATTTTCATTTCAAACTTGGAGTTTGTGGTGTTTTGTGTTATAAACGAAGAAAAATTTAGCTGACTTCCGGTTCAGGCGCCTGACAGGAATGGAGGCTTAGGGATCGAGCGCTGTCTAGTGGGAAACTCTGCAATTTGTAGCCTGCATTTTACCTCAACAGAGTCGGAGTAGGTGGGGGGCGGTTCCTGGTCACTGTCGCAAATCATTCTTCTGGGTACTGAACGGCAAGGAGCTGAATAAAGAGATTTAGTGCGGTTCCTGAGGTACCTGACATGTGCAAATGGCAACCCTGTGACACTGTTAACGCCGGCTGGCCACTCTCCTCTCTTATACTGTGGTGCGGTGGGGGAGGACTGCCCTCGTCTCAGTCTTAAATAAATCGGTGCCCTGTGTATTAAAATTCCAGTAGCTTACTGGTAAATACTTTGGCAGCATCTGCAGGGCTTTATAAATTTCGGCTGGTTGCGAACTACAATTTTTCATCTCTTCACTGCTGCCTCAGGGTTACCTCATATCATCTCTATTGCAGTACCAGATACAATTGGGACTAAGCTTTTCCGCCTAAATTTTCACTGGTTATTACACCTATACAAATTCTGTAAGTTTGGCACCTAGTTCTCTTGCACGCCCATCTCTATATTTTTGACTACATCTTTCTACAGCAACAACTTGGAATCTTGCTTCATACCTTTTACTGAAGAAAAAAAAATACATACATGAAAAAAAACATAAAAAACAAAACAAAAACAAATAAAAAGAGGTAAATACTTTAAAAAAAACTTTTTTATTTATTTATTTATTTATGAGATCTCTGGACTCTTTCTTTATTTGTCATTTGTTGGATAACGCTGATAGGTCCTAATATGGCATCCAAATTCAGTAGCAAAACTTATGAAAAACAACATAAGAAATTCGCAAAGCAGAACAATCCATGGATAAAGCCTTAAGTAAACTTCATCTGGAAATTAATAAAAATTTCCCAACAACTGGGACGTCATGATAAAATTTCTGAACTGGAGTCAACTGTCTCTTCCATTTATAATGACTCGTTTAAAGTGCAAAAGAAAATTGACTTCTTGGAAAAGCGTGCAGAAGAACTTTTTCTGAAGGTCAACGATTTAGAAAACCGTTCCAGACGCAATAATTTAAGATTCATTGGAATCTCAGAACTTCACAAAATGGATTCCTTACTTAAGATAGTTACCAAAATAATCCCTCAAAAACTGGGGATTTCATTGGAATTTTACCCAATGAAAGTTGAAAGGCTTCACAGAATAGGCCCATTGAAAGACATGCATCACACTAGACCTAGAGTTGTTATCGCTAAATTCCTTGATTACTCTGATAAGAATACTCTGTTCCAAGCATTCAAGAAATCCAAGAGTCTAGAGATTGACAGGAATAAAATCCTAATTTTTCAAGGTTATTCTATAAGCCTTTCTCAAAAAAGGAAGGAATTTTCAAAAGCATGCCAAACTTTAGTGTCTCTTGGCATTAACTTTGCACTGCTGTACAAAGCAAAATTAAAAAAAATTCACTGGTCCCCGTATTTTTGGTGAAGCTTCAGAAGCCAATTACTTTGTGGACCACCTAAATAAACAGAGATGTAATAACTTGTCTACTCTTAATTCAAGCACCTTCTCCGGCCATTCAATTTCTCTGCCCCAAAGAGATCACAAAGATAAAAAGTAAGAAAGACCTAAGGGTCCTACTAAAGAGACTTTCCAATCTCATTCTCGCAAACATAGATCCAGATCCAGATCTCCAATCTCACCTAAAGGGACTTCTCCACTTATCTCAAGTGAAGAAGATACAATGTTTGTATCTTAATGTTTATCTGCATAGCCAAGATGACAGATTGCTCTCTTTCTCCTGATAACTTCTCTTTATAAGAGAGTCCTTCACCTCTAGGGAAAAATGGAGGTCAATTTTTGCATTTGTTTTGCTGACTATATATCTTCACAAGTTATTGGTTAGATTAGTTCTAGTTTTATATTTTATGAGATTGAAAATGTTTTTATACCTACTTATTATCCATCTCATATATGCTAATAGGTTCTCTCACTCAGTGGCTCTTTACAATGATATTTTATTTTGTGTTTATGTAAGTATGCTCATCTTTATCCTGATATACCATATATAGTAAAATGTCTCTTGGAATATTAATGGTAGTAATCATTATATAAAAAGGAAAAATGTTTACAACTGCTTAAAAAAGGTAAATGCGATCTTGCTCTATTGCAGGAAACTCATCTTAATGAATCTGATAACAATACCCTGCTTAGAGAATGGGTTATGGCTTTTTCCCCGGCCATAAATAAAAAAGGTGGGGTAGCAATTTTATTCCATCGAAATTTAAATGCCCAAATTTTATCAGAATATAAAGATTATCAAGGTAGATTTATTCACGTCAAAGTATTGATCCAGGATAGGAAATGGCATTTTATTTTGGTTTATGCTCCTAATCACACTAAAGAAAGTTTTTTTGTTGACCTTAGACATAGAATCTCGACAATCCCTCAATCAAATATTATTTTAGGAGGTGACTTCAATGAGACTCATCTGTGGTCTTTGGACAGATCAGATTCTAATAGGGCCAACGCAGGGAAAAAATCCAATTGGATGAACGAGTTACTTAACTCCTCTAGCCTGACTGACATATGGAGATTATTACACCCAACTGAAAAGGATTTTACAGATTTTTCCTCCCAACATATGGTGGGGACCAGAATTGATTATATCTTAGTTTCAAATAATATTGTGGGTAAAACAATCTCTGTTGATATTGGTCCTATTGATCACTCTGGCCATGCACCTGTGATTGCTAAAATTGCCACCTCTAAAGGTTTCAGTGATTATGTCTCATGGTCTTTCCCGATAACGTTAGCAGATCAACCTGAATTTTCAAAGATGCTTATAGAGAGATGGGATTTATTGTTTCAGACAACTCACAACACGCTAATAATCCATCTTTAATGTGGGAAACATGGAAATCCATGATAAGGGGTGAAATATCATCTTACAAATTTCGTCTTATACGCAAAATCAACGAAATTTTTTTTAAACTAAAACATTTTCCCTCCCCAGCAAATAGTCAGAAATATAAAGAAGTATCTAAATCCTTAAAGAATTGGAAAGGAAACTGTCCTTGTTCAATATTCTAAGGCGAAACTGTCTAATTTTATCAATAAAGCTAATAATGTATTAGTGAATCTTACGAGGTGTTGGAAGTCCTCATTGATTAAGGTTAAAGGGCAACTAAAGTCTAAAATAGAATAATGTTAGAAATGCTGTATTATGTATACTAAATATAAACATGAACTTACTGCACCAGCAGCCTAATAAGACAAATGAATTATGCTTTCAAAGTTGGCGCAGGGGGCTGTCATCTTGTAACTTTGTTAGACATTTCTGCAATATCAAGACTCGCACATGCTCAGTGTGGTATGGGCTTCAGTTGGGAGGTTAAGCTTAGGGATCGTCATAAATTATCAAAACAGCACAAGTCAAATAATATCTGCCATAGAAGCCAATACAGCAAGACTGATTAATAATCATAATATAGAGACTGCACTGCGTCTCTGGATACAAATCTCTACAGGGAATCCAACAATGCTGCTCGAGTTCTGGGAAGTAAGGTGGGGGGGCTCCCCCTGCCATTTGAAAGTATGATCGTTTACCTGCACAGCAGTTAGGGACCATCTGACAATTCCTATCCAGAGCAGTAAAAGAAGGGGGAATTGCACTGCATACAGTCAGGTTTATGATAAAAACTGTAGACATCTTTTAATTAAAGTATATTGGAGATAGATTTCTTTTTCATTAAAGAAAGTAAAAATGGGATTTTATATTTTTGCCTTTACATGCCCTTTAAGGACAAACAAGGTTCCCTAATTAATAATCCATCTAAGCTGGTTCAAAGGATTATTATACTCTTTATCAATGTCGATCCCTATGGAAAGTATTGCTTTTTTAAAAACAATAAAGGCACCCCAACTTTATGCAGAGCAGTCGGAGAACTTAAATAAACCAGTCTCTATAGAGGAAGTTTCTTCCGCCATTAACAACCTGAAAAAGAAAAAAGCTAGTGGTCCAGATGGTCTTCCCCCAAACTGGAAAATGAGGTTCAACGTTGATAAATGCAAGGTTATGCACTTTGGCAAAAATAATATAAATGCAAGTTATACACTAAATGGCAATGTGTTGGGAGTTTCCTTAAATGAAAAGGATCTAGGGGTCTTTGTAGATAACACGTTGTCTAATTCTGGGCAGTGTCATTCTGTGACTACTAAAGCAAATAAAGTTCTGTCTTGCATAAAAAAGGGCATTAACTCAAGGGATGAAAACACAATTATGCCTCTTTATAGGTCCCTGGTAAGGCCTCATCTGGAGTATGCAGTTCAGTTTTGGATTCCAGTCCTTAAGAGGGATATAAATCAGCTGGAGAGAGTGCAGAGACGTGCAACTAAATTGGTTAGAGGGACCGAAGACTTAAATTATGAGGGTAGACTGTCAAGGTTGGGGTTGTTTTCTCTGGAAAAAAGGCGCTTGCGAGGGGACATGATTACACTTTACAAGTACATTAGAGGACACTATAGACAAATGGCAGGGGACCTTTTTACCCATAAAGTGGATCACCGTACCAGAGGCCACCCCTTTAGACTAGAAGAAAAGAACTTTCATTTGAAGCAACGTAGGGGGTTCTTCACAGTCAGGATAGTGAGGTTGTGGAATGCACTGCCGGGTGATGTTGTGATGGCTGATTCAGTTAATGCCTTTAAGAATGGCTTGGATGATTTTTTGGACAGACATAATATCAAAGGCTATTGTGATACTAAACTCTATAGTTAGTATAGGTATGGGTATATAGAATTTTAATTAAAAGTAGTTAGGGGTGTGTGTATGGATGCTGGGTTTTCATTTGGAGGGGTTGAACTTGATGGACTTTGTCTTTTTTCAACCCAATTTAACTATGTAACTATGTAACTATGTAACTTTTTATAAGATCTTAAAAGAAAAAATTTGCCCATTCATTACCAATTTGTTTACTGATATTTTATTAAATAAAAGTATACTCCCAACCAGTTCTCTCTCTAGCTTGATTATAATACCCAAAGAGGGCAAAGATCCCTCTCTCCCATCATCATATAGGCCCATCTCACTGTTAAACCAGGACATTAAAATACTTTCAAAAATATTAGCTGATAGACTGGCTTTGATTTTACCCTCAATTATCTCTTCAGCACAAAATGGGTTTATTAAAGGCGCTCTGGTATTAAAAATATTAGAGCCCTTTTGAGTACCATTGCTTTCGCCATTAGACATAAAACTCCTTGTACAGTGATTAGTCTTGATGCTGAAAAAGCTTTTGATAATGTAGTATGGGAACATCTTTAAAGTTGTCTGGACCATTTTGGTATTGTTGGCCCCTTCAACAGTTTTGTCAAATCCTTATATTCCTCTCCAATGGCTCAATTACTAATTGCTGGTGTGAAATCCCCCCCATTTAAAATCTTTAGAGGGACCAGACAGGGGTGCCCTCTAACTCCACTCCTCTTTAATCTTTCATTAGAGCCCTTGATTAGAGCACTAGATAATCTGGAAGTATTTCAAGGTGTTAAAATCAATAAATTTCATGTTAAAGCCTTAGCATTTGCAGATGATTTAGTATTAGTTGTTCAGAATGCTAACAATTCACTCCCTGATATCTTTAACTTGTTTAAATTTGGCACTTTTTCAGGTTACAAAATTAACATTCATAAAACTGAGATTATGAACATCAATGCTACTTTATCTAGTGCCTTATTGAAGAACCTGAGACTTGACTTTCCAAAATCACAGCTTAAATACTTGGGGCTAATAACCTTTATTCACTAAACATTACGCCTGCCATAAATAAAGTATTATCTCTTTGCCATAAATGGAATAATACCCCTCTTAATCTAAAAGGAAAGATAGCTTTATTCAAGATGTTATTTGCCAAATTAATCTATCCATTAACAAACTTGCCAATTTTAATTAAACATAATGACATTAAGAAACTGGATTCAGTACTGAATAGTTTTATATGGAGTGGTAAGAAACCTAAAATTGCCCTATCCAAATTGCGAGGCCCTTAAGGTGGCCTAAAGTTACCTAATTTCAGAATCTTTAATTTAGCTGCAATTACTAGATACCTTATTGAGTGGATGTTTAAAGGAGACAAATTTACAAATCCTGCTCTTGAACTTTTTCCCACATCCACCTCCCACATTTTAAATATCCTCCATTTGAAATGGAAGGATGTTCCTTTTGAATGTAAAGTAAACCCTCTATTTAGGGACTCCATTTTTACATGGAAATTGCTTTTCTCCAGTCACAGTTTTAATCATATGCAGACTCCTTTCATGCCAATTCATCTCCTTTGGAAAAACTTACAACCCGGATACTACTCCTTGCTTTCCCTCTCTAAAAAACGCCATCCTCTTATGATTAGAGACTTTGTGGATCCTACTAATGGGAAACTTCTTTCTTGGGCAGTTTTAAAAAGACAATTTGGTTTGAGGATAGGAGATCACTTTCTCTATATTACTGTAAAAAGCGATTTTCTTTCAGTTGCCAACAAAAACCTCTATGCTATTCAGAAAAATTGGTTAGCTGAGGCACTAGCTAAAATAGAAGATAACTGGGGGATCTTAAATATAGATTATATAGCATGGAAACTTTGGTGTCCCCCTTTTAGAATAATGCACTCTCTTAAAGTGGACCCGTCACCCAGACATAAAAATCTGTATAATAAAAGTCCTTCTTAAATTAAATATGAAATCCAATTTCTTTTTTTTATTAAAGCATTCATAGCTGTTGTAAACTCATTTAAAAATATCAGCTGTCAATCAAGTATTGCCTACCCCGCCTCTATGCCTAGGCATAGAGGCGGGGCAAGCAATTACTTTCACTTTCCATTCAGCACTTCCTAGATGTCACTGCTCTCCCTACATTCCCCCAGCTCTCTTAACGATTTAATTGTGTAACCAGGGCATGGGGATGGACATTGGGTTCCTGTCCCCTGGTGCACAAACAAGATGCTGAGATGATACAAGACTTGCCTTAATAACAGTGTCCACAAAATGGCTCCTTCCTGGTTGCTATAATTATGAATTCCCAGACTGATGGAAACAATATTCAAATAATTTATACAGTGTAATTAAAGTTCATTTTGCTTGACTAACATGATAAAATAGGATTTGGATAATTTTGTTTGGGTGACGGGTCCCCTTTAAAGAGGCAGCTTTAAAATGGACAAAATGTTTGCATTGTGAAATTACCCCTTCCCAATTGTCCTCTTCTATTACAAAATTTAACAAGTATTTTACCTCAGAGGACTGGAGAGTCCAGCATTTCAAACTGATCCAAGTGGGATACGGGAAGCTTTTTCGCAAGGGTAAGGGATTGGGTCATGTCTCATTTTGCCCAAAATGTAAACATGAGAATGTAGACCTGTTCCATTACGTTTGGGGTTGTCCACGGATTAAGTTGGTCTGGCAAAGACTAAAAGACTTCATTAGTTCAAAGTTGAAAATATGCTTTAATTTCTCTCCAATTTATGTCCCTCAGCCTCAGCATAGGGAGCAAAAGACCCTCAGCATAGGGAGCAGTAAACCAAACACCAACAGCAAAATGGACAGCCAATGGATTCCACAAGGGGTCACGGAAAGTGACACTTAATCACAGCTGCTTTGTAATTTCGAAAAACGGTCCGCACACACCAATATTGCAGTCGGGGATTGTGCCCCTTTTATTAATGCCACCAACAATCAATAATCAACGTTTCGGGGGGACACAGCCTCCCTTCTTCAGGATAAATTCACAAAGTGCACAGTGCTATATTTTTATACCCTTAGCTCCTCCCATCTCATCTGTGTAACATCTCATTAGTGTCATTTATGTGATTAACCCATTCAGTTCATTTAAGTCCAATATATCAGTGTAAATCATATTTTAAATAATGTTATAATTAAACATATATTTCTTCAGTTAATGGAAAGCATTTCTTTCAATTAATAAAAAACATTTTTTACTCACTGCCCCTGGTTGCGTTTTACTTTAGCTTTAATATTTGGAAAATCTTAACACCTCTCGTGTGTAATTGGGCTATCATGATACTTCATCTGTGAAGGAAAAGGGTGATTGTATAAATTAATAAATAGTGTATAAATATCTAAAAACCTACAAAACCACATATATTACAGAAAACATGTCAGATTAAAATCTTCATTGAGGCCTTTAGGCGAAAGTGTTTTCAGACGCCAGATCCAATAGGCTTCTCTCCTCAATAATGATTTTTTAAAATCAACACCTGCATTTTTATAAATAACTTCTAAAACTTGCCATCTTATTTGGGAGACATTATGTTTCACATTATAAAAGTGTCTAGCCAGTAGGGTTTCTCTTTTATACTTCTCTTTACTTTTTTTATCTTTAGGATCGGTTCCCTCATCTGGTTTGTAATTTCTAATCACGCTTTTATGCTCGTTTAGACGTGTTTTAACCGCTCTTGAAGTTACAAAGCAGTAAGGTGACCTGGCAAGGTCAATGGGAGACCAGCACCACTACGCAGAATAAGTGGAAGGAGGTGTGCGGTAATATAAAGTTTCATTTAACCAGATTCAGCCAAGAAAGTTAACCAGCACCCTACCCATTATGTCGTTTGTGGACATAAGCCAAACCACCACTAAGTGTGCAGCACCATTCGGTTACACAGAGGAGGAAAGGAAGAAAATCCTAAGCACTGTTCAAAATATACCAGTGTTAACCCCCAAAGAACCGGAGAAAAATCTGCTAAAAAACTACACATATGTGAGTAAAAAGGAATTAAGTCTTACCCTGCATTTAAGTACGATGGCAGAATATATAAAAGTGTCTAGGATCCCGAGGGGACTACGCATCCATCTGGAGCCCATACTCTGCAAAGAGAACAAAGATTTTCAAGAAAAGTGGTACCAAATATTGGATAGATGCAGTCTGGATCTAATGACCCTGATGATAGAGGCACTACAGGTGGAGATTCAGGAAACCACACAGGAGGTGTACAAGGCAGCGACTGAGTTAAAAAATATACTCACAAAGGAGAAAGCCAAGGAAGCGTTTGAAGAAACGAGGCAAGAGCTGGATAAACTCCACGAAATCATTCTTCAGAAGAAATTGAATAAGTTCAAGCGGGACACGCTAGACTATGAGCGGAGCCAGGTATACACGTGGGCGCAGCAAAGAAGGGAAGAACGCCGAGACCCAGTCAGCAGACGCTTCCGCACACGTGACCGGCACACAAGGATGACGTCAGTAGAGGAACACGAAGGGCATCGCAGAGGGAGCGCGTCAACCACCGGATCGCAAGAATCTTCGTTTGAAATGCCGGCAAGAGAGGTCAGCGCATCCCCGTCTACTTCTTCTCCTTTTTTGTCGGCCACAGGCAAACGAGGAGAGGACTCAGGAGAGGCAGGAGGCGACACCACAACAACACGCAGGACTGCACAGCTGAGAGGAGAAGGAGCGCAGGCAATGCAGCAAGGGAACAAGACGAATCCACGCAGAGGGAGGAGGTAAAAGATCTTGTCATAAACCTTTCGTCCAGGACTATAACCCCAGAGGAATTGTCTGTTTTGAACAAAGGGTTAGGTTTTGTTCCCACAGCTAGGAGTGATCCTTTCACTGTACAGGTAGAACTTTTTAAGTTTATAAGAACCCTCAAATTAAAAATGATATTTATGGATAAAACCAGGGGAATTTTGCCCCATAATAAAACTGAGGTTCTATATAATAAACTTAGAAATCGTAGTACCTATAATCCGAATGTTGTCAATTCCTCCATAGAAACGTTTACAAATGTGGTGTATAAAGATGTGGAAAATAATTTGAATGCATGTATAACTCCTAAAAGGGAAAATTTAACGCTAAAAGAAAGGAAAGCATTGGAAACCCTACAGAATGACACAAATATAGTCATAAAAAAAGCAGATAAGGGAGGAAGTATAGTGTTAATGGACACAGAGAAATATGTTAAGGAGGTTAACCGACAATTGGAAAATGTCAAACATTACTATAAATTACAAAGTGATCCAACTAACAGATTAAAGACGGATATTGGGGTATTCCTAAATGATGCATGCATGATGGGGAGTATCACACCTGAGATTGAAGGCCTGTTAAAAAAGGAAAATCCGAGAATACCAGTCTTCTATATATTACCAAAGGTGCATAAAACATTGATTAATCCTCCTGGAAGACCGATAGTCTCAGGTGTGGATTCTCTATTACAACCGCTGGCAATTTATGTAGACACATATTTGCAAGAAATTTTACCTAAGCTTGATACCTGCCTCAAAGACACAACACATTTCCTGAACACAATAAAAGAGTTAAAAATTGATTCCCAGTCACCCATACTCTGTACAATTGATGTAAAAGATCTTTATACCTCGATTAAACATGAGGAAGGCATAGAATGCTGTAGAGATTACTTGGTGAAAGAAAAGTTACCCATGCACGAGGTTAATTTTTTATGCAGTTGCTTGGAATTTGTGTTGAAGCGAAACCATTTTCGCTTCAACACAGATTTCTATTTACAACTTCAAGGTACGAGTATGGGTGCTAATATGGCTCCTGCATATGCAAACATATATATGCATTGGTTTGAACATGAATACATCCTTCAACATCCGGAATACAATAAATATATAGGTATGTGGCGACGGTTTGTGGACGACATGTTTATAGTTTGGACTGGCACTGAAGACCAATTGGAAAACTTTTTCGTGTATATCAACAGTGTACATGACACAATAAAATTTACAATGAGCAAGGGTCCACAAACCGTCAATTTCTTGGATGTACAAATAACAATAAAGGATGGTAATTTTGTTACGGATTTATATAGAAAGCCAACAGATAGAAACAATCTATTAAGGAAAGACAGCTTTCATCCAGCAGGGGTCAGCAAAGGACTACCTAAAAGCCAGTTCATAAGGGCTAAAAGAATTACCTCAACAAATGATTTGTATGAAAGACAGGCACAAGTGATTGTAAAACAATTCTGTGAAAGAGGTTACAATAGAGGTGAACTGAATCAGGTTAAAAATGAAGTAATGGGGATTGAAAGAGAAAATCTGTTAACACCAAAAGGAAACTTGAAAAAGAGGGAACAGGAGTGTGTTTGTGTAACCACATTTGGCCCACATTCCAATTTGATAAAGAAAAGTATATTGCAACACTGGCATATTCTACAAAAAGATCAAATTTATGGTAAATTATTTACTAAAAAAACACTCTTTAGTTTTAAAAGAGGTAGGAGTGTGGCGGATGGAATAATAAGATCGGATTTCAAACCAAAGAAAGTTAAGGGTGTGATGTTTAACAAGAGGGGTACCCTTCCGTGTCACGATTGTGGCCACTGTAGTGGCATAATTAAAGGTGACAAATGTACCCATCCGAGTCAAGGATATGGAATTCAATTAAAACATATGGCAACATGTAATACGGAAGGGGTAGTCTACTTGTTAAAATGCCCATGTGGTCTTGGGTATGTGGGCCAAACATCAAGAGCGGTTAAAACACGTCTAAACGAGCATAAAAGCGTGATTAGAAATTACAAACCAGATGAGGGAACCGATCCTAAAGATAAAAAAAGTAAAGAGAAGTATAAAAGAGAAACCCTACTGGCTAGACACTTTTATAATGTGAAACATAATGTCTCCCAAATAAGATGGCAAGTTTTAGAAGTTATTTATAAAAATGCAGGTGTTGATTTTAAAAAATCATTATTGAGGAGAGAAGCCTATTGGATCTGGCGTCTGAAAACACTTTCGCCTAAAGGCCTCAATGAAGATTTTAATCTGACATGTTTTCTGTAATATATGTGGTTTTGTAGGTTTTTAGATATTTATACACTATTTAATAATTTATACAATCACCCTTTTCCTTCACAGATGAAGTATCATGATAGCCCAATTACACACGAGAGGTGTTAAGATTTTCCAAATATTAAAGCTAAAGTAAAACGCAACCAGGGCCAGTGAGTAAAAAATGTTTTTTATTAATTGAAAGAAATGCTTTCCATTAACTGAAGAAATATATGTTTAATTATAACATTATTTAAAATATGATTTACACTGATATATTGGACTTAAATGAACTGAATGGGTTAATCACATAAATGACACTAATGAGATGTTACACAGATGAGATGGGAGGAGCTAAGGGTATAAAAATATAGCACTGTGCACTTTGTGAATTTATCCTGAAGAAGGGAGGCTGTGTCCCCCCGAAACGTTGATTATTGATTGTTGGTGGCATTAATAAAAGGGGCACAATCCCCGACTGCAATATTGGTGTGTGCGGACCGTTTTTCGAAATTACAAAGCAGTAAGGTGACCTGGCAAGGTCAACGGGAGACCAGCACCACTACGCAGAATAAGTGGAAGGAGGTGTGCGGTAATATAAAGTTTCACTTAATCACAGCTAACACTATGCAATAGGTGAAGGGCATTTAAAGATCTTACAACCAATCGAAAAAACATGCAATCTTGTCTTAAAGAGACAGTATCATTCACATGTAAAATGTACATATAGAGGGTATAAAAACATAGCAAT
Source organism: Xenopus laevis (assembly GCF_017654675.1). Lineage (NCBI taxonomy): Eukaryota > Metazoa > Chordata > Amphibia > Anura > Pipidae > Xenopus > Xenopus laevis. The sequence goes on along the minus strand of NC_054388.1, from coordinate 25,949,031 downwards.
TTAACAAAAGGGTTCACAAAAGCATAAACACTAATACAAAAAGAACTGTAGGAGGAACCAGCATGTGTTCATAAAAGGAAGTCATCAATCATATTTATATACAAATTGTAACCGTTTGAGGTCACAGGGTCGTCTCCTGGGGGTAGACGGGTGCACAGCAGTATTGGAGTCCACGCAAAACAATACAAAACTGGCTGGTAATGTGCAACTGGCCGCAACCAGTTTTATATGTCTGGTTGGCAGGAAAACATGAATCAAAGCAAACAAAAATGAAAATAAAACCTTGCCTTTCCGGCACTAACTAAACAATTATCTCCTAACTAACTAGGTGAGGATCTAACATCCAGCACCTAACAGAAAACAGTATCTTTGTGGCACAGCACGTACTCACATGAGTCTGGCTCTCTCACAGGCCTGCACTGCCTGCTCTTTTCCCCAGGATTGAGACACACAGAGTGAGACACACAATCCCTTCCCTACTTAAGGAGAGAGAACACCTGTTCCTCTCTCAGGTGTTGGGCAAACCCGGACTGTCCATCTGGAATCGGATCCCGCCCAACACTCAACACTCTCGTAAACTGGGTCCTTTTCCCCGGCTATTACAGCTAGCCACAGACCCGTGAAAAAATGAACATTTACCTGGTTGCTTAAAAACAGTATGACAGAAATCTGGATGACACACACACCCCTTCAACCAATTTCCCAGCATTTCTGTTACATATCCTCCCCTCCTGTTTCGACCTTGGGGTCGCAACACAGTTTGCTAATTGACAGTATACTCGGGACAAGGCATCAGCATTTCCTAGCTTGGCACCGGGCCTATGTTCCACTGTAAAACTATAATCTTGCAGTGCGAGGAACCATCTAGTGACCCTTCTATTCTTCTCTCTGTTTTCACACATCCATTTTAGGGGTGCATGGTCAGTAACCAATTTAAACTGTCGCCCAAGCAGATAATATCGGAGAGACTCTAATGCCCACTTAATGGCGAGACACTCTTTCTCTACAATAGCATAATTTCTCTCATGACTGTTAAGTTTTTTACTTAAGTAGATTATGGGGTGTTCCTCTCCATCTCGCACTTGTGAAAGCACTGCTCCTACTCCTACATCAGATGCATCCGTCTGTACAATGAACGGTTTCTTAAAGTCAGGAGTTACTAATACTGGCTGTTCACATAAGGCTTCCTTTAAAGTCTGAAATGCTTTTTCAGCTTCTGCCATCCATTTAACCATAACGGACTCTTTTCCCTTAGTGAGGTCAGTCAGAGGGGCCGCAAGGGTGGCAAAATTTGCTATAAAACGTCTATTGTACCCTGTGATACCTTAAAAAGCCCTAACTTGCTTTTTGTTTACTGGGTGGGGCCAATCTTGTATGGCTTCTAGTTTGCATATCTGGGGTTTTATTAAACCACGCCCAATGGTGTAGCCTAGATACTTGGCTTCCTCCAGTCCGATGGAACATTTTTTTGGATTGGCAGTAAGTCCTGCATCTCTAATAGAATTCAAGACTGCTTGGACTCTAGGAAGATGAGTCTCCCAGCTTGTACTTTGTATAACCACATCATCCAAATAAGCTGCTGCATATTGGTTGTGGGGTCTTAAAATTGTATCCATCATCCTTTGAAACGTTGCGGGGGCACCGTGTAAACCAAAAGGCAAAACCTTATATTGAAATAAACCCTCTGGGGTAGAAAATGCTGTCTTTTCTTTTGCCCTCTCTGTAAGTGGTACTTGCCAGTAACCTTTAGGTCAAGGGTTGTTAGATACCTAGCTGTACCCAGTCTGTCAATCAATTCATCGACACGAGGCATTGGATAAGCATCAAACTTAGACACAGTATTGAGCTTTCGGAAATCGTTACAGAAGCGCAAACTACCATCTGGCTTGGGAATGAGTACTATAGGACTTGACCATTCACTTTGAGATTCTTCGATTACCCCTAACTCAAGCATATGTTTGACTTCTTTTGCAATAGCCTCCCGTCTTGCCTCTGGAACCCTATAAGGTCTCAGTTTAACCCGCACACCGGGCTCTGTTACTATGTCGTGTTTGATAACTGAGGTGCGCCCTGGAGTTTCTGAAAAAACACCTCGGTTGCTAACAAGAAAATCCCGTACTTCGTTCTTTTGGGTGACTGATAACGTCTCAGCTACCCTGACTTCGGGTATTAAGGCTATATTTTGGGTTACCGTATGCTGCCTCGAAGAGGGTTCTGCAGCGAGGGACTCCCTCTCTTTCCAAGGCTTAATAAGGTTTACATGATAAATTTGTTCGAGCTTTCTTTTACCTGGCTGCCGAATTTTATAATTTACATTACTTACTCTTTGAATTACTTCGTAGGGCCCTTGCCATTTAGCTAGGAACTTACTTTCCACTGTTGGGACTAGTACTAGGACTCTGTCACCAGGCGCAAAAGTACGCAGTTTGGCGCTACGGTTATAAGCTTTTTGTTGTGCCCCTTGGGCTTGAAGCATGTGCTCCTTTACAATTGGCATCACTGTCGCAATCCGATCTTGCATCTCTGAGATATGCTCAATGACACTTTTATAGGGTGTGACCTGCCCTTCCCAGGTTTCCTTAGCTATATCGAGAAGACCTCGCGGGTGTCGCCCATACAATAATTCAAAAGGCGAGTAACCAGTCGATGACTGTGGAACCTCTCTTATTGCAAACATAAGGTATGGGAGCAGGTAGTCCCAATTCCTCCCATCTTTGTCTATCACTTTCCGCAACATACCTTTTAAAGTTTTATTAAACCTCTCAACTAGTCCGTCTGTCTGTGGGTGGTAAACAGAAGTACGCAACTGTGTGACTTTGAACAACCGGCACAACTCTTTAGTGACTCTAGACATGAATGGGGTACCTTGGTCCATAAGGATTTCTTTTGGAATGCCGACCCGACTAAAGACCTGAACCAACTCTTTTGCAATATTTTTAGCTGAGGTATTGCGTAGTGGTATAGCTTCGGGATAGCGGGTGGGATAATCTAGAATAACCAATATGTGCTGATTACCCCGGGCAGACTTTACTAACAGCCCCACCAGGTCCATGGCAATTCTCTCAAATGGCACCTCGATGATGGGTAGGGGAACAAGTGGACTACGGTAATGTGGCCTGGGAGATGAAATTTGACATTCTGGGCAAGAATTGCAATATTCTTTAATTTCAGCATAGAGACCGGGCCAAAAAAACTTTTTCAGAATTCTTTCGGTAGTCTTTTCAACTCCTAAGTGTCCTCCCATTATGTGTCCATGAGCCAGGTCTAGTACCATTCTCCTATAGGGTTTGGGGACAACTAGCTGCTCCACAATGTCCTCCCCCTTCTTTGACACCTGATACAGCATATCCCCAATTAACGCCATGTAAGGAAAAGATAGCCTAAGATTAGGCTCAATGGGTTTTCCATCTATAACCTGTACATTTTCTCTTGCTCTGGCTAGGGTAGGGTCCTTCATTTGTTCACTGCCAAAGTTATCTTTTTGGACCTCTAACTCAGGCATTTCTAAAGTATTCTCTGACCCAGTCTCTGTTTCATCTACATTCCCCAACAACACAGAGAAAGGGAAGGGTTGAACATCTTCCGGGAGCTCATCATTAATCCTAGCAAGAGAACTATCAAAGGTCTCAGGTCCGACATTAGTATTACTGGGAGCATTTGCAAGCCTGACAGGGTCCCTGTTTTCCCACAGTTCCCAGAAATGTGGAAAATCCCTCCCAACTACCGCATCATGCAGTAAGCTAGGTACCAAACCCACAGGATAAGTCAGAGAACCAACAGCTGTACCAAATTTTACTTTTGCTGTAGGGTAGTCCCGTGTGTCCCCATGAATACAAATTACCCCTATCATATTGCCCTGACTTTTTTGGGGCTGAACCAGGTCCGACTTTACTAAAGTGACCAAACTGCCTGAGTCTAACAAAGCGGTTATTTGCTTGCCTTCCACAGAAAGGGAGCACATTTGTTTTTCAGTTTGAGTTTGAGGCACAGCAGCACAAACTGCTTGTGTAAACATAGATTGTCGTCTGTTTCCATAAACTAAACCACATTGCATGGGTTCATCTCTCCCTGGACAATTTGCAGCTATGTGACCCAACATTTGACAATGAAAACACCTTATAGTCTCTTGGTTCAGTCTGTTATTAGGCAGGGACCTTTCTGGCAATGCTTGCCAGTCTCTAGATCCAGTGCTTACAGTCTCTCCCGCTTTATATGTCCCTTGATACTTTCCAGCCCCCCTTTCCCCCGGAACAGTCTTACCGGGTGCAGATGTGATTCTGGCCTTCTGGGCTATGGGATGCTGGCAAGGTACTGGACTTATCAGCTCCTCTGCTGCAGTATACCTCTCCACCATATCAATGAGTTGGTCAGCTGTTTTGGGATCCGCATGACTCACCCACTTCCGCAGAGTAACAGGGAGAGCTTTGAGGTAACGATCCATCACTACCCATTCCACAATTTGGGGTCCAGTAAGGATCTCAGGCTGCAACCACTTCTTAGTTTGGTGTATAAGATCATGCATTTGGGAGCGTGGAGGCTTTTCCACTTGGTAGGTCCAGCGGTGCACGCGTTGGGCCCGGACGGAATGGGTCACCCCCAACCGAGCGAGGATTTCAGCCTTCAACTTATCGTAGTCGCCAGCATCTGGGGAATCCAGATCGAAATATGCTTTTTGTGGCTCTCCAGACAGAAACGGGCCACTAGTCCTGCCCATTGTTCCTTTGGCCATCTCTCTCTCTCAGCAGTTCTTTCAAAGGCAGTCAGGTATGCCTCCACATCGTCGTTTGGGGTCAATTTTTGCAGAAAGTAACTTGCTTGCACAGAGGTCACCCCAGAAGCAGCTACTGTAGGTTGGTCAAAACTCCTCGTTGCCAACTGTTCCACAACTTCAGTCAATGCTTTTCGGTCTGCACTGGTGGCCTCTGTCAACGCAGCCAACTGTGCAGATAGCAACCGGTTTGCTTCCTGCTGTTGTCGGATAGCCTCCTGCTGGACAGCTGTACCCTGCTGCAAACTGGCATTTGTTTGTTGCTGAGTAGCATTTGCCACCACCAGTTGCTTTATAATCTCCTCCATTGTATTGGGAACAGTCTTTCACACAAGTGAAAAAAATAGGGTCTGGCCCTTTAAATTTTCCAGCGTAGAATTTCTGCTGTGAAATTTTTGTGCCAAAGCATGCTCCACCAATTGTAACCGTTTGAGGTCACAGGGTCGTCGTCTCCTGGGGGTAGACGGGTGCACAGCAGTATTGGAGTCCACGCAAAATAAAACAAAACTGGCTGGTAATGTGCAACTGGCCGCAACCAGTTTTATTTGTCTGGTTGGCAGGAAAACATGAATCAAAGCAAACAAAAATGAAAATAAAACCTTGCCTGTCCGGCACTAACTAAACAATTATCTCCTAACTAACTAGGTGAGGATCTAACATCCAGCACCTAACAGAAAACAGTATCTTTGTGGCACAGCATGTACTCACATGAGTCTGGCTCTCTCACAGGCCTGCACTGCCTGCTCTTTTCCCCAGGATTGAGAGAGTGAGACACACAATCCCTTCCCTACTTAAGGAGAGGGAACACCTGTTCCTCTCTCAGGTGTTGGGCAAACCCAGACATTTCCTTGTGTGTGTGTCAGGGGATCTGTTTTTTTTAGCTATTGCAACTTTGAATAAAAAATTCTACTTTTACTTCCTTGACCCTTTTTACTTTTACTTCCTTGACCCTTTGGAGTACCCAGCTGCCCACTGCCCACATATTACAAACTATAGAGAGTAATTTGCCAGGCCAAACCTGCAAAATCCATGGGTCCACTGCCTCTCAGACCGACCTACACTCATCACTACATAGTAACATAGTACGTTAGGTTGAAAAAAGACACATTCCATCAAGTTCAACCTTTTAACTTTTTTTAACCTGTCTAACTGCCCGTTGATCCAGAGGAAGGCAAAACAAAACCCATATGAAGCCTCTCCAATTTGCCTCAGAGGGGGAAAAAATTCTTTCCTGACTCCAAAATGGCAGACTAGTCCCTGGATCAACTTGTACTATGAGCTATCTTCCATAACCCTGTACCCTCACTTGCTAAAAAGCCATCCAACCCCTTATTAAAGCTATCTAATGTATCAGCCAGAACAACTGATTCAGGGAGAGAATTCCACAGCTCTCACTGTAAAAAAAAACCCTTTCCGAATATTTAGGCGGATCCTCTTTTCTTCTAAATGGAATGGGTGACCTTATGTCAGCTGGAAAGACCTGCTGGTAAATAAAGCATTAGAGAGATGATTATATGATCCCCTTAAATATTTATACATAGTTATCATATCACCCATTAAATGCCTCTTCTCCAGCGTGAACATCTCCAATTTGGCCAGTCTTTCTTCATAGCTAAGATTTTCCATACCTTTTACCAGTTTAGTTGTCCTTCTCTGTACCTTCTCTAATACAATAATTTCCTGTTTGAGTGATGGAGACCAAAACTGTACGGCATATTCTAGATGGGGCCTTACCAGTGCTCTATAAAGTGGAAAAATGACAGCTTCCTGTTCTGAATCAATGCCCTTTTAATACAGCTCAAGTCCTTATTTGACCTTGATGCTGCTGACTGGCATTGCTTACTACAGCCAAGTTTAGCATCTACAAGGACTCCAAGGTCTTTTTCCATAATGGATTTGCCTAGTGCAGTCCCATTAAGGGTATAAGTGGCTTGGATATTTGTACATCCCAGGTGCATAAATTTACATTTATCAACATTGAATCTCATTTGTCACTTAGCTGCCCAGATTGCCAGTTTGTCAAGATCCTGTTGCAAGGATGCCCCATATAACAAGTTAAATAAAAGTGGACCCAATACCGAGCCCTGAGGGACCTTGAAGAACCTTACTCCAAGTAGAGAATGTACCATTAACAACCACCCTCTGTAGCCGATCCTGTAGCCAGTTTCCTATCCATGTGCAAACAACTTAATTTAGCCCAATAGACCTTAGTTTAGAAAGCAGTCGTTTCTGGCGGCATGGTATCAAATGCTTTGGCAAAATCCAAATAGATCACATCTACTGCCCCCCCCACTGTCCAGCATCCTACTTACTTCATCATAAAAAGCAATCAAATTTGTCTGACATGACCCATCCTTCATAAAGCCATGCTGATTGCTGCTCATAATGCCATTCACTAGGACAACATTTTGAATGTGATCCCTTCAAAGCCTTCAAATAATTTGCCCACCACAGATGTAAAACTTGATGGCCTATAATTGCCAGGCTGAGATCGTGATCCCTTTTTATATATTGGAATGACATCAGCTTTTCTCTAATCTATAGGTACCATACCAGATGAAAGTGAATCTGAAAAAATCAGAAATAGGGGCTGGTCTAAAACTGAGCTAAGCTCTCTTAGAACCCAAGTGTATGCCATCAAGCCCTGGAGCCTTGTTTATTATTTATTAATTTTTATTAAAACGTTATGGATCATATCCTGATTTAGCCACTGACTAGATTGAGCTGAGCCATCAGTGCAGCTATGAAGTGAGCCTGGGAACTCAGACTCCTCTATTGTATACACTGAAGAAAAGAACTGATTTAGCACATTTGCCTTTTCTGTATCTGTTACAACCATACTGGTATCATTACTTAATAGAGCAACACTCTCAACCTGCATCTTTTTACTATTAATATATTTAAATGCACTCTTCATTTCTTTTTGTTGCCTTCCGGATTGCTTGCTGATTTACAACATTTATTATAGTGTTTATATTCATTAAATGCCATACTCCCCACTTCCGCATAGCAAACTCTAAGGGTGAAGTCCGCCTCACTGGGAGGAACAGGAACTGGAAGACCAATTTAGAGCAGGTCCTTCCTCCCTTTGCCCTGTGGCTGCCTGTCCACAGCGTGGATCAGCTCTGGGTGCTGACTTGGTAGGTTAGGGGAATCCTGCTACAGAGGTCTTAGGTTTCTGATTTTTGTATTCATTATTTATTTATTTTTTTGTGCAGGCTGCTTTTGCCCCCTGTCTTGTTCAAGCTGTCACCCCAAACAAGTCTTCTTCCCTTGGTTGAGGTAAAAAAAAAAATGATGCAGTGTTTATATGATCAGTAAATTGTTTTTGGAACACTTTGTGATTTCCTGTCTCTTATCTGGTTCTAGTGTCATGAGGCCGTCCAGATCAAGAGAGAGATCAAGGGAGATCTCAGAAAAAAGAGAGGATTCTCAGCTGGCTCCTGCTACCACATGCATGGGATGCAATGAGCCACCATTACCCCACAAGAAACTGTGTCAAACATGCCTTATAGCTGCTTTAGGTGTCAAGGCAAATTCAAACACAGGAATCCTAGCCTGGATAAAGGAAGCAGTGGCAAAGGAGATTATCTTGGCCACAGCCTCTACATCTAAAGGTCCGCAGTTGGATTTGGACCCAGATCCAGAGGACACCTTTTGCAACCAGAGCATAAGAAGACCAGTGTTCTTCTACAGATGAGGGAGAGGAAGTTAAGTCTTCCTTTGATTTTGCCCTTATTCAGCCTCTTATAAAAGCGGTAAGGGCTTCCTTGTCCTTGGAGGACGAGAGCCAAGCCTCAACATCATCATCCTTTCTGCCATGTTCTAAGCCTAAAGGACAGACGTTTCCATTACATCAAGAAGTGATGGACCTAATCAAAACAGAATGGGACATTCCATCAAAGTGCAGTTATATGCTAGCTAGAGGGAATAAGTTATACCCTTTTAAAGATGACGAGGTAAAGGACTTCAGTACCTTACCTAAAGTGGATGCTCCAGTTTTAAACATATCCAAAAGTACTTTATTACCTATTGAGGATCAAGCAAATATGAAGGATTCAATGGATAAGCGTCTGGAGTCAGACCTGAAAAGACTTTTTACCACAGCGGGAGAAAGTCTCAAGCCAGCAATTGCAAACCTCTCAGTAGCTAAAGCCTTGGAGGTGTGGTTGGCCAATGTGGACGTAGGCTTAAGAGATGGTCGGGATAGAACAGAAATTCTGGAAGGCCTAAAGGAGTTAAAGCTGGGCTCGGCCTTTTAAGTTAACTCTTCAGTGGATCAGATCCGATTGGCTTCTAAAAGCTTGTCCTTATTGGTAGCCGCGAGAAGGGCCTTATGGCTTATAGCCTGGGAGGCAGACTCAGCCTCTAAAGTGGCTCTATGTTCTCTACTTTTTCAGGGTCAAGTCTTGTTTGGAAAAAAGTTGAAGGATCTGATCTCTAAGGCATCGGGGGGGCAAAAGTCAATTGCTTCACCAGAAAAAGAAACACCAGATGGGAAGGCCATCTTTCAGAGGGAAAGCCTCTTCTAGATCAAGATTTGTGCCGTATGATCGCAGGCCTTTTCGTGCTGGAAGAGAAACTTCAAAACAAGACAGCTGGAAGGCAGGTTAGTCAGGTTTCTTTTGCATGTCCAAAGGAAAGGCGGGAGAAAACACTCGTAAACAATTATGAAGGTGGTGCGACCCAGGAGCCTACTTTGGGAGGAAGACTTCATCAATTTCAGGCTGCCTGGGAACAATCCATACAAGACAGATTGATTCTGGGGATTGTGAGGGATGGCTACAGACTAGAATTCAAAAACAGCCCTCCACATTCGGGATGCCTCGTATCCCAGATGCCGATGGACAGCTCCAAAAGGTGGGCACTTCAAGCCTGTCTTATCAAGCTGGAACAACAGCAGGTGATATGTCAGGTCCCTTGGGATCAGAGAGGAACAGAAGTATACTCCAGGTTCTTCATAGTCTGAAAGACATCAGGGGCATGGAGGCCGATACTGAACCTAGTGAGGGTCAACAAGGCCTTGAGGATCCAACACTTCAGGATGGAATCCATCGATTCAGTAAAAGCGGCCATGTCTCCAGGGGATTGGATGTGCACCATGGATATCAGAGATGCATACCATCACATTCCCATTGCAACTTCGAATCAAATGTTTCTTCAATTTGCTGTGGGGCAAAATCACTACCAATTCAGATGCCTACCCCTTGGGCCCTGACGGTTTGGAGGCTGAGAGGCAGACGTTAGAATCTCAAGGACTTTCTTCGAGAGTTATACAGACATTACTACAATCCAGAAAGTCGTCAACGAGCAACCGATATGCCAAGGTGTGGAATATGTTCTGGACCTTCGTTAATCCCAGCTCAATGGAATCCATATCAGCATCAAACATCCTGGAATTCCTTCAAGCAGGCATGGAAAAAGGTTTGAGTGTAAGCACGCTAATGACGCAGGTATCCGCCATCTCAGCTACATCAGGTATCAGATGGGCCCTCCATCCTCTGATCATTCGATTTTTTATAGCAGCAGTAAGAATGCTTCCAGTAAGGAGACTAACATGTCCAAGCTGGGACCTACCAGTGGTTCTAAGGATGCTTTCCGCAGGCCCATTTTCAGTCAAAAATCAGATCTCCCTATGGTCCCTGACTCTTAAAGTGGTGTTCTTGTTGGCACCTCAGCTAAAAGAGTGGGTGAGTTACAGGCCTTGAAGTTCTCGAAAGACAGCCCAACGTTCTTCTCGGACAGATTGGTATTGAAATGTTGTCCTTCATTTAAACCAAAGGTGGTATCCCTGTTCCACCTCAAGGATGAAATAGTAGTCCCTACTTTTGCCCATCAGGATACAGATCCAGAATTAAGGGAGTTGGATGTGTCGGAACACGTCAAAAGATATTGTGAAGCTACAGCAGCAATAAGAAAATTAGATAAGTTCTTGATTCTGCCTGGAGGGGCAAGAAAGGGGGAAGCAGCAGCAAGTTCCATAATTTCAAGATGGATATGCAAAGTGATTAAGAAGGCCTACTCACAGGCAAATCTCAAAGAGCATAACCAAATCAAAGCACACTCAACCAGGGGTCAAGTGGTCTCGTGGGCAGCGGAAGCCGGCATTTCCTTGGATATCATCTGTAGGCCAGCCTCTTGGTCTTCACCTAACACTTTCATTTCCCATTACAAGCTGGATGTTAGGTCTTCGAATTATTCTCAGTTTGGATCTAGTATTCGGAAATCGGCCAGTGAGGCCAAATAAATGTTTACATTTTGCAGTCATGGTGAATCCTTTATTTCCCACCCAGGGCCAGGCAGCTTGATAAGTCCCGCAGAGTGAGGACATGTAGAGGGCCAGGGAAAAGGGAAAATTGTTCCATGCTAACCGTGATTTTCCTTTCCCTGGTCCTCTCCATGTCCAGGTTTCCCTCCCTTGTTGGTGCTAGAGTGATCAGAACTTGGTACGAGACACCGAGGGGAGGTACTCCTCCTAATTTATCAGTTAGGGGGTGGGTTCTTCTTCGAGGAGAGGGAGGGGCTATCCCGCAGAGTAGGACATGGAGAGGACCAGGGAAAGGAAAATCACGGTAAGTATGGAACAATTTCCTTTTTCTGTCAGTCACATATACAACTTAAAGCAACAAGTGATAGGTGCAGGACTAATTGGAATTGAGCATTTACAGGCAGAACCATGGCAAAATATACATCTGGTTAAAAAACCTCTTTATTTCACAAATAATAACATTCATAGATGGAAACAAACAGTTTTTGGGTACAACAGGACAACAATTTCATGTAATATCCGGGGAAACATAATATTCCACTTAATATGATGTAAATTATCTGTTGCTTTTTTGGGGGTATTATTTTCCTTTAAAGGGCTAATGCCATTGATGGATCCAAGCACTGGCCTAACTTCAATACACATTTGTTGATAGAAAATACATTATCCAAAAGTGTGAACATCCAAAGTTACAACTATTCTCATGAAGCTACCATTTTACTGTTATTGTTACTTTTATTACTTATCTTTCCATTCAGACCCTGTCCTAATCATCTTCCAGTCTCTCATTCAAACCACTGCCTGGTTGCTAAGGTAATTTGGACCCTAGCAACCAAACAGCTTCTAAAATTTCAACCTGGGGAGCTGATTAACAAAAAGGTAAATCGTTCAAAAACCACAAATATAAAAAAAGACCAATTGCAAATCATCTCAGAATGGCCCTCACATCATACTAAAAGATATTTTATAGGTGCACAGCCCCTTTTAATGCTGGACCAACCTACTGGTGAATAATAAGGCATTACAATTGATAAATCTCAATATTTTATGCACATTATTATAATTGCTTGAAGTTAAAGTCTCTATTAGGGAAAAATGGATTGAGAACGGTATTATTTTTCATGACTTTTTAACAGAATAAGTTTTCAGAATCTAGTTGCTCACGGTAAACCCACACCTTATTACTCCCTAGCCATATACCAGTACCTAACAAAATCGAGGTCCTTAACTTATCACGTGATCCTCCTTCCCATCACCGCTAGTTTGTTGCTAGGTGGAGTGACGTCACGAGTTTCGGTGACAGCCTCTTTCTGGTTTGTTTATTGGAATCGGCCTAGTGGCTCGGTATAATCCACTCAAATCCTCCGTTTTGAAGCATCCCGGGAGCGCGGAAAGGAAAGATACATAGAGAGTACTCGTTGAACTGTCGCATTGGCACTTTTTTTGCTTCTTAGCGCCGGATGGAAAACGTAAATCGATGGTGAAAAGTGCCCCGGGCTGTAGAGACTGATAGCTCGGGAAGGAGGCAAAGGGCTCGCACAGCAGGATGGAGTTGAGAGTCGGTAACCGATACCGGTTGGGGCGAAAGATCGGCAGCGGCTCATTCGGGGACATATACTTGGGTAAGATACTAACATAAAAGTGCTGGAGTGTTTAACATGGCTCTTAGCAATTCAATTATTCACCCCCTTCCCCCACTGAAATGGTACTGTCTCAGCTCACAGTTTAGGGACAGGCATAGAAATGGAAAAGACGACAACGGGGTTGTGTTGAGTTTTTGAACTAAACGTAAAACAGGGTAATCCTTGGCCCCTATACACTTTATTAGATTGAGTGCTGTGACATCTTCCGTTCCTAAAAGGATGTGTTTACTGTGTGCAGGAAAGATTGGTGTTCTGGAATCTCTTGGGGTTGCTAGGCAGACCTAGTAAGGAATTACATGCCTGGTAGTAGTAGAGCCAATTGTGAGATATTTACTCATAGGATGTACTACCCCAACACCTGAGAGCCCTACATTCTTGCACCTTAGAATAGGGATATTTTAAAAGGATGTCACCTGGTTTTAAGAGGAGTACCCCTTTAAAATAATTGATATCGTCATTCCAAAATCAAGGGTGGTTGCCGTAACTAGATGCGGGAATAATGGTGATGGCATTTGCTATTCAGCCATAGACACTTTAGTGGGGTGGCACTGGTTTTGTGCAGTCAAGGCCTGTCTTGCAGCTTGGTGTTCCCAGCCATCCCACCGGGTATTTTATTTGGTTGAGGTGCATGCTAGTCAGATTTTATTCTCCTTCTGGAAACATGTTCTTTATGGCCTTTGCTTTTCGCACATGGTTAAATACACAGTATAGCCTTTGGCAGATAGCTTACTCCTAGAATTCTCCATATGCCATCTTGTCTGTCCGCTTGCCAGATGATGAAGCCCAATTTATCATTTCACAAAGTGGCACCAATGGCTGAGACCGTTACACCACTGAAGCTTGACACTGAGCTTACATATGGTTTAAGGTTTGTGTGCCTGCTTGTCCTTGAAAAAAATCCATTCTTCAGATGTATTGCTCTTGTGCCTCTTCAACTCTAGTGAGCATTCCAACTAAAGACATTTCATTTTTAGAAGGGCTGACCATATGCCTTTGGCCATATATAGTATTATAGTCTAGATGCCAAACGTCTATTTCTAAACTATTTTCCTCCAGCTTGGGTTAAACTGACTTCCAACATCTTCCAATGCAAATCAGTAACATTTTGTTCAGATATTCCTCATATATATCTATATCTATATCTATATCTATATCTATATCTATATCTATATCTATATATATATATATATATCAGGACTTGCAAGGGCCATACAGTTGATCAGTGTTAGGATTGGGCTGTTATATAATTCTGACATTTCAGTTAGGAAGGCTTCATTAGTTGGTTATCTGCAGCCCACCCTGGACCATAATTTAGGTAGATCGTTGTTCCCCTAGAGACCAGCAAGTGATCTGGTGTAATTTGTGTTGGACTCCCCACCCCCATTATATTGCGTTATATGACACAATATTTAACCTGGTCTGTAATGTAAAGAGGATATTGTTATCAAATAAGAAATTGTAGGGCTAGAAGTTTTAGGTCCTAGGTACAGATTCGTGATGTCCGTGGGGTTGTTGAAGGAAACTGTTTTAAGCATTGAAGATATGTTAAATTTTAATGGCTAACTTAATCTGTCATATGAGTAAATCTGGTTACACTGGTTATAAATGTTGAAGCAGAATATTTTTTTGTTTTGTGCAGAACCCCTTTAATATGCTTCAATAGTATACAAGCACTGAAATACTTTTATTTTGGAAGGAATAGCACTAGAAATTGAATGTGTACTTTCCCCCCCACATTTTAGGATTTTACCGCTTGTGGTCTGCAATGGGTTCTACTTTATTTGCTACAAGGGCTGAATATTTGTGCTGCCTTACCTGTATCTTGCAACTTTTTTGGAGCACAGGCATTTCATCTATCATTCTGGCTTTTGTTTCCACTCCCATAATAATGTATACCCAATGTAAGTGCTACAGGAAATAAGTTGGGTGACTGTAGAGTAAGTTTAGGAATACTTCTTGAAAATCCAACAGTGCCAAAATGCCTAATGTTTTATTTATTCATCCCTATGAAACGCCAGATCACTCCTGTCTTTATATCCTGGCTGTGGCCCTAATGACTGTCTAAGAATTTAAAAAACTGGTCTAATCTGGGCTCCATGTCTTTAGTCCAATTTAAGGATCAGTCTTTGATGGGTGCTCACTGGGCATTTCTCAAGTCCATGTATGTACAATATTCACATGAATAAAATGCCTTTAATATATACAAAGTTAGATGTTCATTTGTAATGTATTGCAGAATCTAATTTCATACTTTTTCTTTTGGTATTTAGGCACAGATATTGCGGCTTCAGAAGAAGTTGCGATCAAGCTAGAATGTGTAAAAACGAAACATCCTCAGCTTCACATCGAGAGCAAGATATATAAAATGATGCAAGGAGGGGGTGAGTTATTTTCCCTTAACACTTTTGAATGCTGTAAGAGGTATTTGTTTTTTTTTGTTTTTTTTTGCAGATGACATACTCTTGCTTACAGAATTTGTAATTCTCTTTTCCAGTGGGAATTCCAACAATAAAATGGTGTGGTGCAGAAGGTGATTATAATGTCATGGTCATGGAGTTACTGGGACCAAGCCTTGAAGATCTCTTTAACTTCTGCTCTAGGAAATTTAGCTTGAAAACTGTTCTTCTTCTTGCTGACCAGATGGTAAGTTTCTTCTCCACCGTGGATACCCTTGCAATTTATTTATCTATTGTGTGTGTGGTTTGTATTCCTATTTAAAATTCTGGCTACAATAATTCTTCAATTTGGATTCCATTAGGTACAGATCTTTTCTGAGCTAGGTTTTACCTATATGATGCTGACACCTACTCCAATCTTGAGGTAGCCTTCTTTTTTGGAAGGGTGAAAGAGGGTGTCAGGACCCATTCCCTCTTATTATACTATTATTTGCAGCTAAATTTCGCACTACCTTCCACCGTGTTAATGTATTTGGGGTGTCTGTACCCTCTGAGTCTTACATAGGACGGATGTGGGAATATTCTCCCGGGAAGTCACTGTACTATTTACAAGTATAAAGGCCTATGGCATGTGCGTTTTCTCCATCAATGCAAATACATGTCAAACATGCACATTGACAGAAGTGGAATCCATGTGACGGGATTCTGTTTAAAATACATTCTACCTCTTTTTTCCTCGTTACTTTTAATATACAGAGGATTATAGGGGTTTCACACTTGCTGTTTTATCATGAATTAGCTCATTATGGTCATTGTTACCCAGGGGTTCAATGACTTGCACATTTGCTATTAGTTCTGGGTCATTTGAGATCACTAGATCCACAATAGCATTTTTTCTGGTTGGCTCCTCAACAACCTGTGCCATGAAATTATCATGCAACAAGTTTATAAACTTGTTTCCATTAACTGATCCGGCAGTACTGTTCCTCCAGTCAATATCCGAGTAAATAAAATCCCCCATAATCATTACTTAACCAAAACTAGCAGCCTTTTCTCTTTGCATTAGAAGGGTCTATAGCACACTCCTACAATTAATTTGCTGGACTCTTTACAATTGGTGAATTATTAATTGCCCAGTCATGTGACTCATTCAGCCATGTTTCGGCCACACCAATCACATCATATTTTCCCTCCATCTCTCCTCTTTTACCAGTCAGATTCCTTGCATTTGCAAACATACTTTAATACTGGTACCATATTGAACATATGACATGTGGTCCTCCCTATTCTTAACAGTGCCCCAACTAAATCTCCACCCCCATTTTCCGTTCCTTTGCCCACTATCTCATCTAACTTGTCTTCCACTGAATCTTTTACTGAATCTTTTGCTGAACCCTCCCCCACACCTAGTTTAAAATCTCCTCCAACCCTTTAGCCATCTTCTCTCCCAAAACAGCTGCACCATCATCATTGAGGTGCAGCCCATCCCTAGCAAAAAACCTGTAGACGACCAAATCAGCCCAGTTCTCCAAAAAAACTAATCTCATACAGCCAAACACAAAATGCAGCATAGTCTGCAACATGGTGTCATAATCAACTCTTAGTATGTTCGTCCTTCTTGACAAAGTCTGTCCCCTGGCATGACTTCAGATCTGCATCCCCCTGGAGGTGCCAATCATGCTGATTTCCCCCCCCCCAAGCCTGCCATTTGCAATGAATTATGGGGATTGTAATTTACATGTGACATTCATTCCATTAGTATGTTTAACCCTCCCTCTCCACAGTTGCTTATAATGGGGATCAGAGAGGAATTATGCCAATGTGAGAGAATGCTATAAGCATAGCTAAAATCTCACCCATAAAGCAGGGCAGGGATGCTTCTTTTAATGGGTATCAGAGAGGAGCTGTACTAATGTGAAATTGTGAAATAATGTTGTTTTATAAACATATCTAGAATCTCAGCCATACAGCATAAAGGATGGCACACAGGCAGTGTAGGACAGGCAGAGTATGGCACACACAGGGAACATAGTATGTTATGTACTGTTAACTGTTGCATATATGTGTATATTAAAATATGTATTGCTCATACATACTCCAGCAGCTTGTCTGAAGTTTGATCAAGTGAACAATGCAGTCTGGGTCTGAGGTGTGAACAGTACAGTTTTTTTAGAGGCGTGAACAACACTGGGGGAGAGATTATAGACATGAACAATACTGGGGGAGTTATAGACATGAACAATAGTGGGGGAAATTAGAGGTGTGAACAATACATGGTCCCCCCTCTCTGACAAGGAGCAATACTGCTGAAATGATCCTCTACAATCAGTTTAAAAAGTTATTTTCTGTGTCGACCAAACCAGGCACAAATGCACTTCAATAATTAGGGTATCCACCTGGCCGGTAAAAATGATGGTTGATCCCAATGTTATTGATAGGGTAAAAAGATAGATATTAGGGATGAAAAACACTATTTTTGATTTGGCCGAACCCCCGAATCCTTCACGGAGGATTTGGCTGAATACCGAACCGAATCCTAATTTGCATATGCAAATTAGGGATGGGAAGGGGAAAACATTTTAACTTCCTTGTTTTGTGAGTCACATGATTTCCCTCTCCCCCTAATTTGCATATGCAATTTGCATATGTAAATTAGGATTCGGTTCAGCCAGGCAGAAGGATTCGGCCGAATCCGATTCCTGCTGAAAAAGGCCGAATCCTGGATTCAGTGCATCCCTAATAAACTCCTTTAAACTTCGATTTTAGAAAAATTGTAAAACATAAAATGGAAAGTAGTTGAAAAAAGTCTTTATTTCTGGTGAACAATCTGAAAACAATTGCACTGAAAAAGGTGTTTGGAAGGTGAACAACCTACATTCTCCTACAGAAACAATTCCAATTTTGTCATGGTAATTTCCCTTTAGAAAAGTAGCAGAGGCAAAAGGCCAGAAAATGCTTTGTGATATTTCTCACAGCTGTCGTTTACATTACATTTTGTAATATAAAACCTGTAGTTTGATAGGTAGCCTGTTCTACGTACCTTCCCCACCCCCAGCTGTAGTCTATAGAATCTAAATGGATGGATACAGCTCTCTGTATCTGGTTATCTTAGCAACAAGGAAGTAAAATCAAGCTCATAAACATCTCTTGCTTTTTACCAATACTAGAAGCACTAGGGATACTGTCATTGTTTTGATTTAGAAAACTCCATAAGTGATTAGCCTGTGTGTTTTTTGTTTTAAGTGGGTCAGTGCGACTCCTGCAGCAGTGCTTTCCTATAGAAACAGACTGGTGACATCTTGGCTAAATCCACAATTTGGAATCTTTATTGGCTTTATAAATAGTAAAATTGCATTAACAATTGTAGTTGTAAAATAACATGTCAGGCCAATAATAAGCCTCCAATAGTAGAGGGATTAGACAGGTCACACAGCAGCAAATCTGTGCATGGTTTCTATATGAGATCTAATATCCGTTTGCTATAGGAGGAGCTCTAACTAACCAATGAATTTACTGCAAAAATCAGTCCTTAGGGTTCGCAAGCAATATGACTGAATTCATTACCTTTGCTCTATATAATTAATGCTGATGAATTTGATATGTTTGATGAAAAAAGTGTTCACTGGGTAAACCCAGTACTCCGTTTTTTGGCATTGATTTAAACATAAAAGTTTTGAATTTGTTTCTTGTGTTGTAGATCAGCCGAATTGAATACATTCATTCCAAAAACTTCATTCATCGGGATGTGAAGCCTGACAATTTTCTGATGGGACTTGGAAAGAAAGGCAATCTAGTGTATATCATTGATTTTGGGCTGGCCAAAAAATACAGAGATGCTCGCACACACCAGCATATACCATATCGTGAAAACAAGAACCTAACCGGAACAGCTCGCTATGCATCTATTAACACCCACCTTGGAATAGGTAATATTATTAAATTATTTTGGAAGATTGATTGTTGGGTTTAATATATTTTTTAGTCTTTGAATCTCTGCCATTTGCTACTAATTCTGATATTTAAACAAATGGCAGGCAGCTAGGGCTCATTAGCCTACTAGATAAATGTCGAAACCTCAAACTGGAGACCTGCAAAGGTATGTAGCACATCTAAATACCTTAAAATGTAATAATGATGTTTAAACTTATGTTAAATTTTTATCTATATGAAAATGACTTTGAGCCCCCTCGGAATATTATTAAAAATATTTTGTTTTTTTATATATAAGGAAAACTATAACCCCCCCCAAACAATATAGGTCTCTATAAAAAGATATCGTATAAAACAGCTCATATGTAAAACCCTGCTTCATGTAAATAAACCATCTTTATAATAATATACTTTTCAAGTAGCATGTGCCATTGGGTAATCGTAAATAGAAAATTGTGATTTAAAAAAAATAAGGGCCGGGGGCGTGACCAAGATGGCGCAGTGAGCAGACGCGCTTGCCTAGAGCTCAGTGCACCGCAATCTTAAACCCGGCTATTTACCCTACTAACCGACCCACAAAGGAGGCCATACTTGCTTAAATCATCTGCTCAGCTATGCGGAGGAATAATCCCAAGCCGAAACCTGAGACGGTGTCTCGATTAGATCGCTTTGCTCGTGACCACGCTCAGCCACCATCCCCCAACCCGGATAGTCAGCTATCTTCCCCTTCAGACCCTGCGCCCGACCCGCCAGCAGCGCCTCCCGAACCCACACTGGGAAAGGTGCTAGCTGCCATCATGGAGAGCCGAGCATCCAGCACAGCTTGAAGAACTCCGCGTTGATATATCCCTGCTGCGCCAAGACCTGCAAAAGGTGAGAGACCGCACAAATGGCCCTGGAAGATAATCTCAGCAATAGATGATGCCATGCCCTCTCTCCACACCGATGTACAGGCCATGAAGCTGCAACTAAAAGCAGCCCTAGTAAAATCAGACGATCTTGAAAATAGATTGAGACGCAGCAATGTCAGGATAGTGGGCCTACCTGAGAGAGTGGAGGGCACTAACCCTACGATCATCATAGAAAGCTGGCTCCAAGAAATTCTAGGGTCCACTACTTTCTCCAACGTTTTTATTGTAGAAAGAGCCCACAGTTCCAGCAAGGCCTCCCCCACCAGGAGCCCCCCCACTTCCCTTTCTTCTAAAACTCCTCAACTACCGAGACAGGGATGCGGCCCTTACAGCTGCCAGAGAAAAGGGCCCGATTCATTATCAGGGGCTACTGTGTCATTATACCCGGACTTCTCTCCTAACATTCAGAAACAACGGGCTGAATTTACAGGAATCAAAAGGCGCCTAAGAGAAGCACAAATAAAATACAGTATGCAATATCCTGTGCAGTTGCGCATTCACAATGGTGACCGTGCGCTTTTCTTCACCTCACCTAGGGAGGTTGACGACTGGCTCAATCAGAGGGGCCCTCGTCGGTCCCCAAACCGGAATGCCTGACTCGACCAAGCTAATCCTCCCAGGCCCCACATGCTGCCATGGGCCGCAGGAAACTTCTCCAACACCACCCACTTCGACCCAGGGTGACACCTTTTCGACCACACTACCGGAATAGGAAAACTACAGTGGTAAACCGAAACAACACTTCAACAGGCCCATATTCCCCCCCCCCTTTTTTTTCCCTTCTCTCTCGCTGGATTTGCTATTGAGGCCCGAATATTCCCAACTCAGGCCTTGCAAATGGGCCCCTTGCCACATTTTGAGGGCCTATAGCACGTTTTCCGGGGTTGGAATTGGACCCACTGACTCTCCTCTGCCCTTCCTGACCTATCTAATGCTTGCTACGGGACCTAGTTCCCAGCCTCTACCAATGAGGAGACATGGCTTTCTTGCTACACACTGACGGCCGACCACTGTCTTCACAACCAAGGAATCCTCCTACAGGATGCGAACAATCTTCCCCTTCGCTTTACTGGGTTCCTTCCCCCCCCTTTTTTTTTTTTTTTTCTCTCCCTGTCTATTTCCTTACCTACATTCTCATCTCTTGGATTAGAAATTCTGCCTCCCCGGCGGGGGTGGCACCTACCTTTTGCTACAGGGTAACTGATCAGCACACCATTGCGTGCCTCAGCGATAGGCAATCGTTGGGACTTATTGCCAACCTAGATCCCATAGGAGGGACTTTTTTAGCAGATATCTAGGGACTGAGCCCCTATTTAGGTTCTTAAAGGAGAAGGAAAGCTACGGAGGCATTTTATTGCCAATATATTAGCTGCAATAGTGCAAGCTAGAATGCTATATTTATTCTGTAGAATGTTTTACCATACCTGAGTAAAAAGCTCTACAAACTCTCTGTTTGTTTAGGATAGGAGCTGCAGTATTAACATGGTGTGACATCACTTCCTGCCAGAGTCTCTCCCTGCTCTGGGCTCAGATTACAGCAGAGAAGGGAGGGGGGGGGGAGAGGAGCAAACTGAGCATGCTCTTGCCCAGGGCAATGAGGTTTAAGCTGAAGGCAGGAAGTCTGATACAGAAGCTCATGTGTACACAATAGAAGGAAAGAAATGCAATGTTTCTTTTGACGGGACTCCGAGCAGCACTACTTTGGGGGTTTACTGGTATATTTAGATGGACCTTTCTGATAAGGCTTACTTAGTTTTAACCTTTCCTTCTCCTTTGTGTTATGGGTATTAGACTCTCTCAAGTTTGGGGGGTGAGTAGGGTGGGATGGGTGTGTACTATTGTTGGGTTTATATTTCAATGTGTTTCGCAGACTGCTCAATCTATGTTGACTGATGTAATACGTATGCATACTGTACTCTCTATAATTATTCCTTTGCTCTATGTCAAGGGATGGACACTTTGTTTGGCCTGGCGTATACCTTTACCTGTGTATTATGGCTAACATATCAATCCTCTCATGGAATGTGCGAGGACTCTATTCTAAATTTAAGCGGAGCCTAATGTTCAACTACCTGAAAAGATACCCCCCTCTATCCTTCTCCTCCAGGAGACTCACCTCACTGGGCAAAAAATTCTGGCATTAAAAAAGCCATGGGTGGGATGGCACTTCCACTCTACCTTCTCTTCGCACTCAAGGGGGGTCTATATACTAATCAGGAAAAGCCTGCCATTTGAAGCTCCACCTAGACCACTACGGCAGATTACTGATACTCCATGGCCTTATTGCCAATAAGCCTATTCTATTGGTTAACTTATATATGCCGCCGCCATTCGCAGTGTCGATCCTAGATTTAATGGTGACCAAGCTCTCTGAATTCCCCCCAGCCCACTCTGTATCCTGGGGGACTTTTAACTGTTGTTTAAATCCCTCATTGGACAAACTAGGCCCGACCCTCGCACCCTTACCATGCTTACCACATGGGCAGAGGCCCTGCAACTGACTGACCCCTGGAGATGGAAACATCCATCTCAAAGAATTTTCTCTTGCCACTCTCCAACCCATAAGACCTTTTCGAGAATTGATCTAGCCCTTGTCTCAATGGAGCTCCTGCCCGTTATTGACCAGGTCCAGTATTTACCCCAGTCCCTCTCTGACCACTCCCCGCTGCAACTCACACTACGGTGGAACCCTGCGGCTACAGATAAACTGTCGATAAGCCCTCTTTGGCTCAAAAACGCAACTGTGGCTACCGCAAATGCCCAAGCTTATGGGGAATACTGGACCCATAATGCTGGTTCTGCCCTTCCGCAAACCTTATAGGATGCTTCTAAAGCAGTCATGCGAGGTACTCTCATGGGGGCAATATCACAAGCCAGAAATCAACTTAACGATCAGAGTGATAAAAACCGCAAGCTTCTGGCGTTCCTGGCCAAACAGCAATCTGCACCCTCTGCGGTTTCACGCATCATACTAGACAATGGCTCAGTAGTCACGGAACCTAGGCTTATAACACAAGAATTTGCTACCTTTTACCAAAATCTATACACCACCTCATCACTTTGTTCCAAAGCCCAACTCTAGCAATTCTTAGATTCCATCCCTATACCATCTCTTTCCTCTAACGACCAAGCCTTCCTAGATGCGCCTATCCCTCCCCAGGAGGTTACGGATGCCATTGCCTCACTACCCCCTAATAAAACGCCAGGACCGGATGGCCTCCCTCCGGACTGGTACAAAGCCCTCTCGGAACAAATTGTCCCAAAATACCTTGACACACTTCAAAGTGCTTTTGACAGTAACTCACTGCCCCCTTCATTCACTGAAGCCCTCATAGTAGTTATCCCAAAACCAGGAAAAGACACTACTCAATGCTCTTCCTACCGCTCTATACCTCTGCTCAATACGGATGCTAAAATCCTAGCCAAAATACTCTCCTCTTGCCTCCAACGGGTGGTCCCAGACCTTATCCACCCAGATCAATCTGGCTTTATGCCTGGGCGCTCCACCAACATTAACCTTCGCAGACTCTTTACTAACCTGCAAATCACCCATGCAGAGACGGGCACCAGAGTCGTAGCCTCACTTTGGCATTATGATATAACAGAAGCTCCCCTGTACCTGAAAGGATCTCTCCTCCCGCTTGCGGGTTAGGAGATTTCCGTAAGTAGTAACACAGCGGTGTTGCAGAGGCAGAAAAAATCCTCCCTACTGATGGGTTAGGAAAGCTGGTTTGCCCAGGTGCGATAGCGATGAGAACTGCGGAAGCCGGCGCTGTGAGCGGGTAAGACTGTGGAATGTCTTCAGCAGCAAAGAAGTTTTCCAGTGGCCATTTTGTATCGGGGAAAGTCGCGTTTTTTTTGAGAACAGGAGCAGCTTTTTTCACAGCGCAAGGTATATATGCTATTGCAGTATCTGTGGGCAAACGAGTTATGAGGTATTCAGATTCCATCCTCAGCTACTTAAAGGACCAGTAACATAAAAGTTTAAAAATTCGTTAGTGCACAATGAAAAATAAACACCAAGACAATGAAACTTTTAAAAAGCAAAGCCTTTATTAAGAAATAATTTACAGAAAATCCACTTCCTGTCCTCTTCAAAAACGGCGAAAAGGCGACCATCCACACTGCAGCAATCGATTTCTCCTTCCTGGCTATTCACTGGCATCCTCCTCGCGACGTCCAGCAGCATCAGTGTCTCTCCTTCCCCGTGCATTGGCTTCCCTCCTCCGCTCTCCTCACCTCCCTGTCTTCCCTCCTCCCCTACTCTCAGAGAGAGAGATGTGGTGCGTGATTACTACCCAGGCAGAACAGGCGCTTCTCACTTGCTCGTTTCATCTGCTGTGGAACTCCTGCCTTCCCCTGGGCTCTCCCGGTGCTGGACTGAAGGAAGTGGATGCAACAGGGTCCTCTGCCCCTACCACAGGAACCTCATGTGCCCTTAAAAAGATAACCTCTGTACCACGCTCCTATGAAACGAGCAAGTGACGATCTGTTTCTTCCTTTGAGACGGATACAAAAAAAAGTGGATGCGGCCATAGTTAGACTGGCTAAAAAGACAACTCTTCCAGTGGATGATGGGGCAGTATTTAGAGAGCCAACGGAGAAGAAAGTGGAATTTAATTTGAGAAAAGCGTTTGGAGCAGCCTGTAAACCAGCGGCGGCATTGACTTCGGTGTCAACGGCATTAAAGGCCTGGCTGTCTGAGCTTGGTGATGCAATTTCATTTAATGTGAAGTAGCCGAAGCTGTTGGAAATGCTTGCAGACTGCAAGATGGTGAGTTTGTCGGAGGATTCAGTAGATCTGGTCCATTTATCGTCTAGATCCATGGCCCTTTCCGTAGCAGCTAGGAGAGCATTATGGTTTAAAGCTTGGGCAGCTGATACTGCATCCAAGTCTAATCTATACCAGTTGCCGTTCGAAGGTGAAAAGCTGGATGCAATTATAAAGAAAATATCTGGAGGCATATGTGGTTTTTCTTCCACGAGAAAACCAAGCTAAAAAAAGGTCGCTACGAGCCCAATTATGGGAAAGCAAAAGATAAAATGTTTAGAACATCCAGGCAATATAAACCTGGGAAGGAATACTCTAGGCAACCCTCGTCAGAGCTCGAGAGGTACAGCAAGGTGATCAGGATTTTTCTCCTCTGCCGCTTCTATTTCCAATCAACAATGAAGGTGGCAAGGCTCAGAACATGGTGGGGGGGCAGATTAGCCGAATTCTGCCATGTCTGGGCCAGAACTGTTCAAGACGTTTGGGTACAGAAGGTGATAGTAGGGTTTTCCACATTGGAAAAGTATATACAGAAAGTATATGAGGTTCGCAGTAGGAGACGTGCAGTTCAGGTGCCTACCATTCGGTCTATCCCAGTCTCTGAGTGTGTTTATGAAGGTGCTAGTGACTCTCATTGCAGCACTAAGGAAGGAAGGCTTGGCAGTCTACCATTATCTAGATGATATTCTGGTAGTGTCAAACTCAAGAGCCGAAGCCGAGAGACATACGTCCAGAGTACAAGAGTTTCTACTAGCCCATGGATGGGTAGTAAACTAACAAAAGAGCAATTTACACCCAAACTCTTCAATATTTGGGGGCCCTCTTTCAGACAGTTCAAGATCTGGTCAGTCTTCTGGTGGAAAAACAGAAGAAGGTGGTCGATCTGATAAAGAGTTTCAAGAAGAGTGCTCAGCAACATGTCAAATAGTCAGATGGGCAAGGTGGCACACAAGGCCCTTGCAAAATTTTCTGCTAAGGAAGGTAAAGCAGCCTCACTTACATTTACAAAGGAAAATAGAAATACCTTGAGAGAAAAAGAAGTTTAATCTGGTGTTGCAGTCGGAAGAACCTGGCAAAAGGAGTTCCCTTGGAGGAACCAGAATGGGTAACATTGACCACCGACGATTCAAGTGTGGGGTGGGGGGCCTACATAGGCGAGAGATGTATAAGGCTTCTGGAGAGGAGAAGTAGTTTCAACAAACATTCTGGAATTAAGAGCCATAAGAAAATCTTTTTTCTTTTTCCAACCTGTTAAGAAAAAAACAGGTAAAGATAGTGACAGACAACACAACAGCGGTTGCATTTATTGTAAAACAAGGAGGTACCAGAAACGTGTCACTGATGAAAGAAGTGGAGCCACTATTTCAGTGGACAGAGGGTTGGAAGGCTTAACAGCAATTCACCTTCCAGGAAAATAAAATCTAAAAGACTTCTCAGCAGGACGGTGCTAGATCCAGGAGAATGGAGCTTACACAGAAGCATTTTCTAAAAACTGTAAGAAGATGGGGGCAGCTAAAGATGTCATGGAATCCCCTCAGAACAACAAATGCCATCAATTTTATTCAATATTCCCCTGCAAGGGGACTTCTGCAGTAGACGGCTTAAGACAAAGTTGGTCAGAGAGAAGAATCTACATTAGGATACTGAAAAAGATAGAGGGAGAAGGCCCAGGAGGCCTTGGTTCCCTCTCCTCCAGAGGTTGGCAAAAGAGGAACCAATGTTGATTCCGAATTTTCCGGGATGGTTGTCGCAGGGAGCAATACAATTCCAGGAGCACAATCATTTATCTTTGATGGCTTGGCGGTTGAGAAGGACAAGTTGAAAAGCCTCTCGCTTACGGACGAAGTAATAAACATGCCCTTATCAGAGGAAAAAACTGAGTTTTATTCCACCGTGGAATCTAACCTTTTGTTTTGAAGGTCTTGATGGGAGCACCGTTTGAGCCATTGGAAAATTCTTCTTTATGGATCATGACATTAAAAGTAGTTTTGCTGGTGGGAGTAACATTGGCTTGCAGAGTAGGAGAAATTTCAGCCTTAGCAGCCTCAGAACCGCATACGGTGATATTCGAAGATAAAGTGGTGTTAAGACCTGCATTTGGATTTTTACCAAAAGTCGTCACGAAGTTCCACTTAAATCTGGAAATAGTCCTTCCCTCCTTTTGTCCAGATCCTAAATCGCCAAGAGAGGAAGTATGGCATACTCTTTATCTTGTAAGGGCCATTAAGGTTTATGGAAAGGACAAAGTCTTGGAGAAAATCAGAAAGATTATTCATTATCCCAAACGGTTCGAGGAAAGGTCAAGCTCCAACAAAAAGAACCATTAGTTCCTGGATTGTGGCAGCCATTGCTAAAACATATAATGTAGCAGGCAGGAAGGTTCCCAAAGGGTTGAAAGCACACTCTACCAGGGCCCTGGCGTGTTCAAGGGAGACAGAAGCCGGGGGTTGTTGCCAGAAAGCATCTGTAGATCAGCAAGATTGGATTACAAATTGGATGTTTTGACCTCCCAAGAAGCTGTATTTGGGAGAAGACTGTTGCAGTCTGTATTACATGCTGTTGATTAAAAAGTTTCTGTTATGCTAATTTTTCCCGCCCTCCTTGTAAGCTTGGGGAATTCACATTTGGTGAATTCTGGCCATGGTTGACTATGGGAAAACAGGAAATTGTACGCACGCACGCACGCACGCACGCACGCACGCACGCACACACACACACACACACACACACACACACACTCGTGATTTTTATAACTATTGCGCATAACCGTAAGCTAGTAATAGATAGCACAATATAATGAAGCTCGTGCATGATGCACGAGCCGATGTAATATGTTGTAACAACTGCGCATGAATATAATGAAGCTCGTGCATGATGCACGAGCCGATGTAATATGTTGTAACAACTGCGCATGAATATAATGAAGCTCGTGCATGATGCATGAGCCGATGTAATATGTTGTAACAACTGCGCATGAATAATCATGTGTATTGAAACTAAGACAATAAAAGAAGGGGATTTCCAGGAGGAGAACGGGATAATTTGTTGGTAGACGCCTGATCAACGTCTCGTTGTGAGATTCCCGGAATTCTCCTCCTGTGCAGAATCCCCAGCCGTGGAGTGATGTTAGAATATCCGGTGATGTATTGATGTTAACTCTTTTATTATAATATACTTAAACAGTTGTAATGCCTTAATACTATGTGTACTAATTAATTTAATAAACCACTCTTATTGATTTTGATGAAACATTTTGCATATAATTATTAAAGTAACATTGACCTATTCTGTGTGAGAGTGTGGGTTGGGTTGTGATATATATTTTTATAAAGCAAAACAATGGGGTGAACGCACTTTTTTCTACCTACCCCAAAACAATGTAAATGTGTTGATTTTGCAGTACCTGAAATGACAGATCATTTGGGGGTCTTTGTTTTGGGGCCCTATATGCCACGTGCTTGGGTACACCTATACAGTTTAGGCATCAAACTGTTCAGAGGACCCCAGGCTTTCATATTTGGGGTGATTTCTCTTGATACCTAAATGTATGTGGGAACTACGATGCTAGAGGGTGGAAATTTTGAGGTGATTTTTGGAAATGTCACCAAAATCACCAAATTTAGGAATGGTTTGCGGCTTGCTACTTTGGTGGACATAGACATGCATACCCAATTTGGATTCGGGGGAATGTGTACTTTCCGAAAATATATGGTTTTCTGGTGTGAACTTACTAATTTCTACCTTTGCCCCCCCAAAACAATGTAAATGTGTTGATTTTGCAGTACCTGAAATGACAGACCATATGGGGTCTTCTTTTTGGGCCCCTATATGCCACGTGCTTGGGTACACCTATACATTTTAGGCATCAAACTGTTCAGAGGACCCTAGGCTTTCATTTTTAGGGTGATTTCTCTTGATACCTAAACGTATGTGGGACATACAATGCTGCAGGGTGGAAATTTTGAGGTGATTTTTGGAAATGTCACCAAAATCACCAAATTTAGGAATGATTTGCGGCTTGGTACTTTGGAGTACAAACACATGCATACCCAATTTAGATTCATGGGAATGTGTACTTTCTGAAAACATATGGTTTTCTGGGGTGAACGCACTTTTTTCTACCTTTGCTGCCCCCAAAACAATGTAAATGTGTTGATTTTGCAGCACCTGAAATGACAGACCATATGGGGGGTCTTCCTTTTGGGGCCCCTATATGCCACATGCTTGGGTACACCTATACATATTGGGCATCAAACTGTTCAGAGGACCCCAGGCTTTTATATTTGGGGTGATTTATTTTGATACTCAATAGTATGTGGGACATACGATGCTGCATGGTAGACGTTTTGAGGTGATTTTTGAAAATGTCCCTAAAATTGCCAAACTTAGGAAAGTTTTGCAGCTTGGTGCTTTGGAGTAGAAAGACATGCATACCCATATTGGATTCGGGGGAATGTGTACTTTCCGAAAATATATGGTTTTCTGGGGTGAATTTTGCAGTATCTGGAATTACAGAACTGATAGCTCAAATGGGGTGTCTATATTTTAGGGCCCCTATATACCACATGTTTAGGTAAACGATACATATTGGGCATCAAACTGTTCAGTGGACCCCAGGCTTTCATATTTGGGGTGTTTTACATTGATACCTAATGATGTGTGGGAGATATGATGCTGTAGAGTGGAAGCTTTGAGTTAATTTTTCAAAAAATTCACCAATTTCTATAAAACATTATAACTTTAGGAAACAATTGGAACTTGGTAGTTTGGAGTACAAAGATATATTTACCCATTTTTGATTCACCAGAATCTGTTCTTTCTAATAATGGGTTGTTTTCTTGGGTAAACCTACTGTTAGTGGAATGTTTGGCCTTGAAATCAGAAGTATGCTGTTTGGGGAGCGGTGCTTTGGAAATTTGGTAGTGTACTGCTTAAAGATTTTGATCTATACAAGTGAGAAATCTCCATAAAACGATATATATTTGGTATTGCCGCGTTCAGGAGACATAGACCTTTCCAAATCGGCTGTGTTCTCGTACATAAAATAAATGTTTCTGTTATATGTGATTGTTCTTTGTGAAACATGATTTTTTTCATTTTATTAGACACTTAGAAGCCTATATTTTTTTACAGAAGTAGAATTACACCAAAATTCTTGCATATTTTTAAAGTTCAGGTTGTCCTGAAAAAAACAATATATTGTTTTACTGGGTAAACTAAAAGATGGCCCCAGGAAAGGCCCTTAAAGTGAGAGTACAAAATGTCTAAAAACTGCTTGGCAGTAGATGTTCGCATCTAGGACAAAACGGCTGGCAGGGAAAGGGTTAAACAGTAACACCAAAAAATCTGTTTTAAAGCATTGACCGTATAATGGACAGATGTCCTGCACTTTTAAAATTGGTGTGTTTTCTTCAGAAACACAGCTATAGTTTAAACAAGCTGCTGTGTAATCATGGGGGCAGCCATTCAAGTAGAGAACACACACACACAGTAGATAGCAGATAAGTTTTGAAGAATCCATACAGAGTTTATTGGTGATTACTGATCATAAGCCTATGATTAAGTGTTTAAGACACAAAACGCATAAGGCAGTGGACACAATAAACTCTTCACTTTGAATTTATCTGCCTGGTGGAAATTTGCCTTCTTTGAGTGCCTGCTCCAAAAGTTATTTCAGTTTGTTTATATAAACTTTAGTAAATATATATATTTATTTAAACTGTACAGAACAAACAAAAACATTTCAACTGTTCCCACTTTCCGTTTCTTGCACCCAGTTGTGATCAGACAGTGACCAGTGTACAGTTAAACTCCTGTGTAGTGGCAGCTAAAACCCAAAACAGCTTAAATGAATGGGTTGTATATACTGAGCTCATTAGCTCTATTTAAACTAACATATCTGATTAGTTAGTACAGGTATGGGACCTGTTATCCAGAAACCCATTATCCAGAAAGCTCAGAATTATGGAAAGGCTGTCTCCCATAGACTCTATTTTATCCAAATAATCCAAATTTTAAAAATGATTTCCTTTTTCTCTGTAATAATAAAACAGAACCTTGTACATGATCCCAACTAAGATATAATGAATCCTTATTGGAAGCAAAATCAGCCTATTGGATTTTTTTTAATGTTTACATAATTTTCTAGTAGATTTAAGGTATGAAGATCCAAATTACGGAAAGATCTGTTATCCAGAAAATCCCAGGTTCCAAGCATTCCGGATAACAGATCCCATACCTGTATAAAACAAATCAGTGATCTATTTATGGTATTAAGGAATCAGGGATTTATTTAGTGAGTCAATTTTACAGTTTCAGCATAAATTCTATTTATTTTGTTAATGGTGAATAAAAACTGGTTAACTTATCTGTTTGGGTCTGAAGCACCAAAGGTAAACAATCTCTCTCTTAAGTGCTGAATATAATGTTAATTGCTATATAAAGCATAATACACTTCCAAAGATCAGGCTTTATTAGAAAGTAAAATGTATTTTTATTTGTGGTTAAATCTTTTTCGGAGGTAATTGTGTTTTTCCCCCCCCCCCCCCCCTGTTTCAGAACAATCGCGCAGAGATGATTTAGAGTCTCTTGGATACGTTCTTATGTACTTTAACCTTGGTTCCCTCCCATGGCAAGGATTAAAAGCCGCCACCAAGAGGCAAAAATATGAACGAATCAGTGAAAAGAAGATGTCCACGCCAATAGAAGTTCTTTGTAAAGGCTATCCATGTGAGAGAGATTTAAAATAGCTTTACTGACTGTATAAGTATGAAATGGTTTTGCAGGAATTGCTTTTGTGGGGGTTAAAATCACTCACTGGCTACTGGTGGTTCTAACGTGGACACGTCCTACTTTGCTTCAGAATATTACTTAGACCATCAAACATGAATGCATGACATCTCATATTTTGCTCCGAAAACACATAAAATGCAGTCTTTAACTGAAGCATACACACCTAAACACTGCAAAATGTACCAGCTGTCTGATCCACTCCTTTGAGGAAGGGAAATGCTTTACATGCTATCTATACTGCAGCAGCTGTGTGCATTTCCTGGGGCCAAATGAGTATGGGTAAATACTACCATGATTTAATGCCAGAGATAAGAGAAGCACTCACACAAGGGAGCGCAATATACACTGTTTCTTGATATACACAAAAAAAACAATCGTTTTAATGTTTTCTCTTATATAAGACAATAATTAGCAGAGGATACTACAATATAGCCAGCCTATGTTGAAAATATGTGAATTTGTTTTCTTCCAGCTGAGTTTGCCACATACCTGAATTTCTGTCGGTCCTTACGTTTTGATGATAAGCCAGACTATTCTTACTTAAGACAACTCTTCAGAAATCTGTTCCACAGACAGGGCTTCTCTTATGACTACGTGTTTGACTGGAACATGCTGAAGTTTGTGAGTATTTGATAGGGTCCTGAACAACATACAGGTTTAAAGCAGAAAGCAAAGTCTAAAGCTGGTCGTACACAAGCCACTACAAAATTGTATGGTGCACACACATCAATATCTGAACAAAAATCTCCCAGATATTTATTGGGCAGGTTTGAAACCTAGTCAGAAAAAGACTGCATCTGCCCATTGTTATAGACTTGATTTTTTACATAGGTCACTATGATAAATTACATTGCGGAGGTTCAGAGCTTTCTGGATACATGGTTTATGGACAATAGATTCTGTGTCTATAGTCAATAAAATTTATTTTAAGTGGATTGTTCCTATAATCTGTGAAACCTTTTTTAAAAATAGGCATTATGTTTATTAGCTTGTATTTAAAACTAAGTTCTTTTGTTTTGTTTTTTCTTTACAACTTGTTAATGGTGTTATTACATGTTTAAGGGTGCAAGTCGTGCAGCTGAAGATGCTGAGCGTGAAAGGAGAGAGAGAGAAGAGAGGCTTCGACATACACGAAACCCTGCTGTGAGAGGGTTACCCTCAACTGCTTCTGGCAGACTACGAGGCACTCAGGAAGTAACGCCATCCACTCCACTTACCCCAACTTCACATACTGGTATGATATAGATATGTATTTTTATGGTTAGAAAATTATAGCTTGGGAGGAACGGAGGTTTCCAAATATAAGAAATCAGGCCAAAGTTATTTTAAATTTGGGAATGGCCATTTCTTTTCACACTTGCTGTACAACTTACTGTTAATAGCTGAAATACTAAGCTCTGGATTTTACAGTTAGTTTTGTGCTCTTGCTAGCCAACACCTCTCCTCGGCCTGTATCCGGAATGGAACGTGAGCGAAAAGTCAGTATGAGACTGCATCGGGGTGCTCCAGTTAATGTCTCTTCCTCTGATTTAACCAGCAGACAAGATACCTCACGCATGTCAACTTCTCAGGTATGTGTGCTATCAGAATGTACTTTAACCTGAGCTAGTAAAATGTAGAACCAATGGGAATTTGATTTCCTGAAATATTTTTAGTTTTTATTCTAGTAGTGAGGCACTGCTACCTGAAATTAAATAAAAGTTAACTAATAGGGGCAATGACCTTTTGTCTGAAGAACAGAGGGGTCAAGGTATGGAATTCTCCATTAGCAGTAACAGTTTTGTGGTTTGATCCAAGACTTTTTTTTTTTTTTTTAGAGATTGACTATGAATCTAAGATAGCATAGGCATTCTTCTAGATTAAGCACAGCTCTCATAGAAAAGCATGTAGTATCCCTTTGATTTTAAAGTGAAGGACACTTGACATAACCATGGAGGAGTGGCTAGCAGAAGGATTACAACTGTTGTGGAATATATTTTAGCCTGTTTGTTAGTGTTAGCAATTTTATAATGAATGAGTGGTAGAGGATCGGTCGATCCCTCTACCTCCACTCTGGCCGCAGAAACACTGCTTCAAACCATACTTGATAGTAGGGATGACCTCACCAGATCAGAAATTTTCGGGGAAACCAAGCTTGGATAAAATAGGTGAATATTGATCCTTGTTTAAAATACAATAGTATGAGCGGGCAGGGGAACCAGCTTTACACATTTCGTGACTGAGCGTCACTTCATCAGAAGCCTAAGTGCCCCCTACAGGTACACAACTTATATAACCACACCAATAAAATATGTATATTTCAATTAATTAAAAAGTCACTATATACACGTAAAGCTTGTAGTTACAGTTAACATGATAAGTTCTAGATGTAAAACAGCATATAGTGTTAAAACAATAGCCTGAACGAGAAAAATATATGGATTGAGCTATACAAAGTAGTGGACATAAACATATTTTTATATTCATAATTAACCAATTGATATATCTGGTTTAAAATAAAGACATAAGTCCATAATTAAATGATTTAGTAATCCATGATAATGGATCAGTGTCAAATTAAATAGTAACAATCAAAAAGTGATATGGTTCAAGTTAAATTAATTTCTTTTGAAAGGATATAAATTAATATACAACGATAATAAGTTGAGTCCAAATACTGGGAAAAAAAAAAAATTTAATTCATACAAATATGGTCAGTCCTCCCATATTTAGTGGGGATAAATGGTATATCAATCAGAACTCAAAAACTAAACTATAAATCAAACAGGACAATTTATTTGTCAATAAAACAATTTAACTCCCAATCCCTATTCAGACAGACCCTTGGGAACTATGGTATCTAATTCGTAGATCCAAAATGCCTCTCTTAGGAGAGACTCCCTTCTGAATCTTGGGCACAACTGTCAATTATCTGAAAGGATATGCACTGTTCACCCCTATGATGTGGACTTCAATATATAGGCAAAAGACCATTAGACCAGTCGGAAAAAGCATATATGAACACTTAAGCTGTATCTCAAAATAGGACACCAGTTCAGCTGTAGCCAAACATCTGATGGAACATCATATGAGTGAACAGTGCATATCCTTTCAGATAATTGACAGAGTTGTGCCCAACATTCAGAAGGGAGACACTGAGGTGTCTCTCCTAAGAAGAGAGGCATTTTGGATCTACAAATTAGATACCATAGTTCCCAAGGCTCTGAATAGGGATTGGGAGTTAAATTGTTTTATTGACCATTGACCTTAACCTTTGCATGTGCCATAAACCTTAGGTAGAGTGGGATTCAGTGCTTTCCTTTATTCTATTTCTGCAATTCCTGGGAGATGGTGGCACTTTTCTAAATTTGATCTGCGTAATAAAATAACCATAATTTAATGAACACATTTTCAGCACATGCCCTAATTATTGGGCCTATGTTGAATGTAGGTGTGCAATGTCCCTTTAATTCAGAATATCTCTTTGGAATGCTCATAAAAGAAGTAAATTGAGTGCTTGTCCTTAAAGGGATCCTGTCATCGGAAAACATGTTTTTTTCAAAATGCATCAGTCAATAGTG
The DNA here is from genome assembly GCF_017654675.1 of Xenopus laevis. Taxonomy (NCBI): domain Eukaryota; kingdom Metazoa; phylum Chordata; class Amphibia; order Anura; family Pipidae; genus Xenopus; species Xenopus laevis. Next base: position 25,913,992 of record NC_054388.1, on the reverse strand, counting down.
CTACTCCAGCAGAATTCTGCACTGAAATCCATTTCTCAAGACAGCAAACATTTTTTTATATTCAATTTTGAAATCTGCCATGGTGCTAGCCTAGACATTTTGTCAATTTCCCAGCTGCCCCCAGTCATGTGACTTGTACCTGCACTTTAGGAGAGAAATGCTTTTTGGCAGGCTGCTGTTTTTCCTTCTCAATGTAACTGAGTGTGTCTCAGTGGGACATGGGTTTTTACTATTGAGTGTTGTTCTTAGATCTACCAGGCAGCTGTTATCTTGTGTTAGGGAGCTGCTATCTGGTTACCTTCCCATTGTTCTTTTTTTTAGCTGCTGGGGGGAAAAAGGGAGGGGGTGATATCACTCTAACTAGTAAAGAGTTTATCTGAGCACAAGTCACATGACTTATATCTTTATGCATATATTAACCAGCTGACTCTAATCTATAGAGTGCTTGTACTTTGGACAGAAATTATGAGCGTCCATAGTGCCAGGCTGAGAAACGGAAATTCAGGCTCCTCGAACTTTATTTTTGTGTGCAATTTTGTTTAATGCTCTTAGACAATATACTTTTTAGTCTTGGTTGTCTTGATGTAATGATTGTGCATATACCAGGTTATCTTGTGCCTACCCACTGAGATTTTCTAATAGCACATGGAGAGATTTTCAAACTAAGATTTACTATTCCTTTAATGGAAGGCTAAGCTCTGTGATCAAATTTTGTAAATTTAAAAAGCAACTGAATCCTCGTGCAATTACTTGTCCCATAAACAGCTACGCTGTTATTGTAATTGTATTGTCCTTTGAGGCTTTAGTGCTGCTGTAAATATCAGAGTAATATTGTTCAGTGATCTATCTTCAGTTCCACTCTCTGGATGTATATATGAATATGGCTAAAAATGCTGTATTTTATATACTGAACGTATTGCACCAGCCTAAAGTCTCGGCTTCTCAATAGCAGCAATGATCCAGGACTTCAAACTTGTCACAGGGGTCACCATCTTGGAAAGTGTCTGCGACACTCACATGCTCAGTGAGCTCTGAGCAGCTGTTGAGAAGCTAATCTTAGGGGCCGTCGCAAATTTTCAAGTAGAAAATGGTTTGTCTTTAATAAAGGCAGATGTTAAAAGGCTGATTACATTCTGATGCTAATTGCACTGGTTTCTGTGCTGCCATGTAGTAATGATCTGTATTAATTACTAATCAGCCTTATGTATGGCATTTATATTCTGTGTACAGTACATTGTGAGTCAGTCCCTAAGCAAAAAACATAATGTACAACATTTCTAGCTACTTCTTTAGTTAACCTTTAGGTCTCGTTTAACTGGCTTTCCTGCCTATAGAATTGTTCATCCCATTATGTGTATCATAGGCTTGTGCGACACTGGGCACCATCAACGCCACACGCCAATCTATGCATGTTCATGTAGCCAGCATGTAGTATGGGCAGAAGAGCCAGGAAAAGTGAGTAAGGAACACTGAGAGGCAAAACTATTATTTCTTAGGAGTGCTGTGGATCATAACTTGTTTGGCAGCTGCATGGACTTGCATAAACTGTCATTTCTGGCTTTAGCTGCCATTTAAAAATGTATGTAGATAGCAGTTACATTTATTTCAATAATGTACATCAAAAGTCTGTGTATATTGTAATTTGTGCTTAATTTTTTTTTTTTAACAGAAATAAGTTAAATTTATACATTCAATTTATAATTTCATTCCAAAGAAGTGGTGCATACATTTAGTATATTAGGGCCTTCTGTCTCATGTGTTATCTTGCCATGGAAAGTGCTGCTTGAGAGATACACACATTGGTCAGTGCTCTACTGCTTTGATGCACTGGTTTACCAGTTCATAGATTACTGGTAGCTAAATATTTTTTTTTTTTCAGGCTCTACTGTTGTTTACAACAGGACTTGCTACCAAGGGTTATAAACCAGTTATACATGATTGCACATTGTCGTGTTTTTAAAAGTTTCCTTCTTCATTTTGATTTTTATTTCTTCACTAATGATGTGCAGGCTGGCCGGACACCCATGGGCCAAACTCGCTGCCCCATTTGTGGGGTGGGTTTGGGTTGAGCTCTTCTGTCTTCTCTCGTCCACGACCATAAAACACTGCCAGCGTTCGGCTTCCGGTTTTATAGACGCGTGCCTGCCCCACCCCTTTTATGACATCATCGGTGGGGCGGCTCAGGTCTATAAAAGGAACGGGGAAGTCGGTGTGTGTATTTTCTTTTTCTCAACTTGCACATCGCTATTCTGCACACCAGGAAATCCAATCACTGCTGCTAATTTTTTTTTTTTCTGGTCAGGAAGCTTATAAAGCTGGGGTTGATGCTAAAGTGATGGCTCTCTGCGGAATGGGAACTACTTAATATAGTTCTTTTTAGGAAGTGTTCTGTTTAAAAAGCCCATTGGGCAAAGAGCATATCAGCTCAGCTTATTGATGTGGTCCAGGGGACCAAGCGACCTGATCAGCCCAATATTGCCAAATAAGGAAATCTTAAAAAGTATGGCTAACTTTGCTTTGCTAATTGCAGGAGACTAAGCATGAGAAGAAAACTGTTTGAGGCTTTATGATGTTTTTGTTTTTTTAACCTAATCGAATATTTTTCAAAATACATTTGTTAGTGTTGAAAAGTCTATATACTGCCCCTTTAAATACAGTTTTCAGAGGTAGTTCACTTTTAACCTTTTACCTGCCAAGAACGTAGGTACTACGTTCTTGCAGGTAAAAGCCCTAACTGCCAAGCACGTAGTACCTACGTTCTTGGCTGTAAAGGGCTCCCCTCTGCATCTGCGGCGATTGCCGCTTCAGCAGAGGCTTCCATTAGTCTCCCCACCCCCTAGGCAACGAGCAGAGGGAGAGGAGGGGGAGGTCACGTGGGTCCTGCGACACGATCGTCGCAGGACCCGTCTACAGTTATGCAGACACGTGTCTGCTCCTTGTGCTGCCTCTCCTCTTCTCTGCTCCTCTCTGCATCTGCGGCGATTGCCGCTTCAGCAGAGGGATCTGTTACTCTCCCCACCCCCTAGGCAATGAGCAGAGGGAGAGGAGGGGGAGTTCACGTGGGTCCTGCGATCGTCGCAGGACCCGTCTACAGTTATGCAGACATGTGTCTGCTCCTTGTGCTTCTCCTCTGCCTGTTCCAGCCAGCCTGCTGCTTCCTGCTGCGTGCACTCTGCTTTAGGACCCCCCATTAGCTGCCCAGGACCCTGCTGGACATCAGAACTGTAAGTAGCATTTATTTTACAGTTATACACACATTTACATACTAATTACATGCATGTACAAATACACAATACACATTTTACTAAGTTAGCTTTATTCTTTTTCTTTTCAGGCTTTTTTTTTTTGTTGTTGCAATTTTGTATATGTCAGAATGTGTACTTTACAAAAATGTATGTTTTTGGGGGGTCTTGTGCTGTTAGGGGGTCTTGTGGCACAATATACAGTCACTGCTTTATGTTCACAGAAGGCCAAAAGACAATTTTCAGAAATGTCATAAAAACCGCTGCCTTAGCGTAACTTTGCAGTACGATAGTTTGGAGTAGAAAGACATAATTACCTATTTTGTATTCGTCTGAATGTGTACTTTCTAAAAATATATGGTTTTGGGGGTCTATGTGCTGTTAGGAGGGTCTTTTGGCAAATAATACGCAGTCATAGGTCATTCTTCACAGAAGGTGAAAAGACAGCGGAGAAAATTCAAATACACAATTTTTTTGGGGGTCCGCACATGCCAGCTGCTTTGGTATATCTATGCATATTTGGCATGAAAATGTTCAGTAGATCCTTGGCATCAATATTTAGGATGTTTTACAATTGTTTGTAAGAAATTGGGTGAGATAAATGCAGCCAATTGCAATATTTTTAGACAATTTTCAGAAATGTCAAAAAAAACGCTGCCTTTAGCGTAGCTTTACAGTAAGGCAGTTTGGAGTAGAAAGACATAATTACCCATTTTAGATTCGTCAGAATGTGTACTTTCCAAACATATATGGTTTTGGGGGTCTATGTGCTGTTAGGAGGGTCTTTTGGCAAATAATACACAGTCATGGGTCATTCTTCACAGAAGGTGAAAAGACAGAGAAGAAAATTCAAATGCACTAATTTTATTTGGGGGTCTGCACATGCCAGTTGTTTTGGTATATCTATGCACATTGGGCATCAAACTGTTCAGTAGACCCTTGGCGTCAATATTTAGGGCGTTTTACAATGGTATGTAAGAAATTGGGTGAGATAAATGCGACCAATTTCAATATTTTTAGACAATTTTCAGAAATGTCATAAAAACCGCTGCTTTTAGCGTAGCTTTGCAGTAAGGTAGTTTGGCGTAGAAAGACATAATTACCCATTTTAGATTCAACAGAATGTGTACTTTCCAAACATATATGGTTTTGGGGGTCTATGTGCTGTTAGGAGGGTCTTTTGGCAAATAATACACAGTCATGTGTCATACTTCACAGAAGGCGAAAAGACAGCAGAGAAAATTCAAATACACAAATTTTTTGGGGGTCCGCACATACCAGCTGCTTTGGTATATCTATGCGCATTGGGCATCAAACTGTTCAGTAGACCCTTGGCATCAATATTTAGGGTGTTTTACAATTGTATGTTACAAATTGGGTGAGATAAATGTGACCAATTGCAATATTTTTAGACAATTTTCAGAAATGTCATAAAAACCGCTGCCTTTATCGAAGCTTTGCAGTAAGGTAGTTTGGAGTAGAAAGACATAATTACCCATTTTAGATTCGTCAGAATGTGTACTTTCCAAACATATATGGTTTTGGGGGTCTATGTGCTGTTAGGAGGGTCTTTTGGCAAATAAAACAGTCATGTGTCATACTTCACAGAAGGCGAAAAGACAGAGAAAATTCAAATACACAAATTTTTTGGGGGTCCGCACATGCCAGCTGCTTTGGTATATCTATGCGCATTGGGCATCAAACTGTTCAGTAGACCCTTGGCGTCAATATTTAGGGTGTTTTACAATTGTATGTTACAAATTGGGTGAGATAAATGTGACCAATTGCAATATTTTTAGACAATTTTCAGAAATGTCATAAAAACCGCTGCCTTTATCGAAGCTTTGCAGTAAGGTAGTTTGGAGTAGAAAGACATAATTACCCATTTTAGATTCGTCAGAATGTGTACTTTCCAAACATATATGGTTTTGGGGGTCTATGTGCTGTTAGGTAGGGTCTTTTGGCAAATAATACACAGTCACGTGTCATACTTCACAGAAGGCGAAAAGACAGCGGAGAAAATTCAAATACACAAATTTTTTGGGGGTCCGCACATGCCAGCTGCTTCGGTATATCTATGCACATTGGGCATCAAACTGTTCAGTAGACCCGTGGCGTCAATATTTAGGGTGTTTTACAATTGTATGTAACAAATTGGGTGAGATAAATGCGACCAATTGCAATATTTTTAGACAGTTTTCAGAAATGTCATAAAAACCACTGCCTTTAGCGTAGCTTTGCAGTAAGGTAGTTTGGAGTAGAAAGACAAAATTACCCATTTTAGATTCGTCAGAATGTGTACTTTCCAAAAATATATGGCTTTTAGGGGTTTAGGGGACCTATGCCACGTGCTTAGGTACACCTATAAATATTGGGCATCAAACTGTTCAGCGGACCCTAGGCTTTCATATTTGGGGTCATTTGTCTTGTTAACTAATAGTATGTTCGATATAAGATGCTGCAGGGTGGAAGTTTTGAGGTGATTTTTGGAAATGTCCCCAAAATTGGCAAATTTAGGAAAGATTTGCGGCTTGGTGCTTTGGGGTAGAAAGACATGCATACCCAATTTAGATTCGGGGGAATGTGTACTTTCTGAAAATATATCGTTTTCTGGGGTGAACGTACTGTTTCCTACCTTTGCCCACCCCAAAATGATGTAAATGTCTTGATTTTGCAGCACCTGAAATGACAGACCAAATGGGGGGGTCTTCCTTTTGGGGCCCTATATGCCACGTGCTTAGGTACACCTATACATATTGGGCATCAAACTGTTCAGCGGACCCTAGGCTTTCATATTTGGGGTCATTTGTCTTGTTAACCAATAGTATGTTCGATATAAGATGCTGCAGGGTGGAAGTTTTGAGGTGATTTTTGGAAATGTCCCCAAAATTGGCAAATTTAGGAAAGATTTGCGGCTTGGTGCTTTGGGGTAGAAAGACATGCATACCCAATTTAGATTCGGGGGAATGTGTACTTTCTGAAAATATATCGTTTTCTGGGGTGAACGTACTGTTTCCTACCTTTGCCCACCCCAAAATGATGTAAATGTCTTGATTTTGCAGCACCTGAAATGACAGACCAAATGGGGGGGTCTTCCTTTTGGGGCCCTATATGCCACGTGCTTAGGTACACCTATACATATTGGGCATCAAACTGTTCAGCGGACCCTAGGCTTTCATATTTGGGGTCATTTGTCTTGTTAACCAATAGTATATTGGTATTGGTATTTGGTATT